>NC_080578.1:84757952-86124952 GCF_029962835.1 Magnolia sinica | reverse complement strand
ATGCCACATCCAAACCCCTTGAACTCCTCCACATGGATCTCGTTGGACCTACTAGAATGGAGAGTCGAGACGGTAAGAAATATATTCTAGTAATAGTAGATGATTTTACCAGGTATACATGGGTAGTTTTTATGAGAGAGAAATCTGAAACTCTCGATGAAGTGAAAAGGGTACTCAAGCGTATCCAAACTGAGAAGGAATCACATGTCTTTAAAATTTGTAGTGATCATGGCTCTAAATTTGATAATAGTAGTTTTGAGAAGTTCTATAGCGATCATGGTATATTGCATGAATTTTCTGCTCCTAAGATACCTCAACAGAATAGGATTGTTGAAAGAAAAAATCGTGTGCTTCAAGAAATGGCTAATGTGATGTTAAATAGCATGAAACTTCCTAAAAATCTTTGGGCTAAAGCAGTGAACACGAATTGTTATATCATTAACCGTGTTTATAGTAGGAAGTCAAATAATAAGACTGCATATGAACTGTGGTTCGATAAGAAGCCAACAGTCAAATACTTTTGAGTTTTTGACAGCAAATGGTATATTCTACGTAATCGAGAAAATTTGGAAAAATTCGACACTAAAAGTGACGAGGTATTTTCCTTAGATATGTGCTAAATAGTAGAGCGTATCATGTTCTCAACAAGGGACCTAGTGTAATTCAGGAGTCCATTAATGTGGTTATAGATGATCGCTTGAATTCACCTATCTCAAGTTCTAAAGATGATGAAGTCTCTTTATTTGATAAACCAGACTCTTCATCTAGTCAAAATGACACTGAACTACGGTAGTTAAAGACCATCCAACTAATCAAATTCTTAGGAACCTTATCACCAGTGTGCACACTCGTAGATAATTAGAAAATATTTGTAATTATGTGTACTTTACTTCCTAGATTGAGCCGGCCAACGTAAAAGAAGTGCTTGCTGATGAAAATTGGATAGTGGTTATGCAAGATGAACTTAATCAATTCGTAAGGAATGATGTATGGTACTTAGTTCCTAGACCTAATGATAAACATATTATTGGAACTAAATGGATCTTTAAAAATAAGTCTTATGAATTAGGTAATATAATAAGAAACAAGGCTAGACTAGTTGTACAAGGGTACACTCAGATAGAAGGCATTAATTATGATGAAACCTTTGCCTCAGTAACTCGTCTTGAATTTATCAGACTATTCATATCTATTACTTGTTGCAAAAATTTCAAAATCTATCAAATGGATGTCAAGAGTGCTTTCTTGAATGGTGATCTACATGATGAAGTCTATGTACAACAACTTATTGGTTTTGAAGACTCTAAACATACCGATCATGTTTATTGCCTAAAAAAGGCACTCTATGGATTAAAATAAGCTCCCAGGGCATGGTACGAGAAATTGACTAAGTTTCTACTGAGTCATAACTTTGTAATGGGAAGTGTTGATAAGACACTGTTTGTAAAGAAACACATTGATCACATACTAATAGTACAAATATATGTTGATGACATTATCTATGGATTTACTTGTTCTAACATGTCTGTTGAGTTTGCAGATTTAATGACGTCCAAGTTTGAAATGAGCATGGTTGGAGAACTGAATTATTTTTTAGGTCTGCAAGTGAAACAGCTTGAAGACGGGATCTTTATTTCGCAAACCAAGTATGCTCTAAACTTGGTGAAAAAGTTTGGATTCAAGAGCGGTAAAAATTTTGATACTCCTATGAGTATGACACTTAAGCTCTCTAAGGATTTAACAAGTAAAAGTGTAGATCCTAAATTATATTGCAGTATGATAGGTAGTTTATTATATTTAACTGCGAGTCAACCCGATATTGCATTCAGTGTAGGAATTTATGCTAGATATCAATCTGACCATAAAGAATCGCACTTGATTACTGTTAAGCATATTTTGAGATATGTTGCAAGTTCGGCCAATCTTGGTCTTTGGTATCCATATGATACTATGTTCAATTAGCCGGTTATACGGATGCTGATTAGGTTGGTAATATTGATGACTTCAAGTCTACCAGCGGTGGATGTTTTTATGTCGGGAACTGTTTAGTTACGTGGCATAGTAAGAAATAGAGTTCTGTATCGCTTTTCACAGCTGAGGCTGGGTATAATGCAGCCGGTAATGCATGCACTTATCTTGTGTGGATGAAGATGATGTTAAATGATTACGGATTTGTGCAAGAGTCTATGGTTCTGTATTGCCATAATTCTAGCGCAATCAACATTTCTAAAAATCCAATCCAGCATTTACGAACTAAGCATATTGACATTAGATATCATTATATTCGTGAATTAGTGGAAGATAAGATTATTTCATTGGATTATATTCAAACTGAAAATCAACTTGCAGACATTTTCACAAAACCATTTAATAGAATAGGTTTGCTAAATTAAAATTAGATATTGGTATGTGTAATGTGATCTAAGTTAATTGTGTTTGCTTTTACTATATTGTATGTTTTTTTTTTTGAATATTTAATAAAAATTGTTGAAAAATAAAAAATTTTGAGGTTGCACGACTAGTCGAGGAGCTTGGGTTTGGGGGTTTTATATGTGCAAAAAGCATTTTTTCTTCATTTCTCTCATCTTCTTGAACAAGCCCTTCCACAACTAGTTGAACCTACCTTCGATTGCTACTTGGTTAGTGCATCTTTTCCATTTTCCTTTTGGATTTAAGATCTTTGCACTTCTATTTCCTTGATTTTGAATTTTATTTCAAGTTTTCTTGTGGTTTCTTTGGTTTTCTATCTTAAAATCTGATTTGGGAGAAACCCTCTATTCCTTTCTTGTATTTCTTTTATGCATTATGTAATGGAGAGTAGATACAAGAAGAGATCCTCTCGTGGTCCCTCTTCTTCCCGTTCCGCACCGATTATGATGCATATTCTTCGACCACCCAAAGAGGACCCCGAATATGTGCGGGATATTCGTCTCCGCAATGTAATTGTTGAGTGGACTGTTAACTCCAATCATTTGAGTCCTTTCAATATCGTTTCCCTCCTTGAAGCTGTAGGATGGCTAGCATATTGAATTAGGGTGGTCCTGCATGCCGGTCTATTGCACAGGCCATGTTTGTTTGTATAAGTGACTTCTCTGTTAAAAATTTAACTTTTACTATGACAACTAGAGAAGGTCCAGTTGATGTTGACTATCACTTGATATTTGATTTGATGGATTTGATGGATATTCCTGTGAATGATGAAGGAATACCTATCTCTACGTTAGTTGCGAGACCATCTGAATCTGAAAAACGTATGCTAACTAGAGTGTTATGCAACATGAATGCAGAATGGAACTCTGGAATTGCGCTTAGTTCGAAAAATTTGTTACCTAGATACAGGATTCTTCATTTCTAATGTGTATCCTTGGTCTGGTAACAAAACTGAGTTAACTTCTTTCATGGCTCGTATACTTCGCTCAGCTGTTTCTAGTGTTCAAATATGTCTTCCATCTCTTATTTTGTTATATCATTATTCAGTTTCATCTCCATCCTAGCCATAGTGATATTCCCTTTGCATATCTGATAACCACACTAGCTATTCATAGTCTTGTGGTCATGCTTGTTAGAGAAGCTCCCATTTCCCATTTACCCTTCAACAATTCTAACATTAACAAGATGAATCTGTGGTTAGTACCTGGCCAAGTTGATAGGTATGATGTAGGAGCTGCGGAAGAAGCTAGAGAGGAAGATGCTTTACCTCCTGATGATATAAACATGGATGATTTATTTGATGAATTAGAATTTGATTTTGAGGCTGATCCTGACTTTTAGCCTTCTGATTTTGATGAGCGTTTAAGAACCCTAGAGGAAAAGGTGGAAGGTTTGTATGTATCCTAGGAGACTCAATTCAAATATATGTGCAAATACCTTAGGCACATTAACAAGGGATTACATCAGATTGATCCTTCTATCCCTGTTCCTTCTTTTGGTTCTGATTAAACTTTTTCTTTTGGTATGTATTAACTTTTAACTCTTATTTGTGCTTGGATATTATTTGGGCATGTGAACATGACTTTATGTTTTCTGAATATATTTTGATGAACATGTTTATGATATTTTTCTCTTTTATTTCTTATACTTCTCATATCTCTTTGCTATATCATCTGTTTGTATTTCTTTCCTTTGTTATATTGTGAAAAAAGGGAGAGAAATTGTGGCATGATTTTAATGCTTTATGATGATTGGGGATGTGTGATTGTAGATATAGTGTATTTCCTTTTGGATTGGACATGTATTTGATTTATACAGGTTCTAAATATCACCTCGCCTGGATTAAGGGGAGCGCAATTCTTACACATTTGCTGCATGATTTTATTTTATTTGGTAATTGGTGTATGATTCTTTATTTGGTTTTGCCATAAATTTGATAAAGGGGGAGATTGTAAATGTGATATCATAAATCTAGCACCAAGGGTTGTCAAATTTTGTTTTGTTAAATCATTTAGAATCTATATCATATATTGATGCGAAGTATAGATCGACTTCATGCATTTTAAAGTTGTCCAAGTCTTCATCGAACTTCTCTATGTATTCAAGTTGAAGAAGCGTTGTCGAAGTTCAAGATTCCAAGCTCAAGTACAAGTTCAGGGCTCAAGTTCAAGTTTAATCTTCAACTTCAATACTTTAAAGACTCAAGAACTCAAGTCTTTACTCAAGCTCAAGTTGAAGATTTGAAGACAAGCTTCACATATTTCAAGTGTATGAGTTAGCAGAGCGAGTGATGTTTTAATTATTCAAACTCACAAATAAGGTATGGTTGACCCTAGATGTAAGACCCCTATCCTACGATGTACTGTTTCGTAGGCTTCCGCGGTCCTCCCAGTTGAATTTCGACGACCCGCGACGCGTAAACAACATTTACGCGTGACCTTAAGTCATATCATGTATTCAAGAGTCGGCTCGACTCAAGACCTGTATGCTTGCGACCGCGCCATCGCCGGGGTTCTGACACTGCGTATTACGCGTCGAGGCGATACCCAGGCAAGGAGATGTGGGCCCACGTTCAGTTTGAGGAAAATGCCGCACATTATAAATACCAAGGGAATCTCTATAACACATCAATCAATCAATCAATCAATATTAAGTACACAACCTTACCTAGCCCATCCCTCTCTCATTCCCCAAGTCAAGTCTCTCTTACATAACCCATACCCATCCCATTCATTTCTTACCATAAGTCAACAAGCACCATGCCCTCTCATCCCATCACTCCATCTCCCCACTCCTCTCTCTCTCTCTCTCTCATTTTCTCACTCTATTCCATGTTACTAAAGAGAGGAATCGTCCAAGCTTCCCATGAGAGAGCTAGTGTGGCCCACCTTCCTACCTCCCATCTCCACCATCCAAAGTCCATCTAAACCATTGGAATCGTTTCCTTGGAGCTCTTGATCGCATTGGCGGAAGAAGGAAGAAGAGATCTTGAGGTGGGTGATCTACCGTTGATTATCAATTTGATGACCCACTTGTGATGGGACCCACTTTGATGTATGTGTTGAAATTAAGAGGGGCCCATAGTGGCAGGGTCCCTCCACTACACCATCTCTCTCTCTCTCTCTATCTCTCTTTTTCTTTGTTGATGGCCCACCATGACGATGTAGGTATTTATCCTTGCTGTCCATTTAGTGGACCACACCATTGTCCCAAAGCAGGGCCCACCTTACTGCCATGTCCGGAGGCCCACCATTGCTGTCTGTTTGGGGTGGCCCGGACTGTAGGCAAAACACAAATTTCGACTTGATCTAATACTGGTGGCCCACCATGTGGGACCACCGTGATGTAAGGGACTTATCCACACCATCCATTACTTGGACGGTGGGACCCACCCCACGTGTAGGGTTGTACCTTAATGTAGGCATTCATCGGCCTGGATGTTGCTGACCTTTCACAAAAAAAGAGAAAATATATATAATAAAATAATACATAACATATATATGTATATGTGTGTGTGTGTGTGTATATATATATAATTGGTGGGTCCCACACGTGTGGACCCACCTCTTATTTCAGATCCGGGCCGTCCACTTGCTGGACGGCTAGTAGATTGCTACTGCGCGTTAGCAGACTCGTAAGCGCCATGAGGTATGTGTTATCCCACACTGTCCAAACGTTTGGACATGGGGCCACCCACACGTGTGACATGTGTGGGGTGGGACCCACCTTGATGCATGTATCCTAAATCCACATTGTCCGTTTTTAGGACGGTTGGCCTTGGCCGATTGACACCAGTAAGTTAAGGTAGGTGGGCCATAATGTATGTGTTTTATACGTACTGTCCATCCCTTTTCATGGTGTGGGCCACCCCACACGTGTGACATGTGTGGGGGTGGGACCCACCATAATGTATGTATTTTAAATCCACACCGTCCAGCATTAGGACGGTGGGCCCTCTGCCGTGATGTCATGAATTTCCAGAGAAATTGATGAACCTCAACAAAAACTTGTCGTTCAATCGCTTGAGGTATCCAAAGTATATATGATTCACTGGTGACAGAAAAAGTTTCAAAGTTAGTATCCTATAGTGAATTAGATACTACAAGTAGATAAAATTTAGAAAATTCTCAGAAAGTGATGTAGTCTCGACACATTTTGAAGTTTCAGACTCCGGTTCAATTTTCAGCTCCTCCTTTAATGATAAACATTCAAGATCTAGGGAAGGAGGGGCTTCAGAATAGGGATTCTCTTAGTTAGTGACAACTTCCGAGGTATTGTCTTGTCGGGCATCCACTATTTCTTTTATCAGAGGATCGTTTGAATCTGCACAGTCTGCCAAGCAATCATCCAAAAAGTTGGAAAATTCAGTTGAGAGTGACTCACTTTCCTCATTGAAACTTGTGAAGATCTGCTCGTCTTTAAAAGTGAATGGACACATGCTCTCTTGCTTTTGCTCTAGGTGGGCATAAATCACCACCAGGTATGTCTAGTCTTGACTTAAATAAACATATATCAAATTAGATGGCAAAGGTTTTAGGTCAAGCTTTGGTGGCTTGAGGTTAGATGGTAGAGGCACTTCATCAGTTTGAGGCAACTCTTCAAATTGTGGCCTTTATTGGTTAACTTCAAGTACTGGCGTAGTATCAAACATGGCACACGTATCTCTAATCATGTCATCATCAAAATCTTGGGAGTGGGCCAGACACATCTCTAGAGGGTTAGAGGATAAGGTCAAAGTTGTCCTATCTTCCACGAAAGAGTCAATCATGTTAATGTCGTGGAAATCGTCATCATCCTTTAACCGTCTGCCTGTATTGAAAAATATGTTTAACTCCAATGTCATATTCCCAAAAGATATACTCATGACACCATTCCTACAATTGATAATTGTGTTTGAAGTGGCAAGGAATAGGCGACCAAGAATGACGGGAATCTGTGTGCTCATGCTGCTGATGGGTTCGGTATCCAGGACGACAAAATCTATAGGGTAGTAGAATCTTTCAACCTGGACCAACACATCGTCAATTATCCCTCTCGGTACACGAACTGAGCGATCAGCAAGTTGTAATGTGGTTAGGGTGGGTTTTAATTCACCCAAACCTAATTGTTTGTACACTGAGTAGGGAATCAGATTTACACTCGCTCCCAAATCAAGAATTGTGTGCTCAATGCAGTAATTCCCAATAACACAAGCAATGGTTGGGCTACCGAGATCTTTGAATTTCTTCAGCACATCTTACTTTAGGATGACACTCATTTTTCAATTAAAAGGATTTTCCTTTGAATGTTTTGTCATCTTTTGGTCGTACACAAGTCTTTCAGAAGTTTAGCATATGAAGGTATTTGTTTTACGGCATCAAGTAGAGGAATATTGACCTTCACTTATTTCAACACCTCTAGAACCCCATTCTCGGCTCCCAGCGCCCATTCGCCAGGTTCCGATCCTGGGATGCCACAAGGACGATTTTCAACATCAGTTAGAATTGTAATAAGCATAACCAAAGGCATAACCCACAAACACAACCAAAAACATTCATCACATTTCCACTATAATAAAAAAACTTTACAAGTACAAAGAGCATAAGGGAAATACAATGAAGATAGAGCAAAACTCCAAAAGAAGATCAGCACGCGTCGAAGCCTCGTCTGCTGCTGTCCAACACTACCTGCACGGTCGTGCATAAGCTTATAAAGCTTAGAGGGTGGTGAAAGTGTATGCTCGAGGTGATAATGTAGTTATGCGGTATCAGAGTAAGCGGAACATGTTGATGAATGCTAAGAATCCCATTAGCCGTACGAGGCCATGCGGTGCAAAGAATGATGTCGGCCATACCAAGGCCATGCAACGTAAAATGCAAGTCAAGCATACAAATCCTCATCTAAGTCCACATGTCAATACGGCTCAAATCTGGAATATCACCGGGGTCTAGTACACTCCCAGCCAGATTGCCGCCCCATCGCGCGCAATAAGGTGAGTGAAAAAGACCTCACTATCCGCCTGCCAATATCGGGCTCGGCTCGTCAATAGCGGACCCATTCCTCGAGCTGGTCAGACTCAGCCTAGCATTGCCCCCTACTCTCGGGCGGGTAAGGCCGCACCCCCTTCCAACCGACCACGACACAGTGGAAAGCGCAACCATCTGGTAATCGGCACTCAGCGCTCATGCATCCACTCGGTCTAGACGTTGGAGCAACCTCCTGGTACCATAAGGGTTTAGGGACTTTCACCCAGGGATATCTATCGCACCCCATGTAGAACAGTATTTCCGGTATCCAATCCTGCCAACCACGATGCGTCTGTGGAGGCTATGGCCCTGATGTCGCTAGGGCGTAGAGTAACCATATCACACAATGCGAATGCATGAATCACACCATTCAGTCATGCAGCAATCCTGCGCGTATCGTGCGCTCATGTAGGGCAACACCCCCTATGCGGGAGTCCCTAACAATCTACCCAAAGACTTATGCTATGATCAGTCATCCCTCATATCAAGCATACATGTGATGCATATGATCATGAATTATGGAATTTAAACATGCTATATAGGATGGATGACATGCATAACGAAGGTGGGCCTAGACGACCTGCACATAACACGCATGGGCCTAACAATGGGCCCTAGGGAAAGTCATAATGTGGACATTTAACCACATTATACTTGCAATGTGGACGTCAAACCACCATTGCTCCCAAGGCATAGCTCTGACATAAACATCATTACATAAATTATGTTAGGATCGTACATTGCAATGGACCTCAAGCACGTCCCATTGGACCTTAAATACGTCAAATGGGCCATATCATATGGGCCTTGTATTCATCAAGTGGGCCACATCACTGGGCCGCACCAATGGGCCTTATGTACATTGCAATGGACTATGAACCGTGGGCTTTAGAACGTATCAAATGGGCCTAATCTTATGGGCCTTATGTGTATCACATGGGCCACACCAATGGGCCCTAAATGCACATCAAATGGGCCTCAACCCATAGGCCCCAATATGTCTTAATGGGCCTTAAACCATGGGCCCTTAATACCTCAAATGGGCCTTGACCCATGGGCCCATAATACATCAAATGGGCCTCGACCCCTGGGCCTTGCACATACATCAAAGTGGGCCTCAACCATGGGCCACAAGTACTGAGGTGGGCCTTACCTATATATCAAGGTGGGCCTCAATCAAGGGCCTCAACATAGGTAAAAAAAATATATACATAAATATAGTATATAATATAGATATAGTATATAATATATATACATATATAATACATAAAATATTATATGAAATATAATATTTTATATATATATATATATATATATATATATATATATATATACACACACACACATCACAGTGGGCCCACGCACTCATCAGAGTGGCTCCACGTCCACCGTCCAGGCAGACGGTGGGAATGAAACACATACATCAATGTGGGCTCCATGTGGGGCCCACCGCAAGGTTTCTAGGCCATTCGACCCGTTGACAAGGCCGAGTGGGCCTAAATAGAGGGTGGGAGAAATTTTCACCCTGATCCAAAACTTCTGTGGACCCCAAATGGGTTTCAAAGGTAAATGTTCGATTCCACTGTTTCACATGGTGTGGGCCACCTGAGTCTTGGATCGGGCTGATTTTTGGGGTGGGCCCATGTCAGGTAGGGGCCCACCATATGAACGGTTTAGACAACATATAAACATCAGGGTGGGGCCCACGGCTACAGCCGTGGGTGGCTGTACTTGGCCCGTCCGCCCGGACGCTGGCGCAGGCAGCGCCTGCTGCGCTGATTTTTTATTTATTTTTTTTTTTTTTGTTTTTGTAAGGATTTCGCAGGTGGGGTCCATATCCAGTGAATCCACACCGTCCAGCGTTCTTCCATGGCTCACCACGAGCAGAACAAGTCCAATATTGGACATATTTCAATGTACAACCACTCAAGGAAGTTTTCAATGGTGAAAACCACCATTTGCTACGGTATGGCCCGCCTGAAAGTCTGATGGATCCTATCTTTCAGGTCAACGGCTAAAAAGAGCTTGGGAAGGGAATGGATGGTGTGGATTTAATACATACATCAAGGTGGGGCCTACATGAGGGGACAACCCCCGTGGCAAGCTAATATTTATGTTTTTTTTTTTCCAAAACGTCCAGCGTCCCTGGACGCTGGACCATTGAAAATAAATTAGGGGTGGGCCCTGCTTAGGTGGGCCACCTCATGGAAAATGGTGTGGATATTACACACAAAGTGGGCCCCACTTGTAGGTGATTTGGATGGAATACATACCCTATGGTGGGGTCCATTCAAGTGGGCCACACAACCTCATCATCTTACAACAAAATAAAATAAAATGAAATAAAAATAAAATAAAAAGGGAGAGAGATAGAGAGTGAGACCGTGTGATGGAGGGACCCCGGCACTATGGGCCCTCCCTTGCACTAAATCATACATCAAGTGGGTCCCCTTTTATGTGGCCCATGAAAATTAAATCCAACGGTGGAGATCCCTTCTCCACCAAATTAAGCGGTCTAGATGACCCTAATTATACAAGAAGATAAACATCATGATGGGGTCCATGGAGGATGGCCCCGTCATGGAATGATCATGATGATCCAAGTGGGCCATCGGCCACATCTTAGGGTCCAAAGCGAGATCCAAACCATTGATCGGTTGGCCTCACTTGGCCCATCTTAAAAACATCAAAAACTATCCTATCCAACACCCACCACTTGATCTTCTTGCTCCCTTGGCTTCCTTAGCTCCTTGTGCTACTCTTTGATGGAGGAAGATGGGAAATGGATGGTTGAGATGAGAGATGAAGGGGTGGGAAAGGTGGGCCACACAAGTAGTTTGGGAGAAATGGGAGAGGGTCTCATACGTATGGATTTTTTTTTTGCTTGAAAGAAATATGAAGGAATAAAGGAGAGAGGGAGAGATAAGAGAGAGGGAGAGTAGCTTAGGTAGGTAATGATGAGTTGTAAGAGAGGGTGGCTAGCATTAAATGCTTGTAAGAGGAATAGGGGTAGGTAGGGTGGCTATAGCTAGGGTAGGGTGATGACATCATTCTCATAATTTCCTAGAGATTAGTGCCACATGGAATAGGTGGGCCCCGCAATACGCGGTCCATGGTCATAATAATGCATAGTCCCCAACTTATGATCTAAGCGTCGGTTTTACGCACAAGACGCGGCGTTGGAATCGCAGCGACGGAGCGGTCGCTATGATACAACTTTCGGATCAAGCCGTCATCGGTGCGCGGAACCTGACCTAGGATCGTGTGCAAACACCGGATATGGTACGAAGGTTGACGGAATTTGACTACAATGGTCCCGTGGTCGTACACAAGTCTTTCAGAAGTTTAGCATATGAAGGTATTTGTTTTACGGCATCAAGTAGAGGAATATTGACCTTCACTTATTTCAACACCTCTAGAATATCCTGAGAGTTAGAGAGAGAGAGGTTTTAGTGCAACTAACCGTTGGGGGAATAAAGTAATCGACTTGCCCTGAAGTTCCAGTTCCAACTCTTGTGGAGTAGTTCTAGGTCTATCATCATTATCCTCTTCCGGGTCCTTAGGCTTTTCAGACCTAACCGGAATAGTTTTGTCAATGATCTTCCCACTCCTAAGAGTGGTGATGGATTTCACTTGCTCTATCTGATTTGAAGAGCCGGGGTCACTTATCTCATATTGTGGTTTGAGATTGGGAAGAGGGTGAGCAGGAAGCATCCCCTTTCTCACAATTGCTAATTGTGACTCCATCCTTTGGACAGATGACACAAGCGTTCCAATTATTGATCTGATTTTGCTGGATTGCTTATGCTGTATTTTGATTAAGTAGCTTTTGGTCTTGAATGTGTTTTAGAACCGGATCTTCTTGAGGTTTCACTTGATTTGGAATTTGATTAAAGAACCCTTGAGGGGTAGCAGTTTGTCCATTCCTCCAACTGAAGTTTGGATGATTTCTCCAACCAAAATTATATGTATTAGAAGTGGGCCCACTGAAAGGTCTTTGGTAATTGCTTACGGCATTAGATTTCTCATTCAGTACTTCTTGAAAAGCAGATATTGTTGGGCAAGTTTCGGTTGTGTGAGTGTTGCAACCACAAATACCGCAAACAATTTCCTTACCTTTATCTTTCTTTGATTCAACGGCCTTGAATTTCCTTATGAGATTAACCACTTTAGAATTGAGATTATCATCCTCTTTCAGAAGGTATACTCCGCCCCTTTCCTTTGATTGAGTGGGCCTAGAAGTGGTACTTGATTTTGGGTATGCGTCCCATGATTGTGCGCTTTCAGCAAGTCTATCGAATTAGTCCTACAAATCATCAACATTTTTATTCATGAATTCCCCATTGCGCACATTGTCTCGACTAATTGACCATGGAAGATGTCAGACCATCATAGAAGAAGCGTGTAATGCGCTACATTTCAAAACCGTGTTGTAGACATGAATTGACAAGATCCTTGAACCGCTCTCAACATTGGAAGAATGTTTCATCTTCCTTTTGGGCAAAGGTTCATGGTCGACTTCCTGATGGTGTTCGTCTTATGGTATGGAAAGAATTTTTTTATGAACTCTTTTATCATGTCATTTCATGTGCCAATAGATCTGGGACATAGTGAATGCAACCACATCTTAGCCTTCTCTTTCAGAGAAAAGGGAAAGAGTTTTAGTCTGACCGTGTCCTCAAACACGTTAGGAAAGTATAAAGTGGTTATGATCTCATCAAACTCTTTTAGATATAAATATGGATTTTCTGACTCAAGCCTATGAAATTTAGGAAGGAGTTGGATCACCCCTGGCTTGATATCTATGTGTCCCTTATTTTTAGGGAAAATCATGCATGAGGGCGTGCTCACCCCCACTGGTTGAAAATAATCTTATAAAGTACGAGGCGGGGGTGCTTGATGCACCTCATTCTCATCTTGGATGTCCTCCACCCTAGGTTGGGGTAGAAGAGGTTGGTCTGTAGCCATTGCTTCAATTAATTCTGGGGATCTCGAGCGGTATCTAGTCCTGCAATGAATAGTTAACCCCTCAACCTATCCTCCTTCAGTCAAAAGATGTCGAGTATTGTCATAAACCCACTTGGCCATGAAACACTCATAGCCCTCAATTCAAATTTTAAACTTAAACCTAAAAGAAAGAAAAGAAATAGAAATCTAGAAGGAAAGAGAAAAGAGTTGGAAAGAAGTTACCAAATTAGAAGTTCCTAAGTTAAAAACCTGCAAAACAAAACAAAACAAGCCAAGTTCTAAAAATAGAAAGTCTCTAAAGAAATAGAAAGTAAATTAGAAAGAAAGTTCCTAAAAACTGATTAGGAAAGTTTTAAACCTAAAAATAGAAAGTAAGTTTCTAAAAATAAAAGAAAACCTAGAAATAGTTTCTAAAGATAGAAAATAAGACCTAATCCTAAAAATTGAAAAAAAAATTAGAAAGAGATTACCAATTTAGAAAGTGTATGTCAAGATCCTACAAAATAGGAAAGTTAGATTAGTTTCTAAAAATCAAAAAGAAAAACCTAAACCTAGAATTAAAAACTAGAAAAAATCCTAATCTTAACTTAGTCCCATAACTATTTAATCTCAGAAAAACGTAATCGGCAATCCCTGGTAACAACGCCAAAAACTTGTTCACCACCCCAAGTATAGGGTTGCGATGTAGTAATAAACTCGGTAAGACCGAGGTCGAATCCACAGGGACTGAACCTTGTACGTAATATGAAAGTAACTCGAACCAGAACTAGGCAAAGATGTAATCTAAATTAAGGAATTTTAAGAGAATAATTGTGAACTATTTATCTAAAACTTGTAAAATTAAAAGGTGAGAAACTAGGGTGCCAAGGATCCACTTGTAGAGATTAGGGAGATCTATGCTTGATTCATGAATACAACTGGAATCAGAATCCCATCTTCATCCAGTTGGATGATATAATGTTAAAAATCAATTCTGAGCTTCCTTTGATCTAGTTTTCAAGAGATGAGAGGTATGAGAATTAGAATTGATTCCATCACAAAACCATGCTTATGAGACAAAGCAAACAATAGAACTTAACCAATCCACATCCAATCGAAGGAAGTTATGAATGTTAGGAAGGATTCTATCATCCAACCATGCCCAGGAGACGATGGTAAACAACATGGTTCCCAAATTTACAAACCCTATAATGAAAAGAACATACTCAAAGTTATCACAGATCTATTGTAATTTAAGTTACAACAAACCATTAAAAACTAAGAATATTCCTTATAATCAAACTTAAATCAAAGAGAGTTCAACAACCATAAATCAAAGGAATAGAAAACCACTCATCATGCTACAAGCTTCACCTCTTAGCCCTAACCAAAAGGTTTAGCTAGCCATAACCATGATCATCTAAACTTGAAGGAAAGAAGAAAAAGAAAAAATGAATAGGAAAGATTAAACCCAAGGCTGTCCACGGCCCGCCCACGCTTTCTCACTCTCTCTCTTCTCTTCCACATCCAGAGATCCAAGGATGGCCTTCACGTTGCTCTCTCTCCCCTTTATATAGTCGTGAGGTCTGTAGTCGGCTAGTGAAGTCAGTCGGTGCAGAACCAACTTTGTTTCGCAATAGAGTGTGTAGAAAACGGGAGAGAATTGCGTTCGAAGTGAAATTTGGTACGCTAACCGTCCCAAAACTCTGTTTGGCCTCCATGGTTGGAGTAGTGGCCCTCTGTTTATGAGTTTAAACAGTCTGGATCACTGATTCGATCACTATCACGATCACACAATTGCCCAGAAATCCTGGATCTTACGGACATGCATTGCTTATGCACGTACATGCGCTAGCATGTTTGGTGGACCTCATAGTGATGTCTCTGGGTAAATCCACCCTATTAATTGGATTCCTGGAGAAAAACCAGTTGGGAAGGAGTGGTTTTGGTCAATTTTCATGCAGCCCATTACAAAATTGGAACAAAAAGAGAACTTGAAGAGGGTTGTGGCTACCCCCTAGGGCTAATTGACAGTCCAGATCACTGAAATATTCCACGATGGTGGCCCACTACCGATCACAGCGTTCAAAACTCGCGGACGCTGTGTGAAGAAGACGCCGGTCGGGTCAGCGTTTGTTGACTAGATAGGCTGGTCCGGTGCGGCGCGGGAGTGCACCGGATGTGCACTCTCGCGCCTTCATGTGGGGTCCACTGTACTTCTTATGAGAAATCTGCTCTGTTCATTTATTTTTACCTGCCATTTAAGGGGTTGAGACCAAAATTAAAGCATATCCAGATATCAGGTGGGCGCCAGATCAGTGTTTTATGGGATGATCTGTCCGTTGGGCCACTTTTACAAGGATCCAATGGCTGAAATTCGACATGTACAGTTAATTTAAGTTCCTCAGGCTAGATATAAAATTTTGAGCTGAACGGATGGTGGAAACCCTATGATCTTACATTCTAGATGATTTTCAAGCCTCTTTAGCGTGAATTGCTTGATTTTCTCAGATTTTCGGCGTGTAAATTCTTCGATCTCGGTTCCTTGGAGTCCGTCCCTTGACTTGGTGACTTCTAAGTATTAAATTCATATTTTTAGTACCCTTTTTTAGTTCGGGCTCATAAATTCACCTTGCAGCACAAACATGATTAAAATAGGGCGTTAAGTATTATCATGTTCATAAAATTAAGTAATAATTGGGTTCTAATATGTAATATTTGACCCTCAACAGTGGACCAAACCATATAGAGCAGTGGAGATTGAATGCATACCATTGAAATTTTTTGGGGCCACAAGAGTTTTGGATCAAGCTAATATTTGTTTTTTTTTTCTCTTCATATAGGTGTATGTGACCTTATGAACGGGTTGGATGGAAAATAAACATATGATGGCCTGATGAAGGTTTCAATGGTAGGCATTATTGTCCCTTTTGCTTTCAGTGGTGTGGTCCACTTGAGCTTATGGATTTGCCTCATTTTTGGACTCATGCACTATAATAATCTTGCCAAATTGATGGATGGTGTGTATATAACATATACATCATGGTGGGGCTTAGTGAAATTAGTAATGTCAACACACCACCGAGCTGGTGGTGTGTCGTGAGTGACACAACACGCAATCCTTTCCGATTCGCATGGCCCAGCTGGCGCGCTACGATCTCACTTCAGTGGTCCAATGACTACTTTTACACATGCTTTCAAATGTCATCAGGTGCTGTGTGGATCCGTAATCCTCATCTCAACAGAAATGATTGCATGTTGATTTCAAATACTTTTGTGATATTCTTCCGTGAAATTCTGAATCTCCCGTAAGTTGGTCTCTTGCACTTGTATTCCAAGCGTATTAAGTGCAGAATAAGGAGTCTTCGAACCGGCGTAGCTCTTATGTCATTACGATGGACGTTTCGTATATATTTCAAGCGTATTAAGTGTAGAATTTTATAAAAGGTGTGTCAACAAATACATTCTACATTTACTGTATGTTTTCATCCATCTCTGTTGGGTGACCTGTTTCATACCAGCAGTTCCATATATTGCTTTGGGCCGTGCTTTCGTGGATCTTGGATTGGATGGTCAGGATCATCCCCTTGCTGTTATGTACATGATGTGGCCCTCAATTATAGAGATTGTTTTACATCTTAAGACAATTTGGATGCTCATTTGTATGTTTGGTGATTTTTTTTTCTAAGATATCACATACGTGAATTTAAGCAGGTTTGTTTGGCGTACCACAAAAACAGAGTCCTCAATTTAGTAATGCGATTAGACTTCAGTGATTGTTCATCACCATTTAAATACGGCGACGACTCACCTACTGCACATTGAACATGCATGTATGGCGATGTGGATCACAGACCATCCAAATTGTAGGCCCCATTGTGGATGGAGCATAGCCTGAAAATCACACTAACATAAGTATATTTCTCCCATTGAATTTGGCTAGATGAACATAAATAGTTTTAGCAGTCTAATAGCTACCAACTGCTTACTGTTGTTCAATCATCTGGGTTGATTTTCTGATTGTGCTCCCTTTAAAATGGGCCCCATGTTTTAATGGGTCTAGATATCCGTACAAATATTCTACCTGTATGCAAATGGTGAACTGTCACCATAGCCTAGCGTAGCCTTTGAAAATGGCATGATTTTATATTATGTTAAGATTTTCCAATGTTTGTGTTCATATGTATGGATGTGTTGACATACACATAGATACTCAAATTCAGATTGGCCGTCGCAATGAGATGTGGCAAACATTTGCAGACTAAAGGCTTTGTCCACTTCTTTCATGATGCAGACCACTATGCATGTATGCATAACAAGAGTAATGGATATTGAAATTCATGTACATATGAGATGTACCACCGCCCTGATTCATGAGATGATTACTATGAGATTTCATGTAGATTAGCACAATCAACTCTATATCTAGTCACATTGTGTATGAATGGATCAATGTTTGATCGGATTGACCCCATGTGATGAACATGTAGACAAAGAACGCTTAATCGTTCACAATGTGTGAATTGAGCCACACGTACTGCAAAACCAATACTTACAAGTGACTTTAGTCTAGTTGTTGTGTGATATGCTAGTCCAGTAGGTGACTTTAGTACTCTTGTTACTCTATGCAATAAGGTCGCAATGAGGTGACACTACTTTGGCATGCATTCTCAAGACTATGTGTACATATTCGGCTTGCTTAATGGCAAGAGGTGAAAGCAACCAAATCTAGGTCATAGAAATGGGTTAAGTGAGAAATATAAATAATCCCACAATGGTGATAATGTACATCAGACTTACCTAAGATGTCATATTGAATGAACATATCAAATATTACTGGGAACAATTTTGGAAAAATATTTATATTATTATATTAATTTAGTGCAATGTCATCTCCTAAGAAGAATTGGTCGCAGAGTTCTTGTACTTGACTTAATTAGAAGGAATAGATTGGTTTTTCTTACTGGGAGGAGGGTAGTAATTCGGTACACCTCATTACTCTCATAACATAAGAAATATTAGAGTTTGCTTCTAATTAAGATTTCTCGAGGATTGAGGCATATAAATATAGGTGTATTGTTTTCATTTGAGACACTATCTCCTCTCAAGCCTAGCCCCAGAGTAATCTCTCCTAGAAATCTTAGCTTAACAAATCCCTAGATCTTATAATGTGTATAGTGTTTTCTTCCTCTAGTAGTTGAGATTCAACATTTCAGGTGAGCTTTCCTTCATCTCTATACTCATTTCTATGCAGCAAAGAAGACAATTGTAGTTACAAATTTGATATTAATTTCGTTCTTGAAATTTTAAACTGGTCTACTTTATGGTGCTTCACTTTCTATAAGTATACGAGTACAAAAGACCTCATTCCAAAGTATATCATTTTACCGGAATTTTTTGAGCTAGTGATCCAAGAATATTAGAGAAGGCCTCCTCTCCACCAATCTTAATCACAATATCACTTCGACCAACAGCATGAGTCCAAGACTATCATGCAAGTCATTGCTAAGGTTATGGCAAAATTAAAAGACATCGTCGAAGGAGCAATGTGATAGTGAGTGTCGGAGAAGATGAGGCAATGCCAAAACTAATAGACGAGCTTGTTACTATCAATGTGCCATATCACTCGGAGGTGCAAAATGAGATCATCTACCCAAGCCATCCGAGTTCATAGTTTTAACTTTTATTGGTAGGAAATGCTTCTTGTCAGCATCTTATGTTTAAGAGTTTGGTGATGAATATTGTTTTCTATGGTTCAGGGAATTATTTGTGTTTTTTAGAACATTTAACTCTATGCCCCTATGTCCTGATTTCTCTCTTTCTTGGCCCTCCATACTGTCGTCCATGACATCCTGCATCTTATGCATGAGGTCTCCAATGCAACCTTATCTATATTCTTATGACAACGGGGTTATAATGAAAAAGAAAATATATAAAATTCTCTCTCCTATTGAATCCAAGCTATTTGAATTTAGCAACATCTAAGATTGATTTTTCTCTTTGTAGTTGATAAGTATGTTATTTACCAAGTTTACTAATCTACGGAATAAATAGAAACTAAGATAAGTTACTTGAGGCATAAGTAGCTTATGTAAAGTAACTTATGATCCAAATGCCCCCTTAATCATAGCGAATAGAATTGGAGATATATAAAGGGGCATTTGGATGGTAAGTTACTTAAGATAATCTACTTATGCCATAAATATCTTATCGTAGTTTACTTACTAAGTAGACAAGTATGTTTGATAAACAACATACTTATTAGCTTCTTCTCTCTTTCATCTCTCTTGATTCTCTCTTCAACAAGTGATGAAAAGTAGAAAAGCTAACAAAATTAGCTGAAGTGATTAAGTAACTTTAAGAAGAAAAAAAAAGCGACTTGGGACTAATCATAAACCAAACTTACTTATCTACTGTTGTAAGTAGAAAAAGTAACTTATTTGGTGGTATCTAAACAGGCCCTAAATATCAATTACCTGGTTCCAAAGAAAAATTTTATTTCACCTGAAAATTTTAAGGTGGGGACATTAAATAAGGCCTTCTCCTCTCTATTAATGATCTGCATCCTCACCACCACTCCATTTAGGATTAAGCTTAGATCGAATTGGGTCTAGTTTCGATAGTTTTATGCCTGACCCAACCCATTTGCAACTAGGGTCCCTACTCATGGCTCAGTGGTAGACCTCGTGGGTTTCAACACAGGTCATGAGTTTTTTTTTTTTTTTTCCAAAATTTGATTTCTTTGAAAAATATAACCGTAGTTACAAAATAGTTTCGAGAATTCGCAGGAGAAAAGGAACTCGAGGAAGCCTATCATATCAAACCAAACAAAGAAAGCCCAAACCATCTACAAGAGGCTAACTACACTCGCCAACACTCTTTAACTGCTCCTAGCCCCATCTTGTCTAGAAACACCAACCCTCGGATCTTGGGAGGTAAATCCACCAAATGCTCAAAAACAGATGATATCTGAGAGTCACTCCCTTGCCTAGCCAGAGCATCTGTTAGGCCGTTGCCTTCCCTGAATATGTGAGCGAACTCTATCCTTCCTCTATTCTTTAACCTGTTTATACAGTTTAACCAGTAGTTCCATTTCCGGCCTGCCTGAGAGGTCCGATTAAGAATTTTAACAATGAGCAAAGAATCGGATTCGATGATAATCTGCTTATAGCCTTTGTCTAGACCCAACTTCAGCCCATCATACACCACTCGCCACTCAGAGTAGGAGTTTATGCTAACACCGAACCCCAAGGAGAAGGCGAAGAGGAATTGACCCATATCTCCTCTACATATACCCCCACCACCCACTACCCCCAGATTAGATCTGGAGGAACCATCTACATTGATCTTGACCCTCCTGCAGCATGGTCTGACCCACCTCACAACCTCCACACAACTAGGAGGAGAACGCCTGCTTGGGAACATGAGCAGGACTCCTCTGTCAGTGGTTGATGGCCTCCCCCATTTGAAGAGGGGGGCAGACAACCGCCAGCCATTGGGGAGCCAAACCAAACATCTCAACACTTATTTGCATCCACCATTGGACACGCCAGAAAATCCCATCAGCATGGAGACGTTTACCTTCAAATCGAGCCACATTCCGCGACTTCCAAAGCTCCCAAAGCAGGAATCCCGGGGCGAGATTACATACCTGCTTTGAATCCCGATTCCCATGGGAAGCACCCCACCACTGCATCCACCTGGCTTCCACAGAGACCGCCGAACAGACATTGAGGTTGAATTGCTCGCCTAGACGTCTCCAGGACTACTTGGCCACATCGCTGTCTAAAAACAGGTGGTTAACCGATTCCACAGCAGGACCGTCTGCACCATTGGCACTAAAACATTCGCATTTGGATGTGAGATGAACTCCACGTCATTGATAAGCCTCATCCACTGGAAGTGCTCCGTTCAGCACCTTCCAAAGAAAAACAAAAATTCTGGGCGGCATTTTCACATGCCACACCCTGCGAGCCCACCCTTTTTTTTAATCTCTGGGAGATCTGCTTGTAGCCCATGCTAATTGAACTGAGAAGGTTCCAGACAGAGTTAACAGCCATACCAACACATCTGGACCCTCAGAAATATAGAAGCCATGATGGAAGACGTGATCTATGACTTGTGGCAGAAACTGAAAGACAGCTAAGGGAGGCACAGGACCAGATTTGTCCAGAAAATTCAACACCTAGAGCAACAACATAGCAGCTGGAATTGGAGCGGAAATCAAATTTCTAAAAGAACCGAGGCCCGTCTAGTTTACTGTCCACCAGTTACACTTACCCAGGCCTAGAATCCACTGAGTGTTGGCTTCAACAAACGAGAACGTTGAGCGAATCTTCTTCCAAAATGGGGAAGCTGCAAGAACAGCCCGATGGGTGGGATTCTTTGCTAAATCTGCCGCATACTTTGCAGCCATAAACGAACCCTAAAGACTCGATCTCCCACTGAACCGAGCAATCCATGCCCTCTTGATGCGAAATGCCTTCAACGTTTCTGAAAGACTGCGAATACCCAACCCTCCCTCTTGCTTGGTCTGGGCCACCTCCTTTCCAGCTTCACTAGTGAAGTTTCTTCTTACCTTCCGACCAACCCCAGAAGAAATCCGCAAACCTTTTTTTCCAGTGAAGAAAGGACCTGCGACGTAATATGAGAGGCTGCCATGAGTATGAATTGGGATACTTCCCAGCACATGCTTCAACAAAACCACTCTCCCTGCCAGGTCATGAGTTTGAGTACCCATGTGGTGTGTGTGGGTGTGAGGGCGGGATAAAAAAAAAAACACCCATTTTCAACAATAGTACCTCCATCATTAGTGGGGCGAACTTTCATTTATTTCATAAGAACAAATTTGGATAATCTGGTAGTATGATGGATGATATGCAGCGACTTGAAAATTACTAAGAAATTCATACTTGGCATATAAGCCATTCAAATTAGACTGTTCAACTTATTTGGCCCACTTAATTGTATCATGATCCAAAAGCTAAGATTGTTTGATTATCTAGCTATCTGATTGGTGGGCACTTATTGGACAGTCAAAAAAGAAAGATATCTACTGGAACTATTCCAACAAACAAGTGTCCAAGAATCAGAGATTAAGATCGTTTAACCAATCTGATTTTGGGACTGTGACTCAGGAACAGTGCGTTCCAAAAGTTAGTTTAATTATTTAATTTGATTTAATGTATGGTACGCGTACAGTATCAGATAACTCCAACTGGACCATTGCATTTTTAAGCCATTGATCAAAGGACAGGGTTCCTCTAATTAGGAAGATTTCTGACTCATCCATCATCCATAGAGGGGCCCACCAACTTAGCACTCGAGATCATGTAACCATGGGCACTCCTGCGTCCCCAGCCGACAGAACGTGCGCTGATGAGCAGGATCCCATAATTCCTACGTCCAAAAACTATTGATTGGACTGGCTAATAGATAGTGAAAAACCAAGTAAGTGCCAGTTGGTAAATATTTTTGGAGGGTCCGTCATGTGGTCCGTAGACTACCAAAGTGAATTAGCAATTAGCTAGGTGGGCCATGCATATGGATGATCTCAACCGTTCAAGGGGAAGTCCGACGATGAAGACTCCATGTGTAAGTGTTGGTCGCCGCATACAATCCTGGCCATTAGATATGTGTACAGGTGAAACCATGTAAGGGTCAAAGGCTTAGATTCATATCCATTTTTATAATGCTTAGAATCTTCTTAACAAAACAAGAAGACACTCGATGGCCTCTCTAAGGTGGGCCTTACCTCCAAAAGGGGCTCTTGCACTTATCCGATTGCGTGGTTTGCTGCGCGCACCACTGACTTTCGTGGTGTGTTGACGTCACCAAGTTCTGTGGGCCCCACCATGATGTATGTGTTATATCCAAATCCTCCATCCATTTGGAGAGATTGTTTTAGGGAAAATTTCCAAACATGAAATAGATCCAAAGGTCAAGTGGACCACACCACATAGAGCAGTGGAGATTGAATGCCTACCATTGAAATTTTTTGGGGGCCACAAGAGTTTTGGATCAAGCTAATATTTGTTTTTTTTTTTTCCTCTTCATATAGATGTATGTGACCTTATGAAAGGGTTGGATGGAAAATAAACATATGATGGCCCGATAAAGGTTTCAACAGTAGGCATTATTGTCCCTTTTGCTTTCTGTGGTGTGGTTCACTTAAGCTTATGGATCTGCCTCATTTTTGGACTCATGCTCTATAATAATCTTGCCAAATTGATGGATGGTGTGGATATAACATATACATCATGGTGAGGCTCATTGAAATTAGTAATGTCAACACACCACTGAGGCCGGTGGTGTGTCATGAGTGACACACCATACAATCCCTTCCGTTTCGCATGGCCCAGCTGGCGCGCTACGATCTCACTTCAGTGGTCCGATGACTACTTTTACACATGCTTTCAAATGTCATCAGGTGCTGTGTGGATCCGAAATCCTCATCTCAACTTTCAACTATCCAAGTTGTTAAAAAAATATACATTTTATTCGATGAGAACAAGGCAAATTATTGATATAAGTAATGTCTTGTCTTGTCTTCAACGTTTGTTATAAATTAATTACACCTGAAACGATAACTATAGACGGGAATGTGTAAGTGTGACATAAAACGTGAAAATCTGACTCTGTTTTTTGTCCATATGTCGGACGTGGGGTACTGTGTTGTCCTCTATTTCTCTTGGCCATTCACGATGTGCCAATGTTGAACGTGTATGATCTGGTAGGTATTTTGTCTAAATGTCGGACGTTGTTGCAGGTGTATGATCTGGTGGGTTTTTTGTCCACATGTCGGACGTGGAGTACTGTGTTGTCCTTAACATCTCTTGGCCCTTCATGATTTGCCAATGTTGCACGTGTATGATCTGGTGGATTTTTTGTCCACGTGTCGGACGTGAAATAATGTGTTGTCCTCAACATCTCTTGGCCCTTCGTGATGTGTCAATGTTGCACGATCTGGTGGTGGGCCCCATAATCACGTGAGTCACTCGAACTTACGAGTTAGATATTCTATTAAAAACAATTAAGTTGGAGGGTCGGTTCGAGCATAAGATATCTAAGTGAAGAACAACCTTAACCAGTTAGGTATGCCTACTGGTATGGTTTTGTATGTATAACTCTCTCTCTCTCTCTCTCTCTCTCTCTCTCTCTCTCTCTCTCTCTCTATATATATATATATATTGTAAAGAGATGTCTTAAATCTAATTCTTACTGCATTGTTCGACCGGTCAAGGATCCACTCGACTAGTCGAGGCTTACTCGACTCGAAGTCCAGCAAGTGTTTGTTCTTTGGGTGTCCACATGCTGCTGGTCGAGGGTTAGGCTCGACCGATCAAGGGTGCCCTTTGACTAGTCGAGGCCTTGTCTCGACTAGTTGATGGTTACGCAGATTCTACGTAGACTACGTAAATTTGAGGCGGTTTCAAAGAGGTGCGTAAGTGAAGTTTCCTAAACTATAAATATGGGTCCCTAGGGCTATTATAGGATATGCTAAGGCTTTCTAAAGAGATTCCAAGGGCTCCAAAAAGGGTTTATGGTTTCTAACGGGTGCAGCAAGGGTGAGATTCGAGGTTATTCGAATCGGGTAAGTACTCCTTTCTCTTTGTAATTTATGCTTTCATAGTGGAATTCTATCACTTTGTGTAATAGTTTTTTCCCGAAAGGGTTTTCCACATTAAATCTGTGTGTTCTCTTGTGTTTGCTTGGGTACCCATCGGTTTATGGTTCAGTTCCACGTGCTCGGTGTGTGTGTGTGTGTATATATATATATATATATAGATATATATATATATATAGATATATTACTTATATCAAATGTAATTAATTTAAATATCTATTATTGCAGTTATTTGAAATTGCATATTGTTCGACACATGCATTTCCATCCCCAGTGCAGTGAGTGCTCGTTGTTAAGTGCTGTTTGGAACATGAGATTAGGTGTGATAAGGGAGCTAGTATGAAATTGCATATTGTCCAGTGTACATTCTGTAGCACATTTGGATTCAATGAGAATGATTTAATTTAGGTATTTGACCTTCCAATTCCAGCAAGAGATATGGTGGGATTTTTGGTAATTTTTAAAATCCACTATATTTATGGGCTCCACGTTGAGTTGATGCATGTGTTTTATTCAAGCCTTCTATTTACTTTCATTTTGGCATCCTTGACATGGTCTATTAGGAAACTATCACGTGGTGACACTATGTATTTGGTACACATGGAAGGCATACTTGCACCTAAAGAGATTTTTGATTGATTTTCCTTTGGCCGTTATTAATACAATGGCGCGTACGTACCCTTATGCATACTTTCAGGGGATGAATCATCGCATGTTATGTGGCCGCGACCAATGTGCCCATTTATGAGGCAATGTACATGGCATGTCTATAAAAAAAACTACCGAGAAAACGAATCTAATCACGAATCTGGCGATAATATTTTCGGTGAGGTCGTGTCTCATAGTCCTTTCAAAATGGGAGATCCTCTCAAGGACATTCGGAAAGTCAGCAACACTCAAGAAGGTTCTGAACATTAGGAGATTGGACTTATGTCCAGGCTAATCCATTTATAGTTTAGACCCGAGTAGGAAGAAAACAATCTATGCTCAACATCATGAAAAAACACCTGCAATTAGCGCATGGCCTTGAGATTTCAACCATGCAGTCAGAGATACTTTTACAGGTAGACAAAGGGGATACTTTACTCTTCCAAGTTTACGTACATTAGATAAGGATAACTCTATTGACTTTGAAAATTGATTTGGTGCTCCAATAACACCATAAGTTATAGTGCTCCTAATTGGATCCGTACACTTGGACGGTTGTCAGCTTGGAATACTATGAAATTATCATAATTATCAGATGATCTTATCCATCTGACAGTTGACATTAGCCTGCTCTGGGCCCCAACAATTTTCCATCATTGATCTCAACCGTCCCTTTTTTTTTTCAAAGAAATAATCCATTCATAACTTCAATAAAATTACAGGAAAGGATTTCAGGCGCACACGGGCAGACAAAAAGAGGCTTGGTACCACCTATCGTGTGGCTATACAAAAGAATGAAGGAAAAAAAAATCAGAAATTATCTCTCCCTTAATGCTCCTAAACCCGCTCTGTCGGGGAAACAGAGCCCCCTGACCAGCCTAGGGAGGTCAACCCACCTATCCGCCCGAAAAGATCCCTGATTGGCCGCTCCCAAGCGAGCTAGCCCATCAACTGGACCATTGATTTCCCGAGGAATAAGAGAAATGGAGAAATTACCTTCCTTTTGCAGATTTTTTAATCTCGATATCCGGTAATCCCACTTCCAGTGAAGGACCGACTTCCCCTTGAACGCATCCACCACAAAGGAAGCATCTGACTCAATGAGCACATCCTGCAAACCCCGCGCTATACTAAGCTGCATCGCATCATGAAGGGCTCGGAGTTCAGCCCTGTTGTTTGAAGCTTGACCGTAGCCCGAGTAGAACACAAAAATGAGATTGCCATTGGCATTTCTGCAAATGCCCCCACACCCACACGGGCCGGGATTACCAGCTGCAGCCCCATCAATGTTAACTTTCACCCTGCTGTCTTGTGGTTTGGACTACCTAACTACAAGACTTGAAGTAGGCGCAGTGGGTCTGTGACAGAGACCAAGGCGGAGAGCGATCGGGTTCGGAACATGGGAATCATGGAAAAACCTTCCTAGCAGCCATTTGACATTGCTGATGACCTTATTGCTAAAAGGGACGGTCCCATCAAACTTGACTGAATTTCTCATCTTCCAGAGTTCCCAAACAATAAGGCACGGAGTTATGCAACAAATAAGATGAGAATTTCTACCAGAATGAGAGGGATTCCATCATGAAGAGAAGAGATCCGCAGTTGAAAAAGGAGAAGAAAGGTGGATACCGAAAATATTCATGAACTCGATCCAGACGGTGTTGGCAATCACTCCGGAATAAAAAAAGGTGGTCGAGCATCTCCAGCTGAGGCGAGAAGTTTGCTTACTGATGCAGCAAAAACACTTGGAAGCAAAGGAGATACCCTTCGCCTGAATCTTATCATCCGTGGGGACGGCCCGATGAAACAACCTCCAAGTGAAAATGGAGATTTTGTTGGGGAGAAGTTGATGCCAGATTCGCTTGGCCCATTCAAAAACCTGCCCAGCAGATCTGCTGACCATCCATCCTGACTGACAACCTCCAAGTGAAAATGGAGATTTTGTTGGGGAGAAGTTGATGCCAGATTCGCTTAGCCCATTCAAAAACCTGCCCAGTAGATCTGCAGACCGTCCATCCTGACTTTACTGAGTAACAGCTGGTCCGATCGAGGGGCCAGATACAGCGATCTGGTTGGTCCAACGTGCATATATCAGAATGGATAATGTGTTCCATGATACCTGATGGAAGCAGGTTGAAAGCCGGCGATCGGTGATTGATGCCATCATTGGAGATCAGATTGTTAACTGTCATGTGTAATAGGTCATTAGGAATCAGACTATCAATCAAATCAATTAATCACCCCTATCAAATCAATTAATCGCCCCATGTGGAAACATATTCTCAACCGTCCCTTTAATAGGCACTGATTTTCTGGTTGGAATCAAAGTGTTTGTTATTTTTACGTTCATGTACAAAGTCGTCGTACGTGAGCTTTCAAATACAACTAAGGGTGGCAATGGGCTGGCTAGCCTACCCAATTCAACCTGGCTTTGATGGGCTTGGACCTACTAGCATGGCCCGTGCGCCGAGCATCGGCCCTAAAATTGCATTGACAAATCTACCCTAGCTTGGCCCGTGGGCTGAGCATTGGATCTTATTCTTATAGTTGATCTGAAACCACCAAAGTTCAAATTTGAAACCACCAAAGTTCTTTTGATAAGGACAACCAGACTAAGATCCACAAATCTCAAGGGCTAGAGTACTAGACCGATCATGGTTAGTCAACATTTTTGCTGATGGCCCACTCTGTCAACATCGAGATGTTGAACGGTCCAGATCAAATCACCCCCTATATTTAACTATCTAATAGGTAATGGTTTCAAGTGAGGTATCTATTATCAAACCATGTTAGATTAAGTTCTCTCATTCTCTTAATTTCGATTAATGTACAGAATGAGGAACCTGACTGAATTGATGTGTCGGTTTCTTCTTACTTGGGTCTAAACCACAAATGAATTAGCTTGGACATAGGTCCAATCTACTGATGTTCAGAACTTTCTCTAGTGCTAATGACTTTCCGAATGTCTTTGTGAGGATCTTCCATTTTAAAAGAGCTATAAGAGACGACCTCACCAAGGATATCATCACCAGGTTTATAATTAGATCTGTTTTTTTAGTGGGTCTTTTATAGATATGTCAGGTACATTGCCTCATAAATTGTGTTTGGATTTCATGATAACATGAATTGAAGACTTGGTGAATCGGATGCGACTCATTCAATCTTGAGTCTTGGGTCGAGTCAGGAGTCCGAGTCAGACATGTTTCTGGTGCTGACTTGTTGTGTTGACCACATCAGACCGAACCAAGTCCAAGTCGACTGGAGCAAGTTATATCAGACTCGTGGCCGCATCTGCTTTCTTTCAAGCATTGGTTTATCTTTTACTATGTGGCCCACCTGATCATGTGATCAACAGGGATGATGAAAAAAATGGACTTGTGTGAGACCTTTTTCTCACCTGGATGGTGGGCCACAAAAGGGAAAATTGAAACAAATAAAAACATCACTTTTTCCAAAAATAATACTATTTGCACTCTAAAAATAGTTGATTAACTTATCATGATATTTACCTTTTAAAGCAACCGAAAATTTTAGGTGTCCTAACATCATTTATCTAGTAGAAATGCTGGGACAAGTTTGTATTGTAGAAGGTTTATGCACTTTCATCCCATAATAAGCGTAACATGTGTAGTGATCAGGACTGTTGATCTGGTGGGCCACTGTGCTGATTAGCCATATCCCATAAACAAGGTTATTGGGATTGTGGTAGCCATACTATCAGTGACTTGCAGAAGGAACTTTCAGCTAAAAGGCGCAACAATTTACATTCCACCAACAAAACTTACAATGAATGGATGGTTTGAAAGTGTCCTACTATGGCTGGCACAAAACCTAATTTTTGCCAGCCAGGGATTGGTTTTGGTTGATTTCTATCCCATTTCACTTTTTGTGCAAGATCAAGTCCAGGCACGCTTGCCAGCTCAGCATCTTATCTGTCGGGGCTGAGTAAAGAGGCTTATCTTCCTGACACGGTTGATTTAAGCAGCTGCTAGCTTCTTTTTCTTTTGGCTCCCCAGTCTCTATCTTTAAAAGGATGGTGATCAGACCATTCAATTGCAATATTCATGGACCAACAAAAGAGTGGCAGTTTGATTAGAAACGAAAGAGATTATGGTGTTGGCTGGGTCCTTAAAGAGGATAAACAGAAACTTAAAGTTGGTGTTTGAGGCCCTACAAGGTGTACATGAATAAAATTTCTATTTGAACAAAAAGAAAGACTTCAAAGCTTGCACTGATCTGATTTTATTTCGAATCACTCTTATTTTCTTTGTAAATAAGATGAATGTCATTTCTAAGTTGCTCCGCTATTGGTTGGAGGTAATCCGTTCATGTTTCTTCAAATAATTGTATTGATGTGCTGCATTATCTTCATAAAGATAAAAAATTAACTAGAAGAATTTTGTATATCAGTTCATGGATTGAATAGTTATGATTCAGATTGACTCGTTTGGTCCTGAGTTGAGTCACGACTCACAAGTCACATGTCAGTCAGATGAGTCACGACTCACAAGTCACATCTGCTTTCTACCAAGAGAAAGAAAGAGTAGTTATCTGATACTCTAGCAAAGTGTGATTCTTGATACACAAGCACTAAAAACTTCTACATGAAGCGTTCATCAACTCAACTCAAACTGATTAAACTGTCAAACCCATTGTCGATCACCAAGTCAATCCCAAAATCAGATAGGTTGAACAATCCCAACTTCCAATTCATAGCACTTGTTTGTTGAAATAGGACTGCTCTATGTTTTTCATTTTAACTGTCCAATAAATGTCCACCAACCCGATAATTAGACTATCAAACTAGCATATTTTTGGTTCATGTTACATCCGAACGGAGACCCATAAGTTGTAAGTGCCTGCGCATCATCCATCACACTCTGCCCGAGTATCAAAGTTAAAGCCCACTGCACTTTGTGGACTTATGCTTGAACTTATTTGTTTATTTTTTGGGATGAGATTATCCTTTAAACTGTTTTTCTTTTTGCAAAAGGACTCTTATTCTAAATCTTGGCCTAAATAGAGCACACTAATCTGTGCACGCATCGACGGATGCTAGTTTGGTTGGCATTGAACATTTTTTAAAACTATGGTTTTCAAAGATTAAAAGAATTGTAATGACTTTCTTCCTTCAAATTCCTTATCTTCAAACATCCACGAGACATTTTTTAGCTGTTTAAATCTTTGGTTGTGGCTTGAATTTCTTAATCTTCAACCACATCCAAGAATCTTTGGTTAGGCAGAAATGCGAACTGTCTGAACAGCAAGAGCGCCTCTCACCACGAAGAAAATTTATCTTCCTGGCCTCAGTCCAGACTCATTTCTTGAAACTGCAGTTCGGTGAAATGCCTAAAAGATTCATGCATAGTATGAGTAATTGAAAATGTATCTTGAAAAGTTGGCAAATACTCCCATTGTATTCTTCCATTGGCACCTTATTGAATCAAATCGACAGATGTATTTGTTTTCACATAAAATCTTAGCCAATCATGTCATCATGCTTATCTTAAAGCACTCATTATCCATAAAGACTTAAATTAATAAAGTGGATTTTGCTAATTCAAGTTAGGAGATTACCTTGTCATGAGCCTTCACAATAGAAACCGGGTGTCGAACGAATTGGGTTTATCTTATTTTACCATCATAAGACAATCATTGATCATCTCAAACTTATTAGTGAGGATACAGCTTGTTTCTTCACCAATTAATGTGCTGTAATTTGAATTGCAAATTAATCAATCTTGTCGTTTACCTTTGTCCCTCTCAATTATCAAGGACAGGAAGATTGGGATGGAAACTCAAAACCCCATGTGCATGTTTTTAGAGCCCGGCGTTCAATTCTAATCATGTTGATTAATATTTATCTGATCACTTTCCTTTGCAATCTTTCAAACCCAAATTGCTATGTGGGTTTCTCTACATTGCCGCCGATCCAATTTTCTTGACAAGGGTTGTATCTGAATGACAGCCACTTTGAAAATAAAGATTGATAGCCAATGGGCGGAATTGAGTGGGAGAGTGGCTCTTCTTTGTAAGAGTAAGACCCACCACCCTCATCAGACAACCCTTTCCAGCATCACATATAGATGTATGTGGCCAAACATGCACGCAGATGACTAGATTGACAATAGCTATGGATAAAACAGAGGTCTGCTGAATGATTTTTCTTTTCCCCGTGGTGAATTATGTGGCAATGGATGGTGCATATAAGCATGGTAAGCATAGATAAAGGCATAAGGTGCCGGCTTTTAGTTTGAGACAAGGATAGTAATGTAGAAAATAAAACCACTAACCCATGTTTAGACCACCCCCCCACTAAGTTAAATTAAGAAAAGGAGTCATTGAAATTGCGTATATAAATCAGATGGGATGCTCAATGCCTCTCTACACCTGCATTTGATAAGTTGTAAGTGAAATGGGGTGTTCGAGACATTTTGTGTGCTTTGTCTGGTTTTGTTTGTGAGTGCGGAGCCTCGTCCTCTCAGTCAATCTCTGTTCACACCCCAAGTATAGGGTTGTGATATAGTAATAATCTCGATAAGACCAAGGTCGAATCCACAATGACTGAACCTTGCACGCAATCTGAAAGTAACTAGAACTAGAACTAGGAGAAGACGTAATCTAAATCAGAAAATTTTAAAGGAATAATGGTGAAATCTTAAACTAAAGCTTGTAAAATTTAAAGGTGAGAAATTAGGGTGTCAAGGATCCACTTATAGAGATCAGGGAGATCTACGCTACACAACTGGATTTAGAGTCCTATGTTCATCCAGTTGGAAGATAATCCATTAAAACACAAATATGAACTTCCTTTTGATCTAGTTTTCAAGAGATGAGAAGTATGAGAATTAGAATTAATTCCACCACAAAATCATGCCCATGAGACAAAGCAAACAATAGAAATTTAGCCAATCCATAATCAATCCAAGGGAATTATGAATGTAGGGAAGGGTTCCGTCATCCAACCATGCCCGTGAGACGATGGTGAACAACAGGGCTCCCATGTTCACAATCTCTATAATGCAATGAATGTACCCAAAGCGATCGCAGATCCATTGTAATTTAAGTCACAATAAATCATTAAAAACTACGAATATTTCATATAATTAAACTATAATCAAAGAGAATTCATAAAATATGATTCAAAGCCGTAGAAACCATCCATCATGCTACAAGCTTCACCTCTTAGCCCTAGCTAAGAGGTTTAGCCAATCAGGATCATGATTAAGCTAGATCTCTTAAAAGAAAATAAACAAACAAGAAGTAAAGAAAAGAAGGAAAAACTTATTGAAGCCGGCCCATGATCCACACCACGCCTCCACAGCTGCTTGTCTTACCTCCACAGGTATGGATTGCCTTCCCTCGTCCCTCTGTCTCTCTTTTATAGGACCCATGGATGGTTTAGAGTGGAGAACCGACCCTACTATCCAAGCAAGTTGACGCAGCAAGAGCGCGGAAACAGTCGCATTTGGATGAGATTTTAGGATGGTGATCATTTCAAACGTGGATTCTGACTCCTTGGTTGGGGCAAAGACCCCCCTCTAAAGTTTCTGAACAGTTTGGATCACCCATCTAACCACAAACAGTGGCCCACAACGTCCAGAAAAACCGGACGTGCATTTCTTGCAAAAATTCTTACGCTGACTTGTTCGGTGGGCCCTACAGTAATGTTTTTGGTGAAATCCACCCCGTTAATTGAATTCCTGGCAAAATTTTAGTCAAACAAGAGTAGTTTTGGTCGAGTTTTGGTGCCGTCCATTGTATAAAATCAATTCGTCATCCATCTTATGTTTTTTGGTGATCCACGTGTGTATGTGTGCATGAGGCCAAAAGGAAACCTTGAGGGTCATAGTCACCCCCTAGATGTAATGGACAGTCCAAATCATCCGTTTGGTCGATGAGTGGGGCCCACTAGCCATAACCAGACGAACACAATCCGTCCGCTGGTTCCAGCGCGAGAGGGATCGGGTCAATGCATGTTGACTGGACCTGGCGGTCTGGTGCGGCTCGAGTGTGCGTGTAGTGCATGCACATGCACTCAATATGGGATCCACCGTGGTTTTTGTGAGAAATCCTCTCCGTCCATCCGCTTTTTTCATCCCATTTAAGGGGTTGATACAAAATTGGGATATATCCAGATGTCAGGTGGGCCACAAATCGCTGATATGTGGTCTGATCTGTCCGTTGGGCTACTTTCAGAGGGATCCAATGGCTGAAATTTGACATGTATGGTTAATTTAGGGTCTTCAGGCCAGATATAAATTTTCAAGTGGAACAAATGGCGGGAATCATGTGATCTTGCATTCTGGACGACTTTCAGGCCCGTTTAAACCTAATCACTTGATTTTCTTGGATCTTTGGCATGTAAATTCTTCGATCTTGGTCGGCTGGGGTCCGTCCTTTACCTTGGTGACTTTGGAGCATTAAATACACGATTTTAGTACTCTTTTAATCCAAACTCCTAAATTCACCTTGCAACCAAAAATATGATTAAAATAAGACGTTAAACATTATCATGTTCATAAATTCAGGTAATAATTGGAGTCTAATATGCAGTATTTGACCCTCAACACAATCTCCAACTAGTATTTTGCTAGTCCCGAGCAAAGTATGCGAAAAACAAGTTGAGAATCACAGAATAATTCTATAAACTCAAGTGATTTTTGAAAAATAATACAGGTACGAGAATTCTAAGATACATCAATATTGGCATTATTTTCTCATAGACTCAAGCGCATAGTAAACTTCATGGTCAAGTTCAAAGCAGTAATCAATTAATTAGAACAATTCTAAACATTAAGTTCAATAGGTTATCACAATTAAGGATTTATTTCTTTTTTTTCATGATAACATTAATAATTACAAGAGCATTCAAGATAACCATAACCTAAACCAAAACTTGCCTTACATTCAACTTTTTATTCTTCTAGCTTTTGATTTTTCAATCGATGGCTTTCACGCGATGTCAATCTTTTTAAAGATCTTTAATAAGTAGCCCTTTTCGACAACAACTGTTTTTTTTTAACTGAGTATTCTTTTTCTTTTTTTTCTTTTTTTTTCTTCAATTCTTCTTATTGAACACGATGGACAAATTCCTCAAGTTGGTTCTTTCCATGCTTAATGATCACTAAGTTAACAATTCAATAACAAATTAATACCTTAATGTGTAAGCGAGATGTGACATGTGAAATCATGATTCAATCAATGTTTAAAACTTTGAATCATGAATTAATAATTTGAACTTAACTATGAAATGTAACAGATAACTGAATCCAAGAGTCATAAATTACCAACATTACATTTCTTATACTTCTAAATCAAAGATAGCCTTCAAAATGACTTCGAATTCACAAGAATTTTCAGAAAAATCACAAAATTTTTGCTCAAGACCAAGAAAATACTGATCAGGTAACCTAATATCCCATCCCCAACCTAAAATCTACATTGTCCTTAATGTAAAAGGTATAGGCATGCAATGCATATGGGACAACAAAAGTAAAGGAGAAGTGATGGAAAGATACTACCTGTTGACGGAGTTAAGCAGCTTTTTCCTAAAGAGATTTCAGCGTGAAGGCGACTCAGCACAAGAGTTAATCCAACCAAAGCAAATTATCCTAAAACAACTAGAAAGCAAACTAACCTAACGGCATAAAGTCGACTATCCTAGAACGGCATAAAGCAAATTACCCTAGTCCTATGAAAGCATGGGAAAAGCTAAGTCATGTCACAAGGTTCCTCCTCTGGCCAGGCTTGGATGCCCTGGAGCATGAAATTCCAGAGAAATTTATGTACCTTAGCATAAAATGGTCGTGGAATCGCTTGAGGTATCCAAAATATATATGATTCACCTACGACAGAAAAAGTTTCATTGTTAGTACTCGATGGTGAATCTGAGACTACAGGCAGATAAAATTCGAAAAAATTCTTAGGAAGTGATGTACATATTCCAAAGTTCCAGAGATGCTCAAAGACTCCATCATTTTTAAATGTAAATGGAAGTACGCTCTCTTGCTCCAGCCCTGCACAGACAAATTGAGGGTCAGTAGACGAAGTATTGATGTCAGAAATCTGTTCATTGATACTACTCAAAAGAGGCATTGAATCATCAAAACTTGATAGCTCAGATGATGGCCTTAACTGGGTGGTTTCAAATTTCAGAGTCATATCGAGCAATTTGTCCCTCTCCTGAATCATATCATCATTCAATTCAGGGGAGTGGTCTAAACATGTCTCACAAGAGTTAGAAGGGTCGGTTGTAAGGAGCTCATCTTTCTCTTTTAAATCAAACATGTCAATTGAGTGGAGTAGCTCATTATGACCGATCACTTTGTGTACTTATTGATCATTGACCTGGACCAAACTTTATATTGATTCTAGGGGAATTTGGCCTGCACATTCATGATCATCATCCCAATATGCATCATCTTCTAATTCAATGTAATACACTATTGGGATGGGATCACTTTCCTCACATTCTCTTTCTAAATTGGGTTGAGGTTTAAATAAACTAACCTCTCCCTCATTGTCACGCCCCAAACTCAAAAACCGGGCTCACAAAATTTTCGATCGCCGAATCCGGCGCCGACAGCCTCCGTAGAACCCCATTCTCGGCTCCCAACGCCCATTCGCCAGGTTCCGATCCTGGGATACTACGAGGAGGATTTTCAACATCAGTTTGATTCATAATAAGCATAACCAAAGGTATAACCCACAAACAACAACCAAAAACTCCATCACATTTCCACTATGATAAAAAACTTTACAAGTACAATGAGCATAAGGGAAAATACAATGATGATAGACCAAAAGCTCCAAAAAGATCTGCTACGTGCTCAAGCCTCAGCGCTGCTGCGATCCAACGTCACCTGCACGCAACGGTCGTGCATAAGCTTATATAAAACTTAGAGGGTGGTGAAAGTGTATGCTCAAGGTGGTAATGCAGCTATGCAGTATCAGAGTAATGCGGAACATGCTGATGAATGCCAAGAATACCATTAGCCGTACCAAGGCCATGCGGTGCAAAGGATGATGTCGGCCATACCAAGGCCATGCCATGCGAAATGCAACTCAAGCATACAAATCCTCGTCTAAGTCCACATATCGATACAGCTCAAAATTTAGAATATCACCGGGGTCTAGTACACTCCAAGCCAGATTGCCGCCCCATCGCGCGCAATAAGGTGAGTGGAAAAGACCTCACTATCTGCCTGCCAATATTGGGCTCGGCTCATCAATAGCGGACCCATTCCTTGAGCTGGTCAGACTCAGCTTAGCATTGCCCCCTACTCTTGGGCGGGTAAGGCCGCACCCCCTTCCAACCGACCACGACACAGTGGAAAGCGCAACCGTCTGGTAATCGGCACTCGGCGCTCATACACCCACTCGGTCTAGACGTTTGAGCAACCTCTTGGTACCATAAGGGTTTAGGGACTTTCACCCAGGGATATCTATAGCACCCCATGTAGAACAGTATTTTCGGTATCCAATCCTGCCAACCACGATACGTCTGTGGAGGCTACGGCCCTGATGTCGCTAGGGCGTACAATAACCATATCACACAATGTGAATGCATGAATCACACTATCCAGTCATGCAGCAATCCTGCGCGTATCGTGCGATCATGTAGGGCAACACCCCCTGTACGGGAGCCCCTAAACAATCTGCCCGAAGGCATATGCTATGATTAGTCATTTCTCATTTCCAGCATACGTATGATGCATATGATCATGAATCATGGAACTAAACATATTATATAGGATGGATGATGTTCATAAGGAAGATGGGCCTAGACGGCCTGCACATTACACGTATGGGCCCTAGGGGAAGTCATAATGCGGACATTTAACCAACACTATACTTGCAATGGCTATGCAGTCTCACAATATCCTCGATGAATAATCTCGCAAGCCGGTCCAAAGGCCAAGTCGCACGTATCGCAATAAAATATGCCGACTTCGTCAGACGATCAACGACAATCCAGATGGCATCATGACTGCGCTGAGTCCTCGGCAAACTCATAATGAAATCTATCGATACGTGCTCCCACTTCCACGTCAGGACACTCAACGGCTGCAATAAACCAGGGGGTCTCTAATGATCGGCCTTGACACGCTGGCACGTGTCACACTCGGCCACAAAGCTGGCGATCTGGCGCTTCATCCCCGCCCACAAATACTGTCGCCTTATATCGCGGTACATCTTCGTCGAGCCAGGATGGATGGAAAATCGCGATCGATGTGCCTCGGTCATAAGATCTCTACGTAGCTCAGGAATATCCGGGACACATAATCGGCCTCTGAAGCGAAGTCCACCATCTGAACCAATCTGCCAATCTGCCTGACTCTCAGATGCTGCCTCTGCTCGGTAATCCTGTAACGACTCGTCTGCCTGCTGAGCCTCGATCACCCTTGCGATAAGAGAGGGTTGAATCGACAGGCTCGATAACTGCACAATAGAAGACTGCAAGCCAAACTCAAAGTCGTACTCTACTATATCCTCGAGCATCCTCCACTCCTGAATCATCATATGTGCCACCAAGCCTCGTGGCTGACAGCTGAGGGCATCCGCCACCACGTTCGCCTTACCCGGGTGGTACTGGAGATCGAAATCATAGTCCTTCAGGAGCTCCATCCAGCGCCTCTGCCTCATGTTCAACTCCGACTGTGAGAAGAGGTACTTCAAGCTCTTATGGTCAGAAAAGAGCTCGAACCTAACCCCATAGAGATAGTGTCTCCACACCTTCAATGCGAAGACAACTGCAGCCAACTCTAAATCATGCGTGGGGTAGTTCAGCTCATGGATCTTGAGCTGACGAGACGCGAAGGCCACTGGTCTCCCGTGCTGCATCAGGACAGCACCCAAACCAATATGCGAGGCATCAGTAAATACAATAAATCCGTCACTCCCAAAGGGAAGAGTGAGGACAGGAGCGGACGTCAGACGGTCCTTTAACTCCATAAATGCTCGCTCGCAGGCGTCACTCCAAATAAACTTCGTGCCCTTCCGGGTCAACCTGGTCAACGGGGCTGCAATACGAGAGAAGCCCTCAATGAAACGCCGGTAGTAGCCCGCTAAACCAAGGAAACTGTGGATCTCGGACGCGTTCGTGGGCTGGCCCCACTGACGCACTGCCTCAACCTTCGAGGGGTCCACTGCGACACCCTCCCTCGTCACCACGTGACCGAGGAACTTCACCTCCTCCTGTCAAAACTTGCACTTCTCCATCTTCACATACAGCTGGTGTGCACGGAGGGTCTGCAACGTAACCTCCAAATGCTGCTCGTGCTCTTCACGGGTCCGTGAATAAATCAGAATGTCGTCAATGAAGATTACAACAAACTGATCAAAATACGGACGGAAGACCTCGTTCATCAATTGCATGAAGACCGCGGGTGCATTGGTCAGTCCAAAGGACATGACCTGAAACTCAAAATGACCATAACGTGTCCTGAATGCTGTCTTCAGAATGTCCTCCTCTCGGACCCGAATCTGATGATAATTGGAACGTAAATCAATCTTCGAAAAGAACTGTGCACCCTGCAGCTGATCAAACAAATCATCAATCCTCGGGAGTGGGTACTTGTTCTTGATCGTGACCTTGTTGAGCTCGTGGTAATCTACGTAGAGCCTCAATGTGCCATCCTTCTTCTTCACGAAGAGTACCGGTGCTCCCCACGGAGAACTGCTCGGACGGATAAAGCTTAACTCGCGCAACTCGTCCAACTGCTTCTGCAGTTCCCGCAACTCCAATGGTGCCATACGATATGGGGCCTTTGAAATAGGCGCAGTACCGGGCACGAGATCAATCTGAAACTCGGTGAGTCGACGAGGCGGTAATCCCGGAATCTCCTGAAACACATCGAGAAAATCGTAAACCACAGGCAATTGGTCGATGCTCACCGTTATGGGTTCCTCTATGGCACATGACATCAAACAAGACAACGGCTCTCCTCCGGGCTCAGCAATAAACTGGAACTCCGGCAAGCCAAGTATACAAAAGGTGATTGTCTTCGCGAAACAATCCAATATGGCGTGGTACTCGGCAAGCCAATCCATGCCTAGGATGACGTCGAACTCGGACATAGGCAAAGCAAACAGATCGGCAGGCAAAAAGGTATCCCCAACTAAAACGGCGCAAGACGAGCAAAATCGGCCCAACACTGTAGTCTTTCCCAAGGGATTCGATACTGTCAATCCCTCACGAGCAGACCCCAATGGCAAATCAGTCGATCGGCAAAAACTCTCGGCCACAAAAGAATGAGATGCACCAAAATCAAACAACACACGTGCAATGCATGCGGATACAGGAAGTATACCCTCAACGACTCCTCCAGATGACTGAGGATCCTGCTGGGCCGCATAGAATCAAGCCTGAGCTAGCTGGGGAGGTGCCTGTCCCCTCTGAGCGTGCTGCTGCTGCTGCTGTCGCTGAGGTGGTCGAAACTGCTATAGCTGCTGCTGCAGCCTTGGAGGCTGGTGCTGATGCTGCTGCTGAGGTGGTCTCGGTGGTGGGGGCTGCTGTCGCGGCTGTTGTGGGGGCCTCTGCTGCTGCTGTGGGGGTCTTTGCTGCTGTTGCAGTGGTGGGGGCTACTGTGGACCTCTCTTCTGCTGCTGCTGGGGGCGAGAACACTCCCACATACGGTGTCCTGCCGCATCGCACCTAAAATAAGTGCTGATGAACTGTCTCGGAGGTGGTGCTGGAGGTGCTGCTGGCGCTCGGAAAACTCGGCGACCTGTGCGCCTTTGCTGTGGTCGACCCTGCTAGGTATCACTAAAAGGAGACTTCCTCTTCCAGTTTCTCCTCTGACCGCGATCAGACTGAGAACCGTCCCACTCAGCCTAAAAAATCTGGGCCTTCCGTACCATTTTCTCGAAAGTCGGGAGCTCATGCCCAATAACACGGCCTCCAAGACCGTAACGCAAGCCACCCTCAAATCGACGGGCTCTCCGCTCCTCATCATCCACTAAGTATGGTGCAAATCGGGACAGTGCTACAAAACGAGTAGCATACTGAGCCACTGTCATATCGCCCTGCACCAAGGCCTCAAACTCCAACGCTCGCTGTCGTCGGATGTGATCAGGAAAATACTGTCGGTCAAACCGATCCACAAAATCCTCCCAAGTCCATACAAAGTCAGCGCCCGCTGCTTGGGAGACTGATGCCCACCAGTACTCAGCCTCACCATAGAGGAGAAATACGGCTAATCGAACTCGCCGCTCAGTCGTGCATCCCATCATCTCAAATATCTTCTCTACGTCGGCCCGCCATCTCTCAGCTACGGTCGGGTCTGGCTCACCCTGGAAATGCGGGGGATCAAGTCGTCGAAACTCACGAAGGAGGGCACTCACGCGCTCCTGCTTTGCCTGCGCTGGTGAAACGACAGGGTGCCTGCTCTGCCCCTGAAGTGCGACCGTCACAGCCTGCAGCATTTGCTGTAATTGGGAAGCACTCACGGATACGGTCGGATCCGTATCGGTCTCTGGTAGAGGAGCTGCATCCATATGCTGGGTAGCATGAATTCCTGGTAGAGGAGCGGCATCCTCAGGCTGGACAGTAGGAATCTCGGGTAGTGGAGCAGGAATCATAGGTGGTAATGCGGGAACCGCAGGTGGTAGAGCCGGAGTCGATCGAGTCACTCTCTTATGCGGCGGCATGTCCTACAGGAAAGAGCGAAGGTGCCAATCAACTTTGAAAACTCTCGAAGGCACGCTTGTTAAGGGTCGGTAATAAAAGGTCGCTAGTCTATCCAAACTTAGGACTTAATCATTCATAGCAGACATGTAATGTTGTTCTTCGTCATTCCCAAGTTATGCTCTGATACCAACTTCTGTCACGCCCCAAACTCAGAAATCAAGCTCACAAAATTTCATACCGCCGAATCCGACGCCGACAGCCTCCGTAGAACCCCATTCTCGGCTCCCAGCGCCCATTCACCAGGTTCCGATCCTGGGATGCTACGAGGAGGATTTTCAACATCAGTTTGATTCATAATAAGCATAACCAAAGGTATAACCCACAAACAACAACCAAAAACTCTATCACATTTCCACTATGATCAAAAACTTTACAAGTACAATGAGCATAAGGGGAAATACAATGATGATAGACCAAAAGTTCTAAAAAGATTTGCTACGTGCTCAAGCCTCAGCGCTGCTGCGATCCAACGTCACCTGTAGACAACGGTCGTGCATAAGCTTATAGAAAACTTAGAGGGTGGTGAAAGTGTATGCTCAAGGTGGAAATGCAGCTATGCAGTATCAGAGTAATGCGAAACATGCTGATGAATGCCAAGAATACTATTAGCCGTACCAAGGCCATGCGGTGCAAAGGATGATGTCGGCCATACCAAGGCCATGCGGTGCGAAATGCAACTCAAGCATACAAATCCTCGTCTAAGTCCACATATCGATACAGCTCAAAATCTGAAATATCACCGGGGTCTAGTACACTCCAAGCCAGATTGCCACCCCATCGCGTGCAATAAGGTGAGTGGAAAAGACCTCACTATCCGCCTGCCAATATCAGGCTCGGCTCGTCAATAGCGGACCCATTCCTCGAGCTGGTCAGACTCAGCCTAGGATTGTCCCCTACTCTCGGGCGGGTAAGGCCGCACCCCCTTCCAACTGACCACGACACAGTGGAAAGCGCAACTGTCTGGTAATCGGCACTCGGCGCTTATACACCCACTCGGTCTAGACGTTTAAGCAACCTCTTGGTACCATAAGGGTTTAGGAACTTTCACCCAGGGATATCTATAGCACCCCATGTGGAACAATATTTTCGGTATCCAATCCTGCCAACCACGATACGTCTGTGGAGGCTACGGCCCTGATGTCGCTAGGGCGTACAGTAACCATATCACACAATGTGAATGCATGAATCACACTATCCATTCATGCAGCAATCCTGCACGTATCGTGCGCTCATGTAGGGCAACACCCCCTGTACGGGAGCCCCTAAACAATCTGCCCGAAGGCATATGCTATGATCAGTCATTTCTCATTTCAAGCATACGTATGATGCATATGATCATGAATCATGGAACTAAACATGTTATATAGGATGGATGATGTTCATAACGAAGATGGGCCTAGACGGCCTACACATTACACGTATGGGCCCTAGGGGAAGTCATAATGCGGACATTTAACCAACACTATACTTGCAATGGGGACGTCAAACCGCCATTGCTCCCAAGGTATAGCCCGTCATAAACATCATTACATAAATCATGTTGGGATTACACATTGCAATGGACCTTAGGTATATCCCATTGGGCCTTCAATACATCAAATGGGCCGTATCATATGGGCCTCATATTCATCAAGTGGGCCACATCAATGGGCCGCACCAATGGGCCTTATGTGCATTGCAATGGGCCATAACCCGTGGGCCTTAGAATGCATCAAATGGGCTTAATCTTTTGGGCCTTATGTGTATCAAATCGGCCTCGCCAATTGGGCCCCATATGTGCATCAAATGGGCCTCAACCCATAGGTCCCAATACATCTTAATGGGCCTTAACCCATGGGCCCCTAATACATCAAATGGGCCTCGACCCATGGGCCTTACATATAAATCAAAGTGGGCCTCAACCATGGGCCACAAGTAAACTGAGGTGGGCCTTAAATACATATCAAAGTGGGCCTCGACCACGGGCCACAAGTAAACTGAGATGGGCCTCCCATCACCAGTAAATTATATATAATATAATATATAAGATATATATATATATATAGTACATATAACATTATATATATTATAATATTATATATATATAAACATATAAACACACATGTACACACCCACACACGCACGCACACAAACATCACAGTGGGCTCCACCGTCTGCCTGGACGGTTGCAGCACAACACATAAGGCTGTGGGCTCCACGTGGGGCCCACCATAATGTTTATACCCCATCCAACCTTGATAAGGTCAAGTAGACCTAGATAAAGGGTGAAAACAAATTTCACCCTGATCCAAAACTTCTGTGGACCCCAAAAGGGTTTCAAAGGTAGAGGTTCAATCTCACTGTTTCATACGGTGTGGGCCACCTGAGTCTTGGATGGGCTTAAAATTTGGAGGGTGGTCCACTTACCTTAGGGCCCACCATTTGAATGGATTAGATGATAAATAAACATCAAGGTGGGGCCCACGGCTACAGCCGTAGGTGGCTGTCTGCCAGCCCGTCCGCCCAGACGCTGGTGCGCAGGCAGCGCCTGCTGCCTCTCTGACACAGTAGCCGACGCTGCTGTGTTTGAATTTTTATTTTTTATTTATTTTCTGTTTTCTTGCGGTTTATATAGGTGGGGTCCACATCCAGACAATCCACTCCATCCAATAGCCCTCTATGGCTCCAGACAAGCAAAACAACCCCAATATTGGGCATATTTCGTCGTATAGACAATCAGGGAAGGTTTCAATGGTGAAAACCATCATTTGGTATGGTATGGCCCGCCCGAAGGTCTGATTGATCCCATCTTTCGGCTTAACGCCTAAAAGGGACTTGGGAAAGGAATGGATGGTGTGGATTGAAGACATACATCAAAGTGGGGCCAAAATAAGTGGGCCTCCCCCATTGTCTTGGAACCAAGCCAATATTTGTGTTTCCCAACCAAAACGTCCAGCGTCCCTGGACGTTGGACTGTCTGGCCGTGCAAGGTGGGCCTGCTCATGTGGGCCACCACTGATGGATGGTGTGGGTACAATACACGCAAAGTGGGCCCCACTTGTAGGTGATTTGGATGAAATACATACCTTGTGGTGGGGTCCATTCAAGTGGGCCACACAACCTCCTTATCGTCACACATAAAGAAAAAAAAAGAGAGGGAGAGAGAGAGATAGAGAGTGGGACACGCGTGATGGAGGGACCCCAGCACTATGGGCCCTCCCTTGCACTAAATCATACATCGAGTGGGTCCCATTACATGTGGGTCCATGAAATCAAAATCCAACGGTGGAGATCCCTTCTCCACTAAAATAGATGGTCTAGATGACCCTAAGCATGCAAGGAAAATAAACATCATGATGGGGTCCATGGAGAATGGCCCCATCATGGAATGATCATGATGATCCAAGTGGGCCATCGGCCACATCTTAGGGTCCAAAGTGAGATCTAAACCATTGATCGGTTGGCCTCACTTGGCCCATCTTAAAATAAAAACTACCCTATCAAAGCACCCACCGCTTGATCTTCTTGCTCCCTTGGCTTCCTTAGCTCCTTGTGCTTCTCTTTGATGGAGGAAGATGAGAAATGGATGGCTAGGATGGGAGATCTAGGGATGGAAAGGTGGGCCTCACATAAGCATTTTTCTCACCATGGGAGGGCTTGGACGTGAGGCTCTCTTGCTTGGATTGGATTTGAAAATGAAGGAGAGAGAGAGACTTGAAAAGGGAGAGGGATGGGTGATGTGTGATGGAGTGATGGATGGGAGAGAGAGCTTTTTGACTTTCGTGGCAAAAGTTGTAAGAAAGGTAAGGCTTGTGTAAGAACTTTTTGACTTTGGGGCTTGCTTGGGAAAAGGTAAAAGGTGATGTGTACTTGATATGATGGGATTAATGGGTTGATTGATTGATGTGACATCTTGTAGAGATTCCCTCGAAATTCGCACGCGCGGCATTTTCCTCGCACCGAACGCTGGCCCACATCTCCCAACCAAGGTATCGCCTCAGCGAGCGAGTCGCGGCATCGGAACCGCGGTGACGACGCGGTCGCTAAGGTACAAGTCCTGGGTTGAGTCGACTCGGATTGATGGCATGAGGATCAGGGTCGCACGCAAATACCTGTTAAGGGTCGAAGGTTGCTGGAATTTGACCAGAAAGACTGCGGAAGCCTATGGAACGGTACGGTCTAGGATACGGGGCTTACACTCATCATTGAAACTTAGTGTGTCATGTGAGTGAAGTGTGTTATCATCATTATATTTGAAAGATACCCACGTTTGTTAATCATTCTTTTGAACCGTCATCGAGATCGACTCTTTGAAAAATTGAACCATATGCTCATTAACATAATCCAACTCTTTATTCCAAGTTCCAGAGTTCTTCAAGAGCGAGTTTGAATCATTTTCCTCGCATTGTATTTCTGGATTGGGTTGTGGTTGGGATGAACGAGCCTCCACTATCTTATTGACGCGCGAATTAAGTGCTTTCAATGTTTTTCTAGTTTCCGCAAGATAGTCCATATTACGCTGAAATAAACCCTCTTAAATTGTTTCTGGTTAGATGTCAAAAGTAGGGTATCCAAGAGGATAATCATTATAACATGTTATTGGTTCATCTTCCCAATTTTGATGTTTCCACTGATTATAGTCATACAGATCATGTATAGGAGAATATGATGGTTGATAATAGTCTTCATTCCCATAATTATGATCGTGAAAAGACTTCTTAATCAATGGAGCATAATATTTTAGTCGGTTCTCGATGATGGTTTTAGAAAAATCTTGTGTAACGTCCCGAAAAAATTTGTACAAAGACCTGAGTACCACCTCCGACAGAAATCACTAAGGACCAAATTCTTTAGAAATTAGACGAGAATTAACTAAGTACTAAACTAAATTATCTGTGAAATTAGCACTAATCACTTTAAATACGAACTGCAAGACTCAAAACTAGTAGAATCGCTAACGCTACATTGCCTAAAAATCTACGATCAATCTCAAAACTCGATTGCTCTCGGGAGCACACCGAAACTCCGTATCAAACCTGTACCACCGTCAAAAGTTTGAATACTATGAACCCATGCAGTTATGACCGCCTTGCTGGGCTTAACTAACATCTCAGAAATCAAGTCCAGATAGTATCCCGAAACATACAACTTGAACCAGGAGCGAAATGTGTGAGAAACGTGAATATCTTTAGGAAATGAACTAAAACTTAAGTGAATTGAGTCGTTCACTTGCAAGCCAAATTTAATGATTCAGACCGTCAGAATCTGACCCAATTACACCCTCGGATCAGGGAAAATTTCTAACACATGTCAGTGAACTTGTGGCCTTGATCGAGTACCAGTGACCGTCGAACTGAAACTGGTCTTCCGCGGTCGATCTATAAATCTGATCGGACCAAAAACTTAGTCTAGCCTAGATCCAATGTCTGGGAGCTTAAGTCTGACCGCACGCAGAGAAGGGGCCTCCAGAAGTGCTCCGTTGGATCCGAACAGTCCCTATTTGGCTATAACCTAAGTATACCTTGGCCCTGAGGCCATTTTCATCAATCTTGGGCCTATATAAGGGTCTTAAACCCTCTCTCTCTCATTTCATACGAATTTGGAAAACCCTAAGAGAGATAAGAGAGAAAAGAGAAGGAAGGAGAGAAAGTGAGAGAGAGAGAGTCGGCATTTCTTCATGGGATTCAATCCCATCCCATTACTCCACGTGCTAATCCACCATTCCTATATCGCTTTTCCGGCAATTTCGATCCCATTCTTAGGTAAGAAATCCTAACCCTAATCTGTCTTAGGGATTCAAATAGAGTAGATGGTGAAATAACCAACCTATTTTATCTTATACGTTGTCGTTGTGCTGTAGACAAAGACGTAGTGTTCAAACTGAGTTCGGTACGGGTTTACCGTCGAAAGGTGCGGATATAAATGTTTAGGTTATAGTTTTCAAGGCTTTCAATGTTAGTTAATGATTTATGACTGACTTGAATGTTGTCACATGCTTAACTGCGATGTTTCCCGCGCCTTATACATATATATAAACTATGTTGAATATAGTGTATTCTACGTGTTTATTGATATGTCTGAATGAATACGGAATTTGAATTTGTGCATGCCATGATTATTAGCTATGGATATGTGCTTGTTGTGTATGTGGTAACTCTTTTGAAAAAGGGGCTTGCCGGGATGTACGTTGTAACTAGTCTATTACATGTGTGTAATATGTATAGGCTAAGTGTTTGATAAAATGCTTGAATGAGAAAATGTTTATTTAAATGCATATAATGAGGGTGTTGAGATAGGATTCTCAATTCCCTTAACTATGGCTATAGTTTCCTTTATGTAACCTACATCGCTACTACGTGCTTTATGATTGAAATGCCTATGTATGTTAACATGTACCCTATGTGTTTGTTGAAATGCTCATAAGAGATTTGTATTTAAATATGCTATTTGGCTTAATGTGAATGCTATTGTATGAAATATAATTGGGGCTACGACGTAGTCCAGGCAATCGGTAATGGTTTACGATAGGTGGTCGTACTGCTTAGCCACGATAGACACGCCCGATGAATCCGAGTCGTACGCTGCTAGTCGACAGTGGTTAGGCCACGCGGAGTGCTTATGCGCTCCATGTCGATCGGCTCGACGTATGCTTGTACCAGTTGAGTTTGTCAAGCAACCCAGTTGACCCGATGTATGTTCACCATGTATGGACGCTACTACTTGAATCTAAGGTACCAAACTCACCAATAAAAAACCCGTTTAACTTTGGTACCTCAATCCGCTAAGACTCATGAGCCGGGCATGGTGGTATGGGACACCGTGGTCGAGCTATTGGCCTACACTGGGGTGACAAGCCTTCCCGTAGTGTCCAGTGAGCAACCCAAACTCGTGAACCGAATACAGTGGTATGGGACACTGTATTCGAGTTGTCAGCCTACACTGGCGCAACCTGGCTGTGGTCCCCAGTCGGGTTAGTGACGAGCCTTCGAAAATAGACTACCAGTTGGTAGGGCGTTGATGCAGTGACCTCGAGCATACTCTGAGACTGCGTTGAGGCGACGAGCATTTCCGTAGCAACTAGAGTATAAACTAGGCCTACACTGATCAGGTGATGAGCCCTTTGTAGTGACCTAGAAGCGCAACATCGTATGAGATTTACTAGGACTAATGACCCTAGAGTTGATCATTGTTCGGAAAATGATATAAGGGAGGTACCTTACCTTCCCAATCCTGCTATACGAATAAACCTAAGAACCCAGCTAATCACATGCATGCACCGCATTACATGTGCCTTTGGTGTAATAGGTCAAGCACTGAGGAAGGGGTGCATGCCACGATCGTGAGATGAAGTCGCTGAGGGAGCGCAGGCGAGGGCATGCATCATTATTTCATATCATTCTTGCATTAATAAGAGTACTTAGGACCTGATTGTTGTATTGCGTTATCATTACTGCTTGACTGAATTGATAACATGTTAACCTTTGCTTTATTGTTCCACTGAGTTGATCACTCACTCCCACATTATGAGATGATATTTTAAACACCAACCAAACCCTGTTTTAGTTTCAGATGATGGCGATGTTTGTGAAGTGGAGCCGGACTTTTATGATGATGAGGAGGATTTCTCCTATATGCAGCTATCAGGCGGGTCTATGTAAACCATGTTCTGATCGACGGGGTTACAGGGATGCTGATTAGATGTCATTACACTTGTTATTTTGCACCTTTGGAACACCCATATATCTTCATTTTGTTCATTTTTGGAGTATACATGTATATATTTAACCTGGAATCATGTTCACACTCTGGAGACTTACAGCAGTTTATATATTTTATATATTTATCACAGTCTTCCGCTTGCGAAAGTTAACTGTCTCTGGAGTATGATATGCTGTTTTGGTATAATCTCACTCATGTTTAATGCACTAATATGAATAATATTCAATCATCATTATCTATATTGCATAAGTGATGCATTAGAACTCGGGAGTTGAGCTTCTGCTCGACCCCCGATTTTCAGGGCATTACATCTTGAGATATAGGTTGAATTACAATGTAATCATTATATATCCCTCCCCAATATCTCTTATCCATCTCAGCATAGTGACGTACCCACTCTTCCATGGTGAAACCCTAACTCTGAATCTAATCCTAAAAAAAATAAAAGAAAAATCCTACAGCAATAAGAGATCTAGAAATAGAAAGAGACAAAACTAGAAAGAAGTTACTAGATTTGAAGTTCCTATGTTAGAATCCTGCAAAAGAAAATTAAACAAGTTAGTTTCTAAAACTAGAAAAAAGTTTCTAAAAAGGAAAATAACTAACCTAGTTTTTAAAAATTAATCAGAAAACTCCTAACCTAGAATTAAAAAGTAAATTATTTTCTAAAAATAAAAGAAATCCTAGAATTAGAAAATTTCTAAAAATAGAAAAATAAAACCTTAATCCTAAAAAATAGAAAACAAAAGATTACCAATTTAGAAAGTCTATCTTAGAGTCCTACAAAATTAGAAAGTTAGGTTAGTTTCTAAAAAAAAAAAAAAAATTAAAAGTTAAACAGAAAAACCTAAACTTAAGTTAGGAAACCCTAATTTTAACCAGTTCTAAAACTAGTTAATTTCAGAAAAACACAACAGTCAATTCCCGACAATGGCTCCAAAAACTTGTTCACACCCCAAGTATAGGGTTGCGATGTAGTAATAATCTTAGTAAGACCGAGGTCGAATCCACAGAGACTGAACCTTGTACGCAATCTGAAAGTAACTAGAACTGGAACTAGGAGAAGATGTAATCAAAATCAGGAAATTTTAAAGGAATAATGGTGAAATCTTAAACTAAAACTTGTAAAATTTAAAGGTAGGAAACTAGGGTGCCAAGGATCCACTTGTAGAGATCAAGGAGATCTACACTTGATTTAAGAACACAATTGGATTTAGAGTCCTATGTTCATCCAGTTGGAAGATAATCCATTAAAACACAAATATGAACTTCCTTTTGATCTAGTTTTCAAGAGATGAGAAGTATGAGAATTAGAATTGATTCCATCACAAAACCATGCCCATGAAGCAAGCAATAGAAGTTTAGCGAATCCACAATCAATCCAAGGGAATTATGAACATATGAAAGGGTTCCGTCATCCAACCATGCCCGTGAGACGATGGTGAACAACAGGGCTCCCATGCTCACAATCCCTATAATGCAATGAACATACCCGAAGCTATCGCAGATCTATTGTAATTTAAGTCACAATAAACCATTAAAAACTACGAATATTCCATATAATCAAACTATAATCAAAGAGAATTCATAAAACATGAATCGAAGCCGTAGAAACCATCCATCATGCTACAAGCTTTACCTCTTAGCCCTAGCTAAGAGGTTTAGCCAATCAGGACTATGATTAAGCTAGATCTCTTAAAAGAAAATAAATAAACATAAAGAAAAGAAGGAAAAACTTGTTAAAGCCGGCCCACTCTCCACACCACGCCTCCACGACTACCAGTCTTACCTCCACGGCTAAGGATTGTCTTCCCACGTCTCTCTCTCTCTCTCTCTCTCTCTCTCTCTCTCTCTCTTTTATAGGCCCCATGGGCGATTTAGAGTGGAGAATCGACCCTACTTTCACAGCAAGAGGCAGTGACACAGTAGAAGCACGGAAACATCCACGTTTGGATGAGATTTTGGGATGGTGATTGTTGCAAACGTGGATTTTGACTCCTTAGTTAGGGTAAAGACCCCCCTATGAAGGTTCTGAATGGTTTGGATCACCCATGCATCTGACCACAAACAGTGTCCCACAACTCCTTGCAACTTTCAAAAAAATCGAACGTGCGTTTCTTGCGAAAATTATTGCGCTGACATGTTCGATGGGCCCTATAGTGATGTTTTTGGTGAAATTCACCCCGTTCATTGGATTCCTTGTGAAATTTCAGTAAAAAAGGAGTGGTTTTAGTCAATTTTTAGCAAAATTCCTATGTTTTCTAGCGATCGACGTGTGTACGTGCGCATAAGGCCAAAAGGAAACCTTGGCGAGGGTTATAGCCACCCCTTGGACGCAATGGATAGTCTAGATCGCCCGTTTGGACGATGAGTGAGGCCCACTAGCTAAAAATGGACGGACGTAGTCCATCCGCTGGTTCCAGCGTGAGAGGGATCGGGTCAATGCATGTTGACCGGACCTGGCGGTCCGTTATGGCTCGAGTGTACGTGCAGTGGGTGCACACGCACTCAAGATGGGATCCACTGTGGTGTTTGTGAGAAATTTGCTCCGTCCATCCTCTTTGTCATCCCATTTAAGGGGTTGAGTCCAAAATTGGGGCATATCCAGGTGTCAGGTGGGCCCCAAATCGCTAATATGTGGGCTGATCTATCCGTTGGGCCACTTCGAAAGAGATCCAATGGCTGAAATTTGACGTATGCAGTTATTTTATGGTCCTCAGCCCAAATATAAAGTTTCAAGCTGAACGGATGGTAGGAACCCTGTGATCTTACATTCTGGACGACTTTCATGCCTGTTTTAACCCAATCACTTGATTTTCTCAGATCTTTGGCGTGTAAATTCTTCAATTTTGGTCCTTGGGGTCCGTCCCATGCCTTGGTGGCTTCGGAGCATTAAATCCGTGCTTTTAGCACTCTTTTAAGTCTAAGCTTCTAAATTTACCTTGCAACCAAAAACATGATTAAAATAGTACGTTAAACATTATCATGTTCATAAATTCAGGTGGTAATTAAGGTATAATATGCAATATTTGACCCTCAACAATCTCCTAACAGAAGGAAGCTAATGCAATCGTTTCTCCAGTTGGAGGGTGCTGGTGCAATGCTCAAGCCAGGTTTTCTGGGACATGACATGAGATCGGGCGCGTATGAGTCCAAAAGGTTGAGTCCTGGTGGGCCAGACCCTCAACATCATTCTATGATACCTAACTAGGGCATTTGCCATGACCGTTTGCTCACATGATGAACGGTTTTTGTCGGACTCTGATTGCAAGGTGTTGCACACAGCACTGACATCAGTACCGTGTGCTCCCAGAAAAGCTCTTTGGACCCCACCATGTGTATGCGTTTCATCCACACTGTCCCTATGAAACAGTGGTGATCGAACACCCACAATTAAAAACTTTTTGGACCTATAAAAGTTTTGGATCAAGCTGATATGTGTGTTTTCCAATAGTGCACAGTACCGACGACAACGACGTCAGTGCCACGATGCAATCCGAGTCCCTTTTTGTTGGGTTTACTTGTGTTTTCTACATCGTATGATTGAAATAATAAAACTACGTGATGTTCAGCCGTTCAAATTTTTTCCTTGCATGGGTTTGAGTTAGGTGCAATGATACAAGGCCTTACATGCTGTGGCCTTACCAGGCATTTCACAGCCGTTTAATGATGCCACTTTCGCGGGAGAATTTTTAATTCAAACTTTCTCGCTTTCCCACCAAGATCTACCCTCGTTCGACATTGTAATAGGCTTTTCATGGCCGTTACCAAGAAAAACTTGCATTGTATCATCATGCGCATGTTAGACCTTCACTGTTTCTATTGCTGTTCTTTTTTCCTGTGATGCTGCAGTGAAAACGCTGATTAACATAATGCATTAGCACATGCAATACGTTTGGCAGCAGAAATAAACATGTAAAAAAGAAGACAAAAAAACAAAATGGTAATTAGGGAAACTTAACTAAAAAAAATGCCAATTAGAATTCTGAGAGGAAAAAAAAAAAAAAAAATGCGACATCAGAACAACTATATAGTTAGCACTTACTTTAGGAATGAATGAATAATAAACTAATGTGAGACCTTATCATTAGGAATGTTGATGGTACTCATTAGCAAAAGCTCATATTAGAAAATCATCTCTTTCTTTGTAAGTTTGTCAACTAGACATGCAAATGAAGGAATAAAACAAGGGTCGAAGATTAAAAAAATTAGGTGCCACGTGTAATGGGTGTGGTTGTAGGCCCATTCATGGATTGGAAATTGTGCCTAATTTAGAAAGCGTGGAAATCCTATTCTATATTGCATCGAATGGATAAAGCCAATCAAATTCAAGTGAATTTAGTTATAAGAATAGATGAATGGATCAAAATGGTTGCTGCACTCAGATCAAATGTAGTAATTTCCAAAGGTAAGTTAACTAAAAGTCTTTAGAAGTTCTTAGGCAGAATGGATTTGGATTCTTAAGTCAAAATCCAAATCAGATTTTGTATCCTTTTAGTTGTGTTTGGTATCTTGGACTTTCAATACCGTGTAATCTAGAATTTATATTTGGCAGCTTAGATCTTGACTCAAGGGGGCCTAAAAAGATAGTAGGACACTACAAGAAATCGCCGGTATAAGTCCAAAAACCGCCCCTATAAGTCCAAAAAACACCGGTATAAGAATTACCGGCGGTCGGGCACGTGCCACTAAAAGGTGACTATGCTTTATGTTTTAGCGGCGGTCTCTGATTTTTAGCGGCGTTTTTAACAGCTGCCGCAAAAAGTTCACTTTAGTGGCGCTCATTATATTTTAGCAGCGCTTCTGCGATTGCCGTAAAAACTATAAAAGCGCCGCTAAAGAAAAAAACGCCGCTATAAACCTCAAGAAGCGTCGGTAATTATTGTACGCCGCTAAAAGTTCCAATAAACGCCGCTAAAAAGCAACAAAAAATGCCGCAAAAACTATCAAAACGCCGTTAAAGTGATAAGAAACGCACGTAAATTTTGTTACAAACGCCGATAAAAGTACTAAAAACGCCGCTAAAGAGCATAACAAGTGCGGCGGGAAATTAGAGAAACGCCGATCAAATCATTGTAAAACGCCGTTAAAAGTACTTCATTCTTTGCTAATCCTTTCACACAAATTCTTGTTAATTCTGACTAATCCTTTCCTATAATTGCTGTCCTACAATCAAATCTCCATCAATTTAACTATCAAAAACCTATGATTGAATGATAAAAATTTGAATTACCCATTAATCTAACATTCATCAAGACAACAATTAGCACAATATCAACAAAATTACAATTAATGGTCTATTTAAAGTTTTCAAAACAAACTATAAATGTCTTCCTTTCTTAGCATTTCACATGAACTGTTTCAGTACGGTCCCCTTCTAGACCGATCATATGTCTTCCTTTCCTAGCCACATCTTCTGGCAAATATCTACAACACCAACCTCACTGGCCATGATCACGTGTCTACTATGTGTGATGTAGGCCCTTTTCTTGCAATGAGCCTAAATTCCTCCCTGAGAAGTTTTCCTGCAATGGGCTGAGAAGCATATAGCTGATTCGGTAAGTGGCACAGCATTGAGATTATACTGCTTGGAGCTGTAGAGTGCTGCAAAACCAAGCCCTCTATTTGTTGAAGACTTGAACCTTTATAAATAATCAAGGCCTACGACAAACAAGAAAATAAAAGGACAATCAGCTTCACAAGTCACCTCTATAGTTGGGAAAGTGTCACAGTAAAAAAAATTGTCATTGTATCAAACTATACGGTGCTACAAGGCTTACAAGCACCACAATACAACCCCTACTCAATTGCTTGCTGGCAGGTATTGCAAATCATAAACAACAAAGGAAACAAAAATTGGCCTTGTAAAAGAAAACCAGTAAGAAAAACACACCAAGTATGAAAAATTTAGAAAGAAAAAGCAAACATAAGTCATCACCTGATATTCTTGAAGTGGATTTCGTTGCTAGTCAAGCATGTACAAGAAGCATCCAAAACCTGAAGAAATAAAAAAAAACTCAACGGTCAGAATGTAGATGATAAATATGATTGATTCAGTTCATTCATATTCATAAGATTCCATGTTACGAATATTTTTGGGCTAAGATTCTAGAACTAAAACTGCTATTTTCTTTTTTGAAAGATTATACCTGTTGATTTTTTTAATTATCCAAAGATTTTGCGATTCTTAAAAGAGTAGGATTAGGATGTGGAAGGCACTATAGTTTTCTGAGTTCTTGTTTAAGTGCCCGTAGTGCAAAGATTTCAATTTCAGTCCAGTTGTTTATCTCTCTGTATTCAAATATTCTTGTGTGGTGTATTTACTTCATTTATTCCATCGGGTATCAAAATTTTCATTAATCCAAAAACCAAATTACATCAGGAACCTAGTCTGTTATATTCAAATACACACGCAAATTACTAGATTGCAATGCCCATTCTAGAATGAATCCACTTTGTTGACGTCTCAAATGGTAAAATCGGAGCATACATGAAAACATTATTGGAAATTGCAATTCATATTTTTGCATGATTTTGTAATTGCATTTTAAAAAATGGCTATGGATTTTCTGCATTCAGCCTTTCCATGACAAACGTGAAAGTGAATTTCTTTTGAAGGTAACGACTGCAATATGAATTTTCCTTCATTTCTAAAATGGTGGTGACCCATCCACCATAAACTTCAAATCCGTGCATGTCAGTCCAAATTACTCAAATGTGTATGGTAGGTGAGTCACCATTGTTTAAGAAGTGGTAGAAATTAGGGTTGTCAATGGGCTGGGCTTGGGTCAAGCAAATCAAAATTTTGAATAGGGTCACAGCCCACAGCCTCGCTCGACTATTTCAAAATCCAGGCCAATGATAGTGGAAAATGCATATGCAATAGCCTAGGTATCTTCTAGAATGATGAGTCAATCATACTTTCTTCTCAAAATGGCATAGAGTACAGAAAATCTGATTTTTCTAAGGAACCTTTTGTTTCTTGTAACCTGGTGACATTCAAAGTGCTAGAAGTAGTAGCAGTTGGTTTCAATGCAAACCATTGACATTCGTCACTCAGAACAACCTCCTTATTAGAGATGCATTGGCTCTTTGATATCAGCATACTAGTTATACCACCCCTTCTATTAACTATATTAGATTCCTTCTTTTTGCAACAATCATGCATCGATTTCATGGCAAGAATATTTTTTTTTCTTTTTATGTATTCTTCCGCAGAACTCTTCAACCATGGAACCACCATCTGCTAAGGGTCCTTTGTTGTGGGGACATTCAGACTCATGAGCTTTAAACTCCTTCAACTTTATTTTGAATGGTGCCAAACATAATCTGAAATGGTGTAGCTATTGCAGTAATGTTTGCATTCAAATCTTCTTCTTTTTCATTTGTTTATCACCCAATGTTCAGTTGCTGCATTTGTTTTTGTTAACTTCTCTCTCCCCCGTCAATCACTTCTATTTAACATTTCATTAGGGATGCCATAGATCAGGCCCACAAAACCTCACATAAACCCCACAAAATAACATTATAAACTTCTCTCTTTTTTTTTTTCTTTTTTTTCTTTTCTTTTCTTTCGTTCATGTTCTTTTTTTATTTTTTTTTGAAAGGTGATAAACTTCAAAATTCAAGACTACCAAAAGCACCACTATAGGCCCCTGCATCCTTAAAACTTCGAATCAAATGCAAGCAAATTTAATCCATGAATCCATCAAATCACCATAGAAGAGCAGCAAAAAAGACTCCTCTGTGTTAGTGCTGTTGTTTTTTTATAAGCACTTGATTATACACGTGGATGATCATGCCAAATACCATAATTCCTTTCGCATTTTGAAAACACTAAAAACTGTGATGAACCAAATGGCATGGTGAAAAGTAGTAACAAGCCATTAAGTAAGACAAAACAAAGCTTATGAACAGATCCATACCAGATGGACCTCCAAAAACCTTTCAAAACAAGCTAATGAATCAAATGGCATGGTGAAAAGTAGTAAGACAAACGGTGGCGACTTGAACTTGTTTGAAGAGATCCTTAACCAGCTGATGAATCAAATGACATCGTGAAAAGTAGTGAGACAAACATGTTTGAAGAAATCCTTAACTCTCTCCCTCCCTCTGTGAAGTGTCAAAATGCAGAACTATCAGTTCAGTTGGAACTGTCTCCTCACCAATCAATGGCCAGCAAATTCTGACAATATTGAATTGTAGACTAACTGAACATATCAGATTGGAAACAGTTACAGACTGCCCATGTCATGCATGTTGAAAACTGAGTAATGGATAAGATATTTCAAAACAAGTGGTTTCAATATGTTGTGAGTAAAATGCTATAGTACTCTAGATGGTATATTTTGACCATTATCATCATAATGGGCCATGTCAAGAAAATCTCCTTGATAGGAGAATCCTATTATTTCAAATCTGGACTCAATTAGATGGTATATTGACATCATTATCATTATAGCCTTGTCCCAGTTATTTGGGATCTTTTTTATGATTGCTTGGCAAAGGTTCAATGCCCATCAACAAACCTGACATCAACCCTCTACCCAGGCTTGGGATGGACAAGATGGAATTTAGTAGCCTACAAAAAGATGGCTAAGAAGGTAAAAACAGCAACTGTCCACATTCAACTGGAAAAAAAAAAAAAAAAAAAGCACAATACTGGTGAAAATATTAATAACTAAACCTACCAGCGGCTTTGAAAATATTGCTTGCATAAAATAGGTTGTCATTGACTCCACTTAGCTGCTGCAATACTAGTAACCCAATTCTTACCTGCAGGATACTAGTAGAGACCCCAAAAACAAATCCAATTGGTTTTTGAGGAAACGAACATTGCAAGTATTCAAGGCAGTCAACAATGCGTCCAAGGACCCTAAAGGCCTGACAAGTTGGCCTAGCCTGTCCTGTTTGGACATTCATGTAACTGGCCTGGAAAGGCCTCAAACCAACTCAGCTCATGGTGGGCCAGCCCTGGAATCGTTCCTAAAGCCACTCCGACCATAAAATACATCATCATATTATACCTTTATGTTAGGATTTTTGTCTTTCAGAAAATAGCCAACGCCAGAAATAGTTTCACCAGTTCCAATGCCTGCAACAAACATATCCACCTTGCCACATGTATCTTCCCAGATTTCCGGACCAGTTGTTTCATAGTGTATCTGCACCAAACCATGAACACTATATCTTCCCAGATTTCCAGACCAGTTGTCTTTGTAACATTGACTTGGCTGCTGATCCCAATTGAGAAAGGTGGTCTCAAGTCCAATTGATAGCACGGTTTCATCCAAAAAAGGATTTGGCTAAAACATTTCATCAAACAAGTAGCGTGTTGTCCCTGCCCATGTGGAGAGTGTTGTCCCTGTCCATATAAAAATTAATTGAATAATTTACAGAACTATAAATGCAACATTCATGTATGCAATTTCTAAGTGCATGCGTATCATCCATCACACTCTGCAAGACATTTCATACATGTTGAAATCAGGAGAGAGAGAGAGAGAGAGAGAGAGAGAGAGAGAGAGAGAGTAGCATACTGCTGCGGCTGTTGGAGAAGAGGAGCTACTGCTGCGGCTGTTTCTGGTGCTTCTTCCTCTTGCGGGCCTTCTCGCGGGGCAACGGCCGAGAGATAAGCATCTTCAACAAGCAATGGAAATGGAAGCCATATCAAGAGAGATCGGAGTGGAAAAGGGAGATCAAGAGACGTTGCAGAGAGAGAGAGAGAGAGAGAGAGAGAGAGAGAGAGAGAGAGAGAGAGAGAGAGAGAGAGAGAGAGAGAGAGAGAGAGAGAGAGAGACTTTCAGTCGGTTGGTGGACTAAAAGAGGGAGATCGAGAGACGTTGGAGAGAGAGAGGGACTTTCAGTCGGTTATTGTGGACTAAAAGAGGCGCGATTTGGGAGAGGAGGGAAGAAGGGTTTTGGGAGAGAAATGGCGCGCGCGATCGATTTGGGGATGGGGCGATTTGGGGAAGTGGGGGGAAAAAGCCCTCTTTTTTTTTTTTATTTCAGAATTCAGCGGCGGTGACTTTTCTATACACTGGCGGCCGCGTAAAAACGCCACTGATTTTACATGTACACTGGCGGTTTGTTGTGGCCGCCACTGGTCGTGCGCCGCTGATACATATATTTCTTGTAGTGGGAGAGCAGTTATGACAATGGGAGGATTGAAAATCCAGAAATTTGCACCTTATTTTATTCTCTTGGGTTTTAAAGGAGGACCTTTTGAGGACTTCCAACTAAGCTGGATTTGAAATCCAAGATTTTGAATGGTGCCAAACATTATTTGAATTGACAATACTAAATTCAATTCCTAATTGTCCAAAATCCATGCTACTATTTAGCAGCGTGAATCTAAATCTTGGATTTTGCATTCTTTCAGCATGTTTGGATTAAATCTCATAATTCCCATTTAAACATACTTATTATAATGAACCAAAAAAAGAAAAGAAAAGAAAAAAGGATAATACAAAACCAATATAAAATATGAGAAGAAAGGAATTTAACATTATTTCCAGTTTTCCTTTCTTTTTTTCTTTTTTTTTTTCTTCCTTTGCCTTTATTTCTTTATCTACTCATAAAAGAGATACGTTTTCCACACATCGCAAATCCCCACACTGCAACTGTGTGCCCAATCATACCTTTCCATCAGATTGGACACACTGTTTAGATCATCTGTGCTGAAAATAAAGTCACTTCACTCCTCTGAAGTCAGAGATCATATAACCCAAAATAATAATAATAAAAATAAAAAATAAATTTATTTTTTTATATATATATATATATATATATATATATATATATATATATATATATATATATATATATATATATATATATAAAGAAGAAGAAGAAGAAGAAGATAAAAGAATGGCTAGAAAATAAATTCTTTTAAGCATCGGTTTATCTTGTACTTTGTGGCCCACCTAATTACGGGATCAATAGGCATGTTGATGAAAATGCTGGACTTGTGTGAGACCTTTTTCTCACTACCTCTATGAATGGTGGGCCACAAAAGGGAAAATTAAGAGGCAAAAAAAAAAAAAAAATCATTTTTTCCTAAAATATAACTATTTTCACTCTAACAATAGTTGATTAACTTATCCTGATATTAACCTTTTCGAGCAACTGAAAAATTTAGGCATCCTAACATCATTTATCTAATAGAAATTCTGGAACAGTTTGTATTGTAGAAGGTTTACACATTTTCATCCCATAGGTCACACCCCAAGTATAGGGTTGTGATGTAGTAATAATCTCGGTAAGACCGAGGTCAAATCCACATGGACTGAACCTTGTACGTAATTTGAAAATAACCAGAACTAGAACTAGGCGAAGATGTAATCAAAATCAGGGAGAAATAAGAGAATAATGATGAAACACTTTAACTAAAATTTGTAAAATTTAAAGGTGGGAAACTAGGGTTTCTAAGGATCCACTTGTAGAGATCAAGGAGATCTATGCTTGATTCATGAACACAACTGGATTTAGAGTCTCATCTTCATCCAGTTGGAAGATATAACATTAAAAATCAAATCTGAACTTCCTTTGATCCAGTTTTCAAGAGATGAGAGGTATGAAAATTAGAATTGATTCCATCACAAAACCATGCCCATGAGACAAAGCAAACAACAAAATTTAACCAATCCACATCCAATCTGAGAGAGTTATGAATGTAGGAGAGGATTCCATCATCCAACCATGTCCATGAGACAATGGTAAACAACAGGGTTCCTACGACCATAACCTTTATACAAACATAAAAATACTCAAAGCTATCACAGATCCATTGTAATTTAAGTCACAACAAACCATTAAAAATTATGAATATTTTATTGTAGACACCCCACCCAGGCTGATATCTTGAGAAAGCTAGAATAATCCGAGAACCATGGTTTAATACAAACCAAACCCTGATCCCAAACCCTAATCCAAAACCCTAATCCTGACCTGAGCTATCATTCAAAGCCAAAGTACACCCATTTGATCTTAAAAGACTGAAAAGTGGACTACTGGACAAAGCGGAATATCAGATAAAACCTACCGGTCAAGGCCCGGGCGGTAGTCTGACTACCGCCGACGATAATCCAATTACCTCCGCGCGCGAGACGTGCGCCCTCCAAGCAACAGTTGTATCTCATCCCAAAGTCAACTTATCTTATTTACCATTTTACCAACCCTTAAGAGTCAATGAGAGCATGCCACATGGCATTCATCTCTCCTTAACTAATCTCAAGCTGTCATGTCAGCTTTTACCCTTCATAAGCCCAATAATTACCGCATTGCTATCAAAAAATGTTATAAATAGCCCTCTCCTCTTCACATTTCAACAACAACAACTCCTCATTCCTTGAGAGAGAGAGAGAGGGTGAGAAGGAGCTCCCAAGCCTCAAAGCTCAAATTTTTCAGCCACCCTTTAGCTTCTTCCCAACCTCCTCAACCCCTACAGTCTAGCCCGAATTAGTCATGGTGTACTCCATGTTCTAGCCATCTCAAAAGCAAGCCAAATATCATCTCATTTACATACAAGCATTCTTAATGTCATCTATTCCCTGCTCAACCCCCTACTTCTCTAGATCTCTAGTGAACGTATGCTTTATGACTTGTCATACATCGGATCCTGTCACATTAGAAATTCCTAGCAATCTAGTTCACTTTTCTTCATCTTTTAGCATAAGCATCATTACATCCACCCTCTAGACACATCATTGAACGTATGCTCTGTGGCTAGCCAAAATCTCGGATCTTGCTGCATCAAAAATTCGTATGTGCCTAGTCTTAATCCGAACATATCATTCATCTCTTAAGATTTCTTACCACACTAAGTAGAGACCGTACATCTATATGGGCAGAGAGGGTGCCTAACACCTTCCCTCTTTATAACTGAGGTCCCTTACCCAGAATCTCGAATCGCAGACTACGAGTCAATTTAAGGTAGAAGAGTCTTCGAAATTCTCAAACCTTACGTATTCCGCGGGTTCTAGCCGACTGCGGGATTCTGAGATTAATTGGCTAGTGGCGACTCCAACATCCACCAAATCAGCCTAATCACCCCCACCACTAAAACAAAACAGATAAATCAACATGGGGGCCAATTTCCAGCGTTCACATCCATATAATCAAAGGGAGTTCATAAAACATGAATCAAAGTCGTAGAAAACACCCCATCACGTTACAAGCTTCACCTCTTAGCCCTAGCTAAAAGGTTTAGCCTATCACAAACATGATTAGACTAAGATCTTTGAAAGAAAAGATATAAAGAAAGCATATAATGAAAAAGGAAGGAGGAAGGTTGATGAAGACCGACCACTTCTCTCTCTCTCTCTCTCTCTCTCTCTCTCTCTCTCTCTCTCTCTTCTTGGCTTCCCACGTCCTAGGATGGTTCACGTCCAACCTCTCTCCTTTTATATAGCATGAAGGCAGTGGAGTGGAGAAGTCGGTAGAGAAGGCTTTTCGCAGTGCAATTCGCAGCATGCGCAGCGAACCCGCACTCGACCCGCGTTCAGCACGAATAGGCAATCCGCTTCGACCATCTGATCCATTTGAGCTTCTTGGTGGTGGTCGGTTGCCTCAGGGGAAGGATTTGGTCAGCTAGGATCGTCAGTCCGATTTAGTCAAGATCACAGAACGCCTCGGATCGTCCAGCAGCATGCGGGCTGCATAATAAGTTTGCAGGTGGCTGCGCTGACCTCTGTAGGGCCCACTTGTAATAGTTTTTAAGTGGATCAGGATCACTCATTGACCTTGTAGGATCGATTCAGGCCATGGGTAGAAGTTTGAACCAAATCAGAGTTTTGGGTGGGCCGCCTTCCCTCTTTAATGCGAGCTTGTTCTTGTGCATGGTTGCACAAGAACATGAAGGTTTGAGTCGAAATCGTCTCCTGGCCTCGTTGGACGGCTAGGATCATTCGTCTGGATGATCGTGGTGGGCCACCGTAAGTCCTAGCGTGCGTGCGGACGAAGAAGAGAGAGAAACTCTCTCTCGGCTTTGGAAAGTCGGGTCAAATTGACTTTGACCAAAGTTCTGGTCCAGTGCACCGCGAGCACAGCCCTGTGGTGTACTTGCAGCACACGGGTGAGCCCCATAGTGATATTCTTGACCAATCCACTCCGTCCATTCCTTTTATCTCTCCAATTCAAGGATTGACCCCAAAGTTGAGGCATATCCAGAGACTGGGTGGGCCCCAGATTGATGATTTGTGGGTTGATCTGTCCGTTGGGCCACTTCTATAGGGATCCAAGGGCTGAATTTTGACGTGTACGGTTAATTTAGGATCTTCAGGCCATATATAAAGTTTTGAGCCAAATGGATGGTGGGAACCCTATGATCTTGCATTCATGACGACTTTCAGGCCTTTTTTACTTCAATCACTTGATTTTCTCGGATCTTTGCCATGTGAATTCTTCAATCTCGGTTTCCTAAGATCCGTCCCTTGCTTTGGTGATTCTTGAGCATCAAATCTATGTTTTTAGCACCCTTTTTCAGTCTAAGCTCTTAAATTCACCTTGCAACACAAACATAATTAAAATAGGGCGTTAAACATTATCATATACATAAAACCAAATAATAACTGGGGTCTAATATGCAATATTTGACCCTCAATACATAGTAAGCACAACAAATATATGTAGTGATCAGGACTGTTGATCTGGTGGGCCACTGTGCCGATTAGCCATATCCATAAACGAGGTTATTGAGATTGTGGTTGCCATCCTATCAGCGGCTTGCAGGAGCAACAGGTTACATTCCACCAGCAAAACTTACAATGAATGGATGGTACAAAACCTAATTTTTGCCAACCAGGGATTGGTTTTGGTTGAAGGTTTATCCTTCCAGGATGCATGGTTGATTTAAGCAGCTGCTAGCTTCTTCTTCCTCTTCTTCTTTTTGGCTCCCCAAATTGGGCCGCGAGTCTCTATCTTTAAAAGGATGGTGATCAGACCATCCGATCGCAATATCCATTGCCCAACAAAAGAGTGGCAGTTAGATTGGAAATGATAGAGATATGGTGTTGGCAGGGTCCTTAAAGATGATAAACAGGAACTTAAGTTGGTGTTTGAGGCCCGACAAGGTGTTCGTGAATAAATTTTCTATTTGAACAAAAAGAAAGACTTGAAAGCTTACACTGATCGGATTTTATTTTGGATCACGCTTATTTTCTTCGTAAATAAGATGAATTCCATTTCTAAGTTGCTCCGTTATTGGTAGGAGGTAATTCGTCCATGTTTCTTCAAATGATTGTAATGATGATGTGTTGTGTTATCTTCATTAATATAAAAGATTAATTAGAACATCCCGAGTTGAGTCACGACTTGGCCGAGTTGGGCATATTTTGAAGGCTTATTTGTGGTTCCAAACTAGGGTCTAAGTTGACTCTGACAAGTCATGTTTAACTCAGATGAGTCGTCAATCCATGTCATCTGGAAGAAATGGCTGAACTGTTCTTGGCCAGTTACCATCCATTAAAAATAAAAAAAATAGTCACTTGAATTATTTCTAATTTATGTGATATATAATGTGATTAGCTTTTCTTGGCCAGTTACCATCCATAGAAAAATTTTAGTCACTTGAATCTTTTCTAATTTATGCTATATATAATGTGATTAACTTTTGGGCATTTTTGGCCCTGCAAATAGCTTTTCTTGATCGAAGAATTTTGTATATTGATCAATGGATAGATTAGGAACATTCAAGAGGTAAAATAAAGATTTTATCAATTCACAGGCCATGTTAGGCCGGTCACAGCCATTTTTGGCCGGGCTTGGGACTTCTGTGCTAGGCCCATGCTAGGCTTGGGCCGGGCTCAGGCCTTGGGTCTTAAGTGTTGGACCGTTGTAAACCACACCCAGCCTATTGCTGCCCATAACCGTGGATGGCCCATGTACTAAAATCCCACAGATTGAAAGATCCAAGCTGTATGGTATGACCTTTTTTCATGTTGAATGTAAGTTGTTGCTGAATTTCCTGCTTAACTGTCTCTCTGTTGACTGCCTATTGAAGGTTTAGAATTCTTTTAATCTGGTTTTTTGGAACGAGGGCGATCCACAGCGGGCCGTTATATCAACTGTTTGGTTTATTTAAACCATGTGCTGCACTTGCCCCCACTCTTACACACTTAAATCCAGAATGTGTTTGGATTTCATGATAACAGCTATTGAAGAGTTGGCAAATCCTATCAACTAATTCGGTATTGAGTCAAGTCAGGACTGGTCACATGGTAGGTGACTTGTCCGAGTCAGGCATGTTTCCGGTGCTGACCGCATCCGACTGGTGTCCGCATCTGCTTTCTACCAAGAGATAGAGAAAGAGTAGTCATCTGATTCTCTAGCAAAGTGTGATACTTGATACACAAGCACTAAAAACTTCTATATGAAGTGTTCATCAACTCAAATCAAACCGATTTAACTGTCGAACCCATTGTCGCCCAAGTCAATCCCAAAATCAAATAAGTTGAACAATCCCAACTTCTGATTGATAGCACTTGTTAGTTGAAATAGGACTGCTCGATGTTTTTCATTGTAACTGCCCAATAAATGTCCACCAACCTGATAATTAGACTATCAAACTAGCAATTTTCGGTCCATGTTACATCCGAACTGAGACCCATAAGTTGTAAGTGCCTGCTCATCATCCATCACGCTCTGCTCGAGTAATGAAGTTAAAGCCCTTTGCACTTTGTGGACTTATGGTTGAATTTATTTCTTTATTGTTTGGGATGAGATTATCCTTTAAACTGTTTGTCTTTTTGCAAAAGGACTCTTATTCTAAAGCTTGACCTAAACAGAGCCAACGAATCTGTGCACACAACAACGTCTGCAAGTTTGGTGCACGCAGATGACTAGATTGACAATAGCTAGGGATCAAACGGAGAAGTCTGCTGAATGATCCTTTTTTTTCTTCCCCTGATGAATTATGTGGCAATGGATCATGGTGCATATAAGCATGCTAAGCAAAGACAAAACGCATGTGGTGCTGGCTTTTAGTTTGAGACAAGGATAGTGATGTAGAAAATAAAACCACTAACCCATGTTTAGACACCCAGTAAGTTAAATTTAGGAAAGGATGCTTTGAAATTGTGTATATAAATCAGATGGGATGCACAATGCCTCTCTACACCAGCTTTTGATAAGTCCAAAGTGAAATGAGGTGTTCGAAACATTTTGCATGTTTTGACTTAGTTCTGGTTTTGGTTGGGAGTGCAGAACCTCGACAATCTCCTGATGGAAGGGAGCTAATGCAATCGTTTCGACAGTTGGAGGGTGCCAGTGCAATACTCAAGGCAGGTTTTCGAGGACATGAGACGAGATCGGGCATGTATGAGTCTAAGAGGCTGAGTCCTGGTGGGCCAGACCCAAAACATCATTCTATTATACCTAACTAGAGCATTTGCTGTGACCGTTTGATTGCACAATAAATGGTTTTTGTTAGACTGATTGCATAGTGTAGCACATAGCACGGACGTCTGTACCGTGTGCTACCAGAAAATCTCTGATGGCCCCACCATGATGCATGTGTTTCATCCATGCCATCCCTAGGAAACAGTGGTGATTGAACACCCACCATCAAAAACTTCTTGGGCCTACAATAGTTTTGGATCAAGCTGAAATCTGCATTTTCCAGTCACACAGTACCGACAATGTCGGTGCCATGTGCTACACTATGCAATCTGAGTCCCTTTCTGTTGGGTGTACTTGTGTTTTCCACATTGTAAGATTGAAATAATAAAACCACGTGATGTTCCGCCTTCAATTATATTGTTGCATGGGATTAAGTTAAGTGCAATGATACAAGGCCTTACATGCAGTGGCCTTACCAGGCATCTCACAGCTGTTTGATGGTGCCACTTTGGGAGGAGAATTTTTAATTCGAACTTTCTCACTTTCCCTCATTTGACGTTGTAAAGCCTTCCATGTTCATCACCATGAAATGCTTGCATTGTATCATCATGCTCGTGTTAGACCTTTTCTGTCTCTATTGCTGTTCTTTTTCCTGTGATGGTGCAGCGAAAAGGCCGATTAACATAATGCATTAATACTAATCAACCTGGCCCATGCAATACGTTTGGCAGCAGAAATAAACATGTAATAAAAGAAAGAAAAAACTGCGACATCAGAACAACTATATATTTAGCACTTGCTTTGGGCATAAATGAATTATAAACTAATGCGAGACCTTATCATTGATGCATGTAGAGCGGGTCGCAGACACTTTCATGTCCAAGATGGACTAGAGAAGGCCTGATCGGAGGCGGAAGTGGTCAGGACCATCAGAACCCTAGAATAGGCATATCTCACAATTCGGAATGAGTTATTTGACGTACCGTATATGATTTTGGGGTAGGAGAAGCTACTAATTTAGCCAACCAACCTAGGAATAACAGGTTGCCCATGCCAAATTTGCGAGATTACATCACATTGACCGTGGAAACTCCATTTTAATTTCGGTTTTACTATTTATAATAATTTTTAGTTTGATTATAATTCTTGATCCTTTGTGCTTTAGGAGTCGTGCCCAAAATTGAAAAGGACTTTGAAAATTTAGGAGAATAAGGTGGTTAGGTCAAATTGGACACTTACTTTTTTTGGCCAAAAACCATGAAGTCTAGTAGAAATCATGACCATCTATAAATAGTAAGTTTACTATTTATAGTAAGTCACAAATTTTAGGGAATTTGAGTTGGAATTTGATTATGAGACTTCTTCCTAAGTTTGATATCACTATTTAAAGGATTGTAAATTCGTTTTTATCATCAATCAATTTATTTTTGAATTTATTAGAATTTATTTCTATTTTCCTATTTTCCCTCGTGGATTCAAGGCATCTCTGTGAGGAGTCCAGAGAAACTCTGTGGACTCAAAATAGTTATCCATGAGGAAGATGGTGATCGATCTCATCACGTCCATCTGTGCGTCAGGTTCTTATGCAGCATGAATTTGGATTCTCAAGTCCAAATCCAAATTGGATTTTGCTTTCTTTCGGTTGTGTTTGGTATCTCGGTCTTTCAAGCCTTTGGAATTTAGAATTTATGTTTGGTAGCTTGGATCTTGACTCAAGGGAACCTTAAAAGAGAGCAGGAGAGAGCAGTTATGACAATGGAAGAGGATTGACAATCCAGAATTTTGCACCCTACTTTTTCTCTTGGATTTGAAAAGAGGCCTTTTTGAGGACATCCAACTAAGTTGGATTTGAAATCCAAGATTTTGAATGGTGCCAAACATGATATGAATTGACAATAGTGAATTCAATTCCTAATTGCCCAAAATCCATGCTACTATTTGGAAGCGTGAATCTAAATCTTGAAATTTTCATTCTTTCAGTTGTGTTTGGATTACATCCCATAATTCCCCCTTAAACATACTAATTATAATGAACAAGAAAAGAAAAGAAAAGGTATAACCTTTTTGTAAAACCGATATAATATTGTGAGAAAAAAGGAATTTAAAATTAGTTCCATTTTCCCCATTTTTCAGTTTCTTTCTTCCTTTGCTTTTATTTCTCTGTCTACTCATAAAAGAGATACGTTTGCCACACATCGCAAATCCCCGTACTGCAACCGTGTGCCTAATCATACCTTTCCATCAGATGGACTACGCTGTTTAGATCATCTGGGCTGAAAATAAAGTCACTTCATTCCTCTGGAGTCAGAGATCATATAACCAAAAAAAAACCCAGAAAAGAAACATAAAAGAATGGCGTAAAAAAATTCTTTTAAGCATGATCAGTTTATCTTGTACTTTGGGGCCCACCTGATCATGGGATCAATAGGGATGATGATAAAAATGGTGGACTTGTGTGAGACCTTTTTCTCACTACTTCTATGGATGGTGGGTCACAAAAGGGAAAAATTAAAAGAAAAAGAAAAAAAAAAAGAAAAAAAAACATCGATTTTTCCAAAAATAATACTACTCTCCTATCATGATATTTACCTTTTCAAGCAACCGAAAATTTTAGGTGTCCTAACATCATTTATCTAATATAAATGCTGGGACGAAGTTTGTAGGGTAGAAGGTTTATGCAATTTCATTTCATAGTAAGCTTAACAAACATATGTAGTGATCACGACTGTTGATCTGGTGGGCCACTGTGCCAATTAGCCATATCCCATAAACGAGGATATTGGGATTGTGGTAGCCATCTATCAGTGGCTTGCAGAAGGAACTTTCAGCTAAAAGGAGCAACAGGTTACATTCCACCAACAAAACTTACAATGAATGGATGGTTAGAAAGTGTCCTACTATGGATGGCACAAAACCTAATTTTTGCCAGCCAGGGATTGGTCTTTAGTTGATTGCTATCCCAGTTCACTTTTTGTGCAAGATCAAGTCCATCCACGCTTGCCAGCACTAAGGAGTAAAGAGGCTAGTTTATCCTTCCTGATTGATTTAAGCAGCTGCTAGCTTCTTCTTCTTCTTTTTTGGCTCCCCAAATCAGGTCACCAGTCTAGATCTTTGAAAGGATGGTGATCAACCATCCGATCGCAATATTCATGGCCCAACAAAAGAGTGACAGTTCGATTGGAAGCGATAGAGATAATGGTGTTGGCAGGGTCATTGAAGTGATTAACAGGAACTTAAGTTGGTGTTTGAGGCCCTACAAGATGTACGTGAATAAATTTTCTATTTGAACCAAATAATAATAATAATAATAATAATAAATTGTATTGATGTGCTGCATTATCTTCATTCATATAAAAGATTAGTTAGAACAATTTTGCAAATCAGTTCATGGATTGAGACTCATCATTCAGATTGACTTGTTCGGTCCTGAGTTGAGTCACCAGTTTAGCTGCTTTCGGCATATTTTGAAGGCTTATTTCCGGTTCCAAACTAGGGTACAAGTCATCAATCCATTTCAGCAGGAATGACTGGCTGAACTGTTCCTGGCTAGTTACCATCCATTGAAATTTTTTACTCACTTGAATTTTGTATATTTTATGTTATATATAATAAATCTAGCTTTTTTTCTTTTCTTTTTTTAAGATTCTATAAATCTAGTTTTTTTTTTTTCCTTCCTTTTTTTTTTCTCTATAAATATTTTTCCTTAATTGGAGAACTTTATATATCGAAGGACATGAGAAGATATTTTAAATATATTTGGAAATATTTTTAGAAGTAAAAAATATAGTTGTTATCTGAAGTATGGTTCAAATTTCATCCACAATAAGTCTTTAAATAGCTTAGATTTTACTTTTAAAAAGCAACTAATTATTTCATTCAATGAGGACACTTGATCGATGGATAGATTAGGAATATGCAAGTTGGAAAATTTAGATTTTATCAATTTTCTGGCCATGTTGGGCCTGTCCCAACCATTTTTTAGCTTGGGCTTGTGCGTTCTGTGCAAGGCATATGCTGGGATTAGGTCCAGCTTATGCATTGGGTTAGGTGTTGAGATGTGGAGCCACATCTGGGCAGTGCCACTCGATCGGTCGAGGGGCCCACTCGACTGGTCGAGGGCTGGCTCGACTTAAAGTCCAGCGTGCTATGATTTTTTGGGTCAATGGTGCTCGACCGGTCGAGGCCCTTGCTCAACCAATCGAGGGTCTGTTCGACCAGTCGAGAAGCCTACTCGACCAGTCGAGGTTACGCAGATTCGTTTGCGGATTTGATGCGGACTGCATAAATTTGATACGGTTTTCACAGAGGTGCGAAGGGGAAGTTACATAAACTATAAATAGGGGTCCCTAGGGATATTCTAGTGTCATGGGAGGTATTCTAAGGTGTATGCAAAGGGTTTTTTCTATACATCCAAGGGGAAGAAGTTAGTATATTGCTTGTAATCTCGTTTTCTTCATAGTGGAAGTTTGCACCCGTGGCTTTTTACCCTTGTTGGGGTTTTTCCATGTATATTGTCTTGTGGTTTATTTAAAATGCTTTGATTCTTCTTCTAAATTATATTTCTTTCTGTTTATCGTTTGTGGGTGAGACCGGAGATTGAATCTCAGTTCACTTGCATTGTTGGTGTGCTACGCAACAACTGGTATCAAAGCTATTGGTTTAATTCAAGTGGGAGCAATGACGGAAAAAGGGAAGACTAGAATTGAGAAGTTTGATGGTTCAAACTTTGCCTTCTAAAAGATGTAGATAGAAGATTATTTGTATCAGAATGACCTCTATATTCCTCTAGGAGGAAAAGAGAAGAAACCAGAGAAGATGACACATGATGAATGGTCTTTATTAGATCAGAAGGCTTTAGGAACAATCCGACTCTCTTTGTTTAAGAGCATCGCCTTCAATATATCTAAGGTGAAGACTACAAAAGAATTCATGGAAGCCCTAGCTACGATGTATGAGAAACCCTCAGTGTCCAACAAGGTTCATCTTATGAAACGGCTATTCAACTTGAAGATGTCAGATGCTGGGAGTGTGGCTGAACATCTAAACGAGTTTAATACAGTCACGAGCCAGTTGGAATCCGTTGGCATTGTTTTTGAAGACAAAGTCAGGATGTTATTGATCTTGTCCAGTTCGCCAGACAGTTTGAATGGTTTGGTGATTGCCGTGAGCAATTCTTCAGGGTCAACAGAACTGAAATTTGATGATGTGTCCGGTCTAATTCTCAGCGAAGAATCTAGAAGAAGGACATCGGGAGTTTCAGGGGATTCAAGGAATGCTTTAAACGTTTTTTTTTCAAGAAAAGTTAGATTTCATTAAAGATGCAAATTATAGAGAGGACTTTCGGGCAGAGACCAGGGATAAAAAGGGCCTGGTCTGCCTAATAGATGGGACCTCTTTAGCTTCCTAATAGCGCCCACATCAGCTTTGTCTAGTAGCAATCTACCCCTTATCAACCTTAGAAGATGAGAAATCTCATGGAAGGTTCGGCCTTCGTTGGACCCATTGCCCAGTCTAGCCAAGCTATCAGCCGGCCCATTGGCCTCTTGGGGATGAGGGATATTCTAAAGCAACCCTTCTGGAGAAGAGTTGTAATTTTGGAGATCCAGTCACTCCATTTCCAAGCAACCGACGACCTCTCGAGAATGCAGTCCATGACCCACTTAGAGTCGGATTCAATTAGAACTTGTGAGTAGCTTACTCTGACACACAAATCCAAGCCATCGTGAAAGGCCCTAAGCTCCGCCCTGTTATTGGAGGAGACACCATAGCCATTGCAGAAGGCAAACAGGAGCGAACTAGTGCTATCTCTGCAGACTCTCCCTCCACCAGCAGGCCCCGGATTCCCTAATGCAGATCCATCAATGTTAAGTTTATGCCAACCTTCCGGGGGGCTTAGACCATTTCATCATAGCACCGTGAGTGGACTAAGGGAGGGAGGATAGACGTGGGGAGGGAACGGGATAAGCTGGGACTGGAAGAGTCGCCCGATTTTGCATAGGCATCAAGGATAGAGCCTCCAAGCACCAACAGAAGGAACCGAAGGCAACCTAGAGAGAAGTCTTTATCCCGTCAAACCCAGCCCCATTCCTAGCCTTCCAAATTTCCCAGAGAAGGAAAGCAGGGGCTAGACGAAGAGAGCAAGAGGAGGACCTGCGGGAGGAAAGCGTCCACCACCAAAGAAGACGATCCTGGATGGAGGCATGGGTCGTCAGCGAGATACCGAAAAGGCAGGCCAGCTTGTCCTACATTAAGCTAGCAAGGCTGCCGTGTAAAAGAAGGTGAGAAATGGTCTCTGAGGAGGGAGCACCATTGGGCAGATCACAGCAAACATAGTTAGAAGCTAATACAATACCTCTCCTTTGAATATTGTCGTCAGTAGGCAAAGCGCGGAACAGAACTCTCCATAAGAAAACAGAGAACTTCGGGGGAATTAAAGGGTGCCACACCTATCTAGTCAAGGATTTCCTTTCACCCGAGACCCAAATAACTTCCTAAGCTAATTTAACAGTAAACAAACCTGAGGGCCCGAATGGCCAGATGCAGACATCATCATTATCGGGTGTGAAAATGCCCTCTTTCTGGTTATGAGCTCGAATCCAGTTCGGGAGGGGAAAGGGAGGGTCCAGATTCAGCCCTTCTGAACCCAGGAAATCAGCCACCACCATATCTCTGAGATTGGATGGGATTTAGATAGAAGAGATGCTTTGCAAAGGGCCCAGCCCGATCCAGTTGCATTGTCAAACATTACAACTCCCTCGCCCAACTTCCCACTGAGCATTCCTTTCAAGAATAGGAAATAGCTTCACAATGTTATTCTAAAAAGGGGAACAGCCCACGCCTGATTTGAACAAGCTCCCAGAAGTGCCAGAGATTAGATATTTAGAAGCCAGAAATTTAGCCCAAAGGCTGTTCGTACCGCTATATCTGAACCCCCAAGCCATCTTGAGATGCAGCACCTGCAACATATCCTTCAATTTTCAGATGCCAAGGCCACCTTCAGCCTTGGGAGTGGAAATGGATCTCCAACTTCTCGAATGCTGTTTTCTCCTTCCCTCACTCCATCCCCAGAGAAAATTAGCGAAAGACTGTTCGAGAACATGCAGGGATTTCACTAGAATAATTGAAGCAGCCATGGTATGCAGCGGCATGCTGCTGAGGACAGAGGAAACCAGCGTCAGCCTTCCAGCCTGGGAGAGAAGACGAGCACTCCAGCTCTGAATCTTGGCTGAAATTCTGCTGACTAAAGGCCTGAAGTCACTACCTTTAATCCTTCCTTAAATAATGGGGACCCCTAGGTACGTGAGTCCACCGGAGGCTTTCCCAAAACCTAGCGTTCTCTCAATACTTCTAATTCTGCCAGTAGAAAGCTTGGGCGAACAAAAGAAAGAACTCTTACGAGTGTTAAATTTTTGCCCCGAAGCCTGCTAATAGGAATATAAGAAGCCGACGACCTAAAGGAGTGAGCGACGTACACCGTTAAGGAAAAGGACTGTGTCGTCAGCATAAAGGAGGTGAGTGATTTGATGACAGCCCTGCTTCAACCTAAAAGGAGAGCACAACCCGCCAGCAACCAGCCGAGAGAAACCCCTACTGAAAGCCTTAGCCATCAGAATGAAAAGGCTGGGAGATAGAGGATCGCCCTGCCTTAAACCTCGAGACAATTTGAAGAAGCCGCAACTTTCGCCGTTGATCAACACCGAGAACCAATTGTTGTTCCAATAGGACTCAACCAACTTAATCCAGGCCGAGGCGAAACCAAATTGGAGAAGGACTAGCTTCAAGAAATTCCAATCTACCCTATCATATGCTTTCTCCATGTCAAGCTTGAGAAGAAGGTTCCCTCCATGCACCTTCCTATTAATATCTCTGACCACTTCCTGAGCGATTGCAATGTTCTCTGCTATATACCGCCCCCGAACGAAAGCGCTTTGCTCTGGTGAGATGAGCTTAGGAAGGAGGGATCCCAACCTATTCGCCACGATCTTGGCAAAGATCTTATAAATGTAGTTGCACAAACTTATCGGGTGGTAATTTGAAAAGGATTTAGGCCCTGTGATTTTGGGGATCAAGCCAATAAGAGTGGAGGAGAAAGCTCTAGGAAGGGAGCCACCTTTGAAGAAATCCACTGCAGTTGCATGAATATCTGCGCCCACAATATTCCAACAAGAAGCGAAAAAAGCTCCAGAAAATCCATCGAGGCCTGGCACACCGTCTGGAGGGAGGGCAGCAGCAGCCTGGTGGACTTCCTCTAATGTCAAGATTTTCAAGAGGAGGGCGTTATCCTCGTCAGTGATCATATGGGGAACTATCCGAAGGAGAAGATTATCCCCTGTGCCGGGGCTGTCTAAGGAGTTGCAGTCAGAAGGGCCTGCATGAATAGAACCGCTTCCTGCTTGATGGTGGCTTGGCAGGAGGCAATCTCCCCTGAGGCCAGCTTGATCTGATGGATCCCAAATCTCCTGATTCTGTCAGAGGCTAAGAGGTGGAAGAATTTAGTGTTTCTGTCACCCTCCTTCAGCCAATTGTTGCGAGATTTTTGCTTCCAAAACACTTCGCCGGCTAATTCCATACCTGCTAGCTTGGATTTGGCCCGTCTGATAGCTTCCGATGAGATGGAAGATGAGGGGAACTGGGCCAAAGCCTATAGCTGAATTAAATCCTGCTCAGCAGACTTGATGTTATTGAAAATGTTCCCAACAACGTCGCGGTTCCAAATTCTCAGACTTGTCTTAACCCGCTTGAGCTTGAGAAGGAGGTTTGTCATGGGAAGATCAGATAAAGGCAGGGACCAACTCTCAGCAATAAGCTGGGAGAAAGAGGCATCCAGGGTCCACATGCGCTGAAAACGGAAAGGCCCTGGGGCCTGAGGGATGGGAGCAGGGAAGGCAACAAGGAGAGGGGCGTGGTCGAAGTTCATTCTCGCCAGATGATGGACCCTAAAGCCAGGGAATTTGCTCAGCTAGTCCCCATTGCAAAGGAATCTATCAAGCCTTGCCCAAACTCTGGCCTGACCCACTTGATTGTTGCACCAAGTGAATTTGTTACCTGAAAAAACCGGCATCTAAGAGAGCCGCCGAGTCGACAACATTCCTGAACTCTGCGGAGTTGATTTAATCGCAATTCATGTAGCCCAATCTCTCAGATGGATCTAACACTGCATTAAAGTCACCCTCGACTGCCCAAGGACCTGTAGTCCCAGCTGCAAGGGAGGTGATGTTGTCCCAAAGGAGTCTTCTGCTATACCTGGAGCATTTAGCATAAACTACGAAAAGTCTGCCTATAGGACTCTGATCGGCCTTGCAAACATCAATAGAAATGATCTAATTAGACATATTTATGACTGAGAAAGAGATGGAATTGCTGAAAAAAATCCAAATTTTACCACCCAAGTCCACGTTTGAAATGGAAGTATGAAAACCAAGCTTCAAACCTATACTTATCCGTTTGTGGTCACCTGCCATAGGTTCGAGGACAGCAAAAAGAGCAAGTTTATGCTCCTGAATATATCTGCGAGCAGTCCGGATTATGGCCGAGTTGGCCAAGCCCCGGGCATTCCATATGAAGAAACTATCCATTAAAAACCTTTGTAGTGGAAGCCGTCTGACTCACCAAATCAGAAACTCTGCCTTTTCTTTGAACTCCTTCAGGGCTGAGAGTCGTCAATTCCTGAGACTTGCTCGCCTTGGGGGTGATCTCAGGCCCTAGGGGCTTCCTAATTGTCTAGGAGGATAGGGTGGGGGAGATGCTGTTAGACATAACCTCTGCAAGGAAGGGGGAGGCCACTAACCGTAGCGGGCCCTTAGAACTGGATGAGGTGGCCTTTGGGGATCCAAAGATCACGAGGGAAGGGAGTCAAGGAGTGCAGCCATCGCTCCTCGACAACCGATAGGGGGAGAGATCGATAGAGAGGTCTAACCTCCTATAGACAAATATACATCCATCAGTGAGCCTGGTGGGAGGCAGATGCACTCCCTCAATCTCAGCTTGGAGCAAAGGCGTTTGAACAGGGGAATCCGCAGGGGAGAAATCTTACTCACTATCAGTCTCCTCCAATGAACTATTGGGGGAGTGGCCTTCCGATTTTGTTTGCGCGAGGGGCTGAATTGCAAGGACGGTGGATTGAAGACGAGAGCCTAAGTAGCTCCCCACCATATCATACATAGACTTGGATGTGTTTACCGCAAAGGGGGAAGATTCAACAAAATTCGGGTTTAGCAAGTGCACCTAATCAGATGACTGGTCCTCCGCGGGGAAGATGGGTGGCGAAGCTGTACCTGAGGGGCTGAGGGATGGGTCCTTAGGATTGACATCTTCCATGAAGGCAGGAGCATCGTTGTAGCCGTTGATACCTCTGACTGATAATCAAGGTGAAGAGCAGGCAGCCTGCGAAGGATGGGGGTCAAGTTGAATGTCTATAACCAGGAGATCACCAGAAATGCCGAAAGGAGGATCCAGATCAAAAGATTTAGGCCAGGGAACAATCACCGAGAGGGGGATCAATCCCCAACCAGCATTTTTCTAATCCCGAGCAAAGTATGCGAAAAATAAGTTGAGAATTACGAGACAATTCTTGTGAAACTGAGTGATATTTTAAAAAACGATTCAGATACGAAAAATCTAAGATTCATAAATGTTGGGCATAATTCTCTCCTAGACTCAAGCACACGGTAAACTTCATAATTAAGTTCAAAGTATTAATCCACCAATTAGAACAATTCTAAACATTGAATTCCATGGATATATAGTCTAATCTCGACTTATCAACATTAAAATTCACTTCTCTATTTCAGGATATCATTGGTAAACAATAAGAGAATTCATGATAACCAAAACTTGCCTCACACATCATCTTTTCATTCTTTTAGTTTTTGATTTTTTTCATTAAAAGTAACGCCAAGAAGGGGAATCAAATCCTCACATATAAGGAGTAAACCTATGGTAAAGATTGTACACCCAACCCTTTCTCACATATCATCCATGGGGAATCGAATCCTCACCTATAGGGAGCAAACCTATGGTGAAGACCGTTCGCCCAATCCATTCAATTTTCTCAAGTTGGTTCCTTTCATGTTTAGTAATTACCAAGTTAATCCTTCAATATCGACTGAAACCTCAATGTGTAAGTGAGATGTGACATGTGAAATCATGATTCAAACAATGTTTAAAACTTCTAATCATGGATTGATAATTCGAACTCAACCGTGGAATCTGTCAGACAGCTAAATCTAAGAGTTGTAAATCACCAACATTCTGTATCTTATACTTCCCAAATCACGACTATCTTTCAAAATCACTTTGATTTCACACGAAAGTCTACAAAAAGTTAAAATTTTTTTACAAATTTCGCTCAAGACCAAGAAAACACTGATTACGTAACTTAATCTCCTACCCCCAACCTAAAATCTACATTATCCTCAATGTAAAAGAGATAAATATGCAATGCACATGGGACAATAAAAGTAAAAGAGGAGTGATGGAAAGATAGTACCTGGACGAAAGAATCAAGAGGCTTTTCCACAAATATCTGAGCATGAAAGTAAATCAGCACAAGAGAGAAACCAACAAAAACAACTATCCTAAAACAAAGTAGAAAGCAAACTAACCTAATGGCATAAAACCGTCTATCCTAGAATAGCATAAAGCAAACTACCCTAGTCCTATGAAAACAGGAAAAAACTACTCGATCATACCGTAAGGTTGCTCTTCCGGCCAATATCTTGATAAGTTTCTCAGTAGGTTTCTCAACAAGATCATCCAAAAGCCCTTTTTGCAATAGGCTTGGATGCCTGAGAGCATGACGTTCCAGAGAAACTTATGTACCTCATCAAAAATTTGTTGTCGATTTGCCTAAGGTATCCAAAGTATATACGATTCACCTGTGACAGAAGAAGTTTCGGTGTTATTATCCCATAGTGAATCAGAGACTACAAGTAAATAAAGTTCAGAAAACTTCGCAAGAAGTGATGTAGTCTCAACACATTCCGAAGTATCAGACTTCGGTTCCATTGTCAGCTCCTCCTCCTTTAATGGTAAGCATTTAGGATCAGGGGAAGAAGAGGTTTTAGAATAAGGGTTCTCTCGATTAGTAACAACTATCTAGATATTCTCTTGCGAGACATATACTATTTCTTTAATTATAGGATCGTTTGAATCTGAAAAATGTGCCAAGCAATCGTCCAAAGAGTTGGGTAATTCATCTGAGAATGGCTCATTTTCCACATCAAAGTTTGTGATGATCTGCCCAATGATTCCATCGTCTCTGAAAGTAAACAGAGGTACGCTCTCTTCCTCCAGTCCTGCACAGACAGATAGAGGGTCAGTAGATGAAGTATTGATGTGCGGACTCTGTTCATTAATACTACTCAGAAGAGGTAGTGAATCGTCAAAATTCAATAGTTCAGATGGTGGCTTCAACTGGGTGGTTTCAAAATTCCAGAGTCTTATCGAGTAACTCGTCCATCTCCCAAATCATATCATCATGTAATTCAGGGGAGTGGTCCAAACATGTCTCACAAGAGATAGAAGGATTGGTTGTAATGAGCTCATCCACTTTTAAATCAGATATGTCAGGTGAGTGGAGTAGCTCATTATGACCGCTCACTTCGTGCACGTCTTGATCATTGACTTGGACCAAACTTGAGATTAATTCCAGGGGAACTGGGGCTACACATTTATGATCGTCATCCCAATACTCATCATATTCTAGTTCAGTGCAGTGTACATTTGGGATGGGATCACTTTCCTCACATTCTATTCCCAGACTGGGTTGAGGTTCACATAAACCAACCTCTCCCTCATCATTAAAATTTAGTGTATCCTGTGAGTGAAGTATATCATCATCATTATATTTGAAAGACACACATGTATCTCCACCATTCTTTTGAACAGTCATTGAGATCAACTCATCGGGGAATTGAACCGTATGCTCATTAATGGAATCTAACTCCTCATTCTAAATTCTAGATTTCTTCAAAAGCGAGTGAGGATCACTTTCCTCGCATTGTATTTTTGGATTGGATTGTAGTTGGGATGAGCGAGCTTCCTCTATCCGATCGAGGTGTGAATTGAGTGCCTCTATTGCTTTTCTAATTTCTGTAAAACACTCCATGTTATGCTGAAATGAATTCTCTTGGATTGTTTCTGGTTGGTTCTCAAAGGTAGGGTATCCAAGAGAATAATCATTACAACATGTTGTTGGTTCATGTTCCCAGTTTTGATGGTTCCACTGGTTATAGTCATACTGATCAAACATGGGAGAATATGATGGTTAATAATAACCCTCATTCCCATAATTATGATCGTATACAGACCTATTATCCGATGGAGCATAACGTTCTAGTCGGTTCTCAATGTCGGTTCTCGGTGGAGAAAAATCTTGAGGTATACGTTGAATTCCAAAACCCTTAAGCATTCCCCAAAACTGCTTATCCATCTCAGCATAGACACGTACCCGAGCTTCCATGGTGAACCTTAATTCTGAATCTAATTCTAAAGGAAAAATCCTACAGCAATAAGAAATCTAGAAATAGGAAGAGAGATAATTAGAAAGAAGTTACCAATTTGGAGGTCTATGTTAAAATCCTGCAAAAGAAAACAAAATAAGTTAGTTTCTAAAAATAGAAAATCTAAAATTAGAAATTTTGTAAAGAACAAAGAAGAAGAGTTAGTTTCAAAAAAGGAAGGAAATCCTAGAATTGGAAAGTTACTAAAAATAGAAAGTTAGTTTCTAAAAAAAGAGAATTTTCTAAAACTAGAAAATAGAAAGTTACTTAAAAGAAGAATCTAAATCTAAAATTAGAAAATAGAAAATTTCTAAAAAAGAAAGCTTAGAATTAGAAAATTTCTATAAAAAAAAAATCTTAATTCTAAAAATAGAAATTAGAAAAAGTAGAGAATTTAGAAAAGGATTACCAAGTTAGAAGTTTATGTCAGGATCCTACAAAACAAGAAACAGGTTAGTTTCTAAAAATAAAATAAAATAAACTTCAACCTAAAGCTAGTAAAATCCTAATCTTAACCTAATTCTAAAATTAATTAGTCTCAGAAAACGTAACTATCAATCCCCGGCAACGGCACCAAAAACTTGTTCACTCCCCAAGTATAGGGTTGTGATTTAGTAATAAACTCGATAAGACCAAGGTCGAATCCCAAGGGACTGAAACCTGTACGTAATCTGAAATTAAATAGAACTAGAACTAGAATAAGATGAACTCTAAATCGAATGAAATTTAAGGAATAATGGTGAAGTATTACCCTAAAACTTGGGAAAATAAAAGTGGGAACTAGGGTGTCAAGGATCCACTTGTAGCAATTGGGAAGCTACCTTGTATTGATTCAGGGACACAACTGGAATCAGAGTCCTATCCTATCCAGTTAGTAAGAGGAGATTTGTCAGATCTCTGAACTTCTCATGGATCTAATAATCAATAGATAAGAGTAGTGAAGATTTGGAAGTGATTCCGTCACCTAGCCATGCCCAGGAGACTATGACAAACAACAGCAATTTACCAATCTCACAGCCAATCATGAGAGAATTGTGAAAGTTAGGAAAGGTTCTATCACCCAACCATGCCCATGAGACAATGGTGAACAATAGGTTCCCCAGTTCATAATCTCAATAATGGAAAGAACATACTTAAAGCTATCGCAGATCCATTGTAATTTAAGTCACAATAAACCATTAAAAACTAAAAGCATACCTTAATAATCAAATTAGAATCCATAAGGTTCAACAAGACATGAATCAAAACAAGCAACCATCCTAATCACGCTACAAGCTTCACCTCTTAGCCCTAGCTAAGAGGTTAGCTAACCACAGGCATGATTAACTACTTCTCAAAAGAAAATAAATAAAAAAACTAAAACAAAAACTCTAATCTCTCTCTTGTGCTTCATGTCCAAGCTTCGATCACCCTCTAGATCTGAATGAATTCTCCTCACGTCCAAAACCTTCTTTTATAGCTGCTAGAGGCGGTAGAGGGCTGTCGCAGTAGCTGTCACAGCCATAGCGAAAGCTTTTTCGTAGTCAAGTCCGGAGCTTCAAAACTCCCTACTTTCCTCGCTCAATTTTCAAAGAAAAACCATCCCTTAGGACGGTTTTGAGCCCTCTACATGATGGACGGTTCAGATCTCCCATATGATGAAAGATGGTGGGCCACAACCGCTTGGAAAAGTCAGTTTCCGCGGATCTGCGAAAGCTTTCGCACTCCTTTGCTGTCATGATCGGTGGGCCCCACAGAGGTATTTTCAGAGAAATCCACCCCATCCATTGCATTAAGGATGAAATTTTGGTAAAAAATGGATAGTTTTGAACGTCCATTGATACGGTCCAGAGAAGAAATCATGTTAAGATTCCTTTTGAATGTTGCAAGGCAGTCCACTTGTGGCCTCTGTGTCACACAAGTGTGTACGTATGGGTACAAAATTTCAGCTTAGGTTTAATCCCTTCGAGACCCTCTACAAGATGGACAGCTTGGATCAGCCGTATGAACAATGTATGAGGCCCACTGCTTTCCGCAAAACCCGACAGCGTTGGTTACGCAGACTGCTGAAAATGGCAGTTTCTATTTTTGACTCAGCCACGGGACCAGCCCATTTTGGAAGGAGGTGCTATTGTAGTGCGAATCTAAAGCGCTTGTACACCATGCACACCCTGACTCATGCGGGGTCCAAGGTGATGGTTCTAGGAAATCAGCTCCATCCATCCGTCTTATCTCCTCATATACTACGTTGAATCCGAAGTTGAGGCATATCCAGATAGCAGGTGGGCCCCACTTAGGGAATTAAGGAGCTGATTAGTTCGTTAGGCCACTTCCTGAATTATTCAATGGTTGAAATTTAATATGTACAGTTTATTTATGGCCCCCAGCAATTGTATGAAGTTTTGAGCCAATCGGATGGCAGGAACCCTATGATCCTGCATTCTAGACCATTTTCAGGCCTGTTTGAAGTGAGTGGCTGGATTCTCTCTGATCTCGGGTGTGTCAATCCTCAATCTTCATCTCACTGCGTCCCGTCCAATGCCTTGGTGATGCCTGAGCGTTAAATTCATACTTTTAGCATCCTTTCCAATCCACGCTCCTAAATTCACCTTGCATCACAAACACAATTAAAATGAACCGTTAAGCAGTGTCATGTTCGTAAATCCAGGTAGTAACTGGGGTCTAATATGCAATATTTGACCCTCAGCACTTCTTCAATGGCTAGAGAGTCATCAGGCCTAGTATCGGTCAGCAGAATAGGTTGCTGAGGGAGGGCGTCTTCAACTGTGGTGCTGACCTTGGATTGGGCATTTCCGCAAACACCTGAAGGGTGGTCCTCTACACCAGATTCTGTAGCAAAAAACCTGCTGGTTACCCATTCCTTTGTCGACTCAAGAATACCACTAGCAAATCCATCAGAGTTGAATCGGGGGAGGGAGGGGAGGGGGTGTGAACCAGGAGGGCCCTCCAAATGACACCAGATGGAGAAGGCTATATCACCAACTAGCAGGGGCTGTGGGGCCTAGGCATGGGTGAACGAACCCAGGGCCATATGAACTTGAATACGTGCAAACCTTTGGAAGATACCATATCTGGCGCAGGAGTCGATTTGAAGGACCTTCCCATAGGTAGATCCAAGGTCCCGAAGCACCGCCTCGCTCCATGCATGCGCCGGTATGCCATATAGGCGAATCCAGACCACTTCAGAAACTGGGTATACATACGGGGTCCATGGCTCAACAGCGCATAATCCTAGATCCCGCCAGAAAGAGGAGTCCGCCACAAAATTCGATAACTCTTCCCTGGTTTTGAATGTAATTAGAAACTGAGTGATGGACAATCTAACCACGTCGACCGCTAAGGCCCTGAACCTGGAGGACCTGAAACCTACTTGCAAGTGTGTGATAGGAATAGTCTGCATCCATGTGTCACCAACTAGAGTCAAGTCCAGATGTTGAAACTTCTTGGTGACCTCTTGAGGGTCAGCTTTGATCGGAGTTGGAGATCGATTTTTGGGGGTAGGAGGGGAATGTTCCCCTTTGCCTTTGTTGTTACCAATGCCTCTCCAGGCTAAGGAAGCCCTAGAGGACTGCAGGTGGGGGTGGGCTTTAGGGATCGAAGGGAAATCAACAGGGGTTGTAGGGTATGGGGTTTTGGAGTAGGGTTGATGTTTTGGGGGTTTGGGGTGGGCCTCTTGAACTGAAATAACTCTGCCGTCAATCATTTTCCAGTGTAGAACGCCTTTAGCAGCTCTAGCATTGTTCTCATACATGAAGCAGATGAATGCATACCCACAGGATTTACCTGTTCCAGGGAACAGAGGAAGATGAACCTCCTCTACTCTGCCATATCTTTGAAAATTTTGGTACAGATCCGCTGTTGAGCAGGAGAAGGCCATGTTACCGACGAAAAGGTTTTAGCTCCAAAGCTAACTTGCCACCGAACATGCCTTAAAGCCGAAGGTTTCCTGAGGTGGGGAGGTTTGGGACGAGAGAGTCCCCTAGAGCGGCCCCTAGAATGCTCTAAACGTTGAAGGAAGAGAAAGATCGCTGAACAAAAGAGGCAATAAACACAGATGTTCTAAGTCAAGGAAGAAGTCCAAGGAACCAAAAGACAAAGACGGGTGTTGGAATTGCGGGAAGAAGGGGCACATGAAACGCGATGCATGGCGCTTAAGAAATAAGAAGAAAGCTCTCAAGGCGGGAAGGTTTTAGTGAATCTATCTGAGGAGAGTGACACAGAGGCGTTGATCTTGTCTCTTGATGTGAGGAATGAGTCTTGGGTTATAAACTCGGGTGCTTCGTTTCTTGTCACTTCGTGTAAAGAACTTCTGCATGATTATGTGTTAGGTGACTTCGGGAGAGTCTACCTAGGTGATGATGAGCCGTGTAGTATTGTTGGAAAGGGAGATGTTCATATAAGTCAGAAAAACGGAATGGCTTTGAAATTGAACGATGTTAGACATGTACCAAGTTTGAAACGAAACTTAATCTTAGTAGGGCAGCTGGTCGACACCGGATGTGTGACGACATTCACTAGTGATTCCTGAAAGATCACAAAAGGTGCCTTAGTGATATCTCAAGGCAAGAATGAAGATACTTTGTACGTGACTTCAGGATCATATAATTCACTCACATTCACATCAATTGGAATGAATGTGCAGTTATGGCATCAAAGGTTGGGACATATGAGTGAGAAATGGATAAAAGTGTTATTGTCAAAAGGGGAGCTACTAGGGCTAAAGTCTATTGACTTGAAATTCTACGAGGACTGCATGTATGGCAAGCAGAAGAGGGTAAGCTTCAAGAAAACAGGACACGCTCCAAAGATACATCTGTTGGAGCTTGTACATAATGATGTGTGGGGACCGGCACAGGTATCATCTCTTGGTGGTTCACGTTATTTTGTTTCTTTTATTGATGATGCTAGTAGAAAATGTGGGTCTATTTCTTAAAGCACAAATTAAATATATTTGATGTACTTAAGAAGTGGAAAGTAATGATAGAAAATGAGATAGGTAAAACAGTAAAATATCTCAGATCAGATAATGGGGGAGAATACCATGATAAGAGGTTTGAGGAGTATTGTGCAGCAAATAGAATCAAACATCAAAAAATGATTCCATGGACACCGCAGCAGAACGGTGTAGCTGAGCGCATTAATAGGACTATCCTTGAGCGTGCCAGGAGCATGAGGTTACATGCAAGGTTGCCCAAGACGTTTTGGGTAGATGCTGTGAATACTGCCGCATATCTCATTAATAGAAGTCCCTCAGCACCATTGGATGGTGGGCTACCAAAAGAAATGTGGATTGGGAAAGAAGTGAACCTTGCATATCTCAAAGTGTTCGATTGCACTTTATATGTTCACATTGATACAGAGTACAGAAACAAGTTGGATGTGAAGTCCAGGAAGTGCATGTTTATATGCTACGGGCAGCATGATTTTGGCTATCATTTTTTAGATTCAGAAAATCGAAAAATCATTAGAAGCAAAGACGTAGTCTTCAATGAAAAAGTGATGCATAAGGACAGTGCACAGCAAAATAAGGCCGATGAGAAAGAATTCGTAAAGATGGAAGAGTTATCGAACACGGGTGTTATAGTGCCACATGATGAACATGTATAGGAGCATAGTGAGGCAGAGCCGCAGACACCGGTTGTGAGGCGGTCTACTCAGAAGAGGAGATTCATGGTCCGATACTCACCCTCCTTACAGTATCTACTGCTAACAGATAATAGTGAGCCAGAGTGTTTTGAAGAGACATTACAGTCAGATACACGGGTTAAGTGGGAACAAGTTATGGATGATGAGATGAACTCTCTTGAGTCTAATCGTACAGGAGATTTAGTCACTCTACCTAAGGGTTAGAAAGTTCTTCATAACAAGTGGGTTTACATATTGAAGGAAGAGAACGATGGTTCGAAACGGTACAAGGCTAGAATGGTTGTAAAAGGGTTCCAACAAAAGGTAGGTATCGATTTCACTGAAATATTTTCACAGTAGTGAAAATGTCTACGATTTGCATAGTCTTGAGTATAAGGGCTACAGAGGACTTACATCTAAAACAGCTAGATGTTAAGACAGCTTTTCTTCATGGGGACCTTGAGTAGACTGAATAAGAGTCTATATGGCCTTAAGCAGGCCCCGAGGCAGTGATACAAGAAGTTCGATAGTTTCATGTTGGGAAACGGTTTTAAGAGATGTCATGCAGACCACTGTTTCTATTTGAAGAAGTTTGATACGTCGTACATCATCTTTCTTCTGTACGTTGATGATATGCTTGTGGTCAGATCAAGCATGAAGGACATTTCAGATTTCAAAAGACAACTGTTTAGAGAATTTGCCATGAAGGATTTAGGAGCTGTAAAATAAATCCTAGGCATGAAGATAAAGCGTGACAGGGAAACCAAGAAACTAGTTTTATCACAGGCAGAGTACATAGCCAAGGTACTTGATCGATTCAGTATGGGAGGTGTTAAACCGATTAGCACTCCATTGGCCAACCACTTCAAGCTTTCTAAGGAGCAAGGTGCGAAGACGCAGGAGGAACGGGACTACATGGATAAAGTCTCATACGCGTCAGCTATTGGGAGTCTCATGTATGTTGTGGTGAGCACGAGGCTAGACATTGCTCAAGCAGTGGGAGTTGTTAGCAGGTTCATGAACAACCCCGGGAAGGAACATTGAGAAGCTGTGAAGTGGATCTTTAAATACCTAATAGGTACTACGGATGTAGGGTTGTTCTATAGAGGATTGAAAATCAAGCTACAAGGCTACGTAGATTCAGATTTGGCAGGAGATATCGACAGCAGAAAAAGCACTACAGGGTATGTCTTTACTCTAGGCAGTGTTACAGTCAGTTGGGTCTCTTAGTTACAGAAGATAGTATCTATCAATATAATGGAAGCAGAATATGTTGTAGCTAAGCATGCAAGGAGATAGTGTGGATGCAAGGTTTCATGGAAGAGTTGGGAAAGAAGCAAGCAAATTGTAAGCTATACAGTGACAATAAGAGTGCAATACACTTGGCTAAGAATTCATCCTTTCATTCAAGGACCAAGCATATTGACATTAGATATTACTTCATACGTTTGTTACTGGAAGATGGATCTGTTGCTCTAGAGAAGATCCATACAAGTGAGAATCCTACGGATATGCTGACCAAGGTGGTCACATGAGAAAAGCTAAAGCTCTGTTCAGCTTTGATTAGTCTTCAGGCTTGAAGACGGGGAGGTGGTGCATTCCGAATATAGAAGACGAAGGATTATGGTGATGTGTCTCCAAGTGGGAGATTTTTGAGATGTGGAGCCACATCTGGGCAGCGCCACTCGACCAGTTGAGTGGGCTGCTCGACCGGTCGAGGGGCCCACTCGACTGGTCGAGGGCTGGCTCAACTCAAAATCTAGCATGTTATGATTTTTTGGGTCCGTGGTGCTCGACCGCTCGAGGACCTTACTTAACCAGCCAAGGGTCCGCTCGACCAGTCGAGGTTACGCAGATTCATTTGCGGATTTAGTGCGGACTGCATAAATTTGAGGCAGTTTTCGTAGAGGTGCGAAAGGAAAGTTGCCTAAACTATAAATAGGGGTCCCTAGGGATATTCTAGTGTCATGGGAGATATTCTAAGGTGTATGCAAAGGGTTTTTTCTATACATCTAAGGGGAAGAGATTAGTATATTACTTGTAATCTCGTTTTCTTCATAGTGAAAGTTTGTACCCGTGGTTTTTTACCCTTGTTGGGGTTTTTCCACGTATATTTTGTCTTGTGGTTTGTTTGGAATGCTTTGATTCTTCTTCTAGATTATATTTCTTTCTATTTATCGTTTGTGGGTGAGACCGGAGATTGGATCTCGGTTCACTTGTGTTGTTGGTGTATTGTGCAACATTAGGATGGGCTAGGCCTTATTGAGGGTCAAATATTGCATATCAGAACCAATTATTACCTGAATTTATGGACATGATACTATTTAATGCACCAGTTTAATCGTGTTTGTGATGCAAGGTGTATTTACGAGCATGGACTGAAAAAGGAGGCTAAAAGCACGGATTTAACGTTCAGAATGTACCAAGGCAAGGGACGGACTCCAAGGGACCAAGATCGACGGAATTACACGCCAGGGATCCGCAAAAATTGAGAAACTGAAGCTCAAGCGGCCTGAAAGTCAGGCAGAATGCAAGATCACTGTCGAAACTTTATACATGGCTCGAGGACCAAAAACTAACCGTACACGTCAAATTTCAGCCATTGGATCCTCGTGAAAGTGGCTGAACTAACAGATCAGTCCATAAAATCCTGATTTGGGGCCCACCCGCTGTCCAGATACGCTTTAACTTCGGCCCCCACGGCTCAAATGAAATGGGGAACAAGATGGATGGTGTGGATTTCTCATAATCATTATACAGTGTACATAGTACACTTTTTGCACTAAGAGTGCATGGCAACACAGGGACGTCTCCCTTCAAAAACAGAACTCTGTTTCTGTCATGAAACAGAGACTGCGGATGATCTCAGTGGGCCATCATCATGGTCCAAATGCTCAATCCGAGCCGTCCATCATGCAGAGGGGCTCGATTTAGCCAAACCCATGCTTACTATTTTCAGCCATACACTCACACGCGCAGATCACAGCAAGCACAAATGGACTGTTTGCTACCGTTGCAGCGGGATTCCTTACCCGAGCCGCATCAACGGGAAACAAAAACCGTCCATCTCCGGTATAAATTGCGAGGTGATGACAATGGACGGAGTGGATTTCCAAAATAGCTCCTTTCGTGGGCCCCACTGAGCCGGAAGGATCCGGTTTCGGATTCCTTACGCATTACGCAGTCCGCACGTTGCCAGACGATCCGGGCCGTTTCATGATCTTGCTAGGATCAGACCGACGATCATAGCCAACCAAATCCTTCCCCTGGGGCAGCCGACCAACTCCAAGGAGCCTGAATGGCTCGGATTTTGTAGTACGATCTTCCACAGCGTCAAACGTAGGGCGGCAGCCAACCGACTTCACGTTTCGCTGCGCAAGCTTCCATAGCCACCGCCTCTCCACCTGTTGCTGCGTAAACAAGGTCGGTTCCTTGCATCCAACCTTCCTACCATCCTTCATAGTTATAAAGAGGGAAGAGAGGAGAGAGAACAGGGGGGCAGCCGTGGAGGCACCTTGCGAGCTTGGCTTTCTGCTAGACGTGGCTAGATCTTTTTTTTTTTTAGCTTGGGCTGCTGGCAGCGTGTAGAGGGAAGAAGAAAAGGAGAAGAAAAGAAGAATCGGCTTGGCTATTTGAGCAGGAAAGAAAGGAAGAAAAGATGAAAGAGCCTGGTTTTTTTTCTCTTCTTTTCCTTTATATTTCCTTTATTTTTTTAAGGATCAGCCCATTCATGTGTGGCTAATCCTCTTAGCTAGGGCTAAGAGGTGAAGCTTGTGGCGAGATGGGAGATACTATTTCCTGCTTTTCATTTAAATTCATGAACTGAAGTTGATTTGTATTATTGGAATATTTTTTAGTCTTTAATGGTCTGTTGTGACTGAAATTACAATGGGTCTGCAACGGCTTTGAATATCTCTTTTTCCTTCTTTTTGAATGTTTATGACGTCAGGAAGCCCTGTTGTTCACCATCGTCTCCTGGGCATGGTTGGATGATCGTACCCTTCCTAACTTTCATGTACTTTTGATTGGTTGGTAATTAGTTTAATCCTGTTATTTACTTTGTCTCCTGGGCATGGTTAGATGATGGAATCCATTCTAATTCATATACCTTTCATCTCTTGAAAACTAGATCAAGTAAGTTCAGTTTGATTTCCATGATTCCTGATGCAGGCAAAAGATCTCCATGATCCCTACAAGTGGATCCTCTGAATCCCTAGTTTCCCTTCTCTGAATTCCTTAAGTTTTAGATAATTATTCCACAATTATTCTTTAAATTTACATTTGATTTTGATTACATCTTAGGCTAGTTCTATTTCTACCTAGTTTCAGGAAACGTACAAGTTTCAGTCCCTGTGGATTCGACCTCGGTCTTACCGAGTTTATTACTACATCACAACCCTATACTTGGGGAGTGAACAGGCCTAGCCCAGCATAAACGTGGATGGCCCATTTTCCAATTCCAACCGAGATCCTAGCTTTATGGTATAACCTTCTCTTGGCTGGATATAAACTGTAGCTGTATTTTAACACTTAACTGTCTGCCTGTTGACAGTTTAGAATTCTTTTAATCTGGGTTTTTGGTTGATGGACCATTCACAGTGGGGCCATTATATCAACTGTTTGGATCCCTTAACCGTGTGCTGCACTTGCCCCACTTTTACAAACTGAAATCCAGAATGTGTTTTTGGCCACTCGGACTGACTCATTCGATCTTGAGTCGGGTCAGGAATGGCCACGTGGGTAGTGACTCGTCCAAGTGATGCATGTTTCTGGTGCTGACCACATCGGACTGAACCAAGTCCGTGTCGACTAGGACAAGTTGCATCCGACTCATGGCCGCCACAAGAAATAGATAAAGAGAAGTTATCTGATACACTGCCAGAATATGATGCTTGATACACAGGCACTCAAAAATTATACATTGGGTATTCATTAACTCAAATCAAATAGATTAAACTGTCGAACAATCCCAACCTACGTGGGAACTTTTTGGATGTTTTTCATTTTAACAGTCCAATAAATGTTCATCAACCTGATAATTAGACAATCAACCTAGCATAATTTTTGTTTATGTTACATATCAACTGGGACCCATTTTTTGGACACTTAAGTTTGAATTACTTGTATGCCACAAATACAATTTGTAAGTGCCCGCACATCATCCCTCACATTCTGCCCGAGTATCAAAGTTAAAGCCCACTTCCCTTTGTGGACTTATGGTTGAATTTATTTGTTTATTGTTTGGTATACGATTATCCGTTAAACAGTTTTGACTTTTGCAAAAGAACTCTTATAATAAAGCTTAATCTAAAGAAAGCCCACTAATCTCTGCACATATCGTCGACGGCTGACCAGTTTTCGAAGATTAAAAGAATTGTAATGATTTTCGGTCTTCTAATTTCTTATCTTCAACCGGCCACGAACTGTTTTTAGCTGTTTAATTAATGTTTGGTTTCGGCACAAATGCCAAACCGTCTGAACAGTGACAGCGACTCTTGCCACTAAAGAAAATTTTTCTTGGCCTCAATCCAGACTCATTTCTAGAAAGTGCAGTCCAATGAAATGGGTAGAAGATGTATCTTCAAAGGCCGGCGCGAAAATTCCCATTGTTTTCTTCCGTCGCGCCTTTTCAAATAATCTTAGCCAATGGTGTCCTTGTGCTTATCTGGAAGCACTCATTAATTATAAAGACTTAATTAATAAAGTAGATTTTTGCAATTCAGCATAGTAGATTACCTTGATTTCAATGTCATGAGCCGTCGTAGGACAACGAATCTGGCTGTTGAATAGAAGTGGATTTTTCTTATTTTACCATGATGGGACAATTGCTGATCAGCTTTGAACTTATCAGTGAGGATAAAGCTTGTTTCTTCACTAATGTGCTGTTATTTGATTTGCCAATTAATAAATCTTGCCGTCATTGCCTTTATCCATCTCAATTATCAAGGATAAGAAGATTGGAATAGAAACTAAAAACACCCATGTGTGCGTTTTTAGAGCCCGGCTTTCAATTCTAATCATGTTGCTAATCTTTATCTGACCACTTTCTTCTACAATCTTTCAAACCCAAAATGCCAAGTGGGTTGTTCTAAATTGCATCCAATCCAATAATTTTCTTGAAGAGGATTGTATCTGAATGACACCCACTTAGAAAATAGAGATAAGGCCAATGGGCAGAATTGAGTGGGAGAGTGCCCCTTCCTCGTAAGATTAAGCCACGCCACCCTCATTAGATAACCCTTTCCAGCGTCATACTCAGATGTAAGTGGTCAAACATGACTCAGCTGAGTAGATTGACCATTGCTACGGATAAAACAGAAGAATCATCTCCTTTTCTTCTGATGAAATTGTGGTAATGGATGGTGCATCTAAGCAAGGACAAAGTGTGGGCCATGAGGCCGCCATAGTAATCTAGAAAATAAAACCACTAACAGAGTTTTAGACGGCCCACCAAGTTAAATATGAAAAAGGAGGTTTGAAATTGTGTATATAAATCAGATGGGATGCTCAATGCCTCTCTACACCAGCATTTGATAAGGCCTAAGTGAAATGGGGAGTTTGAAAATTTTCGCCTGCTTCATCTTAGTTCTAGTTTTGGTTGGGAGTGTAGAGCCTCGTCGTCTGGGTCAATCTCTGGGTCAAAGTGAGCTAATGCAATCGTATCGACCCTTGCAGGGTGCCAGTGCAATGCTCAAGGCAGGTTTTCGGGGACATGAGACGAGATTGGGCGAGTATGAGTCTAAGAGGCTGAGTCCTGGTGGGCCAGACCCTCAACATCATTAACCACCTAACTAGACCATTTGTCGTGGACCGTTTGATCGCATGATGAACTGATTTTGTTAGTCTCCGATTGCGTAGTGTAACACAACAGCATAGATGTCCGTGCTGTGTGCTATGGAAAAGTTCTGTGGGCCCCACCATGATGTATGTGTTTTATCCATACTGTTGATCCATTTTGCCAGTTTATAATAGGCAGGGCTTTTGCAGTAGCACACTGTACCAACGTTGGTGCTGTAACAATCGAGTTCTTTTTTGTTGTGTGTATTTGTGTTTTCTATGTTGTATGGTTGAAGAGCTTGTATTTTCTACCTTGTATGGTTGAAGAGCTTGTATCAAAGCAAGGTGATTTTGAATCCTCAGTCGTGTATGGCAGCTTATAATTGTAATGCATTGGAATCAGTTTGCTTGCATCCTTCAATTGTATTTTTACATGGGATTGTGTTAGGTGCAATGATACAATACAAGGACTTGCATGCAGTGTCCCCACCAGGCATCTAACAGCTGTTTGATGATTGTAACTTTGGCGGGAGATTTTCAATTTGATCTTCTCACTTTCCCGCCAAGATTTACTACCTCATTCAACCTTGTAAAAGGACTTCTTGCATTGTATCATGGTGCACTTGTTAGAATTGTTTCTAATGCTGTTCTTTTTCTTGTGACAACGCATCGAAAATGCCCATTAACATAATGCATTAATAGTACTCAACCAGGCTCATGCAATACCTTCCGTCGTAGAAATAAACACAGAGAAGTAATTTTTTATTTTTTATTTTAAAAAAAAAAAAAAACAAAGTCAAAAATAAAAAGGCAAAATGGTAAATTTTGGAAACATAAATAATAATAACAAATGCACGTTAAAATTTTGAGAAAATAAAAAACTGCAACATCAGAACAAATATATGTTTAGCACTTGCTTTAGGCAGAAACGAATTATAAACTAATGTGAGATGTTATCATGAGGATGGTGGTGGAACTCATTAGAAAAATCATTTCTCTATTTGACAAGTAGACATGCAATGGAAGGAGAATAATAAGTGTCAAAGATTAAAAAATTTATGTGACAAGTGGAATGCACGGGTTTAGCTAGGCTCATTCATGAATTGAAAACTGTGCCCAATTTAAAAAGCGTGGAAATCGTGGGCCTCGGCCAACCTTTCCCTCGTCGAGGAGATACATCTCCCCCTGTTTACTTTTCTTTTTTACTCTATTTTCTGCTGGCCAAATTCGCGATATGATAGGTGAGGCCCAATATACCTGTGGAGCCCACCTGAATGTCTAGTTCTTCTACATCCTTCTCTGCTAATTAACAAAAATACAGGGGGCATGCCCTCCTTAAAAAAAATTTCAAAAAAAAAAAAAAAAGAAAGAAAGAAAGAAAGAAAGGAAAAAAAAAAAAAAAAAGGGTAAAAATCGTATACTACGTTAGGAAGCGGATTGGGTACTGAGTAACTCAGTACGCTAAGCGTACTGAGTAAACTCTGTGGGGTTCACCATGATCTATGTATTTTATCCACTCCGTCCATCTATTTTATTAGATACTTTTATGATATGAATCCAAAATTTAAGGATATCCAAAGCTCAAATGCACCACACCACATGAAACAGTGTGAATTGAACTTATACTGTTGCAAAATTCTTGAGTGTCACAGAATTTTTGTATTAATCTTATATTTATTTTTTTCCCTTCATCCATGTCTTTGTGATATTATTAACAGCTTGGATGACAAATATACATCACTGTATGGCCTAGGAAGGTTTCAACGGTGGAAATCATTATTTCCACTGTTTCCTGTGGTATGATCCACTTGAGAGTTAGATATGCTTCAACTTTGGGCTCAACCCCTTAAATAAGCTGAAAAAACGTATGAACGGTGTGGATAAACCACTTATTTTCACGGTGGGCCCAACTGAGTTTACTCAGTACGATAAGAGCGTACTGAGTTACTCAGTACGCAATCCGGTTCCACTACGTTATGGGGCGTTTAGATAAATAAGTTACTTTTTAACTTATGTTAAGCTATTAAGTTGCTTTTTTTAACTTAAATTAATTTGGTAAGCATAGTTATAAAAGTAACTTAATGCTAATAGCTGTTTATTTCAAATAATTAAAAAAAATTTATGACTTATTACTTTTCTACTTTTCTGTCTTAGACAGCACGGTACATGTCAAAGGAAGCTCTCTCTCATTGTCCTTAACAAAAGAGGCCCCACATGATAGACAGTCCCCATCAATGGTGGGCCCCACATGATTGAATGACCCATATTAATGTGGGTCCATAAAATGGATAGTCCACATTAAAGGTCAGCCTCCAATGATAAATAGACTGCATCCAAAGCAGGCTTGTATATTGGACAACCCACCTCCAAGGTGGGGCCTACATGATGGACTGTCCACATCAAAAGTGGGTCCGCATGATGGGTAGTGGACATTGAAGGGGGGCCCCACATGATCGATGGCCCACATCGAGGTGGGCCCCAAATGATGGGCAATCTACATTGAAAGTTAGTCCTTAATGATGGACGACCCATATTGAAGGTGGGGCTCACATGATGGACAATCCACATTTAAGGTGGGCCCCACATGATGAATGGCCCACATCAAAGGTTAACCCTAACGATGAGTGGCCCACATCAACATGGGCCCCACATGATGGACGGTCTGCATCAAAGGTTAGCCCTAACGATGAGTGGCCTAATCAAAGTCGAGCCCCACATGATGGACGGTCCACATCAAAGGTCAGCCCTAATGATGAATAGCCCACGTCCAAGCCGGGCCCCGCATGATGGACGGTCCACATCAAAGGTCAGCCCCAACGATGAGTGGCCCACATCCAAGCTGGGCCCTGCATGATGGATGGCCCATATCTGAGGTGGGTTAGCATGTTAGTACACACCCCACAGTTAGCCACACCTCAGTGTTGGATCGATGTGTGACTATTTGGTTAGCTACAAATGCATGTAAGCAATGTTCAATGAGTAATTATCACAAATGCTTGCAATTTGATCTAAAGTAGAAATTTCACCATGAAAATTAAGCAAAACTTAACCTCATAATAAGTGGACTCCATTGTGATGTATGTGTTATATCCGTGTTGTCCATTCTTTTCTTCTTCTTCTTTTTAGGTCACTTAAGGGCATGAGCCCTTTCCAAAGTTCAAGTAGACCACACCACACACACACACACACACACACACAAAAAAATGAATGCCTACCATTGAAAACTTTTAGAGAGCTATGGAAGTGTTAGACTTGCCTCATTTTTAAGCTTATACCCTAAAATTATCTAACAAAATGAATAGACGCATGGTTAAAACACATACATCACGGTGGGGCCCATAGAGTTTATGTTATTTCTTTTCAAAATTAGTGTTTGTCTGTACATCTTTGATAATGTAATTACTAAAGTCATCATTACTTATTTACCACCTCTCACATGAATTTACAACTAATCAAACATGCCCTTTGAGAAGTGGAGAAAGCCTATTGTTTGGACAAGGTCTGGCAGTCCCAGATGAACAGTGTAGATGTGGCCACATGGCACGCATGATATCTTCAGGTGATAGGCTAAATATACAGAAGACAGATATCATTGTTGAGCAAATCTCTAAAGAAGCATGTCAGCATGAGAATGTGCGAGGGGTTCTTCACGAGATAGGAACACATTCAACAAAGGTCAAGCACAATCAAAATGAGGTAACCGCTACGTTATAGTTGGCAGCATGAAAGAGTGTCACGTCAACAATAGTTACTCTCACGACGGCATCAAGAGTTCTATAAATAGTAGAAGAAGGCATGGAGAGAGGCATCCATGATCAATTAACCAAACCTAAATACAAGCCAATCATTCAGCGAGATGCAACTTATCCAGTCCTTTGGGATGCTTAGCTTAGCTATTATGAGTAGTCTAGTTCGTCCCTGTGATCACGCCAAACTAAATTAGTGGTAGTCAATAGGTGTAATTCTATTCAATCTATACCTACATGCCGGATCTGAAGGAATACCTTAGCCCTTCAAATCACCCACATACGCTCATATACTGGGTTGGTAGTAGGTTACAATCTCGGCATTACTCAATCCTTACTCATCATCACACTGCTCCATAAAGCACCCCACTGCTCTTAATCAAGTTGGTGATCTAAGGCGAAAAGAACTCATATTGGAGGAATATCCCCAACCTCTATAAATCGCCTAATATCACACTTGATAGTTGGCTGAATAGATGGTCGATCATGCTCCCGACCAAGCTCCGCTTTATCTCACATGCCAGGGGTAAGTGGTTTTAGTTTGAACCGGACCCAATCAATTTTGGCATGCCCACAAATCTCACACCTGTACCGTGAATTCTGAACCAACAACTATCAAATCCAAGTGAATTAAGTTTTAAGAAAATATGAATAGATAATAATTTCCAAGGATAATTAAAAGCCTTTAATAGTTGTTAGGCATCATGGATTTGGATTCTCAAGTCAAAATCAAAATTGTGCATTTTGGATTTTTCATTCTTTCAATTTTGTATGGTAGCTTAGACTTCCAATCCCGTGGAATCTATGGCAATCTGGATTTTGACTTAAGGAAGCCTTAAAGAGAGAAGAGAGACCAATTATGATAATTTGAGAGGATTGAAAATCCACAATTTTACACCCTATTTTTCTCTTGGATTCTAAAAGAGGCTATTTGGGAATTTTTAATTCAAGTTGGATTTGAAATCCAAGATTTTGAGTGATGCCAAACATGATTTGGATTAAAAAAATTTAAGTTAATTCCTAATTTCCCAAAATCTATGTTGCCATTTGATAGCATGAATTCAAATTCTAGATTTTACATTCTCTCAGTTGGGTTTGGGTTAGATCCCATGATTCCCCCCAAACATACTTATCATAACAACAAAAAAGAAAAGAAAATGCAAAAAAAGGTACACCCTTTTACAAAACAATATAAAAATGAAAGAATTTAACTTTAATTCCATATTTTCCTCTTCCGAGATTCTTTTTTCCTTTGGCCTTGTTTCCCTATCTACTCTTAAAAAAAGATGTAAGGTTTTCCATACATCATATATCCTAATACCGTGCACATATGTCTAATCAAATCACAACTTTCCATAGCTGGGCTACTCCTAAATAGGCTAGAGATGATTTAAAAAAAGAAAAAGAAAGAAAAAAACAATAGAAAAGAAAAAAGAATGGCTATAAAAAATTCTTTTGAGCATTGATTTTGTTTACATCCATTTTTGGCACACCAACGTGGACCAATAGGTAGTTACTATGTGTCAACACTGCAGGTTCAATGTTGGTAGAATCGTACTTACTCCTGAAGATTTGTTTCACCACTCTTTCTTCGCCAATATGTCTTCCGTTATCAATGCAGTGGTAAAAAAAACGTATGTGTTGGAGAACAGAAATAAATCGAATGATGATGATGAACATATTGTAAAGATAACTTTGTTGCGAGACCACAGAACAGAGGTGAGTTGTGCAGCCGTTTAATGAACAGAAGTGGCTAGAAAGACTAGTTTTTGGCAGACTACTTGGATCAGGCAGAAAGTCTGTTGCACAACAACGCAACAGGGATATGTTATACATCTACACAACAGTGTTAAGTTGCGTAGATTCAGTTCTTCGCACGTGCAAAGGCTTATAAATACCCACATTCCCCTTCTCATTTGCTTCATTCACAAGTGAGGAATTCTAGAGAGGTCAGAGAAATCCCATAGAGCCTACAAGAGCTTCTTCAAGTATCCCACAGCGCAATACGGGAGAAGTAGAGAAGAAGAAGAAAGATGCAAGAGGCAAGTGGAGACCTGTTGCACGACCACGCAACAGGGATTGGTTGCACAACCACACAACAGAAATGATTGCATGTTGATTTCAAATACTTTGATGATATTCTTCCATGAAATTCTAAATCTCCCGTAAGTTGGTCTCTTGCACTTGTATTCCAAGAGTATTAAGTGCAGAATAAGGAGTCTTCGAACCCGCGCAGCTCTTATGTCATTACGACGGACATTTCGTATGTATTCCAAGCGTATTAAGTGCAGAATTTTATAAAAGGTGTGTCAACAAATGCATTCTACATTTACTATATGTTTTCATCCATCTCTGTTGGGTGACCTGTTTCATACCAGCAGTTCCATATATTGCTTTGGGCCGTGATTTCGCGGATCTCGGATCGGATGGTCAGGATCATCCCCTTGCTGTTATGTACATGATGTGGCCCTCAATTATAGAGATTGTTTTACATCTTAAGACAATTTGGATGCTCATTTGTATGTTGGGTGATTTTTTTTCTAAGATATCACATACGTGAATTTGAGCAGGTTTGTTTGGCATACCACAAAAACAGAGTTCCCAATTTAGTAATGCGGTTAGACTTCAGTGATTGTTCATCACCATTTAAATACAGCGACGACTCACCTACTGCACGTTGAACATGCATGTATGGCGATGTGGATTGCAGACCATCCAAATTGTAGGCCCCATTGTGGAGCATAGCCTGAAAACCACACTAACACAACTATATTTCTCCCATTGAATTTGGCCAGATGAACATAAATAGTTTTAGCAGTCTAATAGCTACCAACTGCTTACTATCGTTCAATCATCTGGGTTGATTTTTCGATTGTGCTCCCTTTAAAATGGGCCCCATGTTTTGATGGGTCTAGATATCTGTACAAATATTCTACATGTATGCAAATGGTGAACTGTCACCATAGCCTAGCGTAGCCTTTGAAAATGGCATGATTTTATATTATGTTAAGATTTTCCAATGTTTGTGTTCATATGTATGGATGTGTTGACATACAGATAGATACTCAAATTCAGATTGGCCGTCGCGATGAGATGTGGCAAACATTTGCAAACTAAAGGCTTTGTCCACTTCTTTCATGATGCAGACCACTATGCATGTATGCATAACAGGAGTAATGGATATTGAAATTCATGTACATATGAGATGTACCACCGCCCTAATTCATGAGATGATTACTATAAGATTTCATGTAGATTAGCACAATCAACTCTATATCTAGGCACATTGTGTATGAATGGATCAATGTTTGATCGGATTGACCCCATGTAATGATCATGTAGACGAAGAACGCTTAATCATTCACGATGTGTGAATTGAGCCACACGTATCGCAAAACCAATACTTACGAGTGACTTTAGTCTAGTTGTTGTGTGATATGCTAGTCCAGTAGGTGACATTAGTGCTCTTGTTACTCTATGCGATAAGGTCGCAATGATGTGACACTACTTTGGCATGCATTCTCACGACTATGTGTACATATTCGGCTTGCTTAATGCCAAGATGTGAAAGCAACCAAATCTAGGTCATAGAAATGGGTTAAATGAGAAATATAAATAATCCCATAATGGTGATAATGCGCATCAGACTTACCTGAGATGTCATATTGAATGGACATCAGATATTACTGGGAACAATTTTGGAAAAATATTTATATTATTATATTGATTTAGTGCAATGTCATCTCCTAAGAAGAATTGGTCACAAAGTTCTTGTACTTGACTTAATTAGAAGGAATAGATTGGTTTTTCTTACTGGGAGGAGAGTAGTAATTCGGTACACCTCATTACTCTCATAACATAAGAAATATTAAAGTTTGCTTCTAATTAAGATTTCTCAAGGATTGAGGCATATAAATATAGGTGTATAGTTTTCATTTGAGACACTTTCTATCTCCTCTCAAGCCTAGCCCCAGAGTAATCTCTCCTAGAAATCTTAGCTTACCCAATCCATAGATCTTATAATGTGCATAGTGTTTTCTTCCTCTAGTAGTTGAAAATCAACATTTCAGGTGAGCTTTCCTTCATCTCCGTACTCATTTCTATGCAGCAAAGAAGACAATTGTACTTACAAATTTGATATTAATTTCGTTCTTGAAATTTTAAACTGGTCTACTTTATGGTGCTTCACTTTCTATAAGTATACGAGTACCAAAGACCTCATTCCAAAGTATATCATTTTACCAGAATTTTTTAAGCTAGTGATCCAAGAATATTAGAGAAGGCCTCCTCTCCAACAATCTTAATCACAATATCACTTCGACCAATAACATGAGTCCAAGACTATCATGCAAGTCATTGCTAAGGTTATGGCAAAATTGAAAGACATCGTCGAAGGAGCAATGTGATAGTGATTGTTGGAGAAGATGAGGCAATGCCAAAACTAATAGATGAGCTTGTTACCATCAATGTGCCATATCACTCGGAGGTGCAAAATGAGATCATCTACCCAAGCCATCTGAGTACATAGTTTTAACTTTTATTGGTAGGAAATGCTTCTTGTCAACATCTTATATTTAAGAGTTTGGTGATGAATATTGTTTTCTATGGTTTGAGGAATTATTTGTGTTTTTTAGAACTTTTAACTCTATGCCCCTATGTCCTGATTTCTCTCTTTCTTGGCCCTCCATACTGCCGTCCATGACCTATCCTGCATCTTATGCATGAGGTCTCCAGTGCAACCTTATCTATATTCTTATGACAGCGGGATTATAATGAAAAAGAAAATATATAAAATTCTCTCTCTTATTGAATCCAAGCTATTTGAATTTAGCAACTGCTAAGATTGATTTGTCTCTTTCTAGTTGATAAGTATGTTAATTACCAAGTTTACTAATCTACGGAATAAATAGAAACTAAGATAAGTTACTTGAGGCATAAGTAGCTTATGTAAAGTAACTTATGATCCAAATGCCCCCTTGATCTTAGCAAATAGAATTGGAGACATATAAAGGGGCATTTGGATGGTAAGTTACTTAAGATAAGCTACTTATGCCATAAATATCTTATCACAGTTTTACTTATTAAGCAGACAAGTATGTTTGATAAACAACATACTTATTAGCTTCTTCTCTCTTTCATCTCTCTTGATTCTCTCTTCAACAAGTTATGAAAATTAGAAAAGCTAACAAAATTAGCCGAAGTGATTAAGTAACTTTAAGAAGAAAAAAAAAGTGACTTGGGACTAATCATAAACTAAACTTACTTATCTACTGTTGTAAGTAGAAAAAGTAACTTATTTGGTGGTATCCAAACGGGCCCTAAATATCAATTACTTGGTTCCAAAGAAAAAAATTATTTCACCTGAAAATTTTAAGGTGGGGACCCATTAAATAAGGCCATCTTCTCTCCATTAATGATCTGCGTCCTCACCACCACTCCATTTAAGATGGTTCCAATCAAACCCATTTAAAAATTAAGTTCAGATTGAATTGGGTCCAGTTTCGAGAGATTTTATGCCTGAGCCAACCCATTTACAACTAGGGTCCCTACTCATGGCTCAGTGGTAGACCCCGTGGGTTTCAACTCAGGTCATGAGTTTTTTTTTTTTCCAAAATTTGATTTCTTTGAAAAATATAACTGTAGTTACAAAATAGATTCGAGAATCCGCGGGTGAAAAGGAACCCGAGGAAGCCTATCATATCAAACCAAACAAAGAAAGCCCAAACCATCTACAAGAGGCTAACTACAATCGCTGACACTCTCTAACTACTCCTAGCCCCATCTTGTCTAGAAACACCAACCCTCGAATCCTGGGAGGTAAATCCGCCAAATGCTCAAAAACAGATGATATCTGAGAGTCACTCCCTTGCCTAGCCAAAGCATCTACTGGGGCGTTGCCTTCACTGAATATGTGAACGAACTCTATCCTTCCTCTATTCTTTAACCTGTTTATACGGTTTAATCGGTAGCTCCATTTCCAGCCCGCCTGAGAGATCCCATTAAGAATTTGTTAACAATGAGCAGAGAATCAGATTCGATGATAATCTGCTTATAGCCTCTGTCTAGACCCAACTTCAGCCCATCATACACGGCTCGCCACTCAGAGTAGGAGTTTGTGCCAACACCGAACCCCAAGGAGAAGGCGAAGAGGAATTTACCTATATCTCCTCTACATATACCCCCATCACCCGCTACCCCCAGATTAGATCTGGAGGAACCATCTACATTGATCTTGACCCAGCTGCAGCATGGTCTGACTCACCTCACAACCTCCACACAACTAGGAGGAGAATGCCTGCTTGGGAACATGAGCAGGACTCCTCTGTTAGTGGCTAATGGCCTCCCCATCTGATGAGGGGCGCAGACACCCGCCAGCCATTGGGGAGCCGAACCAAGCATCTTGGCGCTTATTTGCATCCACCATTGGACACGCCGAAAAATCCCATTAGCATTGAGACCTTTACCTTCAAACCGAGCCGCATTCCGAGACTTCCAAAGCTCCCAAAGCAGGAATCCCGGGGCGAGATTACATACCTGCTTTGAATCCCGGTTCCCATGCAAAGCACCCCACCACTGCATCCACATGGCTTCCACAGAGACCGCCGAACAGACATTGATGTTGAATTGCTCACCTAGATGTCTCCAGGACTGCTTGGCCACATCGCTGTCTAAAAGCAGGTGGTTAACCGATTCCACAGCAGGACCGTCTGCACCACTGGCATTGAAACATTCGCATTTGGATGCGAGATGAACTCCACGTCGTTGAAAAGCCTCATCTGTTCACTCCCCAAGTATAGGGTTGTGATGTAGTAATAAACTCGGTAAAACCGAGGTCAAATCCACAGGGACTGAAACTTGTACGTGATCTGAACTAACTAGATATAGAACTAGCAAAAGATGTAATCTAAATCCAATGTAAATTGATGAATAATGGTGAGAGATTAATCTAAACTTAAGGAATTCAGAGGAAGGGAAACTGGGGATTCAGAGGATCCACTTGTAGAGATCAGGGAGATCTTATGCCATCATCATGTAAGCTAAGCTAAACTTCTTTTAATATAGTTTTTAAAGAGATGAAAGGTATATGAATTAGAATGGATTCGATCATCAATCCATGCCCAGGAGGCAAAGCAAACAACAGAATTAAACTAATACCAACCAATCAACAATGCATGAAAGTTAGGAAGGGTATCATCATCCGACCATGCCCAGGAGACGATGGTAAACAACAGAGCTTCCTGACATCATATACATCAAAAGGGAAAAGGAGATATTCAAGGCCATTGCAGATCCATTGTAATTTCAGTCACAACAGACCATTAAAGACAAAAAAAAAAACATTCCTTTAATTAAACTAAAAACAACATCAGTTCAGTTTAAACAAAAAAAACATAAGTAAAAAGCTCCCATCAGGCTACAAGCTTCACCTCTTAGCCCCAGCTAAGAGGTTTAGCCCGTCATGATGCGGCTAACCCTTAAACAAAGATAAAAAGGAAAAAACCTTTTACTATCTATCTCTCTCCCTGCTCCAGATCCAAGCTCAAGTCCTCCCTCCTGCCAATTGCTCACCCTTTCAATCGTCCAAAACGAGAACCGATCCTCCACTCTCCCTTTCACTCCTTTATAGAATTCCGGAAGTGGTGGCTGAGTCGAGCACCGACTTCTCTTTCGCAGTCCGTTTGCAATAGAGCCGGACTCCCTGTTTACGCAAAAAGAAACAAAACCTTATGCATCTGTGATGATTGGTGGGCCTAGGATTGATGTCAGACGAGAAATCCGACCTGTCCATTAGTTTCCCCTCGAAAAACCAGTGAAACCTGATTGGTTTTGGATCAGATTCGTGGTGAACCACGAATTAGTTCAATTCACCATCAGTCTTCCGATTGGACGGTCGAAATCCAATTAAAGCTATCTTCTGCAATTCCACCACCTAGGCGAGGGAGGTAGGGCCCATGGGTTCCTAAAGGACGGTCCTGATTAGCCTGATGAGCCCTGATGGTGGCCCACAAAGATCAACCGCCATCCCTGCTGCGAAACAGAGTCACCGCCATTCGACTCTGTGAATCACGTTAGCATCTTTCTTGAAGTCAAGTGGAAAATCCACTCCGTCCATTGTTTTCAGGACGAAAAACCGTCTGGAATTGCTCGGTTTTCGATCCAAACTGTGGTGTCTCATGAGATTGTAGCCCAGCCATCCATCCTGCGTTTAAACAGAGATCTACGCATATGTTTATGCATGGGACCAGACGGATAGCTAGGAGTTGGTCTTGGCCGTATCCTGAGACCGGTGAACGGTTCGGATCATCGAGCCATATGATGAGTAGGGCCCACTAGTGAAAAACGGACGGACAGCGTAAAGACGCTGTCCGTTCTTTCGCAGAGGAGAGAGGAAGACGGGTCAGCGTGCGCTGACCCGTTTCTGGTTTTCGGTGCACGACGTGTGCGAGTGTGCTATGCACACGCACACCCTCCAAGTAGGGTCCATCGTGATGTTTATGAGAAATCCTCTCCGTTCATCTATTTTTTTACCATATTTAAACGGTTGGGACCAAAAATGGAGCATATCCATACATCAGGTGGGCCCCAAATCAAGATTTTAGGGTTGATCTGTCCGTTGGGACACTTCCACAGGGATTGAATAGATGAAACTCGACGTGTACAGTTAATTTATGGTCCTCAGGCCATGTATGAAGTTTCGAGCCAATCGGATGGCGAGAACCCTGTGATCTTGCATTTTGGACGTCTTTTGGGCCACTTAAGCTCCAGTTTCTTGATTTTCTCGGATCTCTGGCATGTATATCCATCGAACTCGGTCCCCTAGAGTCCCTTCTTTGCTCTGGTGACTTCGGAGCGTTAAATCCATGCTTTTAATACATTTTTCCAGTCCAGGCTCGTAAATACGCCCTGTAACACAAACATGATTTAAATCGGGCCGTTAAACAGTATCTGTTGAGGGTCAAATATTGCATATCAGACCCAGTTGTTGCATAGATTTACACACATGATATTGTTTATCGGACTAATTTAATCGTGTTTGTAATGCAGGGTGTGTTTAAGAGCCTGGACTGAAAAAAGGTGGTAAAATGCATGGATTCGACGCTCCAGAAGCACCAAGGCAAGGAACGGACTCTAGAAGACCAAGAACGAAGGAATTACACATCAGGGACCCAAGAAAATCGAGAAACTGAAGCTTAAGTGGCCCAAAAGACGTCCAAAATGCAAGATCACGGGGTTCCCACCATCTGATCAGTTCGAAACTTCTTACGTGGCCTAAGGACCATAAATAAACCGTACACGTAAAATTTCAGCCCCTGGATCACTGTGGAAGTGGCCCAATGGACAGATCAGCCCCTTTAATCATTATGTGGGGCCCGCCTGATATCCGGATATGCTTCAAAATTGTTCTACACTGTTTAAACCACGTGTCAAAGCGGATGGACGGAGCAGATTTCTCACGATCATCACAGTAGACTCTATATACACAGCGCGTGTATAGAGTGCACCGCTGCCCGCGCCGCACCGGACGGTCAGCCCGGTCAAAGACGGGCTGACCCGTCTTCTTCTTCCGCAGCAACAGCGGACGGACGCTGTCCGTCCGTTTTCCAGCAATGGGCCCCAATCATCGCTTATTATGAAGATCTGGACCGTCCATTGTGACGAGAGGTTGGGGTAGACCCTCGCCTAGGTGTCTTTTTACTACCATGGAAGATTCTGCAGAATCTGAACCGTTAAATGTATGATGAACGGCGGAGTAGAAGATACGGTGGGCCACACTAAAATCAAGAAAAAATGCATGTTTCTTACTGTTTTTTTTCGCCACAAGTCGAATGAACGGAGTGGATTTTCTTTTTGATAGTGTTCATGGGCTCCACCGACAGCCCAGCGCAAGGTCTGCGCAAGCTCTGTTCGCAAATAGAGCTTGCGGACGAAACTCAGTGGGCCACCATCATTACCCTTCTCGATGATCCAAGCCGTTCATCTGCTCTGGAAGGTGGCCAAGACCTTCACCTAGGCGGAGAAATTGCGAAAGACATCAGACTTCAGATCTTAACCGTTCAAACATAAATTGGACGGCAAATCAGAAAATCAAGTGGGCCACATCAACATCGAAATAAAACCGTCCATCTCAGACTAGTTTTTCGAGATAAATCGAATGGATGGGACGGATTCTACTGATATCATTGATCGTGTGCCCCATCAACACCACAGTGAAAATAAAAGTTGCATCTCTGTTACGCAAAGAAGTTTCCGCACGCTGCTGCGTAAGAAGTCCCACCGACCTCTCCCTTGCTGGATATAAGAAAGAGAGAGAATGGGAGATGGGAATCATCGACGGCTGGAGAGAGAAAAGAGGAGGAGGGCAGTGCGTTTTCTGCTGCACGGCTGGGAAGAGTTTTTTTGGTTTTTGTTGTCTTGAGGTTTAAAGTGCAGGTAGTCTGGCTGCTGGCACGTCGGCTGACAGTTTTGGATGTGAGCATGAGGGGCGGAGAGTTTTTGTAGAGGGTGCAGCCGAGAAGAACGTGAGGAAGAAGAAATTCGTGGCAGGGATGTGACTGACGATTGCAAGAGCAAGAGACATCCGGTCTTTGTTTCCTTTTCCTTTTCCTTTTTCCTTTCTTTTGATGTTTTTCTCCTCTGATTCTAGCATGATCACGCTAGGCTAAACCTCTTAGCTAGGGCTAAGAGGTGAAGCTTGTAAAGTGATGGGAGTCTTTACTTATGCCTTCTTTTGGTTTAAACTGAATTGATGTTGCTTGTAGTTAATTAAAGGAATGTTTCGTGTCTTTAATGATCTGTTGTGACTGAAATTACAATGGATCTGCAATGGCCTTGAGTATTTCTTTTTCCAGTTTTATATTTATGAAGTTAGGAAGCCCTGTTGTTCATCATTGTCCCATGGGCATGGTAGGATGACAGTACCTTCCTGACCTTCATGGCATGTTGATTGATTGATAATTAGATTAATTCTGTTGTTTGCTTTGTCTCCTGGGCATGGTTTGGTGATGGAATCCATTCTAATTCATACACCTTTCATCTCTTGAAACCTATATCAATGGCAGTTCAGTAAATTTCCATAATTTGTGATCCTGGCATACGATCTCCCTGATCTCTACAAGTGGATCCTCTGAATCCCTAGTTTCCATCCTCTAAACTCCTTAAAGTTTTAGATAATTATTCCACAGTTACTTCTTAAATTCTATTTCGTTTAGATCACATCTTAGCCTAATTCTAGTTCTACTTGGTTTCAGAAAACGTACAGGTATCAGTCCCTGTGGATTCGACCTCGGTCTTACCGAGTTTATTACTACATCACAACCCTATACTTGGGGAGTGAACAGTATCATGTTTGAAAATTCAGGCAATAACAGGGTCTGATATGCAATATTTGACCCTCAACATCATCCACTGGAAGTGCTCTGTTTAGCACCTTCCAAAGAAAAACAGAAATTCTGGGCAGCATTTTCACATGCCACACCCAGCGAGCCCACCCTTTTTTATCTCTGGGAGATCTACTTGCCGCCCACGCTAACTGAACCGAGAAGGTTCCAGACAGAGTTAACAGCCATACCGGCACATCTGGACCCTCGGAAATATAGAAGCCATGATGGAAGATGTTATCTATGACTTGTTGTGGCAGAAACTGAAAGACAGCCGAGGGAGGCACAGGACCAGATTTGTCCAGAAAATTCAACACCTGGAGCAATGATAGAGCAGCTAGAATTGGAGCGAAAATCAAATTTCTAAAAGAACTGAGGCCCGTCCAAGTTACAATCCACAATTTACACTCACCCAGGCCTAGAATCCAGTGAGTGTTGGGCTCAACAAACAAGAACGTTGAGCAGATCTTCTTCCAAAACAGGGAAGCTGCAAGAATAGCCCGATGGGTGGGATTCTTCGCCAAATCTACAGCATACTTTGCAGCCATAAACGAACCACTCGATCTCCCACTGAACCGAGCAATCCATGCCATCTTGATGCGAAACGCCTTCAACGTTTCCAAAAGACTGCGAATACCCAACCCTCCCTCTTGCTTGGTCTGGGCCACCACCTTCTAGCTTCACTAGTGAAGTTTCTTCTTGCCTTCTAACCAACCCCAGAAGAAATTTGCAAACCTTTTTTTTCCAGCGAAGAAGGGACCTGCGACGGAATATGAGAGGCTGCCAGAGTATGAATCGGGATACTCCCCAGCACATGCTTCAACAAAACCACTCTCCCTGCCAAGTCATGAGTTTGAGTACCCATGTGGTGTGTGTGGGTGTGAGGGCGGAATTAAAAAAAAAAAAAACACCCATTTTCAACAATAGTACCTCCATCATTAGTGGGGCGGACTTTCATTTATTTCATAAGAACAAATTTGGATAATATGTATGATGGATGATATGCAGCGACTTGAAAATTACTAAGAAATTCATACTTGGCATATAAGCCATTCAAATTAGACTGTTCAAATTATTTGGCCCACTTAAATGTATCATGAACCGAAAGCTAAGATTGTTTGAATATCTAGCTATCTGATTGGTGGGCACTTATTGGACAGTCAAAAAAGAAAGATATCTACTGGAACTATTCCAACAAACAAGTGTCCAAGAACCAGAGGTTAAGATCGATTAACGAATCTGATTTTGGGACTGTGACTCAGGAACAGTGCGTTCCAAAAGTTAGTTTAACTATTTAATTTGATTTAATGTATGGCACGTGTACAGTATCAGATAACTCCAACTGGACCATTGTATTTTTAAGACATTGATCAAAGCACAGGGGTCCTCTAATTAGGAAGATTTCTGACTCACCCATCATCCATAGAGGGGCCCACCAACTTAGCACTCGAGATCATGTAACCATGGGCACTCCTGCGTCACCAGCCAACAGAACGTGCGCTGATGAGCAGGATCCCATAATTCCTACGTCCAAAAACTATTGATTGGACCGGCTAATCGATAGTGAAAAACTAAGTGTCAGTTGGTAAATATTTTTGGAGGGTCTGTCATGTGGTCCGTAGACTACGAAAGTGAATTAGCAATTAGCTAGGTGGGCCATGCATATGGATGATCTCAACCGTTCAAGGGGAAGTCCGACGATGAAGAGTCCATGTGTAAGTGTTGGTCGCCACATACAATCCTGGCCATTAGATATGTGTACAGGTGAAACCATGTAAGGGTCAAAGGCTTACATTCATATCCATTTTTATAATGCTTAGAATCTTCTTAACAAAACAAGAAGACACTCGACGGCCTTTCTAAGGTGGGCCTTACCTCCAAAAGAGGCTCTTACACTTATCCGATTGCGTGGTTTGCTGCGCGCACCACCGACTTTCGTGGTGTGTAGACGTCACCAAGTTCTGTGGACCCCACCATGATGTATGTATTATATCCAAATCCATTTGGAGAGTGTGTTTGAGGGAAATTTTCCAAATATGAAATAGATCCAAAGCTCAAGTGGACCACACCACATAGAGCAGCGGAGATTGAATACCTACCATTGAAATTCTTTGGGGCCACAAGAGTTTTGGATCAAGCTAATATTTGATTTTTTTTCTCTTCATATAGGTGTATGTGACCTTATGAAAGGGTTGGATGGAAAATAAACATATGATGGCCCGACAAAGGTTTCAACAATAGGCATTATTGTCCCTTTTGCTTTCTGTGGTGTGGTCCACTTAAGCTTATGGATCTGCCTCATTTTTGGACTCATGCACTATAATAATCTTGCCAAATTGATGGATGGTGTGGATATAACATATACATCATGGTGGGGCTCATTGAAATTAATAATGTCAACACACCACCGAGGCCGGTGGTGTGTCGTGAGTGACACACCACGCAATCCCTTCCGATTCGCATGGCCCAGCTGGCGCGCTACGATCTCACTTCAGTGGTCCGATGACTACTTTTACACATGCTTTCAAATGTCATAAGGTGCCGTGTGGATCCTCAATCCTCAATCCTCATCTCAACTTTCATCTACAATCTAAGTTAAAAAAATATACATTTTATTGGATGAGAACAAAGAAATTAATAAGCCAAGGGAATGCTATCTTTTGGAGTCGATAAGGATCTGAGAAAGAGAGATGTACGTACAACCATTTTGAGGGGTGCGGCTTCGGTGGATCCCTAACTGTGGGGCCACTCTGATGTATATGACTTAAATCCATGCCGTCCATCCGTTTTTACAAGACATTTTGTAACATTATAACAAAAATGAAGCAGATATAATTCTTAGGTGGACTATACCATTGGAAATAGTGATGATTGAACACCCACCATAAAATCATCTTAGGGGCCACTGGAATGTTTATTTACCATCCAACCTGTTGAAAACGTCACAAGGACATGTATTAAGGGACTACACAAATATCAGCTTGATCCAAAATTTTTGTGGCCCACAAGAAATTTTTAATGGCCAATCACCACTATTTCCGGTGGTGTAAGGCGCTTGAGATTTTAGGTTTTAGGATCATAATCTAAAATGAACTGTAAAAACGTATGAACGGCGTGGATGTAAGTCACATAGATAAAGGTGGGCCCCACATTCAGGGATCCACAGACGTCGGTGGATACGCGCCTGATTTTCAGCATCTCAACCGCGCGTGACAATTTCTATAACAGCAAGAACCTTTGATCCAGTGGGTTACCATAAAAGAGCTGTAGCTAGAGAATAATGGTTGATTTTATCAGCCTTTGTATTCTGTATTGCTGAAATGAACGGCTATTATTTATTTATTATTTATTTTATTTTTTTAAGACTTACCAGAAGGTTAGCAGAATGGGACCAATATGAATGTGAAATGGCCATTTTTGTTGGCTACGACAATTCCACGTTGTGACCCACTAGCTCGATGCGGTTCTGGTTTTTTTTTTTGGATGAGATCCATGCAATATGTACAACGTAGATGAAAATGGTTTTCTTTTTTTTTTCTTTTTTTTTCTTTTTTTTTTTTTTAAGTCCTAAAATTTTTTGTAGCTCTCAGTGGGGGTTTTTTTCCCTTTTCTCTCTCTCTCTAAATGCTTTTTGGTAAATAATTTTCAAAATAATTTAAAAAGAAATTGTCTACTTTCTCTCATTTATTTTCCAAGCTTCTAAACACTGGTTATTTGATTGATGCCAGTTACATTAGATATGGCATTGGATTACTAGTTTCACATGCTGAAAGAATCTAACTACTTAGGGCAAGCTACTACTTAGGGCAAGCTTTGAAACACGGATTCGGTGGTACTAGAGTACATTAGATGGAACACCTTTAATATTACGTAATGATAATGTCTCTGAAATAAAATTGTATTTTGACCATTCAATCAGCTGTTTGGGATCAATTTTTTTTTCCTTGAGAAAAACGGTATTTGATGTGAACCAATGTTTGATGGACGTAGGAATTATAATCAACAAATCAGATTTCACAACTAATATAGGTCACCTATATTCATAAATTACTCAGGTATCACATGTAAAATGCATATATAGATGGAAGGTGTTGCTGTCAATTCAATCAAACTAGGCCACGTGTGTAAGCAAATTAATGTCTAATTTGGTTGTTCATGTGTGAGTTAGATGCATAGGTGCACCAGAATTTGCTCGACTCAAAAGTTTTGATTGAATCGTTGGTGTCGCTTCTTGCCAGGATGGATAGATTGGATACTAGACCGGAATTTAGTAATCTCAACCATCGGTTTGCGCTCTGTTTAAGTGATTTGTGAAATGGTAGGGTTTAGCCCTTCCAAATGAGTTATTTTTGCCTTGTGACAATAAACGTGAGTCAACAGTCTTAAGAATTTTTTCTTTTACCTGTCTTTGAGTTTGTATATATGCCTCTTAAGTTAATAAGAATGTACAAATAAACAGAATAAGACTAAACAATGTCGATTTTATTCATATTTATATTGAATGGTCTATTACAATCGACAAAATAATAATCAACCAAATAAATAAACGAAAGCAAAACTAAACTAAGATAAATATCCGAAATAAATACCTAATTCGTCTATTGGAACGGACGATCAAGATAGTTGGTCAGTAAGATCTGACCAGGTTAGTATATGATCAACTCAATCGGAACTCAATTGAACATGATCCCACAACTTAAAGTTGATGATATTTACTCCTACTCTCGAGGCATTGTAGTGGGAGCCGTTATGCAGTAGCTACTTATGCTAAGCTAAACTATGAAAATGAAAGATAAATGAAAGTGTAAATAAATATGTTTGGCGGTGTGCTCCTTTCATATATAGCTTATTGAAGTAGTAAAACTCCTCATTAGTCTTCCTTGTTGCTTCTGGGTCTTTCGCACTCACATTGTAGTTTTGGATATGAGAACCCCCTTATTGACCTGGAACTTGCAACTTTCATTAGAAAGAAATTGCTCTAATTAGATTCAAACTTGTTGGCTTCTCGAATCTTCTTCTTATAGTTGATCTTTCACGGAGATGTCCATAGCCCACTAAAAATCAGGTCTGGAACCACCAAAGTTTCTCTAATGAAGACAACCATATTAAGATCCGCAAATCTTAAGAGCTAGACCAAAATTAATTATGGTCAGTCAACATTTCTATTGATGGCCCACTTTGTCAACTTGGAGATGTTGAACAATCTAGATCAAATCATCCCCTTACACATTTAACCATCCAATAGGTGATGATTTCAATTAAGGTGGGATTTGACACCTAATTTATTATCAGGCTAGGTTAGATTAAGTTCTCCCATTCTTTTAATTCTAATTAATGTACGGAATGAGAACCTAACCGAATCGATGTGTCTGTTTCTCCCTACTTGGGTCTAAACCACAAGTGGATTAGCTTGGACATAAGTCCAATCTCCTAATGTTTAGAACCTTCTTGAGCGTTGCTGACTTTCTGAATGTCCCTAAGAGGATCTCCCATTTTGAAAGGACTATGAGAGACAACCTCGCCAAAAATATTATCGCCAGATTCGTGAATAGATTCGTTCTCTCGGTAGTTTTTTTATAGAATGCCAGGTACATTGCCTCATAAATGGGCACATTAGTCGCAACCATATGGCATGCGATGATTCTGCTGAGAAATTGTGTTGCGAAATCACACAGATCTAGATCTAAGATAGCAATCCAATAACGTCAAGCAATCACAAGAGAACACAAAGTTTTAACGTGGAAAACCCTTGCGGGAAAAAACCACGGCACAAAGTGACAGAAATTCACTATGAAATAAAAATTACAAGAGAGAAGACTTACCCCAACCTCGAATCTCACCCTTGCTACACCCTTTGATAACCCTAGAACCCTTTAGGAACCCTTGAAAAACTTTTAGAAAGCTTTAGAATACCTTAGAATAGCCATAGAGACCCCTATTTATAGTTTAGGAAACTTCACTTATGCACCTAGTCCGGAAAATTCCGGAAACCGCCTGAAATTTACGCAGTCCGCACAGGATCTGCGTAACCTCAATTAGTCGGTCGAGGGACCCCCTCGACCGGTCGAGTCATCCCCTCGACTAGTTGAGTGGCCCAGACACCAAAAATATGTGCTCGCTGGACTTTGAATCGAGCAACTCCCATGACCGGTCGAGCCGCCTGACCCTCGACCGGTCGAGCGACTCAAAAAAAACATTGAAGGCTTCTGACAACAATCTCTACAAAGTCTTCAATCTTCAATCTTCAACCGTGTAGCTCCTTGACCTCTTCTCTTATCTTTTCGTCACATCATAGTTTCAATCAATGCTTCTCGTGCACACTCCGTCCTTCTTTTACGTCATCGTCAAGCCCAGAGAAGTTACACAAAACTTGAACTTCTCTGCAGGAACGACCTTGGTGAGCATGTCTGCTAGATTCACGTTGGTATGAATTTTCTCCAGTGTTACGCCTCCTTCCTCAAGCACCTGTCGGATAAAGTGGTGACGAACATCAATGCGTTTGGTACGTGAGCGATAAACAGAATTTTTATCCAAATTGATAGTGCTCTCGCTATCATAGTTAACCAGCACGACCTCCTGCTGAAGTCCCAACTGATTTATCATGTCTCTGAGCCAAACACCTTCTTTAAATGCTTTCGTCACCGCCATATATTCTGCTTCGATCGTGGAAAGAGCCACCACGGACTGAAGCTTCGACATTCAACTGATTGCTCCACCTGCTAGTACAAAAGAGTATCATGAAGTAGACTTCCTGAAATCTATACTGCCTGCATAGTCAGAATCCACATACCCTACCAACTTTATCCCTATTTTCTCAAAAGTTAAGACGTAATCTTTCGTACCTCGAATGTATCGAAGTAGCCATTTCACCGCTTCCCAATGTTGTTTATCGAGGTTTGACGTGTATCTGCTCACAACACCAACTGCCTGTGAAATATCTGGTCTCATACAGACTAAGGCATACATTAAACTGCAAACCGCATTCGAATAGGGCACATGAGACATAACCTACTTTTCCTCATTGGATTTAGGACATTATTCTGAGGAAAGCTTGAAGTGAGCCGTGTCACGCTCCAAACTCGGAAATCGGGTTCACAAAATTCCCGATCGCCAAATCTGACACCGACAGCCTCCGTAGAATCCCATTCTCGGCTCTCAGCGCTCATTCGCCAAGTTCCGATCCTGGGATGCTACGAGGAGGATTTTTAACATCAGTTTAATTCGTAATAAGCATAACCAAAGGCATAACCCACAACAACAACCAAAAACTCCATCACATTTCCACTATGATCAAAAACTTTACAAGTACAATGAGCATAAAGGGAAATACAATGATGATGAACAAAAACTCCAAAATGATCTGATAAGTGCTCCTGCCTCAGCGCTGCTGCGATCCAACGTCACCTGCACGTAACGGTCGTGCATAAGCTTATAGAAAGCTTAGAGGGTGGTGTAAGTGTGTGCGTAAGGTAGTAGTGCAGTTATGCAGTATCAGAGTAATGCGGAATATGCTGATGAATCCATGAATGCCATGAGCCGTATCAAGGCTATACAATACGAGGCATGGATGATGTCGACCATACCGAGGCCATGCAATGCGAAATGCAACTCAAGCATACAAATCCTCATCTAAGTCCACATATCAATACAGCTCAAATCTGGAATATCACCGGGGTCTAGTACACTCCAAGCCAGATTGCCGCCCCATCGCACGCAATAAGGTGAGTGGAAAAGACCTCACTATCCGCCTGCCAATATCAGGCTCGGCTCGTCAATAGCGGACCCATTCCTCGAGCTGGTCAGACTTAGCCTAGCTTTGCCCCCTCCTCTCGGGCGGGTAAGGCCGCACCCCCTTCTAACCGACCACGACACAGTGGAAAACGCAACCGTCTGGTAATCGACACTCGGCGCTCAGCACCCACTCGGTTTAGATGTTGGAGCAACCTCTTAGTACTATAAGGGTTTAGGGACTTTCACCCAGGGATATCTATAGTACCCCATGTAGAACAGTATTTCCGGTATCCAATCCTGCCAACCACGATACGTCTGTGGAGGCTACGGCCCTGATGTCGCTAGGGCGTACAGTAACCATATCACACAATGCGAATGCATGAATCACACTATCCAGTCATACAGCAATCCTGCGCGTATCGTGCGCTCATGTAGGGCAACACCCCCTGTACGGGAGCCCCTAAACAATCTGCCCAAAGGCATATGCTATGATCAGTCATTTCTCATATCAAGCATACGTATGATGCATATGATCATGAATCATGGAACTAAACATGTTATATGGGATGGATGATGTTCATAACGAAGATGAGCCTAGACAACCTACACATTACACGTATGGGCCCTGGGGAAAGTCATAATGCGGACATTTAACCAACACTATACTTGCAATGGGGACGTCAAACCGCCATTGCTCCCAAGGTATAGCCCGTCGTAAACATCATTACATAAATCATGTTGGGATTGCACATTGCAATGGACCTTAGGTATATCCCATTGGGCCTTCAATACATCAAATGGGCCGTATCATATGGGTCGCACCAATGGGCCTTATGTACATTGCAATGGGCCATAACCCGTGGGCCTTAGAATGCATCAAATGGGCCTAATCTTATGGGCCTTATGTGTATCAAATGGGCCTCGCCAATTGGGCCCCATATGTACATCAAATGGGCCTCAACCCATAGGTCCCAATACATCTTAATGGGCCTTAACCCATGGGCCCCTAATACATCAAATGGGCCTCAACCCATGGGCCTTACATATAAATCAAAGTGGGCCTCAACCATGGGCCACAAGTAAACTGAGATGGGCCTCCCACCACCAGTATGTTATATATAATATAATATAATATATATATATATAGTACATACAATATTATATATAATATAATATTATATATATATATATAAATATATATACACACACACGTACACACCCACACACGCACTGACATGAACACACCCACCGTCCAGGACGGTGGGGTTAAAAATACAACATCACAGTGGACTCCACCGTCCAGGCACACTCACATGTCATTGTGGGCTCTCTGTGGGGCCCACCATAATGTTTATACTCCATCCTACCCGTTGATAAGGTTAAGTAGACCTAGATGAAGGGTGAAAACAAATTTCACCCTGATCCAAAACTTCTGTGGACCCAAAAAAGGGTTTCAAGGGTAGAGTTCAATTCACACTGTTTCCTATGATGTGGGCCACCTGAGTCTTGGATGGACCTGAAATTTGGAGGGTGGTCCACTGCCCTTAGGGCCCACCATATGAATGAGATGGATGACAAATAAACATCAAGGTGGGGCCCACGGCTACAGCTGTGGTGGTTGTCCGTCTGCCCGGGCGCTGGTGCGCAGGCAACGCCTGCTGCTCTTCTGACACAGCAGCGTTGGCTGCTGTGTTATGAATTTTTTTTTTTTAATTTCAGTTTTTCCTTGGTTTTCACAAGTGGGGTCCACATCTAGACAATCCACTCCGTCCAATGGTCCTCCATGGCTCCAAACAAGCAAAACAAGCCCAATATTGGGCATATTTCGTCGTATAAAAGTATTAGGGAAGGTTTCAATTGTGAAAACCACCATTTGATATGGTATGACCCGCTAGAACCTCAGATTGACTCTATTTTTCGGTTCAATGCCTGAAATGAGGTTGAGAGGGGAATGGACGGCGTGGATTGAATATATGCATCAAGGTAGGGCCTACATGAGTGGGCCACCCCAAAGCTTGGGAACAAGCTGATATTTGCGTTTTTTCCTTTTTGTCCAGTGTCCAGAGACACTGGACGGTTTGGTCTAGCACAAACGTTGAGGTGGGCCCTGCTTAGGTGGGCCACCAAATGGAGTATGGTGTGGGTACAATCCACACAAAGTAGGTCCCACTTGTAGATGGTTTGGATAGAATACATACCTCGTGGTGGGGTCCATTCAAGTGGGCCACACAACCTCATTATCATCACACATAAAAAAAAAGAAATAGAGAGGGAGAGAGAGATAGAGAGTGGGACACGCGTGATGGAGGGACCCCGGCACTATGGGCCCTCCCTTGCACTAAATCATACATCAAGTGGGTCTCATTACATGTGGGCCCATTAAATTGAAATCCAACGGTGGAGATCCCTTCTCCACTAAAATAGACGGTCTAGATGACCCTAAGCATGCAAGGAAAATAAACATCATGATGAGGTCCATGGAGAATGGCCCCATCATGGAATGATCATGATGATCTAAGTGGGCCATCGGCCACATCTTAGGGTCCAAAGTGAGATCTCAACCATTGATGGGTTAGCCTCACTTGACCCTTCTTAAAAACATTAAAACTACCCTATCAAAGCACCCACCGCTTGATCTTCTTGCTCCCTTGGCTTCCTTAGCTTCGATTCCAACGGAGGAGATGAGGTTTTGGTGGTTAAGATGGGAGATGAAAGAGTAGGAAATGTGCCACACTTGAAGCTTGGGAGGAATGGGAGAGGCTCATACGTATGGACTTCTCTTGCTTGGGAAAGTTTGAAAATGAGAGAGAGACTTGTAAAGGGAGAGAGAGAGAGAGAGAGAGAGGGAGTGATGGGTGATGGAGTGATGGATGTGGTGGTGATGGGTGTAAGAGGCTTTTTGACTTTTATGGCTAATGGTGTAAGAGAAGTATGGCTTGTGTAAGAACTTTTTGACTTTGGGGCTTGCTTGGGAAAGGGTGAAAGGTGATGTGTACTTGACATGATGGGATGGATTGCTTGATTGATTGAGGTGACATCTGGTAGAGATTCTCTCGGGTTTTGCAACGCACGGTGTTTTCCTCGCACCGAACGCTGGCCCACATCTCCCGACCAGGGTATCACCTCAGCGCGCGAGTCGCGGCATCGGAACCGCAGCGACGGTGCAGTCACTAAGGTAAAGGTCTTGGGTTGAGTAGACTCGGGTTAACGGCATGAGAATCAAGGTCGCGCGCAAATATCGGTTAAAGGTCGAAGGTTGCTGGAATTCGACCGGAAAGACCGCGGAAGTCTAAGGAACGGTACGGTCTAGGATACGGGGCTTACAAGCCGTGTGGGGAACGCTCACCGACTTTGCCTGATCTATCTCATACTTGATCAATACCTTTTCAAGATATTCTGTTTGTGATAACCAAAGCCTGCTCTTCTTCCTGTCTCTATGAATATCTATGCCGAGAACCCTCTTTACAGCCCCCAGATCTTTCATCTCGAATGTCCCTGATAACCGAGTCTTCAATACGTTGATTTCAGACATATCATGATAGGCGATCAACATATCATCAACATACAGTACTAGGATGATGAATTTTTAATCACTCAGTATCTTGTAATAGACATAGTGATCATATTCACTCCGAGTAAATTTTCCATCACTCAGTATCGTGGGTCTTAGTTGTCCTGTTATATGGGTCTCAGTTGTATGGATCGCAGTTGTCCTGTTATATGGGTTGCAGTTATCCTGTTATATGGGTCGCGGTCGCAGTTGTCCTGTTATTTGGGTCTTAGTTGTCCTATTATATGGGTCTCAGTTGTATGGAACGCAGTTGTCCTGTTATATGGGTCGCAGTTATCCTATTATATGGGTCGCGGTCGCAATTGTCCTGTTATATGGGTCATGGTTGTCATGGGTCGTGGTTATCATGTTATATATGGCCCACAATGGGGTGATCTGATCCATTCACCTTGTTGGCTAGCTTGTCGTGGGCCCAATAAGTCCTGACTTGGACCCACATTGATGCTTGTTAGAAGTGGACAATGCCTAAGTCACCATTATTGATGTTTCAACAATCACTATTATTTTCAAAAAGTCCTGACTTGGTCCCACATCTGATCCATTGATGTTTCAATAATCACCATTATTTTCTATTATGTGGGCCACATGAGTACTAGATTAAGCTGATATTTGGCCCCTAGCCCTAAAATAACATGGCAAGAACGATGGGCGGCATGGATTATACACATACACCAATGTGGGGCCAAGTCAGGACTTTTTGGGCCCACGGGAAGCTGGCCAACAAGGTGGATGGATCAGATCACCCCATTATGGGCCATATATAACATGATAACCATGACCTATATAATAGGACAACTACAACCCAAATAACAAGACAACTGCAACCCATATAACAGGATAACTGCGACCCATATAGTAGGACAACTGCGATCCATACAACTGAGACCCATATAACAGGACAACTGCGACCCAAATAATAGGACAACTGCGACCGCGACCCATATAACAGGATAACTGCGACCCATATAGCAGGACAACTGCGATCCATACAACTGAGACCCATATAACAGGACAACTAAGACCCAAATAACAGGAAACTGCGACCACAACCCATATAACAGGATAACTGCAATCCATGCAACTGAGACCTATATAACAAGACAACTAAGACCCATATAACAGGACAACTGCGACCACGGCCCATATAACAGGATAACTGCGACCCATACAACAAGACAACTGCGATCTATGCGACTAAGACCTATATAACAAGACAACTAAGACCCAAATAACAGGACAACTGCGACCGTGACCCATATAACAGGATAACTACGACCCATATAACAGGACAACTGCGATCCATGCAACTGAGAACTATATAACAGGACAACTAAGACCCAAATAACGGGACAACTGCGACAGCGACCCATATAACAGGATAACTACGACCCATATAACAGGACAATTGCGATCCATGCAACTGAGACCCATATAACAGGACAATTGCGATCCATGCAACTGAGACCCATATAACAGGACAATTGCGATCCATGCAACTGAGACCCATATAACAGGACAACTAATACCCATATAACAGGACAACTGCGACCGCGACCCATATAACAGGATAACTACGACCCATATAACAGGACAACTGTGATCTATACAATTGAGACCTATATAACAAGACAACTGCGACCGTGACCCATATAACAGGATAATTGCGACCCATACAACAGGACAACTATGATCAATACAACTGAGACTCATATAACATGACAATTAAGACCCAAATAACAGGACAACTACGACCGCGACCCATATAACAGGATAACTGCGACCCATATAACAGGACAACTGCGATCCATGCAACTGAGACCTATATAACAGGACAACTAAGACCCAAATAACAAGACAACTGTGACCACAACCCATATAACAGGATAACTGCGACTCATATAACAGGACAACTGCGATCCATGCAACTAAGACCCATATAACAGGACAACTAAGACCCAAATGACAGGACAACTGCAACCGTGATCTATATAACAGGATAACCACCTCCCATATAATAGGACAACTGCGATCCATACAACTGAGACCCATATAACAGGACAACTAAGACCCATATAACAGGACAACTGCGACCGCGACCCATATAACAAGATAACTGCGACCCATATAACAGGACAACTACGATCCATACAACTGAGACCCATATAATAGGAAAACTAAGACCCATATAACAGAACAACTGCGGTCGCGACACATATAACAGGATAACTGCGACCCATATAACAGGACAACTGCGATCCATACAACTGAGACCCATATAATAAGAAAACTAAGACCCATATAATAGGACAACTACGACCGCGACCCATATAACAGGATAATTCTAATCCATATAACAGGACAACTGCGACCGCGACCCATATAACAGGATAATTTCGATCCATATAACAGGACAATTGCGATCCATACAACTGAGACCATATAACAGGAAAACTAAGACCCATATAACAGGACAACTGCAACCACGACCCATATAACAGGATAACTTCGACCCATATAACAGGACAACTGCGATCCATACAACTGAGACCCATATAATAGGAAAACTAAGACCTATATAACAGGTCAATTGCAACCGACCCATATAACATGATAATTACGATCCATATAACAGGACAACTGTGATCCATATAACCGAGACCTATATAACAGGATAACTAAGACCCATATAACATGACAACTACAATCCATACAACTACTGCTCATTTGGGTCGTAGTTACCATGTTATATGAGTCATGGTTGTCATGTTGTATGGATCGTGGTTTTCAACATGTTCAATTCCTTTTCTACCAAACCTTTGGTACCATGGCTTAAGGCCCACAAAGGGGTGATCCAATCCATCCACCTTATCGGCCAGCTCGGCGTGGGCCCAAAATGTCCTAACTTGGGCAATGTCCACCTCTAGCAAACATCACAGTGAGCCTGAAAACTTTCAACAGTCACCATTATTTTCTATTTTGTGGGCCATAAAAGCACTGGATCGGGCTGATATTTGGGCCCTAGCCCTAAAATGACATGACAAAAAGGATGGGTGGAATGGATTATACACATACATTAGTGTGGGCCCATTTAGGTCGTAGTTGCCATGTTATATGGGTCGTGGTTGTCATGTTGTATGGATCGTGATTTTGAACGTGTTCACGTCATTTTCTACCAAACCACTAGTTAAGGCCCACAGTGGGGTGATCCATTCCGTCCACCTTGTCGGCCTGCTCCGCTTGGGCCTAAGAAAAGTCATAACTTGGGCAGTGTCCACTTCTAATAAACATCACAGTGAGCCTGAAAAGTTTCAACAGTGAGTTCCATTATCACCATTATTTTCTATTATATGACCCACACAAGCTCTAGATCAAGCTGATATCTGGGCCCTAACCCTAAAATGACACGGCAAAAAGGATGGGTGGCATGGATTATACACATACATCAATGTGGACCCCACAAGCTTGGTCCTTGCCGCCACACAAAAAAAAGTTCCGTCCACATTACTTTTTTGGCATTAAATACGATATAACTTCTTCTTTCTTGGAAAACCGTATAACTACTGAAACAAGTACAAGGGCATTTTGGTCCAAGTAATTTTTGGAAGCATGTCAGAAGACCCTTTTGAGAATATATGGAGTGCTGTAGCGTTCTAGGTAATTTGCCCAAACTTGGAGGCAAGTACGGTCATTTTCCCTTTGTTTTTGTGTCTTCATGAATAAAGCTCCGTTTATGAACTTTGCAAGTGGAACACGTGTCAACTTGTCAAGTACATGAGAAAGAAGAGCCGTACATAAGATGGGCACCACCTGAAGATAACCCGAGAAAAAAAAAATCAGGCACGGCCTCGGATATGCTAAAATGGACGGTTTTAAAAAATAAAAATAAAAAATTGGCCATCTTTCACCTATAACCCACTTGATGAGTGGGCTGGCCCTCATCTCCTCTTCATGGTGTAGTCTCAACTTCTGTACAGCTCAGAGGTACTTTTACAGGTACACGCTGGGATACTTTACTCTTCTACGTTTCCGTACTGTATATAAGGATAACTCTGTTGATGGACGCGGATTGCGTCCTACCGCAGGGCTCTGTGGGGCTCACAGTGATGTAAGTGTTTTATCCACGCCGTTAATCGTTTTTCTCAGATCATTTTAAGATATAACAAAAAATATTAGGCAGTACAAATCTTGAGTGGACCACAAAGTGGGGATTGAACGTCCACCATTAAAAAGTTCTTGGGAGCTGGAGAAGTTTCGGATCAAGCTTATATTTGTGTTTTCACTTCATCCACGTCTACATGACCTTATTAATAGGTTGGATCGTAAAAATACATCACAGTGGCCCTCATAAAAGTTTCAACGGTGGGTGTCATTATCACCACAGCTTCCTTTGGTGTGTTCCACTAGAGCTGTGCACCTGCCTCGTTCTTTGGATTGTAACTTAAAATGGTTTAATAAAAGTGATTAACAGTGTGGATAAAATACTTGCATCACTTTAGGCCCCACAGAGGGTAGGACGCAATCCGCGTCCTCTATTGACTTTGAAATTTGATCTAGAGCTCCAACAACATCATAAGTTATAGTGCTCCTAATTGGATCCGTATGCTTGGACGGTTGTCAACTTGGAATACTATGAAATTATCATAATTATCAGATGATCTTATCATCTGAAAGTTGACGTCAACCTATTGTGGGCCCCAATAAATAAATTGTTCAAATTTGATTGGAACAACTTTCCACCGATGATCTCATCCGTCGCTTTAATAGGCACTGATTTTCTGGTTGGAATCAAAGTGTTAGTTATTTTTATGCTCATGTACAAAGTCATCGTACGTGAGCTTTCAAATACAACTAAGGGTGGCAATAGGCTTGCTAGCCTACCCAATTTAACCTTGCTTTGATGGGCTTGGACCTACTAGCTTGGCCTTAAAATTGCATTGACATATCTACCCTAGCTTGGCCTATAGGCCGAGCATCGGATCTTATTCTTATAGTTGATCTGAAACCACCAAAGTTCATATTTGAAACCACTAAAGTTTATCTGATGAGGACAGCCAAACTAAGATCTGCAAATCTCAAGGGCTAGGCTTGGACTGATCATGGTTAGTCAACATTTCTGCTAATGGCCCATTCTGTAAACTTCGAGATGTTGAACAGTCCGGATCAAATCACCCACTACATTTAACTATCATAGGTGATGATTTCAAGTAAGGTAGGATTTGACACCCGATCTATTATCGAACAAGGTTAGATTAAGTTCTCTCATTTTCTTAATTTCAATTAATGTAAGGAACGAGGAACCTAGCTGAATTGATGTGTCGGTTTCTCCTTACTTGGGGTCTAAATCACAAATGGATTAGCTTCAACATAAGTTCGATTTCCTAATATTTAGAACCTTCTCAAGTGCTAATGACTTTCCGAATGTTTCTGTGAGGATTTTTCATTTTAAAAGGACTATGAGAGACAACATCACCAAGAATATCATCACCATATTCGTGATTAGATCCATTCTTTTAGTGAGTCTTTTATAGATATGCCAAGTACATTACCTCATAAATGAGCAAATTGACCGTGGTCGCACGGCATCCAATGATTCATCTCCTGAAAGTACGCATAATGGGTATGTTCCACTGTATTAGGGAAAATCAATCAAAGATCTCTTCGGTGCAAGTTTGTCTTACATGTGTACCAAATACAGTGTCATCAAGTGTCAGCTTCTATTAAACAATGTCAAGATGCCAAAATGGAAGTAAACGAAGGCACCGATAAATCAAATGCATCAACATGGAGCACACAAATATAGTGGATTTTAAAATTTATCAAAAATCCCAATGTATCTCTTGTTGGAATTGGCAAGTCAAATACCTGAATTAAATCACTCCCATTGATTCCAATCGCCGGACAGAATGTACATTATTTCATACTCCCTTATCACACATAATCCCACGTCCCAAACAGCCCTTAGCATCGAGCACTCGCTGCGCTGGGAATGGCAATGTATAGGACTGTTGATTTTGGGTCCAGTTAGGGTTACCCAACGCACAACCTTTTTGCCAAAGGGAATAAGAAATGAAATTAAAACCTGACCTGTAACCCATTACCTAATGACCCAACATGGCCCAGTGCTTGAAATTCATAAAGCCCAAGCCTTACCCAACCTGACCCATTTAGTTGTAATTGGGTCGGTCTCGTCTCTCCCGACGTGGTTCAACTTAAGTTTAACAAAGGTGAGCCAAAGATGCCCTATGGTTCAGACCCTTAACCTCCATTGTTTACATAAATACCTACCAATTGAGCCGATGGTTCTGATTTTTGTGCCCATAGTTTTCTTAAGGGAGGATCCTCCACTTTGGACGGCTAGGATGTTAGACGAAGATAACACATGTACATTTGGCACTTGCACGCAAGGTGAACATTTTTGTGTGGATTCCTCGTTTCAGGGAATGCTTTTGTAATGAGAGGTGACAAAGGTGAGCGTCCCGACTTGTCTAACACATGTTTCCCTAACTGATTTTTACCAAAAACAATATGCAAGAGATGCCATGGCCACTCGCTGGTAGCACATGCTAACGTAGCACGTTTGCAAAATCCAAGGCATTCATTGGAAAGGGATTCATCAAAATGGCCTCTACACATATTGAAATTGATTTTATTTCTACAAATAAGATATTTTTTGCTGAAAGTTGAGTATCGTTATTATTTATTAAAAAAAGTAATTAATTTTTTTTTTCTCAAAAAGCTAATTATCATGAGTAATTTTAAAAGAACATAAGATGGTTGTGTTATTTTACCATTAACCTTTTAACATTTTCATAAAAATTAACTTAAAAAATAAATAACATATATTGACAATTTACTTTTGAACATTTTCATAGTTTTCAACATTGTCCAATTTCCGGAACACTTTTATGTTTGTATTTAGGATTCATTCTTCCGGAAATGTAGATCACTGTCAATTTTCTTTTTAACCATCCACATTTTCACATACATGACAAAGTTTAAAAATTCAGCAAAAAAATAAATAAAATTTAAAAGACTTGATGTTCATCCAAGGTAGGTTGACTCAAAAGCCTAACCCAATTTGACTTGATATTTAATTTTTATAAATTGACAATATTAGGATGAGTAACTGTCATGATCCGAAATTTGACACCTAGGTACACTGACCCTGACACCGCATCAAAGGGTATTATCCAAAATACTTAAAATTAAAATAGAGGAAAATTTCATCCAAATTATTACATAATCATAATATTCAAGGTACAACTTTCATCACGCAACATCATCCAAATTATTCCATTATTTTAATGTTCGAAGTAAAACTTTCATCATTTAATTTATTACAATAACAATTTAAAATATAAATAAATCAATTGCAACTCCGTCCTCAACTGCTTTAATGGGACACCCAATGAGTAAAGTCCTCTGCAAGTTTTAATTTAAAAGTAGAACATATGTCTCAAAAATCCATATAAAATTAAGAACATTAGAAATTTGTAAGCAAGACTTAAAATATTTAATCAATGAATAGATAGATAATAAATTTATTATTTATAGATGGTCTTTATTTCTACTTGGCTTCGTGGTTTTCGGCCAAAAATAGTAAGTATCCAATTTAGCCCAACCACATTAGTCTCCTAACTTTTCTAAGCCCTTTTTATGTTGGAGCACGACATCTCCAAATCGAAGGATCAAGAGTTATACTCAAACTAAAACTTATTATTTATAGTAAAAACGAAATTAAATGGAACTTTTGAGTTTTGACTGCTGATATGATGGAATTTGGCAAATTCGGTATGCCCAACTTGGGTTGGCTTAAGTAGGTTTATATGATTGATTTAAGGTTCTGACAATCCAAATCATTTCCACCTCAATCGGGCCTTCTCTAATTCATCTTTGCCATGAAAGTGTCTACAACCCGCTTTACATCATTAGGAAACAGAGGTTTTTGACCATTAATAGATCAAAAAGTTTTTGGATCAAGTTGATATTTGTTGGATGGCAAATACACACTATGGAGATATTAAGGTGCACCCTAAGAAATTTCTAATGGAATAGTGTTCAATCACCACTCTTTTCTAGTGTTTGGTCCATATGAGATTTGGATCTTCTTTATTTTTTAAATATTGCCCTAAAATAATCTGAAAAACTAATAGACAAGGTCGATATGTACAGAATACATACATCAAGGTGAAGCCCATGGCAAGGCCACCTAATCCGCTTCCACATGGAAAAAGCCATCCTCGAGTGGAAATGAGAGTTTTCTTTATATGTGTAAGGGGTTGGGTGAAAGAAGGGGAGACCAAGGGCACTGGGAATTCCTATGGTTGGAAATTGTGGGGGGCCCACAGAGATGTATATGATAAATCCACTTTGTTTATCGGTTTTTAACATCATGATAAGTAGACTTGTACTCGAATCGAGTTAGCTTGGTTAGCTCGACTCGACTCGACTAAAAAAAGCTCGATTCGACTCGGCTCAAACTCAGTTTCGAACTGAGCTGATTTTTTTAGCTCAAAAAAATTTTGAGCCGAGTTCAAGCTTGCCCGAGCTCTACTCAACTCTGATCGAACCCCAACTCAAATCAAACTCAAATCAAACTCAGATCAAACCAGTCCGGTGACTCGGTTATTTTGATATTGATGTTGCTCAGCAACTGTTTGATGAAATGACTCAACGAAGTGTTGGCTGGTGGCGAAGAAGGTATGGATATGAAACAAATACTCTTATATCTTGATTTTTATGTTGCCTAATATGTGTTTGGTAAAATACTTGTAAACTAATGCTACTGTTTTACATTCCATGAGAAATTGAAAGTGCACTCCATGTGTTTGAGAAAATACCGCAGAGGCTCAATCTTGGCTCGAACTAGCATGAGTTGCTGACCGAACTAAGCAGAGCTGGCCAATTAGGCTCGAGGACCGAGCCGAGCCAAGCCAAGTTCAAGCTAGGGTTATCTAGTGGCCCAGCCGGGTCGAGTTGTGCCAACCTTAACTCGGTTCAACCCGTGCACAACTCTAATAAAATGGCATGAATCCAAAAGCCACACCACATGAAATAGTGATAATTCCTGGGGCCGACCATGATGCTTATATGCCATCCAAACGGTTCATAAGATTATTACCACTCAAATAAACTTAAGGAACAAATATAATCCTGATATAAAACTTCTGTGGCCCCCAAAAAGTTTCCAATTGTGGGCGTTCAATAACTACTGTTTCGTGTGATGCGGCTCACTTATGTTGCAGATTCCTATTTATAAACTGATGGACGGATTGAATTTGTCACGGGAATCTACGCGGGCTCACAGGAACATACGAGAGAAGGAACTTCCGCGCTACCATCCACACGCACCACAACATTCAGCCACGTGTCAACCTAGCAGGTTTGTGGGGGCATCCGAGCCGTGTATCAGGTGGGAGCTGACTGTGCTGATTATCTTGTAGTTAATACATGTAATAAAATAATGATAGAGTAAGAAAAACCGCAAGTAATTGTAAACCGTCCACAGTATTTTCAGACCATCCATCCACGGATAGTTTTGATAGGGTACCGACACCGCTACTGGTACCGCAGGGATGCGGTTTCACCTGGATTACATCTTAGATGATTATCAGAACCGTTCATGTTCTCATGACAGAGAAGCTGGGACGTTATAATCATGTTTCGTTGATAATCTTCACCTTTGACTCTTCGATTTGAGCACGGGGGATTTAAACCTTACTCTTCAATATTCTAAATTCATCTTCATACACAGCCATGCGTTAGAATTAAAAAAAATTTCTTATGATGGCCCCAAGCATAGAATCTAGAATATGAACGGTTTAGATCATCATCTAAACCATGTAGTGTGTGGTACTAGGCATCAAACTGTATCAAAACCCCATGTGTTGAACCTTCATGATGCAAAAGGTAGGCAAGTCCACCATTAGGTAATTTTTTAATATAGACACCACCTTTTATCCTCCTCCCTTTTTCAACCGACCCTAAACTTACCTTACTAAAGTAGACTCCTGTTGTACGGACAACCTACTTTCGGACGAAATTACCCCTCCTTTTTCACCTGCTCTTACCTGAAACCGAGGGGTATATTCGTCCAAAACCCTATTTTCATACCCTAAAAATCTATTTTGGTGATAAAAACTTATGGGCGTTGAAAATAAAAAATTACATATAAATACAGTGTCTATAGTGCTAAATTTTTCTCCACCATACGATGGACGCGGATTACATGGTGGTGTTGCTTGTACCTAGGGGTGTACACGAACCGAGCTAGCTCGGTTAGCTCGCTTGACTCGACTCGAAAAAGCTCGATTCAACTCGGTTTGAAGCTAAGTTCGAGCCGAGTCGAGCTGATTTTTTGAGCTGGCCCCGTCTCGGCTTAGTTCGAAGCTGAGTTCGAGCCGAGTCGAGCTGATTTTTTGAGGTGGCCCCATCTCGACTCGACTTGAATCGAATCCAGCTTGAATCGAACTCGGATCAAACTAGTTCTGTAACTTGGTTACTTTGCTATTGATGTTACTCACCAAGTGTTTGATGAAATGACTCAACGAAGTGTGGCTGGTGGCAAGGAAGGTATGTACATGAAACAAATACCCTTTTTTTCTTAGTTTTTATGTTGCTTAGAAGGTGTTTGATAAAATACCTGTAAAACCATTGCTTCTGTTTGTAAAACAATAGGATTTTGAAGTTGCAGTCCAGGTGTTTGTGAAAATACCTTCATGGCGAACTCGGCTTGATCTTGGCTCAAACTCGACCCGAGCTGGCCCGAGCTACTGACCAAACCGAGCCGAGCTGGCCAGTCAGGCTCAGGGACCGAGCCAAGCCGAGCCGAGCTGAGGTCAGTAATGGCCGAGCCGAGTCGAGCTGAGGCTAGCTCGACTCAATGTACACCCCTACCTGTACCACCCCAGCTAGAGTTGGGCATGGGAAGACTCGACTCATCTGACTCTTTCAGACCTGACTTCACCCAAATTGAATGAGTAAGTCAGTTCGAACTAAGTCAGCTTTGTCCAATCTGAACTCAAACCGAGCCAAGTCCGAGTTATCCAATAACTCGGCCCAAAACTTAATCTAGTTAGACCGACTTGATCTGAAACCCGACTTGACTCGAATTCAAATATATATATAAACCTTAATTTCCAACCATCTCCCTTCCTCATCCTCTTCCTCTTCCTCTTCCAAGCACGACAACTACCCACCACCATCACCACCCTCCAATCTCTCTCTCTCTCCGACTTGGTGCCAACTTGACCGAACTCGGTACTTTTAACCAGGTCATACTTGGTTCGGATTAGTCCATGTCAAACCCGAACTCAGATCGGGTCAAGCACGCTGGACTCAATAACGAGTTGGGTCGAGTTCGGGTCAAGCCTATTTCAAAACCGGATCGAGCCGGGTCAACCCTAACTCTACCCCCAATAGTGGTGTGGTGATGTGTTAGATGTTATGGGGCCCACCATAATGTATATATTTTATATCTACACTATCCATCGTTTTTGGCAGCTCATTTTAGGGTGTGAACCGAGAATGAAGCAAATCTGAAGCTCAATTGGACCACACCACAAGAAACAGTGGGGATAACGACACACCATTCAAACCATCCTAAGGGCCACCGTGATTTTTATTTGCCATCCAACCTGTTCATATGGTGACACGGCCTCAGATGAAAGTAAAACACAAATATCATCTTGATCCAAAACTTTTGTAGCCCATAGAAGTTTTTAATGGTGCGTATGCAATCACCACTTTCTTGCAGTGTGGTCCAGCTGAGCTTCGGATCTGCTTCAATTTTTTGGGTTGACGACCTAAAATGAACTGAAAAAAACAGATGAACGCATGGATATAAAAGACATTCATCACATCACAGTGGCCCCCAGATCACCCAACACATCGCAACCCTACAGCTGGGGGTGGTGTGGCCAATACCACCTGATCCTCGTCCCAACATGATGACCACTTGATAAAACAAGATGGATGATTTCACTAAATGCACCCCACCCAACAAGTATGTAAGTCCTGATTTTCCATGCTAGGGGTTCTTCATGCACCTCAGGCTTCACATGCAGTACTATAATAAGTTACGTATCAAGCTTATTCAACTTACAACCTGCCCAATAGCTGGCCACGCCCTAAAAAGAACACGGGAGAGAAATTGGCTGGTGCACCACACAACACCAACCTGGCTGCTGTGTTGACATCACCAAGTATTATATCCAAAGCGTCCGTCCATTTGGAGAGCAGGCTTGAGCCAAAAAATTAGACAGATCCAAAGATCAAGTGAACGACACTGCATTTGAACGACACTGTAAAATGCAGTGGGGGATTGAACGTCTACCATCAAAACCCTTTTAGGGTCATAAAAGTTTTGGATCAATATGAAATTTGTTTTGCCTCTTCATACCGGTCTTCATAAAGGTCGTGTGACCTCATGAACAGATTGGATGGAATATATATATATATATATATATATATATATATATATTATATATATATATATATATATATATATATATATATTATATTGGGCTCTACAAATGTTTTAACCGTGAGAATCATTTTCCCAATGCTATTTGTGTTGTGGTTCACTTAAGCTTTGGATATGAGTCATTTTTGGGCTCATGCTCTAAAATAATCTCTCGAAATGGATGAAACATGTGGATATAATTAATACACCATTGTGGGCCCACGTAACTTTGATCATTTTAGAGCATGAGCCGGAAAATGAGTTGTATCCAAAGCTAAGTAGACCACACCAAAATTAGCAATGGGAACAATAATTTTTATGGTTAAAACATTTATAGGGCTCAACATAATGTTTATTTTCCATCCAATCTATTCATAAGGTCACACAGACCTATATAAAAAGGAAAAACAAATACCATATTGATCCAAAACTTTTGTAAGTAAACGTTCAATCCCCTGCTGCTTTTTGCAGTTTGGTCCACTTGATCTTTGGATCTGTCTTATTTTTTTGGCTCAAGCCTTAAGACAAACTCACCAAATGAATGGATGGTTTGGATGTAACACATACATCATGATGAGACCCACAAAGCTTAGCGACGTGACGCAGGGATGGGCGTGATGAGGTAATCCGGACCGTCAGAACCTAAAATGGCCATATCTCGCAAACTAGAATGAGTTATTTGGCATGCCCTATTTGATTTTGGGGTAGGACAAGCTACTTTAGCTACCCAGCCTGCTATGCCGGGTTACGCACACCGAATTTGCAAAACACCATCATATCGACGGTCAAATTCCTGTGTTAATTTCATTTTTACTATTTATAGTAGTTTTAGTTTGAATATAACTCTTCATCTGTTGGGATTTAGAAGTTGCGCCCAACATGAAAAGTGCTTAGAATAGTTAGGGGAACATTGTGGTTCGGCCAAATAACACTTACTATTTTTGGCCAAAAACCAAACGACACTAGTAGGAATAACGAGTCTATAAATAGTAAGTTTACTATTCATAGTAAGTTAGGATTTCAAGGAGTTTTAGTTATGGTTTAATTCCAAACAAAATTTCCTATGATTAATGTTATTATTTAAGTGGTTGTATAAGCTCATTTTTCATCATCAATTAAATTATTACGAACTTTATTAAAATTATTTTCTATTTCCTATCTCTCCTCGTGAATTCAAGGTATCTCTATGATGAGTTTAGGGAAGTTCCGTGAATTCAAAAAAGTTATCCCTATGAGGAAGATGGTGCTCGGCCTCTACATTTCCTCCCTGTGTCAACATGAAACAATTGTGATTGAGTGCCTCACCATTAAAATTTTCAAATGACCCATTGTAAGGTTTTCGTAATGTTTATTTGCCATCCAACCTATTTCTAATGTCAAGCAAACTTGGATGAATCTAAAATAGAAAGATTAGCTTCACAAAAATATTTTGTGGCCCCAAAAAAACTTTAAATAGTCATTCACTATAATTTCTACTGGTGTGGTCCAGTTAATATTTGAATCTTCTCAAGATTTGGGATCATATCCTAAAATGAGATGTTAAAACATATGGATGGCATGGATATACAACAAATACATCAAGGTGGCTCTCACATGCTTTGAGTAACACCTACTAAGATGCTACGCAAGAGTAACGACTAATCCACTCTCATTTTCATGATAGTGTGCCCTAGACAAGTGGAATGTTGGTAGAAAAGATGATACCATGCCAAAAGTTGCGGTGCCTTGCCTACCGGTGAATTGTGCTCATTTACTAATATGTGAGAATTGATTGAAATTGAATTATAATTATATATTTTTTAAAAAATAAAAAAGGTGAGAGCACACCACTTCTAATTTTATCACAAAAGAAGAAAAATCATTTAAACTATGAACAGATTGAACTCTTATCCCAGAAAAAGGACATAAAAATAAAAGCAATGTAGGCCACTTAGAATCTTTCAAGTTGGATGTGTTTTGGGGCAATCCTATCATCCAACGTGGGGCCCATCAGATCAATGGATGGGACATACAAAATCTTTCAGATTAGGAGATCCAACTATCCAATCTTAGGACCTTTTCCAGACACATGTTGTTATATGAACATAAAAGGTGTAGGGCACATCCACGGTGGGGTCCATCAGATCAATCGATGGGACAACACCTAAAAGATGTTTCATATTAGAAGATTCTCATCAACCACCTTCAGCTTTTTACACAATGATATATTCTTAACCATTTATTTGTCGGCAACTAATTGAACGGCTAGGATGCTCCGGTCTGTGATCACCTGTGAATCTCTCATTCATAGTAGGCCGTTGGATTGTTGGTCTCGATCACAGAACTATATATGGACCACACCTGTGCATTGAATGTCCTGATGCACAGTAAACAGGTGCCTGTTTGTTGATCCAAACCGTTGATCTGATGGGCTTCATCACGGAGATGCTGCTAAAATCTCCCAGATTAGGAAATTGCTGACATAGCTAGCATCTAAAGACAAGTTTTTTTTTTTTTTTTTTTTTTTTTTTTTTTTTTAATTAAAAAAAAAAAATTTTAAAAAAAAAAAAAACAGTCTATAGGAAAATGCAAAAAAATGGATGGTTGTGATTATCAGATCTAGGGTCCATCAGAACTACACGGGGCAAACATTTTAGGGTGTTTGGCAACATAACAAAGCGACACGTGGCAAGAACATGCGAGTCTTGGCCCAGATCGGCCCAACGATCTAAGGCCCATGACTCGCGGCCCTCCATGGATATAGCAAATCAGGCCCAAACCCGAACCCGAACATTGGTTTGGCCTGTCCCTAACCGGGACATCCCATATATTAACAAAATCTCTATTCCGCACGCGAATGATCCAGATCCATCCGTTGATCAAGTGTCCACCACATCCACAAAGAAATAGACATTCGAAAAATGGAATGTATCACCCAGAAGTGGATTGCTCATTGTTAGTATGCTCTGTGGGGCTTGTGATGTACGTGTCTTATCCATGCCATCCATCTGTTTTAAAAGCTCATTTTAGGGCATGAGACCAAACTTGAAGCATTTCAAAAGATCAAGTGGGCCACACTACAGGAGAAAGTGAGAATTGAACACTTACTTTCTGGAGGACCGCATAAGTTTTTGATGAAGCTGATATTTGTGTTTTGCCTTCGTCCATGTCTGTGTTCCCTTGTCAACAGGTTGTAAGACAAATAAACATCGAAGATTTCAACGATGGACGTCTCATCTTTGTTGTTTTATGCAGTGTGGTCCACTTGAGCTTTCAATATACTTTTATTTTGGGAACATGCCCTCAAATGAGATGGAAAAACTGACGGACAGTGTGAATAAGACACATACATCTACGGTGGCTCCATAGAGTTTACTCAATATGCAGTCCACTTGGATATCACCCCACCCATATATTTTTTTTTTATTTATTTTTAAATTTTATTTTTACACACGCACACACAGCCCCACACACTCACACCGTAGCGGGATTTCACCACCTATGGATACTCTACCACCAGAGCTAGAGTAAGGATCAATATCACCCAACCATCTGTACACAAAGAGCTAAGTCGAAGTTGGCCAGCTGCGTTCGGCTCAGCCAGCGAGCTACCTCAGTTCAAACTTAGCTAGGACAACCTGATCCAAGTGGTAGACTGAGTGAAGGATACCTCGTTTCAATGCTGAGGTCTTGGTATCGATCCCTAGTGGGAGTTGCTAACAGTAAAGAGTCAACTGGCAGTGTGGTGTACTCATAAACTAACAAAATAAATAAATAAATAAATAACTTAGCTGGGAGCCTAGGCTTAGTTTTCGAATTTGAATTTGACTGGCCAAACTCAGAATGGAATCAGTAGCATCTAATGCCAGCTCTAGCCAGCTCTAGCCCTAAGTTTAAGCTCGATCTTTCAAGCTGAGTTCAAATTCAAACGGATGGGATAAGTTCGAGTTTAAATTTTAAAATTTTTAATGTGGGTGCGTGTGTATATAATTATATAATTTATTTAAATATAAATATTTACAAAATATTTATATTAACAGAACCCGATCTAAGTTGAATCGATTCAAACCAGTCAAGTTCAACTCAAGTTTCGAGTCAAGTCTAACTCAATTTAGCTTGGACTGGGCTCAAAAAAATCTCAAACTAAAAACAATCAACTCAACTGGGCTCAACCTGAGTCGAATCAAGCTTTTTCGAGTCAAGTCAAGCGAGTTAACCATGCTAACTCCGCTCATGTACAGCTCTACATGTACGCATGTAATTCATTGATAGAAAGTGACCAGATCAACATGATCCGAGTGAAACCCAAACATTTATGGTCCAGACATATCAGGCCCAAACATGGCCCACGGACCAAGGTAATAGGCCCTAGTTCAGTCCAAAGCCAGGCCAGGCTCAACGGTCAAGGTGAACCACCAGGCCCTTGGCACCCATAAATAGTTTATTCAGTAGACATCCATCACATGGTCCCTCCTTTGATTTGCCATCTCACTCAAACACACTTTGAATCATCCAATTAATTAGCCAGGAAAATGGATGGACCAAATTGAAAAAACACTAGAAAAAGTCCCATCATTAACCTGATTGTCATTTTGATCAAAAGATTCTAAAAATGTGGGCCATCTCTAGTAAAATGGCTGGCCCCGACCAATTATTCTATGGAAAGGTAATTGGACGGTCCATCACGGTCCAACAATAATTAAATTGTCAAGGTTGGATCATTGATGGAGCATTCGAGATCATCCTCTCATCCTCGAGCGGGCCCTTTTGTGTAATGATCCTAACCATGAGAACAGTATCCAGATTATTATTGTACCAGGACATTTCATTGGAGGTCATTATCTGATGTAGAGCGCATCGCGGACACTTTCATGTCCAAGAGGGATGAGAAAAGGCCCGATAGAAAGCAGAAGTCATCAAGTGGCAAACCGGAATGAGTTACTTGCTGTACCATATATGATTTTGGGGTAGGACGAGCTACTTTATTCAACCAACCTGGAATAGTTGGGTTGCCCACGCCGAATTTGCGAGATTCCATCATATCAAAGGTCGAATTCCATATTTATTTCCATTTTTACTATTTTTAGTAAGTTTTAGTTTGATTATAACTCTTCATCATTCAACATGAAAAGTGTTTAGAAAATTTAGGAGATTAACGTAGTTAAGCCACATAGGACACTTACTATAAATAAAAAATTTATTATTTATAATAAGTTACAAATTCTTAAATCTCGGTCATTGATTAGTATCCTTATTTAAAAGGTTGTGAACTCATTTATTTCATCAATCGATCAAATTATGAATTTTATAGAATTTATTTACATTTTTCTTGCTTTTTCCTCATGGATTCGAGAAATCTCTGTGAGGAGTCCAGAGAAGCTCCATAGATTTGGAGTAGTTATTCTTGAGGAAGACGGTGATCGACCTCATCACGTTCATCCCTGTGTCATTATCTTATGTTCACCTAGATGGATGGTTGATTCAAGCCCAAAGTCATTCGGGTCCATCAAACGCTACATGTAAGCACTCAAGTATGCCGGCTAGGCACATGTGTGAGATATCACGACCATTCATAGGGTAGTCCTATCTTATGACCGACAAGGTTTGGCTAGTGACCCCAACACGAGCCAGCCAACTGGTGTAAAAGCTCTGTGGCCTCAGCATGATGTATATGTTTTATCACACCATCCATCTAATTTTTTTAGCTGATTTGAAGGCATGAGCCCAATAATGACGCAGATCCAAATCTCAGGTGGACCACACCACAGGAAAACAACGTTGATTGAACATCAACCGTTAAAAACTTTCTAAGGCCCACTGTAATGCATATTTGCCATCCAACCTGTTGATAAGGTCACATTGACCTGAATGTAGGTAAAACACAAATATCAGCTTGATCCAAAACTTCTGTGCCCCTCCCAAAAGTTCAATCCCCACTATTTCCTTTGGTGTGGATCACATAAGATTTTGATCTGCCTCGATTTTAGGCTCATGCCCTAAATTGAGCTGACAAAATGGATGTACAGTGTGGATAAAACACATACATCATGGTGGGACCCACAAGGCTCTGACTCCAGCTAGCTGTCAGGTGTTGGGATCCCTAACCAAACGGCATCCCCTTATGACTGTTCCTCACCTAAAAAAATAGGGCCAGTCCAATCCCACACAAGTAGGAAGAAATGGGGTTCAAAACATGAAAAACCAGCATTTTTCTTATATGCTTGTGAGGCTAACATGATAAGTAGCCAACTTGATTTTTGGGACAGATTACGTGCACAAGGGGTTCATCTAATGACCCTCTAAAAAATCCATGTATGTCGGCACATGTGGTGTATTTGCATTTGGAGCTTCAAGATAGGGGCTTTTGGAAAATGTCTTCTTCATTATTTCAAATAAATCCTTGTGGACTTATATCTTAGCTTACAAGCTTAAAACATGGTTTAAAGATTTCTATTTTATCTTTAATCAAATAAATTGACCCAAGCCATTTGGTAACCTGAATCATCAATGGTTCAATCAATCTTGTATTGTGTGAATAGACAGTATTTTTATTTTTACAAACACATTCACACTCACACACCCATACCATATAATCACTTGATCCCATGATCTCAGTGTTGAAACTAAGTCCATCTACCATTGAGCCATGGAGACAGACCCAAAAAAATTAAATCTCGATATGGGTATAGGATAGGAAAATCCTGATGCATGGAAACAAATAAAAATGGATTTTAAAATAAATAAATAAATAAAACAACAACAACAACTTAATATTCTCTTCATCCTTTCAAGAAATAAAGGTCGTGTTCTATATGGAGGACAGAAATATGCCAATCAGAGTGGAAAGGACCAGGAAAAAAAAAAAAACAGAATTAACTAACAAATGTATAAATCAAATCCCATTTTATAAATAAAAACAACTGATATAATTAATGGTTCACAACTTTTGTTTCTCCTTCTTTAGTCACAACTCTAAAGAATGGGAAGTTGTACACTTCTTTGTTCACATGTATGTTAAGGGCTTTGTTATGTGATCTTTTAAAGGAAATTTTTCTTTTTTTTCCTTTCCAATCAATTGTTGGATAGAAAACCACTAGATTTGTTACACTTATATAAGGGAAATTGGTGACAGAAAAATGACTAAATGACATAAATAAATAAATAAATAAGCTGTAAGAGAAGAAATTTGGTTATGCCATTAGACCATGGGAAAATAAAAGCAGCTATGTAGGGCATGGTATCCAAAAATAGTTACTTAATGGCTGTTATGCAATGGTAATGGTAGATATCATTATGCATTATGGGCTTGTAACAACCATTATGGAAAAAATAGCCTGCAATGGTTGTACAGTCCCCTAATAGCCCCATTTTGGAGCTGTTACTTTTTTTCTTTTTCTTTTCTTTTTGTTCTTTATTTCTTTTAGTTTGGATCTAACAAACTATTACGACCTGTATCATAACGATAACAATGGTGGCCTTTACATTTATCATTACCGTTATTGAATACCTTAATGTAGGGATGACCTACATTTTTACTTGATTTCCATAAACGGGCAATCCATTGTGAGCTGGGGCAAACCCATTTTCTCAAAACTCTCTTTTATTTCTAGATAATTAGTTTATAAATGAAAATTCAGAATTTTCAAAACTTTCCTTTTTTATATTTGGGCACTTCTCGATGCTTAACAGCAAGAAGATGCGGACCTTCAAGGAGTCCTTGATTCCCTAAGGTAGAAGACAATCTTGCGCTATAAACTGTTCCAGAGAATAACTCATCAAACATTATTACATTCGATACTTAATTCATAGCTAGAATAACATGTAACAGTGGTCCTTAACACTCTAAAAAGACCTTGGACAGCAAATAATCACTAACACTAGTTGAAGGAATGACAGCATCAAACAACCTTGTTCTCAGTCTTTGAATGTAGAAATTTAATCTATTGGAAATAAAATTTTCATAAACAATGATTGTTAGTGGGTAAAGCATCACTAGACCTGATAGGGACAGCTTAAATTGTTAGATATTGTGAACTATATGCATGTACCTTGCAACAGTAGATTAAGCTGATAACTCCAAACTTCATAGATTTCGGTTGGCGAATCTATTGTTTTAACATCACATAAAGAATTACACCATCTCATAGTACAATTCATGAAAGTTTGAAGCATCAAAAGTGTCCTAGTTAGTTAGATCTTTATCAAGGTACTAAAATAGCCTTCATAGCAAAAAAAAATCCTCAAAGTCCATCTTCTATAATGCGATAGGATCGTCCAAAGGTTCGAAAGTATATTAAGGAGGTCCCAACAGAAAAGCCAATGCCGCAATGAAACAAAACCTTGCCAAACATATGATATTGTTCTAGGGGGTCACTAGTATTTTAAATGTTCTTCATGACGAACTCTCTACACCATGTGTTCCACAATAGGTAGTTTAATTTTAAAGGAAGATCATGCATGCATGGATGATTTTTATTACTTCAAACCACCTACCATTGAAACATGTAATTTTATTTGTATTGTGTATGTTGGTGCACTTGAACGAGTCTCCCTCAACAATTAGGAAAGACCCAGTTGTGTGCGAGAATGGTCGAATTAAAGCTGGCTTCTCCAGCTGATAATAGGAATGAACCTCAATGGCTAAAATTCTATATCTATATAAATAAGTGCGCATAAAAGAGAATGCTTGTATCCAGCTAGAAGGGAAAATCTTTGTCCGGATGATGATACTACGCCCAATGGTAAATCCATCATAAAAGTAGTTGTCGTCTCATAAATGTTCGAGTTCCAAAACTCTATTAAATCTACTGTGTTCATGACATGCCACATTGTCGTGATACAAGCTTGCGACAACACGAGTAGCTCGTGTGCCCTAGCTTCTTCTTCTTCTTTTTTTTTTAAATCCCACTCTCCATCCTGCGAGCGATTCAAGTGAGAAATTTTATTTGTATTCAAGCGTCCACCAACTAACAAGGCTTTATTACTTATAAAACATCTATTTACATTAATAAAATCTCATAGTACATCAAATTCCATCCCACAAGATTGTCATTAGTTGCCATATTTTAAGCCTAGGCCTAGCCATTATAGGCCAGGCTGTTGTTTTAGAAATGTCACCCAAGACCCAAAACCCATGACTCCAAATGTAGCTTTTATAGAGTATCTATTTTTCATTATTTTAATCATCTATATTATTAGTAATTATGGAAAAAATATAGCATCTACATGGCCCCACATAACAACTATGTGTGGGGCCTAGTCCCCACTGCTAGAAAGCACATGTCAAAGATCCGAGCCATTCATCAGGTAGTGTAAACTAGTGAACATTACATTGCCAAAACTACTATTCAGTAAGATACAAGATTTATCTTCTCAGGGATTTTTTGTATCACTTGGATTAGAGTTCTAAATTAGGTGAATGGGGAAGATTAATTTCTTCTCTCTTGGTATCTCTTTTTATAAGTTTATAAAGAAGATTACGAACAATCCAAAATTCAAATTAACATAATTTCTAATTCTAGTGATATAACAAATCCCCCATAAAGATTCTCATATCTCAACAACATCAATAATGTGGGTCCGCTTATCAGGCATATCTCAACAACAACAATAATGTGGGTCTGTTTATCAGCCATTTCATACTTTTAGGAGAGAAACAACAACAACAACAACAGCAACAGCAACAAAATAACAACAGCAACAACAATAATGTTGGTCCACTTATCAAACATCACATTTTTATGAGAGAAATAGACAGTTATAAGTTAGATTTTTTTTAACGCATGCCCATAATGTTGGTTCGCTTATCACTTATCAGGCCTATTGCATTTTTACGAGAGTTAAAAGCAGTTATAAGTTTTTATTTTTTTATTTTTTATTTTTTTTACACACACCCAAACCACATGGGCACTTGAACTATAGCCTCAATGTCGAAACGTAGTATGTCTACCACCGAGTCATGGAGTCTTACCCAAGTTAAAAATTGAACAATCTAAACTTAATGCATGTCTGGCTCTCTTGGAGAGCTTGGACTTTAGTATATGGTCTATTTACAATGCATGTTATCTTATGAATGACCAAATCTTTGACACCTATGCACAAACCATAAGTGTCATGCAATCTCGCATTCCATGAAATCCACCCATGTATAATTATTATTGATAAAAATTAATAAGCTTTTGGACCATCTCTATTTTTTCCGGTGTCAACTTACTTACTCATTCATTTTCTACATTTTTTCTTCAATAAATTAAGAAATGCTTGCCTAAAAAATCAATTATAAATGTGTTAAGTTCACTCAAAGCTGTTTATAATGGAAATGTTCTGAACTGGCTCGCTGACGAGCCCACCTGAAATGTTTATGCTGAGCCCGAGACCGAGCCCGACACTTAATTATAATAGAGTAAATGAGGATTTTTATATATTGTGTATATACAAAATTGCCTTTGTAAACCCTAATGGGCTGGGCCAAGCTAGACTGATGGACTATTATACAAGGTCTAAACCTAGCCCGATTGAGAAATGGATATGAGTTTTAAGCCCAAGCCCGGCCCTTGAGTGTGATACTCCAGTCAAAGTGCAGCCCCAGGCATTAAAAGCCCGACGGGTTAGCCCGGCCCATTGAAAGCCTCATAAGTGCTACAAAAATAGCAGCCGCCCTTACATTCATTTTCTCTTGCCAAACAGCCTTAAATTGCATTTCCATTCTATTCGTGTGATGTGGAACGTGTGAGAAGAACAAAAAGGCTTAATTCCACCCAAGAAAACTTTCATAAATAAGCCAAACACCCACAGCAAAGTGTAGTGAATCCATGTGACATACAAACAATTCAAATTCACCATTGTAATATCTTATCATTGCCGACCAAGATCAGACGATGATTGTAAGTGGGCCCCACCTTGATCCCACCACCTCCTCAAAAGTCAAAGCAACTGTGGTCCTTGGCGATAAGACACACTAATAGCAACGGTTTGCTGTTGTACAACAGAGAAAGGGAAAACACAATTGATACTCTGGCTGTTGATGGATGATACGCAGGCACTTAGAAATTACTTAAATATTGTATGTCTGGCATATCATAATTCAAATTAAACCGTCCAAATTATTTGTATTACTTTAGATGTATTATGAACCAAAAATTACGTCTGTTTGATTACGTGGCTATCAGATTGGTGGACAGTTATTGGACTGTTCAAAATGAAAAATATCCATTGGGCTTATTTCAGGGATAAGTGTCAGTGATCAGAGGTTAGGATGGTTCAACTAATCTGATTTTTTGGATGGTAACTTAGAGTAGGTGGGTTTTACAATTTAGTTGGTTTGACTTGAGTAAATATATGCCATGTGTACCATTTCCAACTGCCTGAGTATCTAGTGTCATACAAAGCCAGAGTATAAAATAATTCCCAAAGAGAAATCACTGTCTGGTTGAGCCATGAATTTAGCATTTATTTTCTTGTTTTTAGTCTTCCTTTTTTTTTTTTTTTCCTTTAAAGAAATTAATATATCACAGGAATTTTTTGGCAAAATTCCTAAAAAAGCTAGATTTTACCAAATAATGCCTCTACCAAGAAATATTACCAGCCAATGCTTATTATAAAGAGAATTATCTAAAAACCCTTATTTTAGTTTTCTCTTTAAAAAGTAGTGAATTGAGAATTGTGGGCCCACAAGGTATGTATCTGACATCCTACCCATCCAACAGATACACCGTACTATGATTGCAAGAAGAGCCAAAACTCTAGTAGATCAAATGATAAACAGTTTGGTAGTTTACACCACCTATTCGGGACTGAGACGACGGACTTGAAAAGGCACCAATAGATGCCTTACGCCCAATCATTCCAAATAACGCTTACATTCTCTGTTTTACCGCAATGGTACAGAGTTAGCCAATGTTAATTCCTCAAATATCGTCATTGCTTCTTCTCCAAATAAAGTTCTTCTCCATAAAAGAAGTTTACGGCCCGTAGGCCTTCTATCTCTATTCAGCATTGCTTTGTTAGGCTTTAACTTATTGTGGAAAATTTCTCATAGCTGCCTCCAATAAGAGTTTGGGCCGTGTCCCAGTCCTAATTTGGCTGACCACCCTCTTGGATTAATATCCATAAAACCGTAAAAACTAATATACGTTACTCAAAAATATCTAAATTTATAGGTAGCCCATCTCTTAATTCAATTGGCAAAAATCTTGAGTGGCATGAACATTTTGGTGGGTTTTATATGTTAAGACAGATTGGATGTTATATTCATACCACATGGGCTCCCCACTTCTCAATTTCACTCTCTTTTTAAAGAAACAAATAAATAAATCTTACATTTTGTTACTTTCACCCCTTGAAAAATCATTTCCTTGAGAAATTCATTTCATAGAGGCGTTGTTTGGTAAAGTGCAAAAGTTCTGAGGAGTTCTTTAGTAAAATTCCCTACATCATATAGTGGAGAAAATGATCCTATTACTGTAAACTACAGTGCTCCTAGTCGCATCCAACCATCCACGCCGCCCAAATTGTTGAGTGCATTGTGGATGGACAATATCTCTCAAATCACACCCGACCAAGCAATCCTAACCATCCAATTGATGGCTATTGATTAAAATAGCAAGTCTTCCGGGTTTTAAGGAAAAAAATCATATGGTTACAACACCACCATCTCAGTGTAATTTTGTTCATGCTCTGTCCATAATTGGGTCGGAGATTTTAACGGTTTTGCTGTACGGCCAAGTCCTGTGAATGGTTGAAGAGTCACCACCATTTTTTTAAAAGTGGTTAACTATCATTGGAGTCTAGACCCACATCAGCTACAGTGCTCCTGGTCACATCTGGCTACTTGGACAGTCTAATCAATTGATTTCCACTGTCCATTTGCACAATAAAACATTTTAGGAGCCACCCTACAAAAATCACATCAATCAAATGATTCTAACCATCTATTAATATAAAAATAGGTCTAATCAACAATCAAAGTCATTTATTTCTTGGGTCCCACCATGAATAACTTGTTATCCTAAATAATTACTTTTATTAGGTAAGCTTAACTATCCCATCCATGGACAGCTGTAATGCTTCATCTCATCACTACTATTTTTGGCATGGTAGCCGACAGACAGTCCGGATCAACCTATTGGACTATCCAAGGGTCCATATTCAACATGGGAGCGGATTAGGTGCGCCTGCCTCACCTAAAATGGCGCCGCCCTAACCATGGGGCCCACGTTGATGTATGCATTGTATATTCACATTGTCCATCCTTTTCTGGTTCATTTTATGGCATGAGTCGAAAATGAAGCAGACCTAAATCTAGGTTGCACCAAAGGTAGCAGTGACTATTGACAATTAAAACCTCCCTGGAGGACTCCAAAAGTTTTGGATCAAGATGATATTTGTTTTTCCCTTTTGTTTAGTTCTATGTGACCTTATCAACAAGTTTCTTCTTAAAGTGGGCCCATGGGAGATTTTTAATGGTCACCGGTCTTTCCTATATGTTACAGTCCACCTGAAATTTGAATATGCTTCATTTATGCAAGCCAAAAATGAGGCTATAAAATAGATGGATGGCATGGATATACAATACATACATCTAAGTTGTCCCCTTAGTCAAGGCCAAGGCCGCACCCAATGGGACGAGGATTGCCTAACTGTTGTAGGATCGTCCCCTGACAAGAAGATGGGTGAGCCGCCATGATGTTTGTGAGAAATCCACCCAATCCATTATTTTTTCAGATCATGTTAGGATATGAACCAAAAAATGAGACAGGTTCAAAACTCAAGTGGGAAATGATTGGCATTGAAAACTCTTTAGGGTCCACCATGATGTTTATATGCCATGCACACCGTCATAGGTCATTCCTATAGGGTTGAACTGAAAACACAAAAATCTTAACCAGATCCAAAACTTCTGTTACCCTACAAATTTTTTATTTTTTTTATTTTTTACACACACAGCCCACACACTCACGCCCTAATGGAGTTTCACCACCTATGGGTACTAGAACCCTTGACCGGGCATTGAAACTCTTGAGAGTCTACCACCGGAGCAAGAGTAAGAACCCTACCCCATGGATGTTTCAACAATGGACAATCAATTCTCATTGTTTCCTATTATGCAGCCTACTTGAGTTTTAGATCTACCTCATTTTCTACCCATGTTCTAACATCATCGGCCAAAATGGATGGCCGGTGTGAATTTCTCACAAACATCACTGTGGGCCCCAACTAGCATCCTGTGACAGACCATTAGGTCTCACCGAATCCACTCCCATGCAACATGGAACACTATATAATTTCTATCCCTCTCAGCACACTGGATCAATTCTCCTTACAAAAACCAAACAATATCTGTCTTTTGAATGACTTTTCCCTCCCTATGGATTGCTTTTTTTAAGTGTCTTCAATGGCTAAGTCAAAAGGGTATTAAGAAAATCGAGTAATTCATCTTATTTAACTCACTTCACTTTATGATCTGCTTTTGTCATTCATACTCGAGCTTTTCACTTTCCTTCTTTTGACTGCTCTTCTAGACTCTACACTACGTACAGGTTCCCTCATCCCACTCGCATGTGTGGCCCACCTCCCATTTATACCTGGATATGCAAAAACGTGAACATCCAGACTGTTCAGCAGGTGGGCCCACTATATTAGTATATTTAACTGAAAATCAAGCTGTTAATGATCATCAACTGGGCCACATCTTCCAACAGAGTTTGATTGATGGATGAAAAAAAAAAAAAAAACAAAGTTGATTAAGCCATTGATTTTTTTTCGTACAATGCACGTAGAGTAGTTGCTTGAGAGAAGCAGTTCGAGAGTGCATGGATTAGGCCATTTTGAAAATGGTGGTGACTCATCTTCTCACATGTGGCACTCTTGTATGGATATCCAGACCACGCAAATTGTGGGGAACACTGTTCATGGACCGTATCTCTAAAATCACACCATCAAGCAATCCTAACCATCCATTTGATGGCTATTAGTTTAGAAAAATGTGGTAAGTGGTCCATATTCCAATGACAAGATCAGATGGTTAGAAAACCACCTTCCCGGTGTACTTCTTGGGTTATGCTCTATCCATTCAGAGATTTTCAACGGTCTGGATCGCTGTATGTCGATTCCTTGTGTGCGGTTGAAGAGTCACCACCACTTTAAAATGTAGTAAACAATGATTTGACTGTAGCCGTACATTGGAAGAATCTTTTTCTCTATTCCCAGCGTAGAGGGGGCATTAGGGAATAAATGTGTAAAAAGAGATGGAAATAGGTCCACACCTCAAGGATAAACGGTCGGGCTATGATTGAGCCGTACAGTGGGGCCCACCCATGATCATGAGCAACAAAAACAGCTTATATGAGATTAGGTGGGCCCCACTAGAATGAGCCAATCACTGCCTATCATAAGTATCTCTATTGATACTTGTGAAAGTATATATGTAGTGGCGTAGGTAACGGTAAAAAAAAAAAAAAAAAGGATGCAAAAGGATGTTGGGTGGGGCCCACCTCCATGTTTGTGTGAAACCTACTCCGTTCATCCATATTTCGAGATCATTTTAGGACATTCAACCAAAAATGAGTTGGGTCCAAAACTCAAGTGGTCCACACCAGAGGAAACAGTGGGGATTCAGTGAGAACCGTTGAATTATTCTTATGGCCATAAAAGCTTTACTTCAGGTTAAATTTTTTGTAGTTTCAGTTCATCCAAGTGGTAATGACCTTATAGACGGTTTTGATGACATATAAACATCAAGGTGGAGCCCAGGAAGGTTTCAACGGTATATATTTCTTTCCCCAATTTTCCCTCTCGTGTGGCCCACTTGAGTATTATATCCACCTCATTTTTGGTTTTTTGTTGTAAAATGAGCTCACCAAACGGATGAACGGGGTAGATTTACCACAAACATTGCGGTGGGCCCTACCCAGCATCCGAACTTCACGTGAAAGGCTTTCGCAGGAAATCCGCGTCAAAAAAAAAATGTAGTGATGTGAGAATGGCTAGATGGCCAACGACTCGGACTGAGTTATCTGGTGGCGAGTCGAGTCGCAACTCGCCCTGAGTCAGGGATGAGTTAGCCTGATTTGGCTGAATCGGATGGCTCATCTGAGTGAGTCATATGGACGAGTCACATGGGAAGATGGGACTCTTCCAAGTATAAAACCATGCCTGACATGACCACGGTTCTCCATTGGTAGAAAGCAAGGACCCATTCCATGATCTGTGATTTAGCCAAATGGGGGGCTCCTGATATATGGTCTAGATCTGATCATGTAATTGTTTGGGTTGTTTTTGGCTCTCACCATCATTTCATCTACGGCTGCACGTTAACTTGTCACCTTTGCCACCAGGATTCCACTTGCATGTGATATGTGTGCTATGCGAAACGGTGGACCCCACAATGAATTGGCACAAAATTAAGGTGATCTGTTCATTAGGTGGGCCACATTGGTGGACTAAATAAGCAACCAAGGGTCTAGGTTTTGCCTACTTAATAAGTGAATCAGCCTGATTAATTTCTTGGATGGGAATTGCTTGTGCACCACCCAAAGTTCTTTTATCTATGTGTGGACCATAGAAATGACAGTCCAGTTGTTGTTCCCCACTCAAGGAGTGGATCAACTTGATCGCTTGGACAGGAATTACCTGCGCCTCACTCAAAGAAAGCTCTGATAGTGCAGTGCTCATTAAAATAATCAAGAGAAAATTACTTTGTCCCATTAATTCCTCCAGCTTGAGTTTAAAACTCAAAAAATCTAAAATCTAGTGAGCCACAACACAGAAAATGATGAGAATGAGAATGAGAATGTTTGCCACTTAAACTTTTATAAAGCTAATGATGATATTTATATGCCATACAAATGGTTCACAAGTTATTACCATTGGAGTATACTAATGAAGTCACAAATATCATTGCTATCCAAAACTTATATACGCCCCACGAAGTCTGCAATGGTGGGTGTTCAATCTCTGTTGTTTGGTGGTGTGGTCTATTAGAGTTTTGTATTTGCTTGATTTTTGGACTCCTATTCTATTATGAGCTTGAGAAATAATGGACAAAGTAGGTTTCTCACGGGCGTCTCTGTAGGCCCCACCTAGCCACCGACCATAGGAAATACCTATGGTGCGAGGGCAAAAGCAATTCACATCTTGATTTCTTAACTCGTGGTGGGGCCTACTACTTGCATTATGTTTGAAATCTATGCCCAGTTCTTAGATTGAGCTTAGCCTAAGCCAATTATGACCGGCCTAGCCTCTTAGCCCTAATACATTATTTTACTTAGGATAAATTGTTAGATGTGACCCTTTAGTGTTGCTATTCTTAGCATGATTAAAAGACTCGACAACTCAAATCCGCTTGTTTAATCCTTAATTAGAATTCATCCTAGTCATGGCTAAATTGACCTAACTTGCTTGAGTTCAAGGTGACTCATATCAAATTGGGCTAAATCCAACCGAGTTCAAATTCAAGTTCAAGCTCAAGTTCAAGATCAAGTCGGCTTAGACCAGTCTCGCCAAACTCATCTAAGTCTTAAAACCAATACTCTTAAGCCATCACATCAAATTGAACATCCATACCATTCAAAAGGTAGGCCCCACCATGAAAAGGCTCATCCAAGTCTTAAAACCAGTACTCTTAAGCAATCACATCAAATTGAACATCCATACCATTCAAAAGGTAGGCCCCACCATGAAAAAGGCTTGTCTAAGTCTTAAAACCAGTACTCTTAAGCAATCACATCAAATTAAACATCCTTACCATTCAAAAGGTAGGCCCCGCCATGAAAAAGGCTCATCCAAGTCTTTAAAACCATGACTCTTAAGAGATCACATCAAATTGAATATCCATACCATTCAAAAGGTAGGCCGACTATGACAAAGGCCTAATACATGAATCAGGCATATTGATAGTGACACTAACGCCAGCCAGCTAGCTGGTGTCAAAGCTCTATGGCCCCACCATGATGTATGTGTTTTTTAGGGCATGAGTCCATGAAAACAAAAATTTAAAAATTTAAAAAAAAATAAATAAATAAAGGCAAATCTAAATCTCAAAGTGGGCCATACCATAGGAAATAGTGAGGATTGAATGCTTACTGTTAATGATTGTTTAAGGGGCGCCATAGGAGTTTTGGATCAAATTGATTTTTTTTTCCTTTCATTTAGGCCCGTGTGATCTTATTAACAGTTTGGATGGCAAATAAACATTACACTAACCCTACAAAGTTTTGAATAATAGACATTTAATCAAAATAGTTTTCCTATAATGTGATCTACCTAAGATTTAGATTTGACTTATTTTTTCCTCATGCCTTAAAATAAGATAGCAAATGGATGGATGGCAGGGATAAAACACATACATCATGGTGGGGCCTACAAAGCTATGACGGCCACTAGGCCAAACTGCGTCCTAAGGCCAATCTCAACCCGACCCATTGCCACGTGGCTATTTGTAATAAAAAATAAAAATAAAAAGTACAATTTTTATTTTTTATTTTAAAAAAGAAAACAGTAATATTACATTTTAGGTTTTACATTGGTACCTACATGGAAGGTTTGGCAACCCTAACCCTAGAATGATGCATGAAAAAGTGAGTAGAACGTGGTTTCACACGTAAGCATACAAAGCCCACCGACCCCATCCCTTTTTCTTTTATCTTTTCTTGGCTTTCTCCATTTCCCAAAGTCCATATCTGACCCAACAAGTACATCACCTCCTTTCTACATCTCAACTAACATTCACCGTCTGATTCTCTCTCCCTCCCTTCATTTCTGCGTGCACACGCACCTACGGTTTTCAGTGGGGATTACATGGTCTGATCATGACCCACTTGCATTGATGGGGTGTAGATCTGAACTGTCTGAATTGTGGGCCCCACTTTAGATGGAGCATAGCCAAAGAATCATAGCTATTGGACGATGACAATATCATTTTTTTTTTGTAGACATTAAATCATGGATGGTTAGGATTAGGAAGATAGGACTGTCAATGGGTTGGATTCAATGGGATGATATCCTTGATCAGACGGTTAGGATGGGCCATATCAGTTCCATTTTTGGTCTGTGCCTCATCCGCAATGGGGCCCACAAATTTGGACGGTCTGAAATTAACATATCCCTGTCAAGTGTAGGACGGTCTGAAATTAACAAATTTTTTTCTTTATTTTTGGTGGGCCTAGCTGTAGATGGACCACACCATAAGAACCTTAGGGCCTGTTTGGCCGGATGGTATTGGAAGGGATTGGAAGTTAAATCCCAGGATTGGTCGGACGTGCCGGGGTGATCTGATCCCGGATGCAGCAATCCCATGGATCTTAAGACAATCCACTGACAACACCATCACTGCCTTTAAATCTCATCCAATCCACCCTAATCCGTTTAAATATGCCTGGAACGTGTTTGGCTCGAGAGATTGGAAGGGATGGGAAGGTTTAATCCTGGGATTGGCCGGGCGTGCCAAACAGACTCCATATAGCAATCCCGGGACATAGCAATCCCATGGATCTTAAGACAATCCACTGACAACACCATCATTACCTTGAAATCCATGCCATCCACCCTAATACCATTCAATCCCTTCCAATCCACCCGGCCAAACGAACTGATAAGGCAACTGTAACCCTTGAGTCTGTGGCCTGCAAAAGGATGGTTAAGAACAAAGATATCAATGGTCTACATTCAACAAGATAGATTTCATATATAGATGGGGTGTGGAAGGTAGGGAATCATTGCTCCAGAGAAGGTCCCTTAGACCAACGGTCTTGATCACCAAACAGTGAACTCCACATCCACATACTCGAGGCCTGGAATATCTTATGCATGTTCCTATTGTTGCTTGGCCCACCCCATCACAATGGACGGCTACATTCTCCAACCTAACACCTATGTGGGACATCTGATCCGTTCATCAGCTAGGACACCCCCTGCAGATAACCTGGTCCAAAGTTCAACCGGGTCAACTCAGTAACGTGGAACACACATGCATGGAAACAATCAATGGTTCCATAATGACTAAGAACCGTCCATATCCGACATACACAGGTGACCCATGATAAACGGACCAGTCTGGTTCCTAGGTCAGGCTATTCACAAAGGGGTCCCACACGATGCATGAATAGGATGTCACACGTGACAGGAGACCTCCCTTGGAGACACGTGTGGGATCAACAGCTGTTAAAACTGAAAATGCCCAAAATAGAATACAATATCTAACCCTTCCAGTAGGTTGTACCCACTATGATGATCACCTAAGGTCAAAATCAGATCCATCTACCCATCAGGTACCCCACACCATAGAAAAATATTATAAATAGAAAAATACAATTGTGGTCCATTCAATGATTGGATGTGACTACCCTTTGAATAAGGTCATCCTCATGGTGGGTCCAACCTATTGGAAGGGTTGGATTTTGTAGAAACATGATACGTTAGAAATTATCTTCTGGGCGGACTGGAACTTATAGTCCAACGAGTTGGACTCTGAGGCCTTCTCTTACTAAAATATGATAAATGGTCTGGTACAATCACTTGCACTGAATAATGGTGTATGCAATTAGAAGATTAACAATATGGGAAGTCATTAATCGACACCCATATGTGAAAATCGTCTGATTTACACGGAAAGTTGGGTGTAAGTGGTCAAACTCAATCGTTCACCATTAAAATATCAAGAGTATGCAACTGTTGTACGGTAATCGGGTTATTTTACTTTTGTAAGGAAGATCTGACCCACATGGTATGGTAGTAAAAGCACATGGTAAGTAAGCATTATTTATAGATTAGATGTGCTATGATGGCAGTCTAAGGGAAAGAAACGAGTAAATTCAAAGGTCCACTTTAATGGGTACTCTTTCAAGAATCTCCTACCCTTGTGTTACAATAAAGCAAGGAGAAAAACATTGATACTCTGGCTGAGTGTGTTAGGTGATACACAAGCAGTTAGAAATTGCATATGTGCACAGATACATCTAATTCAAATTAAATTGTCTAAGTCATGGGTCCCAGTTTAGATGTAGCATGAACCAAAAATTAAACTTTTTTTATTATCTTATTAATAGATGGGAGACATTTATTTGATGGTTGTCATCCAATGGTCCTATTTCCACAAACCAGTGTCCATGAATCAAAGGTTAGGATTGTTGGGCCGACGTGATATTGGGAATTTCATGGGTTTACGTTGAGGTAATATATGCCACGTATACAATTTCTTAGTGCCTGCATATCAAGTGTGATATGAGCCAGAGTATCATATAACTCCTCCAAAGTGAAAGTACCCATCCTCGGTTATATTCTTTGGAACTGGTTGCAAGCAAGCCCTTCGGGTAAAATCATGTACAAGTTTCAACATGTGGGATGATCACATGCATTCCAACATATGGTATTTGCCATGACTTCTTATTATGTAGGGCCCACCGTGATGTGTGAGTGTCATCCAACCCGTCTATTAGATGTACCAGGTGTTAGTATTGGATTGTAGAATCTAGACCGATCCTTATATAACTTAGGTCGGCCACATCAAATGGAACAATGGGGGACATTGGGTATAGGAACACTTACCATAGAAACTACCAAATAGAATGTGGGGTCCACCGTCGGGTGTATTCCATCCAATCTAGTCATTAGGTGAGCCCTACCAGGATTTAGAGACACCCCAAAACTCAGGCCATTAACCAAAACCATGGTGGGATGCACTACATGAATATATAGGTTTTAGGTTTGAATGTACATTGCTACCTGTTGTGTGTCCCACCTCAGTGTTGGATCATGATGATTGGTTGGAACATAAGGTGAACATGAGGAGATTCACCAGATGCAGGGATTGGATTCCACAACGGCATTGGAGGTGGGCCCAAACAGCTCTAAACGCATGGTAGCTACCATGCTTTCGAAGTAATAAAAGGAGATACTTGACATTGCGCCAGGTAGTATATGGCCATCCATACTCATGCACCAACCTACTTAAATGTGGTACTCATGTACGACAATCCGGACCGTTGGATCATCTGCAGTGAAATTTGACGTTGAACAGATGATGGTAGATCTCCAAATGTCGGACATCTAATGGATGGTTAAGATGAAAAATGTCATTGTGGTGTGACCCATCAACGGTGGGGCTTGTAGTTTGGTGATTGTGGACTGATTGACATGTATGCCACAAGTGCATTGGCCTTATGCATGCATATGAACAGTCAAACTCTGTCAGAGTATTAAAAAGAGAGAAACTCATCAACCGTGTTTTACAGTCTTTAGTTCACACTGATCGTTTTTCTTTTTGTCAACCCATTTGGTAAAAATAAGGATAGAGACTGCAGAAAACTGGGCAGTAGGTCTGGTGCTCTCCTGACCACTGGACTCTTGTGCACCTCCATCTTCTTATGACTTGCAAAATTTCATAATCTTCCATTTTCGATGGGAAGAAATGAATGGTATAGATTGTACACTTACCTGTGTCACGAAACCCAGCTGGACGTCATCGTAAATTTCGACATATGGGTATTGATTGTTGAGTGGCATTCATGAAGAAAATGAAAAAAAAAAAAAAAATGGCCATCGGATCGTTGATGCGGCGCGCCGGAAATCTAAACGTTGGGGGGAATGAAGCCTGGTCCGAAATCATTCTCGTGATGGTTGGTTCACATGAATGGTTTCGAACCAGACAACATTCCCCTCAACTATTTCACACAGAGTGAGAGAGAAAGAGAGAGAGTAGCAATGAACCATGCATTATTATTTTGATGAGTCCTTATATATACGTGGGGATGGGAGGAGATTCTTTGGTGGGTCAGATGACATGGAGTCCACTTTCTACACCTCTCCTAACATGCTTTTCACACTCATTAACTTAATTTAATAATCTCACATTGAGAATTTGTTCACTTATGCCATTGTATATTCACATACAACCCTTTATTTTCCACTAATGTGTAACTTTGGTGGACCACCCTAGTGTGATAAGGTTGGTCATATATACCATAAAGATGATGGAGACTGAAAATTGGACCGACTTGAGCCACATATATATACTTAATCATATCATTGGTTGTACATTGGTTTTGATGATGTAGCCCTCCAAATAAATGGGCCATCCTAGTTTTCTCTCTAGGTGATAATTATGATGTGTCCCACCTTTTGCATGGTGTGGATGTTATACATAAATGAAACATTGTATAGATAGAAAGCATTGTATGTGAAAGTTAACATGCAACCATATTTTATGTGAACATTAGGTGGGTTTATTTGATGATTAGTAAGTAAAGAGAAATGTTCTGGTGCTCTCAGAGTTAATATAAGCTATAGTGCTCTTAGTTGTGATGGTTCGATTTGATAAGCCAATTGATTGATCTGAACTGTCCATTAAGCCCACAACACATTTCATGGAGTGTGATGTAAAAATCACACTGATCAAATGAGCTGATCTATGTTTGATTTGGCCTTATTTTCTATAGACGTCTCTTTTTCAAGCTAGGAATGGGATGGTAACAATTGGCTAAAAAAGGGATTATGTACAATCATGAGAAATGCATAATGGGTACCTACAAATAGATGGATTAAATTGTTGATTTGACCTACTTTCTGTAAATGATCTCAACCGTCCATATTAAAGCCCATGGATCAAACGGTTAATGTTTATCAAATAATTACATTTGCATGGTAGCCCATGAAATGCAAGCTGAACCTGATGAACAGTCTAGATTAATGGATTGGATTGTCTAAGTGACCCAATGCTAGGAGCTCTATAACTTGTCTCTTAGAGCATTAGAGCACTTTCTCTTAAAAGTAAAGGAAATTAGAAATAGTTGGTGAACTAACTAACACCCTTTTTCTCCTTCCATTGATAATAAATGTTGCTTGTAAACAAGACTAGGGTTTCTATTTTTAGGTCAACCCCATGTGCTTGTTCTAGCCACTAACACACCCTTAAAGATGTCCTTTTTACCTTCCATGGCTCTCGCTAGCCTTGGTTTGAACCACTACTAGCATTGCACGCGGTTGTGCACCCCAGACACAACAACATGTCTATTAAAGCAATCGCATCGAGAATCTGTGTAATGACGTGTTTGGATGACACTCGTATTTCATTTTTCATTAAATCTACAAGTGATATGAAGATGTCGGGGAAAGCAGCTCCCTTTCCTTTTTTTTCTTTTCAAAATAATGGTATTAGCGAGAGGTTGCTTGACTTCCTCTCGCACATGGTCTACAATGTAAGATGTTTTTGAAAATCCAAACCATCCATCAAACTCAACTATTATTTTAAAAAAATAAAAACATACGGGTGAAATTTGAGGCCACTTACATATTTGAGTGGGCCACGTCTCATATTTAATTCTAGCTGTTCTCACACTTTTAGAAACATCAAAATATATCCTAAATATTGTTAATGGAATTTCGCAGGGCATTGGGTTAGACTATTATGAGACATTTGAGTTTTGATGTCAGTTGAGATTTTCTCACAACCGTGTTGCAATATTCCACGATTTTTCCACTAAGTAATGGTCATTTAGGCTGATATTGCAATATAGATTAGGAGGTAGAAATGCTGCTATGTTCTAATTGGGGTTCAAATGACACTTAAACAATGTGATATGGCCACTAAAATGGAAATGATTCAGTGTTGGGTTGTAGCACTAAATTGGTGTATTTAATGTTTTCTTTTTAATAAAGATTGCCATATTGTAATAGTATTTTCTGGCCAGAGAGAGAGAGAGAGAGAGAGAGAGAGAGAGAGATGGACCTGATGATATGTATGGTGTGATCTGATTTCTGGGGTCCATAGTTCAGTGATCAGAAAAATGAGCCGATTGCGAAATGGCCCATGTTGGGAAAATCATAACCCTTCAATTGGTACAGATGAGACTAATGGTTAAGAAAGAAGATATAGCAAAGGCCCATGATGGACGGTTCGTCCAAAGGGTCCATGCCCAGCATCTTCCAATCTTTTTTTTTTTTTCTGGCATGATGTATTAATGTTGGACCACTGAACCATGGCCCTCGGTTCTACGAACCAAAGACCGGAGTGTATATATGTTATTGCGTGGAGCATTTTCAAAAATACATCTTCCCTTGTCTTTCATTTTCTTTCAAACACCCGCTATAACAGTTGTTGCATGAGGGGAAGCGGATCAGGTGGTGTTGCCCATACCACCCCCGGCAGCCGTGTGGTCATGTGTTGGGCCCTATGGGGCCTACGTATGTATATTATATCCATGTTGTCCATTTATTTTTACTGAGTGTATTCTGGTTTGATCGATTCAGGGGGTGTGAGGGTGCCGTCGACAAAACCAAATTTGTTCTTGGCATTAAGGGCTCTTATCATGGCTTTTTGCCACTTGGGGTAGTTGTTGCCTGTGGGAAGGCTATTGACGAGAATTAAACAGGAGAATCTGAGAGGTGAAGAAGATAAGAAGAAGGGATGGGTGGAGTGTTGTTGTCGGCCATGGCAGAATGGGCAATCACAATTCAGTCAAATATTTCTCTCCCTCTTCTATCTTTATATTTTCCACCTTTAGGGCATGAACCGAAAGATGAAAACCATATGAACGGTGGTGATTGAATGCCCACCATTGGCACTTAAATTTCCAATTAAGCTGATATTTGTGTTTCCCTTCATCCACGTCTGTGAGACCTTATCAACCGGTTGGATGGAAAATCAACATTATGGTGGTCCCAGGAAAATTTCGACGGGTCTACTTCATTTTTTGGTTGACGTTTGGAATAAGTTACAACACCTGTTGTTTGAAGAGCCTGGGCCCACTATGATGTGTATATTAAATCCACTCCCTCCATCATTTGAGACACGCCATGTTATTATCTATGCCCAAAAATGAGGCTGATTCAAAAGTTAGGTAGGCCATCACACAGGGAACAGCAGCGATGGGGATGATCACTGAAGAAACCTTCAGAGACCACTGTGTTTTTATATTCGAATCCAACCTGTTCATCAGCTGAAACCCACTATAATTAAGATACACTCACGCATTCATCCTGATCAAGAACTCAGATGAACCACACGGGGTGATTAAGATGTTTTAGTGGTGATTTTACATTTTCCCATGGCGTGGCCCACATGAGCTTTGGATCGAGTTTATTTGTGTCATATACGGCTAAAATATAGTATATCAGCGTATGTATGGATTGAATGTTAGACATTCATCATGGTGAGCCCCACTGAGAAAAGGTGTTGTACGTGCTTTTCTACAACAGGTGTTGTAGAGGGTCCCCGTCCTATATAAAGTGGATGCCCCTGGGCCAGCTGCACCTGTTGTAACGGTCATTTTCCATGCTCACATGAAGTCCCATCTTTCCGCCTACGTGTCACTTCTGATTGACATCGGAGCCACACAAATGGTGGGCCCCACCATGAAGATCACCTGGCACAGAAATCAGACTGTTTTACTCATCAAAAGGACCATGTGACCGAAATAAGGTCATAATAAACCAAGGGGTAGGGTATGGCAAACTTAACAACTGGGTCAACCTGATTTTTGAGTCAGATGATCTTCACCATTGAAAGAGACATTTGAACGGATCAGATTTCCTACACATGTGAACCATTGGTAGGAAAACCAGGACTGCATGGTTCTTAATGTATAATTGCCCAGGTGCCCTACCTGTGAAAAGACGCACATAAATGAAAAGCTACATTGGATCGACTTGTCGGGCTATCCCTACTTTGTTGATGCCATGTCTTGAAAATCCAACCGATCCGATCATCAGGTGGGCCATGCGACCGATGCTCTTAACCATTCATTTGTTACATATGGTGGTCCACCAGAAGATCAGATCGGCCTGGTTTCTGACACATGGCATCTGCATGGTAGGGATGGACTGATGAACGGCTCCGATCTCACACATGCATAACTCATTTACACATGTTAGACTAGTAAACTTTCAAAGCCGAGTTCAATAAGGCAAAAACTGGGTTCGAGTCGAGTCAACTTGAAAACTTAAGAGTAGTCCTTAACTCAACTGGTTATACTATAGCTATGGCCCACTTAGCAAATAAATTCCAACCTTTCATGTGTTTATGACATCCAACCCGTCCAATAGTTTAACCCTGTCATGAAGATCACCTCATGCAAAATTCAGCCATGTTGACTTCGCAAGTAGGGCTACATTTATATTTTACTATTTATCAATGGCTAAATATTATTTTTTTTGTGCGGCCCACCCAATGAGTGGATTTACTATGTGAGCCTCATGGTTGGAATAACCATTGAAAATGTCTGATGTCACATGCAGTTAACAAATTAAAAGTTATCTACTAAGTAAACCGTAACTTGTAGGATAATAGATTGGATTTGAGACCGTAGTATTTAAAATTACGACAGCTTGTCCGAGTCAATCTGACCGTCGTAATGAGTTTTCTCGAGTTCTGACCGAGTCATGATCAAATTGAGTTTTTTCCAGACCGTCTCGTATTTAAAATTATGTCAACCTGTCAGAGTCAACCAGATCGTCGTATTGAGTCATGATCAAATTCAGTTTTTTTTTATCTTCCAAACCTTCTTGTATTTAAAATTATGCCAACCTGTTTGAGTCAATCCAACCGTCGTAATGAGTTTTCTTGAGTTCTGACCGAGTCATGATCAAATTGAGTTTTTTTTTTTTTTTTTTTTTGATCTTTGTAAAATCTGGTCGAGTCAAGCAGACTCAGTCGTGTCAAATCGAGTCTTTTGGAAATTTAACGTATGTTTCAAATTGCACAAAAGCTTGAGCTTTTAGTGGAAGGGATTGAGTATTGACTTAGTTAAGGATCTTGACATTGAGATTACATATATTCTCAAGGAAAGGATTTCTCTTTTGGTACCCATTTGAGAAAAAAAGGGAAGGTAGGGTTTGGACACTCTCCCTACGCAAGTGCTTGATTCCAAGCTTATGTCACAAGCAATCACAGCTTGTCATCTTAAAAGCTCTTTAAAGATGAGAAAACACATGGCCCACCACAAAATAAAGAACATGGGCCCTGCTAAGACTACTCAAATGTGCAAATGTGGAATGTTTCTGTGATATCTGAGCCGTTCATCATGTGGGTCTTTCTGTTTATGTGACGACAAGAAGATGGGCCCTGCTAAGACTGTTCACACGTGTCAATTAATGTGGAATGTTTTCGAAAGATCTGGGCTGTTCATCAAGTGGGTCTTGATGTTTATGTCTCATGGTCTGAAAATTGGGCTGGTCTGGTCATCAGGTGGGCTAAATATGTATGTTGAGTGTGGGCTGATGGTCAATTCTTTATAACTGTCCATTTTTTTATGCACATGCCTGGCCCACCTGTGACTAGAATGGTCCTATTTTCAGGCCATGGTATGTGCACGGTATGGACCATTTGGTGAACGGTCTGGATCTCATTGGAAATTCTAATAACCATGACATTTCAATTTTTTATTTTTTTATTTTAAAAAAAAAAAAAAAAAAAAAAAAAAAAAGGAGAAAAGAAAAAAGAAAAAAGAGAGGGAAATGATCAAAGGGAATGCGTCTTTTGTTGCATGATTTGCCCAGTCTTTTATTGAAGTTGGCACTAACATATGCTTTTGTTTTTTTAATTGCATGCTGCAATGTGATACGTTGAGACTTTATCCTTTCAATCTGGATCGTCATCCAATGATCCAAACCGTTTATACGATGAATCTCAAATTGTATGGTAGATCCACCACAAAGAAAATGTTTTTTATTTGATTATTTCATTCATTTGAAATTTGGCTCTTTTACTTTGAAAATGGACGGTCAGAATAATCTCCTTGTGTAATTAAAGTGTTGGATCATTCAATCTCATATTTTTTTTGGGTGGCCCACATCCAAAGGATCCCTATCACATGAACGGTTCTGATCATCGGACAAAAACCCAATTCCAATGGATAAAGTCCCGGCGTATCACATTGCATACTTCCGCATGTATTCGCGCAAATCTTAGTGCGCATACTTCGGAAGTGCACACGTGCCCCACGTGCGAGATCCAAGTCGATCATCAGGTGGGCCCATATAGCTTCCGAGTGCAAAAAGGGTAGACCAGACCGACGATGTGGATCGAAAATCAGAACACTGCACTCATTAGGTGGGCCACACAATGTTTGGATCTCCTTATCTGGACCTGAGGTTGGTTTTGGCCCGGGTTTAAAGTAGTTGAGCCAGCCTAGACCGTCCATTTTAAAATTTTCATCATGCTTGGTCCAGCATCAGCTATTTGGACGGCCCTAGTTTATTGCCTGGAAAACTGATTGCCATGAATTGATTCACCGTTGATCAAAGGACACAAATTAGAAAATGACAAGGACCGTCTGCTATCTACCAGTTTTCGCCCCTGATTCATCTACAACCACTGAATTCAGACGAGTCAGGGCGATTCCTACTGAGTCACCTCCCTACCACTTGTAATGTTTATATGTGGTGGATAAAGGCAGTGTTTTTGGGACCCACCTGGTTTTTTTCGGTCATCCAAACCGTGCATCAGGTGTGCACAAACGTGTACATGAGATAAATGAAAATTCAGGCCAATCTAACACTCAGATTGGCCACACATAAGGAAATACCACAAAATCGCCTACAAAACATCCAAGTGAGACGCCCACTGTATTGATCTGATTTCTGGTGTTTCAATTTCAGGATGGAGTGCACCATTTGGGTAGGTTAGATTCAATAGAAATATCACAGTAGGATACATTAATTTGAATGACTGTCCATTGTTCTCTATGGGGTGGGCCATATGATGATTTGATTACTCTTATTTTGGGGAATCGCAATCGCTACCTGATAATTGGATCTTACTGTTGGAGGGGTTGGACACATATCATTGTGGGCCACAAAGAAATTTTTTTTTCTTGAAACATGCATGTGTATGCCATCCAAACCGTACATGATGTGGTTCACTTGAGCCTTCAATCCCCAATGTTTCCTGTGGTGTGGCTCACTTGAATCTTCAATCTGCCTCCTTTTTGGTCTCATGACCTAAAATGATCTGTCAAAATGGATGGACGGCGTGGATAAAACATATACATCATGGTGGGCCCCAGAGCCCTGACACATTAAGACCCTTGGGCCCAAAAGGCCCAGTTGGGCCTCAGCTTCTTTGATGGGTTTGGGTCATACCTAATGGGCTCTTAGGCCATGCTCGACCTATTCAGCTAATGGGCCAGGTCGTGTTTGGGCTGTGAGAACAGGCCAGGCCTGTCTCGGGTCCAGCTTGGGATGATGGAATCAGGCCCAAGGGCTGGGTGCAAACTAAAATTCAGGCCCGTTTCTTAACGGGCCTGATTTAGACAGTTTATAACTGCCGGTCATCACCGCCCAAGTCTAGCATGGCCTGGCTCATTAAGGTGTTTGCAAGGGCAATTTTTGTAATACATTAGGATGCGGTTTAGCTAATGGTCGGTTCTGTGGGCCCCACCATGATGTATGTATTTCATCCACACCGTCTATCCATTTTTTTCAGATCATTTTATGTTATAAGTCCTAAAATGAGATTGTTCCAAATCTCAAGTGGACCACATCACAGGAAACAATGTTGATTAAACGGCCACCATTAAAAACTTCTTGGGGGCGACCAAAGTTTTGGATCAAGCTGATATTTCTTTTTTCCTTTCATCCAGGTCTTTATGACCTAATCAACAGGTTGGATGCCAAATAAACATTACATTGGTTCCTAGGAGATTTTTAATGGTGGACATTCAATCACTACTGTTTTCCTTTGGTGTGGCCCACTTGAGATTTGGATCTACCTCATTTTTGGGCTCATTTCCTAAAATGATACGGAAAAATGGATGGATGGCGTGGATAAAACTTCAACGAACCCTATTGAGATTTCAATAGTGGTCATTCAATCCTCACTTGCGTAGTCCACTTAAGTTTTGGATCTCTCTCATGTTTGGGCTCAAGTCCTAAAATGAGCTGATGAATAGGATGGACGGAGTGGATATAACACAAACATGGAGGTAGGCCCCACATAGCTTTGGGTCAATGTTACCCTATATTACAGGCAAGCCGCGTCCTATCCGAGCGGACCATCTTATTAGTAGAAGTTCATTAAATAGCCATTCAAAGATTTTGTTCCCAAACGTCTTAAATAGTACTAATGGGCCTCAAAATGTGGTCCACTAAATAAACAGCATAGCTTATGACCTATTAATTGGTTTTACGTCCAGACCATCCATCCGATGTGCCTGATCAGGATGAAGGCACTCCCCAAATCAGGCCATTATGAAATTTAGGTGGGCCATGCTGCATGAATTTAGAGGATTTAAACATGATTTTACACTCTTTCCACACTGAGGCCCACCTCGGTTTTGGATCAACCTAGTTTTTGGGATATGTGGTGAGCAAGAGAAGACACACCCGATGGACGGTGTGGATCTCATTCATATTTCCTCCAAATCACGCATCTACGCGAGTCATTCTATTGTAGTTCCTGCTTAGGGTTCATCTGATGGTGCAACGGCCTGATTTTTGTTCCAGGTAATCTTCATGGTGGGGTCTATCATTTTGATGGTGCTGATCTCCTACACAAGTGAGTGGGACCCTAACAAACAATTCGGAATGGACTATTCAAAAATTATGATTTCAAACTGGTTATAGATTCCCGCATCTTTAAATAGTGGGAGTTAATGTGCAAACCAGCTTTCTGTGCTCCCCAGGCGCACCAATCTTGCATTTGTGCCTGGTATATCTGTAACTCAAATCAAACCGTCCAAATCATAGGACCTGCTGTGGATAAAATATAAGTTGATACTAATCGGATGGCTGTAATCTCTGATTTACAAAACCCAATTTTTTTTAAAAAAAAATGTTGAATTCAAACAATTGATTTTTATTTTTTAATGTCGACCGTCCATTTGACATGGACTGATCAACCAGTTAAGTCATCATTTCAGTATAACCATAACTTTGTAAACCATCTGGAGTGTAGCCGACTAGATGTACGGCTAATTTGAGCCAGTGATAAGCCGCGTATACAATTTCTAAGTGCCGGGTATCATGTATCACACTCCGCCAGAGTAGTATCTGGGCATGGTGGACACTAATCAGGGCTCAAGGTCCTTAGACTAGGGTCCAACAAATCCAAACCGTAGCGTTACCAGAGGATCCGAAATCAGCAACGAATCATGCAGCCATCCCGGCCCATAGGCCCAATCAATCTGTGCAGGCTTGGGTTCAACTCATTTTAGCCCAGCCTGGCCTAGATTGGCCCAGCCCAACTTCACACGTACATGCATTCCATCTTACAGAGATTCAATCACTCAGATTGCGTAGTCTAAAACAAAGCACCGACCTTGGTACTGTGTTTATGTGGCAAAGCTTTGTGAGCCCCACCATGATGTGTGTGTTTTATCCACCCTGTCTATCCATTTTTCCAGATCATTTTAGGGCATGAGCCTAAAAATGAGGCAGATCCAAAGCTCAAGTGGACCACACCACCTCAGCTATTTGAATTACCAAGTATAATAATGCATCGGTTAGCTTTCAACCGGGAATCATGTGTGATGTACTTTTATTTATTTAAAAGTGTCCAAATTAAATGAACAAGTGTGGCCCACTCTATCAGCAGATCAACTACAGCTCTAAATATCAATTGTATGTCGTCATGTGAACAAATTAATGAGTGGATTGGATGTTGTACACGTTACCATATTTGCCTTCCAAAAATATTGCAAATGAATGGCCCATGTTGATCATACTAAGGTCGCTCATTTTGATCTAAAGCGTCCACAATGTGGTTATCACCTTTATCCTCCACCTTGTTTTATTATAAAAAAAAAAAAAAAAAAAATCACTTTTATTGGTATTTCAAATGGTCTGATCATTGATCCGGACAACCATCATTTGGTCCCACCCTTGATTGCCAATCACTTTTTTTTTCTGGATGATCTTGACCATTTATTTAATGGGTAGGGAAATGGACAGTCCATGTTGATTCTATCACAAATGGTCCAATTGTTGACCTACACTTAAGACTATCCAATCCACCATGAGGATCCCACCATTGATTACCCATCCCTTTTTTTAAAAAATCACTTTATTGGATGATCCTAACCGTCCTCTCAATGGCTAAGGAAATAGATGTTCCACATTTTGATAATACTACACGTAGTGGATGATCTGATTATTGATCTAGACTATCCACAATGTGGTTCTCACCCTTAATCACCCATCTAGTTAAAAAAAAAAAACACTTTTATTAGAAGATCCTATCAATCCATTCAACGGTTTGTGAAATGCACGCTCATATAGATCATATTACAAATGATCCGATCATTGACCTACATAATCCATCATATGGCCCCACCCTCGATTGCCGATCACTAGTTAAATATCACTTTTGTCTATACATCTTTGTCCATTTAATGGTTAGGAAGATGGATGGTCCATATGGATCATGCCGCAAATGGTACTGGCATTTGCCTTGCACCATCCACCATGTAGGTCCCATCCTTGGTTGCCCATTCTCTCAAAAAATCACTTCGTATGATGATCCTAACCGTCCTTTCAATGCCTCTTAAGGAAATGAATGTCCGGGCCATGTTGATAAAATTACAAATGGTCCGATCATTAATCTAGACCATACATCATTTAAGTTTTCTAACCTCCAATCAGTGCCTGGGAAAATGAACTGTCCATATTAATCATATTTACAGTCCAATCATCGATCTAGACCATCCATCATGTGGGTCCCGCCCTTGATTGCCTACCACTTCCAAAGAACGATCCTATTTAAATAAAATAAAATAAAATAAAATAAATAAATAAAATTAATGCCCATGGGAAATTGTCAGTTCTTGTTGATTAGGCTACAAATAGCTAGGTCATTAATTTATGACTATGGGTGGCAAAAAGCTTGATCCTCCCTGAACCCAATCCAGAAAGTTAAAGAGTTTGGGTCTACCCAATCATCTGGATTTCCTGGGCCGAATACGAGGCGTCCTGAATATAGTCCATCCCTTCCCTCCTAAAATGATAATTATTATAATGTTATATAAAATCTTCAAAAAAAATTAAAATATAATGCAATGCAAGTTTAAAAATACCTAGACATAATTATGATGGTTGTACACATCGTGTTCAATTTTATATAATAAGGGTGTTTTAGATGTGTTTGATATTTTTATATTTATTTTATTCTTAATAATTCTTTAATTACACGGGCCAAGTTCCAATTGGATTTGGATTGACCCATTTCTAGGTAGGTTGGGGGGTTCGAGTTGGGATCTTCAACCTATTTAATAAAAACGAGTTACATTATTGAACCCATCCTCATTACAACCTAAACCCAACTGGACCCCATTGGCAGCCCTATCTATGACATCATCTCCAACATATATATAAAAAAAAAAAAAATCACTCCGGTTTAGATGATCCTAACATCCAACCAATGCCTACGAAAGTGAACAATTCATATTAATCAATACAACATATGCCACACATCCATCATGAATCCCACCTTCAATTGCTAATTCCTCTCAAAAAAAAATAAAAAATCACATGGACCGAGTGATCCTAACCTTCTAAACAGTGGCAAGGGAAATGGATGGCCATGCTACAAATGATATCATCATCAATTTAAGCTCTCTATGTGGCACCACACCTTTCGCTGCCACCACCATCACCTGTTTATATCCGTTGTATGATGGACGCTTTAACATACAAGGTTTCCTTTTGGATGAACATGTCACTCGTCTACATACATTTGTATAATGGGAACTTCTAACATGCAAGCCTTTCTTTCGAGGAGTTATGTGCAAATGGCGGGGGGGGGGGGGGGGGGGGGGGGTTCATCAATCATATGTTAAAAGTTTCTAGAAAATGTTGAATGTGATCATTTTCTTCGTTTTTTAATTCCCTAAATGCACAGAGCTGAACCCAGCTACTGAATGGAAAATGATAAACCATGGAGAGAGAGAGAGAGAGAGAGAGAGAGAGGTCACTTTCTTTAGTTATATATAACTTACAAAAATTTACAAATATATCACACAAGATGTTTGCTAAAGCCCGGCACAATGGTTGAGCACACTGCCCATCTACACGACAATCACTTGCGACTATATCGCATCGACTATATCGCATCGGCATGCATGTGTGAGGTTCCCAATCATCAGGTGGGCCACACCGATTATTAGATCTTCTGAACTAGAAAAATCAGGACATTTCACTCAGTTGGAACAGTGTACAGAACAATGTAGGAGTAGTTGGCCCACCTGAATAGAATGGCCACAGCTTGGGCATTTCAATGCACATCCACCATACCGAAACGTGATTTGCGTCAATTAGCAGGGCGCTAGGTGCATGTGGGCTTAGCAAATCTCATAAAACAAACCACTGCAACAAGTTCTTGCAAGGCAGAGAGCAAATTTCAGGACAGGACACGAAAAGTAAAAAACAAAGAAACTCAAACAGAATAAAATGAACTCACAAGTGGACCGCGATATCCACATTTCTCTGGTCTGCCATCTTATGAGGAAGGGATTTGGCACTCTCTTTCATAGCCTTGGGCGATTCTTTTCCATTCCTCACATTCCTCTCATCTTTATCGTTATCTTCTTTGTAACTGCCCAGACTGTGACGGTTTGGACGTCCGCAGCTGTTTCCTTGAGGGGGATTGATTGCATCATTGCAGCTCTTCCGCCGGCCCAGCTTTGGGGATTTCGCACGGGTCGGAGGCATCTATTGTTTGAATAAGGGGGAAAAAAAATCAAGAATAATTTCCTAATGAATGCATACATGAATAACGGTCGGAGGCATCTATTGTTTGAATAAGGGGGTAAAAAAAAAAAAAAAACCAAGAATAATTTCCTAATGAATGCATACAATGAATAAGGGTCCTGCTTATCAGGTAATTTACAGTTTCCTAATATGCAGGCTTTTGTCCATGTGGGGCCCATGCTTCATTGATCTAATGGGGCCCTGCCACAGTTTGGAAATGCCCCAGAATTATTCCAGATCAGAAGATGCCAACCCAAAAATATAGGTACTTACAGAGATGGCCAAGAACAAACAACAACAAAGGTTCACTTTCAACATAAAAGAGTCCATATCAACAGATTAGATTAAAGAGCCGGGTTGCCAGTGTTAGAATCCAAGTTCCTGTTAGAGTTTAGTTTTACATGTTTTCCAAGCTGAGATGGAGTGGTCTTAATAGATGAGTTCATATCGTTCCTTAATTAGGAGTTCTAATCAGGGTTAAAGTTAGTTTGAGTTTATCTTAATTTATTATTTTCTGTTTGCTTTTCTTGCTTTCGCTTGTGTCTGTGTGACCCTACAGTTGAAAGTGAATTCACAGTTGCTGTGGTGGCATCATATTTTTTATTTAGCTGTTCTTCAAAACCCATGTGTTATGACTATTGAGAACTAGGTGAAGTCTACGTGCCTTGTAGGTCTTGGTGTGTGCCCATGGTGGTTTTTGCACATGTGCATGGTAGTTTTGATTTTCAGTGTTTATTCAGGTTGAGGTATCGCTTCAAATAATACGCTTAAAGCAGAAAAATAAATAAATAAATATTATCAGAACATCTAGATGAGGGTACTTTTTCTTGATCTCAAGACGTCTGGGGTCTAGTGGAGAACGGTTATAGCAAAGTAACTAAGGCAACAAAGTTTGAAATATACCACAACAAGCACTACCACAGAAACTGGCCCTCTATTTGATCTACTAATCATCAGTAAATGAATCTATTTTCAACAGTATATCACAAGCTAATACAACAAAAAAGCCATGGTAGATTTTCCCTAACTCCTCCAAAGCAAGATGCAAAAGTTAAGATTGTAAGGTTACAAACCTTAACAGTGATCTTGAATCCCTTCACATGAATGCTTCTGGATCAATATCCAATTATTTTTCTCGTGTTTTAGTTGAAAATCAATTAAAGGTGGGTGGTGAACTTTGATGATTTACATATCAGGGAGAAAATTATAAGATCACTAACGGATCATAATTTAGATTTTGTTGTTTCAACAATTGAAGGGAAAGATCCATCAGCCATCACAGTTGATGAGATTGTGTTCACATGAACACCAGATGAATCAAATAATACAGAGCATGTATTTCAAAGAGCTTCCATTAGCGGAAGAGATGGTTTCCAAATGGCTGAGGAACATGCTGTACGGTATATTTACAATGTTTTCTATGTTGGAGATCTTGGTTGGAATTTGTGAAGCATGGAACAACTTAGAAAGCGGACATGAAATCTATATTCAAGGATTAACCTTTTGGCAAGAAATCGATTTACTCATTTTACCAGGAAAAGCATAACAATGCAAACAACAAAGAACACTGTAATTATATTTGATATCCAACAATTTCTACATTCCCAAAGTAAAGTTCTTATTTGCTGAAAGGATGGTACACGTCGAGTATATTCTGATATTTTCTATGTACCAAATCTTTCTTGGTATTTGTGAAGCATGAAATAACTTGCAGAAAATGGAAATGAAATCCATATGCAAAATGGAGTTTGCAGTAAAATGGTGAGAGGGGTTTTCTCTCAAAGGTACAGATGACTAGAAGACCCATTCTTCCTGATGAAATCAATATGCAAAATGGAGTTTGCAGTAAAATGGTGAGAGGGGTCTTCTCTCAAAGGTACAGATGACTAGAAGACCCATTCTTCCTTTAACTATCAGAAGAGCAATGTTACCAAATTTGAGTGCAATTGTCAAGGAAGACAATGGGTTGTGGCATCTTCATTTCAACCCTCTCAATTTTATTAGAGTAAAATTGTAATCCGAGAAGATGGTTTCTAACCTTACTATCAATAGATTCTCCTAAATGTCCATGTGAACATTGCATACTTGGAAAGCATCACATTGACTCGTTTTCCAGTAGGAATTAGTGGACACAGACTTTGTGGAATGCTTTTTTTTTGTGTATGGCATCTAAATTTTTGCTAAAGATTAGAAAAAGCCAAGCGAATGTACAAAACCAAACAAAAAGCAGGATCGTGAGCAATCATCTACAAACAAAACTGAATCTGGCCCTCTCAAGGCGACAAAAGAAATTCGATTACAGCCGAAGGAGATTTGATTTTCAGGGCGTGTTTAGGGAAGTGGAAATCGCTAGAAATTAAATCAGTCTCCACAGATATGGTGAATTCTGTTGTTTGTATTGTAAAAGGTAGCTCTAGAAATTGACTGCAACAATTACGCTTTTTCTCGAAAATAAGTAAATTGATTTCTTATTAAAAAGCTAAATCATATGCATCTCTACGATAATGTGAGACGCCTCTCCCTGCTGACTATTGACGCATCAATATTTCCATCAAATCAACATGAAAAATGAACAACGTATATTGAACATTGAATTTTCAACATTTTCACTGTTCCATGATTAATTTCCAAGGGGGTTTTTCCATGCACACGTTTAGGATTCTTCCTACCCAAAATCCCCCTAGATTCAAATATCTGATGACCCAATTCTGGGCCCTATCGAAAACCTCCTGCCATGATTCAGAAATATTGTAAACAAAAAATCTGTTTTATTACTCCTTCCAGATCACCCAAAGACTTACCATGACGGCAAAGCTTCCAAACAAGTTCCCCTTCTCTTTCCATTACAAGCACCCTTTGATGCCAAAAAAAAAAAAGCTGGAAATACCTCCTGGCATCATCCGTAGGACCTTGAAACGCTTGGCGAAACTCTGCCAAATGCCCATTACAAATCCACGGCGCATGAATAGATGACCAATGAATTCCCCCATCAACAAAGTATGCAAAAGTTGGGGATCAATTCGTGCTTCCTCATATAGTTAATGGTGAGCACTGTCTCTCCCAACAAGACAATTAAAGAAACCACCCTAGGGGCGGTAGGCATCCTCCTCCATATGAAAACCGAAGGATTCTCCAAAGCCTACTAACAAAGCCTGACTAGACTAGCATAAAAGGTTTCGAAGGATTCTCCAAAGCCTACTAATAAAGCCTAACTAGACTAGCATAAAAGGTTTTGAGAAAGAAGATCTGATTACCATTTAAAGCCCAGCTCCAAAGGTCTCTCCTTCCCAAGGATCCTTACCACTAAATTTCTTCTTAAGAAAGAACCCTTCGAAACCGTGGGGACCAAACCCCTTAGCTTCCAAACCAACTGAAAACTTGGGATACTGTGATGCCTTTATCTGTTGTCACCTTACAAAGACGAGGCTACCTCTTATTTGAAGCCTCTGACTGGCTCCAAATATCCTCCCAAAACCACAATTGCAATTTCTCCCAAGATTCCTACCATGACAGTCTAGCTAAAGCAAGGGCATTTTCACACAGGGCTCAAGTGGGGTTGCTTGTGGGATGCAGGGGCACAGTCGGAGTGGGCGGCCCGTGCGAGGCGGGCCCCACCCATGTGAGGCAGTAACCATGTGATTTGGGACCCACGAGGGGGGTTTGGCCAAGGTCCTAACCCATGAGATGTGGGGCCTGGGCTATGAGATGAAGGGATTGATTCGCCATGCTCTGACAGTTCGAGCTTTTAGAGCAACTGGTTAATTGTCCTGCATCACTAGCATAAAGGGTTTTGACAATTACTATTTAACGTTTAGTTCCCACTGTCTCCCCTCTCCTTCCCAAGGATTCTTATCACTTAGGCAACCCATAAAATATGCAACTGAAAACACAGAACCTATGATGCCTTTATCTACCTTTCGTTCAAAGCCTCTTACCGGTTCAAAAAGAACCCTTTGAAACCATGGGGGAACCAAACCCCATAGCTTCTAGACCAACTGAAAACACGGGACTTGTGATGCCTTTATCTACCTTTGGTTCGAAGCCTCTTACCGGTTCCAAACATCCTCCCAAAACCACAACTGCAATTTGTCACCCAAGATTCCTATCATTTTTTCTTTTGAAGGATAAGATTCCTATCATGACATAGCAAATACTTATTGAACTCTAATAATAGCCTTCCATCCATGAGAAGCCATGTAAAGAGAAGAATTTTTCATGTACCACCCTCGTCCATCCCATATTTACACATAATTACTAGCCCTCCAAAATCTTCTTCTTCTTCTTTTTCCTTTGAAAGATTTGCCTCCATAATCTTTCACCTTCCATTCCAAAACGCTATACCCATTTGGCTAGCAAAGCAAAGTTCATTAACCTTAATGATCTAATTCTTGCTCGGCTATCAAACTTTCAACCACTCCAACAAATGAGACTTGCATATACATGCGTGTATGGATACAAGATATGCTTGTTTACAAAAATTGTCACATTTTTATTATGTTTTAATAGGAATGCATGGCAAGATAAAGGCTTTTATTAGTTCTAGGAAAATACATTCCAAGCCAAGACATACCACAAACCCTTAATTACAACCTACAGGGAAAACCATTGATTAAAAAGGAAAAAAGCCAGGGAAGATTCGCCTGTATATGGTACAAAAAACAAGTAAGCAAATGATGCTGAATCCCAAACTAATGTCCTTCGTCTTTAGAGCTTCTAGAGCATTGATTAGGGTAGAGCCTTTAGGAGCTTTACGGATCTTGTAGCCTTCAACATTTAGGCATCTCGTATAGCCAATTGGACATTCGGGTACTATCCACATGCCATGTATCCAGAGAGCATAGGCTTCAAATGGTCATGTAGCATTGTGTACGTGTCTTGTTTACTTACAGGCTGCCATCACCAGGCCGGAAGGTTTCTCACAACACTAATGTGGTTGGGACTTAGAATATTGACATTGCTATGGGTCTAACATAATTAAAATAAAACTAGTAGAGTATTAGTTTTAGATACTCATGTATCGAGAGAGCATAGGCTTCAAATGGCCATGTAGCCTTGTGGTATACGTGTCTTGTTTAGCAACAGCTTGCCACACCACGTCGGACGGTTTCTTACAACACTAATGCGGTTGGGACTTGGAATATTGACATTGTTATGGGTCTAACATAATTAATATAACATTGGTAGAGTATTAGCATCACGTGAGGTTGGAAAGGTTGGCACAGGGCAACTTTACAAAGAATATTGACATTGCTATGGGTCTAACATAATTGATATAAAACTGATAGTATAAAGTTTTTGATAGTCATGTTAATGCAGGGGCATTTTCACACCGGGATTGAATGGGGTAGCCTGTGGGATGCAGGGACACACTCGGGGTGGGCAGCCCATGTGAGGCGGGTGGCTCGTGTGAGGCAGTACCCACGTGATTTGGGGCCCATGACGAGGGTTCGGCCGAAGTCCTAACCCATGAGATGTGGGGCCTGGGCTATGAGATAAAGAGATTAATTCGCCATGCTCTAACAGTTCGAGCTTTTAGAGCAAGTGGTTAATTGTCCTGCATCAAATTGGTATCAGAGCGGGAGGTCTCGGGTTCGAGACTCATAACCGAGGGTGATTAATGCCGGGGCATTTTCATACCAGGCTCGAGTGGAGTAGCCTTTGGGATGTAGGGACACACTCGGGGTGGGCGGCCCGTGTGAGGCGGGTGGCTCGTGTGAGGCAGTACCCATGTGATTTGGGGCCCATGAGGGGGGTTCAGCCGAGGTCCTAACCCATGAGATGTGGGACCTGGGCTATGAGATAAAGGGATTAATTCACCATGCTCTAATAATTCGAGCTTTAAAAGCAAGTGGTTAATTGTCTTGCATCACATGTATCTGAAGAATATTGACCTTGTAACCTTGTGGTCTAAATGCCTTGTTTAGCAACAGGTTGCCATCACCATGTCAAACAGTTTCTTACAACACTATCGTGGTTAAGACATAGAATATTGACATTGCCATGAGCCTAACATAAGTAATATAAAACTGATAGAGTATTAGCATTGTGTGAGGACAGAAAGGTTAGCACGATGCCAGACCTTTGGTGGAAAGTCTAGCACAAGGTGGATTGCACCCCAGCACGAAGCCCTAATGTACTAGACACGAGGAAGGTCCAGTAGAGTTGGTGAAAGGCCAACATCCATGTGGCGCGAGGCCTACATGGGTAGTTTATGAGGTTGGCACGAGGCCATTCTTAAAGTCACATGAGGCCTACACGTGCGTTTCAAACAGTTGGTGTGAGGCCACTGCTAGATCTTGCACAAGATGGTTTCTTATCTCCAGCCACCCTTCCCTTGAGAGGAAAAGCCTCTAAGAAATGGATCTTGGGAAGATGAGTCCTTGGAATCTTGGGAACATTCCTTAACACTCGTGATGAAGAGAAGGGTGGCGGGAACATTCTCGAAGTTGATCTCGAACAATGAAGAGAACTCCAAAGAGTTGAAAATGAGTACCCAAGGGGGTATTTATAGAACTTGGGGGAATCTTCTAACCAATTTTCCCTCAAAATAGGTGGTTAGGGGATTATTTCCCACCCAAATGACAATTACAACCCATTATGCATGCTCATTAGGGTGTTATATCCCTCCAAACAAGTATTGCAATTTCCTTCACACCAGAAGTCAAAGCATGGAGCAACTTGTCGTCTCGTGTCAACTCCGAAGTGGTCTCTCACCAACTGTAGATAGTTTCCACGAGGCCATTTTATGCTGAGAAAATGTCGGATCACACCAACTCTTGGCAAAGTCACACCAACTCTTGGTCAACTGTGCAACTTGATGATTCAAATCTGCTAGAATATGGCCTTACACCAGCATTGACGGTTTTGCATGGAGTGAACTTAGACGATTGTGAAGATAGTTTCACGCCAACCTTCAATTGATACCACAAGCTGAAAATATGTGACGCCATGCCATATATATCGTTGATGTTAACACATGAGAAATATGGGCATATAGCTGTATGGCTCACCTAATGGATATGGATGTGGGTTGTGTTGTATATATACAACCCAGCTATGGCTCACCTAATGGATATGGATGTGGGTTGTGTTGTATATATACAACCCACCTAGTACCTTCTCCTATCTATTCTTGGGTTAAATTGGATTATGATTCTTGGTTACAGCTTAAGAGGAATTTTTACTTTTGTTACTTAAGGGTGTTTCTGTCTTTTTCAGTTGCTTATTATTAATATAAATAGGTCGAGAGGGGATGTCCAGCCCCTACAATCCTCTTTTCCTTTCTTTTCACAACACTTTCTTCTTCTCTCCTATTACTTCTTATTTCTTCTACTTCTAATTTACAAATCTACATGGTGTCAGAGTAACCTTGTTTCTGATCTAATCCATCTTTCTCCCATCCACCCTATTCTTGTTTCCTCTTTTTATTTTGGGCTCTTACATCCCTTTTGTGCTAAAATCTTTTAAGAAACCTTGATCTAATCCATCTTTCTCCCATCTACCCTATTCTTGTTTCCTCCTTTTATTTTGGGCTCTTACATCCCTTTCGTGCTAAAATCTTTTAAGAAGCCTAAGGTTTCTTTTCTTGTTGTTGTGTCATGCATTTGTAATGGTCCATGCGTGAGAAGGGGATGAATTGTTTGTGATCATCACCTCTCGTGGGTTTTGTGTGCGTGGGCTGATTGCCTTTGTTAGATGCCATGTTCGCGATCATCAATCCATGTGATTGGTTGAAACGTGTGGACATGTAGGCTAGTTATTCTCTTCAAGTGTGTTGTCATACCGTGTGAAGTGTACAAGTAAGCGTTCGTTGATAAACCTTCTCTCATGTTGCTAAGTTAAACTCGATTCATGTTATCCTTTCCATGTCTGTAAATCATGGTTGGCCCATCTTCCAACTGGACATTAAAAATGCTTTTCTTCATGGTGATCTCACAAATGAGATTTATATGGAGCAACTACCTGAATTCCTTGCTCAAGGGAGTCAAACAAAGTGTGTAAACCAAGAAAAGTGATCTATGGGTTGAAGCAGTCTCCACGTGCATGGTTTGACAAATTCAGTAAAATTGTGATAAACTATGGCTTTGTTTAAAGTCACGCAAATAATTTCATCTTTGTAAAAGCATATGTTAATGGTCTTGTCGTTACATGAAGTGATGATTGAGGGATTGAGGAGCAAAAGATGTATCTTCAGAGGCATTTTTCTCACAAAAGATTTGTCCCAATAGAAATACATTATGGATTTGCTCAGAGATGGGTCTTGTTGGTACCAAGCCAGTTGATATAGCAATGGATTTGAATTATACACTTGTTGTGATCAAGGAGGTGTATTTGAAAACCCAGGGAGGTAATAGAAGGCTCATCTATTTAACTATTACTTGCTCAAACATATCTTATGTTGTGAGTGCAATGAGCCAATTTATGAGCTCTCCCAAAGTACCTAACATGGATGCAGTCATCCAAATTCTGCGACGTCTTAAAGGAGCATCAGGTTAGGGAATTCTGTACAGATGGAACAATCATGTTTAGGTCATTGGGTATTCTAATGCGGATTAGGCAGGTTCTTTGACAAATGGGTGATCTACTACTAGGTATTGTACATTTGTGAGAGAAATCCTAGACACGGGGAAGAGTAAGAAGCAAAGTGCTATGACCTGATAAAGCATCGAAGCAGAACATAGAGCAATGGCTCATGCTACCTGTGAGCTAATGTGGATCAAGAAACTATTGCACCAAATGGGATTTGTGGATAAATAGATGGCATCCCACATTACAAACAATCTAATCTATCATAAAAGAACCAAACACATTAAAGTCGACTGTCTCTTTATACATGAGAAGGTCTTCAGTGGTGAAATCTCTATTCTACTCTGGATCAACTTGTTGATATATTCAATAAGGCTCTACCTCACAACCAGTCTACACGCATATACTCCAAGCTTGGCATAAACAACATCTATTATGCTCCATCATGAGTTCTGTTAATGCATGAGAAATATGGGCCATACGGTTGTACAACCCACCTAATGGATATGGATGCATGGGAAATATGGGTCATACAATTGTACGACCCACATAATGGATATGGATGTAGGACATGTAGCAGTACGACCCACCTAATTAATCGATATGGATGTAGGATGTACAACCCACCTATCACCTTCTCGTCTATTCTTTAGTTAATTTGGATTAGGCTCTTGGTTAGGACTTTAGGAAAAAATTTTACTTTTGTTAATTAAGGGTGCTTGTCTTTTCCACTTGCTTATTATTAATATAAATAGAAGGAGAAGGGATGTCAAGCCCTACAATCCTCTTTTCCTTTCTTTTCATTACTCTCTTCTCTCCTCTATTTTTTCTTATTTCTTATACTTCTAGTTTACAAATCTAGAGTTGACAATGCAATGCAATACAATATATATATATATATATATATATATATATATATATATATCAACGAGTCCATGTTGTGCCAACTTTCCAATGTTGTGCAGTAACACTATCAACAATGTGTAAGTAACAAATCATCTTCTTTTGTTTGGCTTTTCTCTCACGTCTTTGTGTTTTTTAGTGCAACCAATTTATTTGTGTCCTCCAACATTGAACGTGAATTCACAGTTGGTATTAATCAAGTTGAGAACCCAGTGGGTAATTCATGGTGGCAACATGTTTTTTGATTTAGTGGTTTTCTTCAAAACCCTAGCAAGTGATCACATGTATGGAACCCTTGGCGTTTGTTGTTTGAAAAGAACCCTATAATTCCTCAATAAATAAATAAAATAATAATAAGTAATCTACTAAAAACATGATAGTATGTACATGACAAAAGTGACCATAGTTAATAGCGTGAGAATAAGGAACTATGCTAGCAAAATTACATAGGCTCTACTCATTTTTGGAGAAAGAAAAAATATGGAGTTTTAGATTTGCAACTTGTGAAGGGCGAAGGGTACTTGAATAATTGACCACTAACAAGAGCTCTTCTATTATATGGTCTCATAAAGCGCACCAACGTATTTTCTAAAGTTGATATTCTCTGGCATTTCATGCAAAGTTTATAAATTTGGCCACTCAAGGAACATCTCGAAACTATTGCTTATACTAGCAAAAGTCTATGGAATATACCTTTTTAAGGATTCTTTTTTATTGATAACAATATTTTATTTGAAAAATGAGGTAAAACTGCCATCAACCTGTCAAAGCGATGGGTAGGAAGAATTTGCAACTCATGAAAGGTAAAGGGTACTCGAATAATTGACCACTGACAAGAGCTCTTGTATTATGTGGTCTCATAAAACACACCAGTGTATTTTCTAAAGTTGATATTCTCTGGCATTTGATGCTAAGTTTATAAATTTGGCCACTCGAGGAACAACTCTAGACTATCGCTTATACTAGCAAAAGTTCATAGAATACCTTTTTAAGGTTTCCTTTTTATTAGTAACAAAATTTTATTTGAAAAATGAGGCAAAACTGCAATCAACCCATCAAAGCGATGAGTAGGAAGAACCTATACCTTTTTAAGTTCAGTCTTAGGGGGTGGTCCTTCATGGTAGAAGCTTGGCATTGGTGTTGCCTTAAATGTCAAGCTCTTCCTAAGCAGCTTTATGTCAGCCTCTCGCTCTTCCTAAAAAGCCAGGACCAATTAAAAAGAGAGATTTTAAGTAACTCATGTGTGCAGATAAAAAGTCAGCCTCCCTCGCTTGCAAACAAATACAAGAAACAAATAAAGAAGTAGAGAAAAGTGAAATCCTCATACACCCACTTGTCTTAGAAAAATTGAAGTAATTTACCTTGGTCCTTGCTTCACACTGGGTTTTCTCTACCTCCAAAGCTTGGTGCTTCTCCTCCAACTTTGAGTAGAACTAAATGAGAAAAGAAGAAGGAACAAAGTCATGGAACTTATCTGTTGAAGAAACAATACAATGGCCAGATTGGATGACCCGTCTAAATAAAAAGAAACCCTAAAATTTTACATGCAAATGTCTAGTGAAAAAAGTACCTCCCTTCGTTTGGCTGCCCGCTCACCACATCTAAAAATAGGAGCAGCTGCCATGGTCGACTTGACTTTTAGCGTTCTTACAGATGCTGCATTTCTATGGTAGTTGAGGATAATCTAATAGCAAAGTCTAAAATACAAACAGGTCATGAGAAAAAGGAAATAACTAGATTGTAGGCCCACTGGAGCTAACAGAGGATACGATGATGCCTCAGAGCAAGCATCTTCTTCATCTGGATGCTTTGAATTATCAGGTTGCAGTGGCTTCCTTGATGTGAGTGGGTTTGGCTGCAATAAATTGCAATAATGGAAACATCATCAGTAAAGAAGTCCCTCTCCAGTATATATAATCTACCAATAGTTTCTCATTGCTTCTGCAAATAGTTGCATTTTCCAAAGCCCACTTCTTCGGAAGGCCATAGAAGACCACTTCCAAAACTAACTACAGGACAGACTACTTTTGGATTTCAAATGCCAGAGTACTGAAAAGCAACTTTCCTCCTAGATGTGAAGGGCTGGTTCCAATCCTCATGAAGTGCATAGCTCGAATGTGAAAATTCCAGGGATGAACTTCTACATCCCATGGTAAAGAAAACTAGCAAGTAATAATTAAAGAGTTCTTCCCCGCAATATTATCATCCAACTAGCGTGTAATTAGCAATATGTCATGTGTGAATGACATCCAACCCACCTAAACAGTTAGAACCAACATGAAGATCACCTAGTGCAAAAATCCGGCAAAGCCACTCATCAAGTGGGTCAAACGAGTAGACATGGGATAAAGTGAGGAAATAATTATATTCACCCATTTACAAATTAGGCAGGAACTGAAAAAAACAACTCAATCAATGAACCACATTTTCGCTTTCCATCCAAACAAGAACAGAGCAAATGGGAAAATGAAACTTGCCCATGCAATTCATGTGGAAAACGGTGCAAGTAGATGTGAAACATCTCATTTTACAACAATTGTCATCATACATAACCAGAAGTGTGAAAAGGCTGAGGAAAATGGGGACGAATGCTCAGCTACGCACCAGTTCGCACCGAACTCGTGGGAACTTTTATAAGAACTCACTATACGTGATGTGACTCCAAAATCTGAACAGTCCACGTGAAGCAGCACCTCATTAAACCCACCCGGGCCCAATTTTTACTTTGATCCAAAACGTTGGTGGGCCATGAAAAATGAAAACAGTTTCCTCCATTGATTTACATTTCTCTTCGCTATGGCCCACCAGAATTTTAGATCAGGGTGAAAATTTGTCCCTTGGGATTTCATGGGATTCCACAACACATGAACCGTTCGGATTAGACGCCCGTGTGTAGGTGCACAGGGGAGCATGACTCAGGAAATGGGGAACAATGACATTTGCAAGGAGAAATAAAGTTTTCCAGTCACAATGATTAAGAAATTGGGCAACTTTCTTTTACTCCATCTTTTCATTTTGTTGTGTGAATGTATCTGTAAGTACAAGACTTTCCGTAATGAAAATGAAGCATAATCATCACATGATTTGCTAATAAACTAAACAACTAAAAGTAGAAACAAATGGATAATACAACTAATTATAGATGTCAATAGGCCAAGCCTAGGCCTAGCAAACGTGAAATTTCAAATAGGCTAGCCGGACAGCCCAGAACAAACAGTTCAAAATCCAGGCCTAAGACAACCATGGCTTCGCCCGCTGGCAGCCCTGCAACCATCATGACACAAAAGAACACAGAACCCTTCATCTCATACACACCAACCAGTGTTTTAAATAGCGTATGCTACGTAGCGTAGCCTCCACGCCACGTAGCATATCAAAATAGCATATTTCCCCTATCGTGTGCCCTTTCAGGTGTGGCATGCCCTACATGCTAAGTCACATAGTGTATGTAGTGTATCCACATCAAATTCTAGATTTCAAGCTTAAAAAGCCGAACTTTATAAGGGCTGAACTTCAATGTTAGTTCAGCAGTAATTTTTGAATAGTGGCAACTAATCCTCGTCACACGTGGCAATGATGTTGAGCTATCCAATTCCAGACCACCCAAATTGGGGGTCCCATTGGGGATGAAGCATATCTATAAAATCACATTGATCAAGAAACCATAGTCATTAGTACAAGTATGCCAAGTGTAGGGTCACAGATTCACAAGCTCTATCCAAATGGTGTAAAACTAACACATGAGTCTAGCCTTTACAAAAACACACAGCCTCTGAATGATAGCATTCAAAGCCCTAAATATTCAACCAAACCATCACCACCCGAGCAAAATTCCAATAGTTCAATTCTCTCAACCAACAAAACATTTCAAGATAAAATTTTAGCCACTGAATCAAACCTAAAAGGAGAACACTCTTGCTAAATTTTCAAGGGCATTGGAGCCAAAACAAAGAAGATGAAGAGTTGTCCCCTTTACATGTCTATACAGCTACGTAGTTCAAATTTTTTTCCATTTTTCTTTGATTGAATCTCTTCTAAAAAGATATTTTAACTAATCCCCCCTAGTGCTTTTTGTTTGATTTTGAATGAAGATTTAGTTTTTCTTAGCATTTTTTTCCTTTCTTCCTTTTTTTTTTGCCTTTTTACGAGGCCGGTAACTCTGCAACATTGTAGAGTAAGCCTTTTTTGCCTTTTTTGAATGATAGACTAAGCTTGTTCTACAACATTTATTTGTGTGGGACCACTTGTGGTGTGTGTATGGCAACCAACTTGTCCTGCAGGGTCAATCCCTGCAATCCAACCATCATGCGGCCACCATGTGAATTTGGAGGTTCTTTGGTGGCTGTACATTGTTTTCTGTGGTGTGGCCCACCTGATGATCCGATAGGCCTGATGCCTGTGGCATCCCCTCATCACAGTGAGGCTCACTTTAAGTGCAGGTTGAATGGCATACACAGTTACACAACATAAGCAGTAGCATGACTTTACACGACATCTATATTTGTTTACTGATACTAATGATCTTTTCTGTTGACTCGTGATCTGTTGTTAGATTTTGCCACAGTAGTTTAGTGATACTTGGCTTAGAAACTTATTGACGCAATAGTTTTTGGCTTGAATGTGTCTGAGTTTGGCTTTTGATAGTTCTGGATGTGCTTTTACTTGAAAAATCAAGGTTATTATTCTATATCTTTCTTTATATTTTATTTTTCAATTTTTAAATTTATTTTTGCTATTTACCATATTTTTTTATATTATTTTAATTAAAAATCTAGAAGTAGAATGTAGCAGACACTATATGCTTCTAAGCCATATGAGCAGTAGCATAACTTTACACGCTATCCATACTGGTTTACTGATGCTTGTGATCTTCTCTGTTAATTCATGATATCTGTTGTTAGATTTTGCCACAGTAGTTTAGCGATACTTGGCTTAGAAACTTATTGATGTAATAGTTTTTGGCTTGAATGTGTCTGAGTTTGGCTTTTGATACTTTGTTCTGGATGTGCTTTTACTTGAAAAATCAAGGTTATTGTATCTTTCTTTATATTCTATTTTACTATTTTTAACTTTATTTTTGCTATTTACCATTTTTTTATATTATTTTAATTAAAAATCTAGAAGTAGAATGTAGCGTGCACTATATGCTTCCAAGGGGTGAACTCTACACCACACTCTATTTGGTATTTAAAATACTGGTACTGACCCCCTATTTAAATATCTTATTGTTCTTCCAAAATCCAAGTATGTTGGCAATGTATCACTGTAAGAATGACATGTGAATTCTTTGAGATTGTGCAGTTGACTCTGCTGATATGCGTATCTCCACATGTTCGACACCTATAGACTGATGCAGGACAATCAACCATTTGCTCTAAAAGCTCGAACTGTTAGAGTATGGCGAATTAATCCCTTTATCGCATAGCCCAGGCCCCACATCTCATGGGTTAGGACCTCGCCTTAACCCCCTTCGTAGGCCCCAAATCACATGGGCCGCCCACCTCGAGTGTGTCCCCGCATCCCACGAGCCACCCCACTCGAGCCCGATGTGAAATGCGCATTAATCACCCCTGGTAAGGAGTCTCGAATACAGACCTCCCCCGTGAGCCCCAAATCGCATAGGTCACCCACCCCGAGTGTGTCCCTGCATCCAACAGGCGACCCCACTCGAGCCCAGTGTGAAAATACCCCTGCATTAATTACCCCCGGTGAAGAGTCTCGAACACGAGACCTCCCGCTCTGAAACCAATTTGATGTAAGACAATTAACCATTTGCTCTAAAAGCTCGAACTATTAGAGTATGGCGAATTAATCCCTTTATCTCATAGCCTAGGCCTCACATCTCATGGGTTAGGACATCGCCTGAACCCCCTTCGTGGGCCCCAAATCACATGGGCCGCCCACCCCGAGTGTGTCCCCACATCCCACGAGCTACCCCACTCGAGCCCGGTGTGAAATGCGCATTAATCACCCTTGGTAAGGAGTCTCAAACACGAGACCTCCCCCGTGAGCCCCAAATCGCATGGGTCACCCACCCCAAGTGTGCCCCTGCATCCAACAGGCGACCCCACTCGAGCCCAGTGTGAAAATGCCCCTGCATTATAGACACAGCTCAAGTAAAGACTAGTGACATTTATAATACTTTTCAGTGTCAATAATTATTTACACGTCTTTGTTATTTTTACTTATTTATTGGGATTTTAAAATTTGTAGAATCAAAATAGGAAGAAGCGAGCAAATCTGAATTATAAAAGCCACTGTGTCGGCACTCATGTCTGCTTTCATTACCAACACCAGCTCACATGTCCATGCCGAAGTTGCAAAGAAATATATACATAGTGCATAAAATGGAAGAAGCACAAAGCAAAGTTTCAAACATGTTACCTGAGTCTTTTTCATGCTTGAGGGCTGTGCATTTACATTAGCAGGTTTGGTAGAACCAGCAGCAGCTTCAGCTCCAACAGGCCGAGTTCCACTCGAAGCACGCTTGTCGGTGGCCAGAGAAAATGGCCTTGGAACAGTGCAATTTGATCGACCATTTCCAGTAGTGGAAGATTTTGATGACGGTTTCACGGTCTTCTTGTGATTATTTGGCTTCTGAGTTTCGCTTTTCTCCTCTGGAATATCAGCATCAGTTTTTGAGCTTTTAACATGAGGTACCTCTTGCCCCATATGACAATTTTCATCTTGACAGACATCAGCAATATCAATTGAATTCTCAGTGGTGCACTCCTTCACTTCATATTCCTTCGATTCAGGGTTCTCCACCAGTAGTAGAGAGTCTGGGTCTGCCTTGATATGCTCATCAGATTCTGGGAGTTCAGCATGTCTGGTGGGAATTTCATCATGTGGATCATAGGCATCTCCATTTGAATAAACCACCACATAATCAGGCTGCTGGTCCACGCAAACATCCGTAACTTCCCTCCCCATTATGCTACAAGAAAATAAAACAAGTATCATATTACAAGTCAGGTGGGAGCTACAACTGAAGATGAACATTTTCTATGTTACCGTACATGATACATCATTCAAATTTTGTGTTAATTCAAAGATTTCTAAAATATGAACTACATGCACAACTGGTTTTTCACTAACATATAGAACATTATTCATTGTAACCTTCATAAAGGGATGCAATCATTGCAAGACCAAAGCATGATAAGCTCGTCACAAAACCATATGCAACTATATGTTAAAAAATTAAACCATGCCAAAATCCCTATCGCTCTAGGATTTAAGAACCATATGTCACATAATAACAACTGCAAGAACACACTAAATCTCAATCAAAGCACCCATCCAACTTTACAACTTCCTCATGTTCTCACCCTCATACAATAAACTTAGTAAGAATCTATCATTCATGGTCATTACCTCAGTATTAAAATTCACAGTTTCATAGGACTACCATTGCTTCTTTGCATGCATTTCTTCATGATGGGCCTAGCAATGATTTATAAATAAACAAGGAAAGCCAGATCTACAGGAGTTGCTTGACAATTGGTTATTATAATGTTGAAATAAGAAGGATAAATTTGTAGTTCAGTCATCCATCAATACATATCCAAATTACCAAAGTCAACAAAAATGAGAAAACAAGAACTACATAACTCTTTTGATCAAATGGGTAACTCCACTGTAAAACCTTCCAAAGTAAAATTTCAAGGATTTGAAAATAAAGCAACAATATGGACTCTCTCAAATTCCGAACCGGGCCACACCGTACATATTATAAATTTACCAACATTTAGGAATTAAAGGACCATCTTTTCGCATAAAAGAAAAGTGAGGAAAAAAGGGATGAACCAACAGAGATGAAGAGGTAAGGCATGATCTGGAAAGAAACACCTTATAAAATTGTAAGAAACAAAATACCCATTTGATAAAAGAACTACAGTCAGGAATATTAAAAAATAAACAAAACGAAATGTAAAAACAATACAAACAAACAACAAACCAGGGAAAAACCAGCTACTAACCATCTATTTTTTACAGAATTCAGTAGGATTCTTGATCCATTTGAGAAGATAAGCTAAAAGTGAAATCTTTCAATTATAAGAAGAAGGAGGAGAAGAAGAAAGAGAGATTCATGGAAGTGAGAAGAGCAGAATCCAATATAGAAAATTCATAAAGAGAGATTCATGGAAGTAATATTCATGCGGCTTAAATGTGATAAAAAGCTGATCCATCAAAAGAGAAACTGCTCCTTTTTTGAAGTTGATTCACGACTAACATGCAAGAATGATGCATTCAACGAGCCAAAACTCCCTAGTTCCTATTAATTTGCAGAAGAAACAAAGATAAAGAAAATTAAAAAGAAATGAAGAGATTTAAAGCGAAGTTGACTCGACTCCTAGAGATTAGAAAGCAAAGAAGAAAACGGAGAAAAAAAATCATGTTCATCTTTTTTTCATTTTTTGAGAGAGAAAAAAAAAAGATCATGTATATCAATCTAGAGACAAAAAGGAACAGAACCTCACATTCAGGAGAATTTCTACACGATGTATAAACATGCAAGAAAAAAGAAAAGCAGTTTCCATCTAAATCACAGAAAAAAAAAAAGGCAAAAATGAAGAAAATGAAAGCAAAAACCCCTCAAATCAATCAATCATACAAAACTAGGAAAACAAATAAGAAGAGACAATCAAAGCAGAAGATAAAGAAGAGCAAACATTCAACTCTACCGAACAGATTGGAAAATCAAGGAAATAACAAAACCAAAGTATAATAAAGCAATATATATATATATATATAGAGTGATTTTTCTGCTGGAAATCCATATTTTTCCGCTCTATTTCCACGAAAACGAAGAAAATGCAGGAGAAATCACTCAATCTATGGCCCGTTTAAAGAACATTAAAAGTAAAAATAAAAATGAAGGAGCATGAACAAAAAATGCCAGAAAATGTGGATTTCCAGCAGAAAAATCACTCAAAAGCCAAAAACGCCTAATTCTCCGCACGATTTCCACCAAAACGAATAATACTGAAACAGAAACCACTCGATCTACATCCCATTGCACAAAAACTCCAAACCAGAGAAAATGCACGACAAAAACGAACGAATGCAAGGAAAATCCCCCATTTTCTGCTGGATCCAAACAAAAACAGAAAGATCGGACAAAATACTGGTAAATCCCCACTCATCCATCGACCGATCCGCCAAAAAAACCAAAATCGCGGAAAACAAATTAAAAAATCGCCCGAAAATCGATCTAATCGCAGGAGCATGAACAAAATTTGCCAGAAAATGGAGAAAATTCTGAAATTTCTTACAATCTTTCACCGATCTGCAGAAATTTTAGGGTTTTGGACGAGCAGCAGTTGTTCAGCGAGATCTCTTCTTCTCTTCTCTTCTCTTCTCGTGCGAGGCGCCCAAGCCATGGATAGTCTAGCTCATTTATAACCGTCACGTCTTAACGACGTCACTTAACGGCGTATTTTGAAAGTTAATTGCTATGGAGGCTCGCGTCTGGAGGCTCGCCAATTTTCCCCCAACATCTGATGATCCAGACCGTTCAACCACAAACTTAAAAATAGCACACGTCAGATATCTAATATCTATTAAAAAAATGAATTATAAACAACGGCCAGGAAATCAGTTCCTATCTCATCTCTAAAGGATGTAAGTGGGACCTTCTAGATCAACGGCTGGGATCAGCGTGCCGTGGGACAGCTACAGCGAGCAGCATTCGCGAGGCTCGTGCGCACTCCTCATTTTGAAACCCTGCTGTCGTTGCGAAAGTGGGAAAGATAAGGTAGTAGCTATTATACCAGACGTCTAGTGCATGCAACACATTTCTACTGTACATGTGGAACTTTTATTAAATCGGAACCGTCCAAATGGTGGGCCCAAGGTAGGTATTGTTCCTAAAAATTTATACTAAAAATTATGTAAAAATTGGCCAATAAATTGGAATCTAATGGACGGTAAAAGTTGAAAGTATTAAACGATTCAAAATAACTTATGTAAAACAGAAATTTACAGAATATAACAAATATAATATTTTAATATGATCAATATATAGTGCATACAATATTTGGACGGTTGGGATTTCAGTTATATGCCACGTGTTCGGTGGGGTCTGTAGGACCGTAGTTGTGGTGTATGGCTCGCAGGCTGCCATTCCTCACAAAGCAAAGACGAGGTCGCCGGTTCGAATCCGTTGGTCGAAGATCTTTTTGGCCACATTGCAAAAGCCTTACCAGTTTTTCCGCAATTTGTCGGAATTTCGTAGAAGGGGACAAATTCAACGAAATGACCGAAATACCCTTGATGAAGAGATGATTTTATCCTACTCCTGACTTGAATTCTCGACCTTTGGCTCCACGAGATGATGATCTGTAACGTTGATCTGGTGGGAATCAATATTTATGGACATAATAAGTTTCCAAATACAACATTAGTCCTTTATAGGGATGATTATATGGAAAATATACATTTCAAATAAAATGGCAAAACATTGGACGTCTAGGATGGTCCAATCTGGATTATTTACTTTTTATAGACTATAAACGGTGGGTCTCATAATATCAACCGTCAGGATCAGAGAAAACGGGCCTAATTGAACGGATTTTCCATAGTACAATGCACATACCTATCCTAGTGCGAGGAGTACATAGTTTATGTGGGTACACAGGAGTTCGTAGACACACGTCTGTACACGTGTAGGTAAACGAATGAGAAATGCATACACGTGCAAACAAGGAATTAAATAGGAGAGATCCGAGCCGCTCATCAGACGACCTCTATTTACGATTCGATTACTCAAGTGGGGTCTGGCCAGCAGGTAGCTTACACGTGTATATAGACTGAACGTTGGCAAATTCGTACAAGTGGGGCTCATATAATCATCACATCGGGATGGATCGTGAGATATGGCAATTAATTTGTGGGGATAGGCTTATGAGCGTTTCCGATCCGTGGGTCTCATAGTGATGTATTTGTTTTATCTACGCCGTCCATCCGTTTATCTAGATCATTTTATTGCATGATCCGAAAAAAGATGCAGATCCAAAGATGAAGTAGACCACATCACATAAAACAAGGGAGATTGAATGCCCACAATTGAAAACTTCCTAAGTTCTACCATGATGTTTTATTTTTCATCCAAACTGTTCGCAAGGTTACACAGACTTGGATTAAGCAAAAACACAAATATAAGCTTGATCCAAATCTTCCGTGAGCCTAGGAAGTTTTCAACGGTAAGCGTTCAATCTCCACTGTTTTCTGTAGTGTGGTCCACTTGAGCTTTGGATCTCCATCATTTTCGAAATTATTTTCTAAAATGATCTGAAAAAAGAGATGGGCAGTGTGGATAAAACACATACATCACGGTGGGGCCCACAGAGCTCCGGCCACGTAGTGCCACATTCCAATAGAAAACTACCGGTTGTGGTTTGGTACCTCGTATGAGCGCGTGAATTGGTGATCCACCTCAGCTTCTCCACGTTGCATTATTTGGAACCATGCATCAGGTGGGCCCATCATGATAGGTTACGGCCCAAAAATCTGCTGAAATGAACGCTTCTAACCATCCCATCACTGATAGGGTTGTTAGGATTCGGGAATTTGGATTTTTGGGCCATGGCATATCTAGAGAGAATGATACGGCGTGGCCGGGTACCATGTTGCAATAGATCGTCTCTCTGCAGCACATGTGACAGGATGATGGGAAAATCTGGTCCGTCCACAAGCAGGGCCTTAGCATGGATGGTTCATATCTAAAAAATCGGACCTATTATACAATCCTATCCATCTAATTCGTGACTATTAAAATAATGGTGGATAACAAAAGATTAATGGGCAAATACGCAGTGTAAAACCCTGCCACTATATGGAGAGATGCTCCCTGGGCTTCCGTGGATCCATGACTGTGGGGCCCACCATGATGTATGTTCCTTACATCCACGCGGTCCATCCGTTTGTACCACTAAATTTAGAGTACGTTCCCAAAAATGAAGTAGATAAAAATCTTAGGTGGACCACACGACAGGAAACAGTGGTGATTGAATCCACCATTAAAATTTTCTTTAGGGCCATCGGAATGTTGATTTTCCATCCAAACTGTTGATAATGTCATAAAGACCTGGATGAAGGTACCATACAAATATCATCTTGATCCAAAAAAACTTGTGCCCTACAAGAAGTTTTTAATGGTCAATCACCATGTGGTCCACCTGATATTTGGATCTACTTCATTTTTTGTATCAAACACTAAAATAATCTCTTAAAACGAATTAACGGAATGGATGTAAGTAATATACATCATAGTGGGCCCCACAGTCAGGTATACACTAACCTTGGTATATCCAGGGATCCACCCAAGCCACGTCCAGATGCTTCCACTATATTACAGGTTTTCCGGTCCCACCGTATCATCTTTACCCGCAGTGGGTCTTGATCAACGAGCGGTTCGTGTCACCGTACACGAACTGATTGCCCATTCATTGAAATGCAGTGGCCCACCGATTCCATGGGTCCCATTTCTCAATCATAAGGAAAAACCCAAAAATAAAATAAAATAAAATAAAAAGAAAAAAAAAAGTTGGTAGTACGTTGACAAGGCATGGACGGGCGTCCGATGTGTAGCTTGTGGGCCCATGGTTCTCTTCCCGTCGGCTAATGGACGCGGATTGCGTCCTACCCCCGCCCGGACCGTAATCTGTCCAGGCAGAGATCTGTGGGGTCCACCGTGATGTAAGTATTTTATCCAAGCCGTTAATTTCTTTTCTCAGATCATTTTAAGGTATTATCCAAACATTGAGAAAGTAACAAGGCTTAAGTGGACCACAAAGTGGGGATTTAATGTCCACCATTAAAAACTTCTTGGGAGCTGTAGAAGTTTCGGATAAAGCTAATATTTGTTTTTTCAGTTTATCCACGCCTACATGACCTTATTAATAGGCTGGATGATTAAAAAAATAATAATAAATAACAGTGGCCCTTAGAAAGGTTTCAATGGTGAGTGTCATTATCACTGCAGCTTCCTCCGGTGTGGTCCACTGGAGCTGTGGACCTGCTTCAATTTTACTGGCATGCCTTAAAATGATCTGAGAATAGCGATGAACGGTGTGGATAAAACACTTACATCACAGTGGCCCCACAGAGCCCTACCCGGACGGATTACTGTTCGGGCGGGGTAGGACGCAATCCGCATCCTCGGGGAATCGAGTTCTGAAATACACCTCAATGGGGTGGAACGTTGCCATCCAAATTGCTTGGCCAGCATGTCAGATGCGTTTGACATCCGAGCTGTTCAGAAGGTGGGCCCCACCTTCAAGATCACTTGATTCTTCTCTTCTCGTGCCAGGCGCCCAAGCCATGGATAGTCTAGCTCATTTATAACCGTCACGTCTTAACGACGTCACTTAACGGCGTATTTTGAAAGTGAATTGCTATGGAGGCTCGCCAATTTTCCCCCAACATCTGATGATCCAGACGGTTCAACCACAAACTTAAAAATAGCACACGCCAGAGATCTAATATCTATTAAAAAAATGAATTAGAAACAACGGCCAGGAAATCAGTTCCTATCTCCTCTCTAAAGGATGTAAGTGGGACCTTCTAGATCAACGGCTAGGATCAGCGTGCCGTGGGACAGCTACAGCGAGCAGCATTCGCGAGGCTCGTGCGCACTCCTCATTTTGAAACCCTGCTGTCGTTGTGAAAGTGGGAAAGATAAGGTAGTAGCTATTATACCAGACGTCTAGTGCATGCAACACATTTCTACTGTACATGTGGAACTTTTATTAAATCGGAACCGTCAAAATGGTGGTCCCACTGTAGATGTATTGTTTCTAAAATTTATACTAAGAATTACCTCAAAAATGGCCAATAAATTGGAATCTAATGGACGGTAAATGTTGAAAGTATTAAACGATTCAAAATAACTTATGTAAAACAGAAATTTACAGAATATAACAAATATAATATTTGAATTTGATCAATGTATAGTGCATACAATATTTGGACGGTTGGGATTTCAGTTATATGCCACGTGTACGGTGGGGTCTGTAGGACCGTAGTTGTGGTGTATGGCTCGCAGGCTGCCATTCCTCACAAGGCAAAGCCGAGGACGCCGGTTCGAATCCGTTGGTCGAAGATCTTTTTGGCCACATTGCAAAAGCCTTACCTGTTTTTCCGCAATTTGTCGGAATTTCGTCGAAGGGGACAAATTCAACGAAATGACCGAAATACCCTTGATGAGGTGATGATTTTATCCTACTCCTGACTTGAATTATCGAGCTTTGGTTCCAATAACTGATGATCTGTAACGTTGATATGGTGGGACTCAAGATTTATATACATATCAAGTTTACAAATACAATATTAGTCCTTGATAGGGATCATTATTTGGAAAATATACATTTCAAATAAAATGGAAAAATATTGGACGTCTAGGATAGTCCAATCTGGATTATTTATTTTTTATAGACTATAAACGGTGGGTCTCATAACATCAACCGTCAGGATCAGAGAAAACGGGCCTAATTGCACGGATTTTCCATAGTACAATGCACATACCTATCCTGGTGCGAGGAGTACATAGTTTATGTGGGTACACAGGAGTTCGTAGACACGCGCGTCTGTACACGCGTAGGCAGCGAATGAGAATTGCATACACGTGCAAACAAGGAATTAGATAGGAGAGATCCGAGCCGCTCATCAGACGACCTCTATTTACGATGCGATTCCTCAAGTGGTGTCTGGCCAGCAGGTAGCTTACACGTGTATATAGACTGAACGTTGGCAAATTTGTACAAGTGGGGCTCATATAATCATCCCATCGGGATGGATTGTGAGATATGGCATTTAATTTGTGGCAATAGGCTGATGAGCGTTTCTGATCCGTGGGTCTCATAGTGATGTATTTGTTTTATCTACGCCGTCCATCCGTTTATCTAGATCATTTTATTGCATGATCCCAAAAAAAATGCAGATTCAAAGCTGAAGTGGACCACATCACATAAAACAAGGGGAATTGAATACCCACCATTGAAAACTTCCTAAGTTCTACCATGATGTTTTATTTTTCATCCAAACTGTTCATAAGGTCACACAGACCTGGATTAAGGAAAAACACTAATATAAGCTTAATCCAAATCTTCCGTGAGCCCAGGAAGTTTTCAACGGTAAGCGTTCAATCTCCACTTTTTTGTAGTGTGGTCTACTTGAGCTTTGGATCTCCATCATTTTCGGAATCATGTTCTAAAATGATTTGAAAAAAGAGATGGACAGTGTGGATGAAACACATACATCACGGTGGGGCCCACAGAGCTCCGGCCACGTAGTGCCGCATTCCAATAGGAAACTACCAGTCGTGGTTTGGTACCTCGTATGAGCGCGTGAATTGGTGATCCACCTCAGCTTCTCCACGTTGCATTATTTGGAACCATGCATCAGGTGGGCCCATCATGGTAGGTTACGGCCCAAAAATCTGCTGAAATGAACGCTTCTAACCATCCCATCACTGATAGGGTTGTTAGGATTCGGGAATTTGGATTTTTGGGCCATGGCATATCTAGAGAGGATGATACGGCGTGGCCAGGTACCATATTACAGTAGATCGTCTCTCTGCAGCACATCTGGCAGGATGATGGGAAAATCTGGTCCGTCCATAAGCAGGGCCTTAGCATGGATGGTTCATATCTAAAAAATCAGACCTATTATACAATCCTATCCATCTGATTCGTGACTATTAAAATAATGGTGGATAACAAAAGATTAATGGGCAAATACGCAATGTAATAAACAGTAGAAAAGGTAATAGATAGGATTATCTCGTGCGTTCATTTAAACCATGGGCCATCCCTGCAAAACCCTGCCACCATATGGAGAGATGCTCCCTGGGCTTCCGTGGATCCCTGACTGTGGGGCCTACCATGATGTATGTTCCTTACATCCACGCGGTCCATCTGTTTGTACCACTAAATTTAGAGTACGTTCCCAAAAATGAAATAGATAAAAATCTTAGGTGGACCACACGACAGCAAGCAGTGGTGATTGAATCCCACCATTAAAATTTTGAATGTTGATTTTCCATCCAAGCTGTTGATAATGTCATAAAGACCTGGACGAAGGTACCGTACAAATATCATCTTGATCCAAAAAACTTGTGGCCTAGAAGAAGTTTTTAATGGTCAATCACCATGTGGTCCACCTGATATTTGGATCTACTTCATTTTTTGTATCACGTACTAAAATAATCTCTTAAAACGAATTAACGGAATGGATGTAAGTAATATGCATAATAGTGGGCCCCACAGTCAGAGATACACTAACCTCGGTATATCCAGGGATCCACCCAAGCCACTCCCAGATGCTTCCACCATATTACGGGTTTTCCGGTCCCACCGTATCATCTCCACCCGCAGCGGGTCTTAACCAACGAACGGTTCGTGTCACCATACACGAACTGATTGCCCATTCATTGAAATGCGGTGGCCCACCGATTTCATGGGTCCCACAAGCAATGGATCTTTCTCAATCATAAGGAAAAACCCAAAAATAAAATAAAAAGAAAAAAAAGGTTGGTAGTACGTCAACAAGGCATGGACGGGCGTCCGATGTGTAGCTTGTGGGCCCATGGTTCTCTTCCCATCAGCTAATGGACGTGGATTGCGTCCTACCCCCGCCCGGACGGTAATCCGTCCAGGCAGGGATCTGTGGGGTCCAACGTGATGTAAGTATTTTATCCAAGCCGTTAATTGCTTTTCTCAGATCATTTTAAGGTATTATCTAAACACTGAGAAAGTAACAGGGCTTAAGTGGACCACAAAGTGGGGATTTAATTTCCACCATTAAAAACTTCTTGGGAGTTAGAGAAGTTTCGGATCAAGCTAATATTTGTTTTTTCACTTTATCCACGCCTACATGACCTTATTAATAGGTTGGATGATTAAAAATAATAATAATAAATAACGGTGGCCCTTAGAAAGGTTTCAATGGTGAGTGTCACTATCACTGCAGCTTCCTCCGGTGTGGTCCACTGGAGCTGTGGACCTGCTTCAATTTTTGTAGCATACCTTAAAATGATCTGAGAATAGCGATGAACGGTGTGGATAAAATACTTACATCACAGTGGCCCCACAGAGCCTTGCCTGGACGAATTACTGTCCAGGCGGGGTAGGACGCAATCCGCGTCCTCGGCTAATCGAGTTCTGGAATACACCTCAATGGGGTGGAACGTTGCCATCCAAATTGCTTGGCCAGCATGTCAGATGCGTTTGACATCCGAGCTGTTCAGAAGGTGGGCCCCACCTTCAAGATCACTTGATTCTGCTCATCAGATGTTTCATTTCGCAACACACATTATCCAGCTAAGGCAAGAGGAAGGCCACCAAGGTGACACGTGTTTTTAATTAGGAATGTTAATTTGGTGGACTGCAAGATGTACGGCCCACATTGATTGGATTGTTCGGGTGTAGCGACTTGGATGAACGAAAAAGCCGACGGAGTAGGTATGATACCTATCTTCAAATACAAAGATTACAAACATGATTTTGAAAAATATATCAGAAAGCTAAAATAAATTTAATAATTAAAAACATAATAGATTAACCTGATTTCAAATATCATGTGAGAGCATCAAGTGCCGAGAAGTTTAAAATAGATTACGGTGATCCATAAGTACTTAAGAGCAGGATCAAATTGAGTTTACTCAGCACGTAGGCAGGAATATTAAGAAAATAACTCAAGGCTAGAATGTCAAAATAAATTCATGAATTAAGAAAAGCTATAAATTACAAATATAATGTAGAAGGAAATTGTTATGCTAAAAACCTATCTGGAATTGATCTAAACCACTAAATAAATAAATAAAAATTGAAAGATAATGAACTCCGTCACATCTTGAAAACGGGGCTTAGGCCCTTGATTCCACTCTTAATGTGCAACTCAAGGTTTTTTTTTTTTTTTGGTACAATTGGTTTGATGATATTCCCGTTAACCATGATATACAACATTGAACACAAATTAAGAGAGGAAGCCAAAATGTGATACTATTTCATTCTCAATTATATTATCATATTTTCAAAAGAAAAGTTAGACAAAAAGGAGTGATATCTCTTTTCTTACTCGGGTAATACGGTTGGCTAAGGGCCTGTTTGGGAGCGTGGATTTGGAACCCCTTGGATTTGGATCCATCGGGATTGGAAACCCCCTGGATTGGCAATCCTCCTGGTGTGTTAGGCACCCTGGAGTGTGAATTAACTTTAATTCAAAAAAACCTATGCATGGCATATTTACAGGGGTTTGAATTTAATTATTAAATCAACTTTGATATCCCTAATTAGTGAGACATAAATTTTGACACTACGGTTGTAATAAGCCCGCTGAAATATATGCTTTGCCTGAAAATGATGAAATTCTAAGTCTCGGATGGACTGCAAGTATAAGATCATGTCTGAGTTACTAACCAATGATTTTTAATTGTTGATTAATATGGACAATGTTTGGACGATGTTAATTTACATGGATAATGTTTGGACGGTGCTGATCATCATTAGTGGGCTATGTGCCCAATAGAATGATAGTGTACAATGACATATATGTTACACTTGCAACTATTGAAATGATTTTAAGTGTAATCCAAGCTCTCACCGTGGATTACAAACCCCTTTAAAGAGGAGATTGAAAACTCCATGGATTGGCAATCCCCAGTTATTTTATGCTACCAAACAACCAAGGGGATTTGAAATCCCCTCCAATCCACAGTGTCAAATGACCCCTAAAGCTCTCATACATTATCAATTGGGCAAAACCACAGAGATATCCCAGTCTGAATAAAACTGTACTCTATCAATCGGAGCGAATGTTCACAACCCCAAGTGTAGGGTCGCGATGTAGTAATAATGTCGGTGAGACTGAGGTCGAATCCACAGGGACTAATCTTGTGAGTATTCTGAAAGGAATTAGAAAAAGATGTAAATCTAAAGAAGTAATTGTAAGAGATTTCATTAGAAACTTAAGAAATTCAAAGGTGGAAAGTAGGATTTCCAAAGATCTACTTGTAGCAATCAAGGTGATATTATGCTTGATTCAAAGACACAACTGTAATCAGAGCCATATCTTATCCAGTTGGAAGATATAGCAATAAAACCAAATCTGAACTTCCTTTGACCTAATTCTCAATGGATGAGATTGTGAGGATTGGAAATGATTCCATCACTTAGCCATGCCCTGGAGACAATGGCAAACAACAAGATATCTCAATTCCATAAATATAGGAGAATTACGAAGATTAGAAAGGATTTCATCATCCAACCATGCCCAAGGGACGATGGTGAACAACAGGATTTCCTAATTTCATAATCTCAAAGCATGAAAAGTAGATACTCAAAGCTATTGCAGATCTACTGTACTTTGAGTCACAATAAACCATTAAAAAAAAAACTGAAAGTATTCATTAAATATCAAATTAGAATGAAAGTAAATTCAATATAAACATAAAGCAAAGCAATAGAAACATCTTATCACACTACAAGCTTCACCTATTAGCCATAGCTAAGAGGTTTAGCCAATCATAGACATGATTGGATCTAAAATCTTGTCATAAAGCATAAAAAAACTAAGAAAGAAAGAAGAAAAACGTTTGGCAACAGCCTTCTACCCTTGTGCTTTGCTCCTCTAAACCCTAGATAATGCCCAAAATGCCCTAGGGACTCGTATTTATAGTTGTGCAACGCCAACTTTCGCACCTAGTTGGAAAATTTTAGAAACAGCCTCAAATTTACGCACTCTCCGCAGTTTGCTAAATTAAACTTAACTCTGCGCAGTTTTTCAAAATATACTTCACTCTACACAGCTACAATAGACTCGAAGTTTTAGAATATGCTTTTTCATGACAATTTTTAGGAATATGTTTGTTTTCGGGATTCATTTTCTTCACTTTAAATCTTTGATTATCTTTATTCCTTACTTGGCTTCCTTAGATCTTTAGTATGTGAATTCTTCAATCTTGATTTTTTAAGATCCATCCTTTGCCTTGGTGATCTTTGAGCATCAAATTCATGTTTTTACCACCTTTTTCAATTCAAGCTCTTAAATTCACCTTGCAACACAAACATGAGTAAAATAGAACATTAAGCAGTATCATATTCATAAAACCAAAATATGAATGGGGGATAATATGCAATATTTGACCCTCAACAGTGAACAACAAGGTCATGCTCTCTAATTGGATCTCCCCTTCAAATCTACCTTCCAACTATCCTCAACAATAGGGGTTTCGTACTCAAACCTAACTATTAGTTTACCATACTCTACTTGTACTTAGCAGTAGACCTTGTGTAACCGTGAGGTGATCTTTGTAAGTTTTAAGGTTAAGTTGGTATTTATATTTCTCCTTCATCTAATCAGTGGACCCCACAAGGTTTTGTGATTAAGCCAATATTTATAATTTCCATTCATCCAGGCTTGAGTAGTCGTATCAATCAACGGGTGGGATGGCAGATGAACAACATGGTGAGCCCAAAGGAAGTTTCAATGGTGGATGTTTAATTACCCTTAATCAATGGTGGGGCCAATTTGATTTTTGAAATAGGCTGCCACTTATCTTTTCCTTTCATCCTGGTCAGTGGGCCATGATAGTTGGACAACAAATAATATATGGGTAGATCCCACTTCCTAAGTCCACCGAAGTTTTGGGTTAACATGACATTTATGATTTTCATGCATCCAGGCCAGTGTGATGTTTCTTATTTTATTTATTTATTTTTTTACACACGCACACACACCCCACACACACACTTGGGATTTCACTACTGGTGGGTACTCGAACCCTTGACCCGGTGTTGAAACTCATGGGAGTCTACCACCCGAGTAAGAGTGAGGACCCAGGCCAGTGTGATGTCGTTAACGGGTTGGATAGCTAGTAAACATCATGGTCAGCGTATGACGGCTCGGACCGTGGTCATAATCATCACTGCTACCTACCGGGTTGGGGTCCACCTAAGCGTTGAATCTGACTCATTTGGGCCCACATCTTAAAATGGCTTATCAGAGCGAATTAAAAACAGGATAAACCATGGGACGCGGATTAGCTACTGATAGGTCGAGCAGCGAGAGTAGCTACTTAAGTAATCTCACCATGTTTAGTGGGCCCCACAATGATATATGTATTGTATCCACACTGTCCATACGCTTTTAGAGATCATTTTAAGACATAAACCAAAGAATGAATCATATCCAACGCTCAAATGGACCCCACCATAGAAAACAGTGGATATTGAAAGCCTACCATTAAAAACTTCTAAGGGCCACAGAAGGTTTTGATCAAGCTGATATTTATATTTTTCCTTTTTTCATGTCTTTGTTAACTTATAAACAGGTTGGATCTCAAATAAATAGCATGGTGGACCTTCAGAAGGTTTCAACGGTGGGTGTCACTCTCCCCAATGTTTTCTATGGTGGGATGCACTCGAGCATTGGATCTGCCTTATACTTTGGTTAATACCCTAAAATGATCTCTCCAAGTGGATGGACGGTATGGATACAAAACATATATCATGGTGGGCCCACAGAATATGGTGACGTCACTTCAGTAGCAAGTCTATCTACTCAACAAACATGGGACGCGGATTTCGTCCTACCCCTGCCCGGACGGCAGGACTATGTGGGGCCCACCGTCGTGTAAGTGTTTTATCCACGCCGTTCATCGATTTTCTAAGATCATTTTAAGCTACGACCCCAAAAGTAAAGCAGATCCACAGCTGCAATGGACCACACCAAAGGAAGATGCAGTGATAATGACACCAACCGTTGAAACCTTTCTAAGGGCCACCGTGATGTTTTTTTACCATCCAACCTATTCTTAAGGTCATGTAGACGTGGATGAAGTGAAAACACATATATTGGCTTGATCCGAAACTTCTCCAGCTCCCAAGAAGTTTTTAATTGTGGACGTTCAATACCCCACTTTATGGTCCACTTAAGCCCTGGACCTAACTCAATTTTTGGTTCGTGCCTTACAATTATCTTAGAAAAACGATGAACGGCGTGGATAAAACACTTACATCACAGTGGGCCCCACAGAGCCCTGCCCAGATGGATTAGTAAGACTCAATCCCCCTACTGAAACATGTACCTTAGGGTGGGCCCGTGCCCTCAAATGATTTTAGGCAGCAATGATAAAACACATACATCAGGGTGGGCCCACGCTTTAAAATGATCTATAAAGACAGATGGACGGTGTGGAGGAACGCATACATCATAGCGGGCTCCACAAAGTTTCGGATCGAGCTGGTGCTTGTGCAGTCGTGCTTTCCCTCCATCCAGGGTTGTGTGACCTTACAACGAGTTGGATAGCAAATGAACAGTTCGGTGGGCCCCACAGCCTGGTGGGTCCCTCGTGAGTATTGAATTAAGCTGATATTTGTATTTTCTTATGGTTCAGGTCTGTGTGATATTATCAACAGCTTGAATGATAAGGATACATCACAGTGGGCCCCACAGTCTTGTGGGCCCTACACGTGCCTTGGGATGAAGCTGACATTTGTATTTTCCTTTTCATTCAGGTTTGGGTGACCTCATCAACAGATTGGGTGAAAAAATGCATTACTCGGGAGCCCCACGATGTAGAGAGCATGGATAAATCACATACATCACGGTGGGCCCCACAGCATAATGGCCATGCTATCCTCACGGTGTGGCTTCCAACGGTGGATGTTCATTCAACACTGTTTCTTACAGTGGTGTCCGCCTGAGATTTAGGGAAACGGATTGGCTACTCTCCCTGCCACCGGCCAATGGCTGGTGGTCGATGCTCTGTGGGCCCCAGCCTGATGTATGTGTTTCATACATCACGGTGGGGCCCACAGAGCACCGACCATCAGTCCCCGGGCTGGTGGCAGGGGGGAGTGGCCAATCCATTCCCGAGATTTATATCTACCTCATTTTTTTGGCTTGTGCCCATAAATGTGCTACAAAAATCGATGGATGCACCGTATAATATACATACACCATGATGGCCCAAGGAAGATTTCAACCGTAGGTGTCTAACACCACTGCTTTCTGTGGTGGGGCTCACAGAAGCTTTGAACCAAGCTATTATTTGTAGGGGTACACATCGAACTGGTAGAACCGTGGAACCGGACCGGAATCGACCAAACGGTCCGGTTTGGTCCGGTTCTAGAGTGCACCGATTCCGGTTTCGGTTCCAAAAATTAAAGAACCGTTTAATTCGGTTCGGTTCGGTTCGGGTTTGGGGGTATGTAGATCCGAATCGAACTGTGGATCCGAACTGTGAATCCGAATTGTGGATCCAATCCGTGGAACCGAACTTGGAACCGAACCTGGAACCGTAAGTTTACAATATATTTTAGTTGTATATTTAACTCATGATTTATGGTTTACAATGTACCCTTTACTTGTTTTCATAAATATATTTTTTCAAACTATATATAGTATCTAAATCATTCATCAAGTGGATCACAATACGAATGGACATGGGCTAAATTATAAAATAGAACATGCAATTGGGCCAAATTATATAAAGCCCAGAACTGTAGAACTGATCCAGTTTTCACGGTCTGGTTCTGGTTCGGTTCTAGGGTGCTAATGGTTCGGTTCCAGTTCCGAAAATCCTGGAACCATAAGGAACGGTTCAGTTCTGGTTTCATCCCAGAATCAGACCAAACCAAACCGTGTGCACCCCTAGTTATTTGTGTTTTTCCTTTAACTAGGTCTAGAGGACCTTACCTAGGTTGGATGACAAATAAACATCATGGTGGGTACCACCGTCTAGTGGACAACATGGATACCACACGTACATCACCGTGGATCCCACTGTCTAATGGACGGCTTGGATAAAATACATACATCATAGGTGGGTCGCTATCCAGACGAGTGGACAACGTGGATTACAACACATACATTGGATGGTCCTGCTGTCCATGCTGCGCAGAATCTGACTTAATCCGACGGATCCGTCCCAATCAGATCCGAACCGAAGGCCAGGGTCGGGTCGGTTCGAGTAGTCCCACTCAGATCCGAACGTACATCGAGTCGAGTTCGGATCAGCGGCCAATCCGGACCGATTAGATCCGAATGGGTCTGATTTGATCTGATTCGGTCGGGTACTATATAAGTAATACTTTTTATTTTCATTTTTTACTACCCACCTCACCTGAACGAAGCCATAATCCCTCCCTTCTCTTTCTCTACCCGAGGTGGGCATATTGGACCCGATCCGGTGGATCCGACCCGACTCGGTACCGTTCCGAACAGAACCGACGGCCTAGATCGGCCCTGATCGAGTCTGTCCATCCAGATCCGATCATTTTTCGGGTTGGATTCGGATAGTGGTGTATCCGGACAGAACCAATCCGAAACCCAGATCGAAATGGTCCGACCCGACTCGACCCGACCCGACCCGACCCGGGATGTAAATATCCCTCTATTTTACAAAATATCCCCATATCTTTTGCTTTTCGTTTAGCGCCGAAAAAACCCGCCCAATATGCACTTGAGCCCCCAACTCCATCTCTCTCTATCTCTCTTTATCTCTGTTTATCTCTCTCTCTCTCTCTCCCTTTCTGTTGAAGAAGAAGGCAAGAAAAAAACTGGTTAAATATCCTGAGGTAGATCAAATACCTTTCTTCCTGCAGTTGAGTTTCGGAGATTTTCTGGTCGATAGCTGTGTACTAAAGAGAGAAAGAGAAAGACCGATGCAGCGGACATTGATCAAAGAAGGTCGGCTGTTTACAGGCGGCATGACGGTCAGGCCCAGTGACAGAAGCAGACTGTCTTATTAAATTGTGGGTTTAATCACGAGGTATGTGTTATATCCAAATCGTCCATCCATTTGGCAAAATCTTATTAAGGCTTGAGACAAAAATATGATAGATTAACTATTAAGTGGACCACACTACGGAAAGCAGCAGGGGATTGAACGTCTACCATTGAAATCCTTGTTGGGTTCACAGAAGTTTTGGATCAACATGAAATTTGTTTTTCCACATCATTCAGGTCTTTGTGACCTTATGAATAGATTGGATGGAAAATAAACATTATGGTGGGCCTACAAATTGTGTAACGGTGAAAATCATCATCTCCACTGCTATTTATGGTGTGGTCCAGATGATCTTTGGATCTGATTCCATTTTTTTGGATAATGCTCTAAAGTAATTTCTAAAAATAGATGAACGGTATAGATATAATAAATACATCACTGTGGGGCCATGTAACTTTGATCTCCTTTGAACCGTTCGTACAACTCGGAGCTCAAGGACCGTCAATGCTCGTCTTCGCACGACACGTACCTAAAGCAGGTGTATAGCTGGCGTGAGCTATAAGACCATAGGCAATAGTGTACTTCTCGCTTTGCTTTGCGTACTGAGTTACTCGTACGCTCTTATCATACTGAGTAAACTCAGTTGGGCCCACTGCGAATGCATGTAGTTCATCCACGCCATCCATTTGTTTTGCCAGATCATTTTATGGGTTCAACCCAAAATTGATACATATACAAAGCTCAAGTGGACCATACTACTGGAAAAGGTGGAAATATTGATTTCAACCATTGAAATTTTTTTAAGGCCCTCAATGATGTTTATTTGTCATCCAACCTGTTCATAAGATCACAAAGACATGGATGAAGGGAAAAAACATATATCAGCTTGATCTAAACCCTATGTTGTCTCCAAAAATTTTTCAACGATAAATGTTTAATTCACACTATTTCCAGTGGTGTGGTCCATTTGAGGTTTGGATTATACTCCATTTTTAGAATATGCCCTAAAATTATTTTTCAAAAGAGATGGACGGAGTGGATATAATGCAGGAATATCACCGGAGCCGACTAAGTTTACTCAGTACGCTTACTGTACTGACTACGCAATCCGCTTACCTTCCTATGAAGCTTCTTCAGGAAGCTTTTGCAGTGAAATATCTTATCCTATTGGGTAAACTACATGGGACCGTCTTAAATTTTTTTTGGTTTATCCACTCCGTCCATCAGTTTTTTCAGATCATTTAAGGAGTTGATGCTAAATTTTAAATATATCTAGTAATCAAGTAGATCACACCATAAGAAATAGTGAGAATAAAGATTTCTACACCGTTGAAAAAATGAACGATCGAACCTCGCTTAATCCGATCCGACTAGTTTTCCTAACCGAGTCGAAATCGTATTGGTTCAGACTAATAGGGATTCGGATCTGTTCGAATTAGATAACTCGAATCCGATATCGGATCTGCTCGAGTTCGGGTGAGGCTCTGCAGATTTTGATTAGGGTCGGGTTGGACCGAATCCGATCCGACTCGATCCGATGCCCAGCCCTAATTGAGACTGAGGACGAATGGGTCTGATTTGATCTGATTCGGTCGGGTACTATATAAGTAATACTTTTTATTTTCATTTTTTACTACCCACCTCACCTGAACGAAGCCATAATCCCTCCCTTCTCTTTCTCTACCCGAACGGCGCCGCACCCACCCATCTCTCCCGATTTCCCTCCTCTCCTTCTTTCCCACCTCTCCTTCTTTCTCTCCTCCTTTCTCTCCCTCTCTCTCCTGATCTATTCAGCCCAGTTCGAATCGATTGGACAGATTCAACTCGATCCGACTTGGTTCGGTTTCCCTGATTGAGTCGAACTCGGTTCAGGTCAGGCCAGCAAGGATATAGATCGGATCGAGTCAACACTGCTGGACTCGGTCCCAGATTGGATCGAGTTCGAGTCAGGTTCTTGGAAAAATCGGATCGGGTCGAGTTGGACCCAATCCGGTTCGACTCGACTCGATGCCCACCTCTACATCTAAGTATATGTGCATGTACATGCATAGATTCATCTATAAATCAATGCATTCGTACATACATGCATCCATCATTCTATGCAAATTGTGACCATGGATACGTATGATCAATATATTTAGCATAAATCATCAACTTATGTAATTATTGATCATATGATTTGAGGTGCGTGTAGATATACACCTGCAGTCCTGCCACTTATATTCATAAGACCACCCATTTACTCTTACTCTAACCTAAATCTAACCGTTAAACTTGCCCTAAACCTAAACGATCACAATCCATGACCAAAATCACTTTATCATGACCTTATGTTTATATTAAAAATCTACTCAAATAGATTACTCACTTTTACACCCAATCAATGTAATTTAAATTGTACAGTTCTAAGTTACATCAACCCACAACGAACTCGTAAAGTTAGAGATCAATCCTTCTTTGATTAACCTACGATCTCCACATTAGGCTCGCATCACTAGTGATTGTTGAACACACGACTTAAATCAACTCTCCGAGACTTGTGATAATGTACCCAAACTGCCTGAAACCACTTATTAAGAAGATAGAAAATCCCCATGATCCTTACCTTAAAACAACGTATACAAATCCTCTAAATTCCATTGCCAATCATAAGACATTCATTCATTAATCTTCACATTTGCTTTTATATGCATCCATTCACCAAACTAACCATTAAAATAGCTATTTATCATGAGGGAAATATATTCAATCATCCAACTCACTAATGGACTGTTTAATCATGATAAATTGACTTTAATCCGTTTATACGCATATCCATTTATGAATCTAATATGTGCAACTTATTCATTACTTATATACATGCCTAATTTATCATCAATGTGAGGCTCGTATCCTAGACCGTACCGTTCCATAGGCTTCCGCGGTCCTCTCGGTAGAATTCTAACGACCCGCGACTCGTAGATAGCATTTGCGCGCGACCTTGAGTTGTATCTTGTCGATATGAGTCGGCTTGACCTGAGACTTGTACCCTTACGACCGCGCCATCGCTATGGTTCCAACGCTGTGTCTCGTGCACCGATGCGATACCCAGGATGAAAGTTGTGGGCCCATGTTTATTTCGAGAAAAACGCCGTGCATTTGCAAACCCAAGAGAACCTTTTAAATCAATTACATCACTAGTCAAAGTACAACACCCATCCCCAAAGTCAACTCTCTCTCTTACACAACCCATACATGTCAAGTACACCCATCACTTACCATCCCTCTCCCTCTCTTACATCATCTCTCTCTCTCTCTCTCTCATACCCATCTCCCAAGCAACACCCATGAGAGAGGTGGACGTCCAAGCTTCCATGAAGAAAGAAGCTTTGTGTGGCCCACCTTCCTACCACCTAATCCCACCCTCCAAGCTTCATTTCAACCATTGAAATTCATCCCTTGGAACTCTAGAATGCATCGGTGGAAGGATGAGTCCAAGATTTAATGGTGGGTAATCTACCGTTAATTTTCAATTTGATGGCCCACTTGTGATGGGACCCAATTTGATGTATGTGTTGTAATCATATGAGGGGCTCATAGTGGTGGGGTTCCTCCATCCACACCGCCTATCTCTCTCTCTCTCTCTCTCTCTCTCTCTCTCTTTCCCCTTTTGTGGCCCACCTTGATGTTGATCCACATTGTCCACCTGTGTGGACCGTCGTGATGTATATGTTATTCCACACCATCCAGATGCCCTGGACAATGGTACCCACCTGAGATAAATGTTGTCCAGCATGTAGGCCACCTTGATTTAAGTATTTTATCCCAGTCGTCCACTGACTAGACGGTGAGCCCCACCGTGAGGGATGTGTTATAGCCAAACCGTTCATCTGGGCCAGCAGCCTGCTGGACGCACGGAGCTTGAGGGATGTGTTATAGCCAAACCGTTAGCAAGCTCCATGGGTCAGCATGGTGTATGTGTTTCATCAATGTCCTCCATCTATTGGAATCCAGACCATCTAATCTTAGGAAGTCCAGTAGCAGTTGCTGCTGGACCGTTTGAAGGAGAGGACGGTGGGTCCCATACGTGTAGACCGACCTTTAATGTATGTATTTCATCCATGCCATCCAGACACGTGGGTCCCACCTGCAGTGACGTCCGCAAGTTCTGTGGGCCATTTGATGTATGTGTTCCACCCAGCCGTCCATCTGGACGTTTTGCTGGGTGGGGCCCTCCTTGATATATGTGCTGCATATGCACTCTATCCATCTGGACGGTGCTGTGTGGGCCCCCCCTTTGATATATGTGATGTCTATACACACCGTCCATCTGGACGGTGCTGCATGGGCCACTCCATGATGTATGCATTTCATCCATGCCGACCGTCCATTTGTTGGGTGGGGCCCACTTTGAGGATGTGTTGTATATTCACACCGTCCATCACGTGATTGATGTGGCCCCACCATGATGAATGTATTCTCTATGCCCACCCTCCATTTGATTGGGATGGTGGGATGACACCATGATGTATGTGTTTTAGCCAGGCCGTCCAGTCTATTGGACATGCGGCCCACTCTATATATGTGTTGTATATCCAAGTTGTTCATCTAGTGGGCCCATTTGGAGGTGCAGGCCCACTTGCTATATGCGTAGGGCCACCTTGCTGTATACCCATCTGTTTTGTTGGACCATGGGCTGCCTCATCAGGCCCACTATAAATATGATGAGGCCCATCTAATGAAGCTCGATGTGATGTATTCATGGCCCCTGTGCAGGGCCCACCTGTTATGTATTTGAGGCCAGTACGATAAGGCCCATGTGATGTATGTGTGGCCCATGTCATATGGCCATTATGATGTGTATTAGGCCCATGTCATGTGGCCCATCATGATGTGTATTAGGCCCATGTCATGCGGCCCATTGTAACGTGTATTAGGCCCATGTCACGTGGCCCATTATGATGAATTTTCGGCCCATATGATGTGGCCCATTGTGATGTATTTATGGCCCATGTGCAGGGCCCACCTGTTATGTATTTGAGGCCCATACGATGAGGCCCATGTGATGTATGTGTGGCCCATATCATGCGGCCCATTGTGAGGTGTATTAGGCCCATGTCATGCGGCCCATTATGATGTGTATTAGGCCCATGCCATGCGGCCCATTGTGATGTATATTAGGCCCATGTCACGTGACCCATTATGATGAATTTCTAGCCCATATGATGTGGCCCATTGTGATGTATTCGAGGCCCATGCGATGCGGCTCACTTGATGTATATGTGGCCCGTGTGATGCGGCCCATTGTGATGTGTATTTGGCCCATGTGATAAGGCCCATCGTGATGTATATGTAGTCCTTGTATGAGGCCCAAGTGATGTATATTAGGCCCTTGTGTGAGACCATGGTCCCACTCCTTAGGAGCAATGTTGGTTAAATGTCCACAATGATGGACAATGATGTTTAATGTCCACATTGTGACCTTCCCTTAGGCCCTTTATTAGGCAGATTCTGATTCTGATTGTTGTGGCCTATTCCAATTATTGAGGCCGATTTTGATTTGTCAAGGCTGACTTTATAGGCTGATTCTGATTTGTCGAGGCCGATTATATAGGCCGATTCTGACTCTCTGATAGGCGAAGTTGCCCCACATGAGCGCACGGTATGTGTAGGTTTGATGCGTGACTGGATGATATGACTCATGCATCTCGCATTTGTGTGATATATCTATTGTACTGTAATACCCTGTATTTCCCAGCACTCAAGTGTCACCTTGAAAATCTGAATAAATCACACATGCGTGGGGTCACACGTGACTCACCTTACACATCAACGTCCAGTGGTCCCCAATCTATCCATCTGGACCGATTAGGATGTCTTCATTCATGTATCGAATCACCTGACCGTTGGTCCTCAAGAACGGGCAATCATCTCATTCCAAAAGTGACATTGGTCTTTAGGAAACCCCTATGTCACTAAGATCCAAATGGCAATGGAAGCCTAACCCTACCTTATTAGACAGATCGAGGCATACATTAAAAATCGTAGGCCTCAGAACATCAGATCTTCATAGATCATAAAATAATCTATGTATTTAGAAAGCAGGGCTCATTTATAAATTTAAAATAATTTAACATTTCTTATCAAGCCCTGCAGTAAATAAAAGGCATCGAACAAGATGCCAACCACGATAAACAACTTAGAAAAATAATGAAGATAATAATAATAATGATAATTAATATTTAATAACCTACAGAGCGAGACCCATAGCATGATAAAAGAAATCATGCATATGAGGAGTAGAAATAATAATAATAATAATAACAGTGAAAATAATAATAATGATAATAACAAATAATAATTTTACAATATCTAATTAAATTATAAATATTAACACAGTATTAAATATTTTTTTTATTTATAAATATGTATACAAAAATTATTAGACATTTTAATAAGGTAGCACATTTATGTCTCCAAGGAATATAATTGTATAAATAAATTAAATTTTCACTTCAGATAATAATAAATGAATTATATATATATATATATATATAGATATATATATATATATATATATATATATATATATATATATACATGCATAATATGATATCGTATATTATGAATTATATAAATGTGTGGCCAATAGCATGTATGTAGTTATATGTTAATATTAAAATTATATTTATATAGGTGTAAATTGTTTTAATAAATGTGACTATCAGTAATGTACAATAATAATAGATTTTATATTAATTGGCCAGTAATATATGATAGAAGCCTCACAAATGGCCCATTAGGACCTTCTAACCGTTGAGGTCCGATTTCGAAACGTTCCGACCATCAGGTTGTCAGGGATTAGCAAATGAAACCTAGATCCATCTATAGGGCCCACTTGAATCTTGGATCAGCCTGATTTTTGGGTTGAGATACTGAGTTGGAACCCCTGAAGTGAATGGGCGGGGTGGATTTCACTCAAACAGTTTCTGTGGACCCCGCCTAGCCACTCGTGTGTACACCAACATGTGCGCATGATGAGCACCGAGCTGAGAGAGAGATTTTCTCTCCCTTCTATTGCTTTTGTCAGCAGATGGTCGGGCAACCGTTTCTCTTGATCAACGGCCCACCATGATCATTGCCATGGATGATTTGAACCGTCCATCGTGTGCGTCCCTCAGACCTGACTAAAACCCAACTGTCACTACAGGTTTTCATGCACGTGTGGACACACGAATCTCGCCGCAAGTGAGCCCAAAAACACAAAAATTCCAAGATCAGAAGCTGTCTCTTTTCTAGCTCAGCAATCCAAGTGAGGAGGATTCCTCTGATCTTAGGCATTCATTTAACGAAAATCTTAGCCGTCCAACTGAGGGCGTCACTTCCTCAATACCAGGGGAGAAAACCAGTGGCTAAAACCACCATTGCACCAGCTGTTTTGAGAAGTCAGTTAGTGGAATCAATCTGGGCCATTCGTGGCTCATCTGATGGTGCTGAGAGGCTTAGGAAAGTGTTATAAAGAAGGTTAGGATCGTGGATGCAATGGGAGCTTCTCTCATTTTTGAGAAAAAATAGAGAGAGAGAGGGTGAACAGGGGGGTGCGGGCCTGTTCGAACTGGACGTCCATGGTTGGACGTTCCCAGCTAGAAGAAAGAAGCTGGAAGAAAGAGAAAGAGAAAGGTCAGAGAGAGGACGAGAATAGGTGAGGAAATGAGGGGGAGATGGGAGTTTGAGTTGGGCTAGGTCGCGGCTCAGCGCACCGGGCCGAACTCTGTCCGAGTCCCAGAGTTGCTAGCCTTCAAAAGAGCATAGGAAAAGGAAGAAAGAAGAAGAAAGAAACAGAAATGAGAGAGAGATCCAGAGAGTAGAAAAATGAAAGAGAAGAAGAAAGAGAAATAGAGGGAGAGAGCTCTGCCGCGGCGAACTCAACCCGACCGAGTTACGGGCTGAGTCAATGCATTTGGGCACGTTTGGTGGGCCCTGTCTGAGTCAACGGTTGCTGGAATCCCAGCAAGGAGAAGAGAAAATGGAGGGAAAAGGTAAGGAGGGGAGGAGCAGGAAAGAGAAGAAAGAGAGTTGGGCTCGACTGCGAGTTGATTCGCTGCCGAGTTAGCCATGTCCGTCTCAAGTCCTGTTGAGCTGGGTGTCCGCTACTGGATGTTCCAGGGTTGAAGGAAAGTAGGAAGAAGAAAGAAAGAAAAGAAGAAGAAAGGAAAGGAGAAGTAGAGGAAAAGAGAGAGGGGGAACCATTCTGATTCAACTCGACTCTGCTGAAACTCGCTGAGTTGAGTTAGGTGACTCGGCCGCTGGCTGGTCCATGTTCAGTTGGAGTACCAGCAGATGAAAAAAAAGGGAAAGAAAGAAGAGGAAGAAAAAGGAGGAGAAGAGGGAAAGAGAGAGAGAAGGAGTGGTGTTGGTGGAGGTGTCGAGCCGAGTTAACTTGGCTTGAACTGAGTTGGCTAGGTGAGCCCACATTTGCTTCCCAAATTTAAATTATTTCAATTACAATTGTTACTGCTATTACTAATTTTTGGATTATTAAAGTTAGATATAATTAACCATTAGTAAATTTCATATATACTAAAATTAGTTATTATTGACAAAATCTTAATTATTAAATATAAGCGCTTTAGTTCTCATATTATCACTAATAGTGGAGCACACTATTTAATTATCATCAAATGATTATTAGTGTCACGATAGCTAATACTAAGGATATGGTTAATATTAATAATTGTTTTAGAATTACTAATATTATTATTCGTAGTGGGTTGTTGTTAGGTAATTTGATATAATAGTAGCCATGGTTAACATTCCTAAATTAGTAACCAATTTATTTGATTAATCTTATTCACTTATTATTCCCTTTGATAATATCATTCATGACCACACAAAATAAGAGTTCAAATTGTATAACCAAAACCTAAAAATCTAGCCTAAGCCTAAACCTTAGGGTGAAACCCTAAACCCGAGTGATCCAAACCCTACGTTAAAACCCTAACCCTAAAAGCGTGTGAGCTTGGACCTAACTGTATAACTTTACAATTCATGATAGGGTTTGATTCTAAGGAAACACACACTCTCTAGCAACGCTGGTAGGCGATGCAAACTATAAGGTGATGATTTCTTCCCTTTGAGCTTTCCATTTTCCCATTAGCTTAAGTTATAGTTTTTATTTAAATTTGTAATTGATATCTCCATTTTATAATCACACATGTTAACTGTTGAGATTGAATTGCTATATCACATGCTTAATGTTTATCCTGTATATTTATTTCATGCATGTGGACTATTTGTGGATTGCTTATGGAATTTAAACTGGTACATCAGTGGAAAACCCTTACCTATAAATGTACACCCATACTTAGGATTTAACCCAACTGATTGTGATTGTAATGGACCTTCGACTTAGTGGTTATTGAATGGTGGTTTAAATTGACCATTGATGTGGGTCTACCATCTAAGGTTGTTGTGTCTAATGGTTTCCAAGGATGGTTTTTATCGCATGGTTTGATACTCGCCCTATGTGGCCTACTTTGGTAATTGTCCTATGTGGCTTGTTTTGATATCGCCCTATGTGGCTTTGTTCTGGTATTTTTCCTACATGGGTTCAATGTTTTATAGCATGCAACCATGTAATGGTAAGCCCTATATACTGTAATATGATTAGCCATTAGTCGACGGAGTTCCATTAAACATCCTAAGAGGGTAGTCTAATGAGCCGGGGATGGTGGTATAGGACCTATGCCTGAGCTGTCGGCCTATGCTGGTGACAAGCTCCCGTAGTGACCTTGAGCTTATTTAAATTGACTGATTGTAACAAGACTAATAATGGTTTGACTAATCATGCATACATGGCATGGACCAGCATTTATTGCTATCGTACGTGATGTACATATTTGTTCGACTAAATATTTTTTCTAGGTCGATGATTACATGGGTGACGAGCCCACTGTCCACACAGATAAGCATCCCCGGGGCGATGACTGCATTCACGCATCCATGCATCAACAAGACTTGTATTGTGTATTGTTTTGTATGCTTTACTTTATAACTATGCTTACCTAATGCGGCGGTGTGTAATCTTGAGGGAAATTCACACTGAGTTGGCCACTTATCCATCAAATATATAACCGTACAGGTAGCACAGGTGGCTTAAGTGATTTTTAGGTTCATATTGATGAGGAGCCGGGCACAAGTGCTAAGGATGCACGACCGAATTGCTAAGAGGAGCTGCGCGGTCTTGCGGCTTATGTTTACATTCTTCTGTTATTTTTCATGTATTAAATTATGTGAATTCTCGTATTTGTTATATCGAGGCGTTGGTTTGTATTAGTCATTATGGGCAGCTCTTGTATATTTAAATGATAATATAAACTTTTCTTTATGTTTGATTTGTCCATACCACGCTCATCTGCTTACTCCGAATGAAAAAAAAATGTATACTTGAATTTGACCATCCTTTAAGGTTAACACTCGGGTTTTTAGAAAACAGGTCATGTACTCGGGTCTTGAAAAGTCGGGGTGTCACATGTACGCCCTAGCGATATCAGGGTCGTAACCTCTACAAGCATATCGTGGACGGCTAGATAAGACACCGAAAATGTTTGGTTTGAGCATAAGGGCACTTTGGATGTCCGTTGATAAAAGTCCATAAACCTCTGTAGTCAGGAGATGCTCTAACGTCTAGACCAAGTCAATTACATGAGCACCCGAGTACCAAATACCAATAGGCCATGTCTCCTACCGTGTCGTGATCAGTTAGAAGGGGGTGTTGCTTTATCCGCCCGATTCGTAGTGGGTAAAACTAAGCTGAGTTTGACCAGCTCATAAATGAGTCTGCTATTGATGTGCAGGGTAGATATTGACTACTTCTGGCCAAGCGGATAGTGCGGTCTTTTCCACTCACCTTGTTGCGCGCGATGGGGCGGCAATCTGGTTTGGAGTGTACTAGACCCCGGTGATGATCCCACAGATGTAAACCACTGATTTGTGGACTTATCGAGCAGGAGTTGTATACTCAGCATTTTACTCATTCATCCATTCACTATCCACTCAGGCTTCTGGTGCGCAACTATTTATTACATGTACCTTCGCAATGGCCAGGATTTTTGTTGGGGCGTACGACTAATCTGAGATCAGGAGTTTACCACATTGAGTCTGAATATCCAAATTTGGGTATGAGACTAGTTTGGATAAAAGTCCCTTGTGGTGGACCCCGTAGCCTGCGATACTATGTACTATCATCTCGACTTCACACTCCAGCTTGGTCATTTCATTCGCATCGCATATTGCATTGCATCCTCAGCACATGGCATTTGGTTTACTGTGCTTCTGTATTGCATAACCTGATTAAGGTTAACGATATTCGTGAACTCGGTATCTGATATTTGGCTTACTATGTCTCCGCATTGCATAGCTGATTTACATTGCTTCCTTAGTATATGATATTGGCTTATTATGTTTTTGCATCGCATAGCCTGGATAAGGCTAATGGTATTTATGAATTTGCCAGTATATTTTCGCTTACTCTGATATTGTATGATTTATAGATTTGTCAGCATTTCCGACATTGTATGATATATGGACCTGTATTGTATACTTGGCACTTGTGCACACACTTACACCACCATTTAAGCTTTCTATAATCTTATGCACGATAGATCCGTGCAGGTGGTGTTAGGTCGCAGCAGCGTTGAGCTTGGAGTGTGCGGCGGACTCCTGGAGCTTTGATTTTGACATATGTATTTCCCTTTCAGCTTTGTATTTAAATGTTTATATTAGTGGATATGTGATGATGATGTTGCCTTTGTGATTTGGGTAAACTTGTGGTTATGCTTCTTACAAGATAAATGTACGTTAGAAAATTCTCCTTGTAGGATCTTAGGATCAAAATCTTGCATATGGACGCTGGGAGCCGAGAATGGGGTACTACGGAGGCTGTCGGCACTGGATTCGATGATCGGGAATTTTGTGAACCTGGTTTCGAAGTTTAGGGCGTGACAATCAAGATCATGGCCTAACGACCCAGCTCGCATGTACATATGTGTATACACGCAACTATATGCCACAACCTTTCAAATCACTCTTTTAAGAATGGTCATTCTATTGAGACTCAAAGATTGCATATTTATCCACTCAATTGCACTAGTTTCGACTGTATTCAAATGTTAAATTGATCCATTAACATATGTTTTCTACATGTGAAGTGATTTCGAATTCAAAGAAAAATACATGCTTAAATGGACAATTTAAAGCCCAAAATTCATGAAGTATGAAGATTTAAAGAATCAAGGACTCTATAATGAATATTTCAAGCCATGAAGATCCAAGAAAATTAAGTGTCAAAGATGGAGAGAAGTCTGAAAAATCAAGCAGTCAAATAACAGACTATTTAATCTCACCGAAGTCAGTTTGGTCTCACCAAAAGTGCTAAAGATAGTCCAACAATAAACAATGAATTTTTAGAGTAAATTCTGCTTGACCGAGGACTATTTGATGAAACTGAAGTGATATTCGGTGTGACCAACAGATGATTCCGGCTGACTGAAAGGAGACAGAGTTTAAAGACTTTTTAGAGAAACTTGACTCAACTGAAGGAACGTTCAGCTGGCTTCAGTCCAACCAAAGATAGGTGTGATCAAAGTGTAATAAAAGTGCATGATTTTCAAATCAGTTCAAAGTCATTGTTGAATTTTTCTATTTAAGGAGGTGTTTTATGCCATTTTAAGCATGAATTAGAGCTTAGGAGAGAAACTAAATAGTGACAAAGCTTCCATGGAGCTATTATTCTTCTTCGATTATTCAGTTCTAGTTTGTTTTTCGTATTTTTCTTTTGTCTTATGATGTTAGCCATGCTAGTCTAATCTCTCAGCTAAGGTTAAGTGATGAAACTTGTAGTTAATTACAATATTTAGTTTATTTGATTCAATAACAATTGTTTGAATGATGATATTAGATTGAATTGGTTTGAATTTACTTTATAAAAGTCTTTGAATTGTTTATTTCTTTGATTTGTTGTAAACTCTGGTTACATCGGATGTCTTAATTGAGCAATTGCTTAGCTTGATTAGAGAAGGAATCAATCTATATAATTCATTGATCTATTATATACCTTGAGCATAATTGATGATTGAATTCCTCGCGATTAAGATCCAAATGCTTCATAAGAGGATTGTACAATTGAACTCATGATTTGTTTGTGTATACGATTAGAATTGGTTTAATAGAATTATATTTTGATTGGATATGATAGAATTTCGATTCCAATTGAGTTATAAGAGTTGAATATATGAATTAGATATTGTAATTGCTATAAGTGGATTTCTAAATCCTTAGTATTTTATTATTATTGTTTTAACCCTTTTACATCATTGGAGTAATCTAAAACCTTTTTCTTAGTTCTAATTGTGTTCTCAACCAAATTTTCTATATATTGATCTCGATCTCACTGAGTTAAAATTACATCGTAGTTTTACACTTGGGGTTGTCATCTTTTTGGATTGATCACATTCGATTATCAATATGCCTCATTTTCTGGCTCAAATCATATCTTGAACCTTCAAATCGATCAGGCGATGGGGATGTTCCTCGGTTCTCTTTAGTGGGGCCCACTGAGTGTCTTAAAAAAAAGAAATAGATACATTTTGTTGATAATGTTGGAGAGAGATCTAATCCCTCCCTTTTCAATCACTTTCTTCCCTTCCATCCTTCAATGCTAGACCCACACAAACGATCTAGAGCATCCATTGTCAGCCCCTAGAGGTTTCCAACGGTCTGTGACCATCTCCACTATTTTTTTTATGCAACACATCTAAGTTTGGGATCTGCCTCGTTTTCGGATCCGCCTTGACTAAAGGAATATTTAGTAAGAAAAAAATACTTCAAATGCCAGGAGCACACAAATCACATCCATGTGCTCACTTTTGAGCTTTATAACTTGTCAGCATCCTGCCCATTCCAAAAGTGAGGCATCGACATCATTGGCTAAAGTGTGCCCAAAAGCATTCAACGATCGCGAGTGCATCCTCACGGTAGTCGAGTTACTTCACTAAATAGGTGAGAGCAACATCTCATGCAGCCATAGCAACCTCTCAGAAAATTAATGTCAACAGTCGTCATGAAATCCTACAAGTCATCACCACGAAAAATGAGACCTTCATATTCTAAAAGCCAAAGGACTTGTAACGTCCTGGATTTTCACTATTTTGGATTTTCAAAAATTCTTGAATTTTTTTATATAATTAACTTATAATATTACTTACTGACCGTTAACAATCAATGTTAGTTTATACACGGTGGAACCAATAAAGAACCGCAGAAGTCCGATTAATTAACCGTAGGAAGCCAACAAATCCGCCCGATCACTTGAACATCAAGTTTAGCACCATGATTTATGCACACAGGGCCCAAAATCTAACCGACCCATCCCTAACTAATTAAGACAATCATAACTAAATTAAAGATCTAACTGAAGCTGAGTCAGATAAGGCCCGGATCTTGACTAATAGACCAAATTAACCCCGTTACTCTTTTAGCATAAAACCGACGATTTAGAGTAAACATGACCAAATCTCCACTTTCACTAGCTATAAATAGGCTACACTATGAACACAGTTAATTCAAACTGTAATCATTGCCCACGAGAAATCTCAATACCTAATTCATTCCAGAAATGCCTCAATTTTCTGAATAAGCTCTACACCGCTCATTGGTGGGCCACTAGTTCCAAAACTATAGAATAATGTCCGTCTTATTAGGCTCAATGTCCATCGTATGAGTTGGACCTGGGTATTATCGAGAACCACTCAACTTGAGCCAAAGGATGAGTGCATGAGAAGTGCAAAACCCTAAAGGAAGACGCTAAAACTTAAGTGAATTGGGTCGTCCACTCTTATGCAAAGTTGAGGATTTCGGACAGTCGATTTATGACCAAACTTCATACGTAGAGTAATGATATTTTTCTACTCATATCCGTATATTCACAGCCCCGATCGACCATTGATGACCGTTGAACAGATTTTTAATCATATCTGTCGATCGGCACATCCAAATGGCGGGCCGAACACGTCCATACGTAGATCATCATTAGGGCTAACTATCCTACAATGTATATCAATATGTACACCCCATAGTGGGCCCTAGAGACTAGAAAAACCCTCCCAGTGTAGTAAAAATCTAGTCTTTGGGGCCATTTACACAAAATCTGGCATTATAAAAGGGCATCATTTGGGCACCCCCTCTCCCCATACGAATTTGCCCTCGCCGTAGCCAGAGTCGTCGTTGGAGCTTCCCCGACAATGGTTGGGGGTAAGTGTTGAATCTCAAGTATAATTTAGGTTTCAATAGTTGTTTATCCCAAATCTCATAAGCTTTTATGTTTGTTTAGGTCGTTCAATAATTTTCTCTAAAAACCTAACCATAGGAGCTCAAAATCGGAGATTCCTTCTTAAAGGTGCGGACTATTACTCTTAGGTGGCCTAGCAACAATTTTAGTATGAATCTAATGATTATGAATGTGTGGGTGATGTATTTGGATAATCTAGAGAAAACCTAGGAAAGACCACACCTTTGATCCTCTCAATCAACATGGAATGGTTATGGAATATTTGTTGTCTCTCACATGATTGGGTATGAATTTGATGATTGTATGTTCATGTCTTGTTTGATTCTTGTAAAATGTTTCCTTATAGCATGTATGATGTATTAATCCTTGTGCATTTTTGTACTATGAGATATATGAAATTTTCGGCTTCCTCACTAACCCACACAACACACATGCACATTTATTTCGTAATATTGTTAATAGTTTACATTTATAGTGAATTCTGAATTTATATGTTTAATGTGTGATTACACGACATCCCTTGTATAAGATTACACGGCATCACTTGTATAAGATGATATTTCCTAACTTGTTGAAGTGCTATTGAATACCATAAAATCCTTAGGTTGGTCAGGAAACTAAGGTGAGAGAAGGTGGTCTCGTTGGTAGGATTATCTTGAAGCTGAACTAACGGATTTGGGCGAATGCGAACGGGTGACAGAAGTTAGACTACATGAGTCACTTGTACTCGATGTCGTCCGTCATGTACTTGCCTAAACTTGCACAGCCTGGTCCACTTACTAACCAACCATGTTTGTTAACCTTGTCTGCTCATGCTTATATGGAACCTGGAACACCCTTTAACCATTGAAGCCCATTGATAACCATTTGAAACCGATCCACTGACTTGAGAGCCTGACATGGTGAAATGGGACACTGCGTCCGAGCTGTCGGCCTACACTGGGGTGAGGAGCCTCCCCGTAGTGACCGCGAGCAATCCCTATGCTCAGCACTCCCCATGTGCTTAATATCGGGGATGAGGAACCCGATGGGATCAAGGATCGCAGGGTCTTGGCCTCGCACGTTAAGTGACCTTGGCCTCGCAACCAGTTGAGGACAATAATACGTGGGGAGTACCAATTTTCCCAATCTGCTAGATGAATGAAATTAACTAAATACTCAGCTAACATTATTTACGCATCGCATTAGCTAGGATTTGGGGACTTGGCAGTTGAGGTCGCAATGAGGGAGTGTTGGTCATGCGCGACCGTTAGACGAAGTGGCTCGAGGGAGTGCTGTTGTGAGGGCATACATCATATCATAATACATGCATATGCATTAACAAGACTAGTTAAGAATCTGTGAATGTATGCGTTTCATTAAATTCATTATATAATTAATACTTGTTGTAACTTAATGCTAATAGTAACCACTAAGTTAGCTACTCACTCCCACTCTGGGATGGTGTTTTAAAACACCAACCAGCTCCTTTACTAAATGCAAGTGAGGTGGAGCTCGATGAGCCAAGCAAGGTGAGCATGGATAGGGAAGAGGAGCTTCCATACTCCCAGACTATCGGCGGATCCTTCTAGTCTGAGTTCGGACTACCGCGGGGCATGGGTCAGGTCTCTAGTCACTTTGGGTCATGTATGGGTGGGACTAGTTCCCTATTTAGATGATTTTAGATTTATGGTTTGGATATTTTTGTATTCAGTGGCACCTGATACTACTTTATGGCTTACTTATGCTTCATGCCTTACTAAACTCTCCATTGTTTATGAGATCATCTAAATGTAATTAAAATCTGAAGCCCATTAGGGCACCCATGGCACCAGGGAATTCAAAAGCCGAGTTCCTACACGGCCCCTGAAAATCTGGGGTGTTACAGGACTTCTTTGAAGAAAAGTGTCCATGAGCTTGCTATAATCGATTACATCAAGCCGATGAAAGTACACACAAGTGTCATGTCACTCCTTGAGCTACCAAAAAAGAATCATGAGAACTCATGATAAGTAAGTTGCAACCAGAAGCTTCAAAACAGGGGGGGCAAGATAGCGAAAAAGATTCCTGCCTCCTCACCTGCTTAATCTCGTGGGCAAGTTCAAACACATTTAGGGTATCGTGCAAATTATCAAAGAAGTTCTTTTAAGATGTGCTTCTTGCCTTACCAATTCAAAGGGTGAAGACTTTCTCGATCCAGTCAACGTCGAATCAAAGTCTATCACGGGTAGCAGGCGCGATCACAAAAGCATCCTGAGGTTAGTGATCAAAATAAGAAATTTCATACTTCCCCCAAAACATCCCATAGGGTATAAAAAAGAGAATAGCCTAGGGTTCAGAGAATAATAAGGGCATGAAATACAAAAAATGGAGAAAAAGAGAAAAAAATGATAAAAATTGACCCTTAGGGCAAAACTCTCAATCCCCACCATAAACTTTCTCAGACTGGTCTAAAACTGTGAGATCTATTATTCAAAATCTCTCACTTCTTGAAAAGATATAATTTAGCTGGCAAAGAAGGAAATCCTGCCATCGATCGCAATGCTCAAAACGAAAAGAAAGAAAAGAATAGGCAAATAAAAAAATATGTCCAAAGAAAAATAGGTGAGGTGAAAACCAAAAAAGACGCATCGAGTAAAAATAATGGACACAACGGACTTGGTGAAAACCTAAAAGAGTGCCAGGGGCAAGAAGTCACAACTGTCAAGGGGCAAGCAAGATCAAATACTCGAGACGTGTTGAAAACCCAAAAGGGCGTCACAGGAAAAAAAATAACGGACAGACTGGACGCGGACTGCGGGTAAAAATAGTCAGAAAATGAAAAAAGAAAAAGAAAAATCATATATCCAGGTAATCAGCTCAAGCAAGGCAGATATGACAGTCATGATGTAACATCCCATTTTTTTAATAGTAGGTATTTCAAACCCCACTGATCCCTTTGGTGTGGCTCACTGTAACTTTAAATCACCTTCATTTTTGGACCCATGGCCTAGCATGACTAGGCAAAACAAATGAACGTAATGGATTCCATGCAACGCCATTATAGGGCCCATTGTGTAAAAATAAATAAATATATTACATACGACGTGCTTCACTTTGAAACTAATCTTCCTGAGCTTTTCTCTCCTCTTCTGTTTTCTCCATTCACAACAGAAGGCTCCTAGAACCATATATTACCTCCAAACCATCGAAAAAGTGGGCCTAGGGTCATGATATGAACCGTTCATTTGGTGGATCTTGTCATTTTAACATATCTTAAAAGAGAGATGAAACACACACACATAATGTGAAACATGCGTCACTACCAAACCAATATCCTGAACCTCTCTCCCACTTCTCCCTCTTTTTTTTTTTGCTTGACAACGGAACGAATCCGCACCTAAAGCTATCCAAACCATTCATCTTACTATCCAGACCATTCATCTTACGAAAAAAAGGAAAAAAATATAATATTGATAATAATAATAATAATCAGCGATGTGCGTTGTGCATGCATGCTGCCTCAACCACGAACCAACGAAACCCTTGACGAATCTCCATTAAAGCCTAAATCCCTCACCTTCCAAACTTCCTACATCAAACTCCATCATCCCGAAGAAGGAAAATCGTCCAAAAATCATCGATCAACAAGTCACCATTAGAGAATGTACTATATTCCTCAACAAGATCATCAACCGTTGAGTTGTGTTATAGCTGTCTCTGGACATAGATCATGCATCAGGTATGTAATCTAACCCACACCCCACAACAAGATTTATACGTAAATATTGTAGGCATTAAATCCTTTTGTGTTGATGTGTTATTGAATAATATACGCATTAGATTGATGACTACTTGCGCATAAAAATCTTGAATATGTTATGTTTGTTCTTCTCTCCTAGTATATGCCTTCTTGAATTACCGTCAAATAGTTATTAATTTTATTTATAAATTCATGAATTCTTTTTATATTATTAAACAAGGCATACATTGGATTGATGATTACTTATATGTAAATAGATTATGTCTATTTTCCTTTATAGTGTATACCTTTTTTGAGTTACCATCAATGGGTTATTATTTTATTTAAAATTTTATGGTATTGTTGTTATAGTTGTTTTTCCATAAAAATCTGAATTGTTATATACGAGGTGTGTCAATTTTTAGGAGAATACATTGTTGATATAATGTAGTTGTAATTAGTTATATTTGGTATACAGAAATTGTGAAATTGTAGAGTGCATGGCTAAAATATCGTGATACGGGTGCTCTACTCGAGGTCATTCTCGAAAGATCGGCACGGGTGCTCTGCCCTGGGTAATTTCTTAAAAGATACACACATGAGTGCTCTACCCAGGGTCACTCCCCAAAGATCGGCATAGGTGCTTTGCCTTGGGTAATTTTCTAAAAGATACACACACAGGTACGCTGCCCTGGATTGACTCCTAACAAAAAGCACATGGTGCTCTGCCCAGGGTCATTCCCTAAAAGATCATCAGGGTAGATATATTTTCAAGTTAATTGCAGAGGAGTGTATTTTTAATTTAATCATTTATGGAATCATTTTCTTTAATTTGAAATATTTTTGTGAATATTTATTGTCTCCTTAAATGCAATTTTTATTATTATGAAGGTGTGTCATGGTACTAATATACAAATTTCGGTTGGGAAGAAAATGATCCTATTGAGTTATCATACTCGGGGTGTTTAAACTATTTCAGGAACGAGATATGAATACTTCGAGGAGGCATGCTATTATTGATGAGCCAAAGTCATACTCGGTTTTAGGGATTGCTTTTATTTTAATTTTATTCTAAACATAATGGATTATGTATTTCATTTTACTTAGTTTTATTTTAGTGAAAGAATGATGTATTAAAGCCGAGTTGACTTTATTTAAAGTCAAGAAAATGATATGTGATTTTTATTTGTCCTTTGTTGATGTAAATGATGTTATGAAGAATCTTGGTATATTAGAAATGAAAAAGTTATATCGACTTAAATAAAAGTGAATCTTATACCTTATGGGCTTGAGATTTAGGTTCGTGTTACTCTATTCGGATACCCGAATTTCGGGGTGTGACACATGATGTTCTAAGATCCTTCGACCATGCTCAGACTTAGGGCATAGTGTAACGCCCCGAATTTCGAGGGTCGAACAAAGGCTCAATTCCCGAGATCCGATGCATCACTTATGCAACATTGATAATGATGATTAAATGTTGTCCGTATTAGTGCATTAAACATGAATGAGATTAATCTAAAATAACATATCATACTCCAGGTGCGATTAAATTAGGCAAGTGGAAGACTTAGGTACTTGAATTATAACATAAAAGTATTTCACCATCCGGAGTATGAATCTGTTTTAGGCTGAATATATATAAGTGTTTGATCCAAAAGTTATAAAATACAAAATGTGAAAGTCTGACTAGATCGTAAAATCTCTGCAATCCCATCGATCAGTACATGGTCTACATAGACCCGCCTGATAGCTGAACGTAGGAGAATTCCTCCTCCTCATCTATAAATTTCCAATCAGCAGCATAGGCATCATTGCTACTTACATTTACAACAAAGTCTGGTTGGTGTTTTAAAGTACCGTTCCAGAGTGGGAGTGAGTGATCAACTCAGTGGAGCTATAAGGCCGGTTCCAACTCGTAAGCCTCACCATCATCTGAAACTACAACAGAGTCCTAAGTACCATGGTTAATGGAAGGATGATATGTATTAATGATGCATGCCCTCACCTACACTCCCTCTATGACATCTTCTCACGGTCACGCATGCTAAACTCCCATTGTGCTCAACACCTACGCCAAAGGCACATGCAATGCGGTGCATAGTGATGTTAGCCAAGTTCTTAATTAGACCTATTCATATAGCAGATTCGGGAAGCTAAGGTACCTCTCTTTTATATCATTTACCCAAATAATGATCCATCTAGGGTCATCAATCCTAGTTAATCACATACGATAGGCAAGTTCGTAAGTTTACAATATAGGTTGCTATGGGAGGCTCGTCACCTCAGCGTAGGCTTAATTCACACTCGAGGTCACTACGAGAGGCTCGTCACTTAATCGTAGTCTTAAAGTATGCTCGAGGTCACTACAAAGGGCTCGTCACCTGATCAGTGTAGGCCGATAACTCGAATACAGTATCCCATACCACCATATTCGACTCACAAGGCAGTGTTGCTCACTAATTACTACGGGTGGGCTCGTCACTCCGGCGTAGGCCGACAGCTCGACCACGGTGTCTCATATCACTATACCCGGCTCATGAGTCTTAGCGAATGGAGGTACCATGGTTTAACGGATTTTCACTGGTGAGTTTGTTACCTTAGATTCAAGCAGTAGCGTCCATATATGGTGAACATACATTAGGCCAATCGGGTTACTTGGACAAGCTCGACTGGTACGAGTGTACGTAAATTGATCGACATGGAGCACGTAAGCACTCCGCGTGGCCTAACTACTGCCGACAAACAGCGTACGACTCGGATTCATTGAACATATCTTGTGTGGCGAAACGACCTCGACCACTAATTCTGGAATCATTACCGATTGCCTGGACTACGTAGTAGCCCCAATCATACTCAAACACAGTAGGCATTTATATGTGATGGTCAACAGCATGCGACAACCAATTTTAATATAAATCTCATTCGAGCATTTTAACAAACACATAGTACACATGTTGTCATACATAGGCATTTCATCCATAAAACACGTAGTAGTAAAATATGTTACATGAAGAAAACTGTAACTATTGATAAGGTAATTGAGAATCCTATCTCGATACCCTTATTAAATGCATTTCAACAAGCATTTTCTCACTCAGGCATTTTATCAAACACTTAGACTACACATATCGACATACATATAATAAATTAGTTATAACATATATTATAGCAAATCCTTTCACAAAGGAATTGCCACACGTACAACAATCATATATTCTCAATTAATAATCATGGCAAGCACAAATCATAATTCCATATTCATTCAAACATTTCAACAAACACATGGAATGCATTAAAAATCAACATAGTTTATATATGTGTGTAATATACAGAAAATACCCTATCTAAGCACATGTGATAGCAATCAAGTCAGTCATAAATCATTAACTGACATTGAAAGCCTTGAAAACCATAACCTAAACGTTTATAGTCCGCACCTTCCGTCGGTAAACTTATATCGAACTCAATTCGAACACTACGCCTTTATCTACGGTACAACAGTCGCCTAAATCAATGAAATAGGTTAGCTATTTCACCAATTCCTCTATTTGAATCCCAAAAACAGATTAGGGTTAGGATTTCTTACCTAAAAATGAATCTGGATTCGCCGGTATAGTAATACAGGTAGGATGATTCGACACGTGGAGCAGTGGGATCGAATCTCAGCAACAATTTCTCACACACTCTCTCTCTTCTCCTCACTCTTTCCTTCTCTTTTCTCTCTTCTCTCTCTTAGGGCTTTGAAAATTTGTATGAAATGAGAGAGGGGTGGGTTAAGGCCCTTATATAGGCCCAGAAGTGATGTAAATGGCCCCAGGGCCATGGTATACTTACGTCATATCCAAAAGTCACCTATTTCGAGCCAACGAAACTCATTTGAAGGTCCATACCTCGCATACGGTCTGGAGAAAGTTTCCAGACAATGGATCTATGTTAGGTTAAGATTTCGGTCCAAACGGATTTGTGGATCGACCGTGGAGGAATAGTTTTAGTTCAACAACTATCGTCACTTGATCAGGGCCACAAGTACACTGACATGTGTAGGGAAATTTTTCTGATCAAAGGGTGTAGTTGGGTTAGAATCTGACGGCCTGAAACCTTAAATTTGGCCTATAAGCGAACGACCTAATTTACTTAAGTTTGAGTTAATTTTCTAAAGATATTTGCCTTTCTCATACAGTTCGCTCCGGACTCAAGTTGTGCGTTTCTGGATACTATTTGGACTTGATTTTCGACATGGTTGTCAAGCTCAGTAAGGCAGTCATAATCGTATAGTGTTGCGGTAATCGTACTTTCGATGCACGATCCAGGTCCAATACGGAGTTTTGTGATGCTCCTGAGAGCAATTGGGTTTTGAGATTGATCCTAGGTTTCTAGGTAACGTAGAGTTTGAGATTCTAATGGTTTTAGGTCTTGCAGTTCATATAAAAAGTGGTTCAAGCTAATCTACTAATCAATTCAGTTTAGTACTTAATTAATTTTCGTCTAATTTCTAAAGGATTCGGTCCTTAGCAATTTCTGCCTCATGTGATACTCGGGTCTCTGTACGGATTTTTCCGAGACGTTACAATTTATCCCTCATAAAGAAAAATTTCATCCTCGAAATTAGTACATTTTCGTTCTCCTCGAGAATCCGAGGGTAGTTCTTGTGGACCCGGCGTCTGTTTCCCAAGTAACCTGTTCCTCAATGTGGTGTGTCCACAGTACCTTCACAAGCGGGATAACCTTACTACGATGCACCTGCTCCTTCCAGTCTAGAATATGTGTCGGTCGTAGTATATAAGTAGCATCTTCACTCAACTGTACCTTCTCCCATTTGATAATGTGGGAAGGGACAGGAACGTATTTATTCAACATCGATACATGAAATACGTAGTGCACGCTTATGAGTGGTGTGTGCAAAGCAAGGTAGTACGCTACCACACCCACTCGATCTAGTATCTGGAATGAGCCAATGAATCTCGGCGTGAGTTTTACTTTATTGCCAAACCGAAGGACTCCTTTATGGGGGAGACCTTCAAGAATACATGGTCCCCAACCTCAAACTCCAGCGGTCGTCGCCTCGTATCGGCGTAACTCTTCTGTCTACTCTGTGTTGTCAGAAGTCGACGCCTGATAATGTCGATCTTCTATGAGGTCGCCTGTACTAACTCTGAGCTAATCAAACTCTTCTCGCCAACTTCTGCCCAACAATGCGGTACTCGACACGGATGCCCATACAGTGCCTTATAGGGAGCCATACCAATACTTGCCTGAAAGCTGTTGTTATAAGCGAACTCAGCATAAGGAAGACAGTCATCCCAACTTCTTTAAAATTAAGCGCACAAGCTCGCAACTTGTCCTCTAACACCTGATTCACACCTGTTCCATCTGCTCGTCAGTCTGTGGGTGGAACGCGGTACTGAGTTTCAGTTTCACACACATTGCTTCCTGGATACGAGTCCAGAAGATAGATGTAAATCGTGTGTCTCGGTCTGACACGATCTCCATAGTCACTCCATGCAAACGCACTATCTCCTTGATGTATAGCCTGACCAAATCGTCTGTTGAGTTTGAAACTCTAATCGGGAGGAAATGAGCCGATTTCGTCAATTGGTCCACGATCACCCAAATGGAGTCATGCCCCTTCCTCGTTTTCGGTAAACCTAAGATGAAATCCATAGAAATGAAATCCCATTTCCATTCAGCTATAGGCATAGGCTGAAGTAAATCAGGAGGTCGGTGATGCTCTGCCTTGACCTGCTGACACATGAGACAACGAGACACATAATCTGCTATGTGGGCCTTCATGTTGTCCCACTAGTACGAACGCTTCATGTCTCGGTACATCTTCGTACTACCAGGATACATTGCCATCCTCAAATTGTGAGTAGCTTCGAGAACTTCCTTTCTTAAGTCATGAAGATTTGGGACGCATAAGTGGCCACGATAACGTAAACTCCCATCCGTACCAACTCTCCATTCCAAATCTTCATCGTCACTAACTCACTTTCTCAACTTTGCCAACACTTTATCTTCCTTCTGAGCCACAATGATTTGGTCATCGATAAGTGGCTAAACACGAATATGTGCGATGTTCTTAAATGGCTCATCTACCGTAAGTTTCTGCTCAAAGTCTCGCACAAACTCTACCATATCCCATTCTGCTATCATCAGCAGAGCCGCAAATGTTATTGTCTTCTTCTGACTCAATGTGTCTGCCACAAGGTTAGCCTTGCCAGGATGGTAGGAGACCTCGAACTTGAAGTCCTTCAAGGTTTCCATCCACTATCGCTACCTCATATTCAAGTCTCTGTGTGTGAATATGTATCTGAGGCTCTTGTGGTCGCAAAAGAGCTCGAACGCCTCTCCATAGGGGTAATGTCTCCAAAGCTTTAATACAAAGATGACGGCTGCCAACTCTAGGTTGTGTGTAGGGTAGTTTTCCTCGTGTTTCCTCAACTGTCGCGATGCATAGGCAATCACTCTATCCTTCTGCATAAGGACACAACCCAAACCAACACGAGACCGTCGGTGTATATTGTGTATTTGACCCCCCTGCTCTGGCAATACTAGCACGGGTGCGGATGTCAACTTGTCCTTCAGTTTCTGAAAAGCTGCTTTTGCTTTTTTATTTCATGCAAACTTGAAATCCATCCGAGTCAGCTGAGACAACGGTCTGACTATTTTGGAAAAGTCTCTAATAAATCGATGGTAGTAAACTGCCAGGTCAAGAAAACTCCTCACTTTAGTAACCGAACCGGGTTGCCTCCAGTCCTGAACTGCGGTCACCTTTGCAAGGTCCACAGCTATTCTTCCTTGGACACCACATGTCTCAGGAACTTGACTTCCTATTTCCAGAAGTCGCACTTCTTGTATTGGGCAAACAACTGGTTCTTCCTGAGAGTATCAAAGACTGCTCGCAGGTGTTCCTCATGCTCCTTCTTACTCTTAGAATATATCAGGATGTCATCTATAAATACAATGACGAATTGGAACAGATACGGCCGAAACACCCAGTTCATCAGGTCCATGAACACGGCCGGTGCGTTTGTGAGTCCAAACGACATCACAAGGAACTCATAGTGCCCAAAACTAGTCCTGAAAGCTGTCTTCTGCATGTCTTCATCCCTGACGCGCAACTGGTAATACCCTGACTGTATGTCAATCTTTGAAAAATACTGTGCCCTTTTCAACTGATCGAACAGGTCATCTATCCTAGGCAAATGATACTTATTCTTCACCGTCACTTAGTCCAGTCTACGATAATCAATACACAATCGCAATGATCCGTCCTTCTTCTTCATAAACAACATGGGTGCTCCCCAAGGAGATACACTCGGTCATATGAAGCTTGCATCTAACAAATCATCGATCTGTCTCCTCAGTTCCTCCATCTCACATGGAGGCATGCGATACGTCGGTAGTGAAATGGGTGTCATACCAGGTACTAGATCAATGGTAAAATCGATCTCGTGCTGAGGAGGTAATCTAGGTATCTTCCTGAACACGTCCGCAAAATCCTGAACTACTGGCGTGTTCCCAAGTGTTGGACCATCAACATTCTCTAGCAAGGTGGCATAACAACTAATATGGCAGGGCCAACTGACCTGAATTGGAAAAGTAAAGGTCGTGCCCTCAGGTGCACGGGCTGTCACCACTCTGGTATCGCAATCAATCTCAACCTTTATCTCGGTGAGCCAATCTATACCGAGGATAATGTCGTAATGATGTAGTGGGGTAACGATTAGGTCAACGAGTACTGTCCTGCTTCTTAAGTCTATCGAGCAATCCTTACAAATCTTGGTAACATCTAAAAAGGTTCCTGTGGCGGTAAGGATTCTCACCCCCTTCGTAGAAGCTATTTCCAACACTAGTCGCTTGATTGCTGCAGATGATATGATCGAAGTAGTGGACCCGGTGTCCACTAATAAGAAGACTGGTGTACCTCGAATATGTGTTGTGACTTTGAAAGCCATTGGCGCTGTAAGCGCTGTCTCGGATGCCTCAGTTGCAAGTGAGTGCACACGAGCTTGTTGAGGACGATTTGGCTGCGACACCATAGGCCGTTGAGGTGGCCTAAATCGAGGTGCAGGTGGCCTGTAAGAAGGCTGTGCAGGCGGTGCTGATCGTAGAGGTGGAGCCGAGATAGCTGGTAGCATCTGACGATTAATCTTCTGAGGGGGCATGAAGCCATTGTCCCTCATCCTGGTGAAGCAGTAAGTGTCAGAATGGCCCAACCTCTTGCAGTAGGTACACCATATATCAGGTCACCTCGGGTGTGTCGATGGAGCCGTAAGCCCAGGAGGAGAATCTGCACGCGGCCTCTTGCCAAGGAACGGTCTACTCGACAAGTCTGGTCGAGGCCTAGGAACTATAGGTACATATGTATGAGATAGCGTATCCCCATCCTGCTCAGCTCACAGGGACATGCTCACTAGCTCAGCATAGTTGTTAATGCTAGCACAATATATCTTCGAGTGGATCTCAAGCCGCAAACCCTCAGAAAATCGCTGCATCCTCATTGGCTCGTTCACTAGGATCAAAGGAGCGTATCTGGCCAACTCCATGAATCTATTCTTGTATTCTGCTACGGTCATTCCTCCTTGTTGGAGGCGTAGGAACTCTTCCTCATTTTCATTGCGGTAGGTGAGAGGGAAGTACTTCTCATTGCGGTTCTGGCACGCCAATCACTCGCTGACACATCAACTCAGCTCACATAAGCCTCACACGAGTGCCTGAGGCTGTATCCATCAGTGGCTATGCCATCATCCATGCGATGTCCCATACCATGACCCATGGATGGTGGCATGGCCATTTTATGTCTGACTTATACCTTTATATGTGCAACACAACTAAGAAAATAAAGAGATTAGTTGCAAGGTTCTCATGCTCTTGCACCTCGGGATTCATAAATACATTGTCCTGTACTCCATCACATGTACCCAAGGTGCCCCGTGCGCTACATTCAGTGTTCGAGCATTAGATGTGTGCCAAATGATTCATTATCAATCTTTAAGCACTCTATATATAATAAATGTATCTATGCATGTGCATCATCAGTACTACATTTAGCACTCTTATTCATCTAAATTAAGCTCCCCATCATGAGTACTACATTTAGTACTCTTATTCATCTAAATTAAGCTCCCCATATGTGCCACGATTTATTTTTACTTTTTATTTCAGAACATTTGATATTTATGAAATATAGTGAGTCTAAGATAGCATTAGCATAAATAACCTGTCCAACATAATGTTGTTAGAAAAATAATCAACAACAAAACTTTTCTTATATTGAAATATTTCCTTAGGACTACAATCCATTGTAGTTTCTACTTTAAGGTGTTTGATGAAGGCCAAACAAAATAGCTAGTCCAAGATAACTTAAATAGCCTATAAAAGAAAATGTAACTAGATAAACACTTTTGAACATAACTTTGCTTAGATTAAGACAGCTTCATATGACCTATTTGGATTTGTGGAACCAAAATGTATATATGAGAGTCTACCGAAAAAAGTGGAAAATTGTGAAAAGATGTTTTTTTTTTGAGTTAGCTTGATAGAGTACACCCCACTGCCAGTCCACACTCCACTGTTAGCCACCCCCACTAGGGAATCGATATCATGACCTAGGTGTTGAAACGAGGTATCTTTTCTCAGTCTACCGCTTGAGATACGGATCAAGGTGTCCGTGAAAAAGAAATTAAGCTAACTTTGTTGCTTTAACATATGTGATTCCATGAAAGTATATTTTAAAAATTTTACTTTATTTTTCAGTGAAATATTAAGAGAAGTCTCTCATAATCATAAAATTTAGTTTATTTTTATTAGTTTTACTCATATTTTAAGAAAAACTTAGGAAAATTAAATCAATGCATTTTCCCAAATTTTCTCTCTAAACAAAATTCAAAGGTATTCCTGTCAAACTACTGTATCTCTCCTTCAAAATGAAAACTAAGAACCACACAATCAAAATACAATCGTGGGCTTAGAAGAGTAGGTAGCCCATTCGACCACATAATGAATAGCCCTAAACCTGATAAGGTCCGCTGAATTGGCTTTGTCGTTAAAGCACCGATCATTCCTTTCAACCCAAACAGCCCACCAAACCGCGAGGAGAGCTAGCCGCTAGAGAAAATGAGGTAGATCCAAATCTCATGTGGACCACACCATAGGAGGCAGTGGTGATTGTATGCTCACCGTTAAAAACATTTTGGGACCGCAAAAGTTCTTCATGAAGCTGATACTTGTGTTTTACCTTCATTGAGGTCAGTCTGACCTAATCAATTGGTTGGATGGCAAATATACATTACAGAGGGCCTATGAAGTTTTTAATGGTGGGCGTTCAATCACCACTGTTTTCTTGTGGTGTGGTCCAATTGAGATTTGGATCTATTCGCTGCTGGCGTGTCAGTAGGCAATCTGTGTCCAGACGAACGTCGAGAGAGCGCCGCAGCTACGGACAGATCTAAAGATCAAGTGACCCCCAAAAGGGTCACTTGATCCACGCCGTCGAGAGAGCGCCGCAGCACATGGCACATGTACGTCGACAGATCTAAAGATTAAGTGACCCCAGAAGGGTTTCAATGGTAGATGTTCAATCCCCCACTGTTTTTTTTTTTTTTTTTTTCCGTGTGGCCCACTTAATTTTTATGTCTTATTTTTCGGCTCAAGACTTAAGAAGAGCTCACCAAATGGATGGACGGTTTGGATATAACACATACCTGGTGTGTGGTACACCGGCCAATCTGCTTCCATGGCGCACGGACCCGGGTTAGCTACGGACAGGTTGCGTAGCGAGACTTGTTGCTGAGTGACGTCACCAAGTTCTGTGAGCCCCACCATAATATATGTATTGTATCCACACCGTCCATCCATTTGGAGTGATCATTTTAAGTTCATAATTCAAAGGATGAGGCAGATCCAAACCTGGAGTGGACCCCACCACAGAAAACAGTGGGGAGAGTGAGGACCACCGTTGAAACCTTCCTAAGGTCCACCATGATGTTTATTTGAGATCCAACCTGTTCATGTGTCAACGAAGACATGAGAGAAGGGAAAACACAAATATCAGCTTGATCGAAAACTTTCGTGTCCCTTACAGGTTTTTAACGGTTGGCGTCACTCTCCCCACTATTTTCTGTGGTGGGATCTACTCCAGCTTTGGATCTGACTAATTCTTTGGATAATGCCCTAATCTGATCTCTCTAAATGGATGGACGGTGTGGATACAAAACACACATCATGGTGGGGCCCACAGAACTTGGTGACGTCACTTAAGCAGCTAGTCTCGCTACTCGGCCTGTCAGTAGCTAATCCGCGTCCATGGCCTACCTGACTGAACATTGATATCCTATGCACACGTATGCCAAATACTCACGTTTGATTGCATTCCATCCTAAAAATGGCTATACATTTAGAGGCTTCTTATGGTGTTTTTGGCAAAAATCCGAGGTTACTTTAATAAAGCGTTTGGAGAGGGTAAGAGGTGCGTCGTCCAAATCTCGTGAAATGACGAAATCGACGTTATGACATTTTCATTCCCTCATAAAGGAAGCGGATTGGCTGGTGTACCTAACACCACCGATGTGGCTAAGGGTTGACGTCACCAAATTCTGTGGGTCCCATGAGGTATGAGTTATATACTTATATTCAAACCGTCCTGAATAGAGCTGGGCATTTCATACCCGAACCGGTGGATCCAGCCGATCAGACCCGATCCGACCGATTTGAACAGAACCTATGGTTATGATTGGTCAGGATCGGGTAGTGTAATCCAGATCTGAATTATTTTCGAGTCGATTCTGAATAGGCCCTGTTCTGAATCGACCCGATCCGGAACATGATCCAATTGGATCCGATTCGGACCGACCCGATCAAAACCATATATATTAGTGTATATATATATTTTTTATTTTTTTTACTTTTACCGCCTAGGATTTAGGTTCGGCACCAAAAAAATCCCGCCCGATGGACACCTTAGCCCGTCAACTCTCTCTCTCTATCTCTCTCTATCTCTATATCTGTGATTCTCTCTATATCTATCTCTTTATCTCTATTGAAGAAGAAGGCAAGAAGAAGGTTTTGGAGCTTGGATTCCTCTGTTGGAGAGATATATTGAGAAATGATCTATAAGTATATACGGAAGAGAGAAAGAGGGAAGGAGAGAGAGTCGCAGCTCTGCTTGATCGAAGAATGGTATATGAAGTGGTTTTTGTGGGTCTGATCATGAGGTATGTTTTATATCCAAACCATCCATCCATTTGGCGAGCTCATTTTAACGCTTGAGACAAAAAGTAAGACAAATCTAACCATCAACTAGACCACACTGCAAAAACTAGTGAGAGATTGAACGTCTACCATTAAAACCCTTTTCAGGGTCACCAAAGTTTTGGATCAATATCAAATTTTTTTTTCCTCTTCATTCAGGTACGTGTGAACTTATGAGATTTATTTTTCCTTTTCAATCAGCTACTTGTGACGTTATGAACAGATTGGATGTAAAATAAACGTTATGGTGGGCCCTATAAATATTTTAACGGTGAAAATCATTATCTCCGCCACTATTTATGGTGTGGTCTAGATGATCGTTGGATATGATTTATTTTTTGCATAATGCTCTAAAATGATCTCTAAAAATAGATGAACGGTGTGGATATAATAAATACATCACTGTGGGCCCATGTAACTTTGATCTCCTTTGAACCGTTCTCACAACTCGGAGCTCGAGGAGCGTCCGTGCTACCTTCGCACAACACGTAATATAGCAGCTATAATACAGCTGTGCTAGTTACAGGCTAGCTACAGCCTGTACTTTTATAAAGGGTAGCCGATTGCGTGCTGAGTAACTCAGTACGCCAGTAAACTCTATGGTGCCGACCATCATTTATGCATTTTATCCACTCAATCCATCCATTTTATTAGTTAATTTTAAGTGGTTAGTCCAAAAACGAAGCATATTCAAAGATCAAGTGGACCGCACCACTGGAAACAGTGTGAATTTAACATCTACCATTCAAAAGTTCTTGATGGCCATAGAAGTTTTACATCAAGCCAATGTTTTTTTTTTTTTTTTCACTTATTCCATGTCTTTTTGATCTTACTAACAGGTTAGATGACAAATAAACATCACTGGAGTCCTTTGAAAGGTTTCAACGGTGGAAATCAATACTTCCACTGTTTCCTGTGGTATGGGCCATTTGAGCTTTGGATATGATTCGATTTTGGGCTTAACCCCTAAAATGATCTGAAAAAACGGATGGACGGCGTGGATAAACCAAATGAATTCACGGTAGGCCCAACAGAGTTTACTCAGTACGATAAGAGCGTACTGAGCCGATTTCTTTATGAAGCTTCTTGGAGAAGCTATTAGCGAGTGAAATTGGATTGCGTACTGAGTTACTCAGTACGCTTTTATCGTACTGAGTAAACTCAGTTAGGCTCAATTTGAGTGTATTTGGTTTATCCACGCCGTCCATCCATTTTTCCATCTCATTTTATTAGTTGAGACCATAATATAAGCATATAAAAAGCTCAAGTGGACCACACCACAGGAAAGAGTGGGAATAATGACTTCCACCGTTGAAACCTTGCAAGGGCAGACAGTGATGTTTATTTTTCATCCAACCTGTTTATAAGATCACATAGATATGGATGAAGGGAAAACACAGATAACAGCTTGATCCAAAACTTCTTTGGGTCTCAAAAGTTTTTCAATGTCCTGTGGTGAGGTCCACTTGAGATTTCGATATATTTCATTTTTAGGTTTAGGCCCTAAAATTATCTGTTAAAATGGATGAATGGAGTGGATGAAATACATAAATCATGGTGGACCCCACAGAGATTACTCAGCATGCTTAGTGTATTGAGTTACTTAGTACGCAATCCGCTTCCTTAGCGGGTGTAAAGCTTCTTCAGCAAGCTATACAGTTGTACATTTTCATCTATGTGGGGCCCATCTTGAACTTTTTAGTTTATCCACACCGTCCATTAGTTTTTTCATATCATGTTAGGGGTTGATACTAAATTTTAAGTATATTTAATAATCAAGTAGATCGCACCATAGAAGATTGAGAATAATGATTTCCACACCGTTGAAAGAAATTAATGAACCGAGTCTTACCCAATTCGATCCGACTCGGTTTACTTGACCGAGTCGGACTCGGATCGATTCAGGTTAGCAGGAGTTCGGATCTATTTGGGTTAGATGACCCAGACTTGGCCCCGGATCGGATCAGGTTCGGGTCAGGCCCTGTAAATCTCGAACAGAGTCGGGTTGGACCGAATCTGATCCGACTCAGTCTGATGCCCAGCTCTAGTCCAGAATTCTCTTCTTAATTATACATTTTTTCAACTGCTTGGACCACAAGTTACAGTCCATCTACTTGGTAGCTTTTAGCTTGTTGAGCTCATAAGAAATACAACTTGTTGAGGTCAAAATATGGATCACCCTCCACTCAATGCCGCAAACCTTCAACGAACCCTGGTCCTGTGCATAAAAGGGTGAGCAAAGGAGACCCTGGCTCAGCCGGGGGACCCTCTGATGCCTAAGTCAGGTTAGAGAATCTGGGTCTAAGTCGAATGTAGAGAGAGGGTGCGAGATATTGCGTACCTGTAGCAATGGGATCCCTTGATACCTATGGGTTGAATGATCCACGTCTATTAATCTCGGCGTTATTCGCTCAATCAACAAGATACTGTGATCGTGGAGATATTATCCGTAATCTTTGGGTCGTGTAGCGTATCATGTCTTAAGGGCGCGTATCCTTAGGTGAGATCTTCGGTCACGTCCGCATTTAGGTGCCTCCAGGCTTGGCACACGGAGTATCCTCACCCGGGCTTGGCCTCATCCTGTCCGGGCTCAAGGCCAAGTACTAGTAGTCGGAGTTCATCAGTAGATCGCCGAGGTCGGAGTTCGCTAAATGAAGCTGAGGACAAGGATTAGAGCTCGGCTCAGCAATCCTTCTTTAGATGAGGACGAGGGTTCAGACAGGCCAATCAAGGTTGTAGCTCAAAGTCCTGATTCATTAATGGAGAGCTCGCCTCAACTAACCTACGGTCGTAACTCAGGGATCGGCTCATACTTGACGTGGTATCCTCCTTCCGAGGCTTTGTTAACTGACTCAGGTAGCTCGGGCTGACCCCGATTATCCTTACTCAGATTTTCCCATAACAGAAGCCCCCTACTCTCTTGGTCCCAGTCCGGACTTAGAGAGTAAACGCCTGGGGAAATGAAACAACGTCTCCATGCCTCTGCTCATGATGACGATTGGGATGATCGGGGCGTAATTAATGTGATACATACGCCTCAGATCTTGCATGTTGTACAACGACCACAACCCTTCAGCTTCTATCCCTTTGGCGAATGACGCGTGGCGACGGTTACGATTGGCAATCGGTGGATTTAAGAAGACAGCACCACGTGTCTGTGGAGGGGTGAGGAGCCGCTGCACCATTGGTGCTAGTGCCGAGTCGCCTTGGCTTCGGGAACGACCGTTTACAATGATGACACCGAGTAATGAGGCAGTTATATAAATCCACCCCTCTCGTTCTCACTCTCACACTTCTCACGCTCTCACTTCTCATTTTCTCTACTCTTTTCTTTCAAATCGCACTCTGCTGGAAATCGCCCTCCGCCGGAAATCGTGCTCAGCCAAAAAAAGGATTTTCATAGCTAGATAAAGGGTTTCTGACAATCGGAGAAGAGATTTTGCTCGAGCGAAGCTGTGGGAGTTAGGAAAATTTCTGCCAGAGGAAATCGCTTGCAACGCTGTAAATCTTTCAACACTTTAACGTCTTTTTCCTTGTATCATGTTGATCAACTCTGATGAAGTGAGAGAGGTCTGAGGAGCTGGTTCAGAATCCGAACTAGAGACTACCGCCTCTGGACCCAGAGAGTGCAAAGGCCCTTTTGAGGTTGTACCCCTTGGCACTTCAGCCTCAGCCCAAAGAACTGCGAGTCAGAGGGCCAAAAGCCGAGGCAAGAGACCGAAGAGGGCTCCCAGAGATCCCACGGGGCAGTTGAAGGCAGGCCCCTCAGGAGGCAGGTCGAAACCGTTAGTCCTTGGCGGCTTGATACTAGTCGAGTCCCAGATAGCCTAGCTCCGCGAAGACTATCAAATTCTCGACTCGGTGCACATTCGAGCCCCATGCCCCCACGGACCAAGCGAGCTCTCCAGTTGAGGGGGAGATCGCTATTTTCATCTGTGCCCTTCAATGCAGGCTCCAATTCCCCATCCATCCATTCTTGCGCAAGCTGACCACACAGCTGAGAATAACGCCAGGATAGCTGGTTTCGAACTCTTGGAGGATCCTCGCCTCCACCTTTTTTCTCTGGCATCGGGCGGGGAATTAGAGGCTGGCACCAAATGAGTTTTTATTTTTGTACATGGCCAAATACGATAGGTTGGATAAGGCCTGGTGGTAACCCAACTTCTCTCTTCTAACAAAGATTGAAAAAGGAAGTAGTTCTGGGCCTCGGGGGAATGGGAGGCCCCTGCCCTTGAATTGCGCGAACTGCGGGTCCGAGTCCCTACCAAGTTTACCAACCTAGGTCATATACTTTTTTTTAGTCACACTGCATGCTCGATCCATCCTTCAATGTTTTAACTCATACTTTGCTTCTGTTTACAGCTCATCCGAAGGGGACCCCAGACCTCTCTGCTCTTCAGACGCACCAGGTCGCCCAAGCCAGAGTGTTCCCCGAAGACCAGCGCGTATGGTTCGAACTCATCAGTTAGGAGAAATTGGTGTCGTCTGGCTTCTATAGAATCCAACCTACTCTCTTTGCTCTGGGTAAGCGAGGTAAGGACCTTTGGGGATTGGTTTGTTGACATTCAGTCATTCAGTAGATTTTACTTGGCTGATTCCCTCTTTTGGATAGGAATGGAGGCATGTAGCTCGAAGAGGAAGAGGCTGATAGTGTCGCGCCCTCCGATGGACGTAGTCCTCTCATCTGAGCTGAGGACGAAGGTGACGCCAAAGAAGAGGAAGACTTCTGAGGCCGAGGTTATTCTGGCTGAAGCCATGACGTTCCCAGCTGAAGCCGTTCTCATCACTGCCCCGACCCCTGCCCCTGAAGCACGAGCCCCTGAGGCCCCTATCGGAGTCGAGCCTATCACCATCTCGACGTCGTTTGCAGAGGAGCCAGCCCCTGAGGTTTCACCTTCAGTGGTTGCGAGCCCTCCCGGGGTAGGAAGAGAGGTGGTCGGGGAGACTCCTAGTTCTGTCGTCCCTGCATGATCCATAACTCACCACCCTTCCGCCGAGGCCAAGCTCTTAGCTGGTCGAACTGACGCCCTTGTCGGATATACCACCACGCCCGGGGTTGCTGCCCAAGCTTCCGTGGCCAGTAGGGTCGGAGGAACTTCCAAGCCCACTCCAGAAACTCTGCCTCCTGGTTATCACATGGCTTTGCTAAACCCATGGGCGGCTAAGCATGTACTAAAGGCGAAGATAGCCGACATGCTCTCCCGGCGCGACGTCAACTTAATGAATGATTACGTAGCAGTCTGTTACCAGTCGCTACCAATGATGGTGGGGTGAAGGAGAGGTTGAAGGAGATGGAACGGCTCGAGGCAGAGAGGGCCAAGTTTGTGGTGGAGAAGGCAAAGCAAGAGGCGTGGAGGGACGAACTCGAAACACAGAGGGCCGAGCTCGAGAAACTACTAGAGGCTTCGGCTACGGAGCAAGAGGAGCCGAGAAAGGTTGCTGTGGAGGGTTGAGCGAGGGAGCTAGCGCTCCAGGGCGAGGTCAACCAACTCCAAGCTCGCTTGGATGTGGCCGACCCCAAAGTCTTGCACCTACGAGAGGCTGTCAGGCATCTGAAGGTCTCTCTTGAGGATGCAAAGGGTGATGCTTCACGATTGGAGAAATACCTCAAGAGGGTGAAACATCAAGCTGCCGAGGGGTTGGTTCAGCAATGGACTATTCTCGAGGCCGTGGCTGCTGCGGACCAAGAAAGGCTACGAGGTGAACTCGAGGCCCGAGCGGCTTCGTAAGTTGTCGCAGCAGTGGCAACATATAAGAGTTGACTGAGAGGGCCAAGGAGCTAGACAAACTCTATTACTTTTGCTATAACACTGACTTCGATGCTTACATTGCTGAGGTCTGAAAGCTTCATCCAACCATTGACCTTGATGCTCTCGCTACAGATGATGCTGAATCGGTCGCGGTAGATGAGCTTGAGAGTGTCCCTCCTTTCATCGAGGCCGCCCCTGACACTCAACCCCCCAGCTCAATGGCTGGTCCATCTACTGGAGGGAGTGAGACGTGTTTTTTTTTTTTTTACATGTCATGTATAATTTTTTGATGAATGAATGATCCTTTGGAGAAGGCATATTCACATGTGTTGATTATTGTAATGATTCTTTGATGTTAGTATTTAAGGACCGACCCCTTGAGAGGTCAAGTCCCCCATGAATTGCGAGCCCCTTAGTCGTTTTCATAGATTTGTCATTGTGTGACGAGCTGACCCTTTTTTCAGGGAATCGGGTCGTCTCCGGACTTTTCCCCTGCGCATGAGAGGATCCCTTCGTAGATTTTTGTGGGTTTTACGTTTCGACCCATTCTTTTAGGGATCGGTCCGTTAGCCTCTGCTTATGAGAGGTAACTTTTTCCGTTTGTAGATAACCTGAGATAAATTACGCAAGTAGACGATATAGGAAAGAAGGAACTTTTATTAAAGGCCTTAACAGGCTTGTCGCTCCGAGCGGTACATTTTTTGAGGGCCTTCAGTGGCCAGTAGATTCTCTGGATAGTAGATCTTTAAGTGCTCAACAGTCCAGGGGTGGGGGAGCTGGCACCCTTCAAGGTCCTCCAAGTGGTAGGAGTCTGGCTGGGTCGATCTGACCACATAACAAGGCCCTTCCCAATTGGGCCCGAGTGTCTCAGCCCTTGGCTCTGCTGTATTTTGGAAGACACGGTGGAGGACCAAGTCCCCTAGCCGAAACCGCCTTGTCTTGACTCTTGAGTTATAGAATCATGCCACTTGATGATGCCTAGCAGCGACTCGGAGTCTGGCGACATCTCTAGCTTCCTCGAGCAAGTTGAGGTTTGCTGTGATCTGCTCCGCGTTTTGATCCTCCTAGTAGCTTCTAACCTAAGCCGTTGGGGGGCTTATCTCAATTGGGATGATTGGCTCCAAACCATAGGATAACGAAAAGGGGGTCTCTCCAGTAGACGATTGAGTTATAGTCGTATAGGCCCAAAGGACGAATGGGAGCTCCTCTGCCTAGTTGCCATTCGCTTTCTAAATTCATCTTAAGATGGTGCTTGATGACCTTATTCACGGCTTCTACCTGTCTGTTGGACTGCGGATGCCAAGGTTAGGAATAAGTATTCAAGATGCCGAGCCCCCTGCACATGCTTTGGAACTTATCATTGTCAAACTTCTTGTCATTGTTAGAAACAATGGTGTGTCGGATTCCAAATTGGCAGATGACATTCTTCCAGATGAAGTTGTTTACTTTCTGTTCGGTAATCTTGGCCATGGGTTCAGCCTCAACCCATTTAGTGAAGTAGTCAACTGCGACAATAGTGAACTTCATTTATCCTTTCCCTGTGGTAGAATTCTGATGATATCGATCCCCCACTGAGCGAATGGCCACGACCCACTCATGGGGGTCATTTCTTCTACAGGCTGCCTCGGTATAGCAGCGAACCTCTGACACTTGTCGTACCTTCGGACGTAATCTTTCGAGTCATTTCAAATGGTTGGCTAGAAGTACCCCTAGTGGAGTATCTTCAAAGCCAAGGGTCGGCTACCGGAGTGATTTCTGCAGATGCCTTCGTGGATCTCATGTATCACATAGTTCACTTCCTTGGGTCAGAGGCATCTGAGGTAGGGCTATGAGTGCCCCTTCTTGTATAAGACCCCGTCCAATATAATGTATCAGGCAACTCTGATCTTCAGGCATCGGGCCTCCAATCTATCTTAGGGGACCTCTCCAAATACAAGGTAGTTGTAGATCGGGTCCATCTAACTTGGGGTAGTTTCCACCGGGTTGACCACTTCCTGATCCGTTCAGTAGATGCTCCGGCTCTCCATAAATTCCAAGGGGATGATCCGAGGAATCTTTCCTTCTGTAGCCGAGGCTAACCTCGCGAGGGTATTGGCCCAAGAATTCTTTTCCCTTAGAATTTTGTTGATGATGCAGCTCCAGAACCTTTCTATTAGTTTCTTGGCCTCGGCCAGATAGGCCACCATCCTGTTTCCTTAGCTTCATACTCGGTGGAGATATGGTTCACCACAAGTTCAGAATCACACCTCACTTCAAGGGACTGAACCCCCAAACTAGCTGTCAGCCTGAGCCTTGCCAACAGGGCCTCATACTCTGGCTCTGAAACCGAGTCTAATGGCATATTGTATAGTCGTAGAATCGGGCGCGACCAGGACAATTCCTGCCTCGACGCGCTTGACGTTGGACGACCCGTCGACATAAAGGACCCACCTCTGCTTCGACTTCGTATCTTTGATAAGTGAGGGAACAGGCGGGGTCGAGAGAGCTGCTTTTGCTCTAGTATCTGCATTTGGAATGGTAAACTCGACTATAAAGTCAGCCACAGCTTGACCCTCGATTGTAGTCCTCGGACGATATTAGATGTTGAACTCCTCGAGTTCATTCACCCATTTCGTCAGCCGACCTGAGACATCTGGCTTTTGAAGGACTTGCCTGAGGGAGGAGTCGGTCAGGACGATGATGGTGTGTGCTTGGAAGTACGGGCGCAACCTCCATGCTGAGAAGACCAAACTGAGTGCTAGCTTCTCCATGCTTAGGTACCTATTCTCGGCGAGTAGCATTGCCTTACTTACATAGTAGATAAGATACTGCTTGCCTCCCTCCTCCCTAATGAGCGCAGAACTAACGGCCAAGATAGAAACCGCTAAGTATAAGAAGAGGGCCTCGCCCTCTTCCGGCTTTGTCAGTAGGGAAGGTGAACCCAGGTATTGCTTCAGCTGTTGGAACCTTACTCACATTCAGGGGTCCACTCGGCTTTTTTATGACCTTTCAGTTGCTGGAAAAGGGGGAGACACTTGTCTGTTGCTCTAGAGATAAACCAACCAAGCTCTGCTACTTGGCCAGTCAGACATTGGATCTCCTTCGTTGTCTGAGGCGAGCTCATGTCCAGCAACGCCTTGATCTTCTCGGGATTTTCCTTGATGCCTCTCTGGCTGACTTGAAACTCAAGGAACTTGCCCGAACTGACTCTGAAGACACACTTGGCCGGGTTTAGCTTCATGCGATACTCCCAGAGGATCGAGAATGTCACCCCGAGGTCCGCAAGGTGGTCGGATGTCCTGACGCTCTTGATAAACATGTCATCGACGTAAACTTCCATTGTCCAACCGATCTGCTTGGTGAAAATTTGGTTCACCAATCTCTGGTATGTTGCCTCAGCATTCTTCAGGCCAAAAGGCATGACCCGGTAACAGTAGAGCCCTTTGTCGATGATGAAGGTAGTCTTCCGCCTGTTTGAAGGGTGCATCAAGATCTGATTGTACCAGGAATAGGCATCCAGGAAGGAGAGTCGCTCGTGTCCAGCCATGCTGTCCACCAGCTGGTCGATCTGAGGCAACAGGAAGCTATCCTTTACCGGGACAGTCTCCACGTCCTCGAGGGGATCTTCCGTGGGAGTTCTGGGGTCGAGGATGTTGATGGTGAGGGCCTGCTTTACCGACCCTTTTCTCACAGCTATCGCATAGCATCTCCGAGCTTCACGCTGGTCCCCTCGGAGGTATCCAACCCTACCTTCGGCGGGGAACTTCATCATCAGATGGTATATGGACACAACCGCCCTCATTGCATTAAGGGAAGGTCTGCCCAGAATGACATTGTGCACCAACGACACATTGACTACAAGAAGGTCCATGCGAAGCGTGAGTTGATGCTGTCCCTCTCCTGCTGTCACAGGGAGAGTGATGGCTCCCTCGGAGATCACCATATCTCCGGCAAAGCCGCGCAATGGGGTTTTCACGGGTCGAAGGTGTGACCTTTCAATCCCCATTTTCTCGAATGCTTTGAAATATATGACGTCAGATGAGCTCCCTATGTCGGCCAGAATGCGGTAAACTTTGTGGTTGGCTATGGTTATAGTCACCACGAGGGCATCGTCATGTGGATGCTAGATTCTGCGCGCATCATCCTATGTGAAAGTCAGACTACATGGGCTGACCCAGAGTTCTTTCCTAGGCCTCTCGGCCAAGTGAATATAGTGCTCGGGGTCTGAACTCCAAGAGTGGGCTTTGTGAGCCATGTTCGAGTCGCCTCCACCGGACGAGCCGCCGTAGATAGTGCAGATCTCGGCCGATTCTTCTACCGGCTTGCTTGGTTGCTCTTCTCTTCGGGCCAATCTCTCCTCTTTAGTGTATCGGCGCAAATGACCCTTACGAATGGGGGATTCAATCTCATCTTTGAGGTGCACATAGTTGCTCGTGTTATGATCGTGGTCGCGATGGAACCGAGAGTACTCGCGCTTGTCTCACTTCTCTACGTCGGTCTTCATGCAAACCGGCTAGTTCAGGAGCTTCTGACCCCTGATGTCCAACAACATCTGCTTTGGAGATGTGTTGAGTGGAGTGTAGGAACGGAATTTGCTCTCAGGCCTCCTGCTCGGTCGGCGATCGCGAGAGGCTCGATTGTTGAGCTTCTTGCTTGCTGATTGAGGTTCTTCGTTCCTCGGCCTCTTCTCCTTGGACAACTGCTCAGCTACTTGTACGTTCTTGTGGGTGTTAGAGAATTCCTCGACATTGGTATATTTCTGAGCCCTGCTAATGAGCTCAGCTACTGTGGTCGGTGGATTCTTCCCGATCGAGAAAGTGAACTTTCCCTCTTTGAGCCCGTTGAACATGGCCGAGAGTGCCATTTTGTCATCATAGTCTTCCACTAACAACGCCTCCTCATTGAAGCGGGCAATGAAGTCTTTTAGTGTTTTCTTGTTCCCCTGCTTGAGGGTAAACAGATGGGTAGTCGGCTTCCGACTCTTCTTACCAGAGATGAACTGGGTAAGGAATAATCTGCTGAGCTCTGCGAAGGAGCTGATCGATTTTGGCTTAAGCTGTCGATACCAACTTCGAGCAGACTCGAAGAGGGTTATTGAGAAAGCTCCACACATCATTGCATCCGTGGCCGACTGGATCTGTATTCACGATCAGTACGACTTCACATGCTCCGACGGGTCTCCAGACCCAGAGAATTGGATGACGGGAGGCATCCTGAACTTCAGCGGCATCACCTCATCCATGATTGCTGAGGTGAAGGGAGGCTCGGTCTTTTCCATCATCGCCTATACTGTAGTTGGGACGGATGCGGACTGCCGATTCTTCTAAAATGTCTTAAACTGATCACGGAGTTCCATAAACTGAGCTTCCCAAGGATTTTGATTCTCAGCTACTGTCTCTTGGGAGGCCCCCACCACCTCGGGCGCTCTGCCCTGTCTTCTCCTCTCCAACCGATGGCGGAGGTCTGTGGGGGCCAGAGCCGAAGTGTCGGACACACAGGACGACTCAGCATCCCGAACAGGTTCCGGAACTCGGGTGGATTGATTCTGGGACCTTGCATTATGCGTAGGGTCGAGAGCTCGTGCGGACTATGCCTGGGACCCTCTGGCCCGGGAACTGACCGACTGCGGTCATTCCTCGGGCGTCGGAGTGGCTTCCACCATATTTAGAAGTGGCTACTAGCTTTGCTGCGCTTTCATTCGGCTGATTTCATTCTTCAACATATGTACTTCATTTTGTAACGCCTTATACTTTCCTCCTTGGCTCCGAGTCCGCTGAGATGGCCCTATTGGAAACAATTCGGTATGCAGCAGCGAAGAAGACTGATGTTATCCGTTAGGTTCGTGCTCCACCGTCGTAACCTTCTTCTTTCCTCTTGCCATTTCTGATAAAACTTCTAGCCTTTTGTTTCGATTTCCTATAGACAACGCCAAAAAATGTTGAGGTCAAAATCTAAACCACCCTCCACTTAATGCCGCAAACCTTCAACAAACCCTGGTCCTACATAAAAGGGTGAGCAAATGAGACCCTGGCTCAACCGGGGGATCCTCCGATGCCTAAGTCAGGCTAGGGAATCTGGGTCTAAGTCGAATGTAGAGAGAGGGTGCGAGATATTGCATACCTGTAACAATGGGGTCCCCTGTTATATATACCTATGGGTTGAATGATCCACGTCCATTAATCTCGGCGTGATTTGCTCAATCAGCAAGATATTGTGATCATGGAGATACTATCTGTAATCTTTGGGTTGTGCGGTGTATCGTGTCTTAAGGGCGTGTATCCTTGGGCGAGATCTTTGGTCACGTCTGCATTTAGGGGCCTCCAGGCTCGGCACACGGAGTATCATGGAACTTCTCTGGACTCCTCACAGAGACTTCTCGAATCCACGAGGAAAGAAAGCAGAAAATAGAAATAAATTCTAATAAATTCGAAATTGATTGATGAATGAATAAAAACGAGTTCACAACCCTTTAAATAAGGGTACCAAGCAATGGGAAAGAAATTAGAATCAAACTACAACTCAAACTCCTAGAATCCGCGACTTACTATAAATAGTAAACTTACTATTTATAGACGGTCGTGATGTCTACTAGTGCGCAAGGTTTTCGGCCAAAAATAGTAAGTGTCCTATTTGGCTTCACCAAACCGTTCTCCTAATTATTCTAAGCTCTTTTCATGTTGGGCGCAACTCCTAAAGCCCGACGGATGAAGAGTTATAATCAAACTAAAACTTACTATTTATAGTAAAAACGAAATTAAAACAGGGAAACGACCATCGATCAAGGGGTTTTTCACAATTTCGGGCTGCGTAACCCAGCATAGCTAGGTTGGTTGGCTAAAGTAGCTCGTTCTACCCCAAAATCATATATTTTACGTCAGATAACTCATTCCGGATTGCAAGATACGCCCGATCTAAGGTCCGATGGTCTGGATCACTTCTGTCGTCGACCGGGCCTTTTCTGATCCATCTTGGCCATGAAACTGTCCGCGACCCGCTCTACATCAGTCCCCTCCACTTCAAAAGAACTCGTCCTCGAGTTCTCATCCTGCACTGGTTCATGATACTCGGTCAGGTCCGCGACGTTGAAAGTCTGTGAGATTGCCATGTCATCTGGAAGATCAACAACATAAGCGTTGTCATTGATCTTTCGGATGATTGGTATCGGTCCAATCTTTTTATTCTTCAACTTGTTGTACGTTCCGGTCGGAAATCGTTCTTTGCGCAGATGGACCATTACTTGGTCGCCCACCTCGAACACTTTTTGTCGCCGATGCTTGTCCGCTTGCTCCTTGTATTTTTCGTTCGAGGCATGTAGCTTGGTTTGTACCTCCGCATGAATGCCCATGATCTTGTCAGCCATATGTTCCGCTGCAATGCTCATGCCTGGGAGCTTGGGCAGAGGGACCAAGTCTAGTGTGTGGCGAGGTACTCGTCCATAGATAACCTGGAACGGGGATTTCCCTGTCGAGCGGTTCACCATGTTGTTAAATGCAAACTCCGCTTGAGACAAGGCCAAATCCCACTGCTTCAGCTTTTCTCCTGAAATACATCGAAGGGGGTTTCTTAACGTGCGATTCACAACCTCAGTTTGACTGTCAATTTGTGGGTGGTAGGCGCTGCTGAACTGAAGTCGTGTATCGAATCGAGTCCACAAAGTTCCTCAAAAGTGACTTATAAACTTCGTGTCACGATCAGAAGTAAGTCCTGGGAACCTCGTGTAGCCGCATAATTTCTTTGAAGAATAGATTTGCCACGTGTGTTGCATCGAGAGTCTTCTTGCATGGAATAAAGTACGTCATCTTGGAGAAACGATCTATTACTATGAACATCGAATCCATGCCGCGTTGTGTTCGTGGGAGACCAAGCACGAAGTTCATAAATAAATCCTCTCAAGGGCCGTTAGGTACAGGTATGAGTGTAAAGGCCCGTATTATGAGATTGCTCCTTAGAGGTCGACAAATATAACAACGTTGGTGCCTTTCCCACATCACGTACCAATTGTGGCCGTAGTATCGTTCTTCCACAAGAGCTCGTGTCTTGTCTCGCCAAGGTGTCCACCGAGGCCACCTCCATGTAGCTCTTAGATTATCTATTCCCTTAGCGAACTGTTTGGGACGCACAATCGATTTCCTTGAAAAGGAACCCGTCTTGCATATGTAAGTCGCGGGTGACCTTCTTGGCATCGACCCATGCGTCCTTGAAGTCATCGTCATCGGCATATATGTCTTTGAGGCGCTTAAACCGACAACCTCATTACTCATAGTGACTAACAAAGTTGCACGGTGACTCAATGCATCGATTACTTTATTTTTTTGCCTGACTTATGTTTTAGTACGAACATGAATTCTAAAAATGAAATCCATCTAGCATGCACACAGGTTAATGTTAGCTTGACTATTAATGAATTTAAGAGCTTGATGGTCCGTGTAAAGTATGAATTCCCTTTGAATCAAATAATGTCACCAGTTTGCAGTGCTTGGACTACCTCGTATAACTCGATCTCATATGTAGACCACTTCTTACGTGGATCGCTAAGTTTCTCGCTGTAGAAGGCTACCGGCCTACCTTCTTGAGACAAAACTCCCCCAATTCCGACATATGAGGCATCACATTCGACTTCAAACAGTTTGTTGAAGTTGAGAAGTACAAGAACCGGGGTCGTGGATAATTTGCGTTTGATTTCAGCAAAGCTCCTGTCGGCTTCGTCAGTCCATTGAAACTACCCTTTCTTCATGCAATCTGTGATTGGTGACACAATGGTACTGAAATTTTTCACGAACCGGCAATAGAATGTCGTCAGGTCATGAAAACTTCGCACTTCATGAATATTTGTAGGAACAGTTCATTCTCTGATTGCCTTTACCTTTTCCTCATCCACTAGAATGCCCGTGGATGTGACGACAAAACCCACGAACAATAGGCTATCAGTCATGAAGCTGCACTTTTTTAAATTGAGGTGCAATTTATTTTTAGTGAGCACTTGAAGGACCTTCTTGAGGTGTTCCATATGGGTGGTTTCGTCTTGACTGTATATCAAAATATCATCGAAGTAAACCACAACGAACCGCCTAATGAAAGGTTTCAGAACTTGGTTCATCAATCTCATAAATGTGCTAGGCGCATTCGAAAGACCGAAGGGCATGACCATCCATTCGTATAATCCTTCCTTGGTCTTAAAGGCCGTTTTCCACTCATCACCCGACCGTATTCGAATCTGATGGTAGCCGCTCCTTAGGTCCAATTTAGAGAATATTTTTGCACCCTCTAGCATGTCCAGCATATCGTCCAACCGTGGTATAGGAAACCTGTATTTTATGGTGATTTTGTTGATGGCTCGGCTGTCGACACACATGTGCCAACTCGCATCTTTCTTTGGAGTTAATAAAGCTGGTATAACACATGGACTCATACTTTCTCGAATAAGACCCTTACGGATCAACTCCTCTACTTGTCCCTGCAAAATCTCGCACTCATTCAGACTCATTCGATAATGAGGACGATTAGGTAAACTGGACCCAGGGACAAAGTCGATATGGTGTTGGATATCCCGCATGGGGGGTAACCCATCGGGAAGGTCATCGGGCCAGATTTCTTTGAATTCATGTAGCAGGGGCCTTAGTCTTTCAGGGATGTTAGTAGGCTCGAGTTCTTTCTCTTTTATAATTAATGCATAAGTCTGTCCTGTTTCCTTGGATTCTTCCACGAAGTCCCGTATGGTTAAGAGAAAATGGCCATCCACTTTAGAAGTTTCAGGTGGTCCCTCTGGATCCATAGGGGCCAATATGGTCTTCCGGCCGTCATTGACGAAGATATATATATATATTATCACGCTGTTTATGAGTGGCGTCACGGTTAGATTGTCAGGGCCGACCGAGTAGTATGTGACATGCTTCCATGTCAACTACATCGCATACTACTTCATCCTTATAATGTTTGCCAATTAAAAAGGATATGGTGCACCATTCAGTTACCTTTGTTTCGCTGACTTTCTTGATTCAACCGATTGTATATGGAGAGGGATGACACTCCGTTTTCAATTGTAATTTTTCCACCACGACCTTGGAGACGATGTTCTCATTGCTCCCCACTATCAATGATCACGTCCACAAACCTTTCGATTCACCGTACACCTAGTGCGGAAGATGTTATGTCGGTGGATGCACTTCTTTTCTTGGCGTATATAATAATCGCTCTCACGACGAGCGACTCGCCGTGATCTTCTGAATCCAACCTGAATCATCCGCCTCGTCCTTGGTGGTATGCTCCTGTTCTTCAATATCCGGATCTTCATAAGCGTTATCGCACTACCATCATTGATGGCGAGGTTTGCCACTTTTCCCGAGGACAAGTATTTGATAGGTGGCCGGTTGGCCACAACGATAGCAATTATCGGGCCTTGGCCGAGCATAGGGGTTCGAAATTCTACTTGGACCAGCAGCATCGATACCCCCCTTTGGGGTCTAGCTTACCCGCTTCCATGATCTCAGGTTCTCAGATATAGGAGGTTGAGTGCGTGCTCCTACGGGCTCCTTCCCCTTAGTTTGTGCAGTTCCCTGGCAGACCTGTCGCAGGGATCCTTGCGATAGGATAGGTCCGTGTGTTAGGGACGTTCAAGTTGCACTTTTGCCCGAGTAGCCAACTTGATCGCATCATTCATTGTCCAGACAGTTGCATCTGGACATTATTCTGGATAGCCATACGCAATCCACCGTTGAATCGGGCGACTTCTGCGATTCGGTCTCGACCAAATCGTTACGCGCCGCGGTAGTAAAATTCTTCTGCGTATTCTCTCACCGACCGACGATCGTAATCGCTAGGGAGAAATCGGGCACGTAGTAGTTGCTTCATCCGCTGCCAGGTGCAGATTGGTGCTTTCGTCTGCCTGGTTCGCGCGAGTTGCAGTTGTTCCCACCAAGCTGAAGCTCCTCCTTTCAACTTGTAGGCACGAGCTTAACTTTCTTTGCTTTAGGTATGTCCATATAGTCAAAAAATCGCTCAACTTCAGAAAGCCAATCAAGGAAATCCTCAATGTTTAGTTGGTCATTGAAGCTAGGAATATCAACCATCATCTTGAATTCTCGATCCATTCGATCTACTCGATCGCCGCCATGTCTGGGGTATTGAAAGATTATGTTGTCAATTTCCTCCTCACTGGAGCCCCCTTCCTCAGGAATGACCCTTGGATGTACTGCCGGTACTATCTTGCGATCAGGGCGATTAATTGGGGTTAGAGGATTGCCACCGGGAACACGGAGTTGCCTTAGGTTTTCCACCAAGAGATCCGCTATGCGGTCGATGGAAGCCTGCAGCCCTTGCATGGCTTGCTGATTCTCTCGTTGCGCTACTTCGAAAGCTGCCACTGTTAAAGGTAAATTTCTTAGAGGATCATTAATGGGTCGCAAAAGTTTTGGGTCAAGCTGATAATTGTCTTTTGTGACGCAGGGGAGGACGTGAGGTCGAGCACCGTCTTCCTCAAGAGGATAACTATTCCGAATCCACGGAACTTCTCTGGACTCCTCACAGAGACTTCTCGAATCCACGAGGAAAGAAAGCAGAAAATAGAAATAAATTCTAATAAATTCGAAATTGATTAATGAATAATTAAAACAAGTTCACAACCCTTTAAATAAGGGTACCAAGCAATGGGAAAGAAATCAGAATCAAACTACAACTCAAACTCCTAGAATCCGCGACTTACTATAAATAGTAAACTTACTATTTATTTATAGATGGTCGTGATGTCTACTAGTGCGCAAGGTTTTCGTCCAAAAATAGAAAGTGTCCTATTTGGCTTCACCAAACCGTTCTCCTAATTATTCTAAGCTCTTTTCACGTTGGGCGCAACTCCTAAAGCCCGACGGATGAGGAGTTATAATCAAACTAAAACTTACTATTTATAGTAAAAACGAAATTAAAACGGGGAAATGACCGTCGATCAAGGGCAAATCCAATGTGGGCAACCTGGCATAGCTGGGTTGGTGGCTAAAGTAGCTCGTTCTACCCGATAATCATATATTTTTCGTCAGATAACTCATCCGGATTGCAAGATTTGCTCAATCAGTAAGATATTATGATCATGGAGATACTATCCGTAATCTTTGGGTTGTGTGGCGTATCGTGTCTTAAGGGCGTGTATCCTTGGGCGAGATCTTTGGTCACGTCTGCATTTAGGGGCCTCCAGGCTCGGCACACGGAGTATCCTCACCCGGGCTCGGCCTCATCCTGTCCGGGCCCGAGGCCGAGTACTAATAGTCGGAGTTCATCAATAGATCGCCGAGGTTGGAGTTCACTGAATGAAGCTGAGGACAAGGATCAGAGCTCGGCTCACCCATCTTTTTTCAGATGAGGACAAGGGTTCGAACCGGCCAATCAGGGCTGTAGTTCCAAGTCGTGATTCATTAGTGGAGAGCTTGCCTCAGCTAACCTACAGTCGTAACTCAGGGGTTGGCTCATACTTGACGTGGTATCCTCCTTCCGAGGCTTTATTAACTGACTCGGGTAGCTCAGGCCGACTTCGATTATCCTTATTCAGATTTCCCCATAACACAACTCATTTGAAAGGTTGGGACACAATGAATATAAAAAAAATCGGCCATATAAACTTATTTATTAGGTCATATTTATATTTTTATTTATCAATGTTCAGATATTGTTTTCAAACGTGTGGCCCACTTTATCTGTATATAGGGCTGATTTGTCTAATAGTTAATCACATTATGGAGTCAAATTATTGGAAGGTTTAGATTTGACATGCACTCAACAGTCTGATACTCCTCGATCTCCAAGTTGTACGAACGGTTCAAAGGAGATCAAAGTTAAATAGGCCCCACAATGATGTATAACTCATTCCTCAAGATGGGATCCACAGAACTTGGTGTCGTCAACGCACCAGCCAGGTCGGTGGTGTGTGGTACACCAGCATCCACTTCCCTTCTCATCATGGATTATGAGAGATGCTCATATCCAACCATAATCGACCATCCAACCATGGAAGAATTCCAATTATATCACATTTACTCAAATCCAACCTATTCAATAGGTTGAAGCCTATGTGATAATCACTATACGAAGAAATTAGTTCGATCCACTTATCAAGTGGGGCCCATATTTATTTTTTATTATATTAGTGACTATCTATTGTTTTCTGCCCACCTAATGAGTGATATATGACTATTATTTCAGTAATTGATATTTATGGGGGAATCAACCTATTGGACGGACGGGTTGGCTTTTCATATACAAATAAAAATTTTCAACTTATTCGTTGATAAGACGGTAACTTCTCCGGTTGGATACTAATATCTCTCATTATTGCTTTTATCTACTTTATATTATATTCAGCTTGGACAATTGTACAGTGTACTCTGTTTTTTTGTCTGTACATGTGGTGCCATCTTTCAATGATCTGGACCGTTATTTTGATTTAATCCATCGTGGATGAACTAAAAGGTTAATTGGATAGGCACATCAATGGTCCACAATCAAGTAAAGGACGCACGATATTATTGCCTTGGACCATCTACTCTGTGATGAATATGGGGGCAAGGTCCAAACTCAGTGAGCCTTCTCTAACCGACGGTCCGGATCACTCAACCATGTCCACTCGTACAAACTAAAAGCTATGAGGGTGAGGATTAATGCACCCTCACACACTTGAGGTAGAGCCCAACTTACCCACCAAAACTGAAAAACAAATACATCTATCTCAATCCAAACCGTCCAAATATAGAACCGTAGATCAGATTTCCAAATAAACTGAGAAATTCTCAGTGTGTGGTCCATTTCAACAGACAAAGCTTTGTTAATTATTAAAGGTTATATTTGTTAGACATGTCTCATCTTCAGTGGGGCCCTTGATTTGGATGGCTTGGATTTACTCACATGCGTGCCACGTGTACCTACGGCAAAGCTTTCTTACATGGAAAGTTCAAGTAGTTGGTCCCGGGTCACTACCTTATCTTCTAATCTAGTGCATTAAGAACCTGAATAATGGATAACACCACTTTTTTTCAACGCATAAAATACCGATGGTCTATGGAGCCCACCATATTGCTTATGTGGCATCAACTCCGGCCATCGGGTGCAATCCTCTATGATTGGTCCCGGTGCTGACACTTTCGTTTGTTTTTTATCACACATAATGCGCACAGGTGTGCCATTATCGATAAAGCGGTTCGATCCAAATGGATCAGCTTCTACTCCAAGCGCCAAAATAAGCAGATACGCTCAATATGAATGTATATAACCAAATTTTGAAAAGATTAGTCGCTTACTTAACCATTTGTAGAATTTTATAACGATCAGTTGATAATCGAAAGGTGGGGTTCTTCCTCCGAATATGGATTGTTTTTTGCCTTTCACGCGAGAAATGACTTTCGTAATACTAGTGCAATAAAGCAAAAGAAAAAACTCATAATCAATCGTTAGGAGTAACTGCAAAAAATGCATCTCTTGAAAGAACTACGTGATATTGAATAAAGTACATATTTATCATATGAGTGTAGATTTGGATTACAACTAAATATTATCGCTACACCTAAGATATATAAGCTAGAATAAAAGTAAATTAATAGATTGATGGTTTTTTATCTGATTATGTTTTTGGATTTTGGATTGGATGAGATATTTTGCTTTATAAAATTCCTCCACTATTTATGAAGTTCTACTATGCAACTTATTTAAGTAAAATATAGACCTAATTTGTAAACCTTTTCCTTAAATCATAAAACCCTAACCCCCAACTCTAAACCATAAACTGCAAACCATAAATTCTAAACCCTACTATAATCCCAAAATCAAAACCGTAAAGTCAATTAAATGCGTTAAATTCTTAGTTGATTTAGAGATTAAAAAAAATTAGTAGATAGATCTAAAGTCCAATCACACTGTCCAAAATGGACAAATGTAACCTTCAATAATTAGCCATGGACCAAAAACTAAGCCAATCCATGACTTAGGTAGGACACATCACAAGTAACAATTGGAAGTAGGCGCCCTCCCATTAAAACCTTCTAAATTGTATATAAGATCCGTTAAGATGTAGTTTTGAGATCTAGCCCATACATTATGTGTGACCCACCTGGATGAGGGGTCACACCAAATATTAGGCCATTCCAAAACTTAGGTACACCCCCACTAAGTGCTTTTAGATATTTTAGGCATAATTTTTCATATTTTCAGATGGTATGGCCCACCTGAGTTTCAAATGTGGCTTATTTTTGGCACCCTAGAACTCAAAGTAATTAATTGGAATAAATTTCATGATTTATATGCAGAAGTTTGTGAATAAAATGCATGATTTGTGAACAACAATCAGTACATAGAATGCATGATTTGTGCATGCCTAAACTGGACAAAATACATAAATTCAAAATAGTGTATAGATTACCTGAAATCCAATAGTGGATACAGATTACATGAACTCCAAAATAGTATACAAATTACATGAAATCTAAAATAATGTATATATTACATGAAATCCAAAATAGTAGACATATTACATTAAATTCAAAAGTCCAAAATAATGTACAAATTACATAAAATTCAACAGTGGACAGATTACATATACTCCAAAATAGTGTACAGATTACATGAAATACAAGAGTGGACAAATTACATGAACCCTAAAATAGTGTACAGGTTATATGAAATTCAAAATAGCGTACATATTACATGAAATTTAATAGTGAAAAATTTACTTGAAATCCAAAATAGTGTAAAGATGTAACGCCCCACATTTTCAGGACCCAAGTATATGACTCATTTCCCAAAAATCTGAGTGTTAATCTATAGAGAGCAAAATTTCATATTCATATATACTTTTCTTCAGAATTAGCAGTTTAGCGTTGGACGAACAAATCAACGTGAAGGAAAATTTGCATTTACATTTAGAATATATAAGAGACTACCCATAATGACTTATACAAACTAATGTTTCTTATAATAACAAATAAAAAAATTACATGATTTACACAAGAGCAATAATAAAATGCATATAAACTTGAGCCACAAGATCGCGCAGCTTCTCCTGGCAGATACAGCCATACATCCCTGATAATTGCACCTTGTTCTTTATCACTCTGGACATGAGTGTCTTTTAAGTCACCTGTGTTATCTGTACGGTTATATATTTGATGGATGAGTGACCAACTCAGTGTGAATTCCCCTCAAGATTACACACTGCCGCCTTAGCTAAGCATAGTTAAAAACAACAAGACAATAAAAACAATACATGATGCAGTCTTTTTAAATGCATGGATGCGTGAATGCACATCGAACTGGGGATGCTCATCCAATCGGACTTGGGCTCGTCACCCATGTATAAGACTGGTCACCAACGTAGCATATCTTGTACAACATAGTGACCAAGTCATCGTATATATCATATACTACGTTGATAATCGATGGTCTGGGAACTAGCGAAACAATACCCCACTAAACCTAAGGACATATGTTACAATATCCACAATTAGCCACCCGTCATCGTCAATATGTTATGATTGTATGATTAGTCAAACTATTATTATTTCAATTACAATCAGCCGATTTGAGTAACTTAATGGTCACTACGAGGGGCTCGTCACCCAGCATAGGCCGACAGTTCGGGCATAGTGTCTCATGACCACCATCCCCGGCTCATGAGATTTTTCCATCTTACGATGTTTAATGGATGTCCGTCAACCAGAGGCCAATCAAATTCAATAAGTAGGGATCACCATCGTATGGTTATAGGTCATCGAAGCCACGTAAGACAACTATCAAAACATGGGACAGATATTAATTCGAAGCGATAAAAGGATGCTCGTTATATTAAATCGAGACAGCAAAGGGGTCAGGTAGAGTTAAATCAGAGCGGTTAAAGCGGTCATTCCTAAGCCATTCAAGTCGTATGACCTATGAATGGTAAATCCCACATTAATGTTTCATGTCTCGTATAACCTCTAAATCGAGGGCCCATTTCATTACCACAACCCATCTTATTACATCCTAAGTATGGGTTCACGTACATAAGAGGGAGTTACCGAAAGTAAATGTTACGGTGAGCCCTAGAATCATTGTCCCTACCTATATGTATTGTGATCCAGTCGAGCCTGGGAAATTAGTCATTTTTGGACCATGATTTAAAAATGATATCTCCAAATTGATAAACGGTGTAGATATGATAAATACATCATTTTGGGGCCATGTAACTTTAATCTCCTTTGAACCGTTCGTGCAGGATTTACTGTTATGCTGGGTGGGAAATGTATGTGAGAAATCCATTCCCTCCATCCTTTATGGTTGAGCCGGAAAAAGCGTCTTCCCCATTAATTAATTGCCTGTCCTGTCTATTTTACTCTTTGATTAATGAGAAATTTGGGACTGTGGACCCCACCTTTTATCCAGCTGTTTATATGAAACAATACAAACTTTCTTTGAGAACTTAGACATGCACGTACGGACAGCGAATTTGAGGATGAAAATACCCCTCTTTTTATGGAGACGGATTGGGTACTGCCCCTGCTACCAGCCAATGGTCATTGCTCTGTGGGCCCTCCATGATGTATGCTTTTCATCCATGCCGTCCGTATATTTTTCCACGTCATTTTATGATATGAGACGAAAAATGAGGTATATCCAAATCTCAATTGTACCACATTAAAGGAAACAATGTTAAATGAGAGTCAACCATTAGAAACCTTTAGGGGGCCCATTGTGATGTTTGTGAGAAATCCTCCCCGTCTAAGCTCATTCATAAGGTCACAAATACCTGGATTAAGAGGAAAAACAAATTTCATAATGATCCAAAACTTCTGTAACCCCTAAAAGGGTTTCAATGGTAGACGTTCAATTCCCCACTTCCTTTTACATTGTGGTCAACTTGATAGTTTGATCTATCTTATTTTTTGTCTCAAGACTTAATATGAGCTCGCCAAATAGATGGACGGTTTGGATATAACACAGACCTCATGATGGCACCTACAAAAGCAACACAACAAAAAAAAAAAAATAAAATCTGCCAGATTGTCGCGGCACTGCCGCTGGTAGCATTTTGGCAATTTTTATTTTTTATTTTTTATTTTTTACATGGAGAACATTTTCCTCCTTACATTTTTCTATAATACATAATTATGTAAATATGTATATATAAGTACATAAAAATATTTTTCTATCTTTTAATTATATATGACACAGGCAAATAGCAAAATTGTGTTTTTTTTCGTTATAATTCCTACGGCATTTTGTGGATCCCATTATCAGGTATGTGTTATATCCAAACCGTCCATCTATTTGACGAGCTCGTATTAAGGCTTGAGATAAAAAATAAGACAGATCTAGCTATCAAGTGGACCACGCTGTAAAAGGCAGTGGAGGATTGAATGTCTACTATTGAAACCCTTTTAGGGGTCAAATAAGTTTTGGATCATTATGAAATTTGTTTTTCCTCTTCATCCAGGTCTTTGTGACCTTATGAATAGATTGAATGGAAAATATATGTTATGGTGGGGCCAATAAAAGTTTTAACGGTGAAAATCAATTTTCCTGCTGCTCTTTGTGGTGTGGTCCAATTGATCTTTGGATATGATTCTTTTCTTTTTTTTAAATGCTCCCAAATGATCTTGAAATATGGATGAATGTTGTGGATATAATAAATACATAACTGTGGGGCCCATGTAACTTTGATCTCCTTTGAGCCGGGCGAACATGAAAATTGAGCGGGGCAAACATGAAATTGAGCGGGGCAAACTAGAAATTGAGCGGGGCAAACATGAAATTGAGCGGGGCAAACTAGAAATTGAGCGGGGCAAACTAGAAATTGAGCGGGGCAAACATGAAATTGAGCAGGGCAAACTAGAAATTGAGCGGGGCAAACATGAAATTCAACGGGGGAAGCATGAAATTCAGCGGGGCAAACTAGAAATTGACCCCTAAAAGGGTTTCAATAGTAGACGTTCAATCCTCCACCGCCTTTTACAGTGTGGTCCACTTGATAGCTAGATCTATCTTATTTTTCGTCTCAAGCCTTAATACGAGCTTGTCAAATAGATGGACGATTTGGATATAACACATACCTCATAATGGGACCCACAAAATGCCATGGGGATTACAACGAAAAAAAAGCTAATGACTTAGGGTCAGTGGGACCTTATAGCTACGGATTATAACCATAGCCATAACCGTAGCTTTGACATATCGAAAGTCTTTCGATATTATCGAAAAAGTCTAGAACTGACTAGCAGGTTATAGCTATGGTTATAATCTGTAGCTATAGTGTATCGAAAATTGCAGAATTTTTAGGCAAACTCGCTGGACAGTTAATGGACCTTTTCGATAATATCGAAAGGTCATCGATATATCGATGCTACCTATTGCTACGGTTATAATCCATAGCTATAGGTCTATGGTAATTACTCGATATTTGTTATCGATACTATCGATCATTTCTCGATATTATCGATGACTTATGCTTGATAATATCGATCATAGTTCAATAATATCGAAATTTCATCCATTTTTCGAGTTTTGTTGCTGGACAATTTGGCATTCATCTTCGATATTATCGAACTATGGTCGATATTATCGACAATCTATCGCTACGGTTATAATCCGTAGCCATAGGTCTACGGTCATTTTCTCCTCTCTTTCTCCACAAGTACTATTACTTTATCAACTTTCTTCTTCACACCTGATGCAAAAATAAATAAATAAATAAATAAATAAAGCAAAACAAAAGAACAAAAGAAAAAAAGAAGAAGAACAAAACAAAGCATTAGGACACCATAGAGAATATAACCTTAAAAGGCAATGTTTTGCCCATCTGAGCTTCATGGGCAACATCTTCCTACAACATGAGAAGGCTCAAATTATGAAAGGAGCAAGTATCAACAGGATTCTTGTCCTATTCCAGAATAGGATGGTGCAGTGATGAGAATGCAATCAGACCAATATTTGAATTATAATATAATATATTTTATAATATAACTCATGTAATCTGAAGTCTGGCTCAGTTTCTAACTTCCATCTGCCTGGCTTCAATAAATGCCCAATGTGATGAATGTTGCTCTGGTTGCTTTGGTAGTTCACATGGTTGGAGTTGGTTATAAAGAGTGCTCCATGTAGAAACCTCTGCCATGTACTTCCTAAAAGCCAACCCAAATTCTTAGGAGAAGACTAAGATAATAATGGTGATGATGATGCATTTGTAAATTCATACACATATACAAACATACATACTTATAGAAATATATAGATATGCATATGCACATATAGATACAGATACAGGCATGTGGTTTTGATTGTATATGGCGATCACACAATGCAATTCTTGAGATTCCGGAAAAGTCCATCTTTTTCATAGCCAACAATCATGGCCACCTAAGACCTATCACTTGCCATGAAAGAGAAAAAGCCCTCAATTTATTTTCAAAATTGCAACAAACCCAAGACATCATTTCAGTAGCAATAGTGTAGGATACGATGTAAAGTAAAAACCCACTACACCTCGTGAATCAATGTAATTTCAAAATGAAATTACGCATGCATATAGGACTGATTTAGATAGTGGACTCAATCCAATTCCAAACAACACATTCCATCCAATTCCATTGCAAAATTAATTTAAAAAATTCCGAATCAAGTTGAGAAGTATTAACAATATCCACTAATCAATGCAAAAATGATACCTATCAAGTTGAGATGTGACATGCCAAAGTATGCATATTACACCATAACTCTTTCAAGTTATTTTGAATTTTCAGTAACATTCCTCCATATTATCATGTAACAAGAAAGGCTTGTTATTTGATTAGTTACTCTTGAATTTAACATGGACTCAACGTTTGAATCATTATTTTGAATTTCATTAACATTCCTCCATATTAGTTATTTGACTAACTCAGTACACAATCCGATTATGCTTGCCACTCAGCGGGGCAAACTAGAATTTCAGTGGGGCAAACATGTAATTGAGCGGGGCAAACATGAAATTCAGTGGGGCAAACTGGAAAATGAGCGGGGCAAACATGAAATTCAGCGGGGCAAACATGAAATTGAGTGGGGCAAACTGGAAATTGAGCGGGGCAAACTAGAAATTGAGCAGGGCAAACTGAAAATTCAACGGGACAAACATGAAATTGAACGGTTTTATATATATATATATATATATAGATATATAGATATATATATATATATATATATATATATATATATATATATATAAACTGAAAATTAAGCGAGGGTAACATGAATTTCAATGAATTTGAAATGCAATTGAACTAGCCTAACACATAATTGAAATGCAATTGAACTAGCATAACATGAATTTCAATGAACTTGAAATGCGATTGAACTAGCCAAACATCAAATTTTAAGGTCATTACTCGGGGAATTCAACCAATCATGAACCGGGAATGTCGGCGACAACTCGAGCATATTGCCTGGAAACTGAGCGGGGCAAGCATGAAATTCAGCCTGGAAAATGAGCAGGGCAACCTGGAAAATGAGTGAGGCAAAAAATTGACAAAATGCAACTGAGAATGGATCTTTCAATTATAAACTTTAGAAGAAAAAATCTGATCGTTATATAACCTTTCAAGCCTTAGCTTGTAAGATCCCTGTCGACATTAAGATCTCTTCCATAAATAAAGGATATGACAGAAAATGAATGCCCAACAGTCTAAAAAACGAACTATGACACTATAACAAAATCTAAACTGATAGTGTGAGTGTAACCATTTGCATCTATCAAAGAGAAAATAGACAACAACATGTGAATTTGTTGCAGACCCAGGCCAGATCCCACAAGCTCACGTTATGAGAACCCAAAATGTGATTCAAGATCATGATAGTCCAAGGGACACCTGAGAGCTGATTGGAGGTCACCATTCTCCCGATAACCACAACAAAACACGTGCACAAACCCTATACTCAACTCAAGCATGCCCTTGTAAATCATACATGAAAATCCCAATAACCAAAGTGTTCTCCCTTTAACTCCAACAAACCATATCCGGAAGAGTTCTCAATAACCAAAGTGTCAAGTGGAGGAGAAAAGGAACCCATAAAGCAGTTGAACTTTGTGGATACCAAACGCCTGAGGTCATGTTGGGCTCAAGTTGCCCTCAACCTAACCTAACCTACCCCTCACTACAACTTGGGTTTGGATTAATTGGCCCAACTTGAGATGGGGTCAGGTTCACTCAAGGTTGTCATAGTCTTGAGCGGGGCAAGCATGAAATTGAGTAGGGCAAACATGAAATTAAGTGGGGCAAACATGGAATTGAGCGGAGCAAACTAGAAATTGAGCGGGGCAAACATGGAATTGAGCAGGGCAAACATAAAATTCAAAGGGGGAAGCATGAAATTCAGCAAGGGAAGCATGAAATTCAGCGGGGGAAACTAGAAATTAAGCAGGGCAAACATGAAATTCAGCGGGGCAAACATGAAATTCAACGGGGTAAGCATGAAATTGAACGAGGCAAACTAGAAAATCAGCCTTGAGATTCACAAGTCGTCTTATCAGAAAAATCTTATTGCCGACTGTCTTCCTCTCATATAACCCTTGCAATTTCAGCCATAGGCTAGCGACTGAGGTCTCTGTAGACACATGGTGGAATAAAGAATCGTCCAGCCATTGTCTAATAAACCTTACCGTGTCACGGCCCGAACTTGGAAACCGGGCTCACAAAATTCTTGTTCATCGAATCCGGCGCCGACAGCCTCCGTAGAACCCCATTCTTGACTCTCGGCACCCATTTACCGGTTCCGATCTTGGGATCCTACAAGGAGGATTTCTAATATCAATTTTGATTTAGTATAAGCATAACCCACGAACAATAATCACAAGAACGCCATTACAAAATCCACTATGATAAAAAACTTTGAGTACAATGCATATGAAGGGAAATACAAGATAATGATAATAATATAAACTCCTGAAGCTCAACTACACACTCTAACTGCGGTGAAGTTATGACTGCGTCCGGGCGTTACCTGCACGTATCAATCGTGCATTAACTTATAAAAAGCTTAGAGGGTGGTATAAGTGTGTGCATAGTATGAACAGGCTCAGAATACAATGTCAGAGTAATACGTAATCATGATGATGGGTACATGAATGCAATTAGTCGTACTAAGGCTATGCGGTGCAAGATATGAATGTTATCGGCCATATCAAGACCATGCGATGTGAGATGCAACTTAAGCATGTCAATCCTCATCTAAATCCACATATCAATGCAGCTCATCACCAGAGCATCAAATATCAGTATAGTTCTCATTTTGGTACTGCCCCTTTCCCAGGCTCGCAGTCCAAGTGAGCATAAGAAACCTCACTATCCGCCTGACCAATAATCTGTCAATATCTATCCGGCACGTTGATAGTGAACCCATTCACGAGCTGGTCATACTCAGCCTAGTAATGCCCCCTACCCTCAGGCGAGTAAGGCCACACCCCTATCTAATCGACCGCGACACAGTGGGAGACGCGGCCTCCTGGTATTTGACCCTCTTGCGCTCATGTGTCCACTCGGTCTTGACGTTGGAGTCATCCTCTGGTACCATCGGGTTTAGAAATTTTCACCCAGGGACATCTATGGCTCCCTGATACTAGAAATAGTATTTTTAGTATTCAATCCAGCCATCCACGATGTGTCTGTGGAGGCTATGGCCCTAATGTCGCTAGGGCATACAATAATCATAATCACACACATGAAAGTGCATGAATCACTCTACCAGACATGCAACAATCCTGCGCCTACCGCGCACTCATGTAGGGCAACTCCTCCTATCAAGGAGCCCATAAACAATCTGCCCGAAGGCATATGCTATGATCAGTCACTCCTCGTATCAAGCATACATATGGTGCGTATGATCATGAATCATAGATCTATACTAAACATGTTATGTGGTGATGGGCTCTGTTCATAATGAAGATGGGCCTAGACAGCCTACACACTACAAGTATGGGCCTAACAATGGGCCCTAGGGAGAGTGACAATGCGGACATTTAACCAAAATCATCCTTACAATGTGGACGTCAAACCATCATTGCTCCCAAGGCATAGCCCGCCATAAACATCATTACATAAACCATGGTAGAATCACACATTGCAATAGACCTCGTGTACATCCCATTGGGCCTTAACCCATGGGCCTCAAATACATCTAATGGGCCGTATCACATGGGCCTCATATATATCAAGGTGGGCCTCAACGAATGGGTCATAACTACATCAAGATGGGCCTAATCATATGGGTCGAGTCGGATGAGCCGAATGAAATGGGCCTCAGGTATATCAAATCGGCCTAATCACATGGGCCTCATTTATATCCAGGTGGGCCTCAACATCGGGTCTCATAGATCACATCGGGCAGAATCAATTGGTCGATCGAATGGGCCGCGCCAATCATCCATCAATAGAGATCATTATAGAGCATTAAATAAATAAATAAATAAAATCATATCCAAAGATCATCTGGACCATACTACAACTAACAGTGGTGATATTAACTTCCCACTTTCAACTCCCAGTGGGCCCACCACAACATTTAATTTCCATCCAGACTATTCCCATGGTCAAAGGACCTGGGGAGAAACAAATATCATATTGATCCAAAGCTTTTGTAATCTAAAAGGGGTTTCAACGGTAGGCATTCACTCCACTATGTTCTATAGTGTGGTCCACTTGACAACTGGATCTGTCTCATTTTTATCTCAAGACTTAAAATAAACTTTCAAAGTGGTTGAACGGCTTAGGTGCAACACCTGCATCATGGTGGGTCCCACCGTCCAGTGGAGTGGATGGTGAGGACTAAACACATACATCATTGGTGGTTCCCACCAAATGGACTGACGATGTGGGTATCCATACATGCATCAGTGGGTCCCATGTGGGGCCCACCATAATGTTTTTCTGCCATCCAAACCGTTGATAAGGTCACATAGACCCTGGATGAAGAGGAACAAAAATTTTTATGATGATCCAAAACTCCTGTGACACCCAAAAGGGTTTCAATGGCAGACCTTCAATCCAACTGTTCCTATGATGTGGGCCACCTAAGTGTTGTATACGGCTGATTTTTGGAGGGGGGGTCACTGTCCTAAAGGGGCCACCAATGCATGGTGTAGATGTCCAACACATATCATGGTGGGGTCCACGCTGGGACCCCTGTTCCCTGCCTCAACCGCGTCCACGGCAGCTTGTTTTTTTGGAAATATGGATTTTTTTGTGGATTTTTCCAGGTGGGGCCCACCTTAGAGAAATCCAACCCAGCCATTGGTCCCCATGGCTCAATACAAACCCATCAAGCCCAATATTCGATTGGTTTTGGTGTACAGAAGTATTAGGGTGTATTTCAACGGTAACAATATTATTCTCTACGTAATGGCCCACAAGAAGGTCGGATTAGCGTCATTTTTTAGCTCAACGCCTAAAATGAGCAGGGGAACGGGATAGACGACGTGGATTAAAGCCATATATCGAGGTGGGGTCTGTAGGAGTGGTCCACACATCACCCTTAGCCACCCCCACACGTCAGTTCACACCACACTGTCACTCACACCCCCACATCAGTTCACACTTTATGTTGGAGCCACGTCTAGTGTCCCTGGACGTTGGACTGTTGGATATAACACAGGCATCATGGTGGGTCCCATATGAACGTGGCCCACCATGCATATATATAATATTAATATAATATTGATATAATATAAATATAATATACTATATATGCTATATAGATGGCGGATCTCTCCTAAAACGCGGTGGGCCACACCATCTGATGGATGGAGTAGGTTTAACACAAATTGGTGGGGCCCACTTCATTCTAGGGGGAGGATAGAGAGAGAGAGAGAAGAGAGAGAAACGAGAGAGACGGTGATGGAGAGGAGGGACCCCGCCACTATGGGCCCTCCATTTCTTACATTACATACTTCAAACGGGTCCCACCACATGTGGCCCTAAAAAAATGAGAATTAGCGGTGGATCACCCACCTATTGCACTCCTCTTTGATCCCCTGGACTCCTATGCTCATTGCCTTCACTTTTGATGGTGGTTGATGGGGTTTTGATGGTGGGGATAAGAGATAAGAGGGTGGGAAAATGGACCACACTTGTTTGCTCTTGGAAATTCTTGGACGTTGGAATTTGTTGCTTGGGAAGTTTGAGATATAAGAGAAGGAAGTGATGGGGTGATAAGGATGGGTGTTATAAGGAAGGGGATGAGAGGTATGAGTAAGTTTGATTTTTTTGTAAAAAGAGAGATGGTTAGGAGAGAGAGAGAGTTGACTTATGGAAAATGAGGGATGGAGCTTGTACTTGAGGTATGGGGTGTACTTGATTTGAGTAATTGATTGATTGATGGGACATGTCGTAGAGATTCCCTCGAAGTTCACAACGCGCGACATTTATTCGAAATGAACGTGGACTCACATCTCCTGGCCTGGGTATCAGTTCGATGCGTGAGTCGCGGCGACGGCGCGGTCACTAAGGTGTAAATTTCGGGTCGAGCCGACTTCGGTATGCAGGACTCGGCTTAGGTTCACGCGCAAACGTTGGATACAGGTTAAGGGTTGCCGGAATTCAATCGAGAGGACCGCGGAAGACTATGGTCTAGGATACGGGCCTTACAACAGTGGGCCTTAAGAGGATTTAAATGATGGATATCCAATCACTATTGTTTTCCTGTAGTGTGGTACATCTAAGATTTATATCCCTCTTATTTTTAGGATAAAGTCCTAAAATAAACTTTAAAAATGGATAAACGGAATGGATGAAACACATATATCATGGTGGGGCCCAAAGAGCACCGACCACTAGCCACGTACATCATGGTGGGGCCCACAGAGCACCGACCACTAGCCACGGGGCTGGTGTCAGGGGGAGTAGCCAATCTGTTTCCTATACTACATACATTCAATGTGGGCCCAACTGAGTTTAAAATATACCTGTGGTGCGTGCTTTCTTTACTGGACTGTAACACCCTGGAAATCGGGGGTCGCGCATCTGCTCAACTCCCGAGTTCCCGAGAGTCACTATTACCGATTTTTCATTATTATGCATTTGATCTGTTTAAGTTGCGCAGTCGGAAATTCTCTGAACATGGAACATGATCGCACAAGTCTGCTGAAATGAAAGAGGCCAATGCATATATGTACAAGTCCAAAAATAAATGGGTCGCACCACGGCGTTGCCCAATCAAAACAACAAAAGAATAAAATGTCCAAAAGAATGAGACTGAGCCCATTGCTCAGCCATCCAATCCCGCCCCTCAAGCAGGCGGCGAGCCCTCCATCAGCTGGAAGTATGACAGCTCTACCTCCTCGTCCAGGCCCTCCTCGCTAGGCTCCTCCAAACCCTGGTCACCTGCATCTAAGAAAGGGTCTGGTTGGTGTTTTAAAACACCGTCCCAGAGTGGGAGTGAGTGATCAACTCAGTGGGTGCTATTAATCTTAAGTTATCACAGACATCAATTATAATAAGAATTTAATGAAAAGTAATCAATCATAAACGTCTATCTAGTCTTGTTAATGTACATGCGTGCAGGATGATATGATGTATGCCCTCACCACAACGCTCCCTCGTGCGACAACATCTAACGATCGCCAATGCCAACACTCCCTCAGTGCGACCTCGATTGCCGAATCGCAACCTAACTAATGCGATGAAATGCGCTCGTGTTAGCCGAGTTATTAGTTAGATCTATTCATCCAGCAGATTGGGGATTCTGGTACACCCCACGTATTAACGCTCTAAACTAGTTGCGAGGCCAAGACCCCCAATACGTGAGGCCGAGGCCCCACGGTCCGTGATCCCGTCGCGTTCCTCATCCCCGACTTCAAGCACATGAGGAGTGCTAAGAGAAAGGGATCGCTCGAGGTCACTACGGGGAGGCGCGGTACCCCAGCGTAGGCCGACAGCTCGAACACAGTGTCCCATTCCACCATGCCCGGCCCACGAGGCTGTGGACCAATTTCAAATGGGTTATCGATGAGCTACAACGGTTGTAGGGTGTCCCAGGTTCCATACAAGTGTGAGCAAACAGGGTTAACAATCGTGGCTGGCCAGACAGTAGACTAGACCGCACAAGTCCAGGCAAGCGTATGGCGGAACGACATCGAGTGCAAGCAACCCACGTAGTCTAACTACAGTCGCCCACACACACTCGCCCAAATCCGTGGGTTTAGCCCCAAGGCGGTCCTACCAACGAGACCACCTTAGCTTTCCTTATTTCCTTGGCCAACCCCAGGGTCTGAATGGTGGTCCACGACGTGTCAACGGACAGGGGTATCAACAGGCAAGATCGTCATGTTCTCATACCTCAATCATATAATCCAGATTCACCTAATAAGCAAGCTAGCAATTTATGAGCAATGGTGCATGTGTGTTGGGTGTGTTGGTGGGGAAGTTGCTCACTTCCTATAACTCATGGAAACAAATTACACATGTGGTAAATAGGGCATGCATACAAAGGGGCATCAATCATATGAGCAATCCAACAAGTCATCAACAAGCGATCATCAAATTTCAACAAGTCATGTAAGAAGCACGAATAGCATCATGTGAGGGAATCAAATAAAACATACAATTCCATACCATTAAAATAGGCATAAATCCCTAGGGTTTCTCTACACTCTCTAAATGCATCAACCAAATAATCATAATCATTAAACTCATATTGAAATTGGTGCTAGGCCACCTAGGAGTAATAGTCCGCACCTATGGCTCGTTGGAGACTCGAAAAACGCCCAAGGAAAGAGGGCTTTCGAGTAGATCGGTCGGAATCCCTAAATCAAGCTATTGCATGTTAGCATTTCAATCCAAATCCACATTACTACATGAATTTCAAGAAGGATGGGTGAAAAACTCACCTAGGCAACCCACGGATGGTTGTTGAGGCTAAGGAAAGGAGTTTTCTCCTTGCAAGAGAGGCAAAGAGTTGGAAGGGTTGGCTTTCTTGGGGCCCACCTTGATCTAGGGTCCACCTTGGATCTCCTCCTTCTCTCTCTCTTCCTCTTCACTCTCCTTTACTCTCTTTCTCCCTTGATGGTTGTAGGAAATGGGAGGGAGTTATGAGGGATAGGGTTTATTCCCTAGAATTGGGCCTTTTGGCCTTAAGTTCTCTCATATTCCCAAAATAGCCTACAAGGTTTCCTTTTTTTTTTTTTGAGTTGGAGCGGCCCTGACACTCCCTTTGCCACCAAATTTGGTAGGTAGGTGCCCTACGGCCCGATTAGGGCCCGTGTAAAATTTGGGAACAAACGGATGGACGGTTGTGGGGTTTGAGTCAACGGCTTTGATCTTTAAACGGCCCTGTGGGGTCCATTCTAGTGATTTGAGTAATTCTGGTGGTCCTCAGGCTATGAAATTTCTAGGATGGGTGCTTCATAGCCCGATGAAGGGCCACGTAAAATTTGGGGACGATCAGACCAGGGGTTTGATCGCACGGGTCCGATTTGTGATCAACGGTGACCGACCCACGATCGGGTCCCAGAGTTGGTGGACAGGTGTAGGAAAATCCATTAGGCCTCCACGGTAAATATGGAAGAGATCCAACGGTCGGATAACCTGGAATCTTGGTTCCATTTGCAAGCGCCAGATTTTGGTCCTGGCGTGGTTGAGGTGCATTAAGTCAGTGCCAGATCCCACTTCTGAGCATCTGCTGGGCCCGCGGTCCGCGATGGTCCACAAGCCCAGTGAGCCCTATGATCCCCTAAATTTCTAGATTTTTCTGACCTTCAGGCGTCGCGGTACAGCCCGGACGGACTGTAGCTCAGTGTAAATGGTCATCCGGATTGGCGGCCCGCACTTGGTCTTGCCATGGCCTGTCCGGTATAGGCAAATGGGCTAATCCTAGATTAATTAGCTCATGGCATCCCTGCCACGAATGTTTCAAACGTTCGGTCCTGCGAAACAATCCTACGTAGACGCCTCAGGACACTGTACCGATTGGACGGGATGTTACATGGACCGACCATTTTAGAAGAAGACGAAATGCTGATAAGGGGGGCCCACAAAAAGGGTTTTTTTGGTCTTTCGAACGGGGTGAGGAAAGGGGGTGAAAGCAACGGCAGTGAAGCAGCAATGGAAAGGGAGAGGAAAAGCAAACAGTTGAAAGGGAAAGGACAAGTCATAGCAATGAAAAGGAGGGGTATTTTTGTCCTAGAATTCGGTCTCCGCACGTGCAGGTCTAAGTTCCAAAAGAAAGTTTGCAGGTCTAAGTTCCAAAAGAAAGTTTGTAGTGTTTCTTAAAAACAGCTGGATGAAAGGTGGGGTCCAAAATCCCAAATTTCTCTTGATTAATTGCCTGTCCTGTTACATCACCATTCAAATCCTGCATTTTTCTTCTCAATTATACATTTTTTCAACTGCTTGGACCATAAGGTACGGTCCATCCACCAGATAGCTTTCAACTTGTTGAGTTCATAAGGAATCCAACCCATCTGAAAGGTTCGGCCCACAATGAATATAACAAAAAAAAAAAAATCAGCCATATAAACTTATTTATTAGGTCATATTTATATTTTTATTTATCAACGTTCAGACATTGTTTTCAAACGTGTGGCCCACTGATCAATATATATGGCTGATTTGTTTTTATGGTTAATCACACCGTAGAGTCAAACTATTGGAAGGTTTAGATCTGACATGCACTTAACATTCACTCTTCTAGGTCCGAGTTGTACAAACAGTTTAAAGGAGATCAAAGTTAAATGGGCACCACAATGATGTATTTATTATATCCACACCGTTCATTCATTTTACGAGATCATTTTAGATCTTGATCCCAAAAATAAGTTATGTACAAATCTCAAATGGAGTACACTACAGTAGTAGTGGGACAATGATTCTCACCGTTAAAACATTCCTAGGGCCCACCATAACTTTTATTTTCCATCCAATCTGTTCATAAGGTCACACGGAACTAGATGAAGACGAAAAACAAATACGATATTGATCCAAAATTTCGGTGACCTCCAAAAAGGTTTCAACGGTAGACGTTCAATCTCCTACTGCAAAAAGCAGTGTGGTCCACTTCATCTTTGGATCTGTCTCATTTTTGTCTCAACCCTAACGACGAATTCGAAAAGTGGACGGACGGATTGGATATAACTCATACCTCAAGATGGGACCGACAGGACTTGGTGGCGTCAACGCACCAGCCAGGTCGGTGGTGTGTGGTACACCAGCCAATTGGCTTTCCTTCTCATCATGGATTATGAAAGATGCCTTTAAAAAAAAAAAAAAAAAAATTATTTTATTTTATTTTATTTTTTAATACACACGCGCACACACCCCCACACACTCACGCTAGTTGAATTTCACCACTTATGAGAGATGCTCATATCCAACCATCAAAGAATTCCAATTATATCATATTTACTCAAAATCCAACCCATCCAATAGGTTGAAGTCTCTATGATAATCACTGTGTAAAAATTATTTTAATCCACTTATTAAGTGGGACCCATATTTTCTTTTTATTTTATTAGCGGTTATTTATTATTTTCTATGTTGTAGCCCACCTGATGAGTGATATATGATTATTTTTTCAGTAATTGATATTCATGGTGGAAGAAACCTATTCGGACGGGTTGGATTTTTTCATACAAATAAAAAAATTGGTAGATTAAGACGGTAACTTCTCTTCCAACCCGCTGGATACAAGTATCTCTCTTTATTGTTTTTTTATACTTTATATCACATTCCGAAGCAGGTTGGCTGGTGTGCACACACTAGCTATATAGCTGATGTATCGACATCAGCAGGTTATGCAAGTACAGTCCTGCAGTATGTGTTATATTTAAAATATCCGTCCATTTTCGTCTTAAGGCTTGAGCCGAAAAATAAGATATATTGGACCACACCATAAGAAAAAAAAAAAAAAATGTAAGGGATTGAACGTCTACCATTGGAACACTTTTGTGGGTTTAACCTTATTAACAGATTGGATTGGATGGAAAATAAACGTTACGGTGGGCCTTATGAATTTTTAATGGTAAAAAGCACTATCCTCGCTGCTATTTTTTGTGTGGTTCATTTGAGATTTGGATATGATTCAATTTTTGTCTGATGCTCTAAAATGATCTTGAAAAATGGATGAACGGTGTAGATATAATAAATACATCATTTTGGCGTCCATATAGCCTTGATCTTATTTGAACTGTTCGTACAACTCGGAGCTCGAGGCGCATCGGCGCTCGTCTTTGCAGGATACGTATATGGCTGGAGAAATTTACCACTATACGACCCATTTAAGGCTCATTTACCCGCTTAAGCCCACTCGGTTTTACCTGACCAGAATAAGCCCCGGATGTACGGACAACTTGCCAAAGGTGGAAAATGCCCGTACTTTTTCCTTCAATCATATCGACGGGTGCTTGTAGGCTTGGGTTTCCTATGGCTATGGATTATAACCGTAGCCATAGCCGTATCCATTGAAAAAAATTTAATCTGGGCGATAGTACCGCCGATCTGGCGGTAATGCTGCCAACCTCTGGACGTCTATTGGTAGTGCCACTCAGTTTTTTTTAAAAAATTGGGTGGATCCCATCGTGGGCCGCACATAATTTTCAATGGGCCACTTTTTTTTTTTTTAAATATGGATAACTTCATTCTACCTACATTTTTCTCTAATACATAGGGGTGTACATCGGCCCAAATCAAGTCGAACTGGTCTCAACCCAGCCCGACCCGGTCACCTGTCAAACCCAGCCCGAACCCGACCCGGCCCAGTCACCAGGCCAACATGTCCATCTCGAACTCGGCCCGGTCACCAAGCCAACATGTCCAGCCTGAACTCGGCCCGATTAGCAATCGGGCGAGTTCGGCCCAATTTCAGGCCTGCTCCATATACAAAGGGATGGACGGCATTCTCACTTTGTTGTCTCAAATGATTAGGATATATATATATATATATATATATATATATATATATATATATATATATATATATATATATATATATATATATATATATATATATATATATATAGCAGAGTAGGTGAAGAAAAGTAAGGTGATACAAATGGGTGATAGTGATACTTACATGAACTCAGTTACGGGTCGGGCTGTGTCGAGCTTTTTCGGGACCGAGTCGAGCGAGTTAATCGGGCTAGCCCAGATCGTGTACAACCCTACTAATACATATTTATATAAATATGTATATATAAGCATATAAAAATTTTCTCTCTTTTTTTCATTTCTTTCTTTATTCATTTAACAAGAATATCTTCTAAACCAAAATTAGTTACTTGATGTACCCTATATGATTTTGGGGTGGGAGAAGTTACTTTAGCCAACCAACCTGTTTATTTTCCAATATTCCATCAGGTCGATGGTCGAAAATCCATTTTATTCACTTCGGTCAATTTCAATCAGTTTGCGGTCAATTTCATTCATTTCATTTACTTCACGATCAATTCCATGCATGTCACGGTCAATCCCGACGATTCCGCTTTACTTCACGGTCAATTCCCTTCACTTCACGGTCATTTCCATGCATTTCACGGTCATTTCCGGCGATTCCGTTTCATTTCACGGTCATTTCCATGCATTTCACGTTCAATTCCCTTCACTTCACGGTCATTTTCGTGCATTTCATAGTCAATTTGCTTCACTTCACAGTCATTTTCATGCATTTCACAGTCATTTCCAGCAATTCCATTTCATTTCACGGTCATTTCCATGCATTTCACGGTCAATTCGCTTCACTTCACGGTCATTTCCGTGCATTTCATGGTCATTTCCAACAATTCTGTTTCATTTCACGGTCATTTCCATGCATTTCATGGTCATTTCCCTTCACTTGACGGTCATTTCCATGCATTTCAAGGTCAATTCGCTTCACTTCACGGTCATTTCCATGCATTTCATGGTCAATTTCGGCGATTCTGTTTCATTTCATGGTCAATTCCCTGCACTTCACGGTCATTTCCATGCATTTCACGGTCATTTCTGTGCATTTCACAGTCAATTCACTTCACTTCACGGTCATTTCCATGCATTTCACGGTCATTTTTGGCGATTCCGTTTCATTTCACGGTCATTTTCATGCATTTCACGTTCAATTCCCTTCACTTCATGGTCATTTCCATGCATTTCACGGTCAATTTGCTTCACTTCACGATCATTTTCATGCATTTTATGGTCATTTTCGGCAATTTCATTTCATTTCACAATCATTTCCATGCATTTCACGGTCAATTCCCTTTACTTCACGGTCAATTCGCTTCACTTCACGGTCATTTCCATGCATTTCACGATCAATTCCGGCGATTCCGCTTCACTTCACGGTCAATTCGAAGTGAAGGGAATTGACTGTGAAATGCATGGAAATGACCGTGAAATGAAACGGAATTGCTGGAAATGACCGCGAAGTGAAGCAAATTGACCGTGAAATGCATAGAAATGACCGTGAAGTGAAGCGAATTGAACATGAAGTGCATGGAAATGACCGTGAAATGAAACGAAATCACCGGAAATGATCGTGAAATGCATGGAAATGATTGTGAAGTGAAGCGATTTGACCGTGAAATGCATGGAAATGACCGTGAAATGAAATGGAATTGCTAGAAATGATTGTGAAATGCATGAAAATGACTGTGAAGTGAAGGGAATTGACCGTGAAGTGAAGCAGAATCACCGAAATTGACTGTGAAATGCATGGAAATGACCGTGAAGTGCATGAAAATGACTGTGAAGTGAAGGGAATTGACCGTGAAGTGAAGCAAAATCACCGAAATTGACTGTGAAATGCATGGAAATGACCGTGAAGTGCATGGAAATGACCGTAAAGTGCATGGAAATGACCGTGCATGTCACAGTCGATTCCCTTCACTTCACGGTCATTTCCATTCATTTCATGGTCCATCCCGACGATTCCCTTTCACTTCACGTTCAATTCAATGCATTTCACGGTCAATTCCCTTCACTTCATGGTTAATTCCCTTCATTTAACAGTCAATTCCATGTATTTCACGGTCAATCCCGACGATTCCCCTTCTCTTCACGGTCAATTCCCTTTACTTCAGAGTCAATTCCGTGCATTTTACGGTCAATTCCCTTCATGTCACAGTCAATTTCATGCTTTTCACGGTCAATCCCGGCGATTCCCCTTCACTTCACGGTCAATTCAAAGCATTTTACGGTCAATTCCCTTCACTTCACGGTCAATTCCGTGCATTTCACGGTCAATTCCCTTCATTTCACGGTCAATTTCATGCATTTCATGGTCTATTCCGACGATTCCCCTTTACTTCACGGTCAATTCCCTTCATTTCACGTTCAATTCCCTTCATTTCACAGCCAATTTCATGCATTTCACGGTCAATTCCGACGATTCCCCTTCACTTCACGATTAATTCAATTCACTTCATGGTCATTTCCATTCATTTCACGGTCAATCCCGGTGATTCCCTTTCACTCCACGGTCAATTCAATGCATTTCACGGTCAATTCCCTTCACTTCACAGCCAATTCCGTGCATTTCACGGTTGATTCCCTTCACTTCATAGTCATTTCCATTCATTTCACGGTCAATCCCTGCGATTCCCTTTCACTTCACGGTCAATTCAATGCATTTCACGGTCAATTCCCTTCAATTCTAGTGATTGACCGTGAAATACATGGAATCGACCATGAAATGCATTGAACTGACCGTGAAGTAAAGGGAATTGACTGTGAAATGCATGGAATTGACCGTGAAGTGAAGCGGAATCACTGGTATTAATTGTGAAATGCATGGAATTGACCATGAAATGAAGGGAATTGATTGTGAAATGCACGGAATTAACCATGAAGTGAAGGGAATTGACCGTGAAATGCATGGAATTAACCGTGAAGTGAAGGGAATTGACCTCGAAATGCATGGAATTGACCATGAAGTGAAGGGAATTCGTCGAAATTCACCACGAACTGCATGGCATTGATCACGAAGTTAATGAAATTTACTGTGAACTGATTGAAATTAACCGTGAAGTAAATGAAATTGACAGCGAACTGATTAAAATTGACCGCGAAGTGAATGAAATGAATTTTCGACCATCGACCTGATGGAATCTTGGAAAATAACTATGTTAGTTGGCTAAATTAGCTTCTCCTGCCCAAAATCATATGTGGTACGTTTAGTAACTCATTCTAGTTTAGGAGATATACTTGTTAAATAAATAGGCAAAGAAATGAATTAAAAGATAGAAAAATATTTTTATATACTTATATATACATATTTACATAATTATGTATTAGAGAAAAATATAAGTGGAAAAAAGTTCTCCACGTAAAAAATAAAAAAATAAATAAATAAATTTCTGCTAGACTACGCCGCAGCAGTCTTGGCTTCCTTTTTTTTTTTTTTTTTTCCCTCCGTAGAATTTTTGTTGCCTTTGTGTGTCCCTTCATGAGGTCTGTGTTATATCTAAACCGTCCATCTATTTGGCGAGCTCATATTAAAGCTTGAGAAGAAAAATAAGACAGATCATACTATCAAGTGGACCACACTGTAAAAGGCAGTAGGCAATTGAATGTCTACCATTGAAACCCTTTTAGGGGTTAGAGAAGTTTTGGATCATTATTAAATTTGTTTTTCCTCTTCATCCAGGTATTTGTGACCTTATGAACAGATTAGATGGAAAATAAATAAAAAATTTTAACGGTGAAGATCAATTTTCCCGCTGCTCTTTGTGGTGTGGTCCAGTTGATATTTAGATATGATTTTTTTCTGGATAATGCTCCGAAATGATCTCGAAATATGGATGAACCTTGTGGATATAATAAATACATGACTGTGGGACCCATGTAACGTTGATCTCTTTTGAACCGTTCGTACAACTCGGAGTTCAAGGAACGTCAGCGCTCGTCTTCGAGCTCCAGCCGATCCGCTTGAAAGAAAAAGCAGTGGCATTTTCGTCCTTTGGCCAGTCGTCCGTACATCCAGGGCTTATTCTGGTCAGGTAAAACCGAGTGGGCTTCAGCGGGTAAATGGGCCATAATGGGTCGTACAGTGGTATATTTCTCATATAGCTGGCTGGTACACCAGCCAATCCGCTTCCTTTATATTCGGCCTGGACAATTATACCGTACTCTGGATTTTTTATTTTTTTTTGTCTGTGCACGTGGGGCCATCTTTCAATGATCTGGACCGTTATTTTGATTTAATCCATCGTGTATGGACAAAAAGGTAAATTGGATAGGCACATCAATGGTCCACATTCAAGTAAATTAAGGACGCACGATATTATTGCCTTCGACCGTCTACTCTGTGATGAATTTGGGGGCATGGTCCAAACTCAGTGAGCGTTCTCTAACCGACGGTCCGGATCACTCAACCATGTGTCCACTCGCACAAACTAAAAGCTATGTGGGTGAGGATTAATGCACCCTTGCACACTTGAGGTATAGCCCAACTTACCCACCAAAACTGTAGAACAAATACATCTATCTCAATCCAAACCGTCCAAATCTGGGGCCACTTTAGATCGGATGGTTATAGCTGTTTTGACTGTGCCAAGGCGATCAAGTTTCCAAATAAACTGAGAAATTCTCTATGTATGGTCCAATTCAACAGACAAAGCTATGTTAATTATTAAAGGTTATATTTGTCAGACATGTCTTATCTTCAATGGGGCCCTTGATTTGGATGGCTTGGATTTATTCACATGTGTGTCACGTGTACCTATGGCAACACTTTCGTAGATGGAAAGTTCAAGTACAGGTGGTTGGTCGCGGGTCACTGCCTTTTCTTCTGATCCAGTGCATCAAGGAATAACACTTCTTTTCAACGCATAAAATACCCATGCTCCATGGGGTCCACCATTTTGCTTACGTGGCATCAACTCTGTCCATGGTTGCAATCATTTATGCTTGGTCCTGGTGCTATCACATCGGTTTGTTTTTGTCGCATGTAACGTAATGTAATGTGTGCAGATGTGCCATAATCGGTGAAGCGACTTGATCCAAGCCAAATTAACTTCGACTCCAAGGGTGAAAATAAGCAGGTAGGTTTAATATGAATGTATATGGGTAAATTCTGAAAAGATTGATCACTTAATCATTTGTAGAATTTTATAACAATCAGTTGATAATCGGAGCTTGAGGTTCTTCTTCTAAATATGGATTATTTTTTGCCTTCCACACAAAAGGATTTTTCGAATACTAATGCAATCAAACAAAAGGAAAAACTCATATCATTAGGAGCAGATACAAAAATGCATCTCTTAAAAGAATTACATGATATTGAATAAAGGACAAATTCATCATATGTGTAGATTTGGATTACAACTAAAGATTATCGTTACTTCTAAGAAAAGCTGAAATAAAAGTAAATTAATAGATTGTTTGTTTTTTTTTTCCGAAATATGTTTTTGGATTTTGAATTGGATGAGATATTTTGTTTTATTGAACTCCTCTGCTATTTATAAAGTTCTGCAATATAGCTTATTCAAGTAAAATATAAACCTAATTTGTAAATCTTTTTCTTAAACCATAAAACCCTGACCCCCAACCTTAAACTATAAACTGCAAACCATAAATTCTAGACCCTACTATAAAACTTAAAATCAAAACCCTAAAGTTCATCAAATGCGTTAATTTCTTAGTCAATTTTGAGATTAAAAAAAAATAAGTAAATAGATCTAAAGTCCAATCACATAGTCCAAAATGGACAAATGTAACCTTCAATAATTCGCCATCGACCAAAAAATTAGCTAATCCATGACTTAGGTGGGCCACACCACAAGCAACAATTGGGAGTAGGTGCCCTCCCACTAAAACCTTTTAGATTGTACATAAGGCCCGTTAAGATGTGGTTTTGACATCTAGCTCATACATTATGTGTGACCCACTTGGATGAGGGGTCACTCCAAATTTTAGGCCATTCCAAAACTCAGGTATGCCCCACCAAGTGCTTTTAGATATTTTAGGTATGATTTTTCATATTTCCATATGGAATGGCCCACTTGAGTTTCGAATGTGGCTTATTTTTGGTAACCTAGTACTCAAAGTGATTAATTGGAACAAAATTTCATGATTTATAGGCAGAAGTTTGTGAATAAAATGCATGATTTGTGAACAACAATCAGTATATACAATGCATGATTTATGCATGCTTAAACTGGATAAAATACATAAATTCAAAATAGTATATAGATTACATGAAATCCAATAGTAGATACAAATTACGTGAACTCCAAAATAGTATACAAATTACATGAAATCTAAAATAATATACATATTACATGAAATCTAAAATAGTAGACAGATTACATTAAATCCAAAAGTCCAAAATAGTGTACAAATTACATGAGATTCAACAGTGAACAGATTACGTGAACTGCAAAATAGTGTACAAATTACATGAAATATAAGAGTAGACAGATTACATGAACTCTAAAATAGTATATAGATCATATAAAATCTAAAATAGTGAACATATTACATGAAACGTAATAGTGAAAAAATTACATGAAATTCAAAATAGTGTACATATTACATGAAATGTAAATGTGGAAAAATTACATAAAATCTAAAATAGTGTACAGATTACATGAACTTCAAAATAATATATAGATTACATGAAATCCAAAATAATGTACAGATTACATGAAATCCAAAATAGTGGACATATTACATTAAATCCAAAAGTGGACAGATTACATGAAATCCAAATATGAATAAATGATATGAACTCCAAAATAGTGTATAAATTACATAAAATCTAATAGTGAACATATTACATGAACTCCAAAATAGTGAACATATTACATAAAATCGAAAATATTGTATACATTACATGAAATATAACAATAGATAGATTACATGAAATCCGAAATAGTACACAGATTACATAAACTCCTAAATAGTATACATATTATATGAAATCCAAAATAATGTACAAATTACATGAATCCAAAATAGTGAATAAACTATATATAATTAAACAATGCTTCAAACTTCCAACAACAATAAACAAGTTAATTTAATATCACAATGGGGCCCACAATAGACCCACATACATTATAGTAGGGCCCATAGTAGACCTCACATACATTACAATGGGTTTCACCTGTTAAGCTTAGGGCTTAACACTAAAGCTGGGCAGAATCCAGACTGATCCGACGGATCTGAACCGAAGGCCAGGATTGGGGCAGATTGAGCTGGCCAGTCAGATCTGACCGTACATTGGATCGAGTTCATATCAGTGGTCAATCCGGACCGATTGGATCCGATTCGGTTCGATCCGATCCAATCCGGTCGAGTCTATATAAGTAGTTTTTTAGATTATTTTTTTTTTACCTACCCGACACCAGCTACCCTAACCCATCCAAATTTCTAAAGCATGGAAGCAACACCTTCACCTGAGCTACCAACCAGTCAGATCCCACCCACCTCGCGTTAGATTCTGCTAATCCCTTTAAATCTCCTCCAAACATTTCTCGCCTCTACTAATTCGAAAACCCTATACGAAGCTCTCCAATCCCTTTTAGAAGCTTCTAGAACCTCTAAAGGCCGCTCCCATCTTACCTCCATAAAATCCATCCTTCCATCCCTCCTCTCTCTCCTCTCTCACTCCCTGTATCCAATCTCTCTCCCTCTTAAAATCATACGGAACCTCTATACTGGAGGGATCTTGAACCAAACCCCGTTCGTTGAATTAGATGATATCGATGTTGTTGCAGCCACTTTCAAATCTCAGCCTTTGGATCTCGATGTGGCTCGGTTTGGTCTGCAACTCCTGGGGAAGTTTTATTAACAGGAGAAATGCACAGATCTGCAGTTTGGGATCGGTTCTTTCCAGAAGGGTTCAAGGAGATTGCACAGGTCTGAAAATTTTTATTTTTATTTTAAATTTTCCAAAAAAAAAAAACATAAGGACTGATCCAAACCGTACCCAATCTGATCCGACTCAGTTTCCCTGATCGAGTCGGACTCGGATCAGATCAGGCCAGTAGTACACCAAATTGGATCGAGTCAGATGACCCGGACTCGGTCCCGGATCGAATTGAGTTCGGGTCAAGCCATGGAAATTTTGGACCGAGTCGAGCTGGACCCAATCTGATTCGACTCGACTCAATGCCCAGCTCTACTTACCACGATACAGAGAGCATCGAGAGAGGGAGTGAGTCAATAAGGAGAGAATGCTAAGAGAGAACACACCGACAGATGCGGGGAGAGAGAGAGAGAGAGAGAGAGAGAGAGAGAGAGAGAGAGAGAGAGAGAGAGAGAGAGGCTAGGGTTAACGTCGGCGTCACCATCGAATTTTTCAATCATTTTTCCCACTTTTTTATGTAGTGGTCTATAATCAACAATTTACCTAACTGCTATGAAAATAGAGATGATCTAGTCACCCATATTATTCTACGGTTAAGGTGACCCTTGAATTACGATTAACGATTAGATCACATAATAGCGGCTTAATGAAAAATGTAAACTTTTCCTTCCTATTTTCTCTTAAAAACTTTCTCGAGGGAATACATTTGACATGGAAATACCTCCCCTCTTATAAAGAAATGGATTATAGAATATATGGGAAGAGTTTAGATGGAGTAGAACTCACCTCTATCACATCCAATCTTTCTACATTATATGATTCTCTTTAAATTTAAAAGTCAATTTTAAATTTCTAATAGAAAATTTAAAAAAGGAATATCTAAGTGGAAACTGCTCAAGACCCACCCAAGTGGTTGCCCTCAAACGAGCCGCACGGGACCATATCCAACATTAAGGCCCATACTCTCGTTTTAGTTCTACACCATTTAAAAATGGCAAGGATTCTTCCATAGTTGTACAACAATCAGAGTGTCCAAATCTCCAACCCAACCATGGTTGGAGCATTATAAAAAATTCAGTTCAGAACATAATATAAACAATGAATTTTCCCTTCCACTCATTCCATTTGATATCCTTCAATTGGATGGTTAAGATCACTTATTTCATTTGATTTAGAGATATACTCCATCCACAGGGACCCACAATTTGGATGTTCTAGGTAGCTTTACATCAATGCCACATCATCACCATTTTTAAAATGGTGCAAAAGTCACCAAGAATCTGACCTGTGATTTTATTTTCTTGAGTAGTGTGGGCTGTTTGGATAACCTAGACATCGGTTGTTGGTGGCTGATGGCCTACCTCGGACGAAGAGAAGATAGATGGAGTAATAGAGTTGTAGCTTTTTATCCCCTATCCCTCTAACATATCGTATGAAGAAAGATCTAATCCATACAAAAAGGAGGGTCTTACCTTGATTATCATCCCTATAAAAATCACGATCGTCCACTCATTGGGTGGGCCACGCAAGTACACTGAATCATACCACTGTCTATCCATTGACTTTGATTTTGTGTTCGTATCAGTGAGTGGACCAGATTGATTTTCATTTCACGTAATCAGTATGCGTGGCCCACATTTTTCACGGATTGGATATTCTTCCTATATCACATATTGGTGGGAGAAGGTTGTATCATAACTCACGATACAACACCTGTTTATGATCATTTCTCTCTTTTTAAATGCTGTGATTGGCGAAAATTGCACTCTTTCCTTTCACAAGATTTGCAATCCAAAGGCTTGCTAAGTCACATCATCAATGTATTATTATATAATTAAAATTGGTTAATCTGAGCCAATGATCTAATGACCCTCATCAAAGATGAACCATGCCCAGGAAATCTCCAAATTTGAAGATCCAGACTATTAAATCTTTTCTCTTATCTCCATTGAATATGAACTGATAGTGCATTTCTTCTTAATGATGTATTTACATGCCAAAAATGAAAAGGTTGGGATAATTGAAACATGCCCCAAATTCAATGGCTGCAGTTTTGATGTGAAAAAAGGAAAACATGTGGGAAAGTGTGGCCCACGATAGTGGCTACGTGGGGCCCACTATGATGTATATGTTTTATCTGTGTTGTCTATCTATTTTGACAGATCATTTTAGGGCTTAAGACCAAAAAGGAGGTAGATCAAAGGCACACCAGATCCATAGCTCAACTGGCAGACTGAGTGGAGATACCTCGTCTCGACACTTGAGGCCTTGGGTAATCGAACCCTAGTTGGGGTGGCTAACATGGAGTGTGTGTACTGACAAGCTAACCTAAAAAATAAAAAAGAAAAATAGATCAAAGGCTTGAGTGGACCACACTACAGGATGCAGTGGGGATTGAAAGCATGTCGGCCACAATTTTTGGATCATCACTGCACCAAAATTGCATGTTTAGAACGGCTACGACTTTGTTCAATCCCTATTGCTTTTTGTTGTGTGGTTTATTTGAGCATTTAATCTGTCGCTTTTTAGGGTTCATGTTGATGTAGAGCAAATGAATAAATGAAATAAATAAATTATGTAAATCACTGTGGGTCCCATGGAGCTTTGATAGGACTATTTGTCTATAGATAGGTCCTAGGGGAATAGTACCCAATCGGCACCCTTTCATTACAATTTAGGGTTTGTTTATGTGTCAAGTAAAAATGTGGGCCACAGTATATCAATGGCCTGATTTTTAGGTTGGAACAACTAAACAGTGTGGCCTAATAAACCTTAGATACCGAAGAAATGTGTCATATATTAACAGGTGTGTTTTGAGTAGATGAATCGGGAAGCGGAATGGCAAGTGTACCACACACCACCGACCTAGCTGGTGTGTTGACGTCACCAAATTCTGTAGTTGTTGGAATCAAATTGGCTGGTGTACTGCACACGTACGGCCATGTTAGCGTGTTGACGTCACCTAGTTCTGTGGGCCCCACCATGAGGTAAATGTTATATATAATGTGTTCGTTCATTTTACGAGCTCGTTCTAAAGGATGAGCTCAAAAATACGACAGATCTAAAGATTAAGTTGGCCACATTGCAAAAAGCAATGGGATATATATTGGACATCTACCATTGAAACATTTTCGGCGGTTATGGAAGTTTTGGACTTTCTAAACAGATTGGATGGATAAAAATAAACGTTTTGGGAGGCACTTTGAATATTTTAATGGTGGAAATTATTGTCATCACTGCCATTTATGATGTGGTCCACTTAAGCTTTGAATAGAGATTGAACATCTACCATTGAAACTTTCTTGACAGTTACAATAGTTTCAGACTTTCTAAACAATTGGATGGAAAAAAATAAATGTCATGGGTGGCACTTAAAATATTTTAATAGTGGAATTATTGCCGTCACTGCTATTTATGAAGTGGTCCACTTAAGCTTTGGATGGAGATCGAACATCTACCATTGTAACTTTCTTGGCGGTTGCAGAAATTTTGGACTTTCTAAACAGATTGGGTGGAAAAAAATAAACATTATGGGAGGCACTTCGAATATTTTAATGGTGGAAATTATTTTCATCATTGCTATTTATGATGTGGTCCACTTAAGCTTTGGATAGAGATTGAACATCTATTATTGAAACTTTCTTGGCTATTATAGAAGTTTTGGACTTTCTAAATAGATTGGATGGAAAAAAATAAACATTATAAGAGGCACACTTCAAATATTTTAATGGTGGAAATTATTGTCCTCACTGCTATTTATGATGTGGACCACTTAGGCTTTGGATAGAAATTGAACATCTACCATTGAAACTTTCTCGGCGGTTGTAGAAGTTTTCAACTTTCTAAACATTGGATGGAAAAAATTAAACGTCACAAGAGGCGCTTTGAATATTTTAATGGTGGAAATTATTGTCCTCACTTCTATTTATGATGTGGTCCACTTAAGCTTTGGATACAACTATTTTTAAGAACATCTCCTAAAATAATCTCGCCAAATATATGAAAGGTGTAAATATAATAAATACATGTCATGAGAACTACAAAACTTTGATCCTCTTTCCTGGTCATCCGAATGCACCACCTACATACACCAGTGGGTACAGTAGCTAACCTGCTTCCTTATGTGTTATATCTAAACCGTTTATCCATTTGGTGAGATCATTGTGGAAGCAGACTGGCTGGTGTACCACACACCAGCTATATAGCTAGTGTCCTCAAGCTCCAAGTTGTACCAACAGCTCAAAGGAGATGAAAGTTACATGGCCCCCACAATGAGGTATTTATCATATCCACACTTTTCATCCATTTTTCGAGATCATTTTAGGGCATTAATTATACAAAAAAGTTGAATCATATCCAATGATTAACTGAACCCCACCACAAATAGCAGCGGAGATAATGATTTTCACCATTAAAAAATTTGTAAGGCCCACCGTAACATTTGTTTTCCATCCGATCTGCTCATAATGTCACAAAGACATGGATGAAGAGGAGAAAAAAAAATCATATTGATCCAAAACGTCCGTGACCCCGAAAGGGTTTCAATAGTAGACGTTCAATCCTCCACTGCATTTTTTGGTGTGGTCCATTTGATAGTTAGATCTATCTTATTTTTTATTTCAAGCCTTGCGACGAGCTCGCAAAATAAATGGAAGGTTTAGATATAACACATACCTCATGATGGGACCCACAAAACTTGTTAACATCAATACACCAGCTATATAGCTGATGTATGGTACACCAGCCAATCCGCTTTCAATCATTGTAAGGCTTGATCATAAAAATAAGACAGATCCAAAGATCAAGTGGACCACATTTTAAAAAGCAGTGCGGCTTGACCTTATACCATTCAAACCCTTTTCTGGAAGTTTTGGATTAAAATGATACGGTATTTGTTTTCCTCTTCATCCCGGTCAGCATTACCTTACGAACGGATTGGATTGAAAATAAACATTATAGTGGGACCTAGGTATGTTTTAGCGATGAGAAATGTTGTCTCATTGTTATTTGTGGTGTGGTCAACTTGAGCTTTGTATATGACTCATGTTTGGGCTCATGCTCTAAAATGATCTCAGAAAATATTTATTTGTGGTGTGGTCAACTTGAGCTTTGTAATGACTCGTTTTTGGGCTCATGCCCTAAAATGATCTCAGAAAATGAATGAACCGTGGGGATATAATAAATAAATCATTATGAGCCCATGTACCGTTGATCTCCTTTGAACCGTTAATACAAGTCAAAGCACGAGCGTCGGTGTTCGTCTTCGCAGGATGCGTACCCACACCAGCAGGTCGGTAGTGTGTGGTAGACCAGATGGAAGTAGATTGACTGGTGTACCATACATCAGCTACATAGCTGCTGTAAACACGTATCGCAGGGCCGACGCTCTTCGAGCCCCGTGTTGCACGAGAGGTTGAAACGAGATCAAAGTTACACTAGCCCCATAATAATGTATTTATTATATCAACACCGTTCATCCATTTTTCCAGATCATTTTAGAGAATTAGACAGAAATCGAATCATATCCAAAGCTCAAATGTACCACACCAAAAATAGCAGTGAGGATAATGATTTTCACCGTTAAAAAATTCGTAGAGCCCACTATAACCTTTATTTTCCATCCAATCTGTTAATAAGGTCACAAATACATGGATGAATAGGATAAACAAATTTCATATCAATCCAAAACTTCATTGACCCCCAAAAGGGTTTCAGTGGTAGACGTTCAATATCCCACTTCTTTTTGCGTGTGGTCCACTTGATCTTTTGATCTGTCTTTTTTTTTGGCTCAACCCTTAAGATGAGATCACCGAATGTATGAACGGTTTGGATATAACACATACCTCATGATGGAACCCACATAACTTGTTGACGTCAATACAACAGCTATATTGCTGATGTGTGGTACACCAGCCAATCCGCTTCGAAACAGACCAAACGTGCGTGCGTGCGATCAGCAAATCTCATGATACTTTATAATTTGATATCTCCGTACACATGGATCCAAGGTTCAATGATCCAGACCGTTGATCAGGTGGGTTCTTCCCAATTCCAAATATTTTACCATTATTTTATGGTCGAGTCAAGCAGGAAAATTTCCCCAAACGTCTCCTTTCCTCCTATTTGAGAAAGAAGAATTGTAGGACACCTGTTTCGGTGATCCAGACCATTGATCTGATGGGTCCCACTACCGATAGAAGGATCCAAAAACCTCCAACAGTTGTAAAATCCAAGCCAACTCTACCTTACAAGAAGGTGGATTGCTATTATGATGTAGAGTGGGTCGTGGACACCTTTATGGCCAAGATGGACTACAAGTCTTGATAGGAGGCGGAAGTGATTCGGACTATCCAAACCTTAAATTGGGCATATCTCACGAACCCAAATGAGTTATTAAATGCACCTTTGGGTTAGGAGAAGCTACTTTAGCCAACAAACCTTGATTATGCTAGGTTGCCACACGGAAGTAAAATTATTTTTATTTCTATTTTTACTATTTATTGTAAGTTTTACCACGGTCATAGCTCTAAATGCAATGAGCTTTACGAGCCGTGTGTGACATAAAAAGTTTTAGAAAAATTAGGAGAACGAAGTGGTTAGGCCAAATAGGACACTATTTTTGGCCAAAAACTACGAGGTTTAGTGGAAATCATGACCATTTATAAATGGTAAGTTTACTATTTATAGTAAGTCATGATTTAAGGGATTTTTATTTCTAAGTTTTTTTTTTTTTTCCGTTAGCTCGTAGTACACCCATTGTTAGCCACCCCCACGAGGGAATCTGTACCAAGACCACAGTGTTGAAATGAGATATCTTTCACTCAATCTACCACTTGAGCTATGGATCCGGGTTTTTATTTTTTTTTAACACACGCACACACACACCCCACACACTCATGCCTTAGTGGGATTTCACCACCTACGGATACTCAAACCCTTGGCCGGGTGTTGAAACTCCTAAGAATCTACCACTGGAGCAAGTTTTATTTCTAGTTTGATTCTGAAACTTCTTTCTAGGTTCATATCACTATTTAAGTAATTGTAAATTGTGTCAGTTTGATCAAAGATTTAACATCTAATATAGATATAGGTGCTTTTTTTGGCAGAATTCCCATCCATGGCTTGGCCCATCAGATCAACAGTCTAGATCAGTGATCTGGGCCCTACATACATGAAACCGTGCACGCCTATGTAATGTCAGGGGCAGTTTTGATACTCTGAAGAAAGGCAGGGACGTTTTGAATACTGGCCGTCAACGAGGAGGATTATTAGGTGGGTGCACCTGAATCCACCGTAGCACTATTTTAGGAGGGAAATGAAGATTCCGTGTGGGTTGGCCGTGAGTGGAGTAGAAGCAGGAGCTGTTACGTGGGGGGAGTGGGGCCCACCTTCCTACCTCGTGTCTTCGATAAGAAGGGATGGTGGTGGGCCACATATACTACAAGTAGTTGTGATGTGCAATCGAACATGATAGCCATCATCTCTTTCTCTCTATAAGAAATTGACTATTCGGAGGGCACGTCCACCTCGCTTTCTCTATGAATATTTTATGTTGTATGGAAAATGGTGGTAATCTTCATCACACATATGGAAGAGTCGTATTGAAATCCAGACCGCCCAAGTCACCGGATCATTTACAGATGGAGGGTGGCCCAAAAAGTAGTGTGAAGATAATGGCAACCATTTGATTTTTATTTATTTTTTTTAAATTTTATTTTTTCATTTGAATTTGGACCATTTAAGTATCCATCTGATACCCATCAATTGGATGGTTAGAAATGCTTGGTTAGTTTATCTTAGAAATCTACAACTTACCCGAAAACTTGGGGTGTCTAGATAGCCGTACATGAATACATGTGAAAGAAGAATAATGTACCATCATTTTTAGAATGGTGGTGAACTACCATAGGAGTAGAACCATGTGTGGAATATTTAAATCCCATTTTTCTCATGTGTTACATACACCCACTTTCTTTTATTCTTAAAAAAATAGTAATAATAAATAAAATAAAATAAAAAACAAAAAAAAAAACTTATTTTTATCCTCTTAAAGAATAAAAGCAGTGAGAGAGCGCTGCCAACAAATGCACCAATCCATAGTCTATAGAGATATTTATTAAATTCCTCTTTTCTCAATATCACAAAAAAGATCCAAGAATAAGATTAGAGCCTGTTTGGCCGGGCGTATTGGATGGGATTGGAAGGGATTAGGGTGGATAGGTTTTTTGAATCCAGCAACATCCGTATTGATGTATGTTTGGGCGGCGTAGGAGTGAAGAAGGATGGGATTGGAGGGTGGATTCGAACAAGATTTCGTGCTGGATTTGGAATTTTCTTGCTAGATTTCTCATGGGATTGAGGGTATTTTGCTGCTACATGCGAAATCCTGCGGAGATGTGCACTTGTTTCCTAGCTGATAATATAAAAACCATGTAGAACCCACTGTGTATATATATGTAAATCCACTCCATCTATCAGGTGCAAACCCGTATTTAAACCATAAATAGATCTGATCAAAAATTCCTATTGGTCATGCCAATGGGAATGATTCTGGTGTATCATATGGGATTTGTTGCAATCTCATGCCCGTCCAAACACGACAAGGGCTGGATAGGGCAAATCCCGTCCGCCATCCAAACATCCCAACAGGTGACTCACTGGATATAGCAATCCCATGGGATCGCAAGCAATCCACTGACCCAGTCATTAATTTCTCAAAAAGGGTGTAATCCACCGTAATACAATCCAATCCCATGGGATTTGCCCGTCCAAACACGCCCTTAGTTGATAGAACTGGGAGATAGATCCGAGAAGCAATTAGTATTCTTTTGAATTATTTGTACTTGCAGGGTTAATTTGAAAAAATGGTAGAAATATACAGAAGATGTGGGTTTGAGCTCCGATAAACCCGAATTAGAATTTCATGAATCCATTTTTATTTTTATTTTTTGGGAGGGAATATATATATATATATATATATATATATGTGTGTGTGTGTGTGTGTGTGTGTGTGTGTGTGTGTGTGTGTGTGTGTGTATATATATATATATATATAGAGAGAGAGAGAGAGAGAGAGAGAGAGAGTGAAATGATCACTTGGGAATTGGTTCTCACCAAGAATCATGAGCACTTTTTTATGTGTCATGGGCACAAAATCCAATTGGTCCACATGATGTGGCACCCCATTAAACCCCTGGGGCCCAACTTTTAGCCTGATCCAAGTAGGCCATGGAAAAAGAAAATAATTTCATCCCTTAATATGCCCCTCTCTTTGCTATGGTCCACCAAAGTTTTGAATAGGGTGAAAGTTAGTCCTTGGGATTTTCATGGGGTACCGCATCATGTGAATGAATCAGATTTTGTGCCCATGATATGTGTAAAGAGGTGCACACATGACTCATATATATATATATATATATATATATATATATATATATATATATATATATATATATATATATATATATATATATGAGAAATGCGTTAGAAGTCTAACTAGTTAGTATGTGGGGCCCACCATGGTACTTGTATGACATATTGCTAGTCTAGCATGGTTGTCCCACCGTGAAAATGAGGATGCCCTAAAAATCATGTTAATCCAACTATTAGATGCATCTTACATGAATATTGAGGTTTTTTGAGTGGTTGTTTATTGTTTTCTATGATGTGCCCCATCTAATGATAGGATTGACCTGATTTTTGGATCATTCCATTTTCATGGTGGGACAGCCACGCTGAATAGGCAAGATGTCATACAAACACCATGGTGGCCCAGATGCCAACTAGTTGGACATTCATTAAGTGAGCATTACTTTATATATCTATATATGTACATGTGTGTGCGTGTATATTTTAAATTATAATAAATTAATGCTAGTATACAACCCTAAATCCTAAACTTCAAATTATAACATAGAATTTTTGAGCCATTGACAAAGGGTGAAAAATGACTCGTGGCCTCAAATGGGCCTGTGATAACAATACATGCATTGAAGATGGAAGAGCCATCTAACACAAAAGATGCACATGATTGAAGTATCATGTTATGTAGTATGAAATGCGAGTGTAAATCGGTTTTGTTTTATTAATGGTGTGGATGTATCAGCCTAATAATTTTGGATAGGGCTCAATGGCAACTGATATAGTATGTCAAAACTGATTTTTAATCTTTAAAGGCATGTTTGGATGCCACATGTTCGAGCCAATTTAATTAAACTAGGCCACATATATAAGTGAGGGCATGAATTGGTTGTTTGTGTAAGGATAAGATGTGTGGGCATGCTAAAATTTGCTCGACTCAGAGGTTTTGATTGAATTGTTGGTGTAACGTCTCGAATTTTTTCCAATTAAGATTCTAAAAATCTTGAGAAATTTTTTGCTAGAAATATTTTAATCTTATTACCTAGTAATCTTTAGTATTCAATTCTAACAAATACACTGGTATTACCATAAAAAGAACTGCATATATTTGATTAGATACCCGTATGAAGCTGAAGATTACGCCCAATCACCAAAATCTTGGGCATAACGTACTGATTTATTCATTTAGGGCTGAAGTCTATCCGACCTATTACTGACTAATTAAGATAGTTGTAACTATACAAAAACCTACCTAAAGATAAGACAACTAGGGATTGGATCTTAATTAACAAACCAAATTGACCTAATCACCCTCTTAACCTAAGAACCGACAATTTAAGATAACTATAATCGAATAACCAGTTTTGCTAATTACGAATATGTCACACTACAAACTTAGCTAATTCAAACCCTACCTATCGTACACAAAAAATCTTGTTACTCAATTTATTCCATAAATGCCCAGTTAATTAAACAATCTCTAAATTGCTCGTTAGGGAACCGTTGAACTTGACACTATAGAAAGACGTTTGTCTTAGCGGGCTTGACTTTATTATGAGACATTGAACCGAGACTACACGCTAAATTGTTCAACTTAGACTCATAAGGTGAGTGTATGAGATATGTGAATGCCCTGTGGAATTGTTTGGAACTTAAACAAATTGTCCTCGTCCGATCTTTACTAAAGTTATGGCTTTTAGGCTATTACATCACAATTAAACTAGGGACACTAACCTGAATTAATATCATACACACATAAATATAACCACGGCCCCGATAAAAAATTAGTAACTATCGAAATAACTTTTGATCGTATCCATCGATCGTCACTTCTGAATTGCGAAATGATCATAACCTTATGTAGATCACCACTTAGGGCAACTATCCTATGACGTAGATCAACTCATACACCCCATAGTGGACCACAAACGCTAGAAATAATTTCTCATAGGGTTATAATACCAAGTACATAGCCATTAGGGCTAATTGAATAATTTTTTACATTATACATACCTCATTTTGGGTACTCCATTCCATATGAATTTGCCCTAGTTAGAGAACAGAAGAGAAAGAGGAAGAGAGGGAGTGAAAGAAAGACAGTAGATGGTTTCTTAGTGCTTGACTTTGTCAAATCCCTTTTAATCAAACCCCAACTTCTGTTCCCTCTGTTGAGTTTTTCCCTTACGATTGGATGTAAGAAATATTTTTTACCTTTCGATTAAGCCCTTTAGTGTTAGATTTTATGAATCTTACGTAAGTTTCATTTGTCTTGATTAGGAATTGGTGATTTTTTTCAAAAACTCTAATCCTAAACACGATTTGATTGCGTGAAATCGTATTAAGGTACGGACCATTTTTTTACGTTTCCATTTATCAACCCCTGATAGTGTTAGATAATGATTTTTAGTTATTGTTAGAATTTCATATGCTATTTGTACTTGAATTGCTTTATTATTACTTCCCTAATGTTACTTAATGTTGGTAACTAATATGTTTGATGAAATACTTGATCAATGTGAAATTCCTACTATTAGAACTCTTTTATACTAATTGATAAGTGATGTTGATATACATTGGATTGTAATGATGTACATTATATTGTATTAATTCGTACTCTTGGTGAGTTCTCTGCAATAACCATTAAGCACTAATGAAGGTGACCGACTTATCGTCTTGAAAAAAAAAAAGTGATGAGCCCCATCATGCTTGATCCTGGTTTGACTTGCCATCTTAGAGACAAATTTGGGAGATAAGCCTTCTCCGCATTTAATTCTGGGCAGACGAGTCCTTATCGTTTTGAAATTATTCGTGGGTGAAGATGAAGAGCCCTTATCATTAGAGTGATCGTATATCTTGGATATTAGAGTAACGAACTCTAAATTGGATCAAGGGACACTGGTGAAGAATTGCTACGTGCTGCAATAAGCCAAGTGATCTGTTTAGCAACTCATGATATGATGGCATTATCTTAGCTTTGCAAATATGTTTTTGAATTTGGATTAATAAAGAATTTGCAAATTATGCATATCATGACATATGTTGGTAATGGTAGTCACGTGTAGGTATTACAATAGGATATATATTTTTGTGGATGATGGTATTGACAGTGTCAAGTTACATTACAATATGATAGATATTTTGTGGATAATTATGTTGACGAGAAGTATTATAGTTGTTATTATTTGCACGACATGCATCCACATATTATACCATACATGCACTTAATGAAACAAATTAGGAAATAGTTTGTTTTGATATGCTATCATTAACTGCGCTTGATTGTGTTAATAATATATGTAACTTAGAAAAATGGAACCACTGAGTTGATCACGCAGTCCCACATGAGACGATATTTAAAACACCAACCAAACAATATTATCATTGCATGTACCACCAATGTCTCAAAAGGGCAAGCATAGATCGACACGTTTCATCATCGGGATGTCATTTTTTGAGTGTCGGACGGATACTTTACACATTACACATTACACTTTATATTTTATTCATTTTAGACTTGTATATTGGAGTTCCCAGCGGAGTGGACTTTGTTGATTGAATGGATGTATGTATATTTTGAATTATTAAATAGACTATATTTATTTTTGGACTTTTATACACTGTTTAGTTTAGTTCTTATAATTGTTTGGATGTCAATATAACTATACAGAGTAATCATACTTTCGTAGAGCAAAAGTTCACATCCAAAATATCAGGAATCGAGTGTGTGCTCGACCCCTGAAATTCGAAGTATGGTAAATTGGTATTAGAGCATGAGTTTATAAATAAATTGGACCCGAGCTGGGGACTTAATAAGCTATATGTTGATGTAGTTAGGACTTTGAAATTAGGGACATTGAATATTAGGATTAAATTTTTTATTGTTTGATAATTTTGAACTTTAATTTTGGGATCACCTTGGTCAGGATTGTAATATGCGAGATGCGTAAGTACGCGTGAATTCGTTCTAAAATAGTTCAATTCGGTATATTGGAGGCATAGGAAGTAAGTTTTGGTGTAAGGGCTCAAGAACCATGTTAGATGAGTGATTCGATCTTGGTGAAAACCTAATCCACAAGTGTAAGTTCATGTTTTTGTCAAATTTGGATAGCAGTGTTCAGTGCCACTGAGTGGAGGTTGGAGCCACCGAGTGGAGAATTTGATTTTTGAAAAAAAATGGACAGCATGTCATGATGCCAGAGAGTGAGACTCGATGCCATCAAGCAAAGTGGGATAGTAACTCATGGTGCTATTGAGTAAAAAATCATTTTTTTAATGAAAATAGGACAGTAAAGCTCGGTGCCACCGAGCAGTTATAAACAACATGGACAATAATAGATAACTTCAGTATGCTAATTTATAAAATGCCTATCTTCTTAAATACAACTCCGATTGAGGTGATTCGAAAGCTAGAATAAAGCTTCATGAGTCTAGTTTTATAGAAAAATAAATAGAAAATAATCAAATTCAAATAAGCTTGATTTTGGATATTTTGGAACTATATAGAAAATCATCGATTTCAAATAACTGGTACTTTTGGAATTTTTATAATTTTTATGAAACTTGAAATGTGATGAAATTTGGTGAGACAAAAGTATATTTAATGATGAATTAATAGAAAAAAATATAAAAAATAATTCAATAACTAAAAGTGTTAAAAACATTCCAAACAATTGACCTGTTGAAATTGAAAATTTTTACAACTACAAGTTGCCAACAAATTGGGAATCCATCGACCGGTATGGGTTGGAATCATTCACAACAAAAAAAGGATTTCTCAAGTCTTTATTATACCAGAGATTTATATAAAAAACGAACAAAAGAAAAAAATAATAATAAACATTTTTTTTCGTAACTCAAAACATTGATAATTCTCATTATAAATGGATCATTATATAGACCAATTATAAACACATCTCATAAATGTATTAATAACAATTATGCGTTTTCAATGCATGTTATATCTTTTAAAGATAAAATACAAGTTTCTAAACCATATATGCAAAAAAATTATTTTTAGTAAATTTTAAATCAATCGTATCTCTTTAGCCTTGGAGTTTTAATTTGTAGTGTCTTCTTAGGGTTTATTTCTTATCATGTCAAGAATTATCCTGCTTGATTAGATTATAACTTTATATTTTTAGTATATTTTATTATTTTAGAAAAGTTTTAGTTTAGTTGTAATATGACTCTTAAGTAAGGTTTCGCATTACTATTTAGAAGTTTGTAACCTCGTTTTAGAGACAAACTTCACTAAAATATTTTGAATTTATTTTTCTTTCCTATGAATTTAAGAATAATCTTGTAGATTCAAGGTTTTGTACACCTGAGGTAGATGGTAATCTTTCTCATCACGCCCTTCTCTACATCATATTAAGAACAAGTACCATCTTTACTAGGATTAAAACAAATTATGAATTAGGGACACAAACTTAAGCTCATTTGAAAGCTGTCATTATAACCGTGTGAACTTCGAGATAAAACTTATATAAAGTGAGAAAACAAGTACCCACTATAATGTACATAAGACTCAAATGAAAATACTCTTTAAACTTAACCTAAAGAAAAATCTCAAAATTTTGAAACTTAAACTTCCTAATAACACATAATATTTTCTAAGTGTCTATAATGATCGGAATCACTAATTTACGAAACCGTATTGATTGAAGTATTTGCGGTTTGACCCAAGTTCTAAATCTTGGTGATTATCAATAGATTCAATGCTTAGCCAAACAGAATACCGAATCTCACCATTCTTAGAAAATGTTATGATGAACTTTCTGTTCTGGCTAGGCAAATGATCGATATTTCTGGCTCAGACCTACTATATATGTCTTTTCATGTTAGCTTGACTAATAAAAACTAAAAATTTGCCACCTCACCTCTTGGGAATTGTTAGGGATAGCCGATAGAATCTAGAAATTGTATTTAGGATCATGGTAAATGGACGCCCACCAATTTGTCCACAAGACGTAGCCTTAATCTAACATAGGGGTTTAAACCTAAAAAAATTTTCTAGTGGATAGCAGATATTTAGAAAATTAGATCTTAAATGACAGTATATTCAGATACATGAATTGAACATAGAAATTTGGAGAGATTGTCAGCCCGTTAGTTCATTTTGTTCAAATTTTCCTATATAATTGTAATATATAAATCATCTTATAGTGTTAAAATAGATTTGCTTAAAGGATTCAAGTTGGGACTATGAAAAAAGTTCTTTATCTTGGCAGAAGATTATGGCTTCTAAATCCATATCCCCTCGAGTACATGCCTCGTGCGAGTTGACTCCTCCATCCGATTATATTGATCGAGAGGTGAATCTTGTGCTCGGTCCTGCACTTTTAGTCAGATCAAGTAATCATGAAATGGAGCTGGAGTTAGAAACTGTTCCATCACCACCAGTCGTGAGTATCTCTAGTGTTGTTTCTGTTGGCGCCCAATCAGAAGTCTTTAGTGTTGCATTTAATACAGTTGGACAAATGAATACCCTGATTTGGCTGCTACAAACCCTAATACAGCAACAATAATTTACCATTGTCGTTCTGCTCGAGAACATACAGCATGACAGTAGGGTACCTAAAAGAAGGGTGAAGTCCCTACTTCGACTATGTTCCCCTTCAGTTCGAACCAAGCATTATTATTACTGTGGAAGACTTAGTCATACTGTCAAATTCTACTATAAGAAAATACGAGATGAAGGTGTTATGCCTCTATCTCAAAAGAGTCACCCAACTTAAATTAAGACTACACCCCTGTTGACCCTCGCTTTAAGCAAAACTCAACTATTTGATTATTGTAAAAGATCAGACTATTATGTTATCCACTACTTCAAGAAAATATGGGATGATAGTGTCCTTTCCAAAGAACTCAAACGCTGTGAATCCTACTCAAGTCCCACATCTTCAAGCGCCGAAGTACTTGGATATACGAACTTTATAAATTACTTAATAATAAATGAATTTATGATGTTTAAATTTGAAAAAAGATCATGCATTTGATTTAGTGTGTTGTTAGTGACAGAGATATATATTTCGAATCTCGATGGCAGAATTACTTTTCAAGAGGGGTAGACCGCATAAATTAGGCTAATATAGCTAACATACATACTTGCACACGTATGAGCATGAAACTAGTGAAAAACATTAGGTGTTACAAAATAAGAATATCTTTACTTATTGAAATTAGAAAATTTTGGAGAGAAAACTATTTTTTTATTAGGGGTATATTGCAATGTCCTAGATTTTTGCTAATTAGGATCCTAAAATTCATGGAGAAATTTTTGTTATACATATTTTAATCTTATCACCTAATAGTCTTTAGTGTTTGATCTTAACAAATACATTGATAGTATCATCAAAAGAACCGTACACATTCAATCAGATACCTGTAGGAAGCTGAAGATTATGCCCGATCACCATTATTTTAGCCCTAACATATTGATCTGTTCATCTAGGGCTTAAATCTAACTGACATATCACTAACTAATTAAGACAGTCGTAATTAAATAAAGACTCCTCTAAAGCTAAGACAACTAGAGGTTGAATCTTAATTAACAAACTAAATTGACCTAGTTACTCTATTAGTTTAAGACCCGACGGTTTAAAGTGATTATGATCAAATCACCATTTTTGCTAATTATGAATAAGTCATACTATGAACTTAACTAATTCAAACCCTACCTATCGCTCACAAGAAATCTCGTTATCTAATTTATTTTAAAATGTCTAAATTAATCGAACAAGCTCTAGATCGCTTATTAGGGAACCACTGAACTCGAAATTATACAAAGATGTTTGTCTTAGCGGGTTTGACGTTCATCGTGGGATATTGAGTTGAGACTGCATGTCAAATTATTCAACCTGGACTCGAAAGGTGAGCTCATGAGATGTGTGAATGCCCTTAGAAATTGTCAGAAACTTAAATAAATTGTCTCTATCCAATCTTTGTTAAAGTTATGACTTTCAGACCGTTAGATTACGGTCAAACTAGGGACACCAACATGAATTAATGTCCTAAACACATAAATATAGTCGTGATCCCGATCGAGGATTGGTAATCGTCGAAATAACTTTTGATTATATTCATCAATCGTCATATCCGAATTGCGGAATGATCATAGCCTTGCGTAGATCACTACTTAGGGAAACTTTCCTATGGCATAGATCGACCCATACACTCTATAATGGACCTCAAACGCTAGAAACAATTTCACATAGGGTAATAATACCAACTAGATAGCCATTAGGGCCAATAAGGGCACTCCTCCATTCCATACGAATCTTCCTTAGTTAGAGGAAAGAAGAGAAAGAGAGGAAGAGAGAAAGAGAGTGAAGAATTTTTTGGTGCTTGTCTTTGTCAAATCCCCTTTGATTAAACCCCAACTTTCGTTCCCTCCGTTGAGTTTTTCCTTGTGATTGGATGTAAGAAATGTTTTCTACTTTTCGATTAGGTGATTTAGTATTAAATTTTATTAATCTTATATAAGTTTTATTTGACTTGATTAGGAATCAATAATTGTTTCAAAAAATCCTAACCTTAAGCGTGATTAGATCGCGTGAAACCCTTAAAGTGTGGACCATTCTTCTAGGTTTATTTATATCAACTCTTGATAGTATTAGATAATAATTTTTAGTTGTTGTTAAAATTTCATATGCTATTTGTGCTTAAATTTTTTTTATTATTGGATCCCTAATGTTACTTGATATTGGTAGCCAATATGTTTGATGAAATGCTTTGATGAATGTAAAATTTCTACTATTATAACTCTTTTATGCCAATTGATAAGTGATATTGATATATATTAGATCGTATTAATATATATTAGATTGTACTGATTCGTATATATGTTCTATTGATATATTCCGATATAGCATAAATTTGTGTTATTGATATATGTTAAATCGCATTGAATTTTACTAGTGCTCTATTCATATAGCTTGTGTGGTGTTAATTTACTTCAAAATTTTGATTATGTATTTGATAATTTAAATTGTTATTATGCTAGATCAAGCGCTGCAAAATATTTAAGTATATGCCCTGCTTTGGGTTGGCTATCCCAGACTTATACGGTCGATTAAGGTTGAACACAGATAACTAACAGTAATAGGAACTACAGTGGATATTTTATACCTAATGCTTATTTTGTCTGAGGTTCTCTGTAACTGATCGGATTAGCCTAATTCTCAAGTGACCACTATTACGCTTGGTATTGTATAATATTCGATGAAATCTGAGATACCACTGTTACTATTGATTTTATAATCATTAATGCGTTATAATCCTAGAAAGATTCGTGAGTCAGGCATGGTGGTATGGAATATCGTGTCTAAGTTATCGGCCTACACTAAGTAATGAGCTCCCTATAGTGACCATTGAGTACTAATGAAAGTAATCGACCTATCATCTTAGAGAAAAAATTGGGTGACAAGTTTTATCCATGTTTGATACTTGATCTGACCTACCATCTTGTAGATAAAATTAGGTGACGAGATTCTCTGCATTTGATTTTGGGCTGATTAGCCCTTACCATGTTGAAATTATCCTTAGGTGATGATAAAAATTCATTATCATTAGAAAGGTCATATACTTTGGACATTAGAGTGATAAACTCTATATTGGATCAATGGACACTGGTGATGACCTACTATGTTTCGCAATAAGCTAAGGGATCCCGTTAGTGACTTGATATAATGTCGGCATCTTAGCTTTGCCAATATGTTATTTAAATTTGGATTAATAAAAAATTAGCCAATCATGCATATCATGGCATCTGTTGGTAATGTTGGCTACGAGCTACATTATAATTGGATAAATATTTTCGTGTATCAATGGTATCGAGCTACATTACAATATAATAGATTTTTTTTGGATGATTGTGTTGACGAGGAGTATTATAGTTGTTATTCTTAGGACATGCATCCACATATCATGCCATACATGCACTAAATGAAATAGATTAGAAAATTATTTGTTTTGATATGGTATCATTAACTACGTTTGATTGTGTTGATAACATATGTAACTTAAGAAAATAAAATTACTGAGTTGATCACTCACTCCCACCTAGGATATTATCATTATAGGTACCACCGGGGTCTCAGATGTGCAGGCATAAATCAACAAGTTTCATCGTCAGGATGTTATTTTTGGAGTGTCGGGTGGATACTTTACACTTTATTCATTTTGAACTTTTATATTAGAGTTCTTGGCTAAGTGGACTCCATGGATTGGATTGATTTATGTATATTTTAAATTATTAACCAGTTATACTTGTTTTTAGACTTTTATACACTATTTAGTATAGTTTTTACGATTGTTTGAATGACAATATAACTGTATAGAGTAATCATACTTCTGTAAAGTAAAAGTTTACAACCGAAGTATCGAGGATCGACTGTGTGCTTGACTCCTAAAATTCAGGGCGTGACAGCTGGTGTCTCCCCTGTTGAGATGGATAGAATGGAGACTGGATTGGAATCTAGTTATCCTTTCAATCACCGGTTTGTGCTCTATTCAAGCAATTTGTGAAAGGGTAAGGGTTAGCTATTCGGAATGAGTTTTTTTTACCTTGTGACAATAAACATGAGTCTACGGCCTTAATGACTTTTTTCTTTTCAGTTTTTAAGTTTGTATGCCTTTCAAATGAACAAGAATATACAAATAAACAAAATAAGGCTAAACAATATCGACTTTATTGATATTTAAAATGTATGGTACATTAAAATCGACAAAGTAATAATCAACTAAATAAATAAATAAAACAAAACAAAGATAAATACTTGATTCATTTATCAAAATAGATGATCGAGGCGGATAGTCAGCAAAATGTGACCAGATTGGTATGATTAACCAAATTGGAACTCAGTTGAACATAATGTTACAACTTAAGGTTGATGATATTTACTCTTACTATTAAGGTACTATAGTAGGAGCCGCTATGCAGTAGTTATCTATGCTACAACTAGGCTAAACTCAGGAAAGATAAATATGCTTAGCGTGGGGCCTCATGCTCTTCTTCGTGTGCTCATTTTATAACTTGTTGAGGCGATGGAACCCCTTGTTTGGCTTCCTTGTTGCTTATGGATCCTTCATGCTCATGTCATAGTTTGGATATAAGAATTTCCTTGATTGCTCCGGAACTAATGACTTAGATTAAGAAGGACTCCTAACTAGACCTGAATTCACTCGTTTCTCGGATCTTCTTTTCATAGTTGATCCTTTGCAAAAATGTTCATGGCCCACTAAAGATCAGGCTCAGGAATGTCAAGATTCTTCTGATCAAGACAACCAAATCAAGGGTTGGACCCAAACCAATCCTAACCACTCAACATCTTTGCTAATGGCCCACCTTGTCCACTTTGAGGTATTGGACAATCTTAATCAAAACCACCTTTAGCATTTTCACCATTCACTAAAGGATGGTTTAGAGTGCTGAAAATGATAGATGGATAAGATCCATCACATCCTCCTCTCCTAAACACTTGATCCTGTTCAAAGTTCAACTCTGGAAGTGTCTAGGTGATCCCTCCGTCTCTTTCAATCTCCAAAGTGTTGGATGAACCAGATTTGTCCGATACTTTATTATCGAATGGATCCGTCTTCTCATCCAACTGTCCCATTCTTTTTATTTCAAGCAATGCCTTGGGGCTAACTAATGAGATTGTCTCTCCCAACATAGGTTTTGAACCCAAGTTATATTGGCTTGACATTGGTCCGATCTCCCGACATTCACAACATTTTTAACCGTTGCCGCTTCTCCGAACCTCTCTCGAAAGATCTCTCATTTTGGAATGACTAAAAGAGACCATCTCACCAATAATATCATCGTCATATCTGTGATTAGATTTGTTCTCTCGACGGGTCTTTTGTAAATGTGCTAAGTCCGTTGCTTCATAAATAACAAGTTGATTGTGGCTCTTCAGATGTAAGTATATCTTCCATGTGTACCCAACAAGTAATGTCATTACATGGCAGTTTTCTATTAATTAGGGTGTTGAAAATGAGTGTAAACACTAATCATTTTTCATTTCTCATTAAATTTAATCAATTGGATTATCCTAAAAGTTGGTGCCTCTAATTTTATTTATTTATTTATTTATTTTTAAGAAATAAAGTTAGCTAGGTGGGATTGACTGTCGATCACACGAACTATTTGTAATCATGTGTTTGAAAATCTTAACCATTCATCATTTTGGGAAATTCATTTTGCTGGATTTTCAGGCTTATTGGACACCTACGTGAGCCACAATCTTAAGCTCAAATCCAGCCATTGATGGAGAAAAATGTGTTAGAACTCGTTATCTATGGCAACCAAACGCATTGGTTCAAACCATCCTTTTTTAATTCTTAATTCTTATAAACCTCAAGTGGTTTGAATTTACCTATCTCATCAGATCTCTGATTCCAGCTGGACCCGGTTGTCTGGACCGTCTGTTGCACTTTTTATAACATTGAGAAAAAGGACCTCAGAATCTTGGACCTGAAGTCACCTTTGTTGCTCTTACAAGTGGAGCTCATGTGATCCAGACCATTGATCCCGTGGGACCCACCATGGACTTTAAAATCTTATTAATCAAATCATCTTTGTGGCCTAAAAATAGAGGGTCAAATTGAGAAATACATGGACGGTTCACATTCAGTTGAAAAATGTAAAGATTGTTGGCTAGGATTTTCGGATATTCTTGGGGGCATGGTCCATCCACTGCGAGATGTAACCGACCAATGGTCTGGATTGCTCATACGTGGGCCCCACTTTTTCAGAACTAAAAACTGAATAGTCTCCAATGCCTCAGATCAAGGATATGCTATAATCCCACTGAGCGTACAACAGCAGCCCCACTACAGTTCTACACACCACACGTGCCAACAGGGCACACATGTGCGAGATCTAAGCCATTCATCAGGTGTCCCACTTTGAAGATGACCTCTGAAAATAGGTTGGCCCACTGACCAAGTTGGCCACAACATAACAAACAAATGAACGGCTTACAAATCCTCACACCAAGTTTCTCTGTGGATCCATTCACTCATAAACGGGCCAACACCTCTAGCCTGGACCCGACGGGTGACCCATTGCGTATTGATGGTCTATGGGTTGCGTTATCGGGCCCAGCCCACTGTATCAAAGATGAACAGCCCACTTACTCTATAATTGAAAATCACAAGTTTGATTGGACTGAAGCTGAAGATGAACGGTTAGATTGTGCTGAAATTGGAGGTGGATGGTTTGATTGGGCTGATATTGAAGGTTTATGGCTTGCTTGGACCAATTTCTAATTTGAATAGTCTGATTTAAATGATACTAAAGATTAGTAATGCAGTATCAAACATGAAAACTTTCATTGGGCCCATATCGATGATCTAGGTTTGACTGATATTGAAGATGAACGGTCTGATTGGATCCGGCAACATTTTCCATTCCAATCCTAACCTGCGGCCCATTTAACTTAGCCGGAACCCACCGAAGAAATTGGTCGGTCGGATTGACCCGCAGGTGGACCCTACCCATCACCACTAGTTAGATTGAGTGTCAATGGGCCTGGCCGGCCTGCTTGCTAGGACCCGAATAGATCAAACCCAGTCTGGTCCATGACAGCCTGATTGATGGATGGTAAACCCACGTTGGTGTCTTCATCCAAGGGCTATAACTCACGTGGGCTTCAGAGTCTGGAAAACTAGCCCACCAGGGCCATGTTTGGACAGTTTAAGCCCATGAACTAGTCCTGGGTCTGGTTTGGGCCCAATATGAGCCCACTTTGCATGTAATCCCTAGGTTTGTAACTTGGTTCGGGTTCACCCAAACCCAGGTTGGGTTGGGTCAGGTTGTCCGGGTCCGGAGGTTGGGTTCAGGTTTAAAAATGCCAATCCAATTTGAAATTGGGTTGGGTTCGGGTTGAGCAAATTTGGGTCTGGTTTGGAATAATCATGCATTTGGGTCAATTCAAGTTGGGTCAGGTTGTCACTACTAAGGGGACGTCATTTCTATTAAAAAATGAAGCCCGAATCTAGTAAGGCGCACTATAACGCACTCTAACTTTCAATCCTGTGCGTAAAGAATGAAGGGTGCTCCAGCTGAAAAAGGAATGCTAGCATGCATCAGTCAAGTACTTTAAAGCCGACGCTTGCAGCTGCACGAGCGCCCTATCATAGAAGAAATTTGGGTTGGATACCTTGGGTTGGAATACGGGTTGCGGGTTGCATCGTCTTGAGGTCGGGTCGGCCCAATTTGACTTGTAGTAAGGAATCAGTCCTAGGTATTTTAAAGTCTATGGCCCAGATGATAAACGGGCTGGGCTTGAACAGACCATGGCCCACATCAAACTCAACACATTGACATCTCTACTTCGAGCAGCCAAACAGTTATGTAGCTGAAAATGTTTTCTTTTAGAGGTTTCCTGACCCTCACACGTGTATATGGCAGCCTACGTAAACAACCGTAATCGTGCCAGCCATGGGCATGAGATCCAAGCCATCCATCTTTTGGTTCCCATCATGTAAATACCTTGCCCCAAGAATCAGGATGGTGCAGTGACCAAATGACCACAATTTTTAGAAACAAGCCGAAGAAGACTCGGCCAACTTTTTTTCATTCTTCCATTATTTATTTATTTTTTAAACTGTGGCCCACCTGATTAGTGGACTAGCCTGAATTTTTTATCCAGGGAAACTATGTTGCAGGGTCCACCTGGTGGACGGCTTGGATGATTGAATCTCATCCCCACATGCCATGCTGGCACTCGTCTGGGTGTACACAGGCTATGGCATGGATGAAGATTCTAGTAGTTTAAAGAGCCCAACTTGATGCGTTCCATCAATCCTAAGGCTTTTGACCCATTGGTTAGATTATTTACAATTGGGGTCGTTTGTCATCTCTACTCTAATAAATTAAAAAAATTTCAATAAGAGCTACTCTAATAAGTTTTTTCTATTTGTAGAGATGCCAAACACCCTGTAGCTCTTGTTTTAAATAAGCTCATTTGGTAAAATTATATATATTTTTTTCAAGTATATAAAAAGCTTTTATTTGAAATAAGCACATTTGGTAAAACTTTTGAATAAGAGTTTTTGTTTTAAAAATAGGATAGTTGATGTAAATTTTTAAAATTACAACAACTTTATTATAAGAACAAACAATTTGGATAGTTGTTTTGGTGGATCTCACCAAAGATGAACTATATCCCAAATCACAAAAGAATGGATGGCTATAATTTTCATATTTTAAGACATTTAGGTTATCCATTATGTCGTATATTAGATGTGGATTAGCCATCATATAGAGCCCACCTTTGATGTGGACCATCCATTCTATGAGCCAAACCTTCAAAGTGGGCCGTCCATCATACAAGACCCCTCTTGAATGTGGATCATTCATCATTAGGGGCCCACCTTGATTTAGGTCATCCATCACGTTGGGCCCACCATCATTGCTAATTGTCCTTATGTGGGGACCCCTCAATGTCCACTACCCATCACCTATCACGAGGAGTCCACATTTGATGTATCCATAGTGTGGGCCCTACCTTTGAAAAGGATTGTCAATCATGTGGGGCCCACTTTTGATATCCACCATTCATCACATGGGACAAACCTTCTATGTGGATCATCCATCATGTCGCCCACGTTGGATATGGGTCATCCATCATGCGAGACCTTTATGTGGACCGTCTATTAGGTGGGGCCCACTTGATGCAGACCATCCATCATGTGAAGCCCACTCTATCCATTATGTGGGACTCCCTTGATGTGGACCATTCATTGTGTAGGCCCCACCTTCAATATGAGTCGTTCATTATGTGGGCCCACCTTTACTGTCAACTGACCACCATATGGGCCTACCTTCAATGACCATCATCCATCATATGGGTCCCACCTTTGATGTGGATTGCCCATCAAATGGGACCACTTGATGTGCATGTTCCGTTATGTTGGGCCACACTTTGATGTGGACCATCCATCATGTGGGGCCCACCTTTGATGTTGACCGTTCATTATGTGGGCCCACCTTAATGTGGACCATGCATCATGTGGGGCCCCACATTCAATACGGGTCATTCATAATAGGAGCCCACCTTTGATGTCCGCCATCCATTATGTGGATCCCTCCTTTGTTGTGGCCATCTATCATGTGGGGCCCACTTGATGTGGATACTCTGTCATGTGGAACCTACCTTTGATGTCCACCATCATGTAGGTCTCACCTTTGTTGTAGACTGTCCATCATGTGGGGCCCAACTTTCAATATGGGTCATTCATCATGTGGGCCCACCTTTAATGTCAACCTTCCATCACGTGATCCCACATTCAATGTCCACCATCCATCGCGTGGGTCCCACCATTGATGAGGACAATCTATCATGCAGGGCTTGCTTGATGTGGATCGTCGATCATGTGGGGCCACACTTTGATGAAGGCCATCCATCATGTAGGGGTTGCTTGATGTGGATCGTCGATCATGTGGGGCCACACTTTGATGAAGGCCATCCATCATGTGGGACTCACCTTTGAGGTGACCGTGCATTATGTGAGCCCACCTTTGATGTTGACCATTCATCATGTGGAGCCCCACCTTCAATATGGGTCGTTCATCATGTGGGCCTACCTCAAAAGAAATTGTAAAAAGAAGAGAAAAGGGTAAGATGGGAAATACTTGAAAAGCTTAGGGACAAACTTCTCAAAAAATTAGCTCAAAATGTCTGCCGTTTAAGCCAAATAAGCTCATTTTTTAAAAGATAACCTCTCCCCAACTTATAAATTCAGAGCTTATTTGATACATTATGAATAAATAAGTACACTAATTAGACTTTTACCAAACAATTTAAAAGCTTTTCTTATTATTATTTTAAATAGATGACTAAACTTTTATTTATAGAGATGCCAAACACCCCGTTGGAATTAGAACTCATATTACATCTTCTATTTGAGTAAAACCCCAAGTCCTGACAAGGCTACCTAAGAAACCAGAGTGCGGCCTCCAAGTGGTCACCTTGGATGTCGGCTTTGGAGCGTGTTGGAATGTTACGATCCCAATGGTTTAAAGAGTCTAGCTCGACACATTCCATTAGTCCTAAGGCTTTTGGTGTATTAGTTAGGTTCTTGACATGATCTCAACCAGTGAATTTCTCCATTAAGGCTTGGATTGTTTATGGTATCCCTTCTAATGGTGCATTTGAGAGCCATTAATTGAATGGTTGAATTATTTGATGGGGCCATGCTGCATTCACAATAGGCCTCATGATTTCCATGGTCTGGATTGCTGTACCAATACATCGATATATATGATGTCCAAGCCATGCAAAAGGTGCGGGCATGCCACCATGAACGAATATAATGGGTAGTCTAAAATCAGTCTGGATGGTCATATGCAACACACTCATGTGGCCCACTTGATTATGGAACTAGATTGATTTTACACCCAGTAATCTTCATGGTAGACCCTATCATTGGCATGGCTTGGAGGTGTTGGTTTCGAATTCGGCCCACACATTTCATGTGTGTGTAGCATGCCAAAGTTAATAATGGCTCAACTTAAACTAAACGTCTTGTGACCATAGGTGCCGAAATAGTTGAATTAGGATAAGATGTATAAAGATTGACCTGACTACTTAACAACCAATTGCATAGAATCAATTCATTTATGAAGGAGAGGATTTGTCCTTCTGCTTCTTTTTTTTTTCCTTCGGAGAAATGACTTTTAATTAAGCATGTGATTGCTTTACGTAATTCAATAATAAAATAATATAATTATAAATAGAAAAATCAATTGAAGTCAATCAATTAAATAAATAAGGTTTACATACACTCGGTTAGAAAATTAAATGGTAAAAGAAAAAAAAAAAAAAAAAACTAATGACAATTTGTTCGTTCGTGATAAGACAATCAGCGAGAATGATCGTCTAATCAAGGCAAGAAAGTCGTTAGACATGAAAGCTAGATTGCCTACTCAATTGGCTTCATGGTTAGATGGTTGTCTAACAACAATCCATTCATTGCAAGTTAGGTTTTGTTATGCCAGATAACTGTCGTTTGCTGGAAGAGTGAACATTTGTTCGTCTGATCATGATTAGCTTTGTGGTTAGACAACTGTTATGGCACTTGTCTGTTCATCACTTAGGACTAGGTTCCATGGCAATATGCCTGATGGTGGATGGATCTTTGATGGTTTGTTCATTGTATGGCTGGGTTTTGTGGTAAGATAATCGTTAGGAAACGACAATCCATTTATTACCTGTATAAATGTGCTTCATGGGTAAGACAGTCGTTATTTAGACAATTGAATGTTCAACACTCAACCATTTTACTTCACGGCGAGAAGGTTTGTGGGGTGACAACCAGTTCATCACTTTGGGCTTTACTTCATAGCAAGATAGTCGTGGGAACAACTACTCATTCATCGCTTAGATCTTGACTTCATGGGCAAGGTTGCTGTGTGGTGGTAATTTGTTCGTTTGCTTAACTAGGCTCCGTGGCAAGGCAGTTGTAATTAAACAGTGACCTATTTATAGCTTAGATGAACTTTGTGGCAAGATGGTCAATGAAATCTCTAGTCACGTGGCAAGATAGTCATGCTGGCCATCTATTCAAGATGTAGGGATTTTTCCAAGTCCAACAACACAATTGTATATATAGGGTGTCTAACTATCTTATTTTAGTATATTTAATCTGAGCTAGTTTTGCAGCATTGTGCAAGCTTTGCAGTGGATGAGTTAGATTAGAGAATAATAATAATAATGACAAGTATTCATGATAGACAAATGATAGGCTGCACCCTGCTGAAAAGAGCAGTGTTTGTGTTGTATCAAAGTGGTGTACAAGTCAGTTTACTTTAGAGACGCATGTTAGAATCGACCTATGGGATCTTCTCTTGATTGATTGATAGTTAGCAGATTTGACCGATTAATATCGTAATTCAAGTCGAGTTTGTGAGGTTTTTTTTTTCTTACAGGCCAATCATTAAGTACGCGTAGCTAATTGTATTTCTATATATCTATAGCTAATCATATTTCTATATATCTTGAGATAATTTTTGGTGATTTTCAATAATCTACAATCACCACTGTGTGCAACTACTCGATGTTTGCCATGTGTCATGAGAAGCATCATCACTGGTTGTGACTTCTTTATCTATGGCATCTCTTATATTGCTACATGTCATGCAGCTTCACCATCTCTTCTTATCTGTTGCATTGGTTACGAGGATCTCATCTTAATCTTTTCTAAAGTAAGGCTACATGCTACATTTATCAGATTACTAGCCGTTAGATCAGCTAGAAAGGTCAGATCATGTGTATACAGGAAATCTTACACTCAGACACATGATTCCTATTAGCTAACCTACAAGGAAGGCGGATTGGATACTACACCTATGCCTCTAGCTATGCATAGGCTGGGACTTCGAGGGGCTCAATGTGATGTTTGGGTTTTATCCACACCGTCCATCCATTTTTTCATATCATTCTAGAGTATAAGTAAAAAAAATGAGGCAAATCCAAAGCTGAAGTGAACCACACAGTGGGTATTAAACACTTACCCTTGAAAACATCATGGGGCCACAGAAGTTTTGGATCAAGCTAATATTCATGTTTTCCCTTCATCCAGGTCTATTTGACCTTATTAACGTAGTAGATAGCAAATAAACATCACGGTGGGGCCCGGAGAGGTTTCAGCAATGGGCGTCATTATCATCACTGTTTCTCGTGGTGTGGTCCACTTGAGCCTTGGATATACCTCATTTTTCGGCATATGCCCTAAAATGGTGTGGAAAAATGTATGGATGGTGTGGATAAAATCCATACATCACGGTGGGCCCCTCAGAGCCCGAGCCTGTGCCGAGCTCAGGACAGGCGAGGATAGTACCCAATCCACGTCCCCTACAGCCTACAGCAAAGGGCAGGTGACATCGATGTCATTTGGAAAATAACTGGGGGCAAAATAGTCATTCGCTCGAAACAAACTAACCGCTGTCTGGACGCGCCAAAATCATCCCAGCACAAGAACCAACCAGAAAAATGACACGCGTCAAGCTCTCATTGGTCAGCCTTCAAGAACCCCGCCCTCTATAAACCCTCTCCTGAGACAGTTACAGGTACTGGCATTTCTTCCTGCAATCTTTTCTCAGTCATTTCAGAGAGAGAGAGAGAGAGAGAATCCTGTTCTTTGATGGAGATGGAGGTTGCAGTTGCAGATGCCACGAACAATCTGGTGATCGGATCTGAGAAGAAAAACCGGATTCAGGTTTCCAACACCAAGAAACCGCTCTTCTTCTACGTCAATCTCGCCAAGGCACTCTCTCTCTCTCTCTCTCTCTCTCTCTCTCTCTCTCTCTCTCTCTAGATTATTCGTGGAGTGAATTTGACTGTTTGGTAGTTCCTTTCCTTGCATGAGAAAATCAGAATCTTCTTTTCAATTTCAGCACAATCGATTGTTTCTGAATCTAGAAACCAAGATTCTTTGGATTCTTGATTGTTTTATTTCATTTTTAAAAATAAAAAATAAAATTGGGGTGGATGGAAATTTGTGTTTTTATCCTTTTCCTTTTCTTGGGTTTGTTTCTTTATGTAGATTTTTTCGTCTATGGCAGTCGAACGAAATCATTGCCTTTTTTTTAACAATTTTTTCTCTTTTTTTTAAAATTACAACAGAGGTATATGCAGCAGCACGATGAGGTTGAGCTTTCTGCCATGGGCATGGGTATGTTCTGTTTTCTCTTCTTTAGTAGTGGTTAGTTTCTGTTCTATTCCACTAACCTTTTCTTGCATTGGATGATTCTGGGTTTCTTTTATTTTGCGGAATCTTGCTTTTTTTGAAGCTATCGTGAATTTTTGATTGGACCACCAGTATGGACTGCACCTAATTGATCTTAGTTGGTGGGACCCACATGCTACAACCATCCCATGGTAGATGGGATAGATTCTCCTTGAAGGAATTTGGAATTATATTATCCATGACCAGAGGATATGTAATGATCTGTGGTTTTGGTGTTCTTGACTGTTGATTTGATGGGGCCCACCATTGGTGACCAAGCCTAGAAATTCCCATCATGGGACTATAGGAATACTTTTATGGGTGGCCTGGGAATGGATGGGTAAGGAAGAAGGACCAAAGTTCTGATTGCTAGGTTCTTCCAACCTGGTAGACTCTGGTGGCATGATCCATGCATGGTGGGGGCCATCAGATCCATGATCTCTGGAGACAGTACTATGGGTCCACTTGCATTTGCCCTGGAATCAAGAATTATTCCACTGGGGAAGTGAAAACCACAGTAGTTGGCTCCAATTTCTACACTCCGAATTCTGGATGATATACTAATGGTTTGGGAGGATCACATTCCATCTGCGCAAATCAGGAGATTTCGAAACAGAGTTCAAGTGATTGAAGATGATCGTCTCTCGATACCATTTGATGGAATTCTATTTACAAAGAAGTAATATTTTTTACAAGAACAAACATCCGCCACACTCCAAGTAGGAGTGTTATGCTATTCTATGCATTTGTAGAGACAGCTTCTTGTCATTGTATCCAATCACTGAACATAATTTTCTTGCGAAGTTCATACTTTAGTTGAGTATGAATTAACTAATTCTTATACTGTTTTTATATTTTCTGAATTAGTTATACGGGTTCCACTTTGAATTGTGGCTGAGTCCAATTGCCCAACTACATATATTATGCATATTTCTGTAGATTGCTATCTTGTATGATTTTTTTATTTTTTATTTTTACTTTCAATTGCAAGGGTATTACTTAGCTTCATGAGCTCTGTAATTAAGATGATTAATAAAATTTTATTCTATCAGCCAACATAGTTCTAAACTTGCCAAGTCAGTCTAACTCAGGCAAATTTCAGATCACCATTAGTACTCAATGACCAATTTAAATGGGAAAATTTAAAGCGTTATTCTTGAAATTCCTTTTGGAGGTGAAGGCATGTTGATGTCTTCATAATTTGCAATGCAGTAGATTATGCATGATTATATTTGTATATGAATTCATATAATAGCTTAAAATATTATTAGATATACCGAGTCATGTCCTGGTCAAGTTCTCCAGTCAACCCAACCGGCACTGTTCTTTTTTGCACTTGTATAGCTTAGTGATGTTTTTGTGCCTGAAGTTTTTCAGCTTAGTTGCACTAATGGATATCTAAGTGCAATCCCTGTTACATCTGAAACAAAGGTTTTAAATGCATGAGATAGTACAACCAAAAGAGTGATCTATGGATAATATTCTATTTTGAAGAAATTAACAAACAATAGTCATCTCCTTTCAGGGAAATACAATCTATGTGACTTGGGTTTGGTTTTGTTGGTATTAAGGACAAGCCAACCTCTCAAAAGGACACTTGCTTGTTCATAGTCCAAACCATGCACAGATCTTAAAAGTGTAGATGATTATATGCAAGTAGGAGATTATTAAAAAAAAAATCCTCATAGGTTATTAACATGATTAATAGAACCAAATAAATGGGTTCGAATCATTTATACAGGTTACAAGATTCAATAGCATTCTTGAGTTATTTGTTATCACTATTATGTTAGCTCAACTTGCTTGCTTTTTCTACCTCAGCGATCACTACGGCCGTCACAATTGCAGAGATTCTGAAGAAAAAAGGGCTAGCTATTGAAAAGAGTAAGCCCAACTTGGGTGGGTCGTTGCCTATCGTGTTCCCTTGTCAACATTTGTGAATTAAAAATAATAATAATCTTTCTTCCATCATGAGCAGGGATTTTGATGTCTACAGTTGACATGAAGGATGAATCCAAGGGCCGTCTCATTCCGAAAGCGAAGGTGGGCACTGTTAATGCTAGTTTTTAATATTTATCATGCCAGATTAATCATCCTTACAATCTTCTTCTTCTTCTTCTTCTTTTTCTTATTAGAAGTGATCAAAATCAAATACCCATGCTTTTTTAACCAGCATGGTTGATTATTTTTGTGGTTTTATCAAAGCGCCCCCGTTTCTTTCAGAAAGACACAAGCATATGCAATTCTTCTCTATGGCTACACTAGTTACATGATCTCAACATCCAGACTCCCGTTTACTTTTTATTTTTGGGAGGTAGCTTTTTGCATACACCGATGTTTGCAGTTGTAATGTTTTTGTTCTTATTTGTTATAGATTGAGGTATTGCTGGGGAAGACCGAGAAATTCGATGATCTGATGGCTGCCGGTGCTACCAAAGGGAGGCAGTTGGAGACAACAAAGCATGATGGCAAACCATAACTCTGGAGTTCCATTATATTCTGACTTTCACTTCTTCTGTTTTTTTTTTTTTTTTCCCTGGTGTCCTGTTTAAGTGATAGAGGTTATTGAATTTTCAAGTAGAGCTGCTGCTGTCATTAACTGAAAAGAGCAGAGTTGAGAGAGGCACTGAGCGTGTAGACATCTTGGGATCATTTCATCTGTATGGCCTTATGGGAGTTGTTGATGATACAGACAACCTTTGGTTTGGTGGTCAGACTGCTGTTGTATTTTTTGATTCCTGTTTCTGCATCTTCCTTTGACTGATGCTGACTGATTGACAGTAAACAGTAAAAGCTTTGGTGATCTTCCATCTTTGTTGTTTAAATCTATATCATTGCCTGTTTGAAGTGGCGTTTAAATCTTTGGATGTTAAATTTCATCCTAAATTAGTTTTCTTTTTTGGTTTTGTTTTGTTTTTTTACTTTTCTTTTCCTTTCCTGAGGCAAGTGAATCTTTTTCCAGTAGGTAATTTTCCCATGTTCTTAGTGGGAACTAGTAAGTTTGCTGGAGGGAAGATATTGATTGGGGGAGAATGCTCTATTTAGCCGTAATGTGAGGGAGAAACAGGGAGAACAAGGTCTACAATCTTTAGACGGGAGACCTTCCTCCATGACCAAAGTGAAGGGGAATATCAATTTCATTCACAAGATATGATTTCAAAGGCATCTTGGGTTTCAGACCTTGCTAGCAATTGGGGTTGATTTGGGAAAAAATTCCACCCCTCGTGGAAAATAAACATGTTCCCAGATAGAGAAATGAGTGGGGCAACCTTGTGCTGGATGATTGTGTGGTTACCCATGATGGAAGTTGCTTCTCTCATATAAACATGTTCCCAGATAGAGAAATGATATGGCTATTGTGCTAGTTAAGGAGGTGCTATTTCAAAAAAGGAGAGAGAGAGAGAGAGAGAGAGAGAGAGAGAGAGAGCTTTTGACAGGGAACCAACGTCATCATCCCAGCCTTTGGCCCAGCTCTATAGGGAATGTCTGCCTATCATTTTAACAACATATTGCACCAGCTCTGTTTCGAACAGAATCTTGCATCACTTTAAGAAAAAAAAAAAAAAAAAATGGGGGCATCTGCACCAATTTGCTAGGAACTCCCTCTTCATTTTGAAACGTATTGATCATTTTCACTCTCAAGAATAGGTTTTTAATTTTCAAAATTCCTCCTTGAAAAACACTTAAACAAGGAGAGAGAGAGAGAGAGAGAGGGCGAGGGCACTTGTTTTTTACAGGATGCCATTCAGCATCCCAGCAGCATATGAAATGTAAAGGACCACTCAAGTCAGTATGCACCTCCTACAGGATGGATAAGAACATTTTACATCGAGAATAAATTCATACAATTTATTGGACCCATACATGCTACTGCCTCCTATACAGGAAAAATCTTTTCCTTTATTAGAAATTTTGGGCCATTGAAGCCAAGGTGTTGTAATGTACAATTATTCACTTGGAAATTTAGTTGAGAGATAATTTCGCCATGGTTAGTGCCAATACCTTCACCCCATTCGCAATATCATCAATGGAGGCAAACTCTTCAGGCTTATGGCTATAACCTGCAAAAAACCATTAATCCATATGATGCTTGGTTCCAAGAAGAGATAGTCTCATGAAAGATCATAATAAACTCGCAAGAAAGCTCCCGTATGGGCCTTTGTCTGTGTAGGTATGCCCATGCCCAGTGCACCCTTTTAAAGAGTCATATGATGTCTTGGGTGGCTACTGAGAACATGCATGCTCATGTTCTTAATGCCAAGCCATACATGCATTACCAAAACATGAAGTTGGAGAATATGCATGAAGTTGGGAATGGTAGAAATGCAGGTCTGGTATGTATAAACGGAAAGTCATGGTTATTATGAAACTCTATCACTATATTTATTCAATATGAATCCATTGTAGAAAAATATGTGGTGAAATGGAAGCAACTGTTAAGCAATTTCAACAGTGTCTGCACCTCTCCAGGTGCTTAGAGAAAAATCACTCTTGGTTTCCTGCAATTATTTGCTATAAAATCTTGAGGGTATAGGGGAGTAATTTCCTCTCCACGACACATTCATGTAATATGATGCCAACACTTTGCGAAGGGAAACAAACAACAAGAGAAGAAACAAGAATAAGAGGAGCACAAACCTTTATAGCATGGAATGAAGATCATGCCCATTGGAGATATTCTGCAGAGAACATTTCATGGTTTAGACATCCTGTGGGAATCCAGAAACCAAGATAAAGCAGATCTAATATAGTCTCATACTGCCATTTCTTGTGAAGTTTAATTCTAAAAGGTATTGATTATGCATGAAAAAATCCCCCCTACAAGGCATCCAACAAGTAATTATTATAACAATCATAATTGTGTACTTCGTAGATTCAGGGGGATTTATCCCACTTGTTCCCCTTCGATTTCTTTCACTATTCCCACCTAGGTCCCCTGCAGGTCCCTAACTTTGGTTGCTTGGCCGGTATAGAACCAGCACTTAGTAAGCGGCGGCGGCGCTCCATTCGTTAGGTTGGAGCTCCGCTCTTCCCCTCACTACAGTCAGCCTATCAACTGACACACCCTGTAGCTAGTGCCTAGCTTTGACAAGTGATGAGAAGACTGCCACTTTTACATCACATCCTTTTCTTTCAAAAAAGATGAGAACGCACCAGCTTTTAGATGAGGGGAAGCCATTACTAAAACCAGGCGTTCTCTTATATATGATACCACCCACACCACCTTGGCAACTCTGAAAAGTGCATGAAGGCTAGTGGAACGTGCAAGTCACGGCTCAGGTCCACTGAAAAGCCGTATCGCCCTATCTATCATCATCTAAAGCCTTATCACAACTAATTGAGGTCTGCTTCACGAATGTTTCGCCACTCCACTTTATTAAGGACCATTTCCTCACTCCTCAGTTAAACCATAGGTCATCAAGCCTTTTCTTACCCGCTGCTACCCCCCTCCTTTTGGGCCTCTCCTTCCACCTTCAATTTTAATCAACTCACTCCTGACCAATGCAGTTCTCGGTCTCTGACTTTGTTGCACATGGCCAAACCATCCAAGTCTACTTTCCCTCATTACCTGTCAGTCATTGTCATCATCTTAAGCCTTATCCCAACTAATTGGGGTTGGCTACATGAATCCTCTTCTGCCAATCTGATTGTTACTAAAATTGCACTCCATATACTCCATTTAAGTCCGACTAATTTCAAATCCTTTAGATTCTAGACCACCCCTCCATAAATCTAGCTCTGTGTTTACGCCCTCCCTCAACTTGTCAATCAAAAACTATGTCATCTGCAAAAAACATAGACCATGGGATCTCTTCCTGCAAATGCCTTGTAAATTCATCCATAACCAGTGCGTAGAGGGACAGGCTCAATGCCAGGAAAATAGCTTCGGTGGTAGACCTCCCCAGCATGAAATCAAACTGATTTTCTGATACATTTGTCTCATGCCTTGGTCTTTGCTCAATTACTCTCAACCAAAGTTTCAAAGTATGGCACATAAATTTAATCCCACTATAGTTAGTCTCTCATTTATTCTTATAAATAGGCGCCATGGTACTTTTCCTCCATTCATCTAGTGCTACACGTAAATATTCTTAAATTATCTTTGATGTTATAATGAGTGTAAATCTCACTACTTGTAGAAGGGTAAATAGATGGATCTTAATCCTCACAGTTTTTTTTTTTTTTTTTTCTCAATGTGTTGAAGAATCAACAGGGCCTCTTTGAACCCATCCAACTTACATATTGCAATGCCAAGCATGCAAATAAGCAACATAGGGAAGTAAGTGATTACATCAATGACATGATGGAGAACTAACTAGTAACTACCAGAATATAGAAGACTACATGCGAACCTTCGGAGGATGAGAATGAATAAATCAGTATTAAATATCTTAAAAAAGAAATGCTTGTAGAAATAGAAAGTCAAATGTCATGTAATGAAATTTCATTTTTCATCAAAATAAAATGATCAGAGGCTTGAGCAAGAAAACAAGGGGCCTCTGTTGTAGATAAACAGTGAAATAAAATGAGATGTGCGAGTTTTATGGACAAACTATATCTTTCTTTTAGTCTTTTTTACCTGGCCATGAAAAGTGAGTCATGGTAGGCTCTGCTAATCATCAACTTATGGCTGAGGTTCAGCTGTTGTGATGCAACTTCCATTGCCTTAATTATTGATTCGTCAGACAAGGCCGGCGGATCCTGATTGATGATTTTAAATTCTGCCAGATTTACTCCACGGTTCTTTCCTATTGTAATAGCAGACTTTTGAATTTTCTCAACTACAGTGTTTCTCCTCTTCTCATCAATGTCTCGTGTGTCTGGAAAAATGAGAAAGATACTATAATATCAGCCATGGTTTGAATAACCCACATTACATACAGAGAGAAACTACTAATATCTGTTATGCAAAAAAGTTCCCATCATCAGCATCATGGAAGACTAGCATAGCAACGGAGGAAACAAACTCACAATAATTCAGAATTTTCTTCATTATTGCCATCATCATCATCATTATTATTATTTTGAAAGGTAAGACTGCCAGGGATTGAACCCTGGGTCACTCACACACACTACACTGTCTCCACCAACTCATCTAATGAGCCGGAGACTCATTATTATAGCCTTCTCCCAGATATTTGGGATCAGCTTACATCAATAATTCAGAAATTTTCTAAGAATGTCCATAACAACAATCAAACAAACACGATTAATTAGAAAGTCATATAAAATGATTCTCCCATTGATTAACGCATGTTAGATGGTGTATTATGGATTTTAAGGTGGTAATCTCTTTAGCACATTTATGCCTACATAGTTTATAGTTCTTGCAAGACTAGCTGTTTTTTCTAATCTGGTGTACTGTGTACAAAAATAACTCCATCCATTTGTGAAGGTATTAAATGTCAACCCAAATGGGATTCTTGGAGTATACAATCGATTGTTCCCTTGTGTTCCTGCATATTTTCAGAGTTTTACAACCCAGTGGTCGAAAGGGAATGATTTCCTCAGAAGAACATAGGATGATGATAACTTTATGGCCTTTAAATGAAAGCCTGTGTTTCGCAGATTTTTTATTTTTTTTTCTTTTCCTAATCTTTTTGATTGGTTATTTCACCAATGTTCGTCACTACAATATGATTTAGTTAATAATTTTTTTCTTCTTTTTGTGGCATGTGCAGCATAGCACTAAAACACAGGTTTTTATTTTATTTTATTTCTTATTTTCTCGGTATAACACAAATAGGAATTCAGCCATGAATAGTCACTAGCTTAACAAAGAACTTAAAGGGATCTTTGTCCCAATGCACTGTCGCAGGAAGCCTGTTAGTTGCAATTTTTTATTTTTTATTTTGAAAGATGGGCCTGTTAACTAAACTTTGGTAGACAGTTCAGTCCAACATCTTTTGGAGACTCAACTTGATGTTGGCCCAACATCTTTTGGGGACTCAACTTGATGTTGGTATTTTTTGTACGTGGGGATATTCTACTATAGTCTGAAAATACCGAAAGCTGTTGCCTTGACCATCAGTTTACATGCATCTTGAAGAATTTTTCTACAAACTCGTTAAAACTGTCTCAGACGATCCTCAGTTTCATATCTAGATTCAAGAAATACTATTCAGTTGACTATTGAACTATTATCCACAATTCTAACATAACACAATGAGCCACAAAAGGACATCATAAGCAGGGGACCAAACATTAAAGGCATTCATTCTAAAGGAAAGTTAGCAGTTGTGTTGTAGATTTAAGGCAGTTGGTGAGGTTTTTGTTTTTCCTGTTTGACAACTAAATACTCATAGTGGGAGACTATCAGCAAACACACAAAGAAAAAAGAAAAAGATAGAGAAAGAGAAGAAAGAAATCATGTTGATTCTAAACAAGTGTCAAAATCAACGTGTGTCTATGATGCCAACCAATCCTTATGAGACCTAGCACCAAAACAGAAGTAGCCAATTATAAGATTTAATCATTCTCCAATATCATAGCCCCTGTCATCATCATCCTCTCATTTTCTGCCTTTCCCATCTTTGGATGCTTGGAAGCCAGAGAATTAGGAGAAAATTCAAGAAAAAATCTTTTGCAATCTAGGATACATAAATGAGCCTTTATTCACACTTGGAACGAATAAGATCATCATCATCAACATCATCTACGCCTCATCCTAATTACTTGGGGTCGGTTACATGAATCTTGTTTCGCCATTCCGCTCTATGAAGGGCCATACCTTTAGTAATGGATCATAGGTCATCAAGTCTTTTCTTACTACCCCCATCCACATCCTTTTGGACCTTCCCTTGCCATCTTAGAGCCTTCAACTTGTACCAACACACTCCCAAATGGCATAGATCTTGTGATGGAGGACAATTAACCACTTGCTCTAAAAGCTCGAACTGTTAGAATATGGCGAATTAATCCCTTTATCACATAGCCCAGGCCCCACATCGCATGGGTTAGGACCTCGGCCGAACCCCCCTCATGGGCCCCAAATCACATCGGCTGCTCGCCCCGAGTGTGTCCCCACATCCCACGGGCTACCCCACTCGAGCCCGGTGTGCAATGCCCCTGCATTAATCACCCCCGGTGAGGAGTCTCGAACACGAGACCTCCCTCGTGGGCCCCAAATCACATTGGTCACCCACCCTGAGTGTGTCCTCGCATCCCATGGGCTAACCCCACTCAAGCCGGTGTGAAATGCCCCTACATTAATCACCCTCGGTGAGGAGTCTCAAACACGAGACCTCCCCCGTGGGCCCCAAATCACATGGGTCACCCACCCCGAGTGTATCCCCGCATCCCACGGGCTACCCCACTCAAGCCCAGTGTGAAAATGCCACTGCATTATCTTGGTCTCAGTTGCATACGACCGAACCATCATCTTGTTACCTATTGATGCTACTCCTAAGTTTCCTTAAATGCACTCATTTATAATTCTATCCTTGTCTTGCCATTCATCCATCTCAACATCCTGATTTGAGCTACGCTCATCCTATGAATCTGTTGTTTCTTAACTGCCCAACATTCTGTCCCATAAAGCATGGCTGGTCTTATAGATATCCTATAAAATTTCCCTTTCGATTTGAGTGGTACAAGATGATAACATAAAACTCTAGAGGCAAATCTCCATTTCTTCCACTCAGCGTGAATTCTATGGGCAACATCCTTCTCAATTTCTCCACTCTCATGAATTATTGACCCAAGGTTTCGAAAGTGATCATTTTGGAAAACTTATTGGTCAACAATCTTAATTAATTCCTTGTTTTCACTCCTATTGTTACTAAAATTGCACACTTGGTTTTAGTTTGACAAAATTTAAATCCTTTAGATTCACCCCTCCACAATTGGTTCCAACAGGTAAACTATTCTATTGAAATTTATACCACAGAGGCTGCGGTAAACACCAACATTAAAATGTTTGAAATCCGGAATTAACCTCCATTACCCATTTGAACCCTGAATCAAGAATTGTATGGGGTTTGAAATCAATTCATATGGCTTATTATTCCCATGATTGGTTGTTTCAGTATCAGTACCCACAGGGAGTTCGAAGGTTTGTGATTTACACATCACCAACAGAGTTAGCCAACACAAGGGCTCCAATTCTAGATGCATTTTTCTGACATCAGATTGACACACGAAGATCATCCAACGCGGTCTAAAACTTTGTACACATCGACAACGTCGAGTTTATTCTTTCAAGAAATGAGACATTCTGGATTCATGGGTTCCATCAGGAGTGTGTGGAGAAGTATCCAAAAGGTGCAACTACATACATATCCATCCAAGTGGGATATCCAATCTTGGACTTGAGCAGACAAAAGCTTTCTCCATCAGAAGGATGAAAACAGAAAGAATGGCATAAAAGGAAAAGAGGGAAAAAAGAAAAGGGATATGAGAAGAAAGCATGGAAGAAAAACAAAGGGGGATGGAGAAAATGAAAGTGTGACAGGAAGACGTTGATGATATCATAAAGAAATCTGTGCAATGAGAAGTAGGCCTCTGCATATGCCCTTTTAAAGAAGAGAAATATTGGACTCACTTCATCAGGTCCATGATACTCCGTAGATCCACGAACAGGCAAATCCTCAACCAGTTTTTATTATGAGTATTCTAAGGTTCTTGGATAGTACCTGCTGTTTTAGCATGCTGCTAAGCAATATCACAAGTCCTTGTTGACTAAAATACTTCTTAAGGTAATAATAACAGATAGTAATTCCCCCACACGAACATGACGATAAAAAAATGGGATTTTTTAGAAATCATTACCTCAATAATTGGGTTTTTCATTTCAGTATCTTTTTTAATAGACTTTGAAATAAGGTACCTTAACATTTCAGATTTTTGCATCTCCAGTACCTTCCCCCACATTTATCTAACGTTTGCTTGTTTAAGTGATTTTTTTAGTAAATGACAAACATACCTTATCTATAAAATGCCAGCAAGCCTGAGTGTCCATTAAATACCAATAAATCAACTAGGTAGAGCATCATTCCAGAAAGGGTCCTTGTTTTTATAAAACAGTACCTCAGTACTGTTGCATTCCGGCACCTTTTTCAATCCACTTAGCAATAGGTATCTTGAGTAATTCTGCTTTTCTTGCATCCTGGTACCTTCCGTCTAATTTCTTAATGTCTGTTAGCTTAAATGGAGGCTTGTTGTCACTTTATACATAAGGGTATTTTAGTAATTCGCTTAACACAACCATTTAAACCAGCTTACATTACATAAATTTGTTGAAAGGTACAAAGATGAAAAAAAAAAAAAAAACTGAATTATCGAGGTACCTTATTGCAAAGTCAAATAGAAAAGGTATCAGAATATACCAAAATCTCAATTAATGAGGTCTGATTTATGAATCCCTAGAAAAATAGAAGAGATGATCTTATATTCCTAGCAATTATCGATCTCTTGAATATGGCACCTGATTTCTTTAAAGTTACATGGGAGGAATGACAATGCACTTGAAAACACTGGCATATGCAAGCAGTAAATCACCAGAATCATATATGCTCCTATTGGTAATCAAAACAATTAGACAAAGCCTGTTCTTGCAAGCTAATCAACAGGATTTCCTTGTAAGGAACTAAAAAGTCATACTAACTATTATGCTAGGAATCAAAGATAAATATCTTGAGGATGAAATCTGCACAAATTTTTTTGAATACGCTTGTAAAAGTAGGCAGATTGAAGACTGCTGAGTCATAGTTGAAGCCTGACAGCAACAGAATTCCAAAGAGTGCTGTGTGGCCAGCATCACACATGCAGCTTGCCAATTTCCAAAATAGGAAGGGAAGCCAACGAGTAAGAAACTTTACAAAATCTAAAATAGAATTAACATTCTTCCTTTCTGAGGGTTATTTTGATCATATGGATAGACACAAGCATTCCAATGTATTTTTAAAATTCAGGGTAGTTCTCTGCCAACATGAAGGTCTTTTCGAGACGTGGATGAAACAATGGTGCAGATAATTCACCCCCACTTAGGACACCCATATGGACATGCAGCTTTGTAAATCTTGTGAACTCCGAAAAGGATATTGAAACGCGGTACAAGTGGAAATAAAGAAAAAGATGAACATTGACAGTAACATAAAATTGCTGGAAAGCAATTGCAGCAGTGGAATACACAATTAATCGCCATATAATTAATGAAGGCATCTTATACAGAAAACAGAATTTCAATGAAGGAATCCTTACTGAACCCATGTCTTGTTTTTTCTCCTTCAAAATCACAAATATTAAAATTATCCTGGGTCTTACTGAATTTTATTCACCAAAGAGAAGAAGCATACCAATTTCTATGTGTGCTTTACTTGGGATGCTATTGATCGCTCCTGGATGCAGCTCCATAATTCCTACCAGAAGCATGAAATTGTTAAAGGAAAGCTGCAACATGGAATACTTCATTGGAGATGGATCTTAAGAAGTCTCAATCTCTTTAGAGCACGGTTATTAGGATGATACATTTTTGAGATGTAACAAAGATCAGAAAGTTCAACTAATTTGAATAAAGATCTAACAATAAAGAAAGTTGCAGTTTCTGTAACAGTAAGAAGCCATATCATTGAAGAGAACTTTAAAAATAAAGCATACCTACAGTACCAACGGTGTCTACAGAACCAGATTCTAACACATGCTTCTCAACAGCAAGTGCTAACTCTGCAGCTGCCAATCCTGCATCATTTCTGTTCATGACAATCAATGATAAGATTACTAATCTTGTTTACATCAATGATAACTAGTCTTAAGGAGGCGTCTATGGACATATAACATATTGCTAAAATGAGAACAATGAGCATGAAAGCTGATGTTTGTTCAATTACCATTCCTTTACAGGGAATGATGGAAAAATATCATCATTTTATGTAGGACATCGTTCCTTTTTCCATGGCTAGAGTTCAGTAACCACTTCCAAATTAATTGACTCATGAATATTCTTTATAGCAATAACTTCTATTAAAAGAAGAAAAGAATATTCATCAAGATATTGGAGGCAATTCCCAATTCAAAGTGGATCCATTTAAAAAACTTTCCTTGGCTAGGGTTTCAGCAATAACAATTGCCTCTCTACGCACATGGGTAAACAATATGTTTATGGGTGTGTTTGGTTACACCAAATTTCATGAAATGAAATGAAATTTTGCACCAAATTAGATCGACTAATACTGAAATATAATGAAATTTCTTGATAATTGGTGCAACCAAATGCACCCCAACTTAAGAGGACAAATCATGGATTCCAAATAGAAAAAACAAATACCCATTGTCAGTTGTCACAGTTCACAACAACGGTCAGAGGCTCAAGCTAAGATAGTGTAAAAAAAATAGGATAAAAGTGATTACTAGTCTCTAAGACATACTCCAAAGGTGAAAATCACCCTTTTTAAGATTTCTATAGCTGTTGATTGGTTCCCTTTGTAAAATCCATCTCACAAGCATGCAACTTATTGTCTTTTGCACATATCAAACAAGTGAAAAAAGGAATCCTTATGCATTGTTCTATGAAACTGGTAATGCTTAGGGTGTGTTGGTTGCCCCAAATTAGACTGGAAAATCATGAAATTTAATGATACCTGCTGCAACCAAATGCACCCCTAATCACAAGAAATTATGGCATTTAATAAAACTGAAGTGTACAAACCTAGATGGCATTAGGACTGCTCCTGCATGGCCTCCGTTGCCTTCAAAATCCACCTTGATACTTGCCGGTGCAGCAATAGCAGTTACGATACCAATAGAAACACCTGGATGCCGGTATTTCACATTAACAACAATGTAAAATGGGGAAAGAAGAGGGCTTTTAGTATGAGATTGAACTCACCTTCTTCTTCTAGAATGGGACCCTGCTCTATGTGTAACTCTAGAAAAGCAGAATAAGTCCCCTTCTTTACAAACACGGTAGATAGATCCACTTGATCTTTGGCGTAGCCGGCAGATCTTGCAGCATCAAGAAAAGATATATTTTGACCATCTACTGTTCCCTTGAGAGCTTGAGAAAGTGGCTCAATCCCAGCCATTAAGCGGCTGCACATTTGGGGTAGCATATATGAACCTCAAGGCTTAAGATAAGCATATGGATATAACCGATAACAAAAGGTAAGCATATATACAGTAGTAACTCATGCTCCCTTTGCAAGACATGAGCTGTTTGACATCACCATCATTAACAAAAATAGTTCATGCTTAATGTTGAGAACATCATAATCAATGCTTGAAGATAAGAATTAACAGTAGTGGTGAACAATTACTTATTGTTATATTGTGAACAATCAAAAGCTTGGTTTCACCCGTGGGCCAGAATCACTATAACTCACCCAAAGCATACATGTTTCAGGTGTGACTCAGTTCATTCTCCAGAAAAACAGAGTCAACTTCCACAAGTTCTTACTTGGTTTTAAGTCACAGAACAAAAAAAGCCACTAACAAGAAAATTGTTATCTCCTCAAGCCTAAAGTAAAAAAGAATTAGCATTTGTGAAAAGAATCTAGGTCCAGACCTTCCCAGGCAGCTGATGCCATAACGAGTAGGCTCTTCCGATGTGAACATGATCACCTCCAATGTTCTTCTGGGCTTGAAACCAGACCTATGAAACAGCTCAGTGAGAACAATACAGTCAAAATATAGCTGTATAAATCTAGTTCTTTGTGATAAAATCAAAATGGAAGCTGTGTTCCACAAAGTTTCTATACTTTCCATTCGTGCGAATATTTCAAAACTTTTGGTATTTGGATTTAACGAATGCCAGTCAAAGATCAAATGCTCAAGTACTATGACAGGCACCATGGTGGGATAGTTGGCAGGATATCAAAGAGAAAAAGAAACCTGTTTTGCTTTTTATTTTTAGTTCCACAAGCAAATGTGTGTCACCACAGTTAACAGCACAAGAAACGGTGTGAGAAACAGACACATGAAATGTCACATTTTACGACAACTGTAATAGTGTCAAACCAGAAGCGTGAAATGAACATGGAAAATTGGAATGGCAAATGTTGGCATTTGACAGGGGTTATCCATGTTTCTCGCCATGATTTAATTGCATGCGTGCAATCTGAGTGAAGGATCTAGATGTCATTGGGTGAGTAACCCAAGAAAATAAGAACTGGAAGATGGAAAGTAGGATTGCTGGTTTCTTTCTGAATCTGAGTCGAAGGGATAAATAGATTGACAGCTAAATTTCTTAAGCAAGGAGATGTGAGAGAGAAAGTATCCAATGCTTTCTGGGCGTTGTCAGCTTCATCTGATTCTCTTATATGTGGTGATTCGGTCCATCTCAACTGGTTTTTCCAGTCTGCAACAGTGCCATTGTTGGGTTGGATGTAGCATACAGAAATGGGATCATCTATACTATAGACAAACATAATAAAATCATTGTGAGGCCAATGACTTTCAATTTTTCAGATAGACAAGTTAACATTTTATCTTAATGTTCCTTGGTGTGCTTGAAAAAGATCGTCTTATGGTGTGAACTTTAACAGTACCCAATTCATCTCTATGATTCTTAATTGTAGATTGAGAGTAGAATTTCCCAGAATTTTAACCACGTAATCCAAAAGCTGAAGACTAAGCCACTTTGTATCATGTATAGAAGCAACTATGAGACTGTTTGCATATGAACTGAAAATCAGGATTAATCACTTTTCCAGTTTAGCGAAACTGATCCTCTGGGTGTTTGGGGTGGCTTAGAAAATGGAAACTGCGTGAGACATGTCACTGCTTTCCTTCTTTAGCACCCCAAATCTCAAGCTTATCCCTTGTCAGCACTCCGCACAACATCTGGAGGATCAATCTTGTTTTTCAGCAGAACCAATCCTCTGGGTGTTTGGGGTGGCTCAGAAAATGGAAACCTCATTGCAACGTTCTCCATTTGCTAGCTTTTCTGCTCCAAACTCAAATTCATCACGTGAGCTCCAAGTTCGTTAGTACCCAAAAGTGCCTTGAATATTTGAACATTTGATGCCGAGAAGAATAGTTGCAAGGAAGTTTGTATCCTCATATTTATCTCATAATATGATTCTCTAGAAAAATAGTTAACACAATCCAGGCAAGTTACACACCTTCTCAATGCATTAATTGCCTCTATTGCACCCAAAACCCCAACAACACCATCATATTTTCCCGAGTATGGAATAGCATCAACATGAGAACCTGTTGCAACAGCCCCAAGTTCTGGCTCATAACCTTCCCTACAAAAATTTGCAGAAAAAGAAATAAAATATTGAACATGAAATCTTATGAATCATCATCATCATCCTCATCTAAGCCTTATCCCAACTAATTGGGGTCGGCTACATGAATCCTTTTATGTTTGGATTCATGTTGGAAGTTATGGCACAAGTTTCACGCCAGTTGCCAACCTGAGGCAACCCTCTTATCTGGGCTGGGGACTGGCAACAAGAGCATAAAACTCCCACGGGCACAATGTAATAAACTATTAAATAGGTTGATTACAATCAAGCACTATCTAATAATATGTTACATAGGTTGATTGCAATCAAAGAGTTAGCTTATGAATGCTGATCACATGTACTTGCTTTAATTGGCCATGGATGCAGTTTTTCAAGAAAGTAATTGCATGGTATCATTTCTAGATTAATGGGGTCAGAAGTTGTGGAATCTGGAATCACGATATCCAGTTTCACAGTGGAAAATGAATAAATGAGGCAAAAAAGAAAAAAATGCATGGTTTTCCAAAATAAATACAATTCAACACCTCATTCCTACTTCCATCAGTGGATAGCCATCTGTCTACTTACTCTACTCAAATACAATTTCTGTTGAAATCTTAAATCTTTACATATCACTGCTTGCAGAACATTTTAATACAAAGTAGGAAAAGAAACAAAGGGCTCCCGATTATGTAGAATATTCTTAAGGGTAGGTTTTGTTATCAAGAACTCAATATCCATACACATGTTACACATGCATGAGATGAATTCTGGATTGTTCATCTACTATACCCTACAATAGATAGTCCACATGTCAGCATCACATTCACAGTAGTCAGATGATCCTAGTCATTGATTGAAGATTTTTTTTTCATATCGAGCATCAACCATTGGTCGCACTTTTCCTAACTTCCCATTGTAATCCTCTCTCTCCTATTCATGATAGGGCCCAACAGATGCTAGGTACGGATCTCATAAGCATGTACCATGTGTCTGGATACTGGATGCTTGATCAGTAATGCAACAGAGCTGGGACTTCTCTCTACTAATAATATCATGAGAGATGCCTCATAGCAAGATGTTAAATGCACAATTCATGCAGGTGCAAATTAAGACTCCACAAGAAACTAAAAACACACAGGCTGGGAATTCTCACTAGAAAAGCTAAAAATTGCAACTATCAGCATACCAACCATGCAAAAATTTGTGGACAACTATGTAAATTTCACACCCATAATTGAAGCCCTCAGCATTGACCAAGAAGTGTGAATTCTAGTAAGGTAGACTTTCTGAAGAGATAAGAACTTTCTTATGATCATGCAGTTATTGCAGCCAATAACATGTCACTTCATCAAGTAGTGAATTAAATAATCGGAATCAACGTAAAATGTCGGAATCTATCTAATATACATTTACACTTGAAAGATTTTCGCCCACAATACAAGAAATATAAGTTTATCAATTATTGAAGGATTAAAAAAGTACAGAATTCTAGAACTCACCATCTACCGAATATGTTACCCACGGCATCCTCTCTAATAGAGAGACCTGATAACCCCAATAGGTTCTTGATATACCTGAAATTAAAATGATAATAATAATTAATAAATAAATAAATCCAAAAGGGATATAAGCGGAAGATAACTAAAGGTTGCCAAGAAGTGCATTGCATGTATGCATCAATACATGGAACACGCATATATTCAGTTGAAGTTAGCTTGAATTCCATCATATGTTTATGCATCCAAATTCAGGCATTGTTCATTAGTTCGCATGTGATTAGAAACCAAAAGGCTAAACACAAGTAGAAGCCTAAATGAAAAATCACGTGCATTGGGACCTCTGGATATTTTGCAATATTCACTTAATATTTCACTGCATAAATGTGTTCAGTTTCTGTGAAGAAAAAAGAAAAAAGAGCTTGTTGGCGGTTATGCTTGTAATAGAACATAGAACAGAGATTTAGTACAAATAGAACAGAGATTTAGTACAAACATTAAACTTTTCAGAGTTGATATTCTTGAAGCAAGTAATAATCGTCTCCACCATAACTTATTTGCTATAAATTCCCAATTATCCATAACCAATGTTGCCGAGAGATATTTGTGTGTAGAAGGTGAAGAAAATGATGATGAAGTATCATCTAATTGGTCGCTCCTAATAGAGAAACCCAAAGCAACACAATGGAAAATTACAACTTCTAAGAAAGTAACCTTTCTATTTGTGATCTAAAAGTAGAAGTTTAATAATAGAATTACAGAAATAGTCCACTTTCAACTGAAAAAAGTCCAAAGATTGGTGGTTAGGATCTTCCAATCAAGGAGATTCTTGAGGGCATGGTCCATCCATGGGGGATGCAACAGAGCAATTGTGTGGATTACTAAAGCACGGGTCTCACTTGTCAGAATTGAGAATCATATAGATTGTGCAAAGCGTCATGTTGCATTCCGATAATCCTCTTTGAGTATTGCCACATTTAACTCGTTTATTGTAATCAAACTATGTACTGGACTATTAGATAGCATTGATTGTAATCACCTATGTAATAGCCTATTACATTGTGCTTGTGAGAGTTTTGTGCTCTCATTGCCCATCCCAAGCCCGGATAAAAGATGGTTTGCGTCGGGTTAACAGCTAGCATCAAACTTATGCCATTACTTCTATTATGAATCCAAACAATATGACAATGCAAACTTATTTGAGAGAGTGGAACGGTGAAACAGGATTCATGTAGCTGACCACAGTTAATTGAGTTAAGGACCATAAGGCTCAGATGATGATGACGATGGAGTATTGCCACATTTGGAAGATAGAAGGAATTATGGCCGTAAACCTAACCATCGGATAGGCTGCCGTATGGTGAGAGTAGACCCCCAAGACTTTGCGCGATCCATCATGAAGTAGAGCATGGTGGTCCAGGTTTTTTAAAAAAAAAATTGATCTTTTTTTTTTTCATACTCTTTCATAACATAAATATCGGAAGGAGACTTCTAGTGTGGAAGCAAAAAGGTTTGTGACGCTGAAATGGACCCCTCCTAAAAAAAAACGTGTGTAGAAATAAGAATTAAACAGATTTCAAGAGAAATAAATGATTCAATGATCTGAAAAAATAATATTACTATTATGGTTCAAGAGGAAGTAGCAGTATCCACTCAGACACTATAGTGGAAGTGTTTTGAGGACAATCCAAACCGCTTTACTGTACCCTTTTTTACCTTTCATGATAGATTGGCTAATATAAGGAAAAACAAAAAAGGAATTACATTGTGAATTGGTCTTTTTCTTTTTCATATGAATCTTTTTTTTGAGCCTCTTTTTAATTGTATGACGTTTATTGACTCTACTTCGCCATTTTTGCAGTACAAATTGTTTACTTCGGATTCCAGTTGGGGGGGGGAGGTTGGATGATAGGATTCTTGATTATTCAGGACCTGATTGAATCATATCTAATGGTCCATCATTTATAGTCAAAAAGAAGAGTCACAAGAGCTTTTTCAAACCAGAAGAGGTCTTTATCCTCTTTATATTAGGCATCAAATTTAGGATATTTGTAGACGAGTAATAATGGGCTTTTCCTTGCCATTCTATCCAGTGAGACCGTTAGGTGTAGGTAACCCATCCCCTGTCTTTGTTTCTATTGCATTCTATCTCGTCATATGACATTCTCTTTCTGACTTGCTCAGGAAATTAAGAACATAAATCCAGTAGCCCAAACAAGATGCCCAAATAGGAACATCCATGAGACTAATTAAGTTCAACCTTTTGGGGCCTCTCATGAGACTGATTCCATTTACAAAGTTACAAAGGATGAGTTTGGGAGGAGCTTCTCTTTCAAAATAGAAGTTGTTCTACACTTCGGAATAATTTCTATTTTGTAAGAGAAGCTGCCAGAAGTAGCTTCTGGTGGTCTTACCAAACACACCCTTACTATTAGAGTTATGTTCATTTGAAACAATACACACTTTCTGATGCGGACAACAGGCCATTTAAAGTATATCAACGCAGGAGGCGTGCGTTACCCGTGTCAATGTAGTTAGATGATGGATACGGGTCGGGTCTCTAGAGGTTGAAGACCTTACACATGTATTTGTGACATGTGTAAGTTGCTTAGAGGAGACATTTGGACCATTGGATCGCGAGGATGGTGTGATCGGACCGTTGGATCGTCACGGCCCACCTTCATTACACCACCTTCACGGCACTATCATCGGGGCCCATCGGGCATCTTAAATTTACATTTAGTTTATGAACATTTGAATTAATTAAGTTTTGAGACAGTTTGTGCACAATTTTGTGCGAATTTCTTTTTTTTAAAACTATTTTTTAGTAGGGGTATTTTAGTAATTTCATGTAATTATGAATTTATAAGAGTTGCCCTAAACCCATAGCATGTTATGTTATGTTTATGAAAGAAAAAAAAAAAAAAAAAAATTTGCTTTTGACGATTTCGTCTTCTACTTCCAGTGATTGGAAGAGGGCGTGAGGCCCAGGTAGACGATTTCTCATCCCCTACTTATTTCTCCTTCTCTCTTTTCTCAAGGTACTCTTTTCTTTAACCCCATTCTCTTCCTTTTCTCCTAGAATCTTTAAATCTAGAAGCCAAATCTTGTTTCTTTTTTTATCTAAATCATTAGATCTCAAAAGATTTTCATCCCCACATAAAACCCATCACCCAGATCTAAATTTGAAGAACCACCAATTCTTTTCTGAATTTTCCAGATTTCCCAATCCAGGAACTTCCTATTTTTCTGGATTAAAAAATCTACTTGGATCGTTAGACAGACCTATTACAAGACAAAAGTTCTATCTTTCGCCGGATCCAACTAAATTCAAATTTTAAGATTCAATATTTCGTGTTTGTGATGGATGGCCCTAATCAATGCTATATTAACCTTATTTCTTTCTTGTGTTTATGATGTATAAGGTAGGCTGATATTTTATTTGTTTTTTAAAGATTGCATGAATCTGCACCTTTCAAATACCATGTTCATTTAAGGTTGGATTAGGCCGTCCTACATCACTTTCTACACATAATGCCTGCTCAAATCATCTTATATATCAAACTAATCCCAAATGAGAAGAGCATTAAAAATCTGAAACCCATATCAACTTCCTTCTTCTATCACTACAAGCATGCAAACCAGGGATAAGGCCAACCTGCCATGCACCCAATCAATGCCAATCATTCCAAAACCATATCCACTAATCACATGAAAGTCATTACCTCCAGAAGCTTTAAACAGTCAGGGAAGTTCAATCCCAAAACTGACAGAAAAATCAATAGAGGAATACATTTAGCACCCAGTCTAATTTTCAATTTCCATCGCCATTGCCTTGACAAATCAGTTCTAACATACTTAAAATGAAAAAACTAGATTACCTCCGCGCCAATACATCTTTCTCACTGTAAATGATTCGAGTTACCGATGGGGCTGGCGTATCAGAGAAAGTAGAGAGTTCATCGATCTACACAGTGTAAATTACGAAACCCACTTAAGAAAGTCAATGAGATGAATGAAATTATACCAATTAACCTTTTCGAAATCCACATGCAACATTTGAAAAGAACCTCTTCTTTCATAACCAATCGCAAAGTTCAAACAAACAAAAAACCAAAAGACCCAAATAACAAATTTACACAAATTCCTTGAAATCACCTTCAAATCACAACCTAAGGAGAAGACTCTGATGTGCACAAAAAAAATACAAAAATCCTGTTCTACCAAATATATATATATATATATATATATATATACACACACACACACACACAGAAAAGAGCTGAAAAAACTTTTTTTTTTTAAATCCGGTTTTCTACTGAGAACCTTTTTTTTTCCTACCAGAATGCAATATCTGGAAAGAGGGGGGGAAATCTCCTATCTTATCTAAACTTCAAGTTACTTGAAATCACAAACCCAACAACAAAAGCTCATTTTCTCAAAAAACCATCTCAGCAAAGAACCCAAAATATTAAAATAATAAAAATTTCTAGTTTCTACCATACCAAACGAACTAAAAAAGAAGTTCTTTTGCTTTCTCGCTCTCTCATTCCTCACCTGCCTCTGTAAGTTTTCCTTATCGACTGATAGTGATAAAGAGTCTGAAATGCATGAATGGCGTTCAGATGGGTATCCTGAGAAATCTTCCATGGTTTTGATTGTTGGGTCTTCATTGCTTTGTGCAGAGATTGCAGACAAGAAGAGAAAAACGGGAAGAAGATGTGAGAACTTCAGAGCCATCTCTCTACCCTTTTTTTCTGGTCCCGTGGTCTCTCTCTCTAACATGCGTTTCTACTTTCTAACTTGCCCCTTGGATTCGAACCGGACCGGTTTTTGAGCCCTGCCCATCTCGCACGCGGTAAAGATCTAAGCCGTTCATGATGTGGACCTAGCTTTAAAAAAAAAAAAAAAACACACACGCACACACACAGCCACGCACGCACGCTGTAGTGGGATTTCACCGCCTATGGGTACTCGAACGCTTGACCAGGTGTTGAAACTCCAAAAAGCCTACACCGGAGCAACGGCAAGGCGAACGGCTAACATTTGATTCATATCAGTAGCATACCTGAAGGCTGGACGCGGATTGCGTCCTACCTCCGCCTGGGCAGGTCTCTATGGGGCTTACCGTGATGGAAGTAGGGAGGAGTTTGGTTGATAGGATTTTATATTTCTCCACTCAGCAGTTCCATAGTTGTTATAGAAAATGAGTTTGGTTTACGGCTATTTGCTAGCTTTAACATTTCAGAAATTCTACTATCCAAGGGGGCTTTTGGCGCACGGGATTATGTGAGATGGAATTGCATTTGGTCCTGTACCAATCAACTCAATATTTGAGAAGAATGGAAAAGCTTGGAATTATATTAGATAGAACTGCTTTGGGTCTAGTGTCAATTCCACCCAATAATAGCAAGTTGTGTAGGTCTTACCATGATGGATGGGCTATATTCACATCGTTGACTCATTTTTTGAAATTATTTTAGAGCATGGGCCAAAAAACCAAGTAGATCTAAAGCCCAAGTGAACCCTATCACAGAAAGCAACGGGGATTGAACACCTACCATTGAAAACTCCTTTGGGGCCACATAAGTTTTAAATCTACCTCATTTTTAAGCCCATGCTATAAAATAAGGTTATAAAACATACGAATGATTTAAATATAACACATATATGTTATTCTCGATAATTTTAAATGATGGTAAGCATATCTATTTCATGTACAATAAACCAAAGAGTGAATCTCATCTCATTACAAACATGGAATTAGGCTTATCCCCGACAATTTATGTCATATGTAATAATTACCGTTTTAGAATCCCATCCCACCTAATCTTTCCTAATACCATGCCCCAAACATCCCCTAGCAATTCTTTCCAAAGCCTTTCTCATTGGGAAACGAATGAAGAGAAAGTCCATGTTCTTAGCTATTTTCCAAGAAAGCAATCGAAAAAGCAAATAAGGTAATGACAGACTTTTCGTACCAAAATACCTTCTTGGGAAATATTTTCTACCAAGTGAACTCTCAATGATTGGACGTGTTCAGGGCATCCTAGCCCTTCCTAAGGTGGACCATACATGCAGATTACTTAAGGAGAAAATCAGTCCTGTCCACTCATCATGCAGGTCACAACTCTACATTGAAGTGAAAAAATGGTAATTTTCGTAAATGTCCACTTTTTTCAGATAAGGATGGCCCACCTCGTGACTGGACAGGCAAGGTAAACTGAAGTTCTTGTGCTGGGAACCTAAGTCGGGCCACTGTAATGTTTGTGAGAAATCCTCTCTGTTCATTCATTCTGTGGGTTTATTTTAGAACATGATGTCAAAAGTTAATGTATCAAGAGCTCAATTGGGCATACTAAAGGAAAATGTGGTTTTGGAAATTACTACCTTTGAAACCTTCTAGGTTCGACAATGATGTTTACATATGCCATCCATACCGATAATAACATTATTTCTACTGAAATGAACTGAAAACACAAATATTAGCATGATTCAAAACTTATGTAACCTCACGAATATTTAAACTGTAGATGTTTAATTATTATGTTTTTGGCCCACTTAAGCATTGGATATAGTTCATTTTTGACATCATATCTTAAAATAAACTCACAAAAAGAATGGACGGGAAGGATTTCTCAAACATCACAATGGGCCCACCTAAGTTCCGCGTCCGTCTTCACCCCACAGCCCGCCTTATGCATGGCTCATATCTCCCACCTCGGCGCGGATTAGCTACTGACAAGTGGATTAGGCAGAGTCGCTGCTAAAGTGACGTCACTAAGTTCCGTGGCCCCACCATGATATATGTTTTGTATCCACACTGTCCATCCATTTGGAGAGAACATTTTATAACATGAGACAAAGAACGACTAATATTCAAAGCTCCAATGGACCCCACCACAGAAAGCAGTAGAGAGAGTGACGCCCACCATTAAAAACTTCTAAGGGCCACAAAAGTTTTCGGTCAAGCTGATTTATTTTTTTTTCTTTTATAATGTCTTTTTTAACTTATTAACGGGTTGGATCTCAAATAAACTTCACGGTGGACCTTAGGAAGGTTTCAACGGTGGATGCCACTTTCTACACTGTTTTCTGTAGTGGGTCCATTACAGATTTTCATCTGCCTCATTATTTGACTCCCGTCCTAAAATGATCTCTCCAAATGGATGGACCGTGTGGATATAACACATTTATCATGGTGAGACCCACGTAACTTGGTGACTTCACTTCAGTAGCAATCGCGCTACTCTCAGTAGCTAATCAGCGTCCGCTCCCACACATTTGCATATATAAAAGTGCACGCCGATTTTATGCCAAAGCCTTCACCGGGAAGTTCCTGCGGGACGCAGATTTCCTGCGAAAAACTTTCCGGTGGACGCGGATTTCCTGCGAAAGCCTTTCGCAGGAAGTTCCTGCGCTGGAAACCTGGGTGGGGCCAAACGTAATGTTTTTAAGAAATCCACCCCGGCCATCCGTTTTCCCAGATATTTTTAGAATGATAAGAAAAAAATGAACCGTATCAAATACTTAAGTGGACCTAAAATGTGATTATTGAAGGTACACAGTTGAAATATTTGTGAGCCACAAAAGTTTTGAATCAGGCTATTATTTGTGTTTTCAGTTCATCCAAGTAGGAATGACGTTATTAACGGTATGGATGTCATGTAAACATCACTTTCTATCCCAGAAAGTTTTCAACTGTAGGAATTTTCCTACCCACCTTTTACTCTAGTGCAGCCGGCTTGAGTTTGGATCCTTCTCAATTTTGGTCTCAGGTACTAAAATGAGCTCAGAAAACGGATGTACGGGATGGATTTCTTAAAAACATCAAGTTGGGCCCCACCCAGTTTTCCAGTTCAGGAACTTCCCGCGAGAGGCTTTCGCAGGAAATCCGCGTCCGTTCCTGCGTAGGGAAGGTAGGTGGGACCTATCGTGTGCAGGAACTTCACATGAACTACCTGCGAAAGCTTTCAAAGTACAATAGTTGAAGAGAGGACGGTACACTCAGCTGATAACTTCCATCCTACTAAATCAACGAGAAATCCAACCCTTCCAATATGGTGGCCCCCAATGAAGATCAAATAAGGAAAAACTCAACCCTATCTACTCATCAGATGGGCTAAACTATACAAACAAAATGTTACCATTGGTAAATATCAAATGAAATATGGTATGCTGGATAAGTGAATGTTGCTGAATGTTTTCTACAAAAATGATACTAATTACGGTATGGACTTGTTGTACGGGTTAGATGTCTCACAGACATGAAAGTCTGAAATTTATCCACTGAATGTATCATAGCTTATAGTCCAACCGGTTGGACGCAGACCTCTTTAATGGGTTATTAATTAAAATGACCCTCATTTACAAGGGAACGGATTGGCTACTCCCCCTGACAGCAGCCAATGGCTGGTGGTCGGTGCTCTGTGGGCCCCACCATGATGTATGTGTTTCATCCATGCCGTCCATCTATTTTTACAGAAAATTTTACAGTATGAGACTAAAAATGAGATATATCCCAATCTCAAGTGGATCACATTACCGGAAACAATGTTGAATGAGCGTCAACCATTAAAAAAATTTTGGCAGCCATAAAAGTCTTGGATCAAGTTGATTTTTGTTTTTTCCCTTCATCTGGGCGTGTGTGACCAAATCAACAGATTGGATGTCAAATAAACAGTACAATGGACCTTAGGAGGATTTTAATGGTGGATATCCAATCACTATTGTTTTCATGTGATGTGGACCACCTGAGATTTATATACCTCTAATTTTTGGGATAAAGCACTAAAATGATCTTTAAAAATGGATGAATGGAACAGATGAAACACATACATCATTGTAGGGCCCACAAAGGACCGAACACCAGCCACGGGGCTGGTGGCGGGGGAGTAGCCAATCTGTTTCCCATTTACAAAGCAATAAAGGTGTGGATACAATTCATCTCTTTTAGAGGGTGTGGTGTGTGATGAAAATGCCTCTCTTTTAGTTGTCCCTCGCGGGATGTTAGCGTGTCATGGAAGTTGAGATAGTCTTTTGAGAATGGGGTGTGGGTACCATTAAATCAATGATTGGAGCTATTTCTCAGTCGATTCTTTTTCGTTTAGTTTTATTGGACATATGTGAACCTACGGTAAAGATATTTAAAAAATGGAGTTGTTTGTAGCCCATAACTGCATTAATGATGTGAGTTAATTTTAAATTGTTTCTTCTGATGTGGTTTATCTATGATGAGTTTTGCTCTCAAACTAGGGAAAACGTCATGAAATTAAAATTCATTTCATGTGAACATCTTGGATCTACTATGAAGTGATCTAGTGGGCCTCACATAAGATGTGAAATGTGTTTAATAGGTGAGTTCTTTACGTAGGAAGGTCATTTAGCATTTTCATTCACATTATTCTTCAGTTTTTTATCATAGAAGGGGACCATTTTTGCCATTAGGATTGTTGCCAACTCCGCAGCACCCACTTCGACAAGCTTTCGGTATGCATCCAACATCATTCCCTCCATTATAACGAGCTTCTAAGTGTTTTTGTGAAGATTTTCAGTCCCACGAAAGTAAACATAACTCATTTGTTACATGCTCAATTTGAGTGATCTTATACTTATTAGAAAGATAATTTGATAAACTTTTAAATGAATTTAGAATCACCTTGTTTGGATATTATTTGATTAATCAAAAGTATTCATAAAGTTACGCTGGTTCGCCGTTACTCATTGTGGATCACCAGTACTTACTATGGATAATTAGTCCCACAAAAACGATCATAACTCCCTCGTTATATGTTCGATTCGGATGATCTTAAAGTCGTTGGAAAGATAATTTGACGAACTTTCAAATAGATTTAGAATCATCTCATTTGGATACATTTGATTGCCCAAAAATAAGCCCAAAGTTTATTTATTTAGATGTCATTTAGTGATAAATGTCATGATAAACTTTGGAGCAATCAAATGATGTCCAAATGAGGTATTTCTAAAATCATTTGAAATTTCATTAAATTGCCTTTACAACGAGTATAAAACATCTAAATTGGACATGTAATAAGGGAGTTATAACCATATTTATGGGACTGACGATCCATAATGAGTACCGACGATCCACAGTAAATAACAATGAACAAAAGTAACTTTAGACCCATTTTGGGGCAATAAAATGGTATTCAAATGAGGTGATTCTAAAGTCATTTAAAAGTTCATTAAACTACATTTCCAATGAGTATAAAATCATTCGAATCGAACATGTAACAAGAGAGTTATGACTATTTTCATGAGACCAACAATCCACAATGAGTATCGGCAAACCAAAGTAATTTTGGACTCACTTTTGGGTAATCAAGTGGCATCCAAATGAAGTGATTATAAAGTAATTTGAAAGTTCATCAAATTACATTTTCAACAAGTATAAAATCGTACAAATCGAGCATTTAATGAGGGAGTTATGTCTATTTTCTTGGGATTAGAAGTCTTAAAAAAAATTAAAAAAATAAAAAATACTCAGAAGCTCGTCAAAATGGAAGGAATGATGCCGAAAGTTCATTGAAGTGGGTCCCATGGAAGTGATAATGGTCCTAACGGCTAAAATGGTCACCTCCCGTATAAAACGAAAAAGAAAGAGAAAGAAAATGCTAAATAGCATTCTTGTGCAAGCGACTCACCCATTAAACTCATCCCACATCTTGTGTGGGGTCCACTGGATCATTCTATAGCATATTCAAACCATCCACATGAAGAGACTTTTAATTTCATGCTATTTGCCTAAGTTTAATGACAAAACTCATCACAAGTGGATCACATCGGAAGAATTAGTTTGGAATTAACTGATAATGTTAATGCAGTTGTGAGGCCATAAACAACTTCAAATATATATATTTTTAATTATCTTATCATGGGTTTATGATTGTCTAATTAAAATGAACAGATCAAGAGACGACACCAATCATTGATTTAATAGGACCCACACTTCATTCTCAAAAGTCCCTTAGACTTCAGTGACAAGCTTAATGGCATAAGAGGGATGGCCACTAGATGGACATTTTCACCTTCAAAAAGTAAAAAAATGCATGTAAGGTTAAAAATATATAAATTTAAAATCTAGTGTCAGCCTCATAATTGGGGGCCATTTTAATTAATAACCCCTCTTTAATTAGCGCAAGTCCACTCGAGCACATAAAAATACAAAACATGGGACTACAGCCTTTTAAGCCTAGTTCATCTTCCAATGATCCAAACCTTTCATGGTGTAAAGACAAGAAACAAAAGCTCTCGATTGCATTATTTTTCAATAACCTGGTTCTTTGGCTTTGAAAATGAACGGTCAAAAATAACATTTTTATCATGAATGGGTTCAAACATTAAATTTGAGAGTTTTTCCAACATCCCTCTTCTAAAGGGAAGCCCTATCAAATGAACGGTTTGGATCACATTATAAAAAAAAAAAAAAAAAACCTAAATTCAATGGCTAAAGCCTTACATCTTATTGCAAACCTCTCCTTAGCATTATAATACTCCCCTGATCACGTGGCCACGAAGCACTGACAAAAAATACCTACTTCTTTCCGCCACCTTTTGGATCTGCAGCCTATGTAATTCATACATCTTCAGCCCACGTGGATTGTGTAGTGAGTAACTCATCACGCTATACTGTTATGTATATGTCATTATCCACATCGTCCATCCATCCTAATTTCCAGCTAATTTTAGGAAAAGCCAAAAATTGAAGCATTTCCAAAGCTAAGTGGACCACACCACAAAAAACAGTGGGATAATGACATCCATCGCTGAAAACTTACTAGGGCCCACAGTGATGTTTATTTGTCATCCACCTTGTTCATAATTTCATATAGACATGGATGAATGGAAAAGACAAATATCGATCCAAAACTTCGGTGGCCCCTAAGAAGTTTTCAATGGTAGGTGTTCAATTCCCACTGTTTTCTGTGGTGTGGTCCTCCTGAGCTCTTAATATCCTTCAATTTTGGGCTCAGACTCTAAAATGAGATGAAAAAACGAATGGACGGTATGGATAAAATATATACATCAAGGTGGGTCCCACGGAGTCTACTCACCACGCTACTCGCAGACACAATCGCGTCCCTTCATTGGGAGATATTCACATGCAATGTTGTACGTTGAGTTTTACATCCCACATTTTCACGTCCCACTAACGGGTCACTCCGATAGAACATCTGAGCCGTGAAAGGGGTAGGCCATACCATGAAGTTTACTAGTCATGAAAATTGGAACAATCCACTCAGTAGGTGGAACACACTAGTACATTGAGTCAGACCATAGGCTATCCATTGATTTTGAACCACCTGATCCACCTAATGAATGTACCATCCTGATTTTCACCCTGAGGTGATTGCTCTTATGAAGCCCACCTTCTACGTACGTAACAGATTTTATATACAGGTGATGTACTGGCAGGAGAGACACTATTGTTCGTGACTATCATTCAACTTCAATGATTTTAATTAGTTACTTGAAATGCATATTATTTTACACATATCACTACCATGCATTCGTGTGCTGTTTCACATCACCTTCCTAAATAATGTTTGGACACATCAAATCATGATACATTCCACATATGATGGTGTCATTAGGGTACTACTGGCTAACTAGAGTTCTGAAACTCTGCTGCTCATTTGTTCAAAACAATTCAGTCTACTTGACCTAGAGTTTCAAACTTGGCTCGACTGGACTTGGCTCGACTAGCCTAAATTGTTTCGAATACACCATATTTCACCCCAAATCAAGAACTTACTCCGATGATGGCTTGGTCAAAACTCAAAGAATCTCTACTTGCAATTGACTCGGCATGATCTTGACATTATTTATACTTGTATTTAATAATATTGAAAAAAAACATGGAAGTTTGAAAATTCACTTGTATTTTTACTTGGAAAATCAGTCTAAGAGGATTGGTTTAAATTTGTGGGCCCCACCGTGATATATATTATGTATCTGTTTTGTCCGTCTGTTTTAGTGTAACATTTTGAGGCATGAGCCAAAACATGAAGCATATCCGACACTCAAGTGGCTCACACCAAAGGAAATAGTGGCCCCACGAAGTTTTTTTTAGGTAGGTGTTTGATTCCCTAAATCTTGTGATGTGGTCCACTTGAGTTTTGAATTTGCCTCATCTTTTTTGGCCATGCCCTAATTTCAGTTGGGATAACAGATGGACTATATGGATAAGTTATATATATCAAGGAGGACCCCATATATATTTGACAGCATCCTTGGTTTTAGCCCTAAAAAACAAGCAAGCATCAAATCAAGCATTGGTATCACTAACCTAATTACTCAGCGAAATAATTATTACTCATTTGCAATGCTAGAATTTTGGAGAAACTGGACTCAACTAGCTTTTGAGCTAGTAGAGTTCTCAACATATGTTTTAAAGTACTGCAAGCCTTGATGTGACTAGAGCCAAGTTACTATGAAATGTGGAAGGAAATTGCTTATTGAATTGCTGGTAACTTAGTCTACTATAACATACCGGCTTCTATCCATTTTTCCATATCATTTTAGATAACTCGCTGGCCCAAAATCAAAGCATATCCAAAGTTCAGTGAAGTACACTTGAGAATGGGGAATAATGATGTCTTGAAACATTCTTAGGACCTATATTGTTGTTTATTTCTCTTCCAACTTGTTCATAAGATCACACGACATGGATGAAGGCAAAACACAAATATTAACTATATCTAAAATTTCTTGATCTAAAACATTTGTGTCCCTAAGAAGTATTTAATGATAGTCATTCGATTCACACAGTTTCTTATGGTATGGTTCACTTGAGCTTTGGATACGCTTCACTTTTAGAAGAATGCCATAAAATTATCAAGCTAAATGGATGAATAGAGTGGGTAAAAGACATAACTCATGGTGGGCTCCACACAGTTTTTCAGTAGGCAATGCGCTTCAAAGACATGACTTGATCCAAGTAAAAAAGACTCGTCAAGTTCACTTGTTGACCACATTAATTAAAAATGACCTAGAAAATCAATGAATTAGTAATTCACAATCTTAATTGAGGTTGCAATCGTCTATATATCATGGAGTGCATATTAGGTGAGATGGGGTAATAGCTTAGTAGGTGAATCCTTGATGGAACCTACTTCAATATGTGTTTTGTATTTCCAGGCATTCCATCCATTTTTCAGCTCATTTTAGGGCATGGGCCAGAAAACGAGGTAGATCCAAATGTCAGGTGGACTACATCATACGAAACAATGGTGATTGACTGAACCACAATGCTAGTACGATCAAAATTTCATCTCGAAAAGGAAGCTAATTTTAAAATAGTCTGAGGGCAGCCCGTTGACATGTTTTTAAAAGTTTTTCAAACCAAATTACCACTGTCTTTAGATCAATGATAGTACGGATTTTGAATTAAGAAGAAGTTGCATAGTATCCAATCCCAAAAAAGTAATGTGGACGATATTTGTTGTTGGACCTACTGGAACTTAAATTCAATCTATTTATTTTCTGCGTAGCCCTTTATTTATATGAGAAGATGCTAACTTATTACTGACACGATATCTAAATGGCTCGTAAAACTTGATAGCATATAACGGTATCTGTTTGATACGAATAATTTTCTTTTGATGTGGTTCATGGGACTGTCGAATATTATTCATGCTTCCAATCATGACCTTCTATGAAATTTTAAGGTTAATGGATGGAGTGAATTCCACATATATGCGATGGTGGACTCCACTGATGGTGTACGAACATCCTTAAAAGTTTTCTTGTGGTATAGTCCCTTTAAGAAGTTTTCGACGGTAGGACTTCAATCACCAATTTTCTTGTGGTGTAGTCCATTTAAGCCTTTGGTCTGCCTCCTTTTGGGGCTCATGTTTTAAATTATTCTATTAAGATATATAAACAACATTGATAAATTATATATATACATCATGATGACCCACAACAACCAATAATAGTGGCAAATGGCCATTCACTCCTAAATATTTCCTTGTGGTGGGGTCCACCTTGTATGTGGATGTAACTCATTCATTGGCCATAGAAAGTAGTGAGATTGAAAACCTACCATTGAAAACTTCTTGGGGGCCATAAAAATTTTGAATGTAACTTATTCTTTGGCCTATGACATTAAATTAAATTCTAAATCCAATGGACGGATTAGATCTTCGACATGTATATCATGGTGAGCTCTACAACCATTAACACATGATAACCTAAACCCCTAATACATGACAATCTAAACCCTTAACATGTACTTGATAGTAAGCCCCACAAACGACATCCTTGTAATGTTAAGGGTTAAGGTCGACGTTGTCAGGTGTTAAGGGTCGACATTGTCATGCATTAAAGGTTGAAGTTGTCATGTGTTAAGGGTCGAGGTTGTTATGTGTTAGGGGTATAGGTTATTGTGTTTCAACCTCGACCCTTGACACTTGACAACCTTGACCCATAACACATAACAACTTAGACATGACAACCATGATCCAAGCCCCTAATATATGACAACTGAGACAATTATTACATGACAACATAGACCCTTAACACAGACAACTCAGGCCCCTAACACATGACAACCACTTCAACCAAGGCAATACATTACAAAATCAAAATTCTACCTCAAATCTCTTATGACAATTTTCCCCATGATAGCAACAACCATCCTTATTTACCTCAAATCCCTTATAACAATCACTTCTCCCCACGACAACAACAACCATGACCATCCCTCTCTTTCCACAACCAAAAGTAGCTTCCATCTCTAAGAAAATGTTATTCTACAAAAAATAAAATAAAAAATTCATTTAAAATGTCTTCCACGTATTAGTAGCTTCTTTATTTAAGAAATGTGGTCGTTAGAGTAAAAACAATATCCTTTTAGGGCCTTCGAAGTTATTGGCGGTGCCCATACACCGGAGAAGTTGATGACAATGAACGTACGGTGGAAAATGCAGTCGAAGGGGGTGGTAGTGGGTCCCTTAAAGACATGTTTGAAAAGATAGAAAAAGCCCTAGAAAAACAACAAAGAAAAAAGAAAAAGAAGCTTCATACGGTCACCAGGTTCCAAATCAGGGACATTTTCATCCACTAATTCTTCAAAAAGTGATTTGAAAGCCAACCAAAGAATATATTTGAGAAGTCAGATTTTTGCAGCTTTCGGCAATACCACAAGGCTAGCTAGTACAGCCAAAATCACACTCATGAGAGAGAGAGAGAGAGAGAGAGAGAGAATCTGTGTGTTTTGTGAATTGGTGTCATCTGTGATTGATGTAGAGCGGGTCGTGGACACTTTCATGTTGAAGATGGACCATAAAAGGTTCGATCGGAGGCGAAAGTGATCTAGACTGTCAAAATCTTAAAACAGGTGTATCTCGCAAAACCGAAATGAGTTATTCGACGTGCCTTATATGATTTTGGGGTAGGAAAAGCTACTTTAACCACCTCATGCCAAATTTGCGAGATTCCATCATATTAACAGTCGAAAATCCATTTTATTTTTATTTTGACTATTTACAAAAAGTTTTAGTTTAATTATAACTCTTCATTCTTTAAGCTTTAGGAGTTGTGTCTAACATGAAAAGTGCTTAGAAAAATTAGGAGAATAACATGCTTAAGCTAAATAAGACACGTACTATTTTGACCGAAAACCATGAAGTCTAGTAGGAATCATGATCGTCTATAAATAGCAAGTTTACTATTTATAGTAAGTCACGGATTTTAGGGAGTTTGATTATAAAACTTCTTCTAAGGTTTGGTATCACTATTTAAAGGGTTGTAAATTCATTTGTATCATCTATCAATTAAATTTTAAATTTCTAAAATTCATTTTTATTTTCTTATTTTCCCTTATGGATTCGAGGAATCTCTATGAGGAGGCTAGAGAAGCTCCATAACTTCAGAGTAGTTATCCCCTTGAGGAAGACATTAGTCGACCTCATCACACCCATCCCTACGTCTGTAATGAAATGGAACAATGGGAAGACAATTGGAATTTTCATGTGTCTTAGCATAGATGAGCTGTACTCTAATCATTGACGTTGTCTCACTAGTGCAGATCGTTTGTGTTGAAGACCCAGCCAATTCCTGAGTCGCCTCATCATATTAGTCATCCTCAATACTCGTGATGTTCGGTGACATTACCTGATTTTTTTATAAATAAAAATAAAAATACATACCAATATATAAGGAAATATTCGGTGCGCCTCTATCCTCTCTCTGGGTGCAGATTAGCTACTAGCCACATTCGCTGCTGAGTGACGTCATCAAGTTGCGTGCCCGACTATGATGTATGTGTTGTATCCACACACTCCACTCATTTGAAGAGATATTTTAGGTCATGGCCAAAGAATTGGAAACGAAGGGAGAGCATGAATTCAACACATGCATCATGGTGGGGCCTGCAGCCAACTTGGTACTAACGTTGTCAGTGCCTAATCTGCCTCCCCTCTTGAACCTTTTTATTTTTTAGAGTGCAGATCCGGTGTTTCCTGGAGTTAGGAACTCCTGACTCGAGCGTTTTGATTGGTCCAGCTCCACCTCAATGCCACGTAGGTAATTTTTTAATACATTCAAAAAAAATCCTATGAAAATATGTAACGGAGACTGACGGAGAGAGACGACGGAATGCATCCTACCACCGCCCGGACATTACCGTCCAGGGCTCTGTGGGGTCCACCGTGATGTAATAGTCTTATCTACACTGTTCATCATTTTTCTCGGATCATTTTAAGATATCATCTAAAAAACGTGGCAGGTCCAAGGATTAAGTGGACCACAAAGTAGGGATTGAACGTCCACCATTAAAAACTTCTTGGGAGCTGGAGAAGTCTCAGATCAAGCTGATATTTGTTTTTCCACTTCATCCACGTCTAAATGACCTTATTAATAGGTTGGATGGTAAAAAAATATCACTGGCCCTTAGAAAGGTTTCAACGGTTGGTGTCATTATAACTGCAGATTCCTTTGGTGTGGTCCACTGGAGCTATAGACCGCTTAGTTTTTAGGACAATAAAATGACCTGAGAAATGCGATGAACGGCGTTGATAAAACTCTTACATCACGATGGGCCCCACAGAGCCCTGCCCGACGCATTTCCGTCCGGGCGGAGGTTTACTCGATCCGCGTTTGAAAGAGATGGTTGCCCCATGATGTATGTGTGTCATCTATGCCGTCCATCTATTGTTATATATCATTTTATTATGTCATAAAAAAATGAAGTATATATCAATCTCAAGTGGACCACATTACAGGAAACAGTGTTGAATGAATTTTGACCATTAAAATCGTTTTGGGGGCCATAAAAGTTTTGGATCAAGCTTATATTTATTTTTTCCCTTCATCTGGGTATTTATGACCAAATCAACAGATTGGATGTCAAATAAACAGTACAGTGGGCCTTAGGAGGATTTTAATTGTGAATATCCATTCATTATTTTTATCCTGTGGTGTGGCCCACATTAGATTTATATACCTATCATTTTTTGTATCAAGCCCTACAATGATCTGTAAAAATGGATGAACGGAATGGATGAAACACATACAAAATGGTGGGGCCCACAGAGCACCGACCACCAGCCACGGGGCTGGTGTCAGGGGGAGTAGCCAATCCATTTCCTGCCCGACGCATTTCCGTCCGGGCGGAGGTTTACTCGATCCGCGTTTGAAAGAGATGGTTGCCCCTGTCACGGCTCTTCCTAAGTTGGGTTTTCTACTCTCGTTTTTTCGCTCAAATCTTCATTTTCTATCAAATTTCATAGATTTGATTTTCAAAATCCTTCCGATTTTAGAAATGCTTTCCATCAGATCTTCCTTCAGAAGAAAAACGCCCATTATTCATGCCCCTCCTTCCTCAGTCTCTCTCATGCCATCTCAAGTGCGTGTATGATTATTCACCTCGGAGTTTCGACATTCCTCCCTCGACGATTCACTCTATTTACAGTTTTTTTTTCTTTTTTAATTGGCTTCATATACATGCAATGCATACATCAAAGTGGGCTCCACGGACACGTCCCACTCATATCAAAGGACCTGGGGTCCCAATAAATCCCTATCCATGTTATATCCATGACGTCCATCCTTTTTCGGTGATGATTTTAGTCCAAGGGAAAACATAGATATAGGCTTGATCAAACACTGTTTTTACCTTTCAGGTCAATGGAAAATTCAAATTTTTTCAAATTATGCACACCATGTAAGGTGGAGGACACGTCTCAATCGTGACCTCATATAGACATTGAATTAGAAATAGATATAAATGAATTAAGAAACTCTAATGCATCTAGGGGTGATTTAGGCAAGGATGAAAATGTATTGAATCTGAAAATTGGTATGAAATTTGAAACAGAGAAAGATGCATACGAGTTTTACAATAGTTATGGACGGAAAGTCGGTTTAGTGTTCAGATTAATACTAGAAGTATAGATCGCAAGACGAGAATAGTGAAAATGAGAAAATTTGTCTGCTCTAGAGAAGACAAACGATCAATTGATAAACGTAATATAAATGGAAAGCAACACCGTGATGAAATAAGAACAGGCTGTAAGGCATACATGATCATTAGGTTGGGAGTTAACAGTAAATATCAAATTACTAATTTTAATAGTGATCATAATCATACACTTGCATCTCCAGAAGAATCACATTTACTAAGATCACAACGAAAACTTTCTGTAGCTCAAGTAATAGTATCTGATGATTGCGACAGATCAGGTATAAAGCCAAAAGCAACATTTGATTTGATGAGCAGACAAGCTAGTGGTCGACAATATGTTGGACATAATATGGTAGATTACAAGAATTACTTACGAACAAAAAGGATGAATGCAATGAAACAATTTGATGCTGAGGGTTTACTGCAATTTTTCAAAACAAAGCAAGTTGAAGATCCAAAGTTCTTTTACTCTATTCAAATTAATTCTGAAGATCGTATTACCAACATTTTTTGGACAGACGGAAAAATGATTTTAGATTATGATCGTTTTGGAGATGTGATTTGTTTTGACACGACGTATAGAACAAATGAGTATGGACGACCATTTGCACCATTTCTTGGTGTTAATCATCATAGACAAACAATTTTTTTCAGGGCTGCACTTCTATGCGATGAAACCATTGATTCTTTCAGATGGTTGTTTAAAACTTTTTGTGATGCAATGTCTGGAAGAATGCCTCAAACCATTCTCACAGATCAGGGTAAGACGATGTCAGGTGCGATTAAAACGGAATTAACAAGAACAGTTCACCGTATTTGTGTATGCATATATTTCAGAATGTGTGCAAACACCTAAGTCATTTATTTAATTCTTCTCAATCTTTTGGTAACGATTTTAGTAGATGTGTCTATGATTTTGATGATGAAGGTGAATTCCACCATGCATGGGAAAGAATGATTCAGAAATATGATCTTACAAATAATTACATGGTTGCAACAATTATTTAATGAAAGAGAGAAGTGAGCATTAGTGTATAGAAAAAATGTATTTTGTGCTGATATTCAGAATACATCCAGCGGAGACGTGCCACTAACCAATGTTTGGATAGGACGTATTACTCTAGCATGTATACAATTTCATGTCAGATCAATGTTTGGAAACGATCGGATAAGGGCCACACGATGTATATACGTGCGTGTAGTGGGGCCCACTCACTGTTCCATTGAATGATCTGAGTCGTTCATTCACTTCAGAGGGTGGGCATTACCCTTGCCTAGGTGTCCTTTCGTTTCTATGCAAACTATTGCAGAATCTCAACCGTTAAACATGAAATGGACGGCAGAGTAAACACCCTCATGGGCCACGCTGATTTCACTCCAAAAGCACTCCCTTCCGGATGGTTTTTCGTCCTAAATCCAATGGACGGAGTGGATTTTTCAAGAAGCTTCAATAAGTGGGCCACCAAACTTCACAGAGTCGACGTACGTCGACTCTGTTGCGAAACAGAGGTTCCGTCTTTTCGTTGTGGGCCACCATCATGCAGTGAAAGGTGGATCTGAACCGTTCATCAGGTAGAGGGAGAAAAACCCATCAAAAACATGTTGACCTTTCATGGCCATGTACTTCCTCATGATCGCTACAATGATCAAAAGAAGACCGTTCGGCTGTTGTTTCAGCTTGATTGTCTCAGTGGGCCACATCATCGGATGATCAAAGCTCACCATTCATGGTTTAAATCTCGAGAGGAAGATGATGGACGGTGTGGATTTGTCAAAAGACGGCCATACTGGGCATTACCAGCAACACAGTGAAAGAAGAAAATGCTTTCTTCCTGTTTACGTCTGACTGAACGTCCGGCCGGTTGCGCGGTACAATCCCATCGATGATGCAAAGTGGTTCTCGGGCGTATTCGCGCGCGTTGAATGCGTCGCCCGCCGTTCGTTTCCAAACGAGGGACATGTCCCATCAACCCCACTAATACGATACTATACACTCGAAACCGTGAATCCAAACACGCCCTTAAAGCATATTGTAGTGGGCATTAGTGTATAGAAAAAATGTATTTTGTGCTGATATGAAAAGCACACAACGTTGCGAAAGTTTGAACAAAGAGTTGAAGAGATACTTATATCTAGGGCAAAATATTCTCAGATTTTTTGAACACTTCAAACGATTGGTGAATGATAGAAGGAACGCCGAATTAGAAGCAAATTTCAAAACGATACAAAGTTCACCAACTGTGTTGTTTCCTATTAATATCTTAGAGCATGCAGCTAGTGTCTACACAACGAGCATTTTTAAATTATTCCAGTCTGAGTATATCAACAGTCTTGGTCAACCTGTTGAAAAATTAGAGGAGTCCGGGATGATGATTAAATACCAAGTACGTGAAAGTAAAAAGCACAAACTCCACATCGTTACCGTGAACTCAACAGATGAATTTATTGAATGCAGTTGCAGAAAGTTTGAATTTATGGGTATTTTATGTTCCCATATATTAAAAGCAACAAATCATACCCTTACAAGACTGCCAGCGAAATACATCTTAAAGAGGTGAACCAAAGAAGCTACTTCCATTTCCTTTCCATCGGTTATTAGTGGATGTGGCTTGGATGGAGACTATAAGAAACTGCGTTCACAACGATATAACAGCTTGATTTCCAACTTTGTTAAGTTTTCATCAATGGGTTGTGAAAGTGAAGAGTCATTTCAATGTGCTACTAAATACTCACAATTGATGTATCAAGAATTGTAAAAAATATTTAAAGAAAAAACAAAATTACAAGAACCATCATCCACTGATGATAATGCCAAAAATAACGACAACAACAACAAAACTCCGTCACATTTCCACTATGATCAAAAACTTTAATTGTTGTTTGAAAAACAACTAAAAAGTTTTTATCATAGTGGAAATGTGATGGAGTTTTTGATTGTTGTTTGTGGGTTATGCCTTTAGTTATGCTTATTACGAATCAAACTGATGTTGAAAATCCTCCTCGTAGCATCCCAGGATCGGAACCTGGCTTGGATGGAGACTATAAGAAACTGCGTTCACAACGATAGAACAACTTGATTTTCAACTTTGTTAAGTTTTCATCAATGGGTTGTGAAAGTGAAGAGTCATTTCAATGTGCTACTAAATACTCACAATTGATGTATCAAGAATTGCAAAAAATATTTAAAGAAAAAACAAAATTAAAAGAACCATCATCCACTGATGATAATGCCAAAAATAACGAGAGTCATAGACAGGATGATCATGTAATTGTAAATGTTGACAATGCACAGTTGAAGGACAAAGTCGTTGAAATAAAAAAAGAAGCTCATGAAACAAGAATGGAGAATCTCAATGTCTTTAACAAAGAAGATCGTGGAATTAAAAGAAAATGAGCTGAAATTGTTGAAGGTAAAGAAGAAGCTTATAAAATCAAGAGAAATGAGAAACGTCGTGGTAGACGTAGAATTAAGTATTGTTTGGAAAAAAGAAAAACGAAGAAACGCCAAAAGAAAGTGCAGAAAAATGAACCAATGCTAGACCCTACTATTAAAGATCTCAGAAATGCATCAAATCCAATCCATCATCATACATGTATCACAAAGGTACATTATAACGATCTTGAATTAATATGTAGAAATTTAAATATATTAAAAGCAATGAAAAAAAATGAAACGATAATTTTATATTTATTTGTGAACTTAATTTTTAGTTGTTACTTGTATTAGGGATACAATGGTGTTTGTTTGGATCCCGTGACTTCGCACTTTCAATCAAGGTTATCTCATTCCGTCATTTAACCACATCAATCCGAGCAGGACCATCTCCAATCCTCGATTCATTTTCTTAATAATTTAAGTTTCACTCAATTACTTAAGGTGAGGAATTGCATTTATGGAAAATTTATATAATGTATATTTATTCTCTTATATAATAATGATACTAACTTGGATTCATTGAATGATTAATCTACAAAATACTAAAAATTACGCAGCATTCCAGCATCCTGTTGTAGGTTGTAGTAGTAGTTCAATAATTGGAAAAGAAGGACAATGACCCTCATGACATATGAATGTTCTAAGACAAATTTATAATCTAAATGACATTGATTTTCTACTCCTACTATCTAATTAAAATAATTGAGTTCCTTTAGATTGCTGCACAATTGGTAGCTTTTTTAGTCACGGTGTCATGTAAATTCTGCAATTTGTATTCATAGCTATTTTGTTTTGTACAGTCTCACTACAAGAGAATGGAGCATTCTCTCTATCTATCCATCTCTCTCTCTCTCTCTCTGTTTCTATCTCTTTTTATTGATGGAACTAACATGTCTTTGTATTTATGAAGTATAGGGGTGTATGTGTCATTTGCAGTAGTGTACTTTAGAGCACATGATGGTTTAGCTGCTGAAATGAATAGAGAGATGGGATTTTAATGGGAATTAGAGGAATTTGAATACCCATTTCGGAATTGAAGTTCTAGGTTTGGTTGGTTTTCTCATCAGGCTTGTAAGTGGTCTATTTATGTTCTAGAAATGTTGGGAAGGATTTGGTTGCTGCAGTGGAAGAAAAATAAAAAAGATGTGAATTTTATGGGAATTAGAGGATATTCGAGACCCATTTGGCCATTGCATTGGTGGGTATGATTGGTTTTTTCAAGAATTACTTTGAGTTGCTGATCTCTCTATCTTTTTTAAAAACAGAAAAATATTGGATTTTCATTGGATCTCTCTATCTATTAAGAGGAATTTTTGTATGAAAGGTGTCACTTGGGTGCAATTGTTTTCTACTTCTTTCATCAATTACATTCTATATACAGATGAAAGTTTGCTGAAAATTTCAGTTGTTTTAGACAATTTGAAGCAATGGCGCTTGAGATGAATGTTGAAAGTCAAATGCAGGCAGTTAGATTCCAAGGTTCTTTGGAATCAATGAGTTCCATGACAGTACGTTCAATACGTGAGGATTTCTCAAATGGTAAGATTCCATTCCGGTGAAGGTCATTCCATTCAAGATCTTCATCATCTGAAATTGGTAAGATTCCTTTCTTTTTGATCTTCATCATCTGAAACTAATAAGATTCCTTTCTTCAGCACATGCCATAAAACACCCACAGAATTATTCAAAAGAATGCAACAGTCATGACTCATTTGCAGTACATGGTCCCAGTGAAGGTAGTTCCATTCCAGTTTTAACTTGGGCCTTGTTTGGGATGAAGGAAATGAGACTATGGATCTGATAAATCCATGAACTTATGAAATTAATGGATTTACATTATATTTGGATTTGGCAAATCTCAAAGTCCACTGTTGACATGCAGCTTGTAGGAACAGATCATTGTCCATTCAACTCCACATAGAAAGCTTTGGGCATTGATGATTTTCAGAAATTTGCAAATGGTGTCAATGGTATGTGTGATATTACTTCAATGCCCTGACTTGAAAAGAACTTTGTGTCGTTCAACTTCTTAATCCTTGCATTATTTTTTACATTCCAAGATTTCAATTATTGAATAGAGGATGCATATGGTTTGGGATACAATGGTGGTAAGCAGCCTTAATTTGATTCCAGTTATTGATGTCTGTTTGCATACCACAATTTGAAAGGTTAGGATTCTGCTTTTCATGAGGTTTTGGTCCTAGTATGTCGCAGTGGGGCCAACTGACCAATGGTTTGAAATCTAGATCATTGAACTATGAGGCCCACTTTTTGAACTAGAAAAGTTCAAGCATCATATTTCAATGTGATGCGGTCCTGAATTCGAGTTTCTTAGACAATTTTTTTTTTCTTTTAAAAAAGGCTATAATGTAGATAACTGAAACATGGTGGATGTATAAGTTCATAATTTCTGTTTTTACGTGCATATATATTAAATTGGAAATATTTCTTAGGATGTGTTTAGACTGGGGCTGTCTCCCAACTTTCTTGGATCATTCTGGTTTTTTTTTTCTTTTTCAATTAAAGAGGATTTGAATCCGAAAAAGTCAGAGTTTGGTTTCTCCGAAGTTTCATAGAGAGGATCCTCAAAATATTCAAAATCTGAATGATATTTGTCACACCGCTGACAGTGACGTACTAGTTTTAAACATAATCTGCTAGATTCTATGGATTCCTGAAAATATTGTGGGTTTTTATGATTATTTCATCTCGCTGATTCTTTCTTTATGTAGTTTTTGTCGATACTAACAAATGATTGAAAAAGGCTCCTATGCTTGTTTGTTCTTTGGGGTTTGATGGTAATTTTAGTTGAAACTCAGCCAGAGATAGCTCATAGGTTTGATTGAAAAAGGCTCCTGAGATGTCTGAATTCTAACTAGACTCGAACTGGTTTCCATTTCTTTTAAGCACTTGATTCAGTTTTTCAAGTTTAGGCTATGCTGTATTTTTGGGGCAAAAAAAATGTTAGGAAAAACTTGAGTCTTGATTAATGTTAAGTTGACTGGGCCGTCTAACCAATCCTATTTACTATGTTCCCTTTTGCCTTTCGTCTTTTATTAATTTATGCATAAATGAAATTCTTGCATTTCGCTGGACTTAATTTTCTAGTTTGTTGATGAAATGGGTATGGAGTGATTGACGGAGTGAATGAATGAATGGAGACAGATTGATGGGGAAGGTTGCTTCTGATAAGTGTCATAAATGGGTTTTCCAACAACCTTCTAAATGTGAACCCAGCATCTCTAACTACTGGACTTGAGATCACCTTTCTAGTTTGTTTGATGAAATGCTTTAGCCAAGTCCTTTTTTGGATGAAACCATGCTATCAATTGCAATTGAGACCACCTTTCTCAATTGGGATCAGCGGCCAAGTCAATGTTACAAAGACAACTACATTTCTTAAACCTTACTCCAAAATTTATCTTGATGGCTGCAACACCATGGGCAGGGGTGCATACATGATGCTACACAGATTAGATAATCTCTGGGCCATCCCTTGAAAACCAAATCATTCACATGATCCTACCTTTGGAAGCATTTGTCAATAGCATGTTTTCTGCTGGAAAGATCTATAATCATCAAAAATCCTTAATTTGGCTATTAGGTTACTTCCACCACTCCTAACTTTTGAGAAGTAAAGCAATCCATAGGATCCATTAGATGAAAAGGGCCTAGTGGTTGACATGAATCAGAAATATAGATTATGCATGACTTGTAAGTAACAGACATGGAACCCTTTTCAAGGCAAGAAACTTGAAAGGGTACATGTTACCTTTCACTATGTGAGCACAACCTTTGGTTAAACAGAAAAAGTGGCTTCTGAACTAGAAATATCATGGACAGGACTTCCAAAGGCAGTATCATGCATAAACTTTTGGCTGCTTCTTCTTCTTCTTTGCATTTTGTGTTGTAGGCTTGCATTTTGTGATCATTCTTTGCAGAAGCATGTGGGTGCTAATTGATGAATTTTCAGGGATTCTGTGCCCACTTCTTTAGTCTTAAGCACAACATGTTAAGTGATATGAGCTTAGGTACAGGAACTTTCTGCTCAAGGATCCACTCCTGCTTCCTTTCCCATTTGAAGTTGTGATGCTGCTACAATTTTCTTTTTTCTATGAATTTCAACCACTGTGGTATTGGATGCTCCAAGCCTGGTCATATGGAGAACTTTGTTTTGGTTTTTAATTAATTGTGGGCTTTTCTATTATATTACTGTTCTTTTTGGAGAATGTGCAAATGAAGTGGTGAGCTTTCACAGTTTCTGCTTCAGTTATTTGGTCTAGGAATGCAACTATCGAGGGATTTAACTCTTTGAACTACTAGAAGATGCCCATACCAGACATGGACTGCTGAGCCATGATGGTATGATGCATATAGGCTTCTTCTCTTTTCTTTTGTAGGTTAGTAAAAAGAAAAAAAATGTCGTTCCTGTAACTTCTGATCAACTACTAGAGGTTATGAGAAGTGTTTTAAAATTTCAAGTCTTCATTGTATTATAAATTAGAGGTACAATTGATCTATAGTGATAGTCCTTAACATAATTTCATTTTCCAAGAAGTGTATGCTCAAAGTAATGTAAAATCTTGAGAACTTATTTACTTGCAGCTCAACCAGGTCCTTTCAATTGGCCTGGCCTCTTGAGTCCAAAATTGACCCATTACATTACCAACCTAGCAAAATTCTGCTGACAGTTCACTTGGACTGCAAAATCAAAATACCAGTTTTCTGAATTGACTTCCAAAATTATCGAATTAGAATTATAAGCTAGCACATAATTAGATGCATCTCATGCTTGTTTACTCTCATCGTTCAGATCTGAAATTGCTTAGAAAAAAAAAATAAAAATAAAAACTATGCCCAGATATTGGAACACCTTTGAGATGAGTATGAGCTTGCGCAATGTTTTGGAAGCCTCGATTTCAAATTGAAATTTGTGGAGGTATAGTCCTTCTTGCTATTGTCGTTTCCCTTTGAAATAATGTCTCGTAGAGTTCAACGTTCGTGAAGAAAGTTTGCCATAGGTTCAAAACTCACCGATTGAGCAAAAATCAACTTTCTGGCTTTGCTGCTGGACTGGGTTTAGTTGCGCCTTGTGCACCAACTCCAAACTCTTATCATAGTTTTGTCTGTTTCCGATCAATTTAATTGACTCACAAATCCTCTATAAGACTAGTCAGCTTTTTGCTGACTTTGCTAAAACAGAGATTGACAGGCTTCCAAGTCTGACTCAGGCTGTTTTACTTTTCTCATGCAAACTATTCTTGTGGCTCAGGCTTCCCTTTGCAGCACAACATCCACTTTCTGCACGAAGTTCTATAACACTGAAGGTCAGATCACTTGGAATGGTGTGTCATTCTACTGCTAAGTATAGATAACAAACTATCAATAAGTTCTGCTTCTGTTTGGTATTTTGGCTCATGATCTTTCTTAGATTTATTTATTTATTTATTTTTATAATTTCCTGGATGAGAAATTGTTTGGTATTTTGGCTCATGATTTGGATTTTTGCGGGGATGTTGTGAGTGAAGGCCAGTTCAATCAAATTTTGCTTTATGAGTTGGATGCAATTAGGAAGGTTGTAGGCAGAGACAGATGCTGGCTGGATGGAGGGATTTATTTAATTTATTTTTTTTTTTAAAAAAAGCATTTTTGTGTAATTTTTTTGTAAGCATGCAAAGACAAATGTAATTTTTTTTCTTTAATGTATGGCTGAATGATAAAATTTAATTGATCCAGTTCTAACTGGCTAGCATTGTTGTGTTTATTTCACCCATATCCAAATAATAACTAGCTAGCATGCAGAGAAAAATGTAATTTTGGGGTTCATGCCCTTTTGGAAGAAATAAGAGTATGTTTTTCTTTCCTTTCAAACAAAAAAAAGGTAGAGTGAAAAAAAGAAAAAGAAAAGAAAAGAAAAGATGATGCAGAAATGTGGAATGCTATAACCCAGATTGCAGCATAGAAGCTTCCTAATAGCACTTGGCAATCAACATGTCTGGTTGGATTATCACAACTTGCTAAACTAAATAAAATCACATATCCTCACATCTTGAAAACCTCCATAAGCCATTAGAGAGAACTTGCTACTCTTTATTAGCTTAAATGAGTTGATCTATCAGGGCATGCAGTACAGAAAGTATAGATTACATCCGTAGCCATTGATTCTATAGCTACAGATCTAATTGGTAGTCATAGGCTTTTAGCTACGGCTTTTATTCGTAGCTTGGTTGATTGGATGCTCTTTTCAATTTACTTGGCAACCCCATCACTTTATCTAATGGAATCCCGTCACTTTATCCACAAGAACCTTGTCACTTTGTCTAGCTCCCCTTTCACTTTATCTAGTGAAATCTTGTCACTTTGTCCAACAACCCATTCACTCTGTCTAGTAAAACTCCGTCAAATGGTAAGATACAATATCATTTCTTTATCTAGTAGAACGTCATCACTTTGTCTAGCAACCCAATTACTTTGTGAAGTGAACCCTGTCACTGTCCAACAACCATGTCATTTTGTCTACTGAATACCGTCACTTTGTACTGCAACTTGGTCACTTTGTCTAGTAAACCCCGTCACTTTGTACTGTAACCTTGTCAATTCATTTAGTGGAACTAGGTCACTTTGTTCGGCAACCTGTCACTTTTTTCAACAATTTAATAGTTGGATTGGATTTTCTTTTAAGTATAATGCTTGACCCTTTAAAATGAAGGGTGGAAGTCTCTCTCCTTAACTATTTCTTTTAGTGCATATCTCTAGGCTTAATATTGGACTCAACAACCAATAATTATAGTGGATCTTACATAAACATCACAGTGGGCCCTGATAAAACCAATAGTTGCGCCCCATACAAATATAAATATTTGGAAGAGAGACATCTACCCTTGAAATTTATAGGACATACTATGATGATTATATAAAATGGGCACATTATTTTGTCTAATGGAACCCCGTAAAATTTTTAAGTGAAATATTGTCACTTTGCGCAGTAATACCGTCACTTTGTCTAGCAGAACCAAGTTATTTTTGAAGGAAACTCATCATTTTGGCAAGTGAAACCCTATTAATTTACTTGGCAGCCCCATAACTTTATCTAATGGAATCCCGTCACTTTATCTAGCAATCATGTCACTTTGTCTACAATAAACTTGTCACCTTTTCTAGCACCCCTTTTACTTTTTCTAGTGAAATCTCGTCACTTTGTCCAACAACCCCGTCACTCTGTCTATTAAAACCCCGTCAAATAGTATGATACAACATCATCTCTTTATCTAATAGAACGTCATCACTTTGTCCAACAACCAAATTACTATGTGGAGTGAACCCTGTCACTTTATCTATCTACCACTTCATTTTGTCTAATGGAACCATATCTCTTTGTCTTGTTTAACATCATTACTTTGTTTAATGGAACCAACTTACAAAATGACGGTATTTTCTAAACAAAGTGACGGTGTTACACTATACAAAGTGATACATGGTGCTCAGATAAAGTAACAAACCTGCACTACACAAAGTGACTGCTTTACTGGGCAAAATGACCAGGTTATACCAAACAAATGATGGGATTTCTTTTGTTGTGGTCCATGCCTGAGATATGAAACTTTTATGGAGTCCACTATAATGTTTAAATATTGTTCGTATCTTTCATAAGGTCATTTTTTTAATGTTGAAACACAATAATTATAGTATAAGTCATTTCTTTGGTGTAGCCTCTGCACTTTTTATATTGTAATCCTATCACTTTTATTTTAATCCCCAACACATTCTCTAGCTACCCGTGTTACTTCTAGGCTAGGATGGACCCATGGTTTGCATAGAACACTTAGCCAAAAAATTAGTCCCTCACTTTCCATCCAACATCCGATGCCAATAAAACAACAAGTTATGGACAGTTCATTTGGTGGGTCACTATCGTGGATGGTCATTTCCAGTGCATAGGTTTGCACGGTAGAATCATTACCAGAGAAAAAAAAAAAAAAACATTGAAACAGATAAATGATGCACACCACTCGAGCCGGGGGCATAAAGAGGGTCGGTTCACAAGTTACACAACATGCCAAGACACGTTAAGAGTTTTATCAACACCGTTCATCGCATTTCTCAGGTCATTTTAAGAAATGATTTTAAAAATTAGGCAGGTCCACAGCTCCAGTGGACCACACCAAAGGAATCTGCAGTTATAATGACCCCAACCGTTGAAACCTTTCTAAGGGCCAGTGATGTTTTTTTACCATCCAACCCATTAATAAGGTCATTTAGACATGGATGAAGTGAAAAAACAAATATCAGCTTGATCTGAGACTTCTCCAGCTCCCAAGAAGTTTTTAACGGTGGACTTTCAAACCCCACTTTGTGGTCCACTTAATCCTTGGACCTGCCACATTTTTTGGATGATATTTTAAAATGATCTGAGAAAAACGATGAACGGTGTGGATAAGACTATTACATCACGGTGGACACCACAGAGCCATGCCCGGACGGTAATATCCGGGTATGTATTAAAAAATTGCCTACGTGGCACTGGGGTGGAGCTGGACCAATGAAAACCCTGGAGTCAGGGACTTCCTGACTCCAGGAAACACCGGATCCGCACTTTTTTTATTAAGACACTCCCACCCACACCCACTCCCACACCATAATGGGTATTCGAACCCATGACCTGTGTGAATCTACCACTAAGACGTGTAACGAACCCCCCTGGCCTCAACAGGGCACCCATGTGCTGATGTGGAAAATTTCTGTGAGCCCCACCATAATATGTATGTTATATATCCATGCCACCAATCCATTTTGCAAGATTATTTTACCGCAGTGAGCCTAAAAATGAGGCAGATCTAAAGTTCAAGTGGACCACACCACAAAAGCAACAAGGACAATGACACTCACCATTGAAACCTTGTAAAGGCCCATCATGATGTTTATTTGCCATCCATTCATAATGCCATCAAGACCCAAAATGTGGCAGATCCGAGAGTCTAGTGGGCCGCATAATAGGAACAAGTGGGTAGAAAAATGGCTACTGTTGAAACCCTTTATATGCCATCCATACCATTCATAAGGGCACTCCTGCTGGGATGAGCTGAAAACACAAATACTAGCTTGTTCCAAAAGTTCTGAAAACGCATCTGAACTATACACGGAGTGGGTCCCACATGATGGACAGCCCAAATCATGTATGAGAGGGATGAGTGATTCAAAGGTGGACCCGCATGATGGAGAAGCATTAGACGTTCATATGTTATTACATATATGATCATACACTTCCTATCCATTGAATAGATGGTTCGCATACTCCAAAAGTGATCTATTAAGACGGATCAACAACAAAAGGTGGGCCCCACGCATAGACCACTTCTAGTATAAATATGGACCGTCCATTTCCAAACCATTAATTGGACAGTTAGGATTATTATATTGGAGTGCTTTTTAAAGTGTCAATCTGAGGTGGCCACCACAAGATCAATGATCGAATATTTTCTATAATAATAAATATGGACACATGATGGATAGCTTAGGTCCAGTATTGGACCATTTTATATTATATTTGATCTCGACCATTAATCGTGATTCTCATTTATTGAATGGTTTGAATAGTCTAATTGTAATAGATTTCAAAGGACTTAGAACCTCTCTCCTGAAACATAAATTTGATTAATCCAAACAAATAACAACTCTATAAAATAATGAATTTGACAAGAAAAACCCGAACAAATATCCTAATTAATAAACTTCCAATTTCATAAAGATATCGATTAATGAAATGTAATATTCTTGAATTAACTAATTTCATGCACATCCAAATAGGCCATTGGCTAGTGTATAAAAGTTCTCTCAAATATGGGTCGAACCCTATTTGACAGCTTGTTGGATCGATTTGGACAAGACCTCCCACAAAAATGGATTCACTTCTAGCTTGATTTTTAAAATATTGATGAAATGAGATGGTTAAGAAAAATTCAGATCCACTATCCAATAGTTGAAGGGATAGGATTGTCTAGTCAACTTAAGTTTCAACCTAATGTTGAAGTATTTCAAACTAAAAAAGTTTTGTTTCATTTTTTAAATCCAAATTCAAAAAATTAAAATACATTGTTAATATATAATCTCCTTTGTTTTGATGTGACCCAATAATGATTGGATTGTTTCCATTATGAGAAATGTGTCTAGCACATCAATTCCTAGAAATAGTCAGAATCAGAGAGATAAAGATGGGACCCAAGAGAAATTGCCCTAGACTAGGAGTTTGCTATGATGGTCTCAGTTAGTCTAACAACTAAAGCAAGATTAAGCACTTAAGAGTAAGTTGCTACCATATGCATCACATGTTTCACCTTGTGGACACAAGTTCAAGCCCATGTTACCCATCCAAAAAAAATTCTTACAACTTCAAAACATATGGTTCAACTCCTAAGTTCAAGAAACGGCAAGAGCAAGCATTTGGGGTTGGTTTGATATAGCAAATAAGTAAAATCCAACAAATGAATCCACTTGAGCACAACTAAGAAGTTACATCGCTTTCTTATTTGATATAGCAAATAAGCCACTAGGACTAAGTGCAATTAACAAAGTTAAAAAAGCAAATCTTTCTTTTACTTATGAAGTTAAATGAATAGCATCACAGGACCAAAACAAATAGTTTAATCTTCAAAGACACAATATTCTGCAAAAAAAAAAAGAAAAAAAAAAGAAAGAAGAAGCTCTAGCCTATAGTCAGATGAATGAACTATGGGAAGCTCATATAGGAAATTGGTTTTTCTCTTGAAAAGAGAGAAAACCTATTAATTTGGAAAGAAGTTTACAAAAGTGTACTAGTAGTCATAGCAACATTTGCAGGGGCCATTACAAACGGGAAAAAAAAAAAAAGAAAAAAAAAAAGAGAGAGAGAGAGAGAACATTTTTCAGCTTCAGCACCATAACATCAAGAGAACAAAGAAAACCTATTATATTGGAAAGCAGTTTACAAAAGTGTACTCGTAGTCATAGCAACATTTGCAGGGGCCATTACAAACGAAAAACAAAATAAATAGAAGAACAATTTTCAGCTTCAGCACCATAACATTAAGAGAACAACACAAGAAGTGAGAGAGAGCTATGCTCCATGAGTACCATAGGAGCCCAACACAGGCAGGGTTTGGCTTTTCCATTTAAATGAAGTCTTAGAACTGTCTACAACATCCACTTTATATATAAATTATATGCTGCACCAAAGTTCATGCAACCAGTAACCACATCATACCCATTAGCTAATGAATGGTAAATAAGGGTTACCTGAATTGGAATCCTCTACAACATCTATTCTCTTCAGTGGGTACAACACTCAGTCTCTGTGGGGGCCTGCCTGATGAACGGGTTGAATGGTAAAATGGGTCCTTGAGCATGCCCCTGGTGGTTACATTCACTGCAATGGCTTAAGATGGGTCCATAATAACTCAACGTTCAAGTCACTTCTCCCTTTGCCCTTTGGAAGAAACTTATGAATCATTTCTAAATATTCTTGACCTTGTTCATCAGTTTTCAGCAAGTCCACTAACATAAGTGCAGTGGATTCACAGGGTGAAAAATTAATCTCTATCAACCATTTCACTGAGAAGATGAATTGCCTTAAGGTTTTCATTCTTTCGAAAAAAGCCACGGACCATGACATTGAATGTGACATTATTTGGAGGAGAACCATTTTCTTCCATTTGCGATAACAATTCATGAGCTTCCTCCAACAACCCTTTTTACAAAGGCGACTGATAAATGCATTGTATGTTTTAACATCAGGCTCCAATCCTTTGGCTGATATGTGTTTGAAAATTTCCCATGCAACTTCAAGCTTACCAGCTCGACACATCCCAACAATGAGAGTGTTGAGAGTTGCGATATTAGGTTGATGGCCATTGCTTTGCATAACATGGAAAACCTCGACTGCTTCCGTAAGACACTGATACTTGCACAGCCCATCGATCAAAGTGTTGTAAGTGACAATATCTGGACTATGGCCAAGATCTTGCATCTCCCTGAAGAGCTGCTGCGCAGCCACAACTCTCCCTTCCTGGAACAACCCACTTATAAGGATGTTGCAAGTGACAATCAACGGCTTTAATCTCTTCAAAGACATTTCCTGGAACAGCTGCATCGCCCTTTCCACTCCAACTCTTGCAACTTTGCAATAGCCATTGATCAAAACATTGTAGGTAACCACATCAGGTTCAGGACCCTTTTCCATCAAGGAATCAAAAAGCCTCATCGCCTCATCCATTTGGCAAGTAAAACAGTATCCATCCAAGAGCGTATTATACATGATTATATCAGGTTGTTCACCTCTCTGAATCATTCTTTCTAGCAATCCATGTGCCTCACTAATCATCCCGTCTTTGCAAAGACCATCCACCAAGATGTTGAAGGTTATCAGATTCGGAGAGATTCCACCATCGACCATTTCACCAAACAACCTCATGGCTTCTTTCCATTGGCCCAAATTGCACAGGCCATGAATCAAAGAGTTGAAAGTGACCATGCTCGGTGAAATTCCATTACTGACCATACCCAAGAAAAGTTTTAGGGCATCCTCTATCAGCCCATCTTTGAAGATATCGTCGATGATTGTGTTATATGCCACAACGTCTGGCCTACTGATCTACTGCCATTCTCCATTTCCTCGAGCAACCCAAGTGCAATTCCTGTGTTTCCCGTTTTGCAAAGTCCATTCAAGAGACTCCCATACGTAGCAACATTACAAGGGCACCCGATCCCAACCATCTTCCTAAAGAATATCATCGCCTCCACAATTCTATCATCCAAGCATAGCCCATTAATCAGAGTGGTCAGAGTTACGGCATCTGGTTCATAACCACACTTGAGGATGTCCCCAAAGACGGCGAAACCAAGGTCGACGCGATCCAAGTGGCAGAAGCAATTGACAAGGATGGTGAGGCTATAGAAATCGGGCACGACTCCATTGGAGATCATCTTTTGATACAGATAGAAAATGGCAGGATAGTTTCTCGATCTTGAGACAGCTCGAAGTAGGTGGTTAAAGGCCGAGTCTGTTGTCAGAGGTCGAATGAGAAGCATTCGATCGAACAGTTCGAATGCATTGTCCAACTTAATAACAGCGTTTGTTGAATTACACAGGCTTTTTGCAAGATTCTGCATTTGGGTTCGACTCGAAATCTTGTCAAGACTCGGATTCGGATTCTTTTGATGAGTTTTAGAATAATCAGAGGATGATGTATCCCCCAACTTAATAACAGCGTCCCTCAAATTACACAGGGTTTTCGCTGGTTTCCCCATTTGGGTTCGACTCGAAATCTTGTCAAGACACGGAATTGGAGTGTTTTCATGAGTTTCGGAATAATCAGATGACGAAGAAGAAATTCCATGAGAATGATGAGATTTAGAGAGATTTTTACATATTTGAACTCCAACAGAAGCAGAAGCAGAGGCCTGCAGCAGTACTTCTTCTCAACATTCCCATAGTGATTGAAGCGTGAACTACTGATACAGTGGGCCCACACGCAGCTAGTTGGAGGAGATTCTCATCTCCATCAGTTGCAGAAGAACCAATCTCTCTCTTACTTTTGCAGTTCCTTTTCGATTTTTTTTCCCCGTAGGTCTCACCTTTCACCCACCGTCTTTTCTGAGCCATCCAAACTTTACCTTCGCAGACTAAACTAATGCCTTTTCTCGCCTCTCATCTTCGTACCATAATACCCTACCACCGAAAATGTATTTTATGAAATCTTTTCTCCTCTTCGTGCACCAAAAATACATTTTATGGAATCTTCTCTCATCTTTAAACCACACTACTCTTCTATTTAAAATTCATTTTATGGGATTTTCTTTATTCTTCATACAAGAATATCCTTTCACTAGATCATTATTCAAATAAACGACGTATTGCGGGTATATTTAAACAAATTACCTTTAACTCTAAACTAAAAAAATTTGCACTTGCGATGCTCGATCAATTTTAAGAAGTACTTGTTCAATTTCATGCTAGGGTCGGTCAATTTCACGTGAAGCTCGGTCAATTTCATGAAGCTGGAGTACCTCCTTTGTAGTCATTGGTATTATCTTAATCACTAAGGCCGGAATGGTCGTAGCAGCCCCACGCCTGTGTCATTTGATTTGCTTAGGTTCGTCACTTCCATTTCATTGCATACGAAGTGTTCAGTCAATTTCATGAAGTGCTTAGTCAAGTTTGAGTTGAGAAGAATGTCGGGGCATCCCAATCTTGCTGTGAGTATTGAGACTCGCTACCGAAGTGATGTAACCAAGTTATGTGGGTCCCACCATGATGTATGTTTTGTATCCACACCGTCCATCCATTTGGAGGGATCATTTTAGGGCATTAGCCAAAGAATAAGTCAAATACAAAGCTCAAGTGGATGTTACCACAAAAAATAGTGGAGAGAGTGATGCCCAACGTTGAAATCTTTCTAAGGTCCACATGATGTTTATTTGAGACCTGTTCATAGGTTAACACAAACATGAAATAAGGAAAAACACAAATATGGGCTTGATTGAAAACTTTTGTGACCCTTAGAAGTTTTTAATGATAGGCGTCACTCTCTCCATTGTTTTCTGTGGTGGGGTCCACTCGAGCTTTGGATCTAAATTATTCCTTGGCTAATGCCCTAAAATGATCTCTCCAAATGTATGGACAGTGTGGATACAAAACATATATCATAGTGGGACCCATGTAACTTGGTAACGTCACTTGGTGTGGACTCTGGTTGACCGGGTTGGACGGGCAGTAAGACAAGGTGGACCTCGACCGAGTTGGATGGGCAGGGTTATAAAGGTATTTTCATTTGCCCACTGTATATCTAGGAAAAATCTCATCCTTTTCCAAAGGACGTAGATTGCGTCCTACCCTGCCCATCTCTAGCCACAAATGGACAGTTCCCTGGGTGTGCCCACCGCGATGTGTCTGTTTATCCATATTGTCCATCTCTTCTCCAATATCATTATAATGTATGTGCACAAAAATGAGGTAGATGCAATGATCAAGTAGACCACACCAAGATAACTCTTGCATTTAATGCAACTTGAGCATTTGATCTGACTTAATTTTGTGATTACACCTTAAAATGACAAGGGAAAAGAGATGGACAACCTAAATAAACACACACGTAAGGGTGGGACTGCCGTCTTTAGCCGTGAGCAGAGTTTTGCGGGCGCCCCGCCATAATGTATCTGTTTATCCATGCTGTCCATCCCTTTCATGAGGTCATTCTAGGATATGTATGCAAAAATGAAGAAGACCCAATGCTAAAGTGAACCACACCGCATATGATTCTTGCATTTAATGTTTTGTGCATTTAATGCAACCAAGATTATTATTTGGTGTGGTCGATTGAGCCTTGGATCTGCTTCATTTCTGTGTACATACTTTAAAATGATACCAGAGAAGGGATGGACCGCGTGGATCAAAAGATGCATCAAAGCGGGCCCACCCAAAGAAGACGCAATCCGCATCCGATCAGACCACTATATGCTACAGTGATCCTAGTTGCATTGGGAGCAATTCGTTGATCCAATCCATTGATGCAAACCGTTGATTGGGTCTAATGTACATTCCATGTGCTACCATGTAAACACCACAGCAATTCTACTAATATTAACCATTTGATAGATGGTCTTTAATCTTGACGGTCAAGATTGTTTAAACAACAACAATTTGATGCATCTATTTATTAGGGGCATCATGGATTTAGTATTGTAAATAATAACTCATTTTAGGCAATCACAACCATCCATCCTTAGCTTTCAAAAGGGATGGATTAGATCATCCAATTAATGCCATTTTTCCACTGTAGCCCATCAAATGTGTTATGGAATTAATAAACAGTTCAAATCAACCCATTGGATTGTCCAAGTGAACTAATGCAACTAGGAGCACTATAACTTTCAGTGCTATGTGAGTCTTGGATCATTTCTCTTCCAAGGTTGGAAATTGGAATAGAGCCCTCGAGACAATACAGTCGGGCACTTACGTGGACGTGGTTTGGCTGGTGACCACAACACTCGCAAGTAAGCTGATGTCAAAGCTTGTGGGCCCCACCATGATGTTTGTATTTTATCCACGCCGGCCATCCATTTTTTCAGCTCATTTAAGGACATAAGCTCAAAAATGAGGTGTATCCAAATCTCATGTGAAACACACCATAGGAAACAGTGGGGATTGAATGCTTCAGTTGAAAACTTTTTGGAACTTGCAGAAGTTTTGGATCAAGCTGATATTTGTGTTTTCACTTCATCCATGCCTGTGTGACATTATCAACAGGTTGGATGGCAAATAAACATTACAGTGGACCCTAAGAAGTTTTCAATGGCAGACATTCAATCAACAATGTTTTCCTATGGTGTGGTCCACCTTAGATTTTTATCAGCCTCAGTTTTGGGCTCAGGCCTAAAATGAGCTTAAAAAATGGATGGACAGCATGGGTAAAACACATATATGATGGTGGGGCTAACAAAGCTTAGACATTAGCTATCTGGCTGGTGTGGACCCAGCCAAACCCCGGTGCGTTTGAGTGTGCCCATGTTTGGGAAATGGAATCTTTACTAAACGCACCAGCTCTTATCACCTAATTAGAAATAACCCCCAAAAAGATTTTAAAGAGAGTCTTCTTCAAATTGAGACCAAAAAGATTTTAAGAGAGTCTTCTTCAATTTGAGGCGTCTCTTCATTTTAGGTCCACGAGGAAAATACCTTTGAAAGGTGATTAACTTTTTTCCATATATTTATACAATGATGGGTCCAAATCGTTGTTTACATGCTTTAGTGATCCGGACCATGATGAGAGGGTGTCCCCACCTTTTTTAAGGCGAGACTAATCCCTACGGATCCACATACACCGGATAAAGTATGAGAGGAGAATCGAACTTGTGTCCATGAGGAGATTCCTGTGACGTTGGTGCAGACATCCAAAGAACATTTTTGAAGTGCTTCTGTCAAATTAGACCAAAAAAGGGGGGCATTTAATAAAAATCATTTCAGAAATTAGGACCATTGGGCTATTTTGTCCTGCCCTCGGTAGGGGCGTGCCTTGAGAATGTCCTTGACATGGGAACACTAACACTTCATATTTGTGGTCAACAAATGAACGGTTACTAAAGTATTATGGTTGAATTGCAGGCACTGAGAAGTTGTTACATCTCATGCAAAAGCTCAAATTAAACGGTATGAATTGGGTGGCTCATTGAAGCTAGGTCATCACCTAAAGGTTAGATCGACTGACTGAATGGTGTTAATGTTTGATTAAAGTGCATCTGTTTATTGTATGACACCCATTACAATCAAATAGCCAGTGGTGAAATCCCACTGTGGTGTGAGTGCATGTGTGCGTGCATGAACTATAATTCTAAGTGTTTGCCCATGAGTGTTGGTGGATCACATTTACTTCCAGGGCCATTGGGAGTAAACGGAGGTAAATGGCATTTGGAGTTAGCTTGGATGGAAGTAAATGTACATAAATGAAATGAAATAAGAGTAAATGAGCATGTAAATGAAATCCCATCTACTGTAAAGCAACCTTACACCATGATATCGCTGTTTATACATGGCCCGCATGGATATTGACATATAATTGCAATCGTTGAGAAGAGTTACTTAAATTGTGGGAGGTCGGTGTCGCACTTATGATGCGTCATTGAAATGAAATTTTTAAATGCATGCAGCTTTGCTATGTACAATCAATGACTTCCCTAGATATGTAGTATTATTAGGATGGAGCATGAAAGACAACCTCGCTTGCTATAAGTTCTATTACATAAGTCATTATTGGTTTTTGCATAGATATCATAAGTATGTGTGATAAAAGGAAATTCAATGGCAAACTGACATTGAGGAAAGCGTCGAAACAACTGTCCGAGAATGAAGTGTAAACTCAAGTGAGTAAAATATACATAATATTCAGGAAAAAGTTTGATACCGAAGTCGGAAGAAGAATCGGGATGACAATAGGGGAAATGGAAATGCATCTAGTTGCAAGAAGAGAAGTATCTTCTTCGATTTATTATATTGAGCATGTAATATGCTGTGTCATGGCCTTGATGTGGCGCACATTGAGAAGAATGTATGCAACAATGTACTTGAGACATTGTTGAACATCGACGGGAAGATGAAGAATGGTGTGAAGTTTCGCCTAGACCTCCAAGAATTGAAGATAAGATGAACATTGAATCTAAAGCAGAGGTCATCGGCCAAAACATATTTGCTCCCTGCATACTTCACAATGACAACTAAGGAAAATGAAGATTTACGCAGACTTATAAAGGACGTGAAACTGTCGGATGCTATGCGACTAATATCTTATGATGTACCAATATCTAAATGAAGAAGATTTTAGAACTCAAGAGGCATGACACTCACACCCAAATCCATAGCTCAACTAGTAGACTGAGTGGAGATACCTTGTTTCAACACTTGAGGTCTTGGTATCGATCCCTAGCGGGGGTGGCTAACATGGAGTGTGTGTACTGACATGGGTGTGTACCAACAAGCTAACCCAAAAAAAAAAAAAGGGTGAAGAGGCATGACACTCATGTTTTGATGCAACAACTACTCCCGATAGTCATACGGAGGACATTACCTCTAAAGCTGAGCTTAATCTTACATGAATTAAGTAGATTCTTTAGAGATTTGTGTTCCAAAGGTGGCTAGATGCAGGATTTTGAGTTTCTTGAATTTCGAATTGCCTTAGTACTTTACGATATAGAGAGGATCTTCCTTCTGGCATTCTTTGATATCATGGTTGCATTTGTCCATACATTTAACGAATGCAGTGATGTTAACCGAACCAATACAACACTACTAGATGTATCCCATCAAAAGGTGTGTTTTAAGGTCTCAATAAAAACTTTCATTTGTCTTATTATACTATATCAAATCATGTAGAATTATATATCCCCTGTGTGACTATAGGTACGTAAAGAGACTAAAGTCCTACATTCGAAACAAAAGTTGACCAGAGGATTCGATTGCGGAGGGGTACCTAACAAAAGAATGCTTAACATTCTGTTATCAGTTCTTGCATGGTGTTTAGACAAGATTCAACAGACTGATCCAAAATTAGGACTTTAGGGAGGCAGGGTCAGGTTGTTCATTAGGGAAGATTAACATGCTTGTTATCGAACACATTCAAAGGATGTGGGCATATAGGTATATGTTGTTTAACACTGAAGTGGTTAAACCATTCATGAAGTAAGAATAATTTATTTGGAACGAACGTCAATTTAAAAGAATCTCACTAGTTTACGACTTATTCATCGAATTGAATTAAATGCAGTAAACACATGTGAGTGATTAAGGAGGAGATGCCACAAAGAGCACCGAGGCTCCTAGAATACATTCATAATGAGTAGTTTCCATATTGGCTTGGGAAGCACGTGGATCATGTTGAGAATGATTATGTTCTGAAAGAAGTTAGAAGCCTGGTTTAGGGCCCTAACTCCTTTACAAGAAGATTTAAAAGATACATCATTAATAGCTCAATGTTTCGTATAAAAGACTGTGAGAGAGACTTAAAAATGCAAAATAGTGGAGTTGTTGTAACGATGAAGACATTAAGCTTTATGAGTGCAAGTGACAGAAACTCGGTTGCAAGCGATGTGAATTACTACGGTGTTTTGACAAACATCATTGACCCGGATTATTTTTGGGTCTAAGAATGTTGTATTATTAATTACATTTGTAATTGGGTGGATGTAAGATCTCGAGACAGAGGAATAAAGAATGATGAATTTGGGTTCACGCTCGTGAATTAAAAACAATTATGACATACTTGTCGGAACCCATATAATGAGCCACATGTTTTTAGCATCCCAAATGCATTAGATATTTTGTCCCCGATCTCATAGAGCGTAATTGGCATGTTGTTATCAGGTCAAAATCGAGGAACTTATTCAAAATGGGCGAGGACAATTCCTTGAATGATAATGATATACAGCTGCAGAGCTTGCCTCGCGTTAATCATACACTTCTTCCAATGTATGATTAATGCAAGGCAAGCTTTGCAGGTGTGTATCATTATTGTCCTGACCCTTATCGAACAAGTCCCTCAGTTTTAACCTGATAAATGTCAATCACACTCTATGGGGTAAAGGATATAGAATACCTATTGTGCTTGAGATACTAAGACATATGACTCATCATTTGGGTTCCGACCAATATGTTATAATTGTTCAAAATTCACGAGCGCGAACTCAAATTCATCATTCTTTATTTTATTGCCCTAAGTTCTTGCATCCACCCAGTCACATTTAAATAATACAACTTTTTTAGACCCAACATAATCCAGCTCGATAATATCCATCAAAACTTCGTAATAATTTACACAGCCTGCAGTTGAGTTTCTATCAATTGCACTTACAAAGCTTAACGTCTTCGTCATCACACTAACTCCATTGTTCTGCATTTTCAAGTCTGTCGTACGGTCTTTTGTACGAAACCTAAAGACATTAATGATGTATCTTTTAAATATTCTTGAATGGAATTAGAGCCCCAAGCTAGGCTTTTAACTTCTTTTGAAACTTGATCATTCCCAACATGATTCACGTGCTTCCCGAGCCAATCTGAAAACTTCTCATTGTGGATACGTTCTAGGAGCCTCGATGCTCTTCAGAGCATCTCCTCCATAATCACTCTCATGTGTTCACTACATTTTATTCAATTCAATGAATATGTCATAAACTAGTGAAATCATTTTGAATTAACATTTCAAATAAACTATAATTACTATATGAATGGTTTGACTGCTTCGGATTTGAACAACATATCTATGTGCATATGTCCTATTAATGCGTTCAATAACAAACACGATAATCTTCCCCAATGAACAACTCACTCTCCCCCACCGAAAGTCCTCATTTTGGACCAGTTTGTTGAATCTTGTCTCAGCACCATGCAAATATCAAGGCTTCCAAATGTTATAGAGCAACCGTCCCTCATTCGAATGATTTTTTGATTACTATTTGTATCATTTTTCCCTGTAAAAATGCATTGCGATTGATATCTCAGGATTCTTTAGGGACTGTGTGTTTGGTGATGATAGCACGGGTTGCTAGATCTCATATGTAAGAAGGGCTATTAACTCAGTCGGTCCAAGGTTTAACATTGGATTTTCCATTTTCACTGTAGTCGGTCTAGGATTATCTGCCATGGATTTTTCAACTGTTCAAATGGAGGAATGACGAAATTACACCTCATGGTCAATCCACCCTTCCAAACGTGCAGATTGAGTACTAGTGAATTTATGGTACTAACAGTCCACCCTTCCAAATGTGCATACACAGGAGTGGCAAAATTACCATACTTTGGTCCACCCTTCCAAACGTGACAACATGATTCCGTATTAAATCCTAATTTGTGATGGTTGCTCCAAACATGGTGCGGTTGCTATATCCATCCAACGAGATTAAGAGACAATCACTGACAGGTGTAATTATTGCTTTAAAACCAATTCCATACCACATAATCCCATCTAATACCATGCGTCATACACCCCCTAAAGAATCCACTTCAAGCACAACTGAGTTCACGTTTGGAGGCAATATCTTTTGTACGTCTATCGAAAATAGTTATTAAATCAACATGAGTGGCATGACTCTTGAATTCTGAAATCATTTTCATTTTTAGATTAGTACATCGTGAGATATTACTCGCATAGCCATCCGGCACTTTCATGTTTCCTTTTCTTTAGTCACCATTGTGAAGCATGCAAGGATAGATATGTTTTGCCCAATGACATCAATTTGGGTGAAGTGATTATCTTATCTTCATTTCTTGGAGGTCTAGATGAGACTTCACACTGTCATTTATCTTCCCATTGATATTCAACAATGTCCTAAGCATGTTGTCGCATACATTCTTCTCGATGTGCATCATATCAAGGCTGTGATGTAACATATTATTTGTCCAATATGACAAATTGAAGAAAATACTTTTCTTCCAACTAGATGCCTTTCCCTTTCCATTTCCCTTACTATCATCCCAACTCCTATTCTTCCCAACTTTGATATCAAACTTCTTTCCAAATATTATGTTAATTTTACTCACTTGAGCTAACATGTCATTCCCAAACAGTTGTTTTGGTGCCTCCCTCAACTCCAGTTTGCTATTGAAGTTCCTTTTATCACATATATACTTGTGATATCTATCCAAGAACTAACAATGACTCGTGCAACAGAACTTACGGTAGTGCGTCAACCATTGGGAGTCTATATCCCTATTGCAGTTAAGAAAAGTGAGGCTACCTTTCATGCTCCATCCTAACAATATTGCATATCCAGGGAAGTTACTGGCTGTCTATAACAAAGCCACATGCATTCAAAAATTTGACTTCGACAACGCGCAAGTGTCGACACCGATCTCCCACAATTTAAGCAATTCTTCTATCAATGTCTGTAGATACAAGTCAATATCATTGACTACATCGTGCGTGCTAGTTATAAGCAGTAACATCATGATGTAAGGTTGTTTCATGCACATCTACAAAGGCAAATTGTACAACATCAAAATAACAAGCCTTGTGTTGTGAGCAATAGAAAGTGGGATCTATTAAATAGACGTTTCAAGATGATTTGTACTTGTTCTATTTCTTTGCCCAATCTTGACTATCCCTTTTCCATGATGTTGATCCGACGTTTAGAATCACCAAATTGGAATGATTTTTCCACCATGGCTAACCCTTAGTTATATGAATGAATGGACCGTTCACATTGACGATGGGTCACCTCATGTGTCATTTAAAAGGTTTAGGGACATTTCTAATCCCCATGAAGGTAGGGACATTAGCAACACCCGTGTGTGTGTGTGTGTGTGTGTGTGTGTGTGTGTGTGTGTTGGACGTAGGCCGGTGGGGCCCACTGGTGAGCAATCACTAGTGGGTGGGTCCCATAAGTTTAGGCATCTTCCGGCCTTTCTCCTTTTCTGTTATATTTCAAATTCAAAATTGAATTTGATTTATGATAGGAGATAGGGATAAGACCGGATGATATGGTCTCATCCAAACTCCCCTCCTTTCCTATAAAAAGGCATGCACTCTCTCGCATTATGAAATATACAAAATATTGAGAGTATACAGAGAGAGAAATATTGTGCACGAGAATCTGTCCATTCTGGCTTGTCCTTGGGATGATCTAATTCATATATCGCGATCTGGGGCCACTATATACCGTAGGATCAGAGTTGTGAATAGTTCCATCTGCTCCAGTAGTAGATAAGCGGGCCGTTGGAGCGTCAATCTTCTACTTTGTAAAGGTTCCAAACATCGTGTAGACCGTCAGATCTTGAGGGCTCACCTTCCGTGCTTCCCTACAGTGATTTCAGAGCATATTTAACGGCGGATCTTCGATTATATTCATCTAAAAAGGTAAGTAACCCATCCTTTTTTTTTTTGGATTGGAATCCATGTGTATGGTGGATTAGATTTGGATTTTGTATACACGTATGCCATGTGCAAGTGAACCCGACAATGATGGACCAAGGTGATCATCTAGACCTTTATGATTCCATACACCTTGTGTATACGCATGGAGTACTACATGTGGACCATTCCATAAACAAATAACATGGTATACATAAGTTGTTGTATTCAACTACAACACGTGTACATGAATTGCTTGTGACATATCTCAACTTAAATACGTGTAAACATAAGTACTTGAGTGATGTGCACGTGTACACATCAGACCCATGTGTACACGTGTTCACACATCAGTCCCATGATTACACATGTTGGATGATGTATACATGTGTTGGCAATTATACATGCACACGAATTAGCTGATGTACACACGAATTGTACATGCACATGAATTGGCAGCTGTACATGCACACGAATTGGCTGATGTATACATGAATTGGCTGCTGTACATGCACACGAATTGGCATCTGTATACATGCACACGAATTGGCTACTGGATACATGCACACGAGTTGGCAGCTGTATACATGTGTTGGCAGCTGTACATGCACACGAATTGTACATGCACACGAATTGGCTGATGCACACGAATTGGCTGATATACACACGTGTGTTATATATGACTGATGTACACACGTGTTATATATGGCTGATGTACAAGTGGGCCCATGTGTCATATATGACTGTCGTATAGGTTGATGTGCTTCATATCAGCTACAAGCAATACTTGTTGTATCGTAATACACTACTAATAAATAGCTACCGTGAATGTGAGAGGAGGATTGGTTGATATACACCATACCAGCAATATCCATGTTGTATTGAACTACACCACTGCTATTGCAGAAACGGATTGACTGATGTTCATAACATCAGCCATAGTGACGTCAGCTATTCATGTGGGTCTGATCACATGGTATAACATGAATCCAAACAGTCCATCCATCAGGCGCATGGGCATTCTTTTTTCATGGAGTGTTTCTGAAAACTCATCTTGGCCATCATGGATAATGTGTTGGGATAGTTTGGAACTTCCGATGAAAGGGAATTGTGGACATGAAATCATCCAAGACATGGTCCGCTTAACTGGAGGGTGTGGATTCATAGGGTCGTATCAGATCCTATCCATGGGGATGTATCAGATCCTATCCATGGATCTATGTTGGGCATAGTTTGATTGGAGTCTGATTGAATTCAATTGAACAAGATTGGACCCAATTATGACCAAGTCGACTTGGATGAGTCACACCCATAGTCTGGACCCACATGAATGGAGTGTGTTTGCTGCACCAAAATCCAACTATGATGCATTTATAATGACCTACCAAATAAGATAAGAGTTATGCTCTGGTGGGCTAAGTGTATAGGAACCCTCCATTAGGTCCAGTACCCATCCGCTACTTGGCAAAAATCACAGGAATCAAATGGTTTTAATATCCCATTATTTTTTTTATTGAGGTGATGAGGGCGGTTGGCTTGGGTCCGTAGAAAAGGGTCCTGTCAGTGTTGCTGGCTCGGCTGTTCTTAGATGAGCAGTTGAGTCATGTAACTTGGGCGAAAGCCTAGGCTACTTGGTTCCTAGAGTGGAGGGTACTATGTTAACCTGGGTTACGGGTCAGTGCTGACTGCTGACTCAGGCATAATGTGCCCAACGGTTTTAAATTAGTCGGACCACCATTTTTTAAGATGGTCCTAAGAGATATAAGCTAGAATGATGTGGCCCACCTGAACCTTGAATTATTTATTTATTTTTATTTCATGCTACTACTTTATACCTGTTTTTTAGATTTGATCTAAGAATCATGAATATGAATGTTGTTTCCATTCTTCTTCACTATTGATCTAGAGCTCATTAGTGAACAAAACGATCATCAACCATGATGATCAATGTTGATGAACGGATCCATCATCAACAATGATCATTAATGGTAATGGTCGGATCCATCACTAATGGTCATGATCACAGGTGAAGATTGTACTTTCTTTATATCTAAGCACTTGATTTTTCCTTTCTGATGATGATGTTAATATGCATGAAAATATTCGGCTTAATGTGTTTAGATTTAAGCCCCCTTATTTTTCATTGAAAAAATATAGAAAAACTTATTGCTTAGATACTCCCTATACACATATAAAGGTTGTGCATAACCTGAGTGGGAGTTTATTCTCCTCCACTAAATGATGCATGCAACTAAGTAATGGTAGGTTGCACGTTTTATAAATTTATTCTTATAAAAGTATTAAACCCATCTTAATTAGAGAACTTGATTGTTCTGCACCGCCCATTCGGGTATGTGGACTTTCAGATCTCATTAAGATATGTTAACTGCTTTTATACTTTGAAAATTTATATAACACGTAGAAATGTTGATGATTAGTGTTAATACCTTAGATCATAGCTAAGTAGTGATACTCATGCACTGTAGAGATGGCCACCAAAGCGTTAATCGCTGAACAACTAAAAGGACAACATTTCGACGGCAACAACTACGAATACTGGTCCTGCGCAGTGCGATGCCTTCTAGACGAGGACGATATATCTCACACACTCGATGTAGTTCAAGAGGAACCCATCCTAGCTGAAAACGAAAATTTATAAGAACATAGGGTTGCGATGACTCGCTATAATAAGTGGTGAAAACAAAATCGTTCAGCCCGTAATGTCCTTCTTAGCACTATGCACAAAGAACTCATACCTACATATGAAGTGCATGAAACCGCTAAGGGAATCTGGGAAGCACTGACAGATGCCTATGCGTAGAAGTCAGATGCGAGAGTTAGGGCAATGGAATTGGAATTTCAGGAGTAAAGGATGCCTGTCGGCTGTCCCATCAAAGATCATATTCGTAAGATAGAGCAAATGATAGGTGCCCTTAGGAATGTTGGGTGCAAATTGATTGAAAATCAGAAGATTATAGCCATGCACTGTTCCTTGCCTGAATCTTGGGCCCAAATCAAAAGAATTCTGCACCATACTGATTCTATCACTACGTTCAGAGACTTTTGTGGCCACTTGGTACGTGAGGTTGAAATGAATGCAATTCAGCCAGGTTCGGCTAAGGCCTCTATAGTAGAGACCCATAAGAGAAAAGCTAACAATAAACGGTTCAAAGCTCGCAACAAGGCGAAGAAGAATAATCAAGAACAGAAGACCACATCACCTGCTCCAAATCTCAAGAAGGGGTGCCCATCAGAACCCCGTAAAAATAATCTGCTTTGTCTGTGAAAATTCCGGCCATTTTGCTCTGCAGTGTGTCCACAAAAAGACGGTAATTTCTCAGTCACAAGATACTTTGCATGTAGGCGTTTGTTTTGAAATCCTTTCCATTGATACTATATCTAACGAGTGGATTTTGGATTCAGGCGCAACAAAGCACGTGACACAGAGTTGTCGAGGACTCGAGGAATTCCAGCCTGTAGCCAAAGGAAGTTACAAGTTGTACATGGGTAATAACGCTGTTAAAGACGTACTAGGGATTGGCGTTCTCCATCTCCGTACGCGCATAGGGCAAACAATAATCCTTCGTGATACTCTTTTTGCACCGGGGATGCGTCGGAATTTAATTTCTGTTTCTAGGTTATTATTTGATGGTTTTGATATTCGATTTTCCGAGACAAGAGTTTCTTTGAGACGGAATAACCTCATCTTTGCATGGAAAAATTTAATTTCAGATTTATTTATTCTAGACGTAGATTATGATAATGCACCTCTTGCTTTATCTGCTATGTCGAATAAAAATGTAGTATCTGAATCTCAAAAATGGCACGCGAGGTTAGGTCACATAGGAAAGGATCGTATGACAAGACTATTACGTTCTGGTCTGCTAGAGTCCTTATCCAAACTTGATTTGTCATTTTGTGAACATTGTGTGTCCGGGAAGACATCGAAGAAACCATTTCCCAAAGTGGCTAGGTCCAAGGGCACACTAGAGATAATTCATTCAGATATCTGTGGACCCTTTAATGTACATACCAGAAACACATGTTAATACTTTGTCACTTTCATTGACGATTACTCGCGCTATGGATATGTGTATCTCATCTCACACAAATCTGAGGCTTTTGATTGTTTTCTTAAATATAAAGCTGAGGTGGAAAATCAGCTTGAGAAAAAGATTAAAATCTTTTGATCTGATAGAGGTGGCGAGTATATATCTGAAACGTTTAAATCATATTGTGAAAATGTTGGAATTGTTCGGCAGTACACAATGGCTTACACTCCACAACAAAACGGTGTTGCAGAGAGAAGGAATATGACACTATTGGACATGGTTAGATCGATGATGGCACAAACCAATCTCTCTACCACATCTGGGGAGACGCACTGTTAACAGCCGTCTACGTCCTTAATAGAGTCCTATTCAAATCCATTCCTAAGACTCCATATGAGATATGGTCTGAGAGGACTCCTTCTTTAGCCAACCCACGCCCTTGGGGATCTTTGGGATATATTTTGCTACCTACTCAACATAGAGGCAAACTTGATAGTAAAATCATTGAATGTGTGTTCATTAGGTACCCTATGCATTCAAAGGGATATGTTCTAGTTTATGAGGACCATGGACGATGGATTGAGATAGAATCCCGAGAAGTGACCTTCGTTGAAGATAGATACCCAAGCCGAATAAAGCAAAATGTTCTAATAGAACTTTTTGAAATACCCGATGTATCTCAGGAGAGTGGGAGTTCTGCTCCTCAAGATGAAGATGCTCCTATAGTTCACCAGGATAGTGGGAGGACATCTCAGCAGGCTCCTGAGTTACGTCGAAGCGAAAGAGGATTGATTCCTCGAAGATACTTCGATATTGAGGGGTAAACATTCTCTTGCGTTGCAGTTGATGATGATGAACCTGATTCGTATCAGGATGCATTATTATCTTCTAACTCGGCCGATTGGGTAAATGCTATGGACGAAGAGATCGCTTCCATGAAGAAGAATAAAGTCTGGAAACTTGTTGATCTGCCTTCCAATCGCAAAGCGATAGGTAATAAATGGGTACTTAAGATCAAAAGAAAGACAGATGGTACAGTGGACAAGTATAAAGCACGATTAATTGCTAAAAGTTTTACACAACAAGAAGGCATTGATTACGAGGAGACCTTTTCACCTGTTGCAAAGTTCTCCTCAATCCGCATGATCTTGTCCATTGTCGCAAGTTTAAACTTAGAGTTATATCAGATGGATGTAAAGACCGCATTCTTAAATGGTGACTTGGATGAAGAGATATACATGCAACAACCCATGGGTTATGTGGACAAAAAGCATCCAAAGAAAGTCTGCAAGTTGTTAAAATCTATCTATGGGCTGAAGCAATCTTCAAGACAGCGGTACATGAGGTTCCACTTGACCATCACCACTTTTGGATTCACGATGAGTGAAGAAGATCATTGTGTATACATGAAACGGTCTGGAAGATCTTTTCTGATACTATCTCTATATGTATACGATATCCTGTTAGCTGGTAATGACATGCAATTGTTAATATTGACTAAAGATTGGCTATTCTCGAACTTTGAGATGAAAGACCTCGGTGAAGCCAACTTTATTCTTGGGGTAAAAATCATCAGGGATCACCCTAAGAAATTTTTAGGCTTGTCTCAAGCAACCTATATACAAAAGATCTTAGAGCGGTTCAGGATGAAAAATTCAAAAGCTGTTAAAACCCCTATGGATAAAGCTACCAAGCTAGACAGGAAATCGTGTCCCCAGACTGAAGCCGAGAAATTGGCTATGTCCTCAGTACCTTACGCAAGTGTAGTTGGGAGCTTAATGTATGCTATGCTGTACACTAGACGGGATATTAGCTATGCAGTTGACATAGTCTGCCGTTATTAGAGTAACCCGGGACAGTCTCATTGGCAAGCCGTCAAACGTATATTCCGCTATCTCAGAGGAACAAAAGACCTAATGTTGTGTTATGAAGGAACAAGCCTCGAGCTCAAAGGATATTCTGGTGCTGCTTGGGGTAATGACGCCGACAAGGGAAAGTCCACTTCAGGGTATGTATTCTTACTCGGAGGAGGAGCTATCTCATGGTCGAGTAAGAAATAGACATCCACAGCTCTTTCAACTATGGAGGCCGAGTACATTGCATGTTGTGCTGCAGTTCAGGAGTGTGTATGGGTTCGCAGATTTCTATTGAGTCTGAGTGTTGTACTGAGTGTTAGTCAGCCTATATCGCTGAAGATAGACAATACTTTTGCCATTGACTTGGTAAAGGACCCTAAACACCACCAGAAATCCAAGCACAATGAGATCAAGTATCATTACGTCCGTGATCAAGTGAGAGATAAGAAGGTCGCCCTCAGCTACATTCCTAATAAGGAGATGATGGCTGATCCCATGACGAAATCTATAGCTAGAGATCTATTTCAAGTTCACGTCAGGCAGATGGGATTAAGGAAAGCTTGACTGATGTACTTGTTTTGTAGTACCTTTGATCTTTCATTAATGAATATTATATTCCTTTTTATTCAGTATTGAACACTAATATAACTAGGTATGAAGATCATCAGCATTTACCTTGAAATCATGTAGGATTTCTATTTTTTGTCGGCAGGCCAGTCACCCACTCGCACGGGTTGACCAACCTTGAATGTACAAGAGAGGTACATTTGGGGATATGTTTATACATTGAGGTATGAACTTCCCTTTATTGTGAATAATAAGGGATGAGGATATGAGCGAGTCGTATCCGCCTACAATCTTATAAAGATTGAAGATGAGACTGATAAAGTCGAATAACATAATCGTACCATTCCGTTACATGCGATCAATGTTATTGCCTGAAATTAAAGCCAGGTTATGAGGTTATGAGATGAGTCGTACCTTATGTAGAATGACCTGCGTATTGTAGACCCGACATTCACCTAGTATTGTCTACTTTACGACGTGGATTGTAGCCACGTGCAGGGACCTATTACCTACAGATTGCTTTGATTCGATCTAATCATTGCAACGTGCGAGTAGCCAGTCCCGTAGTTAACTCTTTGTGTCCTTAGCTACCCTCCTCTTGTGTATATGAGGATGAGATTGAGTGTTGCTACTTTAGTGTACGATGACGAAAGGTCCTTGATTGACCAGACTCAGTTACGCTAGGAAAGCAGCTTGATTAATTCCAAATTACACATCTGCGTGGGGAAGATCCCGTGACAGCTGCACTAAGTTTCTAGAAATATAAATACGCACTTGAAGACTTATCCGCCGGCAGTATCGAGTTGTTTTTATTAGACTTTTGCAAACAGTATTTTTCTTAAAAAGCATATATATATATATAAGTATTGCTTTGAATTGGTTTTATTCGAAGTTTGTGAAAAATCAAGTTTTCATAATAACTCGATAAGTTGGATAAGTGCGTATGTTGGCTGAGTACTCCAGGTCGGGAATTAACTCCATCCAGTGTGGTTATGCGAACTAGGACAGGCATTGCAAAGCTTGTGTTATTGAGTACTAGTCAGGTGGTCACTTAGTACTTAAGCACCTGTGAGAAGATTATGGTGATCCAGCTGGTCCCACGCCTATGATTCTTTTAATCGCGATGTTTGGTTTTTGATTGTTATTAGGCAAGTTAGATGGACAAATCTTTTGTGCCTATCCCACAATGTGATTGAGTGAAAGATGTTGGACGTAGGCCGGTGGGGCCCACTGGTGAGCAATCACTAGTGGGTGGGTCCCATAAGTTAAGGCATCTTTCGGCCTTTCTCCTTTTCTGTTATATTTCAAATTCAAAATTGAATTTGATTTATGATAGGAGATAGGGATAAGACCGGATGATATGGTCTCATCCAAACTCCCCTCCTTTCCTATAAAAAGGCATGCGCTCTCTCTCGCATTATAAAATATACAAAATATTGAGAGTATACAGAGAGAGAAATATTGTGCACGAGAGTCTGTCCATTCTGGCTTGTCCTTAGGATGATCTAATTCATAGATCGCGATCCGGGGCCACTATATACCGTAGGATCAGAGGTGTGAATAGTTCCATCTGCTCCAGTAGTAGATAGGCGGGCCATTAGAGCGTCAATCTTCTGCTTTGTAAAGGTTCCAAATATCGTGTAGACCGTCAGATCTTGAGGGCTCACCTTCCGCGCTTCCCTACAGTGTGTGTGTGTGTGCGCGCGCGCGCACGCGCGCATAGTTATATAGGTACCCAACTCGACAGAATATTTAAAAATTAAGCCGAAAGCACTTGACACAAACCCGGCCCAACTTTTAAACAAGTTTGAAAACTTATCCAGATAGTGGTTCAGACTATCGTCTTATACAACACAGTTTTGGTCGTGTCATATTGGATTCAATCATAAGAGGTCCAAGTCACACCCCGCTACAAGATATACCCCCAAATTGGTTCTGATTTGGTGAAAAATCAATACAGGAATGAATATTAGACAAGGTCAATGTCGAACGCAATGCCACCAAGACAATTTGCCTCCATGGAAGGCAAAAGGTGGGAAGCATTTTCACCAAGGTGCACTACATGGCAACATCCATAGGGCACACTACAAATGAACAATGAACATTTTTAGTACCAGCACCATCACATCAAGAGAAGTACAACATATAGTGATAGAAAGCTACATGACACAAGTACCATAGTGAGACAACTTGGCCTGGGTATGGCTTTTCCATTTTAAAAACTAGTGTTAGAGATGGCCATCCGTTTTGAAATGTTTGGGAAACACTCAAATTGTACATAAATGATATGGTACACCAAGTTCATAGCATTCGGAAAAAAAAAACCATGCACATCGTAAATTGCAACACAAAATAATGACTCATTCGGGAGAGAATTAATATACCCGGTTCTCTTTCATGGTGTAGACTTTCCTGCAAAGTGCTGCATGTCGGAAACATTTTCAACACGTATGAGATCCTTAAAGCATGCACCAAGTGAAGGCATTCACTATGACAGTTTTAAATGGGTTAATATCGACTTAAAACTCAAATCACCCTTCCCTTTGCACTTTGGAAGAAACTTATGAACCATTTCGAAATATTCCCAACCTTTCTCATCTGTACTGAGCAAGCCTACTAACACGCGTGCAGTAGATTCATCAGGTTGAAAACCTCTATCCACCATTTCATTGAGAAGATGTGTTGCCCTAAGGTTCTCATTCTTGAGGAAAAAGCCACGGACCAAGATATTGAATGTCGCAACACATGGAGGGCACTTCTTTTCTTCCATTTGCAAGAACAATTCATAAGCTTCATTCATCAATCCTTCTTTACAAAGGCCATTGATTAAAATGTTGTATGTTTTCACATTGGGCTGCAATCCTTTGGTAGAGATTTGATTGAAAAATTCCCGTGCAACTTCTAGTTTACCAGCTTTGCACATCCCATCAATGAGAATGTTGAAAGTTACAACATCAGGTTCAAATCCCTTGCTTTCAATAACATGAAAAAGTTCCACTGCTTCAGTAAGCTGCTGATTTTTGCACAATCCATCCATCAAGATGGAGTATGTGAAGAGATCAGGACAATACCCATTAGCTTGCATCTCATTGAAGAGGTCTTGTGCAGCCACAACTCTCCCTGCCTGGCACAACCCACCCATAAGAGTGTTGTAAGTGATGGCTTTGGGCTTCAGTCCCTTGAAAGACATTTCCTGAAAGAGCTGGATAGCTTTGTCCATCCTCTCTTTCTTGCAATAGCCATTGATCAACACATTATAGGAAAAAACATCAGGTTCATGACCCATGCCCACCATGCAATCAAAGAGTTTCATCGCCTTCTCCATTTGACCTTTAATACAATATCCATCCATGAGTGTATTATATGTGGTTATATCAGGCTGTTCACCTCTCTGCATCATTACTTCAAACAGTTGATGTGCATCATCAGTCATCCCTTCTTTGCAAAGAACGTCCATCAAGATGTTGAAGGTTATAGTGTCAGGTGAGATATTTCGATCGCCCATTTCACCGTACAACCTCATGGCTTCCTTCCATTGGCCCAATTTGCATAGGCCACGAACTAAAGAGCTGTAAGTGACCACGTTCGGCAAAATTCCGTTACTAATCATCTCAGAGAAAAGTTTCAGTGCATCCTTTATCAACCCATCTTTGCAGAGACAATCTATCATTGTGCTATATGCCACAACATCAGGTCTGCTACATCTACCGCCCTCGTACATCTCATAGAACAACCGAAATGCCATTCTCGTGTTTCCTGTTCTGCAAAGCCCATTCAAGAGAGTAGTGTACGTAACTACATCAGCTGGGTAGCCCATATATAACATCTTGACAGAGAACATGGCTGCATCTGCCACTCTATCCTCCATACAGAGTCCCTTAATCATGGTACTTATAGTTACAGTATCTGGTTCGTAGCCATGTTTGAAGATATCCCCAAAGACAGCGAAGCCAAGATCGACGCGATTGAAGTGGCAGAAACAATTGAGAAGGATGTTGAGGGTATATAAATTGGGTGTGACTCCAATCAAGCTCACCTTTCGGCAAAAAGAGAAAATAGCAGCATAAGCTGCTCTATCCTCCATGCAAAGCCCCTTAATCAAGGTACTTGTAGTTACAATGTCTGGTTTGTAGCTACGTTTGAGGATGTCCCCGAAGACAGCGAAGCCGAGATCGATATGATTCAAGTGGCAGAGACAATTGATAAGGATGTTGAGGGTACATAAATCAGGTGAGACTCCGATCGAGCTCATCTTTCGGTAAAGGGAGAAAATGGTAGGATAGTGGCTTGTCCTGGAAATGGCGCGTAATAGCTGGTTGAAGGTCGAATCTGGGGGCAAAGGTCGAATGAGAAGCATATGATCAAACAGTTGCAATGCATCCTGCAAATTAATAACAGTGTCTCTCGACTTACACAGGCTTTTCACGAAATCTGCGATGTGGGTTCGATTCGAAAGATTGTCGAGAGTCGGATTCGAATTGGGACTCGGACTCTTTCGCAGAGTTTTGGAATTATCAGATGCAGCAGCAGCAGCAGCAGTCTCAAGAAAATCAGGAGAGTTGGAAAGGTTTTTACTCTTTCGAGCCGCTGCAGAGACAGAAGCAGCAGCAGCACTTCTTCTCAACACTGGCATTGAGATTGAAGAGTATGCTATTCTCTCTCTCTCTCTCTCTCTCTCTCTCTCTCTTCTTTCATCCTGACCCCTGGATGGACTCCATACAGGCGGAAATCGGATTGTGTACGGAGTAACTCAGTAAGCTCACTTTGTTGGGCCACTGTGAATTTAATGTTTGTGTTTCATCCACACTGTCCATCCGTTTTTCCAGCTCATTTAAGTGGTTGATCCCAAAATAGAAGATTATCTAAAACTCAAGTGCACCATACCACAGGAAACAGTGTAAATAATGATTTCCACCGTTGAAACCTTTCTAGGTTATACAGTGATGTTTATTTGTCATCCAAACTGTTAATAAGATCACATAAAAATGGATCAAGGTAAAAAAACAAATATAAGCTTAATCCAAAACCTCTGTACCGTCCAGGAATTTTTCAACGGTAGACATTCAATTCACACTGTTTACTGTGGTGTGATCCATTTTAGCTTTGTATATGCTTGAGGGACCTAAAATGATCTAGTAAAATGGTGAACGGATTGGATAAAATATATAAATCACGGTGGGCCCCACTGTTTACTCAGTACGCAATCTTCCATCCGTCCATCCACTTTTACAGATCGGGTGTGATCTGGAGTAAAATCCAAGGCTCACGTTGACCACACCACAGGAAGCAGCGGTGATAATGACTCCCACCGTTGAAACCTTCTTAGGGCTCATCATAACGTTTCTCTGCCCTCCAAACTTATTCATAAAGTAACGTATGCGTAAATGATAGGAAAACACAAAAAACTTCGGCTCCCAAGACATTTTTAATGGTGAGCCTTTAATCCCTATTGCTTGAGCATTGGATCTGCCTTATTTTTTCACTCAGGTCGAGTCAAGTTGAGTTACTAGGTGACTCGAACTTGACTCAGTTTGAGTTCAGATTAGATGAAGTCAACTTGATTAGGGTCAACTCACCCACTCAGTTCAAATTGAGTTGGATATGAACGAGTCGGACCTGGTTCTCTTCTTGCCACAAGCAGTAAATCTTGCTTTCTTGCGTCAGGGTTGGTTCATGTTATCATTGAAGTTATTAGAACTGTTGCATTAAATACAGTGTGTGATAAGTAAGATATTTCTGATTATGACAAGCAAAAAATCCGGATTAAATTACCGAGGTAGATTGAAGCTCAAACGGACTACAAGATAGTAAATAGTGGTGAGGGAAACGCTGGGCATTGAAATTTTAGTGGGTCCAACGTGATATTTATATGCCGTACAAAACGTTAATGAATTAGAACTTCAAACAAGTTGAGAAAATTCTAATCAATTAATTAATACTACCTAGGTTCAGTGGGAATGGTCAATGCTAAATCCATCAGGAAATTGGAATAGCCGATTTGGGTCCCAGGAGATCCATTTTAGGTGGTCCAAATCAGGCCCATTTTAAAAGGGAGACCGGACTAATAAGTTCAGGTCTAGTTAATTTTGAGACGTGTCAGGCCAGACCCATTTAGTAATTAGGGTCAAACTTTTGGACCCATATCCACTTATCCTCGGACTGGGTCCAATGACCTGTTGGATGACATGACCCATGTGTGGAGTGGATTAGGTGCAGCCCTTATCACAGGGCCCACCTGTTCCACTAGAGATTTGGATCTGCTTCATTTTTAGGCACATGCACTAAAATAATCTGGCAAAACAGATGGACCGCGTGGATATAGAATACATGCATCAAGGTAGGCCCTACTGTAAGGGTCGCACCGTCTTAGGTGAGGCCGAGGCTGCACCTAATCCACTCCCCCCAAGTGCAGCCCTGGGACATGATCTGCTCCGGTGGAAACCAACTTTGGTCCACCAATCGTAGGGCCTACTGCTTGTCCCACCCATGATGGCACAAATATGGTTTTGCTAATAGATGATCCGAACCATCTGCCCCATCCTATTATGGCACCCGTCGTGGTTACACAAATGTAACAATCTTAAAGGATTGGATTGGAGCATTAAAGGTGACCGTTGAAAACAAGGTAATTGGGCTAAATGTAGACTCGATGGGGTTCTGTTATTGGGCCAGTCTAGACTTAGGAAGTCGAAATTCTGAATAGACCCATCTTCCGCCAAATTAAAATCCAGGAATAAAACAACACAAGCCTTGCCCACTTATAGAATTATAATGATTGTAAGTTAAGGACTCATGTCCAAGTTCACCATTTTCATTTTGAATTTCCACTCCCTATTAAATAGACCTAATGGGTGAATGAGATTCATAGACGAAGGAATCATTCCTTTCTTGATTAATGCTCTTCTCAATGGTGAATCAGCTACCCTACGAAATAGAAAAGAAGTAATAGAACCTAAGATTGCTACTGAATAAACTCTATTGACATTTTCAATAATAAATTCTCTAACCATTGTACTCGTCCAATAAAATCATGTTTCACTTGGAAGCTTGGTTTTGTTGAAATTTTCTTACCAACACATTTGTGGATTCCGCTAAATCATTAAACATGGCGGATACTCATTCTTTGATTAGTGATTCACCAACACTAGATTAATGAATGCTCTCTTGAAAATCGGCCAAAAAGTAACAAAAGTATGCTTGGTTTCCACTATCACATGAGTACTTATCCTTCATTTTTGCTTGGTCCACCCTCCATCATGTGAGCTAACCTTTGATGTGGCCTGGTGGATACTCATTCTTTGATTAGCGATTTACTAGCACTAGATTAATGAATGCTCTCTCGAAAATTGGCCAAAAAGTAACAAAAGTATGTTTGGTTTCCACTATCACATGAGTACTTGTCCTTCATTTTTTCTTGGTCCACCCTTAATATCCACCGTCCGTCGTGTGAGCTAACCTTTAATGTGGCCCCAACTTGGCCCTATCTTCTATCTGAACCATCCATTGTGTGGGGCCAACTTTCAATGTGGGCAATTCAACATGTGGGCCCACCTTGGATATGTTCAATCCATCATGTCGGACATTGGATGCATTCCGTCCATCATGTGAGGCCAACCTTTAATGGATCATCTATCATGTGGGGCTCACCATCAATATTATTGTCCATTGTGTGGGACTAACCTTTTTATTTTATTTTATTTTATTTTAAACACACGCACACATACCCCCACACACTCACACAGTAGTGGAATTTCACCACCTATGGGTACTCGAACCCTTGACCAGGTGTTGAAACTCCTAAGGGTCTACCGCCAGAGCCAGAATAAGGCCACCATCATGTGAAACTCACCTTTTTTTTTTTTTTCTTTTTTTTATAACACATGCACACATACCCCCACACACTCATGCCGTGGTGGGATTACCCACCTTTGATGTGGGTAATCCTTCATGCAGGGCCCACCTTGGATGTGGCCATTCATCATTAGGGCCAACTTTTGATGTAGACCATTCATTATGTGAGGCCCATCTTCAATATTCACCATCCATCATATGGGCCCTAAGTTGGTTGTGGGCCCCATCATCAGAGCCTGACTTTTGATGTGAACCATCCATTATGTGGGGCCCACCTTGATAGAGTCATTCATCATGTGGGCCCACCTTCAATATCCACTATCCATCATATGGCCCCCACGTTGGATGCGGGACGCCCATCATTAGAGGTTGACCTTTGATGTGGACCATCCATTATGTGGGGCACACCTTAATTGGGGTCATCCATCATGTGGGGCCCACCTTCAATATCCACCATCCATAATGTGGGCCGTCCATTATGCAAGGCTCGCCTTGAAAGTGGATTGTCCATTATGTGGGGCCAACCATCATGTGGGACCTACCTTCAATGTCCACCATCCGTCATGTGGAGCCCACCTTTGATGTGGACCATCCATCATGTGAGCCCCACCTTCAATGTGGGTTTTCCATCATGTGGGGCTCCCAATGGATGTGGGCCATTCATCATTAGGGCCTAACCATTGATGTGGACCACCCATTATGTGGGGCCCACCCTGATGTGGGTCATCCATCACATAGGCCCACCATTAAAGTTAATTAACCATCATGTGAGCCCACCTTCAATGTCCATTACCCATCATATAGAGCTCACTTTTGATGTGAATTGTCCATCGTGTGGGCCCTACCTTTGAAATGGATTGTCAATCATACGGTGCCCATTTTGAATGTAGGCCATTTATCATTAGGAACCAACCTTTGACATTGACCATCTATTATGTGGGCCAGCATTAATATGGGTCCTCCAACCTTTGACGTTGACCATCTATTATGTGGGCCAGCATTAATATGGGTCATCCATCATGTGGGGCCGACCTTTGATGTGGAGCATCCATCTCATGGAAAGATGAGAAAGAGAGAAGTAGAAAAGAAGTTGAAAAGCAAAATAAAAACTCATGGAGATAAGTAATTTATTAACTTAGATAGGTTAAAAATGTTAGTATCCAAATGACGCCTAAGGTTGAGAAGTTTGTTAAGTCCAAATTACTATTCAAGTGAGAGCAGAAGGGGACCTTACTCTTGCTCAGGTGGTAGACTTTTAGGAGTTTCAACACCTGGTCAAGGGTTCAAGCACCGGTGGTGAAATTCCGCTATGGTGTGAGTGTGGGTTATGCGTGCGTGTGTAAATATATATTTTTTAAAAAAATCAAAGTGAGAGTAGATGGGCCATAGCTAAAAAAATTCACGTTGATCCTAATTCACTCGTCTTTTGATGGCCACCGAATTGAAAGTTAGGATTATTTGGTCGTTATAATTTCTTGATTATGAGTCATCTATGATGGGGACCACTATGTGAATGGTTCTGATTAAGGCACACGAATGCCATGTGTACAGCAGCCAATTGCATGCGCATGAGCAGCCATAGTCCGCCAAACTATCAAATAACATAACTCCTCATTTTGGAGAAGTGGATATCAATCTTCTATAATAAGGGTAATATCCAGCTCTTGTAAACTAGACATCCAACCATCGCATAGGGTGGACCCCACCATGACCTGATCTGGCCCATTCATCCCATAAAAACTCTTGAATATCGTTTTCTCCTTCTTCTCCCACGTGCAATGCCCGTGCCACATCCTTCTTATGTAATGTCAAAACCACACGCAGTTATATAGCCGTTACAGAATTCAAAAGCATAACAGCATGTGGTTCCATGCTCCGAGCTTTTCTGAGCTCACACGCGTGTTCAAGTCAGCTAATTCACACGCCACCAAATACGCCAGCGTGGCAGATAGGTGCAATATCGAAGCCATTCATTAGAAAGGTACATCTATATATGTAGATTCCCTGTAAAACAATCAAGTGGGCCATAACTGAAAAAATGTACAGTTGTGAAAAAATCAGCTGAAGTTTTCCAACCCATCCACTCATTTCTAATATCGTCGCATATGAAACCTTCATCTTTTAGCATCTACGCAGTGGGGTCCACATGATTGATGGCTTGGATATTTGAATTTTGTGCGACGCTGGCATATGTAGGAGTGTGTGTACTAACTGCGTTGTAGATGCATTCATCTAATGGGTCTCATTGCAGATGGAGCATATGCAGAAATTTGTACAGCTTGGATCCCACAATCCATTATCCACTGCTTAAGTGCCTTCACCAAAGTGAAGCGTACTGCAGACTGAGTAAACTCAAGGGCCCTACTGTGGATGTATGTGTCTTATCCACGCCGTCCATCCGTTTTTCCATATCATTTTAGGGCATGAGCCTAAAATTGAAGCATATGCACAGCTCAAGTGGACCACACCACATGAAATAATGGGGATAATGATGTCCACCGTTGAAATCTTCCTAGAGTCCACAGTGATGTTTGTTTGCCATCCAACCTGTTCATTGGGTCACACAGACATGGATGATGGGAAACCACAAATATCAGCTTGATCGAAAACTTCTATGCCCACCAAGAAGTTTGCCACGGTAGGAGTTCAATTCACACTGTTTCCTGATGTGTGGCCCACTTGAGCTTTGGATATGCTTCATTTTCGAGCTCATGCCCTAATATGATATAGAAAAATGAAGTGTGGTCCACTTGAGCTTTGGATATGGTTCATTTTGGAGCTCATGCATGGATGGATGGTAGGAGTTCAATTTGTTGGAAAAATATGTTGGAAATACCAAAAAAATAAATTAAATTAAAATAAATTATATTTTTTCACCAAGCTGAATCACGTAAAATATACGCTATCCTTAAAGCGTGATTCACCCCCTTATCGAATTGCTGATGGGTTCCAAGCGAATTGCCACGAGGATAAGACAAGTCTGTTTGGATCCTGCGTTTAACAATAACGAAGGGTCTACTTAGGAACAATTTCAACACAGCAAATCTTCTAGCATAATCAAATGAGAATGGATTAACAATTTTAAAATGGAGATGCAATCCTTAGGATCTGATAGATGAGGAGAAATGTGAATTTGAGATAATGAAATTTGGACCGGAACGGTCCATTTTATATATGCACCAGGGAGTGGACCATTGCTAGTTGACCATCAATGGTTTAGAATGTTGGAAAAACGTTTCTGACCGTTGATCGTTAATTTCAGCTATTTCCGGTCGTTGGATTGAAGGATCTGACCGTTGAATCACATGGCACGTCTATTTTCAAACCGCTGTGGCTTTCAAAGTAGCTAGCCGTTTTCAGAAACAACTGATCGTTACCGTTCACAGTTACCTTATAAAGCCAAGTGCAAAGTGCGCCAACTAGCGCCACTATAGCCATGCTGCCCACGCCCGCACCTATGTGTGCGTGTATTCATATGCAACCCGAGTATCACAATCTTCAAAACTCCAAGTAATAATACTACACAAACATCCTCATATAAATCATGATTTTCTTCTTTTCATTTCTGATGTGGGACAAAAGCACACACCGCACTTTTCGATTTGAAATTCCCAAGAAATGTTTTGGTGGCAAAATCCTGAAATTTTGAAATATTTGATTTTTTCAAAAAACCACATATCTCAACACAATTCACAAATTTTCCTGTGGTGTAGACCACTTGAGCTTTGGACACGCTTTATTTTGGAGATCATGCTCTAAAATGATATGGAAAAACGGATGCAGGGTGTGGATAAGACACACAAGACTAGATGACTTATGCTGCTTTATATTGATAGGAGTTGCAACCTAATCTTCCCCAAGTGTATGATGTGGGACTAAAGTGAAGCATGAATTTCCTATAACTGTTCCCGGTAGCCCATACAACAAAGAGCTCCATGCGGCTCCCATGATGTTTTTCGTGACATCCACTTCATCCATCATTTTCGTCAGCTCATGTTGGAACTTGGACCTGACAATTAAGGCCAGTCCAGAAATCAAGTGGGCCACACCATAGGAAAAAATGGGGACCAGGACACCTTCCATTGAAACCTTTTTGGGGCCCACCTAAGTTTTGGATGAGGCTGATATTTGAGGTTTTCCCTTCAACATCGTGGGATTCACCTTATGAACGGGTTGGATGGCATATAAACATCATGCCGTGACATCCCATCCCCACTGCTCCGTCATGTAGCTCACTTAAGTTTTGGATTCCCTGATTTTTGGGTTCACATCCTAACATGAGCTAGTGCAAATGATGACGAAGTGTATGTCACAAACACATCATAGTGCCCCATGGCTTTTTGTTGCATGGGGCCCCTACAACAGTTGTATGCAATTGACAGCCCTCATCTTGTCATGATTTTCCAAGTTTCATGCATGTTTGAAGAATTGCTACTACTACTTGAGCACCTACTCACAAACAGATAGTTGGGTGATCCTAGCTGTTCATCAGGTGATCCCACAGTGAGTACTCACTCTGGTCTGAAATTTTTGCCAGTCTGCACATCAGGTAGACCATGTCTCCACAACATCATTTGCTGTACACTACACATGGCATACATCAATGAGATCTGAACTGCTCATTCCTAGGGCTCCCCCATTGATTCGCCACAAATCAAAAATTAGCCTTGATGGGATGATCTCAACTGTCCAATCAATGAATTTCTTTCACATCGAGCGTAATCGTGTTCTTTTAGAGTCCAGTTGTACGCTGCCTTTGTAACAGTTAGGAATGTCTTTGGATCTCATAAATGTATACCGCGTGTACAGAATAAAGTCCATATTTGCATAGTTCAAAATGCCAAAACTTCATTATTTCATGATAGGGATGTGGAACCAAAGGGGTATTTGTGATGAAAAAAAACAATTGCGGATTTATTTATTTCTGTACAGACAATATTTCTTTTTTCCTATTTGTCTTTTGACCTTTGTAATGAAAGAACAGATTCAAAAAAAAAAATGATATGATTCAACCTCAGACCCATTTGAGCTGAAATGCCCAAAGCAACTCATATCAATCAGTTTAAAACCAGACCATACCTCAATTCGTTTTAAAAGGCAGCTTGGTCCAGCTGCTGATCCAACCGGTCAAACCACTCCGACCTGCTCTTGCCCATTTCACCCAGGAAATCTGCTTCATCTAAAATACTAGAAAACAGAACAGAGAATTAACAACAGCTGTTAGCATAGTGGTTGAAGTGTTTGATTTTGAACATAGTCTAAAAGCTCGAAAACTTCACTCGACTCAATATCCAGCCAGGTGGGGTAGACTCGAAACTCGACCGAGTCTTTATTCAACTTGACTCGATATTTAATATTAATCGAGTCATATTTAAGATTATAAAGAGCATTTTAAAAGGAGCTAAGTATTTAAAACGGTCAACAACCCATAGTATCTGGTTACTGGTGGCAAGGTATGATACTCTTACTCGACTGAGTTACGCCAAGTCGCATCGAGTCGGCCAAGTTTCCAGACCGACTCGATGAGTCTTGTCAAGACTTGACCAAGTCATACCAGTTACCATGTTTCCATGAAACTCTGCTCAAAATCAGGCCAAGTTGAATTGACCCAGAGTTTCAGAGGAATGATTTTAAGCAGGTAAACTAGATTCAAGCTTTGACCAATGTAATTGGGTCCTTACTCTTGCCATGGTGGTAGATGCACAAGAGTTTCAACACCTGGTCAAGGGTTCGAGTACCCATAGGTTGTGAAATCCCACTATGGTGTGAGTGTGTGGGGTGTGTGTGCATGTGAAAAAAAAAAGAAGCTTTGACAGTCGGCTGTAAAATCAGTGTTAAACTCAAAAACCTAATGATGTAGGACAATTAACAACTTGCTCTAAAAGCTCGAATGGATAGAGCATGGAAAATCGATCCCTTTATCTCATAGTTCAGGCCCCAAATCCCATGGGTTAGGACCTCGTCCGAACCTCCGTTGTGGGCCCCACTTCACATGGGTTCTGCTTCACACGAGCCACCCGCTTCACACGGGGCACCCACCCTAAGTGTGCCCCTCATCCCACTGGCCAACCTACTTGAACTCGGTGTGAAAATGCCCCTGCATTACCCGACCTGATGAAGTTCTTCGTGAGTTGAGTGGATTGGTGACTCAGGCGAGTTAACTTACGAGTCATTACAAAAATAAAAGAGGAAAATGAAGAAGAAGAAGGAAAAAAAAAAAAAATAAGTGCACATAATAGGTTTTCTGATGAGGACATCGTGCACACGCACGCCCGCACACCACCACCCCTACGCACGTACGTACGCAGAAGGAGGACCCCACCATCGATCTGGCTCGATGACGACGTCCAGGGAGGGCCTCCTAGCTAGAAGACAAGTTTTGGTTCAGAAAAGTGGCCCGATAGTCAAGAAAAGCCCACCATAGGATCTCATAATCGTGGCCCACTCGTCGGATTGGTTTTATATTTTAAGTTTTGCTTATTGTTTTTATTTAGAACATCATGAACACTTTAGATTTCCTTGTTTGGTTTTTATTTTAGTTTACTTCATCGCCAAGTAATAGGTGTCGCACATGGTGCGAGTTTTTGAGTATAGGGTTCTCCCTATAAATAGGCACCCCTTGTAGTTCTTTTCATTCATAAGTTAATAAAAAAAATTTGCTTTATTTTTCTGCTCTCTTCGTGAGTTGTAGAAGAATTCAAAAGTGGGTGCAAAGCCCTCTCTTTTCGAAAGGCTAACTACCGTGGTGTGAAGCCACATCGATCCCAATTCACCCTCATCTTCCATCATCTTTTTTTCCATCTTCCTCCACCATCCGTACTTTGAATTTTTCCTTTTGTTACATTGGATTTCTTCATTACAGCAGGTTTCTAGATTTCGGCCCACAGGCGAGCTGAAACTTCGGCAGAGCACCACACACAAACCGTACATTGGATCGAGCTGAAATTTGGGAGTTTTGGAGTCCACCCCTGGCCGACCAGGGCCAAGCTGGCCTTTTTCTGAATAGTGAGCCCCACACACATGCAGGCGGGATCACACGCATGTGGGTTTGAGCCATTGTTGTTGTCCACACGCGGGATCATCTTTTGGCTCAGGTTTTTATCATCTTTTATCCATTCATAGCTATTTTTTCATGAATCCTAACTCTAGATTACATGATCCCAAATTGATTTGCCCATTTTTATCACCTTAGAGTTCCTTGAATTGAAATTAGGGAATCCCTTGGATTAGGGACTGATTCTTATGTATGAGTAGTTGATTTTATTTCCCTTTAACATCGTTTGGTTTATAATTTTTATTGGTTCAGTCCTAGCCTGTGTCGGCTTTGGACCCGCATAGATTCCCCTTTTTAATTGAATGTTTGGATTTTCATGTGGGATGTGGAATTTGTGTGATTATTTCTGAATTGGTGTGATCTAAGCCTGAAATCTTGCATATCATATTTAAATTCACGTCCTGCGTCAAATTTGGTATCAGAGCCTAGGGTTCTTGTAGGGGAATTTATCACATATTTAGGGTTTAGTTTAGTTGAGTCCTTCATGCATTATCCATCATATATAGCTGAATTTTAGTAACAGTGTGTAGTCTCCTTCATATAGAGTCTCGTAGGGTCATTTAGCTTTTAAACGCATATAGTTGCCGTAGCAAGGTCCTTAAGTTGAGCAAGTCAGTGTATGCCCACACGTACGGGTCGCGGCTTCGGTTTGCACCCCACACTAAACATGGAGCAACTACAAGAAACAAGTGGCCAAGTTAGCCCGGCAAATTGAGTCCTTGAATAAGCATTTGAAACAACAAATAGATAAACGTCTCGAAGAAATAGAGGCCTCCTTCAGGGCAAACCCCACCACTGGGGAGGATGCCCAATCTCAGGCAGTTGGTCAGGAGGTTAGACCAAGGAATGGAGGCGGCCAAGGAGCTGGTCATGGGCGCGTACCTGTGCACCCACCCCGTGAGGGACATCATGATCAATATGACCCAGATGCACAACTCCTCAAGGGAGTTAGGGTAGATGCCCCTACTTTTGATGGCCACTTGGACCCTAAAGCTTTTTAGATTGGTTGGCGGATATGGACCACTATTTTGAGTGGTATGATATGTCGAATGCTCGACGAGTCCGATTCGCCAAGATGAAGCTTGTGGGTCAAGCAAAGAGGTTTTGGGCGACGGTTGAGCGAAAAAAAGAAAGAGCGAGGGAACTTCCAATAGTCCATTGGGGAGAAATGAAAGAAACGCTGAAAGAGAAGTACCTCCCTTTCTCTTATCGCATGCGGTTGATTGAGGAGTGGCAGTCTCTTCGACAGGGTTCCATGAGTGTTGCTGACTATATTGAGAAATTCGAAGAGTACTCGACCCGCTGTGAGGTTGATGAGGACCCCGTACTCACCCTTGCTCGTTTTAAAATGGGCCTCCGTCCTGACATTAGGAGAGAATTGCTCGCCAAAGACATAGACACTATCGAACAGTTGTACCAAGTAGTGTTAGATGTCGAGCAATACCTTAAAGCATCTGTGGGAAGGCGGTTTGACTTTCGCGAATCCGGTACTAAGGCCAACCCCTCTGGGGCTAGACCTAACACGGGATTCCAAAACAAACCTTTCCCTAATGTTCAGCCCAGACCTAAGGATGATAAGGGTAAAGAGATTGTCGGGTCTAGTTCACGTGGAAGTGGGGCCACTAGGTGTTTTAGGTGTCAGGGGTTTGGTCACTTTGCTCACCAGTGCGGCACGAGAGAGGGCACCAAAGTACTCCTTATTGATGGGCAAGTAGAAGTAGTGCCCCCAGAGAGTGATAGTGAGGAGGAGGAATATGAGCCAGTCGGAACCCCTAGTGATGAGGAAGAGGGAGCACAAGAGTCTTTGACCCTCGCAATTATGCGTTGCGCCCTAGCTCAAGCCAAGAACACTGATGACTGGCGCCGCAACACGATCTTCTACACTTATGCAAAATTTGGGGAAAAGAGCTGTAAGATGATCGTGAATAGTGGTAGTTGTGCCAACGTGGCATCCACTAGCACTGTGAGTCGTTTGGGCTTGAAGCTGGAAGCCCATCCTCAGCCCTATAGAGTCTCCTGGGTTGATGAAACATCCATTCCAGTCTCGCACCGCTGTCTTGTCCCTATTCAGTTCGGATCTTATAAAGACACAATTTGGTGTGATGTTGTTCCTATGGATGTGGGCCATGTCATTCTGGGTAGGCCGTGGCTCTATGACAGGGATGTTACCATATTTGGTCGTTCAAATGTGTGTACATTCTGGTTTGAGGGCAAGAAGGTCAAGCTAAATCCTCTACCACCCAAGAATAAAACTGGAAAAGAGTTCACCACACAGAGTGGTGTGAGCGGCCCAAAAGAAGTGAAGGAGTCGAAGTCCAAGTCCAAACCACTCCATATTTTGAATGCCAAAGACTTTGAGCGAGAGACGGAGGCGGACTCGATGATATACGCCCTTGTGGCTAGGGAGAGTGTACCAGAGACTAGCGTAGAGTTACCCACTGAGGCCATTCAGGTAGTACATGAGTTTCGTGATGTTTTTCCTGATGATTTACCGAATGAGCTTCTCCCTATGAGAGATATATAACATATCATTGATTTAATCCCTGGGGCAACTCTACCAAACCTCCCGCATTACAGAATGAACCCGAAGGAGCACGCTGAGTTGAAGAGGTAGATTGATGAACTCCTAGAGAAGGGTTTCATTTGAGAGAGCATGAGTCCGTGTGCCGTACCCGCCCTTCTTACACCTAAGAAGGATGGCACATGGAGGATGTGTGTTGATAGTAGGGCCATCAACAAAATCACGATCAAGTATCGATTTCCCATACCGCGTCTTGATGACATGCTAGATATGATGGCTAATGCTACTATCTTCTCAAAAATCGACCTCAAAAGTGGGTATCACCAAATCCGTATACGCCCTGGTGATGAGTGGAAGACGGCCTTCAAGACGAAGGATGGGCTATATGAGTGGCTAGTTATGCCTTTTGGATTAACTAATGCCCCAAGCATTTTCATGCGTGTGATGACCCAAGTGTTGAGACCCTTCATGGGGAAGTTCCTGGTCGTATACTTTGATGATATCTTAATTTATAGCACGACTAAGGAGCAACACCTCAACCATTTGAGGCGGGTATGTGGGATCCTTAGGGCCGAGAAGTTGTACGCCAACCTAAAGAAGTGCGCGTTCTTGTCTAGTAGTGTGATCTTCTTAGGTTTTATTGTGTCAGCTGAGGGCTTATCGGCGGATCCCGAGAAGGTCAAGGCCATCGTTAATTGGCCTGAACCTCGCAATATTCATGAGGTGCGCAGCTTTCATGGCTTAGCCACTTTTTATAGGCGGTTCATTCGAGGCTTAATTCCATTGTGGCTCCCATCACTGCATAAAAAAGGAGAGTTTCAATGGACAAAGGCCGCCTCGAAGGCCTTGAGGAGATAAAGGTCAAGATGACCAAAGCTCCAATCACGACTTCTAGAGTTTTCAAAAGCTTTTGAAGTCGCATGTGAAGCGTCAGAAGTCGGCATAGGAGTACTTAGTCAGGAAGGGCATCCTGTCGCCTTTTTAGTGAGAAGCTGAATGAGGCAAAGCAAAGATATTCCACCTATGACAAGGAATTCTACACGGTAGTGCAATCACTACGCCATTGGCGACATTACCTATTACCGCAAGAATTCGTCTTGTTCTCAGATCACGAGGCCTTAAAGATACTTGAACTCTAAGAAGAAATTAAGCCCCGGGCACGCTAAGTGGGTTCAATTCCTTCAAGAGTACACTTTTGTGCTTAAGCACAAGGCCGTGTAGAGAATGAGCATGCCAATGTGTTAAGTCCTTGAGTCGCGTTACTCAATTCCATGAGTGTTGAAGTCACGGGCCTTAAGTGCATTAAAGAAGGTTATTTTGAATGTTCAGATTTTGGAGTTGTGTACGCGTCATTGTTAGAGAGTCCGTTAGGAGCTAATAGTAAGTACTTGATTTTAGATGGATATTTGTTTAGGAGTGACCGCTTGTGCATATCATGCACCTTCTTCCGCGATTTTCTTGTCTAGAAGTTACATTCGAGAGGGATCGTGGGTCATTTCGGTCGAGACAAGACCATTGCCCTAATGGAGGATAGGTTTCATTGGCCAAGCCTCAAGCGAGACGTAGTTAAAATTATAGGATAATATTGTACTTGTCAACTGACAAAGCAAAAGAAATAAAATACAGGATTATATACACCTTCGTCAGTTCTATTCATCCCTTGGCAGGACATCAGTATGGACTTCATGCTTGGACTTCCCAAGACTATTCGAAAGCATGACTCCATATTCGTTGTCATGGACCGTTTCTCTAAAATGACCCACTTCATTCCTTGTTTTAAGACCTCCGACGCCTCTCATGTTGCCAAGCTATTCTTTAGTGAGGTTGTCAAACTGCATGGGTTACCAAAAACCATAGTGTCTGACCGTGACGTGAGATTCATGAGTTACTTTTGGAAGACACTATGGCACATGATGAATACTAGGCTCCAGTTTTCTTCTGCCTACCACCCTCAGACCGATGGCCAGACTGAGGTGGTTAATAGGAGCCTAGGGAGTTTACTTCGATGTTTAGTGGGGGAGCATACCAGGACATGGGACGCCGTACTACCCATAGCCGAGTTTGCATACAATAGTTCTGTCAATAGGTCCACAGGTCTAAGTCCTTTTGAAGTCGTTACTGGTTATAAGCCTAGGAAGCCTATTGATCTTATCCCCATGTCATTGTCCCATAGGCCATCAGAGTCTGCAGAGTCTTTTGCGCATCACATACATTCATTGCATCAAGAAATCAGGCGAAAGATCACTACTAGTAATGAGCATTACAAATTTTCTGTAGACCTACATAGACGTTTCAAAGAGTTCAATATTGGGGACTGTGATGGTCCGTATCAGGCCCGAGCGGTACCCACCAGGGGCCGTTTGTAAGTTACATGCGCGTAGCGCTGGGCCCTTCAAAATTATAAAGCGAAACGGTCTCAATGCGTATGAGGTAGATCTTCCACCTTCTATGGGAATTAGTTCCACATTCAATGTGGAGGATCTAGTTGCTTTTCAGGGACCCATTGATACTTTGTCCGGCCCTTCACTCACCTATCCTGATGTCCTAACCTTACCCTTTGATCCATGGCCTCTTCCCGACCTTTCATCCCAGCCTCTGCCTCCCATATCTAGCTTTCACAAACCCAGAGAGGAAATAGAGGATATTCTAGACCATGAAATAATTTCCACGTCGCATGGCGGGTTTCAGAAATACCTAGTTAAATGAAAGTCACGCCTAACTTCGGACAGCGCGTGGCTCACTGAGGAGGAGCTTTAGAGACTTGATCCCGACATCCTAGAGCGGTTCAGGAGTTTTATTTCGCCAGTGGCGAAATATTCGCAGCCGGGGAGAGTTGATGAGGACATCGTGCACACGCACGCTCAAACACCACCACTCCTACGCACGTACGTACGCAGAAGGAGGACCTCACCATCGATCTGGCTCGATGACGATGTCCAGGGAGGGCCTCCTAGCTAGAAGACAAGTTTTGGTTCAGAAAAGTGGCCCGATAGTCAAGAAAAGCCCACCATGGGATCTCATGATCGTGGCTCACGTCGGATTGGTTTTATATTTTAGGTTTTGCTTATTGTTATTATTTAGAACATCGTGAACGCTTTAGATTTCCTTGTTTGGTTTTTATTTTAGTTTACTTCATCGCCAAGTAATAGGTGTCGTACATGGTGCGAGTTTTGGGGTATAAGATTCTCCCTATAAATAGGCATCCCTTGTAGTTCTTTTCATTCATTGAAGTTAATAAAAAAATTCCTGCTTTATTTTTCTGCTCTCTTCGTGAGTTGTGGAAGAATTCAAAAGTGGGTGCGAAGCCCTCCATTTTCGAAGGGCTAACTACTGTGGTGCGAAGCCACATCGATCCCAATTTACCCCCATTTTCCATCATCTTTTTTTCCATCTTCCCCGACCATCCGTACTTTGAATTTGTTCTTTTGTTACATTAGATTTCTTCATTACAGCAAGTTTCCAGATTTCGGCCCGCAAGCGAGCTGAAACTTCGGCGGAGCACCACGCACAAATCATACATCGGATCGAGCTGAGATTTGTGGGTTTTGGAGTCCATCTCTGGCCGACCTGAGCCAAGGTGGCCTTTTTCTGAATAGTGGGCTCCACACACGTGTGGCCGGAATCACATACACATGCGTTTGGGCCATTGTTATTGTCCACACGCGGGATCATCTTTTGGCTCAGGTTTTTATCCTCTTTATCCTCTCATAGTCATTTTTTCATGAATCCTAACCCTATATTACATGATCCCTAATTGATTTGCCCCTTTTTATCACCTTAGGGTTCCTTGAATTGAAATTAGGAATCCCTTGGATTAGGGACTGATTTTTATGCATGAGTAGTTGATTTTATTTTCCTTTGACATTGTTTGGTTTATAATTTTATTGGTCCAGTCCTAGCCTGTGTAGGCCTGGATTCGCATAGATTTCCCTTTAATTGAATGTTTGGATTTTCATGTGGAATGTGGAATTTGTGTGATTGTTTCTGAATTGGTGTGATCTAAGCCTGCAATCCAGGAAATTAGAAAAATAAAATGGTGTTTCCTTTTGCATTTTTATGTGAAACCTAATATCCTTCAGGGTTATTTAGTTTTTAGCTAATAGGAAGAAAGGATATATTTGTCAAAAAAACAAAGGGTCTTTCATTGTCAATAAGTAGCGCATTAGAGGGATGGCTTTTGTATAGATCATTCCTATCATTACCAGCTGGAAATATCCTAATCAGCATTAGCTATCTTCTTTTAGAAAAGGTCTCGAGTACTACCATTGGATTGCAAGTTGTGGTCCACTAAGTGGATAATTTCTATAGTTTCATGTGCATTGGACATCCAACCCTTCTAATAGATTTTCCTCACCATGAGATCACCTAGTGCAAAAATCAGCCCCATCTACTCATCAGGCAGGCCACAACATAAAAAACAGTCTCCAACCATGGGTAATAGCAAAATACAAGTGTGGTCCACTCAATGAGTGGATGTGCCTGGATTTTGCACAAGGTGATCCTCGTGAGAAGGCCAACTTATTGAAGAGGTTGGAATATGTCATGATGGGGACATCACGCGCATACGCACACGCACGCCGCTCCCCCTACACACGTAGGCAAGGAGAAGGAGGGCCCCACCGTCGATCTGGATTGATGACGATGTCCAGGGAGGGCCTTCTAGCTAGAAGACAGAGTTTTGATTCGGTGGAGTGGGCCCGATATTCAAGTAAAGCCCATCATGGGATCTCATGATCGTGGCCCACTAGTCTAATTAATATCATATTTTAGGTTTTGCTTATCAATGTTATTTAGAGTATCATGAACGGTTTAGATTTCTTTGATTAGTTTTTATTTTCGTTTACTTCGTCGCCAAGTAATAGGTAGCACACATGGCGCAAGTTTTGGGGTTTTCCTATAAATAGGCACCCCTTGTAGGTTTTTTTTTTTTTTTCCTCATTGAAGCTTAATAAAAATTCTGCGTTTTTCTACTCCTTTCTCGAGTTCTGGAAATCCAATTGGCTGCGAAGCCCTCCTTTCATTGAAGGGCTAACTACCGTGGTGCGAAGCCACATTGATTCCGATTCGCCCTCATCCTCTACCATCTCTATTTCTCATCTCCTAACACCATCTGCGCTTCAAATCTGTCTTTTATTGCAACAGTTTTCCTCTTTACAGCAGAATTCCATATTCTGGCCTTGCAGGAGGGCTGAAACTTCGGCGGAGCACCACGCACAGACTGCGCATCCGATCGACACGAAATTTGAGAGTTTTAAAGTCCTCCCCTGGCCGACCAGAGCCAAGGAGGGGCTTTCCACGTTCGGCGCCCCCTCGCACGTGTGGCCAGACCCTTGCGCATGTGTGACAGACCTGGCCCGCTGTCCTCGTGCGGGGACTATCTCTAGGTTCAGATTTCCGCTTATTTTACTCATTTCATACCTATTCTCCCTAACCCTAACTCTAGATTGCATTACTTTCAATTTATTTGCCCCTTTTCTTACCCTAGGGTTCTTTGAATTGGAATTGGTGAATCCCTTGGATTAGAGACTGATTGTTGTGCATGTGTGGATGATTTTTACTTCCCTTTGAGTATCGCTTGGTCCATAATTTTACTAATCCAACCCTAGCCTGTGTAGGCCTGGACCCGCATAGATTCCCCTTGCTTGAATGTTTGAACTTTTATGTTGGATGTGGAATTTTATGTGATTGTTTCTGAATTAATATAATCTAAAGCCTGAGATCTTGCATATCATATTTAATTTTCATGTCCTGCATCATGTCATTCACACATCAAACATTGGAAGTTATCCGCTGGTTGGACTGTAACTAGTGGTCCAACTGGTTGGACTTGAGAGCTTCTCCTCCTTTTTTTTTAGAAAGTAAATTTAATGCAGGGTCATTTTCACACCGGGCTTGAGTGGGGTAGCCTGTGGGATGCGAGGACACACTCGGGGTGGGTGGCCCGTGTGAAGCGGAACCCATGTGAAGTGGGCCCGAGCTGACTCGGAATATCGCCGATCCCCGATTAGACCATCGAGTTTTTAAACAATGGTAAAAATGGATAATAATCAACTTGTTTCACATGGAAATATAAGCATTGAAAGGGGTGTTTTTGTCAAAGAGATTTACATGATGACGATATGTGTAACTGCCAAACAGACACGTAGAACAGCAAAAGAAAAATGAAATCAATCTTTCCACTCTTAGTAGCTATTTTTAACTAAAACTATAAAACCAAACCAACAAAGAAGAAATAAAATGATATTTTGAACTAAGTATCCCTCTTTAAAAAAACAGTATCTGTCAAAAACGGTTTTCGTGGAGCTTTGGCTCTTCTTCTCCTTGTAAAAGAGCTTCCTTTCTTCATCTCACGCACCCATCCTCTCCCCAGCCCATTTCTTCTAATATCACAGTATCAGAAAAACCATCATGATCTCATTCATGTCTTTCCCCTCCTTCAATATCTTTACCTTACACCTTCTTCCGCCCCTACTCTCTCCATTTTCTTCTTTTGCAACTTCAACCCCTCCTTCGAAATCTGAACCAAAGACGGCATACATCATTCACACTGACAACTATACCAGACCCCCTCAGCTCACCACCCAAGATGACTACTACACTTCCATGCTAGAATCAATCGTCGATTCCAACTCTATTTCCAATATCGTTTACACCAATGATATCCCTGGCTTCACTGCATGGAATATGCAGGCCGCTTGCCTTTTGGGTATGGACCTAAAACCTCTTACTTTTAAATAATTTCTCAAAACCTGTCTATCTGTTCCATATACAGACCTGCACCCTTAACACATGGCAACAACCTTGACCCTAAACACTATAAGGATAACGTCTATGGGGTCCACCATCGAATATTTGTGGAATTCACTCCATCCATTAACTTCAAAATTTCATAGAAGGTCATGGTTGGAAGCATGATCAACATCTGCCAACCACAATGACCACATCACAAGAAAATGGTTCGCATCGAATGAACACCATTATAAGTTATCAAGTTTTGTGAGCTACAAATAGATAATATCAACAAGAAGTTAGCATCTTTCTATATAAATAAAAAGCTACAAAGAAAATAAACGGATTGGATCTAGATTCCATAGGCCCAATAACAACTTCCATCTACATCACTTTCTTAGGATTGAATATGATATAACTTCTTCACTAAAAAAACCTATTGGTCCAAGGACAAGGACAATTTGGTCTAAAAAACTTTTCAAAACATGTTAAATGACTACCGTTGGAATATTTGAAACTTCCCTTCTATTCGGAGAATTCGACCGTACCAAAATACTAGTACGGTCAAAATCCCTTAATAGAAGTAGTCATTAACTACGAAAAAGACGGTCTTGCCCTTGGTTGACTGCAGATATCACTGATTTACTCCCATGCTTTTACATTTGGCAAATGATCGTCCTACTCCCATTTCACTCGTTATGCTAATTGCATTTAGTGACATCCTCTGCATGAGGAGACGTCACTTGCCATGCATGGAACGTGGGTAAGTTTGGTGGGGCCCACCAAAATGTTCTTTTGATATCCACTCTGTCGAAAACATAAGTGGGCCACACAAAGGCCACTAGAGGCCATCCACTATGTCCAAAATGTAGGTGGGCCACATAAAGTGTCCAAAACGTAGGTTGGGCCATAGGAAGGACATTGGAGACCATCCACTCCATCTAAAATGTAGGTGGGCCACATGAATTGTCCAGGGAACCACTTTGAACAGACAACCATAACCATCCAATCTGTAGGTGGGCAATCTAACAATCATAAGAGGGACCAATTTTTTCAAACTTAACATCCTCTTATAATCGTGAGATTTTATAGGAAATTCAATAAGAGCGAGAAAACCTAATACGCCATCCATATCAATGGTTAGATCATCCACGTTTACACGTTGTCCTTGACCACCACAATAGCATCATTCCACAAACCACACCCGTCGCACATGAGCGTTAAAAAGAGGATATCATTCCACAAACCACACCCTATGACACGATAAGCAGGCAGATAGAATTGCACTGTAAGAGTTGTACTGGTAGCTATTACTGCTTGTTGTAAGAGCTAATACTGTACTAGTAACTGTACTTACACAACTATAATGGGTACTTACTTAACTGGGAAAAAGCAAGCGTCTAATCAGATCAATCAAGAGATAGGGGTTCGGCCAAACATTGCTCAATGGATAAAAGTTGCTTTAGGGATAACAGGTTGATCTTCCCCAAGAGTTCACATTCACAGGAAGGTTTGTTACCTCAATGGCGGCTCTTCGCCACTTTGGGCTGTAGTATGTTCCAAGGGTTGGGCTGTTCGCCCATTAAAGAGGTACATGAGCTGGGTTTAGAACGTCGTGAGACAGTTTGGTCCATATCCAATGTGGACCATTATGCTCATTACTAAACTTGTTGAAGAGATGAAATATAACCAGGGTATATCTTTTTGAACAGAGGTTGAATCAATCATCAAAAGAAGAATTAGGCCAAATATTAGGATACATTCTAGGAAAATGAAACTTCCATGGAAGAGAAGCAAATGAAACACTCAAAAAAATTCTTGTAGAATTAGAAAATCAAAATGCCCTCTGCATGTTGGCTTGGTCTAGAAAGCTAGAAAGATGAAATGAAATGAAATGAAAAGGATCTTCTTTCTTTTTTCTCTAACTATGAGAAGAGAAGAATTCCTTTGTACTTACCAAGCGCCAGCATCATCTAAGCATCCACCTCGTTGAGGTGAGTTCATCATATTCTTCCTGGCAAGACATGATGATTCTACTTTTTGTCTCATGTCCTTACATAAGTTGGCAAAATAGATGTAAGGGTTGGATTTCAACCAAACATAGTGACGGAGGTCAGGGTTCATGGAGTCAATCATGGATAGTGATGGGGTTTAGGGTTCATGGAGTCAATCATGCATCTTGTCGTTGTATGGATTCACTGTAAATGTGACAGAGATAGATGGGGTTATCAATGTCATGCGGTGGGAAGCTAAGCAGCCACCATGATGTTTGTGAGAAATCCACCTCGTCCATTTGTTTTACCATCTTATTTTAGGGATAAGCCAAAAAATGATGCAAATCGAACTCTCAAGTGGGGCCACACAAAAGAAATAGTGGGGATTGAACGCCTACCATTGGCACATTCACTAGGCCACATACAATTTTTGAGCAAATCATGATGACCATCTATTTTTCCAAATCATTTTAGGGCATGGGCCCAAAAATGAGAAAGATCCAAAGCTCAAGTGGGCCATATGACACTAAACAATGGGGATTGAATGCACACCGTTGAACCATTTGCTAGTCCAAAGACATTTCGTGCCAAATCCAGGACTCCATCTGTTTTGGCAAGACATTTTAGGGCATGAGCCCAAAAATGAGGCAGATTCAAAGATCGATTGAGACAGAAAATAGTGGAGATTGTACGCCCACCATTGAAACATTCATGGGGAAACAAAAGCTTTGGACTGGGATAATGCTTTTGTGCTTTCAGTTTATTCAACTGAGAATGATCTTTTGAATGGTTTGGATGGCCTATAAACATCACGATGTACCCCAAAAACGTTTCAGTGGTAGGCAACTCCCTTTCCCACTATTTCCTATCATGTAGCCAACCAATTTCGGATCCACCTCATTTGTGCTTTCGAGTCCTAACATAAGCTAGTAAAACATATGGACGGGTTGGATTTCGACCAAACACCATGGGATGGGGTAAATAAGTGATATCTGCAGTCAACTAGGGGCAAGACTATCTTTTCCACCGTTAACAACTACTTATGTTAAGGATCTGTTAGTCAAAGTCAAGGTAAGCAACAGTGATGCAGGGAGGACATGTGATGGCCTAACCCTAGATGCATGTATAATCAGATTGAAGAGATTCAAATAATAAAATTAATCAACTAACTGTTTTCAATCAACTGCAGGTCCTTACATGGAATAGGTAGGTGGGTTTTGGGTCCTTGGCCAAAAGGCAGGCGGCCAAATAGAAAAATCCCAAAAATTTACTATCCTCCTTGTCGGATCATCTGATCCTCACGAAAACTCGGCCCTGAGTCACTTGGCCAAGCAATCATGTCAAAAACCAATCTTTTTGGGCCAAGCTTACTTGAAATCTTGCCGATCCCCGAGTCAGACTGTCAAGTTTTTAAACAATGGTAAAAACTGATAATAATCAACTTGTTTCACAGTAAGAATTGAAAGTGGTATTTTCATCAAAGAGAGTTACATGATGATGATATGCATAACGGCCAAACAGATGTGTAGAACAGAAAAAGAAATATAAAATCAATCTTTCCACTCTCAGTAACTATCTTTAACTAAAACTACAAAAAGTATCCCTCATTAAAAAACCAATAATTTTATCAAAAGTGGTTTTGGTGGGGCTTTGGCTCTTCTTCTCCTTATAAAAGAGCTCCCTTTCTTCATCTCATGCACCCATACTCACCCCAGCACATCTCCTCTAATATCACAGTATCAGAAAAACCATGATGATCTCTCATTCATGTCCTTCACCTCCTTCAGTATCTTCAACTTCTACCTTCTTCCACTCCTACTCTCTCCACTTTCTTCATTTGCAACTGCAACCCCTCCTTCCGAATCTGAACCGAAGATGGCATGCGTCAGTCACACCGACAATTATACCAGATCCCCTCAGTTCACCACCTAAGATGACTGGTACACATCCATGCCAGAATCAGTTGTCGAATCCAGCTCTATTCCCAATACCCTTTACATCTATGATGTCGTTCTCCATTGTCTTGCGGAGAAATTATCTGCTCAAGAAGCCCAAACCATGGAGAACATCCAAGGTGTTTACCAAGACAGAAAGATACAGCTTCACACCACAAGGAGTCTGGATTTCCTTGGGTTGAGTGTGAATTCCGGTCTCTGGCCCGAAACCAACTTCAGTGACAGCGTCATAATCGGTCTTGTTGATACTGGAATTTTGCCGGAAAGTGACAGCATTAGAGATGACGGGCTCGGACCAGTAGACAGAGTGGGAGAGTGAGAATGTGAGAATGGAACTCGATTCGACTCTAGCTATTGCAACAACAAGTTGATTGATGCTAGGTTCTTTGCTGTCAGATTCAAAGCCATATTAGCTCAATACATGAAGATGGTGAATACAGGTTGCCACAAGATGGGTTCAGCCATGAAGCTCACACTGCTTCAACCGCTGCAGGCATTGAGGTTACAAATGTGAATATGTTTGGATTAACCAATGGAACTGCCTGAGGCATTGCTACCAAGGTGAGGATTGCAGCATATAAGGCCTGTTGTCTCGGCTCATGCACCGATTCCAACATTCTTGCAGCAATGGAGAAGGCCATTGAAGATGGCGTTCATGCCTTGCTACCTTCAAACGGTGTAATAGGATTCATTCCCTACTATGAGGACCCTATCATCATTGGTGCCTTCGCGGCCATCAGGAAGGGCATTCCTGCCACATGCTTGGCCGGAAACTGAGGGAAATAAATGTCACATATTCAGGACCATGGATCACACCAATCGAGCTGGGTCACTCGACTGGACTTTTCCAGTGCAACTCCAGCTAAGGAATGGAGAGATTTATGTGGGTCAATCTCTCTAAAGGAAGGAGGTGGATGTCAGCAATAAGTTTCTGCTTACTTAACTACTGCGCCTCCTTTGACTTAACTCCAGACAATGTCATGGGAAAGATCATAGTATGCAACAATGTTGATGTACCTACCAGATTTCTCATTCAAGAAATTCATGGTGTGGGACTGATTGCACTGAATGGGCAGTGTGAAGGAGAAGTAATCACAATTTCTGCCTTCACATTGCCGGCATTATATGACGAAGGACGACGACTCATGTCATATGTGAACAGTACACAAAATCCAACCACAAGTCTCAAGTCTTCAAATCTTATGGAAGTTGGCCTAGATAGAGCTCCATTGGTGGCCTATTTCTCCCAAACAGGCCCTAATCCCATTGTCCCCTAATCAAACCCGATGTCCTGCGCCCAGATTCAACATCCTAGCTATACGGGTCACAACAAAGCACTGACTTTCTTGAAAGAAGACCCAAGGAGGGTGCAATTCAACATAATGTGCGACACATATATGTCATGTCCCCATGCCACTGACATCACCACCCTGCTCCACAAGGCCCATCACACATGGTCCCCAGCTACAACATTGTCAGCTCTAATAACAACAATATTGACAAATGGCATAAGCGATCTTGTGTGACCCAAGGGGGCTATGTGCTTATGCAATGACACAATTGCATATGCGATCCCACAGCCTCCCAAAGTTCCTGTTTTTTTTTTTTGAAGAACAAAAAAAAAAATTTAAGGGAAAAATGAAAAAACTATATGATAAATGATGTAAAAATACTACAAGTCTAGGGAATTGTTATGTTTGTGTGTGTGTGTCTAGTTTTATTAGATTATTAGACATAACGAGTAAACTAACAACTGTTCAAATTAATGCATATAGTCAAATTGTGAAAAAACAACATAGAAATTTTATTGATGTCATTTTATGAGAGAATGAGAGTACTACAGTGTGAGAGAGAGTAAAGAGTTAAGAGATTAGAGAGATTGGCAGATGAGAGTATTAGAGTGAGAGAGGGAGGGAGAGAGAGAGAGAGAGGGAGTGGAGAAGAGAAGAAGAAGTCCTAATGGCCAGACTTCTAACCATTGGGAAGTAATGTCATTGCATACACAATGCGATGGCGTAACTGCATAACTATAGCTTATGTGGTCACATATTTCTTTGCTCGATTGCATAAGCCCCAACAACACAATAAGCGCATATGTCACGAAGGCATATGCAGTCCACTGGTCCAAAATGGCATATGCGACATAATTGCTTATGTGATCACATATGATAATAATGATGATGATTTCCACCGCACATGACAATGATATACGGTCGATCATCTTTTCAGATTTAGGATAGTTTCCTAAATGCCTTTGGAGTGTCCTGGGTAATGTTGGGCTCCATTGAAGAATTTTTTGTCTCAGCATGGCGGAGGAATAGGGAAGGAACGTAAGGTAAGATGGTAAGTATCTATGTTGGCCGGAATTTGGTCCCTATGGGAAGAAAGGAACAACAAATGCTTTAGGAACCAAACTACGCACGTAGGGGAAGTATACAAAAGGGCTAAAATATATGTAATGGATTGGGAGAAGACTTCTTAAAGCTGTAGGACTGTGTTTCTTTTCCTTTTCCTTTTTGTAAATTGTATTTTTGAGGCTTTGGCCTCTTATTTGCTGGCTGCTTCAAAGCCGTTGCGCTAGCTTACGTTTTTCAGCATGGTTTCCAAGCTTATTACTAAGGTAAAATGCGCTAGCGCGCCTGAATTTATAGTTGTTTTGAAGCTTGCTAGCATACCAAAAATAGTCAGACACTATTTCCTAAGGACCTTTAGACTTTCCACAAGTCTATTGAGATTATCAAAAACCCTTTTAAAATTCCACAAGTGATCATCTTTCACAAAAAAGATACACATCCAATTATCATGAATAATGACTTGGAGATGGTGACCCCTCTCAACTCTGTTTCTAGCCATGTTAACACACAAATGGTCGAAAGTCCAGGGTTGATTTATGATGCTGAAATTGCAGATTACATCAATTTCTTGTGCACGCTGAATTATACTGAGAAACAGTTGCGGAGTACTGTGAAGGGGCCAATTTCTTATTCCAAATTCCAAGAAGGTCCAAGACAGCTGAACTACCTGTCATTTTTGGTGGTGTTCAATTGTAACACAACTGTCCATGTGCTGATGAGGACCATAATGAATGTTGAGCAGACACAGACTGACACAGTTAGAGTCATTAACCCAAGGCCAAATAACATAGATATATTGGAGAAAACTGAAACCACAGAGCCTGATGTTCAGGGAGGCACATGAGAAGCAAAGTTCTGGTATCACAGTGAAAAGCAAGGTGGTTGAAAGTAGCAATGCCACTGAAGCTGATGATACGAAATTTGCACACGTGATATGGGACAGTGATAATCATGTGTGTCAGGAATCCTATGGTATTGACATGGAAGGCCTGAGAGTTCTCTGATCCCTTTGGAAAAGAATGGCAATCGCTTGCTTTTCTACCCCATGGAAATCTTGCTTATGATTGTGTAATTAGATATAGGTTTTGATTTAATGTACTTTGATGCATGTGTGGGAGGAGTTTGATATATTCAAATAAATTAAATATAAGTAATTTATAGACGACCTTTGCTCTTAATGTTTTGTAGTAGTAACCATAGAAGGTTGATAACAACAACAACAACAATAACATTAACAATGACGATGATGGCATAAATGATGAAAGTAATAGCAATGCATGCACGATGATATCATGCATGTGATAAAGGATATGATCATACTCATCTGACCAAATAAACAAAACAGAGGCACCTCATACTGCGGGCGCTCCACATGATGCACTTGAACTTAGTTGCATGTGGGCAGTGTTCAAAATATTGGTATCGCGTTACGCATCGCATCCTTCGGATATAGATACGTATTGTTTATCGCACGGGATATATCGTTAATATCGGATAATCTATCACACTTTTTGGGAAACATGGAGAAACATTGGGAAAATGGTCGAATTTTTCAATGAAACTTCAAGGATTGTTAAAAAAGGCCTCAATACACACTTTTAAATTATAACATCTCAAAAAAGAAGTGCACATAATAGGTTTCCTTTGTATCGGGTCCAAAGCTATGCGTTGTCTGACTAAACTAATGCAATTATATTCAAATTGAATGCATAACATTTAAAGTGTATGTGATGATCATTTCATCAAACACTCCTAAATACTTCGAAATCAATCTCAATTGGCAGTTGGTTGAAGGGAATTTCGAAAAGAAATATATTTAATAATTTTTTAATTAATTTTTAATTAAAAAATGATTTTTATTTTATGAAAATTGGCAAGGACTTAATAAATCAGTAGATCAGCCCTCATACATGCTTGATTTCATCATTAGAGTGCAACATTGCAAGCAATTTGAGAGAAATTAGGGAAATTTTGATTTTTCCCTAATTTTCCCCAAATCTAACTACCTACACTCAAATTTTGAAATTAGAGTGTTTGTAATGATCATTTCATCAAATAGTCCTAAATACTTCAAAATTAGTTTCAATTGATAACTGTTGAAGGAAATTTTTGAAAAAAACATGAAGAACATGAAGAACCAATGGATATTGAAATTAAAGCTCCAACTCTATAATTTTTCAAGCAAAACATGAAGAATCAACGGATTTGTAACCATTTAACACTAATTTAACATAAATTTTTTTTTAAAAAAAGGATTGGAAATTGAAAATGCTCACCAGATCGAACATGTAGGATATATCGGCACTACCTTTGCGTTTCGTATCGTACAGGTGGGATACAAGATATATCGTGGGATATATCGGCCAATATCATCAATATTTAAAACTTTGTATGTGGGTCCCACGTCCTGAGCAGCGCAAAAAAATGGAGGCTGATATAGTTTGAATTGCCCAGTGTTCGAAATATCGGTATCGTGCAATGTATCGCACCCTTGGGATACAGATACGTATCGGTTATCGCATGGGATATATCGTTTGTATCACGTAATTTATCGCACTTTTTGGGAAACATGGGGAAACATTGGTGAAATAGTTGAATTTTTCAATGAAACTTCAGGGATTATTAAAAAAGACCTCAATACACACTTTTAAATCATAAAATCTCAAAAAAGAAGGGCACATAATAGGTTTCCTTTGTATAGGGTCCTAAGCTATGCGTTGTCCGATTGAACTAAGACAACTATATCCAGTATCCACCCCGTCCATCTGTTTTTCCATATCATTTTAGGACATTATGCAAAAAATTAAGCAGATCCAATAATCAGGGAGACCATATCATAGGAAACAATGATGATTGACCATTAGTGGGCCACAAAAGTTTTGGATCAATCTGATAATTGTTTTTTCTTTTCATTCAAACTTATGTGAAGTTATCAGCAGATTTGATGCCTAATAAAATATAGGGAAAATTAAGGTGCACCCTAAGAAGTTTTTAATGGTACCATGTTCAACTACCACAGTCTCCTTGAGTATAGTCCACCTGATAATTGGATCTTCTTAATTATTGGGATCATGCTGTAAAATGATTTGAAAAAAATGGATGGATAGAGTGGATACAGAATACACATGTCAAGTTGGGCCCCACAGTAGGGGATGTACGGTCTTGGGTGAGGCCGAGGTCTCACCTAATCCACTCAAATGCGCTATTATAGTACTAAGTAAACTTTGTTGGGCCCATCGTGAATGTACATGGTTTATCCACACTAGCCATCCGTTTTGCAACTCATTTTAGGGGTTGAGCCCAAATTTGAAACATATCCAAAGCTTAAATGGACCATACCGCAGGAAACAACAGGAATAATGATTTCCACCGTTGAAACCTTCCTAGGGCCTACAGTGATGTTTATTTTTCATCCAACCTGTTCATAAGATCACAAAGACATGGATGAAGGAAAGGAACAAATATCAACTTGATTCAAAACTTCTTTGGCCCCCAAGGATTTTTTAACGGTAGACGTTCAATTCGCAATGTTTTCTGTGGTGTGGTCCACTTGAGCTTTGGATATGCTTCATTTTTTGGGCTAAAATCATAAAATTATATGGTAAAATGGAAGGACGGAGTGGATAAAATACATGAATTATAGTGGGCCCCACAGAGTTTACCTAGTACACTAGTCACTATGTCATCCGCTTCCCACCACACTGCAAAGACGGGCGTAGACGCTCCTCCAGCTCGAGTTGTATGAATGGTTCAAAGTTAAATGGGCCCCACAATAATGTATTTTTTATATCTATACCGTTCATGCATTGGGAGAGATCATTTTAGATCATGAGCCCAAAAACGAAGCATATCCAAAGCTCAAGTGGACCACACCACAAATAGCAGTGGGGGACTGATTCTCACTGTTAAAACATTCGTAGGGCCCACCATAACGTTTATTTTTCATCCAATCCATTCATTAGGTCACACAGATCTAGATGAGGAGGAAAAGCAAATATCATATCGATCCAAAACTTTTGTAACCCCCAAAAGGGCTTCAATGGTAGACGTTCAATCTCCCACTACTGTTTGCAGTGTGGTCCACTTGATCTTTGGATCTGTCGTATTTTTTGGCTCAAGCCTTATGACGAGCTCGCCAAATGGACAAACGGTTTGGATATAACACATACCTCATGATGGGAGCCACGGAACTTGGTGACGTCAACACACCTATGATGCAGGACATGGAAAATTAAATATGATATGCAAGATTGCAGGCTTAGATCACACCAATTTAGAAACAATCACCCAAATTCCACATCCCACATGAAAATCCAAACATTCAATTAAAGGGGAATCTATGCGGGTCCAAGCCAACACAAGCTAGGACTGGACCAATAAAATTATAAACCAAACAATGTCAAAGGGAAATAAAATCAACTACTCATGCATAAAAATCAGTCCCTAATCCAAGGGATTCCCTAATTTCAATTCAAGGAACCCTAAGGTGATCCCGCGTGTGGACAACAACAATGGCCCAGACGAACGTGCGTGTGATCCCGGCCGCACGTGTGTGGGGCCCACTATTGAGAAAAATACCACCTTGGCCCTGGTCGGCCAAGGATGGACTCCAAAACCCCCAAATCTCAGCTCGATCCGATGTACGGTTTGTGCGTGGTGCTCCGCCGAAGTTTCAGCTCGCCTACGGGCCGAAATCTGGAAACCTGCTGTAATGAAGAAATCTGTTGCAACAAAAGGACAAATTTGAAGTACGGATGGTGGGGGGAAGATGGAAAAAAAGATGATGGAAGATGGGGGTGAATTGGGATCGATGTGGCTTCGCACCAGGTAGTTAGCCCTTCGAAAAGAGAGGGCTTCCCACCCACTTTTGAATTCTTCCACAACTCACGAAGAAAGTAGAAAAATAAATCAAGAATTTTTTATTAACTTCAATGAATGAAAAGAACTACAAGGGGTGCCTATTTATAGGGAGAACCCTATACCCAAAAACTCGCACCATGTGCGACACCTATTACTTGGCGATGAAGTAAACTAAAATAAAAACCAAACAAGAAAATCTAAAGTGTTCACGATGTTCAAAATAATAATAGTAAACAAAACCTAAAATATAAAACCAATCCGACAAGTGCGCCACGATCATGAGATCCCATGGTAGGCTTTTCTTGACTATCGGGCCACTTTTCTAAACCAAAACTTGTCTTAACTAGGAGGCCCTCCTCGGACGTCATCATCGAGCCGGATCGATGGTGGGGTCCTCCTTCGTACGTTCGGGCGTAGGGGTGGTGGTGTGCGGCCGTGGGTGTGCACGATGTCCTCATCAACTCTCCTCGCCTCTGCGAAGATTTCGCCATCGGCGAAAAAAAACTCCTAAACCGCTCGATGTCTGGATCAAGTCTCCGAAGCTCCTCCTCGGTGAGCCACGTGCTGTGTCCGAAGTTGGGCGTGACTTCCATTTAACTAGGTATTTCAAACCCGCCATCCGACGTGAAAATTATCTCATGGTCCAGGATATCCTCTATTTCCTCTCTGGGTGTGTGAAGGCTAGGTATGGGAGGCAGAGGCTGGGATGAAAGGTCAGGAAGAGGCCATGGATCAAAGGGTAAGGTTGGGACATCAGGATGGGTGGGCGAAGGGCCGGACAAAGTATCAGTGGGTCCCTGAAAAGCAACTAGATCCTCCACATTGAATGTGGAACTAATTCCCATGGAAGGTGGAAGATCTACCTCATACGCATTGAGACCGTTTCGCTTTATAATTTTGAAGGGCCCAGCGCTACGCGCGTGTAACTTACGAATGGCCCCTGGAAGGTACCGCTCGGGCTTGATACGGACCATCACAGAGTCCCCAATATTGAACTCTTTGAAACGTCTATGTAGGTCTGCAGAAAATTTGTAATGCTCATTACTAGTAGTGATCTTTCGCCTGATTTCTTGATGCAATGAATGTATGTGATGCGCAAAAGACTCTGCAGACTCTGATGGCCTATGAGACAATGACATGGGGATAAGATCAATAGGTTTCCTAGGCTTATAACCAGTAACGACTTCAAAAGGACTTAGACCTGTGGACCTATTGACAGAACTATTGTATGCAAACTCGGCTATGGGTAGTACGGCGTCCCATGTCCTGGTATGCTTCCCCACTAAACATCGAAGTAAACTCCCTAGGCTCCTATTAACCACCTCAGTCTGGCTATCGGTCTGGGTGGTAAGCAGAAGAAAACTGGAGCCTAGTATTCATCATGTGCCATAGTGTCTTCCAAAAGTAACTCATAAATCTCACGTCACGGTCAGACACTATGGTTTTTGGTAACCCATGCAGTTTGACAACCTCACTAAAGAATAGCTTGGCAACATGAGAGGCGTCGGAGGTCTTAGAACAAGGAATGAAGTGAGCCATTTTAGAGAAACGGTCCACGACAACGAATATGGAGTCATGCTTTCGAATAGTCTTGGGAAGTCCAAGCACGAAGTCCATACTGATGTCCTGCCAAGGGATGAATGGGACTGGCAAAGGTGTATATAATCCTGTATTCTGTTTCCTTTGCTTTGCCAGTTGACAAGTACGACATTGCCTTATAATTTTGGCCACGTCCCGCTTAAGGCTTGGCCAATGAAATCTATCCTCCACTAGGGCAATAGTCTTGCCACCACCGAAATGACCTGCAACCCCCCCTAAATATAACTCCCAGACAAGAAAATCGCGAAGGGAGGTGCGTGGTATGCACAAGCGGTCACTCCTAAACAAATATCCGTCCAAAATCAAATACTCACTATTAGCTCCTGATAGACTCTCTAATAAAGACGTATATACAACTCCAAAATCTGGACACTTAGAATACTCTTTTTTTATGCGCTCAAGGCCTGTAACTTCAACGTTCATGGAGTTGAGTAATGCGACTCGATGACTCAACGCGTCGGCAGGCTTATTCTCTACACCGGCCTTGTGCTTAAGCACAAAAGTGTACTCTTGAAGGAATTGAACCCACTTAGCGTGCCTGGGGCTTAATTTCTTTTGAGAGTTCAAGTATTTTAAGGCCTCGTGATCTGAGAACAAGACGAATTCTTGCGGCAATAGGTAATGACGTCAATGGTGTAATGATTGCACTACCGTATAGAATTCTGTCATAAATGGAATATTTTTGCTTCGCCTCATTCGGTTTTTCACCAAAAAAGGCGACATGGTGTCCTTTTTGACTAAGTACTCTTATGCCGACTCCTGACGCGTCACGTGCAACTTCAAAAGCTTTTAAAAAATCCGGAAGTCGCATAACTGGAGTTTCGGTCATCTTGACATTTATCTCTTTGAAGGCCTTCGAGGCTGCCTTTATCCATTGAAATTCTCCTTTTTTTATGCAATCCATGATGGGAGCCATAATGTAATTGAAACCTCAAATGAACCGCCTATAAAAGGTGGCTAGGCCGTGAAAGCTGCGCACCTCATGAATATTGCGGGGTTCGGGCCAATTGACGATGGCCTTGACTTTCTCGGGATCCGCCGATACGCTCTCAGCTGACACAAGAAAACCTAAGAAAATAACACTACTAGACAAAAACTCACACTTCTTTAGGTTGGCGTACAATTTCTCGGCTCTAAGGATCTCACGAACCTGCCTCAAATGGTTGAAGTGTTATTCCTTGGTCATGCTATAAATCAAGATATCATCAAAGTATACGATCAAGAACTTCCCCATGAAGGGCCTTAACACTTGGGTCATCACACGCATGGAAGTACTTGGGGCGTTAGTTAACCTAAAAGGCATAACTAGCTACTCATATAGCCCATCTTTTGTCTTGAAAGTTGTCTTCCACTCATCACCAGGGCATACACGGATTTGGTGATAACCACTTTTGAGGTCAATTTTCAAGAAGATAGTAGCATTGGCCATCATATCCAACATGTCATCAAGACGTGGTATGGGAAACTGATACGTGATTGTAATTTTGTTGATGGCCCTACTATCAACATACATCCTTCGTGTGCCATCCTTCTTAGGTGTAAGAAGGGCGGGTATGGCACACGGGCTCATGCTCTCTTGAATTAAACCCTTCTCTAGGAGTTCATCAATCTGCCTCTTCAATTCAGTGTGTTCCTTTGGGTTCATTTTGTAATGCGGGAGGTTTGGTAGAGTCGCCCTAGGGATTAAATCAATGTCATGCTGTATATCCCTTAAAGGGGGAAGCTCATTCGGTAGATCATCAGGAAAGACATCGCGAAACTCATGCATTACCTGAATGGTCTCAGTGGGTAACTCGACGTTAGCCTCTGGTACATTCTCCCTAGCTATAAGGGCGTATACTATTGAGTCCGCCTCCGTTTCTCGCTCAAAGTCTTTGGTATTTAGAATATGGAGTGGTTTGGACTTGGACTTCGATTCCTTCAATTCTTTTGAGCCGCTCACACCACTTTGTGTGGTGGACTCCTTTCCAGTCGTGTTCTTGGCTGGTAGGATTTAGCTTGACCTTCTTGCCCTCGAACCAGAATGTACACACATTCGAATGACCAAATATGGTTACATCCCTGTCATAGACCCAGTCTACCCAAAATGATATGGGCCAACATCCATGGGAACAACATCACACCAAAGTGTGTCTTTATATGATTTAAATTGAATAGGAACAAGACAATGGTGCGAGACTGGAATGAACGTTTCATCAACCCAAGAGACTCTATAGGGCTGAGGATGGGCTTCCAGCTTCAAGTCCAAACGACTCACAGTGCTAGTGGATGCCACGTTGGCACAACTACCACTATCCACAATCATCTTACAGCTCTTTTCCCCACATTTTGCATAAGTGTAGAAGATCGTGTTGCGGCGCCAGTCATCAGTGTTCTTGGCTTGAGCTAGGGCACAACGCATAATTGCGAGGGTCAAAGACTCTTGTGCTCCCTCTTCCTCATCACTAGGGGTTCCGATTGGCTCATATTCCTCCTCCTCACTATCACTCTCTGGGGGCACTACTTCTACTTGCCCATCAATAAGGAGTACTTTGGTGCCCTCTCTCGTGCCGCACTGGTGAGCAAAGTGACCAAACCCCTGACACCTAAAACACCTAGTGGCCCCACTTCCACGTGAACTAGACCCGACAATCTCTTTACCCTTATCATCCTTAGGTCTGGGCTGAACATTAGGGGAAGGTTTGTTTTGGAATCCCGTGTTAGGTCTAGCCCCAGAGGGGTTGGCCTTAGTACCAGATTCGCGAAAGTCAAACCGCCTTCCCACAGATGCTTTAAGGTATTGCTCGACATCTAACACTAGTTGGTACAACTGTTCGATAGTGTCTGTCTTTGGCGAGCAATTCTCTCCTAATGTCAGGACGGAGGCCCATTTTAAAACGAGCAAGGGTGAGTACGGGGTCCTCATCAACCTCACAGCGGGTCGAGTACTCTTCGAATTTCTCAATATAGTCAGCAACACTCATGGAACCCTGTCGAAGAGACTGCCACTCCTCAATCAACCGCATGCGATAAGAGAAAGGGAGGTACTTCTCTTTCAACGTTTCTTTCATTTCTCCCCAATGGACTATTGGAAGTTCCCTCGCTCTTTCTTTTTTTCGCTCAACCGTCGCCCAAAACCTCTTTGCTTGACCCATAAGCTTCATCTTGGCGAATCGGACTCGTCGAGCATCCGACATATCATACCACTCAAAATAGTGGTCTATATTCGCCAACTAATCTAAAAAAGCTTTAGGGTCTAAGTGGCCATCAAAAGTAGGAGCATCTACCCTAACTCCCTTGAGGAGTTGTGCATCTGGGTCATATTGATCATGATGTCCCTCACGGGGTGGGTGCACAGGTACGCGCCCATGACCAGCTCCTTGGCCGCCTCCATTCCTTGGTCTAACATCCCGACCAACTGCCTGAGATTGGGCATCCTCCCCAGTGGTGGGGTTTGCCCTGAAGGAGGCCTCTATTTCTTCGAGACGTTTATCTATGTGTTGTTCCAAATGCTTATTCAAGGACTCAACTTGCTGGGCTAACTTGGCCACTGTTTCTTGTAGTTGCTCCATGTTTAGTGTGGGGTGCAAACCGAAGCCGCGACCCGTACGTGTGGGCATACACTGACTTGCTCAACCTAAGGACCTGCTATGACAACTATATGCGTCTAAAAACTAAATGACCCTACGAGACTCTATATGAAGGAGACTACACACTGTTACTAAAATTCAGCTATATATGATGGACTGAATGCATGAAGGACTCAAACAAACTAAACCCTAAATATGTGGTGAATTCCCCTATAAGAACCCTAGGCTCTGATACCAAATTTGATGCAGGACATGGAAAATTAAATATGATATGCAAGATTGCAGGCTTAGATCACACCAATTCAGAAACAATCACACAAATTCCACATCCCACATGAAAATCCAAACATTCAATTAAAGGGGAATCTATGCGGGTCCAAGCCGACACAGGCTAGGACTGGACCAATAAAATTATAAACCAAACAATGTCAAAGGAAAATAAAATCAACTACTCATGCATAAAAATCAGTCCCTAATCCAAGGGATTCCCTAATTTCAATTCAAGGAACCCTAAGGTGATAAAAATGGACAAATCAATTAGGGATCATGTAATCTAGGGTTAGGATTCATGAAAAATGGCTATGAGAGGATAAAAGAGGATAAAAACCTGAGTCAAAATATGATCCCGCATGAAAATCTAAAGCGTTCACAATGTTCTAAATAATAACAATAAGCAAAACCTAAAATATAAAACCAATCCGACGAGTGAGCCACGATCATGAGATCCCATGGTGGGCTTTTCTTGACTATCGGGCCACTTTTCTGAACCAAAACTTGTCTTCTAGCTATGAGGCCCTCCCTGGACGTCGTCATCGAGCCAGATCGATGGTGGGGTCCTCCTTTTGCGTGCGTGCGTACGTGCGTAGGGGTGGTGGTGTGCGGGCGTGCGTGTGCACGATGTCCTCATCAACTATCATTATGTTGATACATGTGAGTTTTCTACTGCTAGTGATAAAATCCCTTGATATACATTGATACACCACACTCTGACAGCTTAAGCTTTTAGAGTAAATGGTTGTTTGACATGGTATCAAAGCGGAAGGGCCTATGTTCGAATCCCGAGAACAGTAAATATGCCTCGGCAATATATTATTCTCCCACAGGACGTCAAGAAAATCAGGTCCGGCCCAGGTACCAGGAAATCAAACCCAACCTGTTTATGGTGTGAGTGTCCCTCCACCCTTGTCAGTATGTTCCCATGCGGAGTTCCCACCCCGCACGTGCGGGGGGGTACTGGATTGATAAAATCCTTTGATATACATTGATACACCACACTCAGAAGGGGTATTGAATTGATAAAATCCTTTGATATACATTGATACACCACACTCTGACAGCTTAAGCTTTTAGAATAAATGGTTGTTTGACACTCTATTCCAAAAAAAGGGCTCAGACGCCCTTTTTTTCGAAGCAGAGAGGGTTCCAGAGGGCTGGAACCCTAAAATCTCTCCCAAATCTTCGGATTTCGGCGAAGATTCTCCAAATTTCGATGAGGATTTCCCCGGATTTCGCCCAAATACTCGGATTTCTTCGGATTTTGATGGATTTCTCTCCCAAATCGGAGATGCACTAACCAACGAACGAAGCTTCGATTCGAATGGCCCACCAAATGGAAGCTTCCGATGATGGCGATCTCTTGTACAAGGACTGAAATCCACCTGTTGAAAGTTTCTCTGTTTTTTTTTTTTCCTGATTTTTTCGGATAATGATGCCATCCACGTAATTTTTTTTTTTTACTTTCTTGGTCTCTTTCGAAGGGTATCGTGTCGCTGGACTGTGATACCGATAATATCGGCCGATCGTATCAATATTTTGAACACTGGAATTGTCAGCTGCAACTATATGGTAAATTACCCATCTTTCAATGTCAACACGTCGTTAGATACAAGCACACAAGGGAATATAACAGCAGAAGTCGTTTTATTTCGTTCAATCATTTATTATCCAACAGTTCAGGCAATTATTCTATCCACTTAAAATCAAACCAATACATCCGGCAGATCATTAACACAACTTTCTCCCAGAGAGCCCAAGGCATAGGAGAATATCTATCTGAATGTCTCCCTGATCTTGGATACAATCATTAGAACAAGATTGGGTTTCAGCTTTCAATCTTTCAAATGAAAACAAACTTGGATTTGTATCATCAATGTCAATTGATAATAAAGAAATCAACGTTCTTGATGCCATTATGTCGATGACGTACATGCACTGCACGCTAAACCTGACCTGATCTCCCAAGCTGTAGCAAGAAATCTAGTGTCCTAATTGCCTAGGATTGTGCACAATGACAAAACTCATTTCAAGAATACGATGATCTTAAAAAACACAGTTGTGAGAATAAAACAGCCTTCTCAGAATGTCTAGCAGAAACTGCAATGAACTTTAAAGCATTTTACTGTTTAGAAAGTGGAGTAATCTGATCATCTGAGCATAATAGATGAAGTGACTCCCATTGTTTATAGGACATTAAATTCTGTTTTCCATTCAAATTGGTCAAAATCAGTACATAAATCTATGATGCCAGGGCCTGAGAACCGCAAAAGCAATCAGTGCAAACAAGCTTCAGCTATATCAATAACATCAGTAATGCAAACATCAAGATATGTGTAGGAAGGAGAATTCATGAAGTAACTGGGCATAAAGTATGATAATGCGGATTTCCTGACATACCCATAGATCTACTAAGGTTAGACGTGTTTAGCAGCAGGAAGAACACTTCTCCATCCAACAGCAACCCACGCGTCCTTCTCTAAATGCCTTTAGGTAGATGACAATGTCAAATAATAAAACCTGTAAAAGGGCATCAGAAAAACACACCATGTTGCCATTAATTACTTTTAACAGAAAAACATTTATATAAGGGGCTTTTTAGATATACCCAAAACAGGAATGAGAAAAAAAAAAACCTGAGGAGAATTATATGTCAGAGAGATTTAACTATAAATCCAACAAAAGTAATCTAAACATAAGATTCCGCTTTCTATCTTAAAATAAAAATAAAAAAATAAAAAAAACAAAAAAATAAAAAAACAAAAAACAAAAAAAAAAACAAAAAACAAAAAACAAAAACAAAAACAAAAACAAAAACAAAAACAAAACAAACAAACCCGGGTTTTGTTCAATGCTTTCAGCATTTGCAATTGGGCAGAGGTAAAAAACGAAAGCAATTATCAATTTTATTTTTTTCCTTTCCCCCCCTTTTGAAGAAGATCGCAGCAAAGTATCGGTATCCTACAAGTTTCACTGGCCAGGGATACGGAAACAATATTGATATCGCCGATAACTGAAAATGAGGGGTGTGTGTGTGTGCGTGCGTGTGTGTGTGTGTGAGTGAGAGAGAGAGAGAGAGAGAGAGAGGGTCTCGAGTCCAACTGGTTGGACCACGAGTTACAGTCCATCCGGCGGATAATTTGCAGTCTATTAAGTAGGTAAGACAACTAAACCTTCCAATATGTAGGCCCCATCATGAGGAACACCTGGTGCAAAAAATTAGCCCCATATACATTTCAGGGGGACCAAACTGAAAAAAAATAAGAAGAAGAAGAAGCAATGATTAGCCATTAATAAATGGCAAAATACAAAGACCACTTGATGAGTGGATGTGGCTTATTTTTTTCACAATGTGGGGCCAACCTATTGGACATGTTAGATGTCACACGCCCACCCAAGCGATTCGACTTGAGACCCTCTCTCTCTCTCTCTCTCTCTCTCTCTCTCTCTCTCTCTCACACACACACACACACACACACACACACACACACACACACAAAAGATGGAAGCACAACGGTAAAATGTGGAGCAACATCAGAAGGGGTTCTCACCTTGAGGCAAGAGCTGTTGCCCTCAAATCCAGCAACCAATGAAACGGTAATACTAATCGAACAATCCTAGCCATTTGATTGGCGGCCATCATGTAGATGGGCAAAAGAAAATGGTCCATAGTCAAGATTCAATAGGCTAAATCATTGGTTATGACTATTCAATAGGTGTAATTTTCAGGCTATCCTCCATCCACAAGGAGGCTCATGAGTCAAAAAGTCTCAATCAACATACATGTATGCCACATGTGTTGTGGAAGTGTGGATGAGTTCATAGTACATGCAGCATGCATGAAGCTTTATTAAATCATCCAAATACTGGGCCCACACTTTAGGTGGGAGACATCCCCAAATCATACGATTTTTAATATCCCTATTCTTAAATCAGTGGACTTTTGCTTGCTGAATTTGGACCCTTCATCATTTTTTATCGTTAACGATCCACAAAATTGACAGTTAAGATCATACGTTCGATATAATTCTTAATTATGTTCCACACACATTAGGGCCACTATCTGAATGGTTCAGACTAAGGTACATTGTACATGCATACCATGCATGCGATACAGAGTAATAGTCTGCTGAAGTGTCAAATAAGTTCTCATTTTAGAGAAGTGAACTTGAATCTTCTTTAATCAGGGTAATATCCAGCTCTTTTCAGTTAGACATCCAATCATTTCAGATGGCAGACCCCAGCATGCATATGACCTGACCCAAAAAACAGTCCAGTCAACATCACCCAAAAACTCTGTTTGTTTTAATTTTCCTTCTCCCATGTGCATTGCAAGTGCTGCATGCTATTTTTATAATGTTATAAAACTGCATGCAGTTATAGAGCAGCCATATAATGTAAAGTGTAACAGCATGTGGTTCCATACTCCACACTAGAGAAGTTAATTACTGTGTGTCAGTTCACCATAAGCATATCTGATAATATATGGTTGGGCAATATGTGTAGGTGGTCTGAACCGTTCAAGAGGAAGGTCCTATCATGAATATGGGATGGGCAGAGTATGACTTGCTACAAACAATCCCACCCTTTTGATATACAGCAGTTAAAATCATAAGAGTAATCAACGGTTTATATTCTGCCAATTGCTTGAATTGTTAGGAATTAGGATTGGTTTGAAAAAAGAGGACTTTCCATGGCCAATCCAGTGTAAGGCCCACCTCTTGAAGTTGGCATTACACCAATCCAAATGGTCTGATGGGTAGAAGATGGCTTATTTTCAGTGGTCAGTGTAATATCTTTCTTTTCCCATTTAGAGAAACCAGCTATAAAGAGTGAGGAAAAAGAGATCACAACCTCTTTACTCTCAAACTTCAAATGCAAGCCTTCCCTTCATTGGAAGAAGCAAATTACAAGTGCATCCTTTTGGAAAAGACATAAGGTGAAAACCTGGTAGGAACCAAATTTGTAGTTACACATGGCCTCAGTCCTGCATGAGGCCCACCCTTAATGATCAGAATCGTTCATTCAGGAGACTGCATCACTGATGGCCCGCCATGCATATACTCAACCAATTTCACCATGCAACGGTCCTACAGAAAGATGGCAATGATGCACCAACAAACTCCACACTTTAAAACACAGAAAATTTTCTGCTAACCCACAGGCAGCACATGTGCCAATGTGGCAAGGGGTTGAAAATCTCACCATTGGATAAGATGGACTTCCTGTGAAGATTAAAAAAGACAATTGTCAATTGCCCATATTCAGCATACATGTGTGTGGATTCTATCACAAGCAATTTTCAGGATATGCGCTATCCAAAATGAGGCCCACAATTTGGGCGGTCTCATTGTGATTGGTGTAAATGTATTGTGGACTAGTCCCCACCATTTAGAAAATGGTGACCAATGAGCATGGTAGTCTAGCCATTTTCCATGTTATCTTCACTTCTTTTCCCCTATCATGCTTTTCTAGTTTCTAATATTTTTATTCTAGAATTCCCATGGCTACTTGCATATCTGCTCATGAGCACACTCGGGGAGATCCGGGCTGTTCATCAGCTGGGTCCCACTGAGTATTCTGGCAAAAATTCTGGCTTCTATGTAAATCAGGTGGTCCACAGGTGCAAGTTGAATGTGGACCATTTGTTATATTCTGAACTGTCCAGTTCTTACATGTGGACCACCTGATGAAAAGACCAGCTTGATCTTAAGCCATGGCATACACACAGCAGGGCCACATGATAAATTGCCCCAATCTGACACATGTTCCATGCATGTGTGGTAAATGGTCCAACTTTAATGAACAAATGTCCATTGATCAGAGGCCAATTGTCCAATCAATCTTGTTTCAGGCACATGACTGATCTTTAGTGGGTCCCACTATTTGCCCTGTTCGCATTTGAGGTACATGCCACATTTCAGGTAAGAGAGATGCCATAACACAAAGCATACGTTGATGAGATCTGAACTGCTCATCCATAGGGCTCCACCACTGATTATCTACGAACCAAAAAATTAGCCTTGATAGGACAATCCTAACTGTTCAATCGATGAACTTGTTTCAAATTAAACATAAATAATGTCTTTTAAAGTCCACTAGTACACCTCAATTGAAATGGTTAAGATAATCTACGCAGCATGCTCCTTTGCTTCTGGCTCATTCTCTATTGAACCCATTGAATGTGTAGTTTGAACCCCATAAATGTATACCAAGTGTTTGGAATAAACTCAAGCTTTGCAAAGTCCAAAATGCCAAAACCTCTCATTGAAATGCCAGAAGAAAATAAAAAACCAGACGGTACCTCAACCTGTCTTCATGGATGGTTCGGTCCAACTACTGCTACAACCCGTCAAACCACTCAAAGCAGCTCTGGCCCATTTCGCAGAATATCTACTTCATCTAAAATCATAAAACACAGAGAGGATTAACAACTAGTTTGCTGTTAGCATAGTGGTTAAAGTGTTTGATTTTGAGTAGGAGAGGCAAGTTCAAGCTGACAGATGTAATTGCATCTTTTTGACAAAACAATTATCCACCTAACTGACAGGGTTCAATTGAACTCAGTCTGACTATAAAACTTACAGTAACTAACTTCTTTCACATGAAAATATAAATGGTGAAAGGGGTACTTCCATCAAAGAGAAAGTTATGTGAACAACATTTGTAAATTTTTAAATGAAGATATGTGAAACTGCCAAACAGACAAGCAGAAACAGCGAAAGAAATATGAAACTGATCTTTCTAGTCTTAGCAGCTAACTTTAACTATAAAACCAAACAAACAAAAAAGATACGAAATTATATTTTACACTGATTTTCCCACTTCAACTAAAGCCAGTATTTATCGAAATTAGTTTTGGCACTTTTTCTCCTTATAAAAGAGCTCCCTTTCTTCATCCAATGCACCCATCCTCTCCCAAGCCTATGTCCTCTAATCTCAAAGTATCAGGAAAAAAAAAAAAACATGATGGCCTCATTCAAGCCCTTCACCTCCTCCTTCAGTCTATTCACCTTCTACCTTCTTCTGCTCCTCCTCTCTCCACTTTCTTCTTCTGCAACTGCAACCCCTCCTTCTGAACCAGAACCGAAGATGGCATACATCATTCACACCGACAACTATACCAGACCCCCTCAGTTCACCACCCAAGATAACTGGTACACTTCCATGCTAGAATCAGTCGTCGAATCCAACTCCATTCCAAGTATCCTCTACACCTATGACGTCGTCCTCCATGGCTTCGCGGCGAAATTATCAGCTCAAGAAGCCCGAAACGTGGAGAACATCCATGGTGTTATCGGTGTTTACCAAGACAGAAAGATGCAGCTTCACACCACAAGGAGTCCAGATTTCCTCGGGTTGAGCAAGAATTCCGGTCTATGGCCCGAGACCAACTTCGGTGATGGTGTAATAATTGGTCTTGTTGATACTGGAATTTGGCCGGAAAGTGACAGTTTTATAGACTACGAGCTCGGACCAGTTGGCCCAGAGTGGAAGGGAGAATGTGAGAATGGAACTCGATTCGTCTCTAGCTATTGCAACAACAAGCTGATTGGTGCTAGGTTCTTCGCTGCTGGATTCGAAGCCATGTTTGGCCCGATACATGAAGACGATGGTGAATACATGTCGCCACGAGATGGATTTGGGCATGGAACTCACACTGCTTCAACCGCTGCAGGCGCTGAGGTTACAAATGCGGAAATGTTCGGATATGCCAATGGAACTGCCCGAGGCATCGCGACCAAGGCGAGGATTGCTGCATACAAGGCCTGTTGGTTCAGAACATGCGTCGATTCTGACGTTCTTGCAGCAATGGAGAAGGCCATTGAAGATGGAGTTCATGTCTTATCAATTTCAATCGGTGGAATGGGATCCATTCCATACTATGAAGACCCCATCGCCATTGGCGCCTTCGCGGGGGTCAGGAAGGGCATCTTCGTCACGTGCTCAGCTGGAAATGAAGGGCCATCAGCCGTTACAAATTCAGCACCATGGATCACAACAGTTGGAGCTGGGTCACTCGACCGGTCTTTTCCAGCACAAGTCCAGCTTGGGAATGGAGAGCTTTATGCAGGTCAATCTCTCTACAATGAGCAAGTGGACGTCAGCACCATGTTCCCTCTTGCTTATCTTGACTACTGCTCACACTTTGACATAACTCCAGACAATGTCATGGGAAAGATCGTAGTATGCGACGATGCTGATGTTTATGCTGGAATTCTCGTTCAAGATGCCGGTGGTGCGGGACTGATCGCACTGAATGGACAGTATCCAGGAGAAGGTATAATCGTTTCTGCTTTTACATTGCCAGCACTAACAGTGGGTTATGAGGAAGGACAAAAGATCATGTCATATATGAACAGTACAAATCCAATAGCAAGTCTCAAATCTTCAGATCTTACTGAAGTGGGCAAAGATAGAGCTCCAATGGTGGCCTACTTCTCCTCAACCGGCCCTAATGCCATCGTTCCCGAACTTCTAAAGCCTGATGTCCTGGCACCTGGATTCAACATCCTAGCCGCATGGGTCACGGACAAAGCACCAACTTTCGTGACAGAAGACCCAAGGAGAGTCAAATTCAACATAATTTCTGGCACATCTATGTCATGTCCCCACATCGCTGGAGTGGCTGCTCTGCTCCGCAAGGCTCACCCCACATGGTCTCCGGCTGCAATCCGATCAGCTCTAATGACTACTTCCACTGCACTCGACAATGATTTCCGTCCTATCCTGGTGAATAGAGACTGGTCAATAGCAACCCCTCTTGACTATGGTTCTGGCCATGTTAACCCACAAATGGCTGAAAGTCCAGGGTTGATTTATGATGCTGACATCGCAGATTACGTGAATTTCTTGTGCACACTGAATTACACCAAGAAACAGTTGCGGAGTATTGTCAGGGGACCAATTTCTTGTTCCAAATCCAACAAAGGTCCTGGGCAGCTGAACTACCCATCATTTTCAGTGGTTTTCAGTGGTAACAGCACCATCCATGTCTTGACAAGGACAGTGACAAATGTTGAGGAGCTGCCAGAGAATTACACCGTTAGGGTCATTAATCAAAGGCCAGATAAGGTGGCGATATTGGTGAAACCAAGGAGCTTGATGTTCAAGCAAGCATATGAGAAGCAAAGTTACAGTATCATGTTCAAGAACAAGGTGGTGGGAAGGAGAAATGCCACTGAAACTGATGATACGGAGTCTGCACACGTGATATGGGAGAGTGATAATCATGTTGTCAGGAGTCCTATTGTACTGACTTGGAAAGCCTGAAAATTCCCTTCCTTTGGGAAATAAATGGAAAGAGTTTGTTCTGAATGATAATTAAAATAAATAATATGAGTAATTTATGGACAACCTTTGACCTGAATCTTTCTTGTAGCAAGTAGCAACAATAGAAGCTTTATGGATGAGACAACAACAACATTAATAATAATAATAACAGCAGCAGCATGACAATGATGATGATGTTGATCGTAATAGCATTGCATGTGTTATCATATCATGTGTGTGATAAAGGATATAGTCATGCTCAATTGAGCAAATAAACAAAAAAGCGGCACCTCGTACTGTGGAGCCCACTGCATGATGTCAGTTGGATTCAGCTGCATGTGGGTCCCAACTACTGAAGAGGTTAAAAAAAAGGGCCTGATTTAGTCTGAATTGCCAGCTGCGTATAACAACATTACCCATCTTTCTGCCTTGATATGTCATCAGCTGCAAGTACACAAGGGCATATAACAGCAGAAGCCGTTTCATTTCCTTCAATCATTTAGTCACCATGTCTTTTTATCCAAAAATTCAGGCTATTATTATTTCCACTTCAAATCAGCCAACACCTTAACATAACTTTCTCCAAGAAAGCACATTCATAAGAACCAGATGGGATTTTGGCATTCAATCTTTGGAAGAAAACAAACCTATTTTTGTATCATTCATGTCAATTCATGTCGATGGCATGCACACACCTCTGGCAAACCATTAACATAACTTTCTCCAAGAAAGCACATTCATAAGAACCAAATGGGATTTTGGCATTCAATCTTTGGAAGAAAACAAACCTATTTTTGTATCATTCATGTCAATTCATGTCGATGGCAAGCACACAGTGCACGTTAAACCTGATTTAGTCTCCCAAAGTTGTAGCTAGAAATCTACTGTCCTAATTGCCCAGGATCGTGCACAATGAGAAAATTGGTTTCATGAATACAACAAAACTAAAAAGAAAGAAAAAAAAGAAGCATAGTTGTGAGGATAGAACAGTCTCAGAACTTCTAATAGAAATGGATATGAACTCTTAAGCATTTCTACTGTTTAGTAAGTAATCTGGTCATCCGAGCATAATGGATAAGAGACTCCGATTGCAACCCGATGTTAAATGTTTTTTTTATTGAATTTGTGAAAATCCAACACAGAAATCCATGATGCCACGGCCTGAAACCCACAATAGCAATCAATGCAAAAAAACTTCAGCTATATGAATAATAACCTCAATAATACAAACATGCAGAAAAGTGTGTCATCCATGAAAGAACTGGGCTTAAAACATTGATAATGCAGATTTCATGACATACCCATAGATCTATTAACAAACAGGTCTGACAAGAAAATGGCAGCAGGAAGAAACCGCTTCTCCATCCAACAGTAACCCACGCATGTCCTTCTCTAAATGCTTTCAGATAGTTAGCAATGTCAAACAGTCAAACCTGCAAAGAGGCATTAGGAACACAGCCAAAATTTCTATTAATGATTTGTAATAGCGTAACATTCATATAAGGGGCTTTTTACATATAACCCAAACTGGGGAAAAAAAAAACCCTAGACTGAGGAAAAATACATCAGAGTGATTCCACCATGAATTCAACAAAAAATAATCCAAACACAGACTCAACTTTTCATCATTCGAATATAATATATATAGGCATTTGCATTTGGCTCATGCGGAAAACACAAACCATATTAGGAGGGATTCTTTTCTCCCCTTTTCACCCCAATCTTCAACTCCCAAATGCAGTTAGCAACAGCAGTAACATTTCAATTTTTTCTTTCTTTCTTTCCTTCTAGAGGGAGATGAGGTAGGTAACAAATGCAAGGAATTAAAAAGGGAATTTTGACTAGACACCTCAGCAATGACAGGGAAATGCCGTAGCTACTCTTTCACATGTGAGATTGCAGTTTTGACAAGGTTGAAAATATTGTTGTTGTACCATTCATATTGGGAATGTATTGCTGTAAATTCATTGGACATGGGATACATACATTTATATTCCCACACAGCAACAGATTGTAAAGTATAATTTGTACAAGTTTGTAGCATGAATACAATACAAATACATAGTATTGGAATCCATTGTATTGAGAGGGGCATGCATCATGGTACAGTATATTCAAATGATATTTTGACCCTTGGGTTTTTCTTTGCAGCAGACATTCTGATGCAGCAACATTATGCGAAAGACTCCGGACAATCCGTTACGTTGGGCCCACAACTAACATGCCCTAGCAAAAAGTAAAAAAATAAAATAAAATAAAAATAAAACCAATCCACTCATTGGCCGGGCCACATATGCATCTGATATGGAGTGTGGGTCATTATTTTGTGTCTATTTGTCTCATACACACATGGCTTGCTTGTTGGGACTTGGGACAGAATGCTTGGCAGTCAAGGAACATGTTCATAGAATGTGTAGCTGAAATGAGGATATTGAGATGGATGAATGGCAAGACAAGGATAGAATTAGAAATGAATGCCTTTGTGAGAATTTAGGAGTAGCGCCAATAGATGATAAGATGAGGGAAAGTAGATTTAGATGGTTTGGTCGTGTGCAACGAAGAACAAGAACTGCGTCGGTTAGGAGTCAGTATGTACAAGTTGAAGGCTCTAAAAGAGCAAGGGGAAGGACCACAAGGACATGTTGGAGGTAGCAATAAAAGACTTGATGACCTATGGTCTGATTGAAGTTTTGGCCCTTGTATGAGTGGAATGGCGGAAAATGATTCCTACAGGCAACCCCAATTAGTTCAGATAAGGCTTAGATGATGATGTATGGCTTGCCTAATTAGTCAAGTAGCCATGTTTTTATGGCAAGGGTATGTTCACTGTGGCCCCCACCCCGATAAATGGCATAAATCTGAACACAGGAGCTATGTTGACACAAGCATGCAAATCTCCTCTTTCTCTCTCCTTGCACCAATTGCCCCAACACTTCTCCACAGACATCACACCACCATTCCAGCTTCACAAGTTCACCAACCAATACCATCTAACTCCTTATCCTTGGCAATTTCTCCACTGACACCAGAAAAGAGTTTAAGAAAGACCTTACAAAAAGAAAGAAAGAAAGAAAGAAAGAAAAATAAAAAGATAAGACAAGATAACACTTTAAGAAACAAACAAGTCTTGAAAATTACAGCCTAGAATCTCCACATGTGCCTCATGCACCACGATATGGGGCTATGGCATACACTAGCTTTCCAACATATGTTTCTCCAAAACCCAAAAAGAAAAACTCATTTACTTGAACTTTATCCTCTTCTTTATATTCTGCTAGTTCACAACTCAAGAATCCCAACTTGTGGTCTCAAAGGCAACTATAACTCAGCTGCTTTAACAGTCAAAAGTACCCCCCACCCCATTGTTTTTTGAGAGGTAAACTCACTGACAATGAAAATATCAACTTTGTTAATCCCTCACTCTTGTACAAGGCAGCCCCTTTTCACAACGCCACATGTGCCAACATGGCACACAAGTCCAAGATCAAAGCCAGCCCATCAAGTGGATTTACACAGTTTAGATGCCCTTGACCAACGTCAGGCTGACTACTCGTTAGTTGGGCCACAATGTTTGAAACAAATCGACAGCGTAGAAAGACTTGGCCTTCCACTTCTTTCATACACTGTGTGCTCCACAAGATGAGAGCCAGCCTAATTTATGGGCTGGAGCAGGCATCTATATGGTGAAATCCGCCTGGTGGGTGGCACAGATCTTGCATCCGTGTGTCATGTTGAGAAACATGGTAGTGCGCAGAGGGGTCTGAAACTTGCAAACCTGTCAAAAAAGAGTCCAAAATCTTTCATACAGTTAACTACTAGTGAAGGCCAAACAACTGTTTGCATAGCGCAATTCTAAAGATAAGCTGGGTTAGTCAAGGTAGACTAAGATGATTTTCTGGGAGGTGGCAGAATACCATGGTATTCCTGCCTGGCTGTATACTACAATGCTTAATATTCAACATATGCCTTAATATGAAAGCATTGTAGTACCCATCAAGAAGCACCATAGAACCACATAACCATTTGGTCTTTCCATATTAAATGCAGTTGTCAGGAGAATATAGGGAAACAACATAGTATTGCCCGAAAGGCAAAAGGCCCTAGGGCATGTTTGGTCCATGGAAATCAATGGAAATAGAAGAGGTTTCCATTGGCATTACAGTTTGAGACGTTTGGATAACAATAAAAGGAGAGGATTCCACAAAACAATCATAGCAGTTTTCCATAATTTGGATTCTTTGGCACAAGAAACTAGGGGACCATTAACTTACAAATATGAGATCTATACTAGCTATCCAGACAAGACCCTAAAAATAGAATCCATGTTTCAATTCTGCTCATGAAATAATCATTACTTCTTTTCTTTCCCTTGGAATTCTACATGTTGGCAAACATGGCCTAAAATTGTGTTCAAATACAGCAGGCCAAGAGAATCAACCTAAACACCATGCCTCCTTTTAAGTCCCTAACACTTGGCACTTCAAATCCTGCTAGAAGTTGAACTTGCTGATTTTATTTATTTATTCATGAAGGATGACGAAATTTTATTAGAGAAGCTCGCTTAAGCAAAAGCCAGGCAAGGAAAGAATACAGCCCCAAACTACAACCCAAAGGAAGAAGAAAGATTGCAAACATCCACTGCCTTAGGTTGGACACCCAACCCACCACTTCTATCTTAATATTCCTCACCACCTCTTCCAAAAAAGCAATCTTATTCTGGAATCAACGGCTATTCCATCCCCCCAAATCACCAAAAGCACCACCATGATGACAAGTCACCACACTGCCTTTCGTTCCTTCCCTATTCCTCCGTTGTGACAAGCCTACAAAAGGTCTTCCATAGACTTAAACATCACCTACAATACTCCAAAGAAGCACTCCCACAACTTCTGAGCGAAAGGGCAGCAGATCAAAGGGTGATCAATCGATTCTGCATCATTCATGCACATAACACAAATGTTGTAAAGATCATATATCTCTTTTGGAGATTATCAATGGTCAATACCCTTTTCCTACCAACTAGCCAAACGACGGGCCATAGAACAATCAATGGGAAGGGTATTTCAATGTGGCAATCGAAGGCGATTTCTGAATCAAACTATAGAAAGATCAAACAGAAAAGCAACGCTAGCTGTGCACATGACACACCATGGAGTCCTTGTCTGCCAAGAAGGGGAAGCATCCTTGCAGATGATCCAACAGCCTCATGAATTCGGCCACTTCCTCATCCAATAAATCTCGCAGGCATGGAGGAGACCACACAACAAAACCTCTCATACTCAGTAACAGTAAGCTACTTTAATGTTCCTCCTTCAAGAAAGGCGGCCCAATCTTGGAAAGTCCTCCTGCAGCAGGTTGTCTCCACACCACATGACCTCCTAAAAATGAACATGACTCCCATCACCATGCAAGAAGGACACCTTTTCACTGAACTTAGGGGATATCAGAGCAATTTCCTTCCACAGACTTGAAGCCAGATAATACCAAAGACTTCTTGACCCCCACCCTCCCTCTTGGGTGCCGGACTTGCTTGTTAGAATCTTTCTCCATAATCTCTCATGTTCCGAGCCAAATCTCCATAGCTACTTACCTAATAAAGCTAGGTTCATGGCTCCCAACACCCTAATACATGCTCCTCCCTCAGCTACCGGCTTGCAAACTTCTTCCCACTTGAGGAGATGAAACTCTTGCTTTTCCTCTGCCCCTTTCCACAGAAAATCTCGTCCTAGCTTGCCTAATCTATCCAAATAGATTGAGGGCAACTGAATAGGGACATAAAGAACAACATATTGGAAAAGGCAGCTTTTATTAGGGTTAAGCGCCCTCACAAAGAAAGACGGTGACGGCTCCACCTTTGAAGCTTTCTCTTGATCCTTTCAATGATCTTATCCCAACAGTGCTTGGCCAGCTTCCCAATACACAAAGGAAGGCCTAGGTATGTCAATGGAAAAGACCCAACCATACACCCAAAAATGACGGCCAACATCGACACCCCATTCTTATCCGACCTCAACATTAGCCTTCAAACCTGAAACCACCTCAAAACATCTTACCATCTTCCGTAAGTTATCCACCATGGCTTCGTCAACATAACAAAATAAAATGGCATCACCGGCATATTGGAGAAGACTAAGCTGAGTGCCCACATTCTCCTCCTTAAAACCTCTAATTAAACCAACTTCTTGACCTCCAAGTAACATTATGCTGATGACTTCAACGAAAACCACAAACAAGAAAAGAGATAGAGAATCACCTTGCCTAAGAACCTTCGGTGCCTTAAAGAAACCTTTCGGTGACCCGTTGACCAAGACAGAGAAAGCAACCGAATGAACGCATTCTTGAATCCAACCTCCATTTTTTCCAACACCCCAACCTTCACAACATGTAATCAAAGAACTCCCAGTTGACATGGTCATAGGCCTTCTCAATGTCTAGCTTGCACACTAAACCTCTTTTGGCTTCCCTATAATTACAGTCAATGCACTCATGGGCAAGCAATGAGAGCACTATCCACAATTTGCCTACCCACTACAAATGCAACTTGGCTCTCGAAGATGACGTTAACCAAAATCCCTGAATGTCGTGAGGCAAGGATCTTGTCTAATATCTTATAGGGGTCGTTGATGAGATTGCGATGAGGACATCACATCACTTACTCCCTTATGTACGTATCAGAGGAAGAGGTGGATCGCATTGATTTCCCTGTGGCTAGGCGAGTACCCATGATAGTGCTAAAGACCCCATGTGCATGTGTAAGCATCTAGAAGACCCCACATTAAGAAGATGCACATGGGCTTCTTTATGAAGTGATCCAGACCGTTGGATCGAAGGGACATGACGATCAGGCCATTGGATCGCATGGATCACATGATCAGGCCATTAATCGTTGATCGTCCACATCATTTTTAGACTTTATCATATTTTAGGATTTAGTTTTTCATTATTTTATATTTGGACACATTATGAGTGTTTTAGTTGATTTTATTTAGACTAAGGCTATTTTCTTTAAAATTCACAAGACATTGGGATTTTTGTAATTTTTAAAACTTCTTGGATCTATAAAATGAGGGGGCATGTGACCTCTCTCCCATTGGATTTTGTGATTAAAAGAGAGAGAGAGAGAGAGAGAGAGAGAGAAAGCTCTTGCTTTCTTCTCCCATCTTTACGCGATTTGAAGATACTTCCATGCGATTTGGAAGGAAGATTGGTGCGAGGCTAATCTCCATCAAAGAAGGTGCGAAGTCTTCATCTATCCCCATACCATCTTCTCTTTTCTCCCCCATGCAAGCATTTTCTTCAAGTTCTTCATTCTCTCCATCCCAGATATTTGTCCTCTCCCAAACAATACTTTCCAATACCCATCCATAATCAAAACCCTAATCGACCTAAACCCATCATCCCACGCCACACGTGTGAACATACGACCACACGTGTGAATCCCAACTGCCCCTTTTGGTTTACTACCATCATTATGTCAAAACTCCATTCTTCCATCCCCAAAACCCTAACCCTAAACCTAAAATTCCTAATTTTCCTACTTTCTCAAATTACCCAAACCTAAACCTAAAATTTCTAATTTTCCTACTTTCCCAAATTACCTAAACCTTAATTTTTACCCTAAGTTGCATTAGGTTTCCTATTTTGAAATAGACTATACCCTATATTAATTGGACAGGCCACATGCCTTGCCTTATATAGCTGATTCTATAGATAGACAATGTATAAATAGGAGATTTTGTATTTATCATTTTACCTTGTATAGTCGTTATAGAACTCTACAAATTCAACCCTTCAAGGTTGTCTCAAATACAGAAAAGCAACGAAGATTCATTCTTTCCAAAGTCTTCATTGTTTTGGTTTGTTTACATGGTATCAGAGCAATACCGATCCTAATCAGGCATCTCTTCATCACCGCCCCTCCCCACGCTCGTCCCTGCGCACGTCCGGCCCTCTCCACGCTCGTTCGGCCCTCCCCTGTCAGATCCGGCTCCTCCCTACGCACGTCCGGCTCCTCTGTTCGATCCGGCCCTCCCCACGCTGTCCGATCCCTACGCAACCTGCTACACCTGCGTCCGATCCCTGCGCACCTGCTACACCTGCGTCCGATCCCTGCGCACCTGCTACACCTCCGTCTGATCCCTGCGCACCTGCTACACCTCCGTCCGATCCCTCTACACCTGCGTCCGCACCTGTGCACGTCCTGCTCTGTTGATCTGTTGCTCGTTTGCTACATCTAATCCCTTTTGTCTTTTGCTGATTGTTGTTCTGATCTTCAGCTGCAAGATACTTTCTTCTTCAGCATCGTTTTGTTTTTATCTAGTCCTATCTATGGATAAAGACTCCCGTACAGAGGCACCACGATGTAGTTTCGATGGCACCAACTACAATCTATGGGCTATCCATTTTCAAAGTTTTCTCAAGGGTCGTGGTTTGTGGGGACTGATTGATGGATCTGTTACTGTCCCCACTTCCACCGATGCTGCAGAATGGCAGATTGGGAAATGAAAAATGAACGGATTATTACCTAGATTCTTGATTCTGTCGATCGATCAATTGCTGTTGGCCTCATGCCTCATCGCACTGCTAAGGCTATGTGGGAGCATCTCCAGACAATATATCAACAGAGTAATGGGCTAGGTTATACCGTCTGGAACAAGATCTAGTTCACCTTACTCAGGGTGACAAAAGTATTCAATCCTTCTACTCTTCAATGGTTACAATTTGGACAGAGATAGCTATGATGGATCCCGATTTTTCAAATGACTTTAAAATATTCCACACTATGCGCGAGAGTGCGCAAGTTAGACAATTTCTTATGAAACTGCGTCCGGAATTTGAGCATTGCAGGGCTGCTCTCCTGAACCGTAGCCCAACTCCTTCAATGAATTCGGTTATTAATGATTTATTAGCCGAGGAACAACGATTGCAGGTCCTCTCTCAGGGGACATCTGACCTGGCACTTACTGTATCCACCTCTGTACCAAACCATGCTTCCACTCCTTTAACTTGTCGGGGCTGTAACAAAGTGGGACATGTCGTCACTCAGTGCAAAGATTGGTGCGCGTATTGTCGAAGGACTGGTCATGGTCTTCAGGACTGTCATTCACGTGTCTACGCATCCTCATTTGGCCGTGGACGTGGTAGTCGAGGTCGTGCTCTTTCTGCTTCTTTTGTGACTACTTCTTCCGAGCCTTCTGTTAGTGATACTTCATCCACTGGTTTTGTTGAAGGTCTTTCCTCACCTTTAACCCCTGCGATGCTCCAGCAGATCGTACAGGCCCTTTCTGCGGCTGGTATGTCAGCTATAACCGCATCTTCTCCATAGTTCTTTGATTCTAGTGCTTCAAATCATATGACTAGTGATGTTTCTCATCTTCGCAATATTCATCCCTGCACTGGCAATAAGGCTATTTCTACTGCAAATGGCACTAAACTACCAATTCAGTCTGTTGGTTCATTAACTTTCTCTCCTTCTGATCATTGACAGTTTACCCTTCGTGATGTATTTCATGTCCCTAAACTCTCCTCAAATTTAATTTCTGTTGGTCAACTTACATCCAATAACTGCTTAGTCATATTTCTTCCAAATTGTTGTTTTGTGCAGGATCTGGCAACGAGGAGGGTACTTGGGAAGGGTAGGCGGCATGGATGTTTGTACGTACTAGACTTTCAACCATCCGTTACTCCAGCTCGTTGTTTCTTCTCTCCCTCTTCCTCGGATATTTGTTCGGCAAATAAAATGTGGAAACTCTGGCACTTTCGCCTGGGTCATCCACATTTTGATCGTTTGATTCAGCTCTTTTCTTCTAGCATGTTAGGGAATATTTCTCTTAATAAACGTGATTTGGATTATTCTTGTTCTTCTTGTTGCCTTTCAAAAAGTAAGTGTATTTCCTTTCCCCTAAGTACTTCAAAATCATCATCTATGTTTGAACTAGTGCATACGGATATCTGGGGCCCTTCCCCAATTATATCTCTCTCTGGACTACGATATTATGTTATATTCATTAATGATTTCACTCGTTACACCTAGATTTACTTTCTGCACTCTAAGTCACAGGTATTTGAAAAATTCAAAATATTTCATTCTATGGTGGACACACAATTTTAAGTAAAAATTCAAACTCTCCGCTCTGACTCAGGGGGAGAGTATGTCTCCACAACTTTTCGTACATATCTTCAGGGTCATGGGATTACTCATCAGACCACCTGTTCTAATACTCCACAACAGAATGGAGTGGCTGAACGAAAAAATCGCCATATTGTTGAAACTGCCAATACCTTAATGACCGCTATGAGTGTTCCTCGTTCATTTTGGGCGGAAGCTATGATGCATTCAGTCTACTTGATTAATCGGTTGTCAACCACAGTCCTGAATAGTAAATCTCCCTACTTTATTCTCACCGGTTCTCTTCCTACATATTCCACATTTCGTGTTTTTGGTTGTGTATGTTATGTTCATCTGGCATCACGAGAACGTAACAAACTTTCCCCAAAATCAATCAAATGTATATACTTGGGATTTGGAGAAACTCAGAAGGGTTTTCGTTGCTATGATCCGGTCTCTCGTCGTATACGGGTATCACGACATGTTATTTTTCTTGAACATATTGCCTTCCATTCATCTGGTCCTCCTTCGCCCACACCAGACTCTCCTGGTCTTACTATTTTTCCTAACATTCCAGTTGCATCGAGTCCACCTTCTTGTCCATTGCAGGTTTATTCACGATGACCACGTACAGATCCATCACCTACTACTCTCCTTATTGTACCTATAACCGATTCAGAGCCTATCTTAGTACATCGTTCCACTCGTGAACATCGACAGCCTGATCGCTTGATATACTCTATGTCTGCCATGAATACTACCCAGGATACTGTATCTATTCTTATTTCATACCATCAGGCAGCCAGTCATGATTGTTGGAAGAAGGCTATGTCAGAAGAACTTGCAGCATTGGATGATAACCATACATGGGACATTGTTACTCGACCTCCTGACCACCAATTAATTGGCAGTAAATGGATTTATTCTGTGAAGCTCAAGTCTGACGGATCATTGGATCGATACAAAGCTCGGCTTGTCGCTCAAGGATACAAACAGGAACACGGAATTGATTATGATGAGACATTCGCCCCTGTGGCCAAGATGAAAACTGTTCGCACTCTTCTGGCAGTTTCATCAGTTCGCTCTTGGCCTCTCACTCAGATGGACGTGAAAAATGCTTTTCTTCATGGAGACCTCCAAGAAACAGTATATTTGAAACCTCCTGGTTTTTTAATCCCTGCCGATAAAGTCTGTCGCCTGAAGAAAGCTCTATACGGTCTCAAACAGGCCCCTCGGGCATGGTTCCAACGTTTTCATGATGTTGTTATAGGAGCTGGCTTCACTCAAAGTGGTCATGATCCATCCTTATTTTTACGCACCTCTGCGCATGGAATCGTCATTGTTCTCGTTTATGTTGATGACTTACTTTTGACTGGTAGCGATAATACTGGCATCTCAGCATTAAAGGACGTTCTGAAATCATCCTTCAAGATGAAGGACCTGGGTCATCTAACATACTTTCTTGGACTTGAATTTTCGCGTTCTATACATGGAATCCTGGTCAGCCAGCATAAATATGCCAAGGATCTTCTTGCCTTGGCCTCCTTAACGGATCAGAAGACAGTTCAGACTCCCTTGGAACTTAACGTCCAATATGACCGTGACGATGGTGAACTCCTTACAAATCCCACATTATACCGCCATTTGGTGGGGAGTCTAGTTTACTTAACAATGACCCGTCCTGATATTGCCTACGCGGTCCAAGTTGTCAACCAATTTGTTTCTGCTCCTCGAACTCTTCATATGACTGCAGTATTGCGCATCTTACGGTACATACGTAGAACTCTGGATCGATCTCTGTTCTTCTCCTCCACGGCCTCTCTGGATCTTCGTGCTTATTCAGATGCTGACTGGGCCGGTTGTACTCTCACCCGCAGATCTACCACTGGCTACTGTGTTTTTCTTGGCACTTCTCTCATCTCTTGGAAGTGTAAGAAGTAAGCCACTATTTCCAAATCAAGCACGGATGCCGAGTATAGAGCAATGTCAATAGCTTGTAGTGAGATTATCTGGTTACGTGGACTTCTTTCTGACTTGGGCGTTCATCTACAAGATCCTACTCCACTCCATGTAGATAATCTGAGTGTCATTCAGATTACCTCTAATTCAGTTTTCCATGAACGGACAAAGCATATTGAAGTTGACTGTCACTTCATCCGCGAGAAGTTTCAGTCTCGGCTCATTTCGCTACCACATGTCGCTTCCCATGATCAGATTGCTGACATTCTCACGAAGTCCCTCACTTCTACACGCCACTCATTTTTAGTTAGCAAACTATTACTTGTCGATAACCCACATTAGTTTGAGGGGGGATGTTAGACAGGCCCAGTGTTCAAATTGTCGACGATAATATCGAAATATCGCCGATAATTTCGGTGTCGCCAGTGCAGCGACACCGAAACCCCAATATTTCGTGTCGTTTCCAGATATCGCCGAAATCTCGCCAATATTATCGGTATTTCCATCATCACACCGATATTTCGCTGTTCCCACCAACCACGGGTGGGAACTGTAGGCAACAACCCACTTTTATCGATAAAAGAGGGGTTGTCGGCGAGAAAATCACAAAAAACATAAAGAAATACCCGTTTTTTCACCCGAATTTGGAGAACGACGCGAATTCAGCTGCTGTTGAGTGCAGATCGCATTTCCGGTAAGATTCAACTCCATAAATTTCATTTTTTTTTTCCGTCGAAAAATCTTCATCAACTTCTCGAATCCGCAGGCCGAGATCTTATTCAAAAATAGAGGGTTTTTTCGATTTGGGATGAGGGAGAGGGATTTTCGGTCTGAAAGTACGGAGAAATCGGTGGGATGGAATGAAAATTTGAAATTTTCGGAAGGTGAAGAGGGATTTTGGGTTTTTATCCCAAATTGGGGATCGGGCGGGCCGCGGGCGTGATTGGATTGCGTACTTGGTTACTCAGTACACTCTTATCGTACTGGGGCCCACCAAGAATGTATCTGGTCTATCCTTGCGGTCCATCCGTTTTTCCATATTATTTTATGGGTTGAGACCAAAATGTAAGCGTACTAAGAGATCAAGTGGACAACACCATTTGAAACAGTTTGAATAATAACTTCCACCATTAAAACTTTTCTAGGGCCCACAGTGATGTTTATTTTTCATCCAACCTGTTCATAAGATCATACAGACATGGATGAAGGGAAAAAACGAATAAAAGTTTGATCCAAAACTTCTGTGGCCCCAAGATATTTTCAACGGTAAATGTTCGATTCATACTATTTCCTATGGTGTGGTCCACTTGAGGTTTGGATATACTTAGTTTTTACGCTCAAAAACTAAAATTATCTATTAAAATGGATGGACGGAGTGGATAAAATATATAAATCACGGTGGACCCCACAAGTGGGCTTTGATGTTGCAAGCTCACCTGGGTGTATCACTTTGAGGCCACCCCACCACGGCTTAGGCGTTGAGGGTACAGGTCGGTACTCCGTGGGCCCCACCATAATGGATCTGTTGTATTCATGCTGTCCATTAATTTTTAAATATTATTTTAGAGTTTTATCCAAAAAATGAGGTAGATCTAAAACTCAGGTGGACCACACCATGGGAAAACTTAAGTGATTGGATATCCACCATTTAAATCCTCCTGAGGCCCACTGTACTGTTTATTTGACATCCAATCTGTTAATTAGATCATAAAGACTCAGATGAAGGGAAAAAACAAAGATCAGGTTGTTTCAAAATCTTTATGGCCCCCAAAAAGTTTTTAATGGTCAAAGTTCATTCAACACTGTTTCTTGTAATGTGGTCCAGTTGAGATTGGGATATACCTCTTTTTTTTTTCTCACATTATAAAATTATCTATAAAAATAGATGAATGGCATGGATGAAACACAAACCTCGTGATGGGGCTCACAGAGCACGGCAGGGAGTAGCTAAATCCGTTTCCACAGCGCGTGGATCAGGACGTGGATTTCCTGAACTTTCCATGTGTTCCTGCGCTGCAAGCTCAGGTGGAGCCTACTATGATGTTTGTGAGAAATCCTCTCCATCCATCCGTTTTGTGATTTCATTTTAGGACTAGTTGTAAAAAATGAATGGTATCCAAAGCTCAAGTGAGCCATACTAAAGGAAAATGTGGTTTGAGAAATTCCTACCGTTGAAACCTTCCTAGGTTCAACAGGGATGTTTAGATGCCATCCATACCGTTAATAATATCATTACAATTGGAATGAACTGAAAAAAAAATATTGGCATGAATCAAAACTTCTGTTGCCCCACGAATATTTCAACTGTGGATGTTTAATTATCACATTTTAGGCTCACTTGAGCTTTAGATACAGTTCATTTTTGGCATCATGTCCTAAAATAAACTCACAAAACGGATGGATGGGGAGGATTTTTCACAAACATCACAGTGGCCCCACTTGAGCTTGCAGAGCAACGCCCAGCGAATTGGGCGCGGATTGGATACTGACAAGGGGAACGGATTGGCTACACCCCCTGACATCAGCCTGTGGCTGGTTCTCGGTGATCTGTGTACCCCACCATGACGTATTTATTTCATCCATTCCGTTCATCCATTTTTAAAGATCATTTTAGTACTTTGTGCCAAAAATCAAAGGGTTATAAATCTCAGGTGCACCACACCACAGGAAAACAATAGTGACTGGATATCCATCATTTAAATCCCACTAAGGCCCACTGTATTGTTTATTTGACATCCAATCTGTTGATTAGGTCATAAAGACCCAGATGAAGGGAAAAAACAAAGATCAGCTTGATCCAATGATTTTATGGCCCCAAAAAGTTTTTAATGGTTGACGGTCATTCAACACTGTTTCCTATAATGTGGTACAATTGAGATTGGGATATACCTCATTTTTTGTGTAATGTGATACCGATATTTCGAATACTGGCTGCACCAATGATCAATTCGAATTTCATCTAGAGCATATGGTGGGCCCTGGATGAAATAATTTACTTTTCAACGGCAAATATACTTTTAGACATTCTGGCCCAACTGAGTCATAGATCTGGCTCATTTTTTAAACCATGCCCTTGAATGACCATGTTAAACTAGTAAACGGAGTAGATCTAGCACACACATCATGTGTGGGCTAAAAAAAAATGGATTAAACCTCACGTGTACATTAAATACGGACAGCTAATGATATCAATTTCTTTTAGCCACCTTTTTTTTTTTTTACATGCATAGCCCACCTAATGAACGGCCCACCCTGAATTTTGGAACAAGGAGAGGGCCAGCCTGATGATCGGCTTGGATCTTACTCATATCTACCACATTGCCACGTGTGATGGGCGAATGTACCACTAATCAGGTGGGTCCAGCTGGGAAAATACTCTCGTATAAAATTCAGGCTATACCACTAATCAGGTGGTCCGTGAAGTTAGAAACAGGTGGATGGCTTGGAAATTTTCAGCCAATTTCTTTAAGCCATGCATTTGTCTTGATAGCTGTAGCCATTCTGATCAAGTAGCCCACCTAATTATTGGGCCATTATATCTTCATAGTGCTTCCACCCTGATTGATGAATTGGATCTCGCACCTATGTGCCAAGCTGGCACAAGTGGGGGCGATGTTCATGATCTGTCTTATGCAAGCTTGTGGGTTTAGCGAAACCTAGAAACATGGGAACAATACTGCCAATATTATATAAGCTAATTTTGATATATATAAATATCAGAGGTACATAAGAGAGTTTCTCAATTAGTACGAGCAGAGGATGACATGGGAACAGTACGGCCAATATGTTGAGCACCAATACTACTCTCAACTGCCACGGGATCCAGACAATGATTACGAGCCACCTCGTCACTCCATGTGGGGATGAAACATGGCCATAAATGTGTATTTTTTTCAATTCATTTACTTTTTCATGTCTTAATTGTTATAAGCTTGCATTTGTATATTATATAAACTAATTTTGGTTACTATTTGAGTGATTTCTTACGACAACGCATACTTTTTGGCCCACATTAAATGGAAACTTCTAATTTAATGCATTCTTTTTGCAAAAATTTCATTCCTGAATATGTAAATATGTGTATTTAGGCATGTCCTGAAGTTTCACTGAAAAATTCTACCATTTTTCCCATTTTCCCTCCTTTTTCCCTGCTTTTCCGGTTATCGGCGATATTATCGGCGATAACGATATTATATCTTTATCTCTGGCCAGCGAAACTTGTAGCGATACCGACAACTCGAACACTGGACAGGCCACATGCCTTGCCTTGTATAGCTGATTCTATAGATAGATAATGTATAAATAGGAGATTTTGTATTTATCATTTTACCTTGTATAGTCGTTGTAGAACTCTATAAATTCAACCCTTCAGAATTCTCTCAAATACAGAAAAGCAAAGGAGATTCATTCTTTCCAAAGTCTTCATTGTTTTGGTTTGTTTACAGTCCCTACATCCATTAGATCTTAGTTTCTTTTTTATTTAATGATATTGTGTTAAGAATCTTAAGATGTTGGTAGCTTAGGCTAGGATTATACATGGTTTTCTTTTGATTTTCATGATATTTGTGATGATTATAGTGATGTTTATATTTTTTTTTTAGTGTTAAATATCTTAATTCGGCTATTTGATCTCACATGTTACTCAGTTCATGCCTTGGTCCTGCATCAGATCGATAAGCCTAAAATCTTTCAAACTTTCCACCCCTTCGACCTTTAGAACGATTGTAATAAAAAAAAAAAAAAAAAAAAGCCCCAAGCTCTTTTGATAATTGGCTCCTCTCAAAGAATTCAACAATAAAATTCACCACATCACCCTTGACCACATTTCAAAATACCTGAAAGAAAGCCAAGGGATAACTATATAGACCCAGTGCCTTATCTCTGCCAAGAGAATCCATCACTACTTTGATCTCTTCCTCGAAAATCAGCTTTTCAAGGGAATCCACCCAATCATTCAACAATTGGCTAAAACCCAAGTTAGTCAACCATGGTCACTTCCAATTTTCACAAGATAACATGTTCCTATAGTAATTCATAACTGCATCACTGACTTGAGCTTTCAGCCCAATGCCTTTGTTGTCCACTGATAAACTGTCAATCTTGCTGTTTCTCACCCTAGCGCTAGCTATATTATGTAAGAACCACATATTTTTGTCACCTTCCTTTAACCAGATTGCTCTTGAGTGTTGTCTCCACTGATTTCCTCTTCTTTAAGGAAAATCAAATGCTCAAAAGAGAGCTTAGTACACTTCTCTTTCTCAGTGGCTGACGACTCATCCCCCTCCTTCACATCTAGAGCCCTCCACATCTAGAGTGAGAATATTATCTAACTCGGCTTCTTGAACCCCGAAACTTCTTGTTACCATTTTTTAGCTTTTCTTTTAACATCTTGAGCTTCTGACTCCATCTAAACCCGATGTAGCCTTCAATACAAAAGATCCCCACCATTCTTCCACCAAGCTCCCGAAGCCTTCGACTTCCAACCACATGAGCTCAGACCTAAATGGTATGGGACTCTTCTTCCGCCTCCAACACAATTGGGTGATTATTGGAGATAGGCCTAGGGAGACCTCACTGCTGAAAATAAGAATTTCTCAAGCCATTCTGAAGAAAACCAGGAACCTGTTGAGGTGCAACAAGATAGCTTTGTCCTACCCATTCGTTCATGTAAACTTGGCACCGCCTATTGGTCAATCCACAATTTCATTTGGGAGGATCCACTTAGGAAAATCCTTGATACTTCGCGCGATGCAGCTATCATTCGTCTTTTCATGAAAAAACTGAATCACATTAAAATCTCCCCCGACACACCATGGAAACCTCCATCTTTCTTTAATGGTATTCAGGTCCTCTCACAATTGCGCTCTCTGGTCGGGCTGATGTGGACCATAAATAGTAGTGAATAACCACCTAAAACCTGAAGCAACCTCCCTCAAAGCCACTAAGACTGAGAACAGACCGCACCACCATTCCTCTTTTACCCATACATCTATGCTCCAAGCCACCACAATACCCCCAACGACCCGATCGCATTTAGAAAAAAACCACTCATTTTTTTACCCCCTGAATCGAGTACATAGTGGTTTGATCAAGAGACTATAATTTAGTTTCCTGTATTGATACACCTTAGCTTTCACTCTTCGGCATGGATCCTTGATCTGAGATTTTTTTAGCTTACTCTGCAGCCCCCTAACATTCCAAATCAACACTTCCATTGGATAATTGATCTCACCCCCTTTCTTATCTTCCTGCCACTGACCTTGCCGTCTACATTGTAATTAATCAAGCACTCTAGGCTTAACAGCTCCCTCCAACCCTTGGGCGATCTCTTCAATTTCGGTTGCTAACTTTCCTGTTGTTTCTGCGTTCCTCTGCCCTTGACAAATTAAAACAAGATGAAAACATCCCCAACGCATGCTCCAATGGAGAGACCCACCTACTTAGCTACCCGTCCAATCATGCCCTTGGTCCACCCAATTTCTTCTTTTATAAGAGCATGTTCACCGTCCTTTCCAGCTTGGACCTCTTCATTGCAATTGTGGTAGCTTCCCTGATAATTAACTCTTCATCTCTCAAACACATGGCTGCAAAAGGGCCTCCCTTTCCTTTAATAGAACCGCCTCATGGTATGCCACCACTATTATTCTATCTTCTTTTACTTCTACAACCAGCATCTCCTCTATCATAGAGGTATCTTGACAATTCAGCTCAATTGCCAAAGCACTATCATTGTTGATGATCTTCATTGACATGGAGAAGCCACCATCATCTACTACCATTAGCATTTGATCGGTAGCCCGCATATCATTCAGCTCTGATGCAGGACATGAAAATTAAATATGATATGCGAGATTTCAGGCTTAAGATCACGTTAGTTCAAAAACAATTACACAAATTCCATATCCCACATGAAAGCCCAAACATTCAATTAAGGGGAATCTATGCGGGTCCAGGCCTACACATGATAGGGCTGGATCAATAAAAATTATGAACCAAACAATACTCAAAGATAAGAAATAATCATCCACGCATGCATAGTAATCAGTCTCTAATCCAAGGGATTCAAAAATTCCAATTCGGGGAACCCTAGGGTAAGAAAATTGGCAAATAACTTAGGGAAAACGTAATCTAGGGCTAGGATTCATGAAAAACGGCTATGAGAGGATAAAAGAGGATAAAAACCTGAGCCAAAAGACGATCCCGCGTGTGGACAGCAACAATGGCCAGACGGACCTGCGTGTGATCCCGGCCACACATGTGTGGGGCCCACTATTCAGAAAAAGGCCACCTTGGCCCTGGTCGGCCAGGGATGGTCTCCAAAACCCCCAAATCTCAGCTCAATCCAATGTACGGTTTGTGCGTGGTGCTCCGCCGAAGTTTCAGCTCGCCTGCGGGCCGAAATCTGGAAACCTGCTGTAATGAAGAAATCTGATGCAACAAAAGGACGAATTCGAAGTACGGATGGTTGGGGAAGATGGAAAAAAAGATGATGGAGGATGGGGGTGAATCGGGATCGATGTGGCTTCGCACCACGGTAGTTAGCCCTTCGAAAAGGGAGGGCTTCGCACCCACTTTTGAATTCTTCCACAACTCACGAAGAGAACAGAAAAATAAAGTAAGAAATTTTTTATTAACTTCAATGAATCAAAAAAACTACAAGGGGTGCCTATTTATAGGGAAAATCCTATACCCCAAAACTCGCACCATGTGCGCAACCTATTACTTGGCGATGAAGTAAGCTAAAATAAAAACCAAACAAAGAAATCTAAAGCATTCACGATGTTCTAAATAATAACAATAAGCAAAACCTAAAATATGAAATCAATCCGACGAGTGGGTCACGATCATGAGATCCTATGATGGGCTTTTCTCGATTATCGGGCCCAATCTTTTGAACCAAACTTCGCCTTCTAGGTAGGAGGCCCTCTTTGGACGTCGTCATCAAGACAAATCGATGGTGGTGCCCTCCTACTCCGTGCATACGTACGTGCGTGCACGTATGCGCGAGATGTCCCCATCAAGCTCCCTATTAGATGTTGTAGCATTCCCCAATAAAGGCTTGAATGCTCCCCTTCAAAGTGTAAGAGAAGTTGAGGCCTCCCACACGTGGATCTAAGCAGGCGTGCAGGTAAACCCCCTCCATCAGAAACTCTGGAAACAGCACGAGAGCAAGGGAACCTCCTCAGGCCCCTCCCCTCCCACGTGTTGGTGAATCCAATGGCCCATCTCCATCTGTCTTCTCAGCTTCCGGTTGTCATGCCCACATGTCGCACATAGCCTCCTCCCTGCCTTCGAAATTATTACCCCCTTCTCTACATGGCAGCGACGCCTTCGATCGAACCACCGTCTCTTCCCAAGCCTCTGAGTCTACCTAACACGTATCCAGAACCAACACCCCTTCTCCACCGAACCTAGCTTCTACGAGGGCACATGTATGCTCCCTTATGGCATAGAGTCTGACTCTCCTGCCACCTGCAGGCTCAGGGAGGCATCACCCATCTCCCCTATGCCTGCACCTACTACCTAAACATGTGTCACCCCAACCGCAACCAGCTCTCCGCCTACTCGCTGTTGACCAACTCTCTAAATTGTTGCCAATTAAAGGAATTCAACAGGAAAGTTCATCAAATATCATGCCATGGACCAATGTTGTTAAATGCGACCACATATTCACATATGCGAATTCCCATATGCATATCGCATATGCGATCGTAGTGCATATGCAATCACAGTGCATATGCAATCACATATGCCAAATGTGTGAGGATATGCGATGTAGGCGATCACATATCTGCTAACTGTTGGCACGTTATTTTATTATTTTATTTTTTATTTTAATTTTTGCAAAAAAAATGGACAGATTTTGAGCAGCCACTCCTATCTGTTCCGGACCTAAGCAACCTGACCACTTTCATGCAGAAGTAGCGCTTTCGATCTTGTTCCAACTGTTGCAAAAACCGGAATTTGAGTAGTAGGCGGCACCCCCTCTGAGTTTTGAGTAGGCGGAAGCATTCTGTTTTGGTTCTTCTCCACATTCTGACCGGCAAGAATTTGCCTATGATTTTTTCAACTGATATGTCGATATAGAAAGATCTCGCCAGATCTTTCAAAATATGATGGCACAGGAGACTCAATAGTGCATTTAAAGGCATATTGCAGTGCCCTTTATCAGCTTGGTGCTAATGAAAGTTTCAGGATAAGAGAGTAAGAAAGAAGAGGGAATTCAGCTTTACAAATGGATATTACCACAGCCCACTTCACTCTAGAGTTTCTTTATTTGACTACATCTCTCCCTGTAACTCTTTCCTTAATTAACGGGGTAAACATCTTTTTGTTCCTCTGAAATTCCTCAGCTCCAGCGATTTGGGTCCGGTCCTTTAGGAGAGGCTCTTTACTTTACAGGGTGGTTCCCTTTATGGTTCAGGAATTTGTGGTTGGCTGATTTTTTTTATTTTTTTGCAAAAAATCGAACTTTAGTAAGTAGTGTAACTTGTAACTGTAAGTTGTGTAAGTATATTGTTGAATGTAACTTAGTGTTAGTGTAACTAAGTTATAACTTATTGTAGTGTAACTTAGTGTAACTGAGTTGTGACTTGAAACTTATAAGTAGTGTTAGTGTTATAGTGTATAAATAATAAATATTAAGATGTAACTTCAAAATTGTATTTTTACAATAAATAGCTTATTGATTGTTTTGTTACTTAACTATATTGGTGAATGTTGACTTTGATGTACTTTATTCATTTTTCTAACAAGTCACAAATTAATTTTATATGTGTCAAATTAATATATTAGTTATCTATTCACTTAGGAAAGTTTCTCCTAAGTTCTTATATTTTTCTACATTTTTTACAATTTTTTCCCTTATTTTTTTTTCAATATATATATGTGTGTGTGTGTGTGTGTGTGCGCGCGCGTGTGCGTGTGTGTGTGTGTGTGTGGCCACATATGCAAATGTGCAATCACATATGCGCACAGGCATATGCAATCGCACGGAACTGTATATGCAGCTTGACAACATTGCCATGGACAACAAACTCCAGCATTAGTCTTATAGGGGTAAAGAAACCAAAAGGCACGATCTTACTAAGGTAATGAAATCAGAAGGCATTGTATCCTTATAGAAACTAGTGACAATATCTATCACAACCGTTGCATGAAAGGGTAGGGAATCTAGTCTCACAAGTCACAAAACAACCACACTGACTAGCATGCATGGATTGATGGTTGCGTCCTTCTCTTCTTTTAATTATTTTTAAAGATAGAATTCAAGAAAGGAGAACTCAATAGTGGAACTATAATTTTCTGGGCTCCTGCTCGAATCATAATATAAGCAAGTGGAATACAGGAGTGAAATATCAACAAGTAGAATAAAACATCAAGCTATAGAAAGCCTTCTTTTTTCTTTTCTTTTCTTTTCTTTTCTTTTTTTTTTTTTTTGGTTAGCTTGTTAGTACACCCACTGTCAGTTCACACTTCACTGTTAGCCACCCCCACTAGGGAATCGATACCAATGAATATATGGTATGTATAGTGTATGGTACCAATGAATAATAGTTGAAGTGGGTGTCGGATTAAATGCATGGTATGTATAGTGTTTCTCATGTAATCGGAGGGCTGAGAAAGCTCCCAACAACTCTCAGTACTTTGTATGGTCAAAATCCAGATCATTATTGAGTACTTCATACCCAACCCAAGAAGAGTGTGCACCATATAGCAGTCTCTTAGATGAATGTCTAAATATTAACCTAGTTACATTTATGAAAGCATATGAGAGGATTTATAGATAAAGGCTATATGACAGGGCTTCTATAATTTCTTAAATGGTAATGACTCATTCACCATCACAGGACAGATGTGTGCATCAATCCGGATTCCGGACAGTTCAATCTATGAGCCTATTGTGGATAGTGCATATCCCAGAATTCACACATAGCCAATGATCCTAGACATTCAGCGGCCAAAATTACATGTCTAAGATCATCAGATCAGTGTGATTACAGAATATCCTCCACCCACAACAGTGCCCACATTTTGGAGTCTGGATTGACATAATTGCTTGCCATTGGCTAGTAAAAGAAATGCCCAGTATTGTTTGTCGATAAAACAACATGTTGTCATATTAGAAAAAAGGAAAACCAACAACTAAATCAAGATGCAAATCACCGTGCCCGCTAATCGAGTAATCCCTCATACAGAACATGACTCGATATTGTACAAACATCAATTGAAGGCACTATGAAGAAATTCCATAGCTCTACTTTGGATCATATGGAAGAAACCTTCTATGATGAGATTTATGCCACTGACCTTGTCATTGCTAAATAACCAATCAACAGGAATACTACAGTAGATGTTATGAATACTTCTGTAAGTTCTCTAGCAAGGCTCTTTAGGGCCCACTCGATCAACCAAAGAGATCCACTTCAAGTCATGTGACAAAATTTTGGAACAAGGAGAATCAAAAATCACATCTGGTGGAGGTTTTTGGCATGAAATATCGAAATTCAGCTGCTGGGTCTTGGTTATTATTGCTGCAAAATGAGTTGTGAGCCTTGTGGCTCCCTATTCTTCATGAATTTCCCATCCACGTTGCAATCACAAAAGACACTTCTCAAAAGCTGATTTCAGCATCAGGTCAGCTGTTCTAAAATCAAGCCTAGCTGTGGATACACTCTTTCCCCATCTATCTCCAATAAAAACTAAGTCATATCGCAAGTTTTTTGGTTCTCATAGTTACCATGTCAAGCAAACTTACTGAAATCTAATTTGAAGAACTAAACTCCGCATGCAAGCTGATCCAAGAGAAGCATGCAAATTCCCATCAGCATTCATGTGCTCATGTTCCTAATAGATATAACATTTATTGAGTATGCATGATTTTATGAGTCATAATATATACAACAATTAGATATACAATCCTGTTCAGCGTGATATTAAATAGGAAATGTTTCTTGAAATATCCAAAGAATGGCCAAGCCCAAAAGCCACTGCAAAGAATTAAATTGCATTGAGACAGTAAAAAGCTCTCATGTCAAAAGCTTGTTTTAGAAGTATGCTGAGTTTTAACAAGAATTCCACAAGACTGGTCCTCAAAAGTTGACACTAGAGACTCAATACTCAACACATCACCTTTCCCTCGTTGCTTTGGCAGAAAATTTGGAAGCAAATCAAAACACTCATCATACCATCCATCATTTGATAACAAACCTACTACTATAGAGGCGGTGGATGCGTCTGGTGCAAGATTTCTCTCAACCATTCTACGGAGAAGTTCCATTGCCTTATGCTTCTCGTTCTTTTGGCAAAAACCCCGCAAAAGTGTGTTAAATGTTACTACATTTGGCTCACATCCTTTTTCTTCCATCTGTAAGACCAAGGCATTTGCCTCATGCAACTGCCCTTCTTTACAGAGACCATTAATCATGATGGTGTAAGTTACAACATCAGGCACCAAACCTTTACGAGGAATATCATCAAACAATTCTCTAGCAGCTTCAAGCTTCCCAGCTTTACACATCCCGCCCATGAGGGTGTTGAACATCTTCAAAGAAGGTTTGTGTTTCAAACCCTCAATGGCCCGGAACAGGTCCATTGCCTCAGAAAGGCATTGGTTCTTGCAGAGGCCATCCAACACTGTTGTGTATGTCAGGATATCAGCACATTGTCCACGGTCATGCATCTCATCGAATAGTTTGTGTGCAGCCTGAACTTGCCCATCCTGGCAAAGCCCACGTAACAATGTATTGTAGGTAGCCACCGTGGGTCGGACTCCCTTGGTAAGCATTTCCCAATAGAGCTCCATAGCCTTCTTCATCCTCCCGCTCCTGCGATAACCGTTAATCAACACATTGTAGCTAACAACATCGTCTCCACATCCCCTACTGACCAAAGATTCGAAGATCTTCCCCGCTTCATCAACCCGACCCTCCAGACAAAATCCATCCATCAACGTATTATATGTGATGGCATCGGGCTCTTCCCCTCTTCGAATCATAACTTCTAACAATCCGTACGCATCCATTGTCTTCCCTTCCTTGCATAATGCATCCATCAACACAGTGAATGTTACCACATTCGGGGAGACCCCATTATCCAGCATTTCCTTGAAAAGTCTCGTGGCGTCTTCCCACCTTCCCACATTGCAAAGGCCATGAATTATAGAACTATAAACAACAACATCTGGGGAAATTCTCCTGCCAACCATTTCTGAGAATAGCTCCAGAGCCTCATCTACCAACCCATCTTTACAGAGATTATCGATGATAATACTATATGTCACAATATTCGGCTTACACTTGCCACAACCTTTCATCATTTCATGATGCAATCGGACAGCGAGGCCCGTGTGGCCCGCCCGACATAACCCATTAATGAGAGTGCCGTAGGTGACTACACTCGGCAGGCAGCCCACTTCTACCATTCTCGTAAAAAAGCCGGTCGCCTCTTCAATCCTATCCTCTACACATAGCCCCTTAATCAATGCCGTGAAAGTAACCGAATTGGGTTCATGGCCCCGCTTGAGAATATCCCCGAAAACCCCGAAACCAGAACGGACGCAATTCGCATTGCAACAACAATTGAGCAAAATATTAAGTGTGTAAAAATCGGGTTCGAAACCAACCGAATTCATTCTTCTGTACATGGATAGGACAGACGAGTATTGTCTGGTTTTGGTGACAGCCCCCAACAGGAGATTGAATGTGCAGATGGACGGTGATGGTCGCATGAGAAGCATTTGATCGAAGAGACCCATTGCATCGGGTAGCTTGACAGGTCCCGCCCGGCACCGGTTTTTAACAAAATCTTCGAATTGTGTTGGATTCTGAAGATGGGTAGTTGAATTTTTTGCAGTTTTAGAATTGGAAGAGGAAATCTGAAGTGGGTCTTTGAAAAGAGAAGAAAGAGATGGAAAGAGATCAGTACCCTTTTGAGCATTTCTTGAAGTAGAAGAAGAAGAAGAAGCAGTCCTCAACGCCATTTACTGAAGGAGATAGTGCTTTTCTTCTCTTTTCCTTTATTGGGTTTTCTGGAAAGATGAAAATATACTGAAATCGATGTAGATTGGATGTTATATTTTGGGAGTTTGAGAGATTTCAGAAGGGTGTGCGAGCGGCATGGGGTTTTGGGTTTTAGCTGGTTTCTGCGCAAGAGCTTCAAAGAGAGAAATCGGGTCCTGCAGTGCCCGTACCCGGGTTAACTGGGTTCGGTTCTTTCCGGGTCCGGAAGGGTCCGATCACGCGGCAGATTCAAAGAAGACATGTACCAGTACCACACCACAGCTAGCATGGAGATTGAACAACTGCCGTTGAAACCTTCTTGGAGCCCATAGAAGTGTTGGATCAAGCTCATTTTTTAGGACATGACTTAAAATGTTTTTTCAAAATGCATGGCCGATGTGGATATAACACATATGGATAGAATTACATTTAAGTTTATCTAACTAACGAAATTACTTTAGATGTTGCATGTTGCAAGTGGCTATGTAAGGCTAGTATTGCATATGGCAGTTATTTTGTTCTACCTTGGACTTAGTTAATAATGAAAATCATTACTTTTATTACCACACCTTGCAGCACATTTATGTTGTAATCGTTACTCCAAATACGTCCTTAGTAACTCAATTGGAAGCTTGTAAATGGAGATAAATGGTAAAATAGATTTAGAGGTAAATGAATTGAGAGTGAGGGCTCGTTTGGATAAGTAAATTTGGTTTATGATTAACTATAAGTGACTTTTTTTACTTAAAGTTAATTACTTCAACTAATTTTTTTTTAGCTTTTCTACACTTCATAAATTGTTCAAGAAAGAATCAATAGAGAGATAAGAGGGAAGAGAGAAGAAGCTCAAACATACTTATTTGCATAATAAGTAAAAACCAAGACAAGCTACTTGGGGCATAAGTTACTTATCTAAAGTAACTTACAATCCAAACGGGCCGCAAATGACTTACTCAAATTATGTTTGGATGATAGTAAATGAAATGCATTGAAATTCAAAATATTCTATTTAGATTCTTAGTAAATGAGATGAATTTAAATGCGTTTGAATTTTTTAATATATTCACGGGAACACATGTAATTAATATTTTAAATAAGCTTTAATATCTTAAATGATCGTACATATATAATATTTGAAAGAATAATTATAATAAGCCCATTCAAATATATACTTTAGCCAAGATGAAAAAATTTCGAGCCTTATGTGCACGACAAATGTAAGGATTACCAACAGGTGACCTATCAATGTTTTTTAACCATCCATTTGAATGGCCAATGTATGAACGGTTTGGATCATTATGATGATATGAATTTAGTGATGTAGCTTATAAGTAGAGCTGGGCAGAATTCGACCCGATCTGACAAATCTGATCCGATCTGATCCGAACCGAAGGCCAGGATTGGGTCGGATCGAGTAGGCCCACTCAGATCCGACTGCATATCGGATTGAGTTTGGATTAGTGGCCAATCCGGACCAATCCAATCCGATCCGACTGCATATCGGATTGAGTTCGGATTGGAATCGATCCGGACCGATCCGATCCAATTCGATATGCGGTGGAAATCAATACTTCTACTTTTTCCTATGGTATGGTCCACTTGAGCTTTGGATATGCAGCAATTTTGGGTTCAACCCCTAAAATGATCTGGAAAAACGAATGGACATCGTGGATAAACCACATGCATTCACGGTGGGCCCAACAGAGTTTACTCAGTAGATAAGATTGTACTAACTCAGACACGCAATCTGATTTCGTGTGAAACACGACACTAACTGTACAACTGGTACAGATATGTGCCGTGCGAAGACAAGTGCTGATGTGCCTCAAGCTTCGAGTTGTACGAACGACTCAAATGAGATCAAAGTTACATGGGCCCCACAATGATGTTTTTATTATATCCATACCGTTTATCCATTTTTCATGATCATTTTAGAGCATTAGAAAAAAAAAGAATCATGTTTAAAGCTCAAATGGACCACACTGAAAATAGCAATGAGGATAATGATTTTCATCGTTAAAAAATCCGTAGGGCCCACCATAACGTTTATTTTCCATCTAATCTGTTAATAAGGTTAAAAATACATGGATGAAGAGAAAAAAATAAATTTCATATTGATCCGAAACTTTCGTGATCTCCAAAAGGGTTTCAATGGTAAACATTCAATCCCCCACTGTTTTTTGCAATGTTGTCCAACTGATCTTTAGATCTGTCTTATTTTTCGACTCAAGCCTTAAGACAAACTCTCCAAATGGATGGACGGTTGGGATATAACACATACCTCATAGTTTGACCCATAGACCCAACCCGTTCCAAATCGTATCCAACCCTATTCGGCTTGGTTTCCCTGACTGAGTCGGACTCGGTTCAGGTCAGGCTAGCCGTGCATCGGATCGGATCGAGTTCGTGTCAATTACTTGAAAATTCGAATCGAATCGAGTTGGACCTAATCCAGTCCGACTTGATTCGGTGCCCACCTCTACTTATAAGTGGCTTGTTTTGGAGTATCATTAGCATACCACATGTACGGTGGGCACATGCATTGCAGCACATTTGTTTACATGTGTGACTCTTCAAGAGAGTCCAAAAGGGCATTTGCCTATGTTTACTGTCAAGTCTCTCCACAGAGGATTTCATTTGCAACCCTATTTATCCCAAATTCATTTCATTTTCGTTCATTTATTTTCATCCAAACACACCAAAAAAGTCACTTCCATTCACTCCCAATCTCTCTCAATTGTTCTCATTCAAATGACTCCTAAAAAAAGGATAATAATAATAAATTTTCTCATTCAAATGACTCCTAAAAAAAGGATAATAATTATAAATTGCTAGCTTGTATGATAACATCAGTTGTATTTGACTGTAGTGATGGCAATGCTTACATTGTTAATTTTATTTAAATAGAATTGTAAAGTTGATGATTTTATAATATAAAAGTAAAGTGATTACAAATTTCTTAACCAATTTTCTATTTATCTACATTTAACTTTCAAATTATGTTGTTTATACATTTACATTTCATTTTCAAATTATGTTATTTTTAAAAAAAAAAAATTGTAAACTAATAGTAGTAACTTATTTACGTCACATTATTATGAAAAACGGTGAAACAAATATACAATTTTTTTTTTAAGGTAACACATACAAGGATTGAATCCTGAATCATTCACACACACATACACTATCTCTACCAACTCACCTAACAAGCAGGAGTTTCATAGGGGCAAAATCATAAAATGAAACTTTTCTAATATATTACTATGCTAATCCCCAATCCAAATAGGCCCTTTTGACATATTTTAAAATAACATATTTTTAATGTGATGTTAACTTAAAAATAGTAAAACCTTAATGGATTTAAATATGCAAGTCTTAAACTTATTCTTAATTTATAATGAAGATAAAAGTTTATGTAAATATTTCTAAATATTTTATTTTCAACATAATTTTCTAAATAATATCTTGAGAAAACCCTCAAATTTTTTACAGGCCTAGAAATTTCCAATGATAAGATTTGTCACCATAATTTTTTGTTGGTTTGGGTCACATAATAACTTTTACATGGTCCATCTGATGGATAGCTTCAGATCATACAAGCATGTGCTACTTTTGACATGGATGTAAATGAGATAATATATGTTTAAGGAAATTTTACAAATTACTATCTCATTTATACAGCATTAACATTCCGATGCTTATTTCAAAAAGCTTTATAATAAGCTATGCCATTAATTTAATTAACCATTATTCAAGTACCCTGTGCTTGATTTCTTAATAAATTTGGTTCCTTGTGAGAATGGGGTAGGTGGCTCGAGTGGCCTTCACCATGATATTATATGAAATCCACTCTGACCACCATAGGTGTCACCCCATATTTAGTCCAAGGCCCAAAAATGAGCACCATCCCTGATTCAGGCAGCCTACATCACTAGAAACAACATACAAGACAATGCTCACCCTCCACGATGTTTCCCTTGGTGTAACTCACATGAATCATGGATGGGTTTGATTTTTGGGCCATAGGCTTAAACTTTGGTTTGGAATCTAATGGTTGGAGTGGATTTCATATAATCATTAAGGTAGGCTCAGTAAAAATCAAGGGTGGACATCTACCACAATCGTTTCCTTAGGTATGGCCCACCTAAATCACATCTCAACAAAGTTTTTGTCCCTAAGAGTAACCTTTTATTACATATTTAATTGTTAGAGTGGATCTCCTGTATACATCCAGGTGGGCCCATAAAAAAATCAAGGGTAACATCTGATTACACATTTAAAGTGTTTTTTTTTTTTTAAAGAGAATGTGTCAAGGCCAACCGGTTGAACCACTGAGTTCCGAAATTGCGGTAGCAGAAGTATGGAAGTATGTCCAAGTATCCTAGAGGGGGGGGGGGGGGGGGTGAATAGGACTTTTCAAAAATTATTTTCTTATAACAACAAATAATGCTTAACTTTAATCAAAATGAGTAAGGCAAAGTAACTCTATGGCTTCCAAGCCAATAGAGGGTCCAAAAACATAGGCTTACGCAAGATTTTTCATGTAAAGAAACAAGCCTATGAGGATAGTGTATGTGACAGTGTGTGAGATATGATTCCTATTAATACTTATACATTCATTAAATCATGCATCATAATAATCATTTCATAGACAATAAGTATAATTAGATTAATGCACAAAAAGCAATCTCAAACACAGTCATGTATAGTGATTTGGCTACTTGCCTACTCCACTCCCGGCAGATGCACCCTCTCTTAGAGTGTACCTATAACGCCTTGAATTTCGAGGGTCGAGCAAAGCTTAACTCCCGAGATCCAACGCATCACTTATGTAACATAGATAATGATGTTTAAACGTTGTCCATATTAGTGCATTAAACATGAGTGAGATTATACTAAATCAGCATATCATACTCCATATATAATTAAATTAAGCAAGCGGAAGACTGAGATAGGTATTTAAAGTATATATGTGATTAACAACCTCCAGAGTATGAGTGTGTTACCGAGCTAAATATATATATGTTTTTGTTCCAAAATGTCAAAATGTGAATATCTGACTAATTCATATAATCCCTATAATCCCGTCTATCAATACATGGTCTACATCGACCCGCCTGATAATTGTACATAGAAGAACTCCTCCTCCTCGTCATAGAAGTCTGGCTCCGCCTCATAAGCCGTATTATCATCTGTAGCTAAAATAGAGTCTAGTTGGTGTTTTAAAACACCGTCCCAGAGTGGGAGTGAGTGATCAACTCAGCGGTACTATAAGACAAAAGTTAACATGTTATCAATTCAGTCAAGCAGTAATGATAAAGCAATATAACAATCATGTCTTAAGTACTCTTGTTAATGCAAGAATGGTATGCTTTAATGATGCATGCCCTCGCCTGCACTCCCTCAGCGACATCATCTCACGATCGCGCATGGCAAACTCCCTAAACGTGCACTTCTTCGCCAAAGCACATGCAATGCGGTGCATGGTCGTGTTAACCAAGTTCTTAATTAGACTCATTCATACAACAGATTCAGGAAGCTAAGGTACCTCTGTTTATATCATTTACCCAAATAAGGATCCATCTAGGGTCATCAATCCTAGTTAATCACATACGATAGGCAAGTTGTAGGGCATCACCCCTGATGAAAACAGTGGATAGGCAAGTTCAAGAGTTTACACTCGAGGTCGCTATGGGGAGGCTCGTCACCATCAGCGTATGCCTATTTTATACTCAAGGTCACTACGAGAGGCTCGTCAGTTGATCGTAGGCCAACAGCTCGAATACAGTGTCTCATACCACCGTATTGGGCTCACGAGTTTGGGTTACTCACTGGTCACTACGGAGAGGCTCGTCACCCCAGTGTAGGTCGACAGCTCAACCACAGTATCCCATACCACCATGCCTGGCTCATGAGTCTTAGCGGATCGTGGTATCAAGGTTGAAATAGGCTTTATATTGGTAAGTGGTACCTTAGATTCAAGCAGTAGCATCCATACATGGTAAACATATAGTAAGTCAATCGGGTTATTTGACAAGTTCGATTGGTATGAGCGCATGCTAAATTAATCGATATGGAGCGCATACGCACTCCTCGTGGCCTAATCACTGTCGATAATCACCGTACGACTCGGATTCATTGAACGTATCCGTTGTGGCGAGACTAGTTCAGCCACTCGATCAAAAACCGTTACCAATTGCCTGGACTACGTAATATTCCCAATCACACTCGAATGCAACAGGTAATCACATGTGATAGTCATAATAGTATTGAATAAATGATTCAAATATTACAATCATTTGAGCATTTTATAAAACACATAATGAACATATCATCATACATATGTATTTCATACGTAAACCACATAGTTGAATTTAAGTTACATGAAGGAATTTATACATATAGCTAAGGTAGTTGAGAATCCTATCTCAACACCCTTAGTAAGTACAATTCATCAAACACTTAGACTACACATTTCTATATACATGACTTTAATTAGTTATAGCATATATTATGGCAAATCCTTTGGCAACGGAGTTGTCTTACATACAACATATATGTATTCTAGGTTAAAAGTCATGGCAAGTACAAATCATAATCGCAAGTTCATACAGACATTTCTACAAACACATGGTATGCGTCATATATTCACATAGTTCACACACATGTATAACTTATCGAATACATCACAACTAAGATCGTATGGCAGCAATCAAGTCAGACATAAATCATTGCTGATATTGAAAGCCTTGAAAACCATAACCTAAATGTTTATAGTTCGCACCTTTCGTCGGTACACCTGTTACGAACTCGGTTCGTACACAACGTCCCCATCTACAGCATAACGGCTACCTAAATCTAGAAACAGGTTAGCTACTTCGTCGTTTACCTTATTTGGATTCCTACGACAAGATTAGGGTTAGGATATCTTACCCAAATCGAAGTTGGAATCGACAGTGTAGTGAAACGGGAGAGATGATTCGGTACGTGGAGTGGTGGGAGTGAATCCCAGCAACTATCTACTGATCTCTCTCTCTTCTCCTCACTCTTTTCTCCTCTTTTCTCTCTTCTCTCACCTAGGGTTAGAGAAATTCGTATGGAATGAGAGAGGGGTGGGTTAAGGTCGTTAAATAGGCCCAGAAGTAATGTCAATGGCCCCAGGGCCATGGTATACTTGAGTTATAGCTAAAAGGCATCTGTTTCGGGCCAACGGAGCTCATCCAGAGGTCCATTACTCACATACGATCTGGAGAAAGTTCCCTGACGATGGATCTAAGCCAGGTTAGGATTTCGGTCTGATCGGATTAGTAGATCGATCATGAAGGACCTGTTTCCGTTTGACGGTCATCATCACTCGATCAAGGCCACAAGTATACTAACATGTGCAGGAAAATTTCTCTGATCCATGGGTGTAGTTTGGTCAGAAATTGATGGTCTGAAGTCCTTAATTTGGCCTGCAAGCGAACGACCCAATTCACTTAAGTTTGAGTTCATTTTCTAAAGATATTCGCGTTTCTCACACACTTCGCTCCAGGCTCAAGTTGTGCGTTTCTGGATACTATTTGGGCTCGATTCCCATGATGGTTGTCAAGCCCAATAAGGTAGTCATAACCTTATAGTTTTGCGGTCATCGGACTTTCGACATGCAGTCCAGGCCCGATACGGAGTTTCAATGTGCTCTTGAGAGCAACTGGGTTTTGAGATTGCTCCTGGGTTTCTAGGTAATGTCGGGTTAGCGATTCTAATAGTTTTGAGTCTTGCAGTTCGTATAAAAAGTAGTTCAAGCTAATTCACTGATTAATTTAGTTTAGTACTTAATTAATTTTCGTCTAATTTCTACAGAATTCGGTCCTTAGTAATTTCTACCTGAGGTGGTACTCGGGTCTTTATACGGATTTTTCAAGACGTTACAGTACCAGATTTCACTATCCAATTATTTTAAATCAAGTTAATCATGAACCTTCACAACGTACATAAGGTTAACTAAGGGACCTACACAAGGTTACCTTAAGTACTTAAACAAGGCGATGAGTCCTACACAAGGACACAACTAGGAGCCTACACAAGGCAACATATGCCTATACAAGGCGATGCCTATACAAGATAATACATCCTTCACAAGGACAACATGCCCTATATAAGGACAACGTATTCTCCCGTCGGAGGCCTACAAAGAGGACATGGCTAGTTTGTCACTCAAAATTTGAATCACAATCCTACGCAAGGAGAGGTGTAATGACTCGAAAAATTTCGTGCAAAGACCCGAGTACTACTTCAAATTCTTTAGAAGTTATATGTGGGTTAATTAGCACTAAACTCGATTGCTTGTGAAATTAGCACCAATCACTTTAAATTTGATCTGCAGGATCCAAAACCTGTAGAATCATTAGCGCTATGTTACCCTGAAATCTAGGATTCAACGCTAAATCCAGTTGCTCTCAGGAGTACTTGAAAACTTTGTATCGGACCTGAACCGCGTGTCGAAAATCCGATAGCGATGATCTTAGACAATTATGATCACCTTGTTGGGCCTGATAATCACCTCAAAAATTAAGTTCAGATGATGTCCTAAGACGATTTGCTTGAGTCCGGAGTAAAGAGTGTGAGAAAGGTGAGAAATTAAATATGAATTTATGAAATCTGAGTCGTGTCACTTGCGCGCCGATTTTAAGCATTCTGACCGTTGCATTCTGACTCAAATTCACCCTCATATCAGGAAGGATGGCCCACACATGTCAAAGTGCCGGTGGACCTGATCGAGTTTCGGTGACCATTGAATTGAAACTGGTCTGCCACGGCTGATCTGTAAATCCGATCGGTACAAAAACTCAACCTGACCTAGATCCATGGTCAGTGAGCTTAAGTCCGACCGCACGTAGAAAACGGACCACCAGAAGTGCTCCGTTGGACCGAAATAGACTCAAATTGATTATAACCTAAGTATACCTTGGCCCTGGGGCTATTTTCATCAATATTAGGCCTATATAAAGACCTTAAAACCCTCACTCTCACCTCCATACGAATTTTCTAAACCCTAGCTAAGAAAGAGAAAGTGAGAGAGAAGTTGGTGAATCATCTTGAGATTCTTCCCTGTTACTCTGCGTACCTAAACCATCACATCTGAATCGTTATTCCGGCGATTCTAAGTTCATTCTTGGGTAAGTCAATCAAACCCTAGCATGTTTTGGAGCTTAGAATAGTCTAAGTGTTAATGTAGCTCATTTTATTCATGCCTTAGGTTATCTAGTTGCCGTTGACGAAGACTTATCGTCTGAATCAGATCTGTTGCGCACTTTCTGGTTTAAGGTGCGGACTATCTTCATATAGGTTATGGTTTTCAAGGCTTTCAATGTCAGTTAATAGTTTATTATTGTTGTGGGTGCAATTTCACATGCCAAATGCGATGTTTATATTGCGTTCCTGATATATATGAGCTATATTGAGATTTGTGTATTCCTTGTATATGTAAAAAGTATCGTATACGTATGAAATACGAACATGTGTTTGCCATGATTAATTGTCGTATATTTGTGCTAGTTGTATGTGTATCAACTCCTTGGCGAAAGGAATTGTCCAAATGTGTGTTATCACCAACATACGTCATGTATGTTGGAATATGTAGTCTAAGTGTTTGTAGAAATGTTTGAATGATCAAGTGTGTAATATATTATCTTGTTTACGGGCGTTGAGAAGAGATTCTCAACTATCTTATTGGTGTGTATGATTTCCTACATGCAATTTACATTCTTTATTTTTTAAATTCAAGCACTACTTATGTGTAAATCCATGTTAAGTTGTGTAACGCCCTGAAATTCGGGGGTCGAGCATAACTCAGCTCCCGAGTTCCAAAACATCACTTATGCAACATAATTAATGAATGATGTATGTTGACTGTATTAGCACATAAACATGGGATAGATTAAGCCAAAACGCAGATATGATTCAGGGATAAGTGAATAAAGCAAGCGGAAGACTTATAGTAAAATATGTGTACAAGTGTAAGTCCCTGAATTACATATACAACCAGATCGTGTAAAAGTGTTATTTATCAAAATTATAAGTACAAGTTACATCATTTCAGTTCCCAAAATAGTAATCCCATAGATCCCGCGCAACAGACCGAGGCTCGCTAGAACCCGTCTGAAAACTGCATATAGGAGAAGGCAGCTCGTCGTCATCCGGCTCCCGCTCTGCCTCGACGTCGCATCCACATCTGCAACATCGGGGCCTAAGACGAGTCCGGTGGGTGTGTAACACCGCCCGTAAACGTGGGAGTGAGTGATCAACTCGGTGGGACAATAAGGCACTGGTTAACATGCTATCAGCTCAATCAAACAAGAATGATAAAGCAGACAATTAAATAAATCCTAAGTACTCTTATTAATGCAAGTATGAATGCGGTATGATGCGTGCCCTCACGCGTACACCCTCGCGTCTTCATCTTACGTTACGCATGACATCGCCTCAAAGTGCGCCACATCTACAAAGCACATGCAAATGCGGTGCATGGATATGATTACCAAGTTGTTATTAGTCCAATTCATACAGCAGTATTGGGAAGCTAAGATACCTTCCTCATGTCACCATCCAACAGTGATCCATACTAGGGTCGTCAATCCTAGACATCTCATACGATCATATAGTTGAGGTCGTAGCAAAGGGCTCGTCACCAATCAATGCACGCCTTTCATGCCCTTACTACCACAGATCGGCTCGTCACCTCCTTGCGGTATCCAGGTATGCTCGAGGCCACTACAAAGGGCTCGTCACCAATCAATGTAGGCCAACAGCACGAATATAGTGTCCCATACCACCATAATCGGCTCACGAGTTCAGTTACTCACCGGTCACTACGGGGAGGCTCGTCACCCAGCGTAGGCCGACAGCACGACCACGGTGTCCCATACCACCATGTCCGGCTCATGAGTCTTAGCGGATCAGGTACCATGGTTATTAGGATTTCACTGGTAAGTTCGGTACCCTAGATTCAAGCAGTAGCGTCCATACATGGTTAACATACACTGGACAATCGGGTTAGTTGACGAACTCGACTAGCACGAGCGCACGTTGAATTGAACGACATAGAGTGCGCAAACACTCCGCGTGGCCAAACCACTGCCGCCAACTCTAATACGACTCGGGTTCGTCTAATGCGTCTCACGTGGCGAAAGCAATCTCAACCACGACCAAAGGGTCAATTACCGATTTCTTGGACTAAGGCATAGCCCCACACAACCTACACCACGACAGATATTCATATGGAATGTAAACCACTAAAGGAACAATCACTCAAATCAACGTACAAACACACCTGAAGAATACCCACTTACCATAAAAGTAAGCATAGGAGATGCTTGAATTTAAATAACTTGGAATGTAAATGCATAAGGAAATCATGCGCATCCATAGAAGTATTGAGAATCACTTCTCAACGCCTGCATTTAGTGTAATCAGTTACACGTAGATCATTCATGCATTTCTACAACCACTTAGCATTCATGGAACAACATACATGACGCATGTTGAAATACATGCACTTAGACAATTCCCTTTACCAAGGAGTTATCATACATGCATCTAGCATACATACATGACCAATAATCATGGCAAGCACAAGTGCGTATTTTATACGTATACGGTACTTTATAAATACACTTAGAATACACAAAACTCAATATAGCACATCAATATCACGAAAGCAATGTAAACATAACATTTGACATGTGAAATCTCATCCATAACAAGAATAAATCACTAACTGGGATTGAAAGCCTTGAAAACCATAACCTATACACTTAAAGTCCGCACCTTAAGCAAAGAAAGAACCGCCGAACTGATTTAGACGAGTTGTCTTCGTCAACGGCGCAAGAATACCCTAAAATAAGGATAGAAATGAGATACAACAACACCAAGTCTAATCTAAGCTCTAACACAAATTAGGGTTAGGTTAACTTACCCCAAAAGAACTCAGAATCGTCAGAGGAACGATTCAAAGTGAAGATTCAAAGGTGAAGAAGAACAAGGAAGAATCAAGGTGATTCACCAATCAATCTCTCTCACTACCTCTCTCTTTTCCACTCTCTTTCCAAGCTAGGGTTAGAGAAAATTCGTATGGAAATGAGAGCTAGGGTTTAAGGACTATATATAGGCCTTAAAATGATGGAAATAACCCCAGGGTCAAGGTATACTTAGGTTATAACCAAAGTACGCCTTTCTCGATCCAACGAAGCACTTCTCGGTGGACCTATAACCACGAAAGGTCGGACTTAAGCTCACCGACCATGGATCTAGGTCAGCCGAGTTTTCGCACCGACCGGCTCTTCAGATCACCGTGGCGGACCACACTCAATTCAACGGTCACGGAATCTCGATCGAGTCCACAAGCACTAGGATATGCCCGGGCCAACCATCCTATTCGAGGGTGAAATTGGGTCGAAATCCAACGGTCCGAATGCTTAAAATCGTCGCAAAAGCGACAGACTCAAATTTCATAAAAAGCTTATTAAATTCCAACTGCTTCTCACACTCTTCACTCCGAACTCAACCAAATCGACCTAGAACATCCGATCGACTTGATTTTCGAGGTGAAGACCAAGCCCAACTCGGTGACCGCAATGCTAAGATCATCGCCATCGGACTTTCGACGCGGTCCAGTCCGATCCGGATCTTCCAAAAATTCCCCGAACAACTGGATTTAGCGATGGATCCCAGATTTCAGAGTAACGTAGCGCTCACTAATCTACACGTTTAGAGCCATGCAGATACAATTTAAAGTGATTGATGCGAATTTCACAAGCAATCAAGTAGAGCGCTAATTACCCCAAAAACAACTACTTAAGGAAAGATTAGCACAAAAATTCCAAGGTCGTTACAATCTACCCCCCTTAAAGAAAATTTCGTCCTCGAAATTCATACCTTCATATAATCCTCGAGGATCAGAGGGTAGGTCTTCCTGACCTCAGCTTCAGATTCCCAAGTAGCCTCTTCTACGCCATGATGCGACCATAACACCTTCACGAGAGGGATAACCTTGCTACGCAGTACCTGCTCCTTTCTATCCAGAATACGTGTCGGTTGCAGTACATAAGTGGCATCCTCACTTAACTGATAATATGCGAAGGATCAGGAACGTACTTCTTCAGCATAGAAACGTGAAATACGTTATGCACGCCCGCAAGAGGTGTGGGCAAAGCAAGGCGGTAAGCTACCGCTCCCACTCGATCCAGAACTTGAAATGGACCAATAAATCTCGGCGTCAGCTTCCCCTTCTTACCGAACCGCAAAACTCCCTTCATAGGAGAGACCTTCAGAAAAACATGATCTCCCACTACGAACTCAAGCGGTCGACGCCTCGAATCAGCATAACTCTTCTGCCTGCTCTGCGCTGCTAGAAGTCGACGTCGAATGATGTCAACCTTCTCTGAAGTCACCTGCACCAACTCTGGGCTAAGCAAACTACGCTCACCAATAAGACTTCTTCATATCCTGATACATCTTCGTGCTACCTGGATGCATCGCAAGCTTAGAACTATGGGCTAACTCGAGAACCTCACGTCTCAAGTCAGGGATGTCAGGAAGACATAACCGGCCACGAAAACGTAGGCCCCCATCAGAACTAACACTCCAGTCGGAGTTCCCATCTGTACCAACCCGCTGCCTCATCTTCACCAAAAGCTCATCATCTGCCTGAGCTGCAACGATCCTCTCGTCGATAACGGGCTGTACACGAATGTGTGCGATAACCTCATACGGCTCAACCACCGTAAGCTTCTGCTCAAAATCGCGCATGAACTCCAACATCTCCCACTCTATCAGCGGAGCCGCAAACTCCAAAGCCTTCTTGCGACTCAACGCATCTGCCACAAGGTTCGCCTTACCAGGATGGTAAGAAACATCGAACTTGAAGTCCTTCAATGTTTCCATCCACCTGCGCTGCCTCATATTCAAATCACGCTGCGTGAAAATATACTTAAGGCTCTTGTGGTCGCAAAAGAGCTCGAACTCCTCACCATAGAGGTAATGTCTCCAAAGCTTTAATGCGAAGATGACAGCTGCCAATTCCAGGTCGTGCGTAGGGTAATTCTCTTCGTGTTTCCTTAACTGACGCGAAGCATAAGCAATCACCCTGTCCTTCTGCATAAGGACACAACCCAGGCCAACGCGAGAGGCGTCAGTATATATAATATACTTAACCCCTTGCACTGGTAATACTAGCACAGGGGCGGACGTCAACTTGTCCTTCAGCTACTGAAAAGCTAACTCCGCCTGCTCACTCCAAGCAAACTTCAAATCCTTCCGTGTCAGCTGTGACAACGGTCTGGCAATCTTCGAGAAGTCCTGAATAAAGCGTCGATAATATCCTGCAAGGCCAAGAAAACTCCTCACCTCAGTAACTGAACCAGGCTGCTTCCAGTCCTGCACTGCAGCTACCTTGGCAAGGTCGACGGCTATACCTTCCTTAGACACCACATGTCCCAGGAACTTGACTTCCTCTTTCCAGAAATCACACTTCTTGAACTGCGCGAAAAGCTGATGCTCCCTTAGAGTACCCAAAACCGCTCTTAAGTGCTCCTCGTGCTCTGCCCGGCTCGCCGAATAAATCAAGATGTCATCAATAAATACAATGACGAATCGAAACAGGAAAGGCCGAAATACCCTGTTCATTCGATCCATGAACACGGCCGGTGCGTCCAGACCCAACGACATCACAAGGAACTCATAATGACCGGCCGTCCTGAAGCGGTCTTCGCACGCCCCCATCCTCGACGCCAAGAATCGATGATACCGATCGCAGATCAACCTTCGAAAAGTACGCGCCCCCTTCAACCGATCAAACAGATCATCAATCCCGGGCAAGGGGTACTTATTCTTCACAGAGTTACCAAATTCAACCCGCGATAATCAATACACAATCGCAAGGAACCATCCTTCTTCTTCACAAACAAAACAGTGCTCCCCAAGGAGACACACTGGGCCGAATAAAACCCAATTCTAGCAAACCATCTATCTCGCTTCCTCAACTCCTCCATTTCACTCGAGGCATCCGATAGGTGGGTAAAGAAATGGGCGCCGCACTGCATAAGATCGATAGCAAAATCAATCTCACGCTGAGGAGGTAATCCAGGAATCGACTCAAACACATCTTCAAACTCCTGAACTACCGGCGTACTAACCAACGCCGACTCGGCCGAACTCTCCAACAGAGAAGAATAAAAATCAATACGAATAGGGTAACTGACCTGAACTGGGAAAGTAACAATCTCGCCCTCAGGTCCATGGATCGTCACTGATCTCGCTTCACAATCAATCTCAGCTCGCATCTTCGTGAGCCAATCCATACCCATAATAACATCGTAGTGATAAAGCGGGCGACTAGCAAATCAACACGGATCGATCCACTTCCCAGATCGACCAAACAATCCATACAACGCTTGCCCAAGGCAGAGGACATCCCCGTAGCGGTAGTAAGCGTCACTCCATGCATAGGAACAGATCTCAAACCCAAACGCCTAACTGCCGCATAAGAAATAAGAGAAGTAGTGGACCCGTATCCACTAACACGAAACCGGAATACCTTCTATATGCGCTGTCACCTCAAAGGACCTCGCCACCAAGCAGACATAGGCGCTTCAGCTCAAAGCGCATGAACACGAGCCTCCTGCTGACATTCGACGGAGGAACCATGGGCCGCCGAGGTGGCCTGAAACCAGGAACCGCAGGTCTCAAGGATGGATGAGCTGGCGCCGATCAAGAGGAGGAGGAGAAATAACCGAGGCATCGGACGGCTAACCTTCTGCGGTGGAGTAAAACCACCGCTCGCATACGGGAAAAGCATAAACGGTCCAAGTGCCCAACCTTCCCACAATAAGAACATCTCAGAGATCAGCTCTCATTTGCCGAGCGGGCGGCGCTGCCTAGGAGGAGAATCAATACGCGGCCTCTTGCCGAGGAAAGGTGCACCCTGGAAATCCGGTCGCGGCCTAGGAGGCATCGGTGCTCGCATGCGGGACGCTCTATCTTCGTCCTGCTTTACTCGCAAGGACATGCTCACTAGCTCCGCATATGAAGAAATGCTGGCACAGCAAATCTTCGATCGGATCTCAGGTCGCAGCCCCTCAGAAAAACGCCGCATCCTCATCGGCTGATCACCCAGGATCAAAGGAACATACCGCCCCAACTCAGTAAACCGGTTCTCATACTCCGTAACCGACAACCCTCCCTGGCGGAGGCGAAGGAACTCACTCTCCTTCTCATGTCGGTACGTCACCGGGAAATACTTCTCGTGGAAGTGCGCCTCAAACGCCTGCCACGACCACACGAAGTCCTCTTCGACAGTGCGAAGCACACTGTCCCACCACAAACTGGCCTCCTTCTCAAACATGAAGGTGGCAAGCTCAACCTGCTCGACCTCAGAGCAGTGCAACGGCCTCAGCATCTTAGAGATGCGGTCAATCCAATACTCGGCCTCCTCGGGTCTATGAGAACCCGCAAAAGTAGGAGGTCGTAAGCGCTGAAATCGCTCGAATGTGCCGCTGACACTAACACTGGCACTGGCACTCCCAGATGGAGGCATAGGTGAAACAGGTGGAGTCGCCCCTACTGACTGAGCAAAGATGCCAGCCATGGAGGAGAGGAACTCCTGCTGCTGCTGCTGCTGAAACTGCTGCTGCTGCATCAACAACATCATCTGCTCAAACCTATCAACAGGTGAAGCAGAAGAAGGTGCATGGCTCGGCTCAGGAACCGAGGGTGTGACTGGAGGAGCCATAGGTGTCGACCCAACACCAGCACGAGATGGACCCGCCTGTGGATCTGACTGGCTATCGCTCAAGGGAGGAACCCCAGCAAGCGACTCAATCAGAGAAAGACGGGCCGAAGTCTTCGAACCCTTAGGAGGCATCCCTACATTAAATCAAAGGATGCAACCTGTCAGATTCTAAGTCACATAATCCATCCACACAACAAAAACACATCAGCACAACACCAAAAACAAACCACATGCATTCCATTAACCAAACTCGTCGCAATACAAGTAGTGCAACAGCAATACATGAATCACGACTAGGAAAGCATGAAAAAAACAAAATCTAACACTACAAACAACCACAACTACTACAACCACTAACACTACCACATTACAACAACACCAACTACAAGCCAACAACGGCCACACACATAAAGAAACACCAAACAAAGCAAAGACGGCCACGACGATGCTACTCGTCTGAATCAGGAACGGAGGCGGAGCACCCTTATCCCGCAAGCAACACAGGATAGACTTCAAAGTCCGAGACATCTTCTTGAACTTGTGCTTAACCAAGCCTCGAAGAACCACCATCTCCTGGCGTAAAGCAGCTTGCCCTTCTTCAAGCCGTGTAAGACGGGCATCTCTGGCAACCTGCTCTGCGCCTGCTCTGGCACCACAAGAGGAGAGCGATCACTCGAATCTCGTGCCTCAATCTCTTCCTCGTCTTGCTCTGCTTCTTCCTCAGACTCCGCACCACCTTCAGTATAACTCTCATCATCACCACTCTCAGACCCAGCCTCACCCTCTGAGGCAAGCCGACCAGAACCAACCTCCATCAACTTAAGGGTCCTCAAGTTGATATGGCGAACAGGGACCGGCTTCTCAGCTTCAAGCCTATAGCCAAACTCATGTGCGATCTTGCAAATGAGGCGGCCAAAGGGAAGAGACTCGGTCCGTCTACTCGAACGAGCGATGAGAATAATCTGACGCAAGACGTACGTCGGCACACACAACTTCGCATCCTGCCCCACCTGATATAGAAAATCTACCATCAGGCGCGTACACTCGCTGCGGTTGCTCCACCTGGGATACACATTGAACGTAAAGATGTGGTGAAGCAAACGGAAGTCGTCCATCATGAAAGAAGCCAGAAGACTCCTATTCGGCTGCCATTCGACCAGACGACCACACAAGGATCGGGTGCGACGATCCCTCTCGCACACACTGTCCACATTCTTCTCGCTGGCATGCACTTCCCCAAGTGGCACCTTCAAGAGTCGGGATATCAAAGCAACATTGACAATTCCAACTCGACCGCTACCACAGGGAATCTTGAACTGCAGAGGATCCAGCGAAGGCTCCAGAATGTTGGCATAGAAGGCCCGAACAGTGCTAGCATTCGCGCGATACTCGCCTTCGAACAAGGGACCCCAACCAGCCCCTTCTAGGCGCTCCAACAAAAAGAACTCTCCAAAGAGCCGCGGATCAACATGAGCCTCAAAAAGGACTCTACGCCTCTTATAGACTCCATGCGACAATTCCGCCAACAAGGTCCTACTAACAGGAGCTCGAGGATCGAGGTCCCGCTTCGTCTGGAACTCGCGCGTGGCGGACGTGCTAGCAGCGGCACCTCTCGGCCTCCGTGCACGGGTTGGGCGGCTCGGCCCGGCTTCATCCACGGGCGCTCTCTTCTTCCCCATCAAGGAAAGAAGGGAAGAAATGGAAAAGATGGCCGTCACAATCTCAAAGAGGACCATGAGAAATGAGAGAAAGAGAGAAATAGGAAGATGGTGAAGCTTCCACACAACTATGAGCCAAAAAGGGAATGAAATGGCTCAAATGAGAGGGAAAGATGGAGAAATCAGCGATGGAATGGAAGATTTGAGAATGGGGTGATGGGTTTGCACGAAAATGGAAGGAAGATGAAGATTTGGGAGAGATTTGAGAGAGTTTGGAGAGGTTTTGGAAGAAAAGGAAAGCTTGGAGGTGGGTGTTGTGAAGGAAATAGATGAAAGGAAGGGTTTTAAAATGAAAACCGTGGAGGGGTGGGCCACACAAGCCTCATGGACGATCGGCCCGCGTCGGCCCGGCCCGCCGACCGGCGATCCCTCGCCGGTCTCTGGATGGCATCGCGGCTCTGGACATATCGGCGATGCCTCGCCGATTTGGCGAGGTCCTCCTGGTCCTCCTTGGTCCAAATGATGTGGTTCCCCCCTGGGTCCCACAGAAAATGCCCCGATTGGCCCCTTGTGTAATTTGAAGCTTATCGGGTCATTCTGACAGAAATCTGATACAAACAGCGATTTCTGGAAGGTTTAAAAATGAATAATGGGAAGATAGACCATCTACACTCATTATTAGAGGGTCTAGGAAAGGTTTCGGGTCGCTGTGTGTGATCAGGTAAGGGTACAGACTCGATCTCGGCAAAGGTTTTCAGGAAACTTTCGCCGATAGAAACTACGGAGCACAAACACAAAGCGATGATAGACCCGCACCCAATTACACTATAGTGGCGACAACGTGCGGTGTGTGACCATAACCCAAGTCCGGTTTAATCCAGATCATGCTCTGATACCAACTTGTAACGCCCTGAAATTCGGGGGTCGAGCATAACTCAGCTCCCGAGTTCCAAAACATCACTTATGCAACATAATTAATGAATGATGTATGTTGATTGTATTAGCACATAAACATGGGATAGATTAAGCCAAAACGCAGATATGATTCAGGGATAAGTGAATAAAGCAAGCGGAAGACTTATAGTAAAATATGTGTACAAGTGTAAGTCCCTGAATTACATATACAACCAGATCGTGTAAAAGTGTTATTTATCAAAATTATAAGTACAAGTTACATCATTTCAGTTCCCAAAATAGTAATCCCATAGATCCCGCGCAATACACCGAGGCTCGCTAGAACCCGTCTCAAAACCGCATATAGGAGAAGGCACCTCGTCGTCATCCAGCCTCCCGCTCTACCTCGACGCTCGCATCCACATCTCGCAACATCGTGGCCTAAGATGCAGTCCGGTGGGTGTGTAACACCGCCAAACGTGGGAGTGAGTGATCAACTCGGTGGGACAATAAGGCACTGGTTAACATGCTATCAGATCAATCAAACAAGAATGATAAAGCAGACAATTAAATAAATCCTAAGTACTCTTATTAATGCAAGTATGAATGCGGTATGATGCGTGCCCTCACGCGTACACCCTCGGCGTCTTCATCTTACGTTACGCATGACATCGCCTCAAAGTGCGCCACATCTACAAAGCACATGCAAATGCGGTGCATGGATATGATTACCAAGTTGTTATTAGTCCAATTCATACAGCAGAATTGGGAAGCTAAGATACCTTCCTCATATCACCATCCAACGGTGATCCATACTAGGGTCGTCAATCCTAGACATCTCATACGATCATATAGTTGAGGTCGTAGCAAAGGGCTCGTCACCAATCAATGCACGCCTTTCATGCCCTTACTACCACAGATCGGCTCGTCACCTCCTTGCGGTATCCGGGTATGCTCGAGGTCACTACAAAGGGCTCGTCACCAATCAATGTAGGCCGACAACAGCACGAATAAAGTGTCCCATACCACCATAATCGGCTCACGACTTACGTTGCTCACCGTTAACTACGGGGAGGCACGTCACCCCAGAGTAGGCCGAAAGCTCGACAACGGTGTCCCAGACCACCATGTCCGGCTCAAGAGTCTTAGCGGATCGGTACCATGGTTATTAGGATTTCACTGGTAAGTTCGGTACCCTAGATTCAAGCAGTAGCGTCCATACATGGTTAACATACACTGGACAATCGGGTTAGTTGACGAACTCGACTAGCACGAGCGCACGTTGAATTGAACGACATAGAGTGCGCAAACACTCCGCGTGGCCAAACCACTGCCGCCAACTCTAATACGACTCGGGTTCGTCTAATGCGTCTCACGTGGCGAAAGCAATCTCAACCACGACCAAAGGGTCAATTACCGATTTCCTGGACTAAGGCATAGTCCCAAACATCCTACACTACGACAGATATTCATATGGAATGTAAAACAGTAATGGAACAACCACTCAAATCATGGTACATACACATCTGAAGAATATCAACTTAACATAAATGTAAGCATAGGAATGCTTGAATTTAAATAACTTGGAATGTAAATGCATAAGGGAAATCATGCGCATCCATAGAAGTATTGAGAATCACTTCTCAACGCCTGCATTTAGTGTAATCAGTTACACGTAGATCATTCATGCATTTCTACAACCACTTAGCATTCATGGAACAACATACATGACGCATGTTGAAATACATGCACTTAGACAATTCCCTTTACCAAGGAGTTATCATACATGCATCTAGCATACATACATGACCAATAATCATGGCAAGCACAAGTGCGTATTTTATACGTATACGGTACTTTATAAATACACTTAGAATACACAAATCTCAATATAGCACATGCATATCAGGAAAGCAATGTAAACATAACATTTGACATGTGAAATCTCATCCATAACAAGAATAAATCACTAACTGGGATTGAAAGCCTTGAAAACCATAACCTATACACTTAAAGTCCGCACCTTAAGCAAAGAAAGAACCGCCGAACTGATTTAGACGAGTTGTCTTCGTCAACGGCGCAAGAATACCCTAAAATAAGGATAGAAATGAGATACAACAACACCAAGTCTAATCTAAGCTCTAACACAGGTTAGGGTTAGGTTAACTTACCCCAAAGGAACTCAGAATCGTCAGAGGAACGATTCAAAGTGAAGATTCAAAGGTGAAGAAGAACAAGGAAGAATCAAGGTGATTCACCAATCAATCTCTCTCACTACCTCTCTCTTTTCCACTCTCTTTCCAAGCTAGGGTTAGAGAAAATTCGTATGGAAATGAGAGCTAGGGTTTAAGGACTATATATAGGCCTTAAAATGATGGAAATAACCCCGGGGTCAAGGTGTACTTAGGTTATAACCAAAGTACGCCTTTCTCGATCCCACGAAGCACTTCTGGTGGACCTATAACCACGAAAGGTCGGACTTAAGCTCACCGACCATGGATCTAGGTCAGGCTGAGTTTTTCATACCGACCGGCTCTTCAGATCGCCGTGGCGGACCACACTCAATTCAACGGTCACGGAATCTCGATCGTGTCCACAAGCACTAGGATATGCCCGGGCCAACCATCCTGATCGGAGGGTGAAATTGGGTCCAGAATCCAACGGTCCGAATGCTTAAAATCGTCGCAAGCGACACGACTCGAATTTCATAAAAGCTTATTAAATTCCAACCGTTCTCACACTCTTCACTCCGAACTCAACCAAATCGACCCAGAACATCAGATCGACTTGATTTTCGAGGTGAAGACCAAGCCCAACTCAGTGACCGCAACAGCCTAAGATCATCGCCATCGGACTTTCGACGCGCGGTCTAGGTCCGATCCAGATCTTCCAAAAATTCCCCAGAACAACTGGATTTAGCGATGGATCCCAGATTTCAGAGTAACGTAGCGCTCACTAATCTACACGTTTAGAGCCATGCAGATACAATTTAAAGTGATTGATGCGAATTTCACAAGCAATCAAGTAGAGCGCTAATTACCCCAAAAACAACTACTTAAGGAAAGATTAGCACAAAAATTCCAAGGTCGTTACAAGTTGATATTCATCAAATGCTCACATACTGTATGATTAGAATTGTTAATCCATTACTGTTTTGAATTGCTAGTATGAATATCTGTTATACTTAAATGTGTTTGGGACTATGAAATAGTCTAGGGAATCGGTAACAAACCATGAGTTCATGGCTGAGGTTGTTTTCGCCACGTAGGACGTGTTTGACGAACTCGATTCGTATTAGGGTTGTCGGCAGTGGTTTGGCCACACGGAGTGTTTGCGCACTCTATGTCGTTCAACTCAACGTGCGCTTGTGCTAGTCGAGCTCATCAAGTAACCCGATTGTCCCGGTAGATGTGCACCATATATGGACGCTATTGTTTGAATCTAGGGTACCAAACTTACCAATGCAATCCCGTTAACCATTGTACCTTGATCCGCTAAGATTCATGAGCCGGGCATGGTGGTATGGGACACCGTGGTCGAGCTGTCGGCCTACGCTGGGGCGACGAGCCTCCCTGTAGTGACCAGTGAGCACACCAGACTCGTGAGCCGATTATGGTGGTATTGGACACTATATTCGCGTTGTCGGCCTACATTGATTGGTGACGAGCCCTTTGTAGTGACCTCGAGCATACCTTAATACTGCATTGAGGCGACAAGCCTCAGGGTAGTAACTAAGGTATGATAGGCACGCATTGATTGGTGATGAGCCCTTTGCAGCGACCTAGAACCATATAATCGTATGAGATTGTCTAGGACTGACGACCCTAGAATGGATCACCATTTGAGAATTGATATGAGGAAGGTACCTTAGCTTCCCAATCCTGTTGTATGAAAAAGACTAATAACAACTTGGTAATCATGTTCATGCACCACATTGCATGTGCTTTGGCGTTGTGGGCACTGCGGGAGGTTATCATGCGTACCGTAAGATGAAAACGCTGAGGGAGTGCAGGCGAGAGCATGCATCATTTCTACATACATCCTTGCATTAACAAGAGTAATTAGGACGTATTTGATTGTATTGTCTTATCATTACTGCTTGATTGAATTGATAATATGTTAACTTTTACCGTATAGTTCCACTGAGTTGATCACTCACTCCCACATTCTGGGACGGTGTTTTAACACCAACCAGACTCTATCTTAGATGCAGATGATGATGCGACCCCCGAGTCAGAGCAGGAGTATGAGGATGACGAGGACGCGTTTTCTTTTATGCAGTTCTCAGGCGGGTTCATGTGAGCCGTGTCCTGATCTACGGAGATTCTGGGTTTTCTTTTGTAATGGATGATTTTATTTTGATACTTATATTTTGAAAACAAACACTTGTAATTATGACCTGGTAGAGCATATATATCACAGGGACTTACACATATACACATATATTTCTTTAAGTCTTCCGCTTGTAAATTTCACCTATCCCTGGATTATGTTTGCAGTTTGGCTTAATCTACTCCATGTTTTATGCACTCATACAGACAACATATATCCATCATTGCATATATTGCATAAGTGATGTTTTGAAACTCGGGAGCTGAGTTATGCTCGACCCCCGAATTTCAGGGCGTTACAAGAGGGCTTCAGATTTAATGGACTCCTTATACTTACAAATAAGTGAGTGAGTCCCTTTCTCGCACAATCTAAAGTTCTTCAATGTTAACGAAGAGTCTTCAGCTCTCTTGAACTGTAACCGCTTCTGATGCTTCGATCAATGCTCCAAGGTTATGAGGTTTAGGGTTTGATTGTTCTTCTCTATTTAGATGATATGATTTAAACACATAGAGAAGGTTCCCATGAGCTATACATTCAAAAGTTCCAATACAAAGATTTGCTTATGATGAGTGCTGTTGGGAACTCATTGAATGCTAGAGTTCATAATTCAATCCAAGCAATGAAGATGTTGAATAAATGCTTATGCCAAAGATTGAATGATTAATTATAATGGGAAAGAGAGAATGAGGAAGTGGGTATTAACTCTTAAAACAGCTCTCTCAAACTCTCTTAGATTTTAGCTCATTTTATAAGAAGCAAGGCATGTGTATTTATAAAGTTGACATCCCAATGGTAAAAAAATGGGCAGAAATCTAACATTGTCGATGTCATTAAAGGGTATTCGATGTCATCGAAATTTGAATTTCGATGTCATCAAATCTTCTTCGATTGCATCGACTTCCGACATAAGATATTCAATTGGGTGTAGGATAGATTATATCAGATCTCATCAAGCATCCTTCGATGTCATCGATGTGCACTTCGATGTCATCGAGGGATGTCTCGATGCCATCGGGATTCCTTTTTGAAAAATACACAAAGGTTGTTGGACAGTTTTGTCCCTTATTCGATGTCATCGATCAAACCTTCGATTCATCGAGATTTGAATTTCGATGACATCGAAAGGTCTTCAATGTGCTTAAAGAAAATTAAATTTTTCTTGAAAGCTTGCTAGACAAATTGGAGTTAGTTTTGTTTCAATCGAACAGTCTTCGATACCATTGATAACTTACTCTCAATGTCATCTAAAAGGGTTCGATTATATCAAGGATTTTGGAAGAAGCCCAAGGTCGATGCAATCAAAATGCGTTCGATGTCATCGAACATCATTCGATGCAATCGACAATTCCCATCATGTTTTCATTTTGTTGCTGGACAATATGGAGATGTATTCGATGCAATTGGACGATGTTCGATGACATCGAATGTCCTTGATTGTAGCTCGATGCAATCGACAGGGCATATGATTTACCTATTTCTTTTATACTTTCTTCAATACTCAAAGTGTTAGTAACTCAAACTTACCAGAAGATTTTTTAAAGTAGTTTAGGGTAAGTTAGGTTCTTATGGGGGTATGTATCCGTCAGCATTTGTTTTGGGGAGGCTTAGTTTACTTGTTAAGTACGATTGTATGCCTTCATCTTTGATGAGTCTTGGGCTTGATGTCTTTAATTTAAGGCGCACTTGACTAACAGACTCAACACTCACGTGTATTGACAAACAATTGCACTTTCAAGTTCTAGTCCACCTAAGAGATAACTCCCAACCTATTAATCGAATACAACATCCCACCCTTTAAATAGGTTGGCCCCACAATAAGAATCACCTATTGAAAAATCAGCTCAATTCAATCAGCTAGTGGGCCAAATCATAAGAAATGAAATTTACCATTGATAAATAGAAAATACAAGTGAGGTCCAATAAATTATTAGATGTAACTGATTTTTGTAGGAAACAAATTATCATGGTGATTCCAGCCCATTGAATGGGTTGGACGTTGCATGCATGTAAAAGGTTGGAAGATATTTTTCGGATGGAACCTAATTTGTGGTCCCAACCGGTTGGATGCGATACCTTCTCTTCCTAAACATATAAGCCCATATTTACTTCCAGTGGAGTGATTGGTGGCCCACCATTGATTTCTTAATAGGCCTGCCATGATGTCTATATGAAATCCACTCTGACGATTAAATGTGTAATCCCATGTTAGGTATAAGATTTTAAAAAAATCAAGTTTACTTGTGATTTCAGCTGGGCCACACCGAAATAGTTGGGATAGGGCGTCCATCTTGATTTTTAGAGGGCTCACCATGATGATTAAATAAAAACCATTTGAACCATTAGATTCCAAAACAAAATTTAGGCCTATGGTCCAAAAATCAGACCCATCGGTGATTTGGGTAGGCCACAAAAGGGAAATAGTTTGGAGGGTCAGTGTTGCCCAGTATGTTGTTTCCAATCATGTGGTAAACCTTAATCATGGATGGTAGTGATTTTTGGGTCATGAGCCTAATATGAGATGATGCACCTGGCAATGGGAGTAGATTGGTGTAAATGTGTATGTAAATAAAATCCTCTCTAGAGAGAGGATTTGGAAGTAAATGAGGTGAAATGTATTTTTGAGCTCACTGGAGAGTTGCACATGTAAACAAATGTGCCACTACACACATGTCCACCACACATATGTCATACTAATGATACTTTAAAATAATCTAATGATCCGATACATCACTAAAATTACACCAAAAGAATGATCCAAACCGTCAAAAGGATGGCCATATAAATGGGCAATTAAAATTTTTGGCAAGTTACTTGTTTGTGATCCTGACATCTGTAGCTTACCCGAGGCTCAAAATTTCCTCACTTTTTTTTTTTACTAAAGTACATATTTCAATGGGTTTATTACAATCATTATATTAAATATTGCATATGTACACTAAATTGGGATATTGAACCTGGTTTGGGATATCACATATATTCCTGTGAATATATTAAAAAATTCAGATGCATTTCAATTCATCCCATTTGTTCCATCCAAAAAGAATATTTGATTTCAAATGCATTTCACTTACTCCATCCAAACACAACTATATAAACCATTTACTCCCAGTTCATGTACCTACAATCCCATTTATCATCTCCAATTACGTGCTCCAAATGAGCCCTAAAAAGAAATATAGCTTAAGGTACTTGGATGATAATTAAATGAGGTAACTTATTCAAAACCCTTTTGAAAAGGTATAAGATGTAAATAATGATTTAATAAGGCAGTAATTTATAAAATTCCCTACTTTGTAATTGTAAGGCTTACACACGCTTGCAAAACAAATGTTGGGCTCTGACAAATCTGGCCGAAGTTTTCTAACAGATGCACCTGTTCCCAACACACCCATATGCTAATTGGACCATATGTTATTTTTGGAAAAAAAAATGTACAAGGTTGAGCCAGTCTCGTGGATAGGTTAGATCTGGCATGTATGTGCCAGTTGACACGTGTACACAAGCTTTACTGCACGTGTGCAGCTTCCCATGAGGTTGAACTTTATGGACCCCACCATGCATGTTGTGTCCAGGACATCCACACCATGCATTTGGTGATCCCCTATTGAAAGTCCGAAAAATTAGTTGTATCCAAAACTCAAGTGGGCCGCACAATCTGAAACCATGTAAAAATCATGCCAAAAATATGTAAAAGCACTTAGTAGGGCGTACCTGAGCTTTTAAATGGCCAGAAATTTGGTGTGACCCCTCATCCAAGTGGACCATACATAGTTGATGGGTTAGATGTTTGAACCACATCTTAATGGCCCCTGTAAACAAGCAGGAAGGTTTTAATGGTTGGGCATCCACTCTCACCGTTCTCTAAGGTGTGGCCCACCTAAGTTGTGGATCGGTCTGATTTTAAAGCCCATGGCCCACCACATAAGGATGCATCTAATTAATAATGGATCCCCCCCTACACAATTATTTTTATTTATTTATAACTTTTTGCAATTAATTGGAGCCAACCCAGATGTGACCTTTATTTGACCTAACTAGATTTTTTAATTAACCTACATGGAACCCATATTTAACTATGTCCCGTAAGCTCAAATCCAAAGTAAAACAAAACCTTTATAGGATGGCTATATATATAACCAATTATTTTTAATGGGGCAGAATGTTGCCCGATAAAGGAACACAATGTTCATAGTATGAGTGCAGCTAAATGAGGTTTTTGGGCAGATGAGTTGCAAGACAATGAAGGATAGGATTATTAATGAAATTTATTGGAGGGAATTTTGGGGTAGCACCAACAAATAATAAGGGGTTGTCATGGATTTAAGTGTATTTGAGTACATTTGGAATCTAAAAGTTATTTGAGAGCGTGCATTCAATAGTATTTGAAATACACACTTTTGGTGTAATTCAAAATCAAAGCGTTTTTTTTTTTTTTGCTTTATTTTAAAGCCAAGAGGGTTGCACACGTGAGGAAGATGTTAGTGGGTTATTAATCTATTATACACATTGCATGCTTATAATACCACAAAATAATCAAATTATCAGTTGCATCACTAAAATTACATTAATAGAATAATCCGAACAATAAAACAAAATAATTGGCCATATAAATCAATGGTTAAAAAACATTGACAAATTACTCATTTGTAATCCTATGCTTGTGGCTCACTTGAGGAGTGAAATTTCATTATTTTTTGCCAAAGCATTTATTTCAATGGGAATTTTAATGCATTTGCTTTTTTGTTTTTTAGATTCTAGTGCATTCCAAGGACAAGTTGCTAAATACAAACACAACTAAATATTCGAAATCACCTTGATTTGTGATTTGGAATCCAATGTGTTTACACCTATTTTGGAAACTCGATGTGAACTAATGAAAAACTGCCATGTGTTGACACCACGAGGCTAATAATAGCAGAAATCCTACTCTCGCTTGAGAGTATCTTCGTTTGATATTCCTTTGACGTTACACATTTTGGTATTAATGCGAAGGCACAAACCCTTATGCCCATTGTTAGGAAAGTAAATTAGTAGATGTCACATGGCCACCTTTATCATACCAATTAATAAGGTAGTGTGCCTAGCACGAACATAAGAGACCCTATGAGAGAACGGATCTCATCACGTATCCAACTATGACACCCTCATCGAAGCCTTCTCTAACATTTCTTCTAAAATGGGAGATCTTCTCAGAGATTTTCGGAGACCTTATAGCATTTAAGAATGTTCCAAATATCGGGAGATCGAAGTGATATCTAAGCCAATCCGACTTCGGTTCGAGCCCAAGTTAAGAGAGATAAACACCTTAGCTAGATCAGGTCCCAAGCTATAAATCGATCAGAATCAAAAGAATGAGAGACCTTGAGGACTTAATCATGTGGTCGTGGTCCGATTGGGATCAAGAGAATGAGAGAACTAGATTTGATCTAGTCTGATAAGAAATCAATATCAGGTTTCAAATCCCACTAGTATCCCAAACCATTGGGATGATCCAACACCTCAAAGCGGAAGAGTAGGAGGTGGGCCACTAGATGAGTGGCCATGATTGATTTTAGATCCAAGATTAGCCCTTGAGGTTCCAAGATCTTGGCTTGCTCGTCTTCATTAGAGGATCTTGTCATTCATAGGCCTGATCTTTAGTGGGCCACAAAGATCTCCGTAGCAGGTTCAACTACAAGAAGAAGACTTGACAAGCCAACAGTTTTGGATTCGACTGGAGCCATTGCTTTCTAATTCAAGCCAACAACTCTGGATTCGTTCAGGAGATTCCCATATCTAGAAAGCATGGAAGATTTAGGATCAGCAAGGAAGCCCAGAGAAGGTTTTGCCGCCTCGATGAGCTATAAAAGGAGCAACGAAGAAGAGCTCTAAGCCCCACTCCGAACACATTTATCTACTTTACATTTACCTTAGCATAGCATAGCCTAGTTTTAACATAGATCACCACTGCCTAGTGGCTTCCATTACAATACCTAAGGAGTAGATTAAATATCCGCAACCATAAGTTGTAGGATCATTATCAACTAAGTTTTGATTTAGTTGATCCTACCCATCCGATCAAATTCTGCTGACTACCTGCCTCGATCATCTATTCTGATAGACAAGTCAGGTATTTTTTTATTTTTTTTTGCTTTTTTGTTTATTTATTTGGTTGATTCAAACTTTGTCAATTATAATGGGCCATATATTTAAATATTAATGAAATTAACATTATTTAGCCTTTATTTATTTATTTGTACATTCTTATTCCTTTGAGAAATATTGACCTGAAAGTATTGGTGAAAGAAAAGTCCTTAAGCCTATAGACTCACGTTTATTGTTATAAGACGAAAAGAATCCATTCGAAAAGGCTAACCCCTATCTTTTCACAAATTGCTTGAACGTTGAGCACAGCAGGTGGTTGAGAGGGTAACTGGATCCTATGTCCAATCTTCAATTTGCCTGTCTCAACATGGGGGAACACCAACAATTCAATCAAACCTTAAGTCAAGTAGACTCTGACATGCTCGCACATCATACCCACATATGAAAACTGAATATAAGTGCTTGTTCGCACATGTGGTCTTGTTTGATTGAATTGACAATAACATTGCGAGGACCAAGAACCATGCTTACTAGTTAGGAGAATGTATATAAGTTGAAGGCTCTAAAAAGATAAGAGAAATGCCCAAAAGGGCATGGGTAAAGATAGTAAGAAAGAACTTGATGACCTATGATCTAAATAAAGTTATGACCTTAGATAAAATAGAACAGGTGGGAAAATATTCATGTAGCCTAATAAGGCTTTGATGATGATGATGATTTCTAATAAGCGTACATCAATATAATAGGTAAGTAGGCAACTAAGCTTAATGTTTGGTTTTTATTACATGCAATCTTGTGTCGAAATTTTAGGTGATTTAACTTAAATTTTGTATATATCACCTTTGCGATTTCTAAGTAATATCTAAGTGTCTGTATATCATCTGATCACACTTTGCTAGTGCATCAAAATCTCTCTTGCGTGGGTGCTGTAATTTTATAGACTCGAATTTCATACAACAGTTGTTGTAGGGAAATGATGCAACAAAAAACTCTGTCAAACCCACTATAATGAGCGTGTTAAATCTACTCTATCCATTTTAGCCACAGTAAAAATTGAGAATGGTAACCAGTGTTTTAAATAGCAAATAATGTAGCATTCAACCCTCTAAAGCATGAGGCATAAGTTGCATGGCATGTAACATAAGATATATGCAACTTTTCAATTTTTAATCATAGTTACGTAGTTGCACCAATTCATAATATTCTTCAATAAATTAAATTGATTAATAATAAAATTTAACAAATTTTTATGATAGTTCGGTGCAATCAATCAGACCCTAAAGTAATAAAAAAGAGTAATGATTAAGTATTGTTGTCTTGACAATAGCGCCAAAAGAAGCCAATACAACCTAATTATACGAGGAGGTGGATGGTGGTGATCATGTCTTGACCGCATTCAAATCTAGTTACCTCAGTAACGATTGAATTTTGGATTGAGGGGCCTTCTACCACATGACTTCTCACAGATATTGGTTCACTAGTTATAGTGAGTACGAAGGTAGATAGGTTTTTATGGGTAATGACATTGCATGTAAGGTGATTGGTATCGGTTCAGTACGCATTAAGATATTTGATGGTATAGAATATATCTTGATGGATGTGAGACATGTCGTAACACCTCGTACCTTCAGTACACGGGTGTTACCTTATAAACCCACACTAAACTAAAAATTATCTGGGTTAACCAAAACTTGAACTTGACATACATAGGATGGAGATTTCGGTCGATGTTAAAGTCATCCATCAAGGTCTCCAAAAGCCAAAACATGCCTTGTGAAGTCAAGAAGGTATAGCTAACCAAACACTCTAAACTAAAGCCCTTATGTCAATAGATATTACTGCAACACACTTGTCACCACCATGTAAGAACTAGTTAGTGCAAAACCACATTTTCATCATAACTAATACCCTATATTAACCATTGAAAAAGTTTATCAGGCCCACCTAATTGACGGATCATGACATATGAGCCAATGATGGCCCAAGGATGTACGTAACGGGCCACCTAGGACTCACCATCGACTCAGAGTGGACCAGGGTCCCTGGGTAATGTCCCCCAATACAAATGAACGGAGTAGATTATGGTAATCACATTTTAGTAGACCCCTATAAAATGCATATGCACAAAGAGTGCTTGTGCAGGAGGTGTACTAAAACCAATGGCTCGGTCAAACTAGCTTTGACCGAGCATTTCTCAAATATCTTCCCGCCCTTTCTCTCTTTGTTTTAAACCGACTTACTTAAAACCTATAAGTGGGCCACCACGCCCACTTTCCGAGCCATCCAAGCCGTCCAATCTCTTCATGGGACCCACACGAACAAAACGGTATAGCAGTTTGGTCACTTGTAAGCGGAGGAAGGAGATTGAATGCCACCGTCCATCCTGACCAAAAAACCGCCCGACCGAGAGCCTGTGCTGAGAAGGGAAAAAGGACCGCCCTTCCTCTTTGGGAAGGATGAATCTCAACCGTCCATTGGGAAACAATCTCAGCCATTCCCTCTCCCTCACTCCCTCTATAAGATGGGTCACTGTAGCCCTTGAATTCGTGCCAAGTGAGAAGGAAAGAGTGCGGAGAGGAAACCCACCCCCTGTTTTAAACATAGGTAAGACGGGCAGCAACTGCCCCTGGAAGAACCGTCGTCTCTTTTGTTCTTTTGTTTCTTCTTCTTCTTCCTTATAGCTTCATGTCATACCTGTCTGAACCGGAACCATGCCAAGCAAATGGTTGGGTTCAGTCCAGCCACAGTAACATCGGGACGTGCCAAACAATGGCCATTTCAGACCACATTTCAGGCCCCATTTAATGTTGTTTTTAGTTCTCTGTAGAGCTTCGAACCAACTCAGAAAAACAAGCCGATGAATGCTTGTGAGGCGAACCGAGAAAGGAGAAACTAGGTCCCTGTTTTTAGACTGGAACAGAGCCAACCTATGGCCCTGTTTCTGGTCTAAAACTGAGACGATCAGTAGCTCTGTTCCAAGATGGAAACCGACCCATTTGCAGCACCTGTTTTGGGCTAAGACCCAGCCAAACAATGGCCGAGCGTCGGTCCAAAAACCAAGAGGAACGAAGCTCTGTTTTAAGCTAGGATAAATGGCCAAACAATGGCTGGGATTTGGGCTGAAAACCGGCCCAACTGAAGCGTTGTTTTAAGCAGGATCTAGACCAAATGATGGCCTTGAATCTAAGCTTAAGCCCAGGCCAAATAAGACCAATACAGTAACGCTTTAAGCTGGATATTGCAACCCTGTTTCAGTCCGAGTCCAAGCCAGACAATGGCTGTGATTTGGACTGAGATGTCAGCTTGACAAGGGACCCTGTTTGGGACCAAAGCTGAGCAAATCCACGGCTCCATTTAAGTCTGAAATCAGACTTAGAACCAAGCGAGAAATAAGCCAGTTTGGAGCTCTGTTTGGAGCTGAAATCAGACGATCCGACAGGCCATCAAATGGCCCTGTTTCGAGTGCTATTTAGGCTGGGAATGGGTGCTGATTTGAGCTCCCAAAGCGGACCTTAAACCGCTACGACGAGTTCTAGAAAAACAGCTCCAAACGCATGCAGAAGCAGGGACTGTTCACGTGAAGTGGTGGGCTGTCTTCACGTCAAAACGCAAGTGGGCCACTCATGGGCCCTGAGCAAATTGCAGGTGGGCCAGACCCTGCAACAGCAGGTGGGCCGCACCTTGCATCAACTCAGGGCTGTTCGCTGGGTTTTCTTATCAGGCCAAGTGGGCCACCCCCATGTAAGACGAAGTGGGCCACACCCTACCCACATGGATCCTGAAAAATGCAGGTGGGCTGCAGTGTTGGGCCTCACCAAGACTTCAGACAGGCCGCTCCATGCGTGTAACGGTGGGCAGCTCCCTGCTCCACGTAAAATGGGTAGACTGCACCTGAGCAGTTGGCCCAGTAGTCCACACCACACGTGGGCCACCTTGCTGCATATCCACACCGTCCACTGTTCTGCCAGTTGGGTGAAACCCACCTGCACCGACCAGAAGATCTGGACGATGGTTGCTGGACTCTTCAACGGTGCATATATATATATATATATATATATATGTGTGTGTGTGTGTGTGTGTGTGTGTGTGATACAGGGATAGATGTATACGTGGTGGCCCCATGTGGGACCCACGTTGATGTGTGTACAGATATATATATGCATATCCTATATATATATATATATATATATATATATATATATATATATATATATATATATATATATATATATATGTAATAGCACTAAAGTAGGGCCCACATGCTTGTGAAACCTACTTTGTGCATATAGTGGACCTAGACCGTCCAATGTTTGGACGTGGTCCACCTTGATAAAGATCCACTCCGTCCACCTGTTTCGTCAGTTGGGTGGAACCCACCCTGTGCATAGTACACGTATGAGATGTGGGGCCTACCATGATAAAAGTATTATATGCCCACCATCCAGGGAACTGACGGTGGAAGGCAATGTGGCTGGAACACCTCCCGCCAATTGATAGTTGCTGGACTCACCAACAATGTTCCGTGAGAGTCCACCAGATGTCCAAAAATGTCAGAAATTCTGTGGACCCTACCTTGATGCCTATGTTTTATCCAAACCACCCACCTAGTAGGCAAGCTCGTCCTAAAGGCCTTGACTAATTAGGCCAAGTCTGGCCCTAAGCCACGTATAGGAAGGTTTGTCATCAAAACTGTCAACTTACAGATGAAACTCGTATCTTGGAAATTATTTTAGGAAGCCCCTCGCTTGGCACTGGACCACTAATTAACAACGGGAAACTGACCCAAGGAGCCGCAACCCCTTCGGGTGATAATTTCTTTCCCCTTAAGCTTTCCATCCCTAGTTAAATCAGAAATAGCAGCTTATTTAAATTAGTGACTAGTTAAACCGGCGATAAGCTGTGTGTGGAAATAGACTGCACTCATTTGACCTATCTATTTAACATGCTTACTATTGTTTAGGATTTTGATTACTCTGAACTGCCTGGGCGAATAATCTAACTATTCATATCATATATCTCATGTTACTCAGTAGTATGTATTGATAAATGCATTATCATTATCTCTTTCTTTTATATCTATATTTCCATTATGATGATATGATACGTATACTGTTGGAATCTCTCCATGGAAAAACCTAGTAAGGAGAGTCCGTGCTTGGGGTGTAACTAGATTGGTTGTGACATAAGTAGGCCCCTGACATGGAGGTTTTGGTTGTTGTACTTGACCATGGGGTTCACCATCCATATGTGGTTTCACCTAACTGACTTGAGATGGACTTCATAACCCTTCAAAATAATGTGGTTTACTCGTTTTTGAACCATTCATGCCGACATGTTTAAAACGCCATTTTTGGTAATTTCAACATTTCACCCCTAGTCGGCGTTGGTGGTAGCCCCTTTATGTTGAATTGATTGGCCACATATTAGTGGGTACTACATACACCCTAAGACGATAGCCTCATGGGTCAGGGATGGTGGTAATCGGACATTATGCCTGAGTCATCGGCCTACGCTGGGCCACGAGCTCCCTATAGTGACCGTGAGCTTACTTAAATGGCTGAGTGTAATTGGAGTAATAAACGGACTGGCTAACATGCATACATGGTATAGACCAGCATCTATTGCTATCATATGTGATGTGCGTATTGTTTCCGACTGAATGATGTGCCCCAGGTTCAATGATTGCATGGGTGACAAGCCCACTATCCGCACGGATGAGTATTCCCGGGGCGTGAATGCATTTCATACATCCATGCATTTAATAAGACTGCATCCACTGTGTTTTGGATTATCTGTATGTCTTTTATGCTATTCCTTGTTTTAGGGCAGCGGTGTGTAATCTTGAGGGGAGATCACACTGAGTTGGCCAGTCATTCGTCAATATTCAACCGTACAGAGGACACAGGGACAGAGGGACTTACGGAGAATCCGGAGGTGTCCGAAGTCGAGGAGGAGACTTACAATGACTAGTCGTACCAGGAGGCGGCTACTTATTTTGGATTAAATCAGTAGTTTACTTGCTTATTAACATTTCGGTTCATTTTGAGATTTAAAGTTTTGTATGTGGGCTCCAGCTGAGTGGCCCGGGATATTATTACTGTTTGAATTTTATCTATACTACACTTAGTTCCGTTAAATCGCACTTTGATGGGGTTTGATTATCCTTTTACTTACTGGTTAACACCTGGGTTTTTAAGAGACGAGTGGTATACTCGGGTCTCGAAAACCGAGGCGTTACACATGTTCCTGACCTCAGGAAGAATCTTATCTCTCTTGAGGCTCCTGAGGCACTTGGTTGTGAATTCACCAATTACGACAGGGTTCTTAAAGTTTCAAAATAGGTACTCATATTAATGGAATTGCAACGGAATAATAATCTCTATAAGTTGATAGGGAATACCGTATTGGGTTGAGCTACAACGTCTGTAACAGAGTTCACATCGATACGTTTATGGCATACTCAATTGAGCCACATATATATATATATATATATATATGGTAAACAATCTCCACTAACTTTTAAGATGGGAAAGCATGTATATAAGGAGATGCTAGAATATATGAATTCATATGTAAGAGGGTCGTCACCCATTGTTTCCACTAGAGGGTCATCATTTTTTATCTCATTCATAAATGACTACTTCAAAAAAGTTAGAGTTTATTTTCTAAAAAATAAATATGATGCATTCGCCACATTCAAGGTGTGGAAGGCAAGGGTTGAAAAGAAGACAGGGTAAAAACTAAAGGTTCTAAGGACAGATAACGGTGGTGAATTCACTTCAAAAGAATTCAGCTAGTTTTACAAGGATGATAGGATTGTGTGGCAGGCACACACCAAAGAAGAATGATGTGACAGAATGGATGAATTAGACTCTCTTAGAGAGATGCCAAAGCATGTTGAGCAGTACCGGATTGGGCAAGGAATTATGGATTGAGATCGTTAACATTACTTGTTGCCTTGTGAATCGGTCCCTGTCTACTCCAACAAATTACAAGATTCTTAAAGAAGTGTGGAGTGGTCATGAGATAAACTACTCACAGTTGCAGGTATTTGGTTGTGACACTTACTCTCATGTACCAAAGTTGAGAGAGATAAGCTAAACCAAAAGGGATAAGAAGTATATTTTTATAAGATATGATGATGGTGTGAAAGGGTACAAGTTATGCGACCGAGTCATATGGAATATCATAATTAGTCGAGATATCAGATTTGATAAAGATTCTTTGTTCGAACTGGAGATATCAACAGTCATTGATATCAAATTTGAAAAAAAAGATACATATGTAAAGCCTGGGCTGCAGTGTAACAACCCGTCCAACCAGTACAGTGTCCTGGGGCGTCCACATAAGATTTTTCGCAGGACCGATCATTTAAAACCATGCGCGGTGAGGTACCATGAGCAAATCAACCCAGGATTAACCCATTAGAATAAACCGGTCGGGTCATGACAGGACCCGGTATGGGCCGTCGAGCTAGATGGCTCATTTGCCTTAGCGACAGCCCATATAGGCTACACCGTGACACAGGAAGGTCAGAAATTTTTAAAAATAAAGAGAACCATAAATCTCACTGGGCTTGTGGACCATCGCGGACCACGGATCTAGCGGACACCCAAAAGTGGGATCTGGCACTGACTAAATGCACCCCACTAATGCCAGGACCGAAATCTGGCGCTTGCAAATAAAACCGAGATACCAGGCTATCCGACCGTCGGATCTCTTCCACATTTACGGTGGAGGTCTAATGAATTTTTCTACACCCGTCCACTAACTCTGGGACCCGATTGTGGAATGGTGACCGTCGATCACAAATCGGACCCGTACGACCAAACCCCAGATTCGATCGTCCCCAGATTTTGCATGGCCCTTCATCGGGTCATGAAGCATCTATCCTAGGAATTTCATAGCCAGAGGGCCACCAGAACCACCCCAATTACCAGAATAGACCCCTCAGCACCATTTAAAGATTAGAACCCTTGACTCAAACCCCACAACCGTCCATCCGTTTGTTCCCAAATTTTACACAGACCCTAACCGGGCTATAAGGAACCTACCCACTAAATTTGGTAGTCAAAGGAGTATTAGGGCCACACCAACCCCAAAGGTGAGTCCTAGTTGGCTATTTTAGAAATTTGAGGAAACTTAAGGCCGCAAGGCCCAAGTCTAGGGAATAAACCCTAATTCCCATAACTCTCTCTCAATTGCTACAACCACCAAGAGAGAAAGAGAGTGAAGGAGAGTGAAGGGAAGAAAGAGAGAGGGAGGGGGATTCAAGGTGGACCCTAGATCGAGGTGGGGACTAAGGAAGCCGATCTTGCATCTCCTTATCCTTTTTCCAAAGGGAAAAACCCAACACTACAACCCCAAGAATCGTCCGTTGATCGTCTAGGTAAGATCCTTCATCCCTTTTGCTTGAAACCCTTGTGTAGAGGAGAGTCTTACATGGGATTCTAACATACAAATGTATGCTTTAGGGATTCCGGCAATTCGATCCCAAAATCCCCGCTCCTAGGTCGTTCCTAAGCCTTCAACGAATCCAAAGGTGTGGACTATTACTCTTAGGTGGCCTAGCACCAATTATAGTAGGAGTTTAATGATTTTGTTTGTTTGGAATGTTGTATTAAAGAATCTAGAGGAAACCTAGGAATGACATGTCGTTGGAATTGTATGGATTTGCATGCTTGGTGCTCATTTGATGATTGGTATTGCCTCTCACATGATTTGGTATATAGATAATTTCATGCTCATGTTTGGTTGATTTTCCTCATATGTGTTTGCTTCCTACTGTGTAGGATCCATTGCTCATGTGTATTTGATCCCTTGAGGCGTAGGAAGTACTTAACTTCCTCTCTAATCCATACTACTCACTTGCACCTCATTTATGATATTGTAGCTTGCTCGATAGGAGTATTTGAATCATATGTTGCGATATATGTGAACATGATACTGTTATGCTTGTTGATAACCTTGATGTTGGTATATAATGATCCGTTCTCAAACCCTTGGGTTGGTTAGAAACTATGAAGAGAGACGGTAGCCTCATTGGTAGGGCTACCCTAAGGCTAAACCCGTGGATTTGGGCGGGTGTGCATGGGCGGCAGTAGTTCGACTACATGGGCCTCTTGCCTTCAATGTCGTCCGTCGCGCGCTCGCCTGACTCGTGCGATCTAGCCTACTCACTGGCCAATTGTGATTGTTAACCATGTTTGCTCACACTTGTATGGAACCTGGGACACCCTACAATCGTGGTAGCTCATCAATAACCCACTTGTAATTGGTCCACAGTCTTGTGAGCCAGGCATGGTGGAATGGGATACTGTGTCCGAGCTGTCGGCCTATGCTGGGGTACCGCGCCTCCCCATAGTGACTGTGAGCGATCCCTTTCTCTCGGCACTCCTCATGTGCTTGAAGTCGGGGATGAGGAACCCGACGAGATTACAGACTGCGGGGTCTCGGCCTCACACATTGGGGGGCCTTGGCCTCGCAACTCGTTTAGGACGTTGATACGTAGGGTGTACCAGATTCCCCAATCGGCTGAATGAATGGACCTAACTAATAACTCGGCTAACACGATCGCATTGCATTACACTAGTTAGGGTGGCGACTCGGCAGTCGAGGTCGCACTGAGGGAGTGTTGTCATTTGCGATCGTTAGATGGTGTCGCTCGAGGGAGCGTTGTGGTGAGAGCATGCATCATGTCATGTTGCATACATGCGCATTAATAAGATTACTTAGACGTATGTGATTATCTGCTTTTCATTAAGATCATATTATAATTGATACCTGTGATAACTTAAGACTAATAGCACCCACTGAGTTGATCACTCACTCCCACTCTAGGATGGCGTTCTAAAATACCAACCAGATCCGTTTATAGATGCAGGTGACTTAGGATTGGAGGAGCCTGGCGAGGCGAGCATCGACGAGGAGGACGAGCTATCTTATTTCCAGTTGATGGGCGTCTCTCCATCGCTTGATGGGTAGGATCGGGATTGCTGGGCTGTGGGCTCAGCCTTATTATTTTTTACACAGTATTCTTTTGTTGTTTTGGTTAGGCAACGCTTGTGCGACCCATTGGTGTTTTGGACCTGTATATATGATAGATCTCTTTCATCTCAGTAGACTTGTGTGGTTATGTTCATGTTCCAGGAAATTTCAGGCTACGCAAATTAAACCGGATTAAATGCTCATTAATGAAAGTCGGTTACAAGGGACTCTCGGGAACTCGGGAGTTGAGCGCATGTGCGACCCCCGAATTTCAGGGCGTTACACGCAACAGAGGTACAGGAGCAAGTGGAGTGGATAACTCTCAGAAGAAATTTGCCAAGAAATCACAAATTGCCAGTCAGATACATGGATGACTCGAATGTCGCATTCGCCCTTATTAAGGATGAAGGGGATCCGTCTATCTTTCAAAAAGTATTAAATGCTTCTAATGCTATGGATGAGAACCATTAATTACGAGATGGACTCTCTGTATAAGAATGAGACACAGGTTGGTGGAGTTTCTAATGGACCGAAAATTGATCAGTTGTAAGTGAATTTATATGAAAAAATAGGATAGATACGATACGAGATTGGTTCCGAAAGGATATGCACAGGAGGAGGGTGTCGACTTCAGTGATATTTTCATACCTGTAATCAAGTAGGTGTCTTTCATATTTATATTAGCGTTTGTTGCCCAATACAACCTATAATTAGAATAGATGGATGTGAAGACTGCTGAGTAAGACTGCTGAGTAGATTTACATGAAGTAACCAGAAGGTTTCAAAGTAGAATGGACTGGGAATAAAGTTTGTAAGTTAAGGAGGTAGATATACGGCCTAAAACAGTTGCCTACATAGTGGTACAAAATGTTTCATGATGGGTCAACGATTTACCAAGAGTGAGTATGATCATTACGTCTATTAGAAGACACTAGATGATGGTCAGTTCATTATACTGGTAATATACGTAGATAACATGCTTATCGCCAGCCATAACATGTCTGAGATCAATACGTTGAAGACTCAGTTGTGATAGATATTTCTAATAAAAGATCTGGGGGCTGTAAAGAAGATTTCTTAGCATAGATATTCACAGAGATATACAGAGGAATAGGCTATGGTTATCACAGGCTGAATACCTTCAGAATGTATTGATGAAATTTGATATGGACAAGGCGAAACCAGTGAGTACACCCCATGTTGCTCACTTTAAGTTTTCTTCTAAATAATGTCCTACTACAGATGAAGAAAAGTAAGTGATGTCTCGTGTGCCCTATTCGAGCGTCATTGTTAATTTGATATATGTCATGGTCTCTACGATACCAGATATTTCACATGCAGTGGGTGTTATGAGCATATACATGGCTAACCCCAAAAAATAACATTGAGAAGCAGTGAAATGGTTACTTCGGTATATTTGAGGTACAGTGGACTATGTCTTAACATTTGAAAAGTAAGAGGGAAAGCTTATTAGTTATGTGGATGCCGATTATGCAAGAAATGTGGATAACTTAACGCCCTGAAAATTGAGGGTCGAGCAGGAGCCCAACTCCCGAGTTCCAACAATCACTTATGCAACATAGATAATGATGATTAAATATTGTCTGTATTAGTACATTAAACATGAGTGAGATTATACTAAATTGACATATCATACTCCAGAGACAGTTAAATTTACGCAAGCGGAAGACTGTGACAATTATATAAAACGTATAAGTGGTTGTAAGTCTTCAGAGTATGAACATGATACCAGGTTAAATAATTACATGTAAAGTTTTAAAATATACAAAATGGTAAAGTGTAATGTAATCTAGCCATATCCCTATGGCCCCGATGAGGCAACTCTAGGTCTACGCAGACCCGTCAGAGAGTTGCATATAGGAGAATTCCTCCTCATCATCATAAAAGTCAGGCTTCGCTTCGTAACCAGGTTAAATAATTACATGTAAAGTTTCAAAATATACAAAATGGTGAAGTGTAATGTCATCTAATCCATATCCCTGTGGCCCCGGTGAGGCAACTCTAGGTCCATGTAAACCCGCCATAGAGTTGCATATAGGAGAACTCATCCTCCTTATCATAAAATTCAGGCTCCGCTTCATAAGCATCACCACCATCTGTAACTAAAACAGAGTCTGGTTGGTGTTTTAAAACACCATCCTAGAGTGGGAGTGAGTGATCAACTCAATGGAGCTATAAGGTAAAGGTTAGCATGTTATTAATTCAGTCAAGCAGTAATAATAAAGCAAAACAACAAGCATTCCTAGGTACTCTAGTTAATGCAAGGATGATATGTGTTAATGATGCATGCCCTCGCCTGCACTCCCTCTGCGACATCATCTCACAATCGCGGCATACACCCCTTACTCTGTGCTTAACTCCAACGCCAAAGGTACATGCAAATGCGGTGCATGTACATGAATAGCAAAGTTCTTAATTAGACTTATTCATACAGTAGGTTTGGGAATCTAAGGGACCTCCCTTTATATCATTGACCCAAATAATGATCTATCTAGGGTCGTTAATCCTAGTTAATCTCATATGATAGCAGTTCTAGGTTGTTATGGGGAGACTCGTCACTATCACGCAGGCCTAGTTTATGCTCGAAGTAACTACAGAAAGGCTCGTCACCTTAGCGTAGTCCTAGTGTATACTCGAGGTCATTACGAGAGGCTCGTCACCTAATCGCAGGCCGACAACTCGAATACAGTGTCTCATACCACCGTATTTGGCTCACGAGTTTGGTTTCCTCACTGGACACTACGGGGAGGCTCGTCGCCCCGGCGTAGGGTGACAACTCGACCACGGTGTCCCATACCACCATGGCCAGCTCATGAGTCTTAGCAGATCGAGGTACCAAGGTTAAACGAGCTTTACATTGGTAAGTTGGTACCTTAGATTCAAGCAGTAGCGTTCATACATGGTGAACATATATTAGGCTAATTGGGTTACTTGACAAGCTTGACTGGTACAAGCGTGCGTTGAATTAATTGACATGGAGTGCATACACACTCCTTGTGGCCTAACCACTGTCGTTAACCTACGTACGACTCGGATTCATCGAACGCGTCCGTCGTGGTTAAAACAGTTCGGCCACCAATCGTAAACCATTACTGATTGCCTGGACTATATCGTAGCCCCAATCACACTCCAAACAGTAGTATTCACATGTGATATTCAAAGACAGCATGTGACAACCAATTTCAGTATTAAACTCGTTTAAGTATTCCAACAAATACAGTGAACATGTTATTATACATAGGCATTTCATCTATAAATCACATAGTAGTAAGATAGGTTATATAAAGAAAACTACAACTATAGATAAGGGGATTGAGAATCATATCTCAACGCCCTCATAAATACATTATGACAAGCATTTTCTCATTCAGGCATTTTATCAAACACTTAGCCTACACATATCACATACATGTAATAAATTAGTTAAAATATATATTATAGCAAATCCTTCCACATAGGAGTTGTCACACGTACAACAATCATGTATGCCCAAACAACAATCATGGCAAGCACAAATCATAATTCCATATTCATACAAACATTTAAACAAACACATGGAATGCATTTAAAATCAACATAGTTTACATATATGTGTAATATACGGAAAACAACGTATCTAAGAACATGTGATAACAATCAAGTCAGTCATAAATCATTACTGACATTGAAAGCCTTGAAAACCATAACCTAAACGTTTATAGTCCGTACCTTTCCCCGGTAAACTCGTATCGAACTCAGTTTGAACACTAAGTCTTCGTCTACGGCACAACGACAACCTATAACATGAAATAAGTTAGCTATTTTACCATTTACTCTATCTGGATACCTAAAACAGGTTAGGGTTAGGATTTCTTACCCAACAACGGAATCGAAATCGCCGGTGTAGCGACACAAGAGAGGTGATTCAGCACATAGAGAGGTGGAATCGAATCCCAGGAACTCTCTCTCACTTTCTCTCACTTCTCCTCACTCTTTCATTCTCTTTTCTCTCTTCTCTCTCCTAGGGTTTAGAGAATTTGTATGGAATGAGAGAGGGGTGGGTTAAGGTCCTTATATAGGCCCAGAACTGATGAAAATGGCCCCAGGGCTATGGTATACTTAGGTTATAGCCAAAGAGTGGTTGTTTCGGTCTAACAGAGCTCATCTGGAGGCCCATTTTCTGCATACGGTCTGAGGAAAGTTTCCTAACATTAGATATAGGTCAGGTTAAGTTTTTCGGTTCGATCGGATCAGTGGATCGACCATGGAGGACCAGTTTCAGTTCAACAGTCATCGGTACTCAATCAGGGCCACAATGCACTGACATGTGTTGAAAATTTTCCCTGATACAAGGGTGTAATTGGGTCAGAATCTGACGGTTTGAAACCTTAAGTTTGGCCTGCAAGTGGACGGCCCAATTCACTTAAGTTTGAGTTCATTTTCCAAAGATATTCGCGTTTCTCACACACTTCGCTCCGAGCTCAAGTTGTGAATTTCTGGATACTATTAGGACTTAATTTCCAAGATGGTTGTCAAGCTCAGTAAGGCAGTCATAACCGTATAATTTCGCGTTAATCAGACTTTCAACGCGAAGTCCAGGTCCGATACACAGTTTCAGTGTGCTCCCGATAACAACTGAGTTTTGAGACTGATCTTATGTTTCCAGGTAATGTAGCATTAGCGATTCTACTAGTTTTGGGTCTTACATATCGTATAAAAAGCGGTTCAAGCTAATCTACCGATTAATTCAGTTTAGCACTTAATTAATTCTCGCCTAATTTCTAAAGAATTTGGTCCTTGGTGATTTCTGTCTGAGGTGATACTCGGGTCTTTGTACGGATTTTTTTCCAAGACGTTACAATAACATGAGATCGATTTCCGGCTACTCAGTACTAGCGGGTAGTGCGATCAGTTAGATGTTGAAGCTTTAGTTTGTGGTTGTTCTTTCTACAATTGAAGCTGAATATATGGCAGTGATAGAGGCGTTCAAAGAAGGTATTTAGTTGAGAGGAATAATAAATCAGTTTGAGCTTTAGTAGGAGGGCATGTCCGTAAATTGTGATGGCCAAAGCGCGATTAATTTGGCAAAGAACTTTATTATCGCTCACGTACTAAACATAATGATGTTCGTTATCATTTTATCCGACAAGTACTTGACGAACGTAGAGTGACTCTTGAGAAGATCCACACAAGCGTAAATCTGGCGGACATGCTTACGAATGTGGTTCCTACAAAAAAGTTCAAGTTTTGTGCAACTTCTCTAGGCTTAGCGAAGATTTGACGAAGGTAGAGTATGCACGAAAAACAATAATGATGGCATAGCTATGATAGAGTAAATTAGAGATAGAGCTTGGAGCTGTGATTTATGAAGATTGAAGACATGGTGGAGATTGTTGTATAACGTCTTAAATCTGTTTGTAACCGAGTTTGTTGATGGGATCGATGTACCACTCAATCCTATCAAATCCCATTTTTGGTTTTTGCTCGTTGGACAATTTCTAGGTCTAAATCGATATGATCAAAAGTGGCTTCGATCATATCGATCAACTTGCGCGGAATTGCGGGATTTGTTTCCTATTTTGTTTTTAACTCCTTAAAAAGGTTGTAATCAAGGATTAGGGTATGAAATTGTGTCTAGGAATTTTGGGGGGGTAAAGGGGGAAGAAAAGCTAGGGTTTTGTGGTGTTTGAGGTGTACTCTCGATCGGTAAGCTCGTTTCATATTTATTGTACATTGATTTCATAATGACTTTCACTATCGCTTTGTTGTGATTTTTCCTAGTGAGAGTGTTTTTCACGTAAAACCTTGTGTTTTGTTTGTGCTTGATTAGATTGATCTTTTATTGTTTGATTATAACTTATGGTTATTTCAGCATGTCCCCCAACAAACATAAAGGGTAAGGAAGAGCAAAGAAACTATAGTGTTACTTATATTATTTTACTAAAAACATTAAAAAGATTAATTATTTTATTGAAAATTGAGAAATATAACAATTCATTGAAAGTATTAATTGATTTTAATATTATAATGAAAAATAACTTATAAAGTGAACTATATAATGTGGAGCACATGCCATATGCAAATTATCATATAATATAGGCTACATATTATTTCAGTTATTTTCATGAGCCCCGTAGTGCTAAGGTTAAGTTAGGCTACGTGGCCTAACCAACACGCTACAATATAGTTATTTAAAGTATTGATGGCCATGCCTATCATTGAATCCGTGATGGGACCTAGCCTGATTACTATATGCCATCTAACCTTATCCAAAACCTAGATGGTTAAAAAAAAAAAAGGCTTCAAGAGTACTTTTTTAAACCTTTTTTAATGGTGTGACCCACTTAATTTTTAAATCAGTATGTTTAGTTTTTTTCCCTCATATCCTTAAATTGCCTTGTAGAAATGATGGAGCCTACATAATTTTGAAATAGCACTGCTTACTCAGTCTCAATAAGCTCTGATCGTACCGAGTAAACTCTGTTGGGACCCCTGTGAATGCACGTGGTTTATCCATGTCGTCCATTCATTTTTCCTTATCATTTTAGGGGTTGATTCCAAAATTGATGCATATCCAAATATCAAGTGGCCCATAGCACAGGGAAAAAAGTAGAAGTATTGATTTCCACTGTTGAAAACTTTCTAAGGCCCCCCAATAATGTTTATTTGTCATCTAACCTGTTCATAAGACCAGACAGACATTGATGAAGAGAAAACACAAATATCAGCTTGAACTAAAACTTCTTTGGCCCCCAATAATTTTTCAACGGTAGATGTTTAATTCACACTGTTTCTGCTGGTGTGCTCCACTTGATGATTAGATACACACGATTTTTGGTTTAAAGCCCTAAAATTATCCGTTAAAAAAGATGGAGGGAGTGGATAAAATGTATGAATGACAGTTAGACCCATAGAATTTACTCAGCACGCTTAGCGTACTGAGTTACTCGGTACACAATCAGCTTCCCGTGGTTTTTTGTTCCGCGGACTGATTTTTAGAAAAATCATGTCCGAGCACGGATTCTTGCTGGACAAACGATAAGATACAGGTGATGTATCAGAGGACGGGGATTGCGTCCTACCCCCACCCGTCTCTAGCCCCGAACGGGCAGTTTTGTAGGCAGGCCCACCGTGATGTATCCGTTTATCCAAGCCGTTCATCCCACTTGTCATATTATTTTAAGTCATAAAAACAAAACAAGAGGCAGATCCAACCCTCAACTGAACCACACCACAGATGACTCTTGCAGTTAATCCAACTGGCATTTAATGATTTGTGCATTTAATGCAACTGAGCTTATTGCTTGGTGTGGTCCACTTGAGCTCTGGATCTATGTCATTTTTGTGTTCATGACTTAAAATGATATGAGAAAAGGGATGGACGGCTTGGATAAACAGATACATCATGGTGGGCCCACCCACAGAACTACCCGTTCGGGGCTAGAGACGAGCTGTGGGGTAGGACGCAATCCGCGTCCTTACTCCTCATCAGAAATCATCCATTTTTTCCGCCAACATGCCACATGGATGTAATATCGAGCTCTGCTAAGCCCATACGTGTGCAATAAACCTTAAGTACACGCCACACGTTCCAGCGTGTCATGATAAGTTGGAGATCCAATCCATCCATCAGAACGGCACCGATACGTTGTTGACCTAACCCTAGAATCATTTTGATCCACTGATCAGGTGGGACACACATTGTAAAACAAACGTACAGCTCCGACAACACTTGCTAAAGTTTTCTGACCCATCGTTTCAAATATTTGGGGCCATATGCTGATTGGACCAAGTTTTATCTTAGATAGAACATGTACAAGGTCAGACCAACCTGATGGATGGATTAGATTTCGCACATATGTTCCATGCTGGCACGTGTGGCGGTTACACGAGCTTTATTTCACAGGCGCCTGAGCTTCGCAAGGATCTCTAAATAGGACACCGATTAGATACTGACAAAGTCAGTAGCGAAATGGCTACTGAAGTGACGTCCCCAAGCTCTGTGGACCCCACCATGATGTATGTATCGTATCCATACCGTCCATCCATTTGGGGAGATCGTTTTATGGCATAAAAAAAAAATAATGAGGTCGATATAAAGTTCAAGTGGACCCCACCATGATGTATGTATCGTATCCATACCGTCCATCCATTTGGGGAGATCGTTTTATGGCATGAAAAAAATAATGAGGTCGATATAAAGTTCAAGTGGACCCCACCACAGAAAACAGTGGAACAGTGACACTCACCCTTGAAAATTTTCAAGGGCCCAAAATGATGCACACTTTAGATCCAAGCTATTCATAAGTTAACATAAAGGTAGATGAAGTGAAAAAACAAATATCATCTTCATCGGAAACTTCTGTGGCCCCTATGAAGTTTTGAACGGTGGATGTCACTGTCCCCGCTTTTTTCTATGGTGGGATCCAGTTGAGATTTGGACCTGCCTCATTCTTTGGCTCGTCATCTAAAATGATCTCTTCAGATAAATAGGTGGTGTAGATATCACGCGTACATCATGGTAGGGCCGACAGAGCTTGGTGACGTCACTTCAGTAGTTATTTGGCTACTGACATTGTCAGTATCTAATCCGCGTCCCTCTAAATATCCAATCCGGGAGGAAACGGATTGGGCTAATGGTCGCTGCTCTGTGGGCCCCACCATGATGTATGTGTTTCATCTATGCCGTCCACCCATTTTCCCAAATCATTTTATGGTATGATCCAAAAAACGAGGTTGATCTAAATCTCAAGTGGACCGCAAAGCCAACATTAAAAGCTTCTTGCGGCCACAAAAGTTTTGGATCAAGCTAATGTATTTTTTCCCTTCATCCAAGTCTGTATGACCATTACAGTGGGCCTTAGGAGGTTTTAATGGTGACCATTCAATTACTACTGTTTTCCCATGGTGTGGTCCACCTGAGATTTAGATCTACCTCATTTTTGGGATCAAGTCCTAAAATTATCTTTAAAAATGGATGGATAGCTCGGATAAAACACATACATCATGGTGGGTCCACATAGCACCGACCACTAGCCACCTGGCTGGTGGCAGCGTCACTAGCCAAACAGGGTCATTTATTTACTACTGTCCATTCCATGAATGGAGGTGTGATGATCATAGTGTGGCCGACCTTTTGCATGGATTGGATACTCTGCGCATGTGACATGTTTTCAGAGAAAAAAAATTTCAGTGTCACTGCCTTCTGATACAAACGTTGTACTTACACCAAGGTACCTCTGGTGCAGCCACACATGCGAACATGGCACGTGTTTGGAAAATCATAGCTGTCCATGGTATCTGACCAAAAAAGAAAAATGCTCCGGTGCTTTCAGAGCACTATAAGTTATAGTGCTCCTAGTTGCATTGGAAAACCTAGACATGTGCAGTTCAATCCTTTCATCTAGACCGTTTATTAGGTCCAGAACATATTTCATGGGCTACCATTGAAACTTCATGTTAATCTGGCAAATATTAACCATTTAATCCCTGGTCTTAAATATGGACTATGATGATCATTTATGCGAAAAATGTTTAAGACCCATATCCATCCATCTATTTGTTGGGGGCGTCATGGATGGAGCTGTACATGAGTTGAACTGAGTCAAGCTTGGCACAGTTGGACTGGGCTAGGCCACTAGCCGACCCAGCTTGAATTCGGCTCGACTCGGTCCTTGAGCCTGACAAGCTAACTCGGCTCAAGCCAGTTCGAGTTGAGTTTGAGCGAAGATCAAGCCTATGCGGCATGTTTTTCAAACACATGGCGTGTACCTTCAATTTCTCATGGTATGTAAAACAACAATAGCAATTTATAGGTATTTCATCAAACACTCGGTAGGCAATATCAAAATCAAGATGCAAGGATATTTGTTTCATATCCATACTTTCCTCGCCACCAGCTAACACATCATTGAGTCATTTCATCAAACACTTGGTGAGCAACATCAATATCAAAATAACCGAGTCACCGATTTGGTTTGATCTGAGTTCGACTCGAGTTGGGGTTCGATCCGAGTTGAGTCGAGCTTGGGCAAGCTCAAACTTGGTTTGAAATTTTTTCGAGCTAAAAAAATTAGCTCGACTCGGCTCGAACTCAGTTTCAAACCAAGTCGAATCGAGCTTTTTCGAGTTGCGTCGAGCTAACTCGGTTTGTGTACAGCTCTAATCATGGATTGCCTATAAGTATAAACAATTGCATTTGTTAGGCCAATATATCCATCCCACCCATGGTTTTGAAAAAGGATAGATATAGAAAATAAGGCTAAACCAATGTGGATTGGATCATTTTATCAATTCTAGTCCATGAAATGTGTACCCACCTTCATGGACGGTTCAAATCAATCAATTGGACTATCCTAGTGAATCAAAGGAATTAAGACCACTGCAACTAATAGTGTTCTGAGAGCCTTGGAACATTTCTTCCAAAAGAATAACTAAACAAGCCACAAAGATGTACTTTGAAATCTTTGTGGCCTCAATGCATGTGCATATCACATCTGATTAATTGACTATCTCGAGTGTGGTATCTATCATCTTCATGGTGGGGCCCACCTAAAGTGTCAGGTTGAACCTCTGGCTGCATTCCAAAGGGTATGTGGTGAGCATAAGCATCCTCTTGAAGGAGAGTGATTACATTTAGGCCAGTTTGGATTGTGATAAACTAAGGGAATATGAAAAGTAAAATTATAAAATAAGCATATGCCAAGGTCACTGAAAGTGGGCCGATAATCGGTGGTCTGAGAGCTATTGAAACGATACCCCAACTAAATCATATTAGGCATGTGCTACAGCATACAGAATTAATCACCTGTTATCACTCGTATGCTATGAATGCATGATTAGCTCATCCATTATTATTCCATTTACAACCAGCTAGTTGAATAAAGCTCAAAGGTCACTATGAGGGGTTCATCACCCAGCGTAGGCCGACAGCTCAGACATAGTGTCTCATGACTACCATCCCCGGCTCATAAGGCTACCACCTAAGGATGTTTAATGGGACCTTATTGACTAGTGGCCAATCATAATTTAATATATGGGGCTCACCATCGTGTGGTTGTATAAAAACAATACATCGAGCCCACATGGGGTAAATACCAAAATAAAGCCACATAGGGCAAATATCAAAACTAAGCCACATAGGGCAGATATCAAAACTATGCGATAAAAGACTATCTTCAAAAACAACTTAAACACAACAACTCATGGATGGTAGGACCACATCAATATTCCATTTAACCCATCATTCAAATAAACACTAAGTCAAATGTCCATTATAAACACAATCAATCAAGTTACATCCCACGTATGGGTGTACATTTATAAGTAAGGTTTTCCACTGATCGATGGATCAGTTTAAGTTCCATAAGCAATCCACAAGCAATCCACAAGTATGAGAAAATATGTAAGATAAATATTGAGTATGTAAACTAGCATTCAATTCCAACAACTAGCTCATGTAATTATAAGATAAAAATATCAATTATCAACCGAAATTAAAATAAAAACTATCACTTAAGCTAATGAAAAAATGGAAAGCCCAAGAGGAAGAAATCATCACCTTACGAGTCGAATCACTTACTATTGTCACTAGGAGGTGCGCATGCCCTTAAGGTTAGATCCTACCCTGAATTGTAAGTTATATGGTTAGATGCACATTCTGTGCACTATTTAGGGTTAAGCTCATAACCTAAGGTCTACATTACTTAGATTTAGGGTTTCATCCTTAGAATTTATATATAAGTTTAGATTTTTGGATTCAATTTCTAATGGATGTAATAACAATATTAATAACATTACTAATTAAAAATAGTAATCCAATAATAGCTAATGATATACAGTCGATCGTAATGCTAATAATACTAATAATTTTAAAACGATCATTAATATTAACAATATACTTAATATTAGCTAACGTGACACTAATAATCATTGTGATGAAAATAAATAGTGTGCTCTAACATCAATGATAATATTTAAGGATAACCAAATAAAACACTAATATTTAATAATGATAATTTATTGTATGTAATAACTAATATCAGTATAGACAATTTACCAATGGCTATTCATACTTAATATTAATAATCCTAATAATGATAGTAATGGTAACAATGATAATTGTAATTGAAAGAATTTCGATCTGGAAAGAGAATGTGGACTCACCTTAGCCGACTCGATAGTGAGATTGCGGTATAGACCGCTATAGTAGAAGTAGGAACAGGTCAAAGTGTCTTAGAGGGGGGTGAATAGGACTTTATAAAATTTTATGTTAATTTAAAATCCTATTATTCTAATTTTGATATATTATGTAACAATCAAGATATAGTTAACTTTAATGGCTTCCAAGCTAAGTAAAGGATCCAAGCATAAGACTACTAAATATTAAACAGAGTTAACAAGCAAGAGTAAAAGATGTTGAATATAAAATATAGATAAATATTTATCACAATTAAAACTATTAGGATTTATGCATGTACACGTGTACAAATTAAACATGCTCAATTGTATGCATGTAATGAAATTAATGGTTTGGGACAAGCAATTGAAGATTAAAAAAAGTTTTTGTTGGTTTACTTCTAGATTTAGTGTAACTAAGGCCTCACACTAGACTAATTATATTGGAGTGTGTAAAATGAATTTTTCATTCAAGTGGGAACATAGTAATTTGGTATACCTCATTATCATGGAAACATAAGAGAAGAAAGAGTTAATCTCCATTTAGGGTTCTTTAGAAAAGAGTCTTATAAATGTAGGTGTTGGGGCTTAGTTAGAAATACTTCTTTCCTCCTAAACACTAAATTTAGTCCCACCCTTAAGAAATCTAGATCATCATATCTAAAGGTCTCATGACGTGTAAAGTGTTATCTTCATCACCATTGTTTGTGTAATTCAATCAAACACAGCACGTGTGAATAAGGGCCTAGATTTGGTTAACATGTGCGATTAGGAAGTGTGCACGTGCTAGAGTTATACTCGACTCAATGTCTGATTGAATGCTAGTGCCCCCACGCCAAGATTGACTAATTAAGACCAAATCTGAAAATCCGTCCACCCACTCAACAACCAGTTGTAACGGCAATCAAGTGATTTGCAAAAGGATACTAGGGTTTATTTCTTCCTAATGGATTTTTTTCCTTACGTTCAAGATTTTTCTTTCACCAATAATTACAGCCAATCATATTTTCAAAAGAATGAAGATAAACAAATAAACAAAAGAAGGCTAAAACAATTCCGATTTTATTAATTTGTAGATGATGCTTATTACAATCGACATAGTGTAAAATAAACTATAAATAAAATAAGTTGAAAGGTAAATACCTTATCCATCCGTTAGAAGTGACGATCTAGATAAATGATCATTGGGACATGACCAGAGTGTTTAATCTCCTAAGTAGGAACTCAGTTGATCGAAATTCAACATCAAAAGGTTGTGAGCATTCAATTTACTCCTATGGTACTGTAGCGATGACATTGGACGGTAGTGATATAAATTAAAATTAGACTAAGTTATGCTAGAAAGGTAAAGACAAACATAAAAAAGATAGATTGTGTTTGATGTGGGGCCACGAGATCTTTGTCGATCACTGCTTTTATAGGCTTCTCAGAGGCGCGACCTTATCAATCACTGTTTTTATAGGCTTTTGGGAGGCGTGACCACGTGTACAAGAAATATACTCTCGTGTGTCGGCTGTAGTCATCGCGTCACTAGATTCTCATATTAAAAAGTTTTTTAATTTCCCATATCACTTAACTTTGGTATCTAAGAGAGTTTGCTTTTGTCAAGGCTATAACATTTAATGTTATATAGAGATGATCTTTGATGGAATTTTTGGCATTTGATGCTTGTAGGGAGACTTTCTTTAACGAGACTCTTGCTTTGTTGTAGAGAGTACTCTTAATAAAACTCTTGCATTTAATAGAGTACTCTTCTCATATATTACTTTTAGCAACTACATTTCTCTCAATCTTTTTCAAACAACCAGTTGCTCTAAAAGCTCGAGTTGTTAGAGGATGGTGTATCATGTATATCAAGTCATTTTAAGACTTTAACACTCCCCCCTGTGGGTGGAGCACCGTACGGGAATATACTGGGCAAAGGTTGAGGGACATTCACATCATAAATAAGCCGGACTTAATTTTCCACAACCATAAACATGTCGCGCATGATTTTCTTGGCACACTCGTGGGAATATTTTACACAAGCATATTTGTTGCTCTTGGGATTCAAACACACGAACTTCCACTCTAATATCATGTCACAAACAACCACTTTCTCCAAAAACTTGAGCCATTAAAGGATGATGTATTAATGTATATCAAGGGACTTTAAGACTTTAACAATCTTTGGGTGAGTCATCATTCACCTTGAAAGCATATTAACGGTCCTAAACTAAATGTTCTACACAGAGACAATCCTATCGTTTATCTTGACTTAGTCATTCATTGAAATTCAAAAAATTTAATACAACCTAGTTAAAATCAAGTTCATTTTCAACTACACACATTCCAAATCTCATTCCAAATCGTCCATTAGGGATTTCGAATCCCAGAAGTTGGGGATTTCAATCCCATCAGGGTCTACAAAATCCACATTAACCTTATTCAAAACCCTTACCTGCCATTAGACAAGGCCGACAACCATTATCGACCTTCAATTTAGCAGTCATAGGTGATGGCTCGTAGCCCCCTTTCTTCTTTGCCTTGGAAACCATTGCCAGCGTGTCATGCTCGCATCTCCATCACTGCTGGCCGCAATCGCAGTTTTCGATGATGTTAGAAGCGTCACAACTAGATCCCGTCAGGACTGCTGGAAATCTAGGCAGGAGAGATGGCGGTGAACGTACCTCCGATCATCATGGAGAATAGCTAGAGAGCGAGCTCGGTTTCTCTCTTTCTATCTCTCTCTCTCTCTCTCTCCATCTATTCGATTGCAAGATGCAACCAAAGTGATTCGGATGACTTTATCGGGTCTGCGAACCCGATTCAGTTCCGCCTTCAGGACCCGCGACGGGATCCGCTTAACCCCTAATTGATTCATGTTGGGCCGTGACCCCATTTGGGCCCATTAATCCTGGGTTTTGGGCTACTGGATCTCGTCCCATCCCTCAAGTGGACTACATTGGTGGGCCTTATTGCATGACCCCATTCTAGGCTGTCTTTTGGGCCTACTCCCAAATTAATTTTGAGTGGGCCTGTCTACGTGCCCTGCTGAATGAGTCAGAGCCCATTCAGAGTTTATGAGAGGACCGTTTGCCTCAAAGACATTTAGATATAATAGTTAATAGGTTTGATCCTTAGGCCTATGCCCAAATTTTAGACAGGTTGTGGGCCTGATTGACTTATGCATGGGTTCTAGACTGGGCCTAACCTTTATTCCTATTTGTGGGCCTTAAATATGTGGCCCTCTTTAGTTCTACGACCACTTAAGTTTTGTTTTGGATCCATCTTGCCCTCTTGGGCTGATCCATAATTTAGGCTTGGGCTTAAAATTGGGTTCATGATAGGAGACCACCTCATGGGCCCACTCTAGTTAATTTTGGTCCCAATTAAGACTGGTAGTTTACCAGATGAAGCTCCTATTCTAGGGTCATACAAATTTTTTTAGGCCCAACTTGAGGGCATGTTGAATACCCATTTAGTGTTTGGACCTTCCCTTGAGGCCAATGTTGGGATCCGTTGCTTAGATCTGAGCCGTCAATTTAGTTTTAAATGAGCTTATAATCTAGATCATTCACTTAATGGTCAATAAGGAATGTGGATCTTTCATCATGTGGAGATTATGAATTAGATCTGATCCGTCCTTATTATGGACACTGATGTAAGGATCTAACCATCCATCTGAATTATTCCATGTCAACTGTCTATCATGTGAATGTTAATGGCTAAACTTGTAATGCTCATGCTCAATAACGAGATCATACGAAGTCTTGACTCAGCCCTATTATAGCCCATTACCCATCTTTGGAAGTTGTTATAGACCATTAGAACATATAATGTGAAACCTACACATATGTTGCATTTTAAAGTCCCTATATGATCAATACCGACCATCTTATGGGCCACGTCAGACTCATTTAGATATAATCCATTAAGAGGAAGGATTATAATCGCGATCCTAAGTCTATATTTGTAGTGTTCGATTCGGTTGTGTTAGCCACCATAGTGACCTCAATCGATGAAAATTTTACAAGTACAGACTTGTAACATCGAGATAGGGAGGATTGCATACAGTTGCGTTCACGTCTTCATGCGTACGGTAACGAAAACACAGACGATTACCATTTAGCAGTCACATGAATAGGTGAAGTAAATGATGGTGGTAATGAAAGGTTGAAAGACTCATCTCACCCACAGGTGTTAAGTGTCTCGGCTTTACATAATTGACATCACTTAGCTTCATGTTCAGGAGGATCACTGGCATGTTATTATTACCACCCGCAGGAGGAATGATGATGATGTAATAGATCATCACTAGGATGTGATAGTTGGGCCCATATTCATCTTAGATGATTTAGTTGTCGCCTCCCTTAGCAACTGAATTGATTTACTTTGCCTGATATTTAGTTTTATTCATGAATTATTTTATGTAAAACAATTTACCAATGTGAGTATATTTTGCATTTAGTTCCCATCCTAACCGGATCCGATTATGTTCAATAAAAGGAGTCCATAGAGATAGTTCGGGGATGGTTACATTTGGAGATCACCTCAGAAAATTCTGAACCGTCAAAACTTGTTAAAAACAGTCAGAACATTGATCTTGTAACCTCAGGATATGTACCTGGATATAATGGAAATAGAAGAGAAAATATAGTTCTAACGAGGGATCCTAAAGACCTCACAGTCCTCTAGGTTCTTCAGTTGAAAACTGACCTGAGAATGGATCAAGTCGCAAGTGGACTAAAGGGGCTACTTACTTCTTTTACAAGAAGCCGAAAAGAAAGACTGCGTAAAGTATAAGGAATGACTCATAAAGAATGGTAATAATTCTGTTCCAGTTTATTTTAAATCTAATCTAACTAATGTGCCAGTGGATTCTTGGTGGATAAATTCGGAAACTACTATTCATATATATACTTTTATACAGGACTTACTATAGACCAGGCCACGAACTGATGCAGAACACTCAGTATACATAGGCAATGGTGTTAAAGTCAACATAGAGGCAATTAGAGTCTATAAACTTAGGTTAGAGCTTGTTTGTTTATTGGATTTGGTAAATACATTTTGTGTGCCTTTATAAAGCGCAATCCAGTCTCTATTTCTTGTTTGGATAAATTGGGATATTCATTCCAATTTGAGAATAAAGGATTTAGTATTTACCTTAATTCAATTAAAGTCAACATAGACTCTATGGTAAATAACCTATGCCAGCAAGACTTGATTGCCTCACACGTCTATAATGTTAGTGACTTGTATGGAAATATAGTAGGATCCAAGCAAAGGCTAGATTATGAGAATTCTTCCATGTTGTGGCACAGACATCTATGTCTCATATCTTGTGAGAGATTGCATAGACTTGTGCGAGAAGGAATTCTACATTCTCTAGATTTCTCTGGCTATAAAGTATGCATTGATTGCACAAAAGGAAAACAGACTAGAACTAGAAAGAAAGTGCAACAATGAGTGTAGGTCTATTAGAGGTGATACATACAGACATTTGTGGACCATTCCCTACAGCATCATGGAGTGGACACAAATATTTTATTACCTGTATAGATAACTACTCTCGTTTCAGGTACCTCTACCTTATTACTGAGAAATCAGATGCCCTAAATGCTTTTAAGATCTATAAATTCAAAGTTGAAAATCAACTCAATAAAAGGATTATAGTTGTCAAATCTGACCATGGTGGTGAACATTATGACAGATATGATGAATCAGGACGTAATCCAGGGCCGTTCGTTAAATACTTGTAAGATTGTGGCATTGTCGCTTAGTACACTATGCCTGGTACTCCAGAGCAGAATGGAGTGGCTGAGAGACGCAATCGCACCCTTATGGATATGGTGCAAAGCATGGTCAGTAATTTAACATTACTAGAATCTCTGTGGGGTGATGCGATCAAAGCCGCATTTCATATACTAAACAGGGTTCCCAGCAAAGCAGTAAACAAAACTCCTTTTGAGTTATGGAATGGGAGAAAACCAAGTCTCCTATATTTACATGTTTGGGGTTGTCCTGCTGAGGCCAAAGTCTATAACCCGTATGAAAAAAAGCTTGATCCTAGAACTGTAAGTTGTTTCTTCATAGGATACGTAGAAAGATCTAAAGGCTATCGATTCTACTGTCCTTCCCATTCTATCAGGATTGTTGAGACTGGGAATGCTAGATTCATTGAGAACATTGAAAACAGTGGGAGCACGAGCATAAGAAATTTTGTATTTCAGGAACAAAGGACTGTGACTCCTGTCATAGTCAATCCAGATCACATGAACATTAATGATGCAGTCGATTCTGCAGTCACTGCAGAGCACCACGTATAACCTCATATACAAACCACTGATGAGAACAATCAAGATCAGACCCAATAAACTGAACCATTGAGAAGATCTGAAAGAGAGAGAAGACCTGTAAATTGAAATGATTACGTCGTATACTTACAGGAGCATGACTTTGACATAGGGGTGAAAAAGGATCCTGAATCCTTTACACAGGTCAAACAAAGTGCTAATCCTTTTCGTTGGTTTGATGCCATGAAAGATGAGTTGAAATCTATGAAGGACAATAAAGTATGAGATCTTGTAGAATTACCCACTGGAATAAGGCTGATTGGTTGTAAATGGATATTTAAAACCAAAAGGGACTCCCAGGGTAATGTTGAAAGATATAAAGTCAGACTTGTTGCCATGGGTTTTAACCAATGTGAGGGCATTGACTTTAAGGAGACTTTCTCACAAGTATCTAAGAAAGACTCATTTAGGATCATAATAGCTCTTATAGCTCATATAGATTTAAAATTACATCAGATGGATGTAAAGACTGCATTTCTCAATAGGGATCTGAATGAGAATGTGTATATGTTGCAGCCCGAAGATTTTGTAGCTATTGGCTCAGAACAATTGGTTTGCAAACTTAAGAAGTCCATCTATGGGTTGAAATAGGCATCGCGACAGTGGTACCTTAAGTTTCATGAAGTTATTTCCTCATATGGCTTTGTAGAAAACACTGCAGATGAATGCATCTACATTAAAACCAGTGGGAGTAAGTTCGTTATAATGATTTTATATGTTGATGAGATTCTATTGGCTAGCAGTGATACCAGGATGTTGAGCGACACCAAGAAATTCTTATCTCAAATATTTGAAATAAAAGACCTTGGTGAAGCTTCTTACGTCATCGACATTGAGATTCACCGTGATAGAACACTTGGACTGCTCAGCCTGTCACAGAGGGCATATATTATTAGGGTACTCGAAAGGTATGGCATGTAAAATTATGCTTTAGGAAAGTCGTCCAATGTGAAAGGCGACAAATTTAGTTTATTTCAGTGTCCAAAGAATGATTTAGAGAATAATCGAATGAAAGAATATCTGTATGCATCAGTAGTGGGGAGTATCATGTATGCTCAAGTCTATATGCGACCGGACATTGCCTTTATCACTGGAATGTTGGAAAGATACCTATCTAATCCATGAATACAATATTGGATAGCGGCAAAGAAAGTATTACGGTATCTTAAGAGAACAAAAGACTTCAGACTCACATACAGAAGATCTGATCAATTAAAGTTGATCGGATATTCAGACGCAGACTTCGCAGGCTGAGTTGATACTAAGAAGTCTACTTTAGGATGCATCTTCATGATGGTGGAGGAGATATATCGTGTAAAAGCATGAAACAATCTACCACAGCCTCATCCACTATGGAAGCTGAATTTATTGTCTGTCATGAGGCATCTAATCAGGCACTATGGTTAGAGAGTTTCTTTTCAAGTTTGCGGGTACTGGAGCATATCCCGAAACCATTGAGAATTTTTATGATAATTCGGCTGTTATTTCCTTCTCTAGTAACAACAAGCATTCGTCAAGATTGAGGCATATCGACATCAAATATCTTGTTGTAAAGGAAAGGGTTCAGAATCATTAGGTGTCTGTGGAATTCATCGGTACTAAGCAGATGATTGCAGATCCGCTCACTAAAGGACTCCCTATCACGCCATTTTATGAGCATGTAACATCTATGGGAGTCATTGATCCCACAGATGTTTTTAGTTAGTGAGAGTTGAGCGTACTTTGATTTTCACAGACACTTAGAGATCTCATTTTATACAGTTTGTTTGGATGATTTTGATATAAAGCTTTATTTCTACTTCTATATATATGCACAAATTTTGAGTAAGTAGAACTCAAGTTGTGTCTCGTTGAGACAGGTAAAAGCTTCAAGACATCTTAAGGATAGGCACATATTATCACACTAAAGTGTGTAATCCTTATACCATATTACCTAGTTCCTGATCTATGTCGTTAAGATTGAAAATATTTATAATCACACTTAGACTCACTTCGCCTAAATTAAATGTTGTGATAACTACTGCATTTCGATACTGTCTGTCTTGATGGACCAAATTGAATAGCATTACTCATACTGTTCAACTGTTTCATTGGTTAACCATTTGGATATTTTCTTAAAAGATCAAAACTTATTTTCAAAATTATTCTATATGACTATCATTGACGTTGCTCAATGAGGCCCAAGTGGGAGAATGTAAGAACTTTATTTAGTGGGCCTTACTGATCAACGGTCTGGATTGTCATTCAGTTGGACTAGATGATTGAATAGACCAGTGGGCCCCACTTCATGTGATTCGATGCGCAATTCTGATTGCGCAGCAGTGCGTATTAGGGCTAGAATGTTATGGCTGTTTACGCAGACAGCAGTTTGAGTCGAACTAGGACAACAATGTGGAGCGTGGAAGAGGGAGTTTTGATGGGTTTCAAACTCCCACTCCATAGTCTCTATAAAAGAGAGTTAGGTCCCTAATCCTACACCACGACAGAATTCGAGTCTCATCTTTTAAGTTGCAGAAAGGGTGTGAAGGAGAGGAAGATCCTGATCTCTACGAATTCTGGTATTCTGGTATACTTATCCGGCTTCCATGGCGGCGTCTCATCTAAGTAAGCCATTCGAACCCTTAATCTTCATGACCTATGCACAACCGATCTCTGGAATTTCTGCATCCAGATAATAGTCTTACAAATGACACCCTCAATTTTGAAGAATTAACTCAAATTCTTCTAAATGAACTCTATTGAAGATCTTTTGTTGCCTGAAGTACCCATAGTCACTAACTCACAATCAACAAAGTGTGTACTAACAAGCTAACCTCTATATATATATATATATATATATATATATATATATATATATATATATATATATATATATATATATATATATATATATATATATATATTCAATGAGCTTATTACAATCCACTTTCCTTTTTTTTTTTTTTTTTACAATATTTAATTTTATCTCATGGTTCTCTTAACTTTTATTTATCCTCAACAATAATTACCAAGGCGAGATTGTATTTTCAATCAATGTTGGTCTTCGATTCTCCAAATAACAACAATAAACTACTTTGAGTGTGCAACATAGGTAATCAACATACACTCAATAATCCAACTTCCAACTTCTTTCCAATTTAAGGCAAGTGTAAAAAACAAGATGTAAGGAACCCAAAAGACCTTGGACACTAGGAGAAAAAATATCTTAACTATTTTGGGTTCAAATAAAATCTTTAAAATAGATATGAAAGAAACTCAAAACGTAAATAGATGCAGGAAACTCATCACCCCCAAAGATTTAAACCGAAACTAGTTGCTAGAGGTATTTCAAACAGTAACTATAAAAAAAAAAAACTTGTGTTGCTTTTCTTATTTTTCAAAAGCAAAACTTTAGTCTCACATTGAATGGAGAAAGGGAGAGGAAGGTGGTTACAAAGTATTCCTCAACTAAGGCTTTTAAATTTATGTAACATTATGGATTGTCTCTTACATGCGCCCAAGCGCAGTCTTGTAGGATAATTGGCATCTCCAAGGATGTGACCCATGAGATTACTCAATGAGATTACCCTCCATTAAAACATTCATAATCATTTGTTCGGCCCACTAAGAACTGGTTCACATATCCAGCCCATCCATTATGTGTGTCCCACTTCGATGAGGGGTTAGACCGAGTTTCAGACACATCCAAATTTCAGGTGGGCCCCACCAAATGCTTTTATATGTTTTAGCCATGTCTTCGCATGATTTTAGATGGTATGGCCCACCTGAGTTTCGCATATGGCTTATTTTTGGGATATCCCATAATTTAAAGGGGACCCATCAAATGCACGGTGTTGATGTTCGACATACATCATGGTGGGGCCCACACAGCTCAACCTCATGGGAAGTTCCCATGACCTCGACCGCATTTAAGGCAGAGACAAAAATATATATATATATATATATATATATATATATAGGTTTTTCTCCTTAAGGCAGAGACAAAAGACCCATTTTTCTTTCTTGCAAAATTCCATCAATCTATTTGTTTTTATTTTTTTTCTTTGAGTGGTTGAAGGAAGAGTGAAGGAGGTGATATTGGGATGTTTGCATTAGCTAAATGGACGAAGGGTACAAACTATCTCAAAGAAAGCAACGTCCTTGCCTCATCCCAGTGGTAGATAAATTCAATATTAGTTCATTTGACCTTTGGAGATATATCCTTCTTATTCTTCTCTTTTTTTGGTCCTTGCATCAGATGACATTAGATTCAAAACTACTGAGAGCCATCAACTAACTTTCGTGTTTGGAAGAGTATTTTATCCTCTCCATTATTAGATTTTGCTAGGAGGTAGACCATTACTTTTTTCCTCTTCCTCTTTTTTTTTTTTTTTTTTTTTTTTGTTTTTTTTTTTTTTCATTTTCCCTCTCACTTTCCTTTATATAAGTCGTTTTTTGGAGTTTCATAGTCCCAAACCTCCTACACGGATAGAGAAAGAAGAGAGTTAAGGTTGATTAAGAGTCTTTTTCAGAGAGAAAATTACACCCTAAGGAGCCATGCAATTCGTTTCTTCTTCTTTTTTTCCACAACGTAGAGGTGTATGGTTCCCTATAAAAGCCTACCAAGCATGTAATGTAGAGACCCACCCTCTATATCGAGGCCTGCACACTAGCAAGGGTCACCCAAAGTAGGCATGCTTTGGCACATGTCCAACAACTGATACATACAATGCATGGATCATTGCATGTGTGTGTGTGTGTGTGTATATACACATATATATATATATATATACATGCATAGTTTAAGAACCTGAATGTTGACTCCGCTCTATATTTAGCTGGGCTGGGTCAACTCAAAGACTCAACTGCGTATTTAGTTGACTCCACTCCATATTTAAATATTTAAATTTATAATATGACGTACAGAGAGAGTTTCTTTATTCTTCTTTTCTTCAACAAGGAAGACTTGCAGAAGTCTTTGAATTTTAAAGTGAACATTCTAGAACCCAAGAAATGCCAGCTCTCGAGTCATGGCACACTTGCCAATGTACAACATGTACGAAAGACCCAGGCCATTTATCAGGGGAGGACTTTCTTCCTCTAAATCCAGACCACTGGTTCTGTCTTTTCACAACCATCCATTTCCCATCTCGAAATCCCTGCAACCAGAGGTTAGGATAACCCAAACAGGTTAGATTTTTGGGATACGGCACATCCATGGTGGGGCCCACCAGATGAACGGTCCGGATCTTATATATATATGCGAGGTACCGGGAATAACATGTGACCCATTAAACAAAGCCCCAAGCCCTGCAGACCGGACTGACCCGCCGGAATTATCTTCCAAGCATTTGCAACACTTGCAGTCTCAGAACCTACAACAAGTGAGGGTCGAATGATGAAAATTTGGTTCTGTCAACTGACCCAGATGAGCCAAAGTGGGCCAGGGTCAGTTGAACAGTGGCCGACTTGACCCATTGTCAGTCCCACTTGCATGCATGCCAGAGTTAGACATTCTTTTTAACAAGGGTCGTCCCTACTTGATGAGTGGTCCTGATCTTGCACATGTCTGCCATGTCCACTGCCAAGGCCTCCTTTTATTTAGCATGCACACACATGCATGGGAATGGTAACCCAGACCTAGCTCCACAAGTCAGTTTAAAATAAGTTCAATTGAAAATTTCTTTTTTATTTCTCCTCAATCTAGGACTTATATTACGAAAGATTTGGATAATTTAAAAATGACTCCCAGATCCGACCGGTGTCTTAAAGAACACATGTATTGAAAACAATGGTTATTGACCATTAAAAACCTTTTGTGGACCACAAAAGCTTTAGATCATGCTAATCTTTCTTTTTTTCCTTTTATCCAAGTCTGTGACCTTATTAACGGGTTGGATGGATGCTAGAAAATTTTTAGTGTTGGATTGATTCTTTTTTACTGTGGTGTGGTCCACCTGAAATTTGTATCTGCTTCATTTTTGGAAATATATCAAAAAATAAGATGGAAAAAAATGGACAACATGGATACACAATGAATACATCAAGGTGGGCCTTACCGTCAGGCTCTCACCCACATTGCTCGTTCTAGGTTGCAGCCAAGTCATGATAGTCTTTAAACCATCTTTTTTTTTTTTACAATGATGACCACTTGATGATCAGACCTACCCAGTCAAAATTGGCCTGGACACGATACATGGCTTAGATTTCAAGCCTTTTTAAAAAAAAAACACACATCACATGGGCATTTGAACCATGACCACAGTGTTAAAACTCACCCTGTATGCAACTGAACCATGGGTTAGACCAGCCTAGATTTCAAGCCTGGCCTGGCCCTCCCCCTACAGGGTTGAGCCTCCAGTAGATGCCTCTTATTCCTTTTTAGTCCCCTTCGTTTCAGAAGTTGTTTCTATCTATACATCTGTCTCTTCTATACTTTTCTCACTTTCTTCTATTAGTGAGGCTTCTTTCAATTTCTTAGTAACAATAGACGATGGTATTCTGTTTAAATAGTAGACACATGTGATAAATAAAAGAATACTAAATATTCGAGCCATAGAATTTCTCAATTCTAACACAAGGTACTTATTAGATCGAATAAGTACATCAGATCTAATAAAATTATTTTGTCGTATCCAGAATCATACCAATCCAACCTCTTTCATGAAGAAAATGTGACCAATTAACCAACCAACAAAACTATTTGTAATAATTAACATTTTGTTGTTGCATGAAAACATATAAATGTTGACTAATATAGCTAATGTTGAACTTTATAAAATGAAATGATTAAATAATTAAAAAATAAGATAATTCAAGAATACACGTTAAATGCTGAGATATGCATTGAATTTCTGATAGTAAATTCATTGTGTGTGTGTGTGTAAAGTGTCCATTCCCACCTCTCTATATACAGCCCACCTGATGATGGAGCAATTCTGATTTTTGACCCATAACACATGCACAGTAGGCCACCTGATGAATGACTGTTATAGCTAATGAAACCCGAAAGGTTAGCAGGCGTTGGAAGCCAACTGCTGGTAATTTGGTATGTGATTTCGCTCCGACTCCATAGTTCACTGGTAGACAGACTGTGTTCCAATACTGATAGATCCAGTATGGGTGCCATAGCATACTGATTAAATTTTGTGGGGCCCACTTTGATATATTTGTCTTATCTATACCGTGCATCTGTTTTACCTATAACCTTTTGAATCGGTTGGATGACAAATAAACATCACTGTGGACCTTAGGAAGTTTCAACAGTGGATGTTAATCTTCACAGTTTTCTGTGGTGTACGTGGTCCACTTGATATTTGGATATACTTTATTTTTAGGCTCATGCCCTAAAATGAGATGGTAAAACGGATGGAAAGCGTAGATAAAACACACACATCACGGTGGGCCCCACAGAGTTTATAGAGAACTGGGTTAGCACCCAATCAGTTTCCGCATGGGTCACGGATCTTCTCCTATGGGGACGCGGACCGTGAAAAACACGGGTTCTTTCGTGGCACTTTGACTTTTCTGGCACGTGATTGGATGAGGTGGGCCGCACTATGGGATGGTGATGGGTTTCAATAATCAACTCGTTGCCTATAGCCTTGAACGGATGAACGACGACTACTACTAACAATCTAGTGGGCCAGTCAAAGTCCACGCCCGCAACCCCTACTAGTTTTGAGTCTGCTGAGTACCGAGATTCAGTCTGCCGCATGGCCCGTTCTGTGGGTGATCAGAACCGTTCAAGAGGCAGATCCCACCATTAATAGGGCATGGGCAAAGTGCTGGTAGCTATAAACAACAGAATTTCATTTTTTAGATAGGAAATCATTGATCGGTGGCTGACGTTCAAGTCCCATTTTTTCAACGGTTAGATATAGGCATTCACAGCCCATGAGGGGTGGGGCCTACCTTTTGAAGAGGTTCTTGCACTGATCCACAATGCCCAACCGGTAGACTACGGTTTCACTTCAGTAGTCCGCGGACTACCTGTCTTTTTCTACCTTTTTTTTCAATGGAAGTGGATTGCGTCCTACCCCGCCTGGACGATGATCTGTCCGTGCTGGGATATGTGGGGCTCACCGTGATGTAAGGGATTTATCCACGCCGTTCATCCATTTTTTCCGATCATTTTAAGGAATCTTTATAAAAATTAGACAGGTAAACATCTCCAGTGGACCACACCATAGGAAGCAGCAGTGATAATAACACCCACCGTTGAAATATTTCTAAGGGGCAACGTGATGTATTTTTACCATCCAAACTTTTCAATATTTCATGTATACCTTGATGAAGTGAAAAATAAATAAATTATCAGCTTGATCAGAGACTTCTGAAGCTCCCAAGAAGTTTTTAATGGTGTATATTAAATCCCCAAATTTGGTCCACTTTAAGTCTTTTTTTTACCTAATTTTTTGGGACATGCACTAAAATGACCTGTAAATATGGATGGACGGCGTGGATAGAAGTTTATATCACGGTGGGACCCACAGATCCCTGCCCGAACGGATTATCGTCCGGGCACGCAATCCGCTTCCTTTCTTAATGTAGTTTTTTTTTTTTCCCCAGAGAAACTATATGATCCGATTCCGTAGAATTCCCGGACCCAAGGATATCATGGTATGGTTCTCAGATTGTACAAAACTGGCATATGGTTCAGCAATACAGACCATTAGTCTGTTGGGCCCCACCGTGGATGGACCAAGATCTCTTCAATTTATTCCCTCCAAATAGATTATCGAAAAAGAGAAACAAAGCAACGTCTAGAAGGGACCCAAGACTGGTAAGTAAAATCCCAGGGATATGGTCCATTCGTGTGGGGCCCAACAAACCAATGGTATGGATTATTGAACATTTGCCCACTTGTCCTAACTATAATACCTATGCTCATCGTGGCTGAGTATAGTTAATTCATTTTTCCCCATATGATGGATCCATTGTATTTTTGGTTAGTCTAATAATAATATTATTATTATTATTGGTGTGCATTTGTTGTATAGGTTGGATGTGCGCATATGTTGTCTAGGTTGTGTTGGGAGTAAATGGAACAAGTCCAGAGACTTGGCTATGGAATGGACCAACTCTACTGACATCGCCCGAGACCCCGAGGCAACAAGCCCGACCGAGGCAAGCATGTCAAAAGCCTAGAGGGACTTAGCTTGGATTGTGGGAAATGAATCCCGACCGAGACTTACAAAGTCCAGAGCTATAAGGCAAAGTATATGAGATGCATAAAATTGACTTGGCAAACGAGGCAACAACATCCGAAGAAGCCGACTAAGGCCCAATGCTCAGAAGTCACTCGACCAACCATAAAACAGACTCATCTTTAGGTCAGTTATAGAGTCGACTATCGGATTAAAGAAAGCATACTGATTACGAATCAATCTCATCTCATCCGACAGTAGGCAAGTAGCCCTACCGTTTATAACAGGCCGAGCCTCACTCATCAGTAGAGTCAGCCCGGACCAATCCAAGCAAGTTAGAAACGATATCAAGTGAAATACCTTGCCGAAAATCTAGTAAAAGGATCTCCGATCCTGAAGATCTCGGGATTGGCTGGAATCCAAAAAAAGATTGACACCGAATCTTCAAGAAATCAGGAAGAGAATCCTAACACGATAGGATCCTCCCCTTCCTATAAATATAAGAGACCTCCAAGATGAAAGGTACGCAAAAACATTATCCCTAAAACCATTTTTGAACGATCCTAGCCCTGACTTTAGCATCGGAGGGCTCCCGGCTCTAACTATGGTCTCATTTGTTTCCCTCTTGTACACGTGTTAGGTCGGCGGAGGGGCGCATCAGGTTTTTTGCATCAACAGTTTGGCGCCGTTTGTGGGAAACGATACGAAAAGTTATTTTCTTATCTCTATCAAAAAGCTTCAAAAGATCTCCAATGGCAAGAACAAGGAGAACCACAAAACGAGCCTAATGAGGTCGTTGTCACTGGACCATCGACAACAGAAGGCCCGCTGGGTACAAACGGTGCCTAAGGGGCCCAGAATGACCCGATAACTGACAAGGTTCTGCAGCCCGTCCAGCAACCTCTGTTTCAACCAGGCATACTCAACGGAACTGGGGGGAACGAACAGTTAGATAGGGAGGTCCAGGAACTCAGGACCAACATGAACTTCATGAAGCAAATGTTGGAACAGATTCATCACCAGCAAGTTCCACCCTAGTATGACGGTCAGACGAATGTCCCACAACAATTCGTCGACCCTCATGCCGTGGCTCTATGCTTTGTCCCTCAACAAAGTCAGCACCAAGGTCCACCCGAGCTAGCGCCCTCTCATTCCGTGACCACCCCACTGCCTGTCACTGATCTTCGACACGAAATAAATCGGAGGAGGCGCAGTGGCCACCGGTTGAGGGTACGATTGATAGTGATGAACCCTGAAAAGCTGACCTGTAATACCCTGAAAATTGGAGGTCGTGCATACACTCAACTCCTAAGTTCCTGGGTATCACTTATACTATTTTTTACTAATTTATGTTTAATCAGGTTTAAATGCGCAGCATGAAATTTCTTGGAACATGAAACATAATCACAACTAATCTACTAAAATGAAAGAGGTCAAATATATACACACACACACACAAGTCCAAAAGAATGTAGATGGGTCGCTCAAGGCGTTGCCTATGCATATGGATCAGAAGTCGTTACTCCGGTCAAAATTAGACTACCTTCAGCTCGGGTCAACTCGTTTAATGAACGAGACAATGAAGAACTGCTAGCCCTCGGACTCGACTTCTTAGACGAACAAAGGGAAAGGACTCGGCTACATATGATGGCTCGGTAACGACAGGTAGCTCGGTTCTACAATGTCCAAGTTAAGGTTAGACCCTTTCGAGCAGGAGATATGGTCTTCTGAAAAATGTTCCTGAACACTAAGGAAGCTAGTGCGGGAACACTGGGACCCAACTGGGAAGGACCCTATGTTATCTTGAGCATCATCCGACCCGGAACGTATCAGTTGGAAGATTTAACTGGGCAATTACTCCCACATCCTTGGAATGTCGAGCATCTAAAAATCTACTACCCCTAAGTTGGCCGTTGGGCTATTAATTGCATTCATTTAGACAACGAGCAAGCAATTGAAAAAATGTAAACTGAGCTAAAAGAATATGAAAGATCAATATATTCATTTATCAATGCAAGTTTTACATCAGATTACACTAGTTCATACTTTGGAATTACATCGACAAAATGACAAGGACAAAATACGTGATGTCCTCTCTCGGTAGCGAATGATCTCGAACCCAGCTGAAGCTTGGTGTGCTTAAAGTGTTTGGCATGCTTTACAATCCAAAATCGGCTTCAAGGTTCACCAGGAGCTAACTCGGGAGGTGGCTCGGCTTCACCTGTTGCCACCGCTCGGACCAACTTCTGCACTGCCTCAGGAGCAGCCTCGGAGGTGACCTTGAGATTAGCCGCCGCATCAGTAGGCCCAGCTGCCTCGGCCTTCGGACCTTCAGACCTAGAGCCACTTTCGTTAAATCCCGAGAGATCAAGGTCAGAGAATGACTGCTTCATCAAGTCTATATACTTAATGTAACCATCCTGATACAAGCGGTCCCGCTCCTCCAAGTATTCTCAAGACCCAAGAAAGGCTTCTACAGCCTGGGCCTTGGCATGCTCTTAGGCAGCCTTAGTCTCAGTCTTAAGCCGAGCCAACTTCTCTTCGGAGAAGAGATGAGCCTGGCAAATCCGCCGACCCTCCTCCTGAGCCTCTTTCAATTGCGAGGCCAAACGGGCACACTCGGCCTTGGCCTCCTCAGCGGTCCTCTTAGCAAACCCTAAGTCACCAGTCATTATGTTGAGCCGAGTCACGGCGGCAGCGAGTTGTGCTTCCGCCTCCCTTGCTCGTTTCTAAGTATCGTCCAAATCTGAGCTCGCCCTGAGCGCACAAGGGGCAAACTGTAAAAGGAAAACACAAAGTCAGATCAAGTCTAAGGAAATCGACAGAACAATCGCGAAGTTCATATCTTACCTCGAGAAGTATCTTCGCCATATGAGAGAGAGTTCGCCTCGAGGGAGCTTCGAAGAGGGTGGCAAAGTCTTTTTCGTTCCCATAGGAAATTGCCTAGGGGACTATGTCCTTCTCGGCCCATTGGAAGACCGACATCTCCTGTTGAGTCGTCTCCCTTCCTGAAGACTCCCCTCTCCTCTACTTCGGGACCTTCTGTACAACGGGTCCTAGCTCGGGGGCCACCTAGGACTGGGGAGCCACCGCGTTCGCCACTTCTGCCCCTTCCTGTGTCAGGGACAATCACGGTCGGGATGGCCGAGGCGGCTTGCCCCTTTGCCTTCGAGACCGTCTTCGGCTTCTTTAGAGACCAAGGCTCTGACCTTGGATGTGCCTTCATCTTGGAAGGATGACGCGGAAAAGGCCGGGACTCAGCTATCTCTGCGTCAAAAAAAAAAGACGAGTTAAATAAGATTTGAAGGGAATACAACAGGACAGCTAGAAAGTACCTGTTCAGACCGAGTCCAAACCCGAATAAAAAAGACGCTCCGGTTGGAGAAGTCTCTTCCAAGATCGTTGCTCTGGACTCAGCGCCTTCAGATCTTTAATCCGAACTAAAGCATCCGAACAAGTGTTTCGGCCCTCGCTCGGGGATAGCTGCAAAATGCATTCAGTCGGACTCAAGAATGTAATAGTATGAGAAGATAGGGAAAAGAGCATATGCCGAGTCACCTGCTTGGGAGAACATCCGAGGAACACGATATTCGATGGACCCTGGCACGGCAGTCTCCCAGCGGTCACATGCTCAGAACCATCTATCTCTCCAATGCTTGTTGGAGGTAAGAGGCTCGATTATCAAAGGCCCGCCCTTATTCCGCCAAGCACACAAAAAGTATCAGCCGGGCTGCTGGGGATTCGGTCGTACTTGATAAAAATGGAGGAACTCATCGATAGTCAGTAGGGGCTGTTCTGTCTCAACCCACAACACCGAGCATCCGAACAAGTTCCTCCACCCGTTCGGGACTATCTGCTCAGGCAGAATTTGAAGTTGGGAAAGCAGATCCCGAGCAATGCTCTGGAGGGGCAGACGCAAGCCACATTGCAAAGCGACCTGAAAGATTGCGACCATCCCAGCAGGAGGACGGTCGGGTAGTTCACTCGGCAGGAGAAGGCGAAGGATGACCGAGTCCGGGACATGGTACCCGGTCCTGATCCTATTCAGATCCGCCTCGGTCAAAACCGAGGGGAACCAGACCTTCGGCCACCTCATCCTCTTCTTCCATTTCCTCCCCAGGAGGATTGGGTCTGCGAGGAGCAGTCGCCAATGATGCCCCTCTGCGAGAGGAACTTGCCAAAACAAGACGCTCCGTTGAAAATCCAGACACCCTTTCGAAATGCTGGAAAGCTGCATTGGCACCTGCAGCCATCTCCCCCAGTAGTGAGGGTGATTCCAAAACATTCCAGAGATGCCTCGCTTCACCCTCGTCACCGGAAGCTCCCTCCGGGGGCTCTAGGAACCTTACATTGCCATTGAAATTGAAAGCGAAAGGGAGGGAGAGAGTTAAAAACTCACCGGAGATAGCGAGAAAGAGGCGGACGTGGAAGCAGAAATCGAAAACAAAAATGGCAGAGAATGCAAAATTAGTGAAAATAAAAATTTAGGAAGAGGGAAACGCGCGCGCAAAAATGGTAGAAGAGTGTCCCGCTCCCCCTTTTATAACCTTACCACGTGGCAAGAGCATTGAATGAGGAGTCGAGTCGACGGCGGCTTCGACTCCCCCACCTGACACGTGGCGCACTCCGGATGACGCAAACGCCGCCTTCGCCACGCGCCTAACGCTCATAAGCTGAAAGAACATTCTAACGATTTCCCGCTCGTGCGGCCTCGATCAATGAATCGACATGTTTCTGGACGACGCATGACTCCTGTGAGCATTAAATGTTCCATCATAACGTCGGCCCCAGTTCAAGCTGACTCAACAACTCTTTATTCCTTAGCATCAACATGGTTGACACAAGGAGTAAGGGGGCTTACTGTTGGGAGAAAATAGAACAAGTCCAGAGACTCGGCTATGGAATGGACTAACTCTACTGACATCGCCTGGGACCCCAAGGCAACAAGCCCAACCAAGGCAAGCATGTCAAAAGCCTAGAGAGACTTACCTTAGATTGTCAGAAATGAATCCCGACCGAGACTTACAAAGTCTAGATTTATAAGGCAAAGTATATGAGATGCATAAAGTTGACTCGGTAAACGAGGCAGCAACATCCAAAGAAGTCGACTAAGGCCCAACGCTCAGAAGCCACCTGATTGACCATAAAACCAACCCATCTTTAGGTCAGTTATAGAGTCGGCTATCGGATTAAAGAAAGCACACTGATTATGAATCAGTCTCATCTCATCCGATAATAGGCAAGTAGCCCTACCCTTTATAACAGGCCGAGACTCACTCATCAGTAGAGCCGGCCCGGACCGATCCGAGCAAGTTAGAAACGGTATCAAGTGAAATACCTTGCCGAAAATCTAGTAAAAGGATCCCCGATCCTGAAGATCTCGGGATCTGCTGGAGTCCAAAAATGGATTGACACCGAATCTCCAAGATATCAGGAAGAGAATCCTGGCACGATGGGATCCTCCCCTTCCTATAAATACAGGAGACCTCCAAGATGAAAGGTATGCAAAAACATTATTCCTAAAACCCTTTTTGAACGATCCTAGCCCTGACTTTAGCATCGAAGGGCCCCCGACTCTAGCCAGGGTCTCCTTTGTTTTCCTCTTGTATAGGTGTTAAGTCGACGGAGGGGCGTATCAAGTTTTTTGCATCAACAGGTTGGATGTGAGACTGAGACGCGTATTATGTACTAAGTAAACTCTGTAGTGCCTACTAAGATTTATGTGTTGTATACAAGCTGTCCACATGAGCCCAAAGTTAAAACATATCTAAAATTCAACTGGACCACACTATGAAATAATGAAAATTTAATGCCAAATGTTAAAAACTTTTGAGGTTATAAAAGTTACTCATGAAACTAATATTTATGTTTCTCTTTTATCTATGTTTGTGTGATCTTATGAACAAGTTAAATGATAAATAAATGATAATATTGCCGGCTTAAGAATATTTCAACGGTGGACGTACGTCATTATCTTTCCCACGGTGTGGTCCATTTGAGCTTTGGATATGCTTTAGTTCTAGACCCGTGGCTTAAAATGAGCCGATAAAACAAATGGGTCCAGTGTAGAAGACACCTACATCATGGTGGGCTCCACAGTTTACTCAGTACACCATAGCTAACTGAATTACTGGTATGCAATCCGCGTATGTGAGACACATGCCAAGTGGGCCGCACAACTTTCAATTATCAACTTTATTGTAAAGAAAAAGCAAAAGATGGAAATGATGTAATTTCTCCTCTTAAAAAGCATGATCAGGAATATACAATCATGGAGCCATTAATTAGCAAAATCAAACTCTAAAAATCCCATTTGTATAAAATAACCCTTCATTAATTTGAAATTTACATCCCAATCATTTTCAGTTGTTTTTTTTTTTTTTTAATTCAAGTATTTTACATTCAGGTCCCTTCTGTTGGGCCTTTACAGCTATTAAAGAAAGCGATTGGTACTTCATAAATAATGAAAATGCCCTTTCACGACAAGCCAGGCGTTTTTCTTTTTTGCATCTAAGATGTCCTTTTAGCACGTTCTCTCCTTTATAAACCAACAGTTCCACTGCCTGATCAGTCTCCATCACATATGGAACCCTATCCCTCGTATGAGCCTCCTAAAAGAGAGAAACTTAAGTAATCTCATATAGTATGATGGATGATACACAAGCACTTAGAAATTGCCTACGTACCATACAAGTAATTCTAATAAAACTATTTAAATTATGGGTCCCAATTTAGATGTATCATGAACTAAAAATTGCAATTGTTGATAAATCAACTATACAAATAGAGGACATTTATTGGAGATTTCAAATGAAAATTTTACAATCAAGCGTGCATGAATCAAAGGTTAGGATTGCTCAACCAATCTAATCTTGGAACTGCAGCACGTCATCGTGGGTCCCACAATTTAGCCTATTAAATTTGATTTAATGTATGTGTGTATCAATTTTTCATACTAAAAAGTTCTTAATTTTTGGGTGTTTGCTGAATCCCATGTTAAGACTCAATCCAGGCCTCATCTCATCCGACAGTAGGCAAGTAGCCCTACCGTTTATAACAGGCCGAGCCTCACTCAGTAGAGTCAGCCCGGACCAATCCAAGCAAGTTAGAAACGATATCAAGTGAAATACCTTGCCGAAAATCTAGTTAAAGGATCCCCGATCCTGAAGATCTCGGGTTTGACTGGAATCCAAAAAAAGATTGACACCGAATCTTCAAGAAATCAGGAAGAGAATCCTAACACGATAGGATCCTCCCCTTCCTATAAATATAAGAGACCTCCAAGATGAAAGGTACGCAAAAACATTATCCCTAAAATCATTTTTGAACGATCCTAGCCCTGACTTTAGCATCGGAGGGCTCCCGGCTCTAGCTATGGTCTCATTTGTTTCCCTCTTGTACAGGTGTTAGGTCGGCGGAGGGGCGCATCAGGTTTTTTGCATCAACAGTTTGGCGCCGTTTGTGGGAAACGATACGAAAAGTTATTTTCTTATCTCTATCAAAAAGCTTCAAAAGATCTCCAATGGCAAGAACAAGGAGAACCACAAAACGAGCCTAATGAGGACCATCGACAACAGAAGGCCCGCTGGGTACAAACGGTGCCTAAGGGGCCCAGAATGACCCGATAACTGACAAGGTTCTGCAGCCCGTCCAGCAACCTCTGTTTCAACCAGGCATACTCAGCGGAACTGGGGGGAACGAACAGTTAGATAGGGAGGTCCAGGAACTCAAGACCAACATGAACTTCATGAAGCAAATGTTGGAACAGATTCATCACCAGCAAGTTCCACCCTAGTATGACGGTCAGACGAATGTCCCACAACAATTCGTCGACCCTCATCCCGTGGCTCTATGCTTTGTCCCTCAACAAAGTCAGCACCAAGTTCCACCTGAGCTAGCGCCCTCTCATTCCGTGACCACCCCACTGCCTGTCACTGATCTTCGACACGAAATAAATCGGAGGAGGCGCAGCGGCCACCGGTTGAGGGTACGATTGATAGTGATGAACCCTGAAAAGCTGACCTGTAATACCCTGAAAATTGGGGCCTACGGGCTTGCTGCCGTCAAAAGGGGCAGCTATATCACTGCTGCACATGCAGCTTGCTACATTAAAAGGGTAGAGGTGCGTCCCACGTAGGGCCCACCATCAAGTGTATATATATATATATATATAATATAATATATATATATATATATATATATATATATATATATATACAAGTCCAAAAGAATGTAGATGGGTCGCTCAAGGCGTTGCCCAACAAAATCATAAAAGAATGATAAGTCCAAAAGAGTAGTGCGCTGAGTCCACCACTCAGCAATCCAAAGCCTGTCCACTAAGCCGATGGAGGACCGTCCATGAGCTGAAAGTAGGACAGCTCGTCCTCCTCCTCAAGACTCGCGCCGTTAGGCTCCTCGTACTTAACATCACCTGCATCTGAGGGAGAGTCTGGTTGGTATTTTAAAACACCGTCCCAGAGTGGGAGTGAGTGATCAACTCAGTGGGTGCTATTATTCTTAAGTTGTAACAAACATCAATTATATTACGAATTTAATGAAAGGAAAGCATTCATAAACTCCTAACTAATCTTGTTAATGCAAGTGCATGATAAATGATATGATGCATGACCTCGCGACAATCCTCCCTTGAAAGACTCCGTCTAACGTTCGCACATGACAGCACTCCCTCATTGCAACCTCAACTGACGAGTCACCAAAACCTAGCTAATGCAATGCATAGATAATGTTAACCGAGTATTTAGTCAATTCCATTCATCCAATAGGTTAGAAAAACTGGTACACCCCACGTATCAATACTCTCAACTAGTTGTAAGGTCAAGGCCCCTCAATGTGCGAGGCCAGGACCTCGCGATCCTTGATCTCGTCGGGTTCCTTATCCCCGACTTCAAGCACATGGGGAGTGTTGAGAAAAAGGATCGCTTACGGTCACTACGGGGAGGCTCGTCACCCAAGCGTAGGCCGACAGTTCGGACACAGTGTCCCATTCCACCATGCCCGGCTCACGAGTCGATGGATCGGTTTTAGTTTGGTTATCAATGGGTTGGGTGTTCTGGGTTCCATACATACGTGAGCAAACAGGGTTAACAAACAAAGTTGGTCAGTAAGTAGACTAGACCGCACGAGTTCAGGAGAGCATGTGACAGACGACATCGGGTACGAGCGACTCATGTAAGACCTGAGTACTACCTCTATTTTTTCCTTAGAAGTTATGTGTGGGTTATTTAGCGTTAAACTCAATTGCTTGTAGAATTTGTATCAATCACTTTAAATTCGATCTGCAGGACTCAAAACCTGTAGAATCGTTAACGCTATGTTACCCTGAAATCTAGGATTCAACACTAAAGCCAGTTGCTCTCGGGAGTACTGGGAAACTTTGTATCGGACCTGGGCTGCGCGTCGAAAGTCCGATAGCGCCGATCTTAGACAATTTTGGTAATCTTGTTGGGCTTGACCATCACCTCAAAAATCAAGTCCAGATGACGTCCTGGGTCGATTTGCTTGAGTCCGGAGTAAAGAGTGTGAGAAAGCTGAGAAATTAAATATAATTTATGAAATCTAAGTCGTGTCGCTTGCGCGCCGATTCTAAGCTTTCTGACCGTTGGATTATGACCTAATTTCACCATCGGATTAGGAAAGATGACCCAGACATGTCCAAGTGCCGATGGACCTGATCGAGTTTCGATGACCGTTGAATTGAGAGTGGTCCGCCACGGCTGATCTGTAAATCTGATCTGTATGAAAACTCAGTCTGACCTAGATCCATGGTCAGTGAGCTTAAGTCCGACCGCACATGGAGAAAGGACCACCGGAAGTGTTCCGTTGGATCGGTATATACCTGTTTTGGTTATAACCTAAGTATACCTTGGCCCTAGGGTTATTTTCATCAATGTTAGGCCTATATAAAGACCTTAAATCCCTCACTCTCTATTCCATACGAAAAGAGAGAAAGTGAGAGAGAAGTTGGTGAATCATCTTGAGATTCTTTTCTGTTACTCTATATCCCTAAACCATCACTTGTGAATCGTTATTCTGGCGATTCTAAGTTCATTTTTGAGTAAGTTAATCAAACCCTAGCCTGTGTTAGAGCTTAGACTTGTCTAAGTGTTGATGTAGCTCATTTTATTCATGCCTTAGGTTATCTAGTCGCCATTGACGAAGACTTATCGTCTGAATCAGATCTGTGCGCTTTTTCTGGTTTAAGGTGCGGACTATATTCGTATAAGTTATGGTTTTCAAGGCTTTCAATGTTGGGTAATGGTTTATTATTGTTGTGGATGAAATTTCACATGCCAACTGTGATGTTTATTTTGCGTTTATGATATATGTGAGTTAGATTGAGATTTGTGTATTCTATGTATATGTAGGAAGTATCGTATACGTATAAAATATGAACATGTGTTTGCTATGATTAATTGTCGTGCACTTGTGCTACTTGTATGTGTGGCAACTCCTTGGCGAAAGGAATTGTCCAAATGTGTGTTGTCACCAACATACATCATGTATGTTGGACTATGTAGTCTAAGTGTGTATGATTTTAACCTATTTATGAACGTTGAGAAGAGATTCTCAACTATCCTATTGGTGTGTATGATTTCCTACATGCTATTTACATTCCAATCTATGTTGAGTTGATATTCATCACATGCTTCCATATTGTATGATTAGAATTGTTGTTCCATTACTGTGATATGAATATCTGTTATCATTGAATGTGTTTGGGACTATGGAATAGTTCAGGAAATCGGTAACAAACCTTGAGTCCGTGGCCGAGGTTGTTTTCGCCACGAAGGACGTGTTTGACGAACCCGAGTCGTATTAGGGTTGTCGGCAGTGGTTTGGCCACACGGAGTGTTAGCGCACTCTATGTCGTTCAACTCAACGTGTGCTCGTGCTAGTCAAGTTTGTCAAGTAACCCGATTGTCCGATATATGTTCACCATGTATGGACGCTATTGTTTGAATCTAGCGTACCAAAATTACCGATGTAATTCTGTAACTACTGTACCTTGATCCGCTAAGACTCATGGGCCGAACATGGTGGTATGAGACACCGTGGTCGAGCTGTCAGCCTACGCTGGGGTGACGAGCCTCCCCGTAGTGACCAGTGAGCACATTAGACTCGTGAGCCGATTATAGTGGTATGGGACACTATATTCGTGCTGTCGGCCTACATTGATTGGTGACGAGCCCTTTTGTAGTGACCTCGAGCATACCTTGCTACTGCATTGAGGCGACGAGCCTTGAGGTAGTAACTAGGGTATGATAGGCATGCATTGATTGGTGACGAGCCATTTGCAGCGACCTAAAACCATATGATCGTATGAGATTGTCTAGGACTGACGACCCTAGAATGGATCACTGTTTGGAAATTGATATGAGGAAGGTACCTTAGCTTCCCAATCCTACTGTATGAAAAGGACTAATAACAACTTGGTAATCATGTTCATGCACCGCATTGCATGTGCGTAGGAGTTGTTGGCACTGTGGGAGGTTGTTATGCGTACCGTAAGATGAAGACGCTGAGGGAGTACAGGCGAGGGCATGCATCATTCCTACATACATCATTGCATTAACGAATAGTTAGGATGTGTTTGATTGTATTGCCTTATCATTCTTGCTTGATTGATTTGATAACAAGTTAACTTTTATTGTATAGTTCCACTAAGTTGATCACTCACTCCCACATTCTCGGGATGGTGTTTCAACACCAACCGATCTGTCTTAGATGCAGATGATGACGCAACCCCGGAGGCAGAGCCGGAGTATGATGATGATGAGGACGCGTTTTCTTTTATGTAGTTCTCGGCGGGTTCATGTGAGTCATGTCCTGATCTACGAGGATTCTAGATTTTCTTTGTAATTGTAATAGATGATGTCATTTTGATACATATGTTTTGAAACAACACTTGTAATTAACCTGGCAGAGTATACGTATTTCAGGGACTTGCACATGTACACATATGTTTCTTTAAGTCTTCCGCTTGCGTCTTTCACTTATCCCTGAATTATGTTTGCGGTTTGGCTTAATCTATTCCATGTTTTATGCACTCATACGGACAACATACATCCATCATTCAATATGTTGCATAAGTGATGTTTTGAAACTCGGGAGCTGAGTTATGCTCGACACCCGAAGAGCATGTGACAGACGACATCGGGTACGAGTGACTCATGTAGTCTAACTACTGTCGCGCACAGGCACCCACCCAAATCCACGGGTTTAGCCTCAGGATAGTCCTACCAACGGGACTATCTTCACCCTCCTCATATTCCTGACCAACCCAAGGGTTCTGGTGGTAATCCTTAATATGCCAACAATCAGGGTTATCAACTAGCATATGCAATATCATGCATTCATACTTCTTAACATAAAACTCAGATTTTTCTACCAAGCAAAGCTAACAATGTTGTGAAATAAAGGTGCATGTGTGTTATGTGGGTTAGTGAGGAAACTAAGCATTTCATATATATCATAGGAACAAATGCACAAGGGTTAATGAATCATACATGCTACAAGGTAACATCATACACGAATCAACAAGACATGAACATGCAAGCATCAAATTTATACCCAATCATGTGAGAGACACAAACATTCCATAACTATTATATATTGATTGAGAGGAGACACGAATCAAATAAGACATGGACATGCAATCAACAATATATACTCAATCATGTGAGCAATAATAAACATTTCCTAACTATTCCATGTTGATTGAAAGGATCAAGGTAAGGTCTTTCCTAGGTTCTCTCTAGATCCTCCAAATACATCATTCAAGCAATCAAAATCATTAGACTCATATTAAAATTGATGCTAGGCCACCTAAGGATAATAGTCCGAATCTATGGATCGTTGAAGACTTGAAAAATGACCCAGGAGTGCCGAGTTTGGCGTCGATCGGCCGAAATCCTGAGGAAATGCATTTGCATGTTAGGATTTCATCCAAATCATCACTCAACGAAAGGGGTTTCTAAGAGATGAGGGCTTTACCTACTCAATTGGTGGAGAGAGGTTCTTCCAGTCATGGGTGAAGGATTTGTTGAGGAAGAGGTGAGGAGTTGTAAGAATGGACTCCTTTGGGCCCCACTAGAGCTATGGTCCACCTTCACTCTTCTTCACTCACTCACTCTCTCTCTCTCTCTTTACTCTCTTTTCTCTCTCCTTCCCTTAGGTTGTTGGAGTAATGGGGGAGTTATGAGAAAAAGGGCCTTAGGGCTTTATTTCCTAAACTTGGGCCCTTTGGCCTTACGGTTCTACAAATTCCCATAATGGCCCTCTAGGACTCCCTATTGGCTTTGGGGCGGCCTTATAACCCCCCCTTGGCAACCAAATTTGGTGTGAAAGTGCTTCATGGCCCGATGAGGGGCCATGCAAAATTTGAAGGTAATCGGATACGGGATTTTATCACACGGCTCTGATCTTTAAATGGCCCTAGGAGGCCCATTCTAGTTGTTAGGGTGATTCTGGTGGCCATCCGGCCATGAAAATTATACGATAGGTGCTCCATGGCCCGATGAAGGGCCATGCAAATTTTGAGAACGATTGGATGTGGGGTTTGATCGTATGGGTCCGATTTGCGATGAACGGTCACCATTCCACAATCGGGTCCCGGATTTTGTGGACGGGCGTAGAAAAATACGTTAGACCTTCACCGTAAATGTAGAAGATATCCGACGGCTGAAAAACCTAGGATCTCAGTTTTATTTACAAGTTTCAGATTTCAATTCTGGCCTTGGGTGAGTTGCAGTTGCAAGTGCCGCTAAAACGGCGTGGATAATTAATTTCTAGGTGTCCACTGAGTTCGTGGTCCACGATGGACTACAAGCCCAGTGAGATCTTTGGTTCCATAAACTTTTAATTTTTTCTGACCTTCCTTAGCCGATGTATGGCCCACACGGGCTGTTGCTAACTGCAAACGGGCTATCTGACTTGACGGCCTGCACTTGGTCCAATCATGACCAGGCTGGTATAATCTATTAGGGTAATCCTAGGTTAATTTACTTATGGTAACCCACTACAAGTCGTTTAAACGAACGGTCCTACGGCTAATCTTACGTGGTCGACTCAGGACACTGTTCTGGTTGGACAGGACGTTACACGACCCTCAAGACTTCAGGAGGGAACTACGGGAAGAGATTGCAGATATGAAGCAAGGTCGCGACGTACATTAGACAAGGCCTGAGATAAAAGTATCCTCGTTTATAGAAGAGATTATACAAGGTCGACTACCGAAACGGTTCCGTCTTCCACAGATTATGCCCTTCACCGGCAAAACTGATCCAACCGAGCATGTTGAATCCTTTCGGACGTATATGGAACTACACAATGCCTCGAATGTCGTGATGTGCCAAGCTTTCTCCCTCGCTCTAGCTGATGTAGCTCAGCTTTGGTTTAAACAATTGAAACCAAAGTCCATTAGCTCGTTCACAGAGCTAAGCGATGCCTTCCTCACCAATTTCATCGGTGGGAAGAAAAAGTTGAAGCCACCTACGCAACTAAACAACATAGTTCAAAATAAGGGAGAGCTGCTAAAAGATTATATCAAGCGCTTCAACTTCGAGTCACTCCAAGTCCGGAAACATTCGGACGAAACAACACTTAACTCGATAATGCAAGGCGTTAGAGATAAGTCGTTTCTGGCATCCTTGGACAAGAACTCACCTACTACTCTGGCTGAATTCATGGCTCGGTCGAATAAATACGCAGATGCCGAAGAAACCTAGATCATGCACGAAGCTGCCCAAAATGTAAAAGCTCCGGCCAAAAAGTCAACAAAAAAGGAAGTTGACTCGGCCAGTGGAAAGAAGCGTAAAGATGATCGGACTTGTGATGAGCGTAGGACGGGTAAGCGACCTGACCTCAAATTTTCGACGTACACCCTGTTCAATAAGCCACAGGAGCTGGTATTGATGGAGATCAAGGGTGAAGGATTCGTCAACTGGCCAGATAGACTCTGAAGCAATCCGAACCGACGGAGCAAAAACAAATATTGTCACTATCATCGCGATAATGGGCACAATACGAGTGACTGCTACCACTTAAAAGAAGAAATCAAAAGTCTCATCTGAGAAGAACATCTTAGAGAGCATGTCGAGAGAACTGGGAGAACGGAAGAACATTCGGGTGACAACCGACCCACGGAAGAAATCTGAACTATTGTTGGTGGTCCCCGTGGTGGGGCGACTCAAACAATGCTCGAAAAAATCACATCAGGAGCATCAGCCGGCCTGAGTTCGAGATCCTGATTTTAAATTGGTCTTCAAAAGAAAGGACAAAGGAGAAATACTGTATATCGTTTACTGCTGAAAATGCTCGGGGTATTCATCATCCGCATGATAACGCATTAGTCGTCACCCTTACTATAGCAAACCACAAGGTGTTCCGTATCCTTATCGATATAGGGTCATCCGCAGATGTATTTTTACTCAAGCATTCGATAAAATGAGCCCTAAACGATCAGCACTATGGCCAGTTCATACAACATTGATCGGATTCTCGGGTGGACAAATCCTTCCTGAAGGAATGATCTCGCTGCCACTCACTGCCAAAAATTCTCCACATCGGGCGACAGTAATGATCGATTTTCTCATAGTCGACCAACTATCTGTTTACAATGCCATACTCGGTTGGCCCTCTCTATGCCTTCTTGAAGCTGTAGTATCGACATACCATCTTTTCATGAAATTTTCAACTGGGTCGGGAGTAAGAGTCATTAAAGGTGACCAGCAGGATGCAAGGTGCTGCTACATGACGGTCGTAAAAACTCCAGCCAAGATAACCACGATTGAATCGTTGGACCTTCGGACCGAAACCTACGAGCGAGGACAACCAGTAGAAGACCTTATCCCAATAACTTTGGTTGAGATAGATGAAACCAAGACGGTTCGGATTGGCTCGTCCCTACAGTCGCCCCTAAAAGATAAGCTGGTTTCCCTACTCCGACGATACGCTGATGTATTTGCGTGGAGCCACGAAGATATGCCTAGGATCGATCCCTCAGTGATGACTCATCGCCTCAACATCAATCTGACCTACCGACCGATCCAACAGAAGCGACAACCACTCGGCCTCGAAAGATACGCCATTATCGAGGAAGAGGTCAGCAAGCTCCTCAAGGTTAAATTCATCGAGGAGATATACTATCCGAAGTGGGTAGCTAATGTCATACTCGTTAAGAAAGCCAATGGGAAATGACGAGTCTGTATTGACTATACCGACTTAAACAAAGCCTACACAAAAGATAGCTTCCCTCTTCCAAGGATCGATCAGTTGGTGGACAGCAAGACAGGACATGAACTTCTTAGTTTTATGAATGTTTATTCTGGATACAATCAAATTGTAATGCATCAGTCAGATAAATCTAAGACTACCTTTGTTACTGACAAAGATCTTTACTGTTACCGTGTTAGGCCATTTAGTCTAAAGAATGTAAGAGTGACCTACCAGCGATTAGTGAACAAAATGTTTACTCAACAGATTAGCCGAACCATGGAAGTATACATTGATGACATGTTTGTCAAAAGTATACATGCGGCCGTTCATACTGCCGACCTAGAAGAAATGTTCCTTATCCTTCGTAAATATCAGATAAAGTTGAACCCAAGTAAATGCGCCTTTGGGGTAAGCTTGGGTAAATTCCTCAGGTTCTTAGTCAGCCAGCGAGGGATCAAAGTAAATCTGGAGAAAATTAAAGCATTACTTGACATGGAATCCCCAAAAACGATCAAAGATATGTAAAGGTTGACTGGACGAGTAGCCACACTCAATCGTTTCCTCTCCCAAGCTACCGATAAGTGTCTCCCATTCTTTAAACAACTGAAGGGACGACAAATAGTAGATTGGACGGAAGAGTGTGAAGCTGCGTTTCAGTAGTTAAAGTCGTATCTTGGATCTCCACTCCTCTTATCGAAACATGAGCTTGGGGAAGATTTGCTGTTGTATCTAGCGGTTTCTTACGCAGTCGTAAGCTCGGCTTTGATACGTGAGCATGAAGGGAAGCAATTGCCAATGTATTATGTCAATAAGGCATTACTACCGGCAGAAACCAGATATCCGCCTCTGGAGAAAGTGACCCTAGTCTCAGTTGTCTCCTCACAACGACTTTAGCCATATTTTCAAGCTCACACTATCATCGTCCTAACCGACCTCCCACTACGTCAGATTCATCAGAAACCGGAAGCTTCCAGCCGACTAACGAAGTGGGCGATCGAGCTCAGCGAATTCAATATCCAATACAACCCGAGGGTAGTGATCAAAGGACAGGTTGTAACCGACTTTATAGCTGAAGTTACCCCGTAAACTGACAAAGCACATGAGTCAGCCATTTAACCGACGACCGCAATTCTTGAGTCAACGCCCGACCCACCCTTCTGGCAGCTTTTCGTCAATGGCTCATCCAATTCTAAGACAAGTGGGGCAGGGGTCGTCTTGGAAACTCCCGATCAAACCTACATGCAATATGCCTTAAGACTTGGATTTCAAGCCTTAAATAATATAGCAGAATATGAAGCCTTATTGCTCGACCTTCGATTAGCAACCAGCTTGGGTGTGACTCATCTTGATGTATTCAGTGACTCGCAGTTGGTTGTCAATCAGGTTACTAGTGTGTATCAAACACGACAGGAACAGTTGAAAACCTACATGAAGAAAGTCAAAGAGTTAATCGACGGTTTTCAATGATGTATTGTCACTCGGATCCCAAAAACAGAAAATGCTAAAGCCGACCTATTGGCAAAGTTTGCCTCTGCCGACAAAGACGATATATCTAGGTCCGTTCCAATCGAGTACATTGCTAAGCCAAGCATTGATAACCCGCCTAGTTCTACCGTATACTCAATCGACTTAGAACCCACTTGGCTAAACCCGATCGTCCGATATCTCGACAGTGGGGAATTGCCCGAGGATCGTGGCCAGGCACGACGGTTGAAGATCTGAGCCTCTTGTTATACCATACTCAACGGAGTACTGTATAAGAAAGGATTTTTCACTCCTCTGCTACGCTGCTTGAATCATGAAGAGACCAATTATGTATTGCGGGAGATCCATGAAGGGATTTACGAAAATCACTTGGGAGGACGATCGTTGCATCTAAGGTCTTACGACAAGGGTATTACTGGCCAACCATTCAGCATGATGCGCGTAAGCTCGTCTAAAGTTGCAACAAATGCTAACGATTCGCGGCCATTCCGAGACGACCACCTGAAGAGCTGACTCATATGGCCAGTACTTGGCCCTTCATGCAGTGGGGAATCGACATCATCGGACTGCTCCCTTTGGGGAAGGGTCAAACCAAGTTTGTCGTTGTTGCGGTGGATTACTTCACAAAATGGGTCAAAGTCGAGCCATTAGCTAAGATAACCGAGCAAAAGATCACGAATTTTATGTGGAAAAATATGATCTACTAATTCGGCATACCTCGGACCATAATTTCCAACAACGGAAAGCAGTTCGACAATAGACAATATCGAGATATATGTGTTAATCTTGAAATTAGGAATGTCTACTCGTCTCCCTATCATCCTCAAACCAATAGACAGGTCAAGGCAATCAATAAGATCATCAAGTAGCATCTTCGAACCAAACTTGACCGAGCTAAGGGAGCGTAGGCCGAAAAACATCCTAAAATACTATGGGCATACTGAACTACTACTCGAACAGCCACGGGAGAGACTCATTTCTCCCCTGCATATGGATCAGAAGTCGTTACTCCGGTCAAAATTAGACTACCTTCAGCTCGGGTCAGCTCGTTTAATGAACGAGACAATGAAGAACTGCTAGCCCTCGGACTCGACTTCTTAGACGAACAAAGGGAAAGGACTCGGCTACATATGATGGCTCGGTAACGACAGGTAGCTCGGTTCTACAATGTCCAAGTTAAGGTTAGACCCTTTCGAGCAGGAGATATGGTCCTCTGAAAAATGTTCCTGAACACTAAGGAAGCTAGTGCGGGAACACTGGGACCCAATTGGGAAGGACCCTATGTTATCTTGAGCATCATCCGACCCGGAACGTATCAGTTGGAAGATTTAACTGGGCAATTACTCCCACATCCTTGGAATGTGGAGCAACTAAAAATCTACTACCCCTAAGTTGGCCGTTGGGCTATTAATTGCATCCATTTAGACGACGAGCAAGCAATTGAAAAAATGTAAACTGAGCTAAAAAAATATGAAAGATCAATATATTCATTTATCAATGCAAGTTTTACATCAGATTACACTAGTTCATACTTTGGAATTACATCGACAAAATGACAAGGACAAAATACGCGATGTCCTCTCTCGGTAGCGAATGATCTCGAACCCAGCTGAAGCTTGGTGTGCTTAAAGTACTTGTCATACTTTGCAATCCAAAATCGGCTTCAAGGTTCACTAGGAGCTAACTCGGGAGGTGGCTCGGCTTCACTTGCTGCCGCCGCTCGAACCAACCTCTGGCACCACCTCAGGAGCAGCCTCGGAAGCAACCTTGAGACCAGTCGCCGCGTTGGTAGACCCAGCTGCCTCGCCCACCGGACCTTCAGACCCAGAGCCACCTTCGTCAAATCTCGAGAGATCAAGGTCAGGGAAGGACTGCTTCATCAGTCTATACACTTAATGTAACCATCCTGATACAAGTGGTTCCGCTCCTCTAAATACTCTCAGGACTCGAAAAAGGCTTCTACAGCCTGGGCCTTGGCATGCTCTTAGGCAGCCTTAGTCTCAGTCTTAAGCCGAGCCAACTTCTCTTCGGAGAAGAGATGAGCCTGGCAAATCCGCCGACCCTCCTCCTGAGCCTCTTTCAATTGCGAGGCCAAACGGGCACACTCGGCCTTGGCCTCCTCAGTGGTCCTCTTAACAAACCCTAAGTCGCCAGTCATTATGTTGAGCCGAGTCACGGCGGCAGCGAGTTGTGCTTCCGCCTCCCTTGCTCGTTTCTAAGCATCGTCCAAATCCGAGCTCGCCCTGAGCGTACAAGGGGCAAACTGTAAAAGGAAAACACAAAGTCAGATCAAGTCTAAGGAAATCGACAGAACAATCGCAAAGTTCATATCTTACCTCGAGAAGTATCTTCGCCATATGAGAGAGAGTTCGCCTCGAGGGAGCTTCGAAGAGGGTGGCGAAGTCTTTTTCGTTCCCATAGGAAATTGCCCGGGGGACTATGTCCTTCTCGGCCCATTGGAAGACCGACATCTCCTGTTGAGTCGTCTCCCTTCCTGAGGACTCCCCTCTCCTCTACTTCGGGACCTTCTCTACAACGGGTCCTAGTTCGGGGGCCACCTGGGACTGGGGAGCCACCGCGTTCGCCACTTCCGCCCCTTCCTGTGTCAGGGACAATCACGGTCGGGATGGCCGAGGCGGCTTGCCCCTTGGCCTTCGAAACCGTCTTCGGCTTCTTTAGAGACCAAGGCTCTGACCTTGGAGGTGCCTTCATCTTGGAAGGATGACGGGGAAAAGGCCGGGACTCAGCTATCTCTGCGTCAAAAAAAAAAAAAGACGAGTTAAATAAGATTTGAAGGGAATACAACAGGACAGCTAGAAAGTACCTGTTAAGACCGAGTCCAAACCCGAATAAAAAAGACGCTCCGGTTGGAGAAGTCTCTTCCAAGATCGTTGCTCTGGACTCAGCGCCTTCAGATCTTTAATCCGAACTAAAGCATCTGAACAAGTGTTTCGGCCCTCGCTCGGAGATAGCTGCAAAATGCATTCAGTCGGACTCAAGAATGTAATAGTATGAGAAGATAGGGAAAAGAGCATATGCCGAGTCACCTACTTGGGAGAACGTCCGAGGAACACGATATTCAATGGACCCTGGCACGGCAGTCTCCCAGCGGCCACATGCCCAGAACCATCTATCTCTCCAATGCTTGTTGGATGTAGGAGGATTTGTTATCAAAGGACCGCCCTTATTCCGTCAAGCACACAAAAAGTATCAGTCAGGCTGCTATGGGTTTGGCCATACTTGAAACAGATAGAGAAACTCGTCAATAGTCAGTATAGGCTGCTCCATCTCAGCCCACAACACCGAGCATTCGAACAAGTTCCTCCACCCGTTCAGGACTATCTGCCCAGGCGCTATTTAGAGTCAGAAAAGTAAATCCTGAGCTATCCCCTGAAGAGGTAGACGCAAGCCGCACTGCAAAGCGAATTAAAAAATAGCGGAGGCAAATGATGACCGAGTCCGGGACATGGTACCTAGCCCTAATCCTGTCCAGATCCTCCTCAGTTAAAACCAAGGGAACGAAACTCTTCTGCTCATCTCCGGCCTCCCCTCCCTCGGCCACCGACTCAGCGGGGACCAGATCACTAGCCCCTTCGGCCACCTCATCCTCTTCTTCCGTTTCCTCCCCAGGAGGATTGGGTCTGCGAGGAGCAGTCGCCAATGATGCCCCTCTGCGAGAGGAACTTGCCAAAACAAGACGCTCCGTTGAAAATCCAGACACCCTTTCGAAATGCTGGAAAGCTGCATTGGCACCTGCAGCCATCTCCCCCAGTAGTGAGGGTGATTCCAAAACGTTCCAGAGATGCCTCGCTTCACCCTCGTCACCGGAAGCTCCCTCCGGGGGCTCTAGGAACCTTGCATTGCCATTGAAATTGAAAGCGAAAGGGAGGGAGAGAGTTAAAAACTCACCGGAGATAGCGAGAAAGAGGCGGATGTGGAAGCAGAAATCGGAAACAAAATGGCAGAGAATGCAAAATTAGTGAAAATAAAAATTTAGGAAGAGGGAAACGCGCGCGCAAAAATGGTAGAAGAGTGTCCCGCTCCCCCTTTTATAACCTTACCACGTGGCAAGGGCATTGAATGAGGAGTCGAGTCGACGGCCGCTTCGACTCCCCCGCCTGACACGTGGCGCACTCCAGATGACGCAAACGCCGCCTTCGCCACGCGCCTAGCGCTCATAAGCTGAAAGAACATTCTGACGGTTTCCCGCTCGTGCGGCCTCGATCAATGAATCGACATGTTTCTGGACGACGCATGACTCCTGTGAGCATTAAATGTTCCATCATAACGTCGGCCCCAGTTCAAGCTGACTCAACAACTCTTTATTCCTTAGTATCAACATGGTTGACACAAGGAGTAAGGGGGCTTACTGTTGGGAGAAAATAGAACAAGTCCAGAGACTCGGCTATGGAATGGACTAACTCTACTGACATCGCCTGGGACCCCAAGGCAACAAGCCCAACCAAGGCAAGCATGTCAAAAGCCTAGAGAGACTTAGCTTAGATTGTCGGAAATGAATCCCGACCGAGACTTACAAAGTCCAGATTTATAAGGCAAAGTATACGAGATGCATAAAGTTGACTCGGCAAACGAGGCAGCAACATCCGAAGAAGCCGACTAAGGCCCAACGCTCAGAAGCCACCCGATTGACCATAAAACCAACCCATCTTTAGGTCAGTTATAGAGTAGGCTATCGGATTAAAGAAAGCACACTGATTATGAATCAGTCTCATCTCACCCGATAGTAGGCAAGTAGCCCTACCCTTTATAACAGGCCGAGACTCACTCATCAGTAGAGTCGGCCCGGACCGATCCGAGCAAGTTAGAAACGGTATCAAGTGAAATACTTTGCCAAAAATCTAGTAAAAGGATCCCCGATCCCAAAGATCTCGGGATCGGCTGGAGTCCAAAAATGGATTGACACCAAATCTCCAAAATATCAGGAAGAGAATCCTGGCACGATGGGATCCTCCCCTTCCTATAAATACAGGAGACCTCCAAGATGAAAGGTATGCAAAAACATTATTCCTAAAACCCTTTTTGAACGATCCTAGCCCTGACTTTAACATCGAAGGGCCCCCGACTCTAGCCAGGGTCTCCTTTGTTTTCCTCTTGTATAGGTGTTAGGTCGGCGGAGGGGCGTATCAGGTTTTTTGCATCAACAGGTTGGATGTGAGACTGAGACGCGTATTATGTACTAAGTAAACTCTGTAGTGCCTACTAAGATTTATGTGTTGTATACAAGCTGTCCACATGAGCCCAAAGTTAAAACATATCTAAAACTCAACTGGACCACACTATGAAATAATGAAAATTTAATGCCTGATGTTAAAAACTTTTGAGGTTATAAAAGTTACTGATGAAACTAATATTTATGTTTCTCTTTTATCTATGTTTGTGTGATCTTATGAACAAGTTAAATGATAAATAAATGATAATATTGCCGGCTTAAGAATATTTCAACGGTGGATGTCATTATCTTTCCCACGGTGTGGTCCATTTGAGCTTTGGATATGCTTTAGTTCTAGACCCGTGGCTTAAAATGAGCCAATAAAACAAATGGGTCCAGTGTATAAGACACCTACATCATGGTGGGCTCCACAGTTTACTCAGTACACCATAGCTAACTGAATTACTAGTATGCAATCCGCGTATGTGAGACACATGCCAAGTGGGCCGCACAACTTTCAATTATCAACTTTATTGTAAAGAAAAAGCAAAAGATGGAAATGATGTAATTTCTCCTCTTAAAAAGCATGATCAGGAATATACAATCATGGAGCCATTAATTAGCAAAATCAAACTCTAAAAATCCCATTTGTATAAAATAACCCTTCATTAATTTGAAATTTACATCCCAATCATTTTCAGTTGTTTTTTTTTTTTTAATTCAAGTATTTTACATTCAGGTCCCTTCTGTTGGGCCTTTACAGCTATTAAAGAAAGCGATTCTTTTTTGCATCTAAGATGTCCTTTTAGCACGTTCTCTCCTTTATAAACCATCAGTTCCACTGCCTGATCAGTCTCCATCACATATGGAACCCTATCCCTCGTATGAGCCTCCTAAAAGAGAGAAACTTAAGTAATCTCATATAGTATGATGGATGATACACAAGCACTTAGAAATTGCCTACGTACCATACAAGTAATTCTAATAAAACTATTTAAATTATGGGTCCCAATTTAGATGTATCATGAACTAAAAATTGCAATTGTTGATAAATCAACCATACAAATAGAGGACATTTATTGGAGATTTCAAATGAAAATTTTACAAACAAGCTTGCATGAATCAAAGTTTAGGATTGCTCCACCAATCTAATCTTGGAACTGTGGCACGACATCGTGGGTCCCACAATTTAGCGTATTAAATTTGATTTAGTGTATGTGTGTATCAATTTTTCATACTAAAAAGTTCTCAATTTTTGGGTGTTCGCTGAATCCCGTGTTAAGACTCAATCCGGGGCCTATACCACGTCATGTCATGAGAGCGGTACACGCCGGTTGGGGTCTGGAATTGCTATAAAGCATGCAACTTAGTACCAATCTAACTTATTTAACTCAAATGATTGTAAGAGACCTTTTAAAATTTTGATTTCACCCTTAAATCCATTGTAATTAGCATTTGATGAAATTCATAGTGACCGAAGGTCTCAACCGTCTAGCTAATTTCTCCTATTATCAATCCCTTTGAACATTTTTCTAACCACCTATTTATAGGCCATCGATGAGACGCTCAGCTAAGCATGTGCATGACCACCATTTATATACACCTACTTGGACGGTGGATGTGTTGCCAATTTTAGTGTACGGATGTAGAGTAAGTTATACCATGGATGTTAACTTAGTTTTTAAAATTTTTATGCTTATGTTTCTTTGATAAGTACTTATTTACACATCGAAAGTTGAAATGTGGAGTACATATGATCTTTCCTATATAATTACTATTTAAGATTCTATTAAGTAAATGATAGTCTTGTGATGTGCAAAGCATCAAGACTGCGCGCATGGGTAGCAGCTACTTAGGTGCATTGTGGTGCTTTACTGATGTACTTCACGTGTATTTTATTAGTGATTGCATTTAAACTATGCATTTTATTAATTATATAGTTAAATTTCTTCTATAATAATTCTATCTTCTTCTCTTTTATATTCATATAGGCATATATAGCTAAGAGGCCTTTTGGATAGAGGTAAATAGAGGTAAATGGGTGAAATTGGGAGTATATGGCATTTGAGGTGTGTTTGGATGGTAGTAAATGCATGTAAATGAAATAAAATAAAATTGAAGTAAATAAGCATGTAAATGAAATCATTTATATGATATAGGATTTGAAAGTAAATGAGGTGAAATGCATTTTCAAGCTCCCTTAAAGAGTCACACAAGTAAACAAAGTACCGTTATGCGCATGTCCACCATAAACATGACACATTGATGATATTTCAAAATAATTTAATTATTGGGTACATCACTAAAATCACACCCAAAAAATGATCTAAACCGTTCAAAGGCTGACCATCTAAATAGACGATTAAAAAACGTTGACTAGTCGTTTGTTTTAATCCTTACATTTGTGACTTACTTGAGGCTCAAAATTTCTTCTTTTTTATTTCTTTTGTTAAAGTGGATATGTCAATGGGCTTATTACACTCATTCTATTAAATATCATGTATGTACACTAAATTAAGACATTAAAGCTGATTTGAAATATTACATATATTCATATAGATATATTGAAAAATTCAAATGCATTTCAATTCTTCCAATTTACTCTCATCCAAATAAAACATTTGAATTTCAAATATATTTCATTTTCTCTCATCCAAACTTAACAGAGTTGACCATTTACTCCCAATTCATATACTTCCATTTCCCATTTACCTTCATTTATAGGCACCCAAACGGGCCCAAAGTTAAGTACCGTGTCTTTATCAAAAAGTTCTTTCTCTTCTACTCATTTAGACATCTAGAGCTACAAAAAGCACAAGCTAATTTTCTTGAAGCCACTTTCGGCATTTTATTAGTGTAACAACATTTTCATATTTTTTTTACTACATACCATAGGTGGTCGTTTGTACAATAATACACATGAATTGAATTAGATGGTGACCAGAGCTTCTGAATAAATGTCCATGTCCATGTTGTTTAAGTTTTTCTTTTCCTTTTTGATTCGGATCAAAAATAGAAGATTTGAGTGAATCAAAATTGAAATAGGGTTAGGCCACACCTAATTTTTGGTATAAACATACAAACAACGCAGAGGCGAGCCCCACCACACAATTCGATTTACACCCACCAACCTCATAGGCGTGGTGATCTTCACAGCTTATGATCATCATAGTAACACCAGACCTAAACATCTGCAGGACATATATTTATGCATGGTTTCAAATCAATGGCATTGTGTTTGTCTATCATATGGGTATATTTTGTCATTTACCCAAAAATAAAAAAAAATAAAAAAAAAACCAATTTCTGGTACATTTGATGTGCTGGATGGTCAGATAATCCAGACTGACTATTTAGTGAGCTGTACTACGAGGGGTACTACTATTTTATGGGAAAAGGGGATTTTTACGCAAAATTTTTGCCTCGACGAATTGGATTTTACAAAATAGTGTTGATGTTCAGCAGTGCTTTAGAAGATGAGAAATTATATTAATGCCCTCCTTTGCTTTTATTTACAATAGCGAGAAATCAAAATTTGTGAGGCCCATGTGGTATGCATATCCTTCGGATGCAACAGGAGTTATGTTGCCGAGCCCACCATGATGTATCGATCTATTTATCCATGTTGTCCATCCCTTCTCTCAAATCATTCTAAGTTATGAGCACAAAATTGAGGTGGATCCAACGATCAAGTGGACCACACCACAAATGAATCTTGCATTTAATTCAACCTACATTTAATGCTCACGTGGGATCAACTCATTTTTATGCAAGTCTTAAAATGATTTGATAGAAGAGATGGACGGCATGGATAAACAAATACATCACAATGGGCCTGCTTGCAGAATTGTCCATTTGTGGCTAGAAACGGGCAAGGGTAGGACCCAGTCCGCATAGGCATTTCACATCCAACCTGTTTGACAGATGCGTACTAACATTATCATCATTCAAACAAAAAATGCGGTGGATCCAATCATAAAGATTGCTAATCTAATATATATATATTTCAAAATATCTCCATTCAAGGGTAGCCCATTTGATGATCTGATTGATGTGATGGCTTGTTCCAGCATGGTATGATGCATACATTTAATGAGTTGGATGTTATACATATATCACGTGGGCCTTACATGTCCTTAGCTTCACTAATTTTAAAGAAAAAATTTTAAAAACAATTTCATGTAATTTCATTTCTCAAAAAGCACATTTATGTAATTTCTAATTGTTGAGGAGTTAGTAGAATCCATTTCCTTGAGGAATTTTGCTGTAAAAATCCACAAAAAAAGCACCAATATGAGAATTCTATCCTCCCAATTTTTCACTTTCCACGTGGACCATTGAACAACCATCCATCGGAATCTGACTGATACATTTGCCACTTCAGGTTACGTTCCAGACCATCCATCCACACAGAAAGGTCACCATCTCTAGAGCCAACGAAACCTCATCTATAATCAATGCTCCAACGAAAAAGAACCATTGCTCCGGGAGGACCGTGAGTTAAAGCGCTTATGGTTGCATTGAGACAGTTGGACAGCTCAATAGATCAATCTGAACCGTCCATTAGGTTCAACTACCATGGTAAAATAGCACCAATCAGCCAATTATAAGCATCCAATCAATGGACTGCAAAATAGGTGGTCAAGATCACTTAATAAAAGCAGGTCCATCAGTAATTTGAACCATCTATTTGTTTGGCCTGACTAAGTAATGCTTAAACTTACAAAGAATCACTTCCATCTGTCCATCCCAAACATTAAAATGAATGGCTATAAACAACAAGGCCAACTTATAGACGGATCCGATGATCCGATCCGTGTGACTTTTTTTGGATACATATAAAAATGTGTGTCGAACCTAATGAACGGTCCAGATTAATAAAATAGTTGTTTCGCCGACTAGGAATGGCTTAAACTTACAAAGAATCGCTTCCATCAGTCCATCCTGAACATCAAAATGAATGGCTATAAAAAATAAGGCCAACCTAGAGACGGATTCGATGATCTGATCGGTGTGAATTTATTTGGGTATCCAGAAAAATGTGTGTTGAACCTAATGAACGGTCCAGATTGATCGATTAGACTCTCGAGTATTCCGATGCAACTAGTTTCACCATAGCTTATAGTGCAATAAGAGAATTGGATTATTTCTCGATTTTAATATATCTTAAAAACCCACGTTGTTAAAATATACAATTCGATCTTACACTTTAAATTGCAATACGTGACCATCAAACGCCAAACGCTAATCAGCCAATCTCTGGCATTTCATCTCTTTCTCCTCACACATTCCACCCAACTTCTTTTCCCTTTTTAGATCGAAGGAAGTCATGCCGAAAGGTAAATTAGGATGCTTGACTTTTCCCTTATATAAACCACTCTCTTTCTCTTTGAAAATCGCTGATCCAAATCTCATTCTTTTTAAACCATCTTCAGATGGTCATATCAAATTCATCCTCCCAATCTTAGCCATCTCTTCTGTCGGACTCCTCTCGGTAGCGATGCATTTTCAGTACCGGAAGCGAGCCATGAAGGTCAAGAAGATCATACCGCAGCTCCTCTTGACTGATTCCGGTCGTATGGATCGGATCGAACGGTTCTCTCATTATGTAGGTAATGATTCGAATTCTCTTAAACCCATCTCAATTTTTATTTTATTTTTGGGAAAGAAATGTTATTAGGAGAATCATATAGAGTTGTATTAATCGCGTAGACGCTCCAATCATTGATTTGGACTGTCAATCTGAAAGACCCAGCTTTTGTAACAATCTAACTGATCAAGCTATCCTAGAATTTTGATTGGTTACTTTGAAATTGAAGGACATAACTAAGAGAATTTTTCTAATCTTTAACCATTTATTTTCAGGACTGTTCAGATTTGATGGACGGTCCACATGGTTGAATGGTTGTCCAACATTTACTTATTTCAATCATAATTAAGAATATATAATTGTATTGGGTTATTCCCAAAATTTTAAAAAATAAAGGGAAAAAAAAAAAAAAACTGTTTTTCTTTTCTAAAAGAGAATAGCTAGTTTTATCATTTTTTTCCTAAATTTTCCAAGAGTGTGTTTGGTTACTCCAAATTTCATAATTATTCAGTATGTACAAAGTTTCATGATATTTCATGAAATTTTATGAAACGAAACACATCCTAAAGCAAGTGAAATAGAAAGGAAGCTACATTCATGGTTCTTCCATCAATGTCATGCGTCATGTCCCATTTTATTTTATTTTTCCATTAATGTCATGTCATGCCCCCATTTTTTATTTTTTATTTTCCATCAATGTCATGTCAGGTCCCATTTACCCAATTTAGTATTTGTGGGAATAAGGTAATTAGTCTTTCTTCTTGTTGTTATCGCGAGGGAATCATTCCACCAATGGCCAACACAAACATGCTAAGTTAGCATACCACAGACTCTTTCTGCTAATCTGTCGCACGTGTAGCAAATCCAAGCCATGAAAAATGTGGCCCACGTCACAAAGATCTTCTTCCGAGAAAATCAGGTCAGTCCACTCATAAAGTAGGCCACATCATAGAAATCAATGAATAGCCAATGGAATGACATCAAGAAGATCGTGGCTAATCTGATGAGTGGATGGTCTGATTTTTATAATAATCAATCTTCACACTGAAACTAACCTTTTTCATGGATCAGATGTCCTGCACGTGTGACACATCAGCACGAACAAAACTGCAGCATGCTATTTCAGAGTACCACCATAAGTTATAGTGCTACTAGTTGCCCCAGTCCACTTGCACAGTCCAGTCCATCGATCTGAACTGTTTATTAATTCAGAAACATATTGTATGGACCACTATCCAAAAATAGCACAAATCAGATTATCCACTAAATCCTTGATTTGACCTTATTTTCGACAACCGTCTCTTTTCCACCCCATGGATGGAATGGTTACGATTGCTTAACAAATCTGTTCCTTATAATAATAACCAATCCACAATAGACCCTAACAAACAGATGGACCCACTTGTTGATTGGTCCATTTTTTGTGTATATAATCTTGATCATCCAAATTAAAGGTCATTAATTCAATGGTTAACATTTTAAGATTAGTGTGATATTTAAATGGTACCCTATGAAATGCATCTGGGACCTAATGAACAGTCTGGATCAATGGATTGGACTGTCCAACTGTCCTAATGCAACTAGGAGCACTATAACTTATGGTGCTCTAAGACTAAGAGCACTAGAGCACTTTCTATTTATTTTTTATTTTTTATTTTTTATTTTTACACACGCCCACTTGCTATTTTTTATTAAGTGTAATGATTTTATTTTAATTATTAATTATTAATATTTATTTATTTTGGCAGCTAGACAAATGGGGTTTGGGGACATGAAGGAGTGCCCTCAGCTATGCAAACTAGCATATGGTTATCTTACAAAAAGCAAGGGATGTGAAGATAACATATATGTGTATTTTTCAAATGATCCAAATGCAGACTCTCTATGTATGAAGCTTATTGAGGAATTTGATAAGTGTATACTTGCTTATTTTGCATTTCACTGGAGCCATGCACCCCATATGATCAGTCAGGTAACATCCTGACCTTTCATACTATCATTTTTGGCTTTTAATATTTCCTATCACCAATCTGAACCATCCAATCAATAGACCCCACCTTGGATTGCCTTGTTCGATCAATGATCCGAACCATCCGTTCGCATTGGACCGTTAATGTTTGGATGAGTAGGATAACTGATGTGTCCATTCAGTGCACCTCAATGCACTGTAACTAATATCTTTTGCAATTTTTTTTTTTTCAGGTTTTAAGTGTGGATTCAGAAACCAAGCCAAAGCTAAAAGACATAGTCATGGCGGCCACCAGGTTAGTGTTTGACTTTTTCTGGCGGTGAATCAAGTGTGGTGGGGCCACCTTGATATATGTATTGTATATCCACGCCATCCATCCGTTCTGCCAGTTCATTTTAGGACGGACAGATCTAAATCTCAGGTGGACTACAGCATAGGAAAAGAGTAATGATTGAACACACATCATTAAAAACTTCCTAGGGTCCACCTTCATGCCAATCCAAACCGTTGATGAGATCACGTACACATGGATGAAAGGAAAAATAAATAAATATTAGCTTGATCCAAACCTTTTGTGGGCCCACAATAATTTTTTAATGGTCCATTAATCTGCATGCCTTGAAATGAACTGGGAGGAGTGGATATACAATACACACATCAATGTGGGCCCCACGGTCAGGGCGGCACCTAATCCGCTCCCACTTTCTTTATAATACAATGAATGATTGAAATGCAGCGACTCACGATCACTAGCCATCCATCTCCAGAATGGGCGTGTACGAATAAATAGTTGGTGAATCGGATTCGTCCATTCTCTCGGTGCTGATTTGGATGGACCATGGTACAAAAATTATCTACAAATGATAACTATGAACATTGATTCATGGAGTTGAATATGAGCCATTAAAAATCCTTCTGGCGGTCCAGATTCTGCTACACTCATCGATGGGCAGGAAATTTCCGATATCAGTATATGTTTATTACTGCTGCAGCCTGCACATCTAGCCTTGCAACATACCATGGAAGGCTGCAGTCGCTGGATCATCTACACAAGTGGGGTCCAGTGAAGAGATATATGGTGGTGATCTTAAGTCGCAGCATTGGCAAGGTCGTTGTCAGAACTAGGAGGGATGTATTGAAAATTGGGTTTGTTATCTTATTAAAGATAGTGCAGACGCGTGTGCAGTAAAGTTCATGAACACGCCATACGTGTGCCATCATGGCATGATAGGTCTAAGATCGAATCCATCCATCGTAACGGTACAGCTTTATTGATGTGTTATACAAAGAATCAATATTATCCACTCATCAGGTGGGCCACAGAAAAACCAATGTGCGGCTGAAGTTTTTTAATCCAAACACCAGTTTCCAACATAGAGGCCTACATGATGAGTGGACAGGATTTATTATCGAAAACAACAGATGTGAAAGGTCAGACCAACCTGATGGATGGATTGGATCTCGTACTTATATGCCATGTTGGCACATGTGTGATATTCCCCCTATTTCTGTCCATTGATTGCGTCCAACCCCCACTAGTCTCTAGCCACGAACGGGCAGATCTGTGTGGGGTCACCGTGATGTAAGGGTTTATCTACGCCGTCCATCGCTTTTCTAAAATCAATTTAATGCATGAGCCCAAAAAATAGACAGATCCAACACTCAAGTGGACCACACAAAATAGTAAGCTTGGGTTGCATTAAATCCACACAGCATTAAAATGCAAGAGTCATCTTTGGTGTGGTTCACTAGAGCGTTGGATCTGCCTGATTTTTTGGCTCACACTTAAAATGATCTGAGAAATGGGTGGACGGCGTGGATGAACAGATACAACACGGTGGGTCCCACACAGATGTGCCCGTTCGTTCGTGGCTAGAGACGGCTGGGGGGTTGGATGCAATCATGCAATCCGTGTCCCTGTGACATTGTCTTTGAAAAGAAACCAACCTGACGCGCGTGTTTTGTTTGAACATTGAGTTTGACTTTAATGAGTATAATAGTCTGCGAGAGTACAGAACCCATATGTGGCCCTCATGTACACAAGTTCCATTTCTGACAAGTGGGGCCCATGTAGTCATGTGCAGTAGCACGGATCTAACAGTTGGAAGCGGATTGGGTGGTGATCCCAACACCAGCCAGCTATGGAGCCCACCGTGATGTATGTTTTTTATATCCACGCCATCCATCCATCTTTCCAGCTCATTTTAGGGCATGAGCCAAAAAATGAAGCAGATCCAAAGCTCAAGTGGACCACACCACCGGAAACAGTGGGAATAATCACAACAACCGTTGAAACCTTCCTAGATGCCACCTTAATGTTTATTTTCCATCCAGGCTGTTGATAAGACCACGCCACCGTAATGTTTATGGCTCCTAAGAAGTTTTTAATGGTGGATGTTCAATCACGCCCCTTTCCTGTGGTGTGGTACATTTGATATTTTGATTTCCTTCATTTTTAGGTAAATACCGTAAAATGAGCTTACAAAACAAATGGACGGCTCAGATGAAACACATACATCACGGTTGGCCCTACAGCACCGTAATTATAGAGAGGCATGCACATGCACGTAAATGGACCACTTCTGAATAATGTTAAATGTATCTTATCGAGCCGTTGATCTGAATGTCTACAGAAAACAGAGATTTGAACGGGTGATGAAGGATCTAAAGGTGGCCAGAGTCTTCTCTACACTAGTGGAGGAGATGAAGGCGATCGGCGTCGTCCCAAGCGACGATCAACATTGCACGGATGTGATGGTCCCTGCGGCCCTTAGTGAGCGCAGCCCAGTTCTCCTTCTGATGGGTGGTGGGATGGGAGCCGGAAAGAGCACAGTCCTCAAGGACATACTCCATGAGTAAGGGCCAAACCGTTCATTTCTCTTTGGATCGTTGTTTCTATCTTGCCCGTCCATTCGTAGGGCAGCAATCCAACGGTTGGGATCTTCAGATTTGGAGGTTTATCGGTCTCCCCATAGTCCATAAATCCAACGGTTTAGATCACCGAATGGAACATTGCGACTTGGCAAGCTATACATTTGCTTCGGGACAGATCCCGCAGTTTCTCAACAGACTAATGTTATTTTATTGGTATGTTGAGCGATGATCCATCACTAGTTCGTCGCAACTTACTGGTGTACAAATTTCTCTGTGGGCCCCACGTAACCGTACCTTTCGAAACTAATGACCATCTGATAGGAGGGGTCCACACCAGATTGCATATGGACACAAAACCACCATGATCTGATGATCAAAACCATCCGATTGAAAGCATGCAAAATGGACGGCTAGACTAAAACTGATCAAACCGTCCATTTTGCAGGCATTAATCAATGATTTTTAGTCATCCAACAACAGTGGAACCCTCCTACATGATCTGAAGTGGGCCCACCTAGAAAAGAATCTGTCGTTGCCGTTATTTAATTTAATTACAAGGTCTAACAACGTGGGCGGTTGAAATGGACGGTGCAGGTCATTCTGGTCAAGCACCAAAGGAAACGCAGTGGTAGTTGAGGCAGATGCATTTAAAGAAACGGACGTCATCTACAGAGCCCTCAATTCAAGGGGCCACCACCACGACATGCTGCAGACAGCTGAGCTGGTATTGACCACTTACCATACCCCAAATAATGATTTTAGGGACCCAAACGCCCTTTATATTTATTCTTTCTGAAAAGTGGTTAAATAGAACATATGGGCCCACGTGAAGTGTGTATGACATCCGAACTCCCTAATAGGTGGACCCTACAATGATGATAGTATGAACGGAAAATCAGGACATATAATTGAAACCATCTACAACACTCAAAAACCTCTTAATTCCTGTGAGACCCACGGACGATTAGATCAATCTTATTATTATTTTTTTTATGATAATTAGGGTTGTACACGAGCCAAGCAACCTCAAAAAGCTCATTGTTTGTCTCGATCTATCTCAATTTAAACGATGACTCAAGGCGAACCAAGCTTCATATATATATATATATATATATATATAGAAAAGGTACTATGCGCCCCGCCTCGCGATTAGCTCCCGTGAGGTCGAGCTGTGTGGGCCCCACCGTGATGCATGTCGACCATCAACACCGTGCATTTGATGGGTACCCTCTACATTATGGGATATCCCAAAAATCAGCCGTATACGGATCTCAAGTGGGCCATACCATCTAAAATCATGTGAAACACCGTTAAAACATATAAAAGCACTTGGTGGGGCCCACCTAAGTTTTGAATTCTGCTGAAACTTGGTCTGAACCCTCATGCAAGTGGGACACACGTAATGGATGGGCTGGATTTGCAAACCACATCTCCGTGAGCCCAAAAAACTTATTATGAATGTTTTAATGGTGCATGGCCCCTCCCCACTTCTGTATGTGGTGTGGCCCACACAAGTCACGGATTGACTTGATTTTTGAGACCTAGGCCCACGATGGAATAGTGCATCTGACTGATGGGTTAGATGTTCGAAACACATCACAGTGGGGCCCACACAGCTCAACCTCATGGGACAGACTCGTGAGGTCGAGCCGCATAGTACCTTTTCCCATATATGTATATATATAATATGGGAAAAGGTACTATGCGCTCGACCTCACGATAAGCTCCCGTCAGGTCGAGCTGTGTGGCCTCCCATCGTGATGCATGTCGACTATCAACACTGTGCATTTGATGGATGCCCTCTAAATTATGGGAACTCAGGTGGACCATACCATCTAAAATCATGTGAAGACACCGTTAAAACATATAAAAGCACTTGGTGAGGCCCACTTGAGTTTTTAATGCTGCTGAAACTTGGTCTGAACTCTCATCCAAGTGGGACACACATAATGGATGGGCTGGATTTGCAAACCACATCTCGGTGGGCCCAAAAATGATTATAAATGTTTTAATGGTGCACGGCCCCTCTGCACTTCTGTATGTGGTGTGGCCCACACAAGTCACGGATTGACTTGATTTCTGAGACCTAGGCCCACGATGGAATGGTGCATCTGACTGATGGGGTAGATGTTCGCAACGCATCACGATAGGGCCCACATAGCTCGACCTCATAGGACAGACCCGTGAGGTCAAGCGCATAGTACCTTTTCCCTATATATATATATATATATATGTGTGTGTGTGTGTGTGTGTGTGTGTCAAGCTCCAATGGTAAGCTCTTCGGCTCGATGTACAGCCCTAATGGTAGGTATACTGCTAGGTGGTTGGATTTGGGCCAAACTAAAAGGTTAGTGGGTTAATCTGGATTTAGAAACATGACCCATTTAAGGGCTTGGGTTGAGCCATACCAAACCGGACCCACCCACATCATTGGGTCCGGTTAGGTAGGAGTGGCAATGGGTTGGGTGAGATTAGTTCATATAATAAAAAGGACGAGTACCCAAATTCTATCCCATTTTTATTAAATGGATTGAAAATCTTAAACCTAACCCAACCCATCCATAAATGAGTCAATCAAAACCTAAGCCACCCAATACATTTAATTAAAAAATATTATCTTTTTATATAAAAATTACAAAAATATTAACAACATACCAAACCCAAATCCAACACATTTAATTTCAAGTTGACAAAACCCAATCCATACAGGAAATAAGTGAACCCAAATCGTGATTTTGCGGATCGAGGCCAAGTCTGGTTGGTGGGTCAGGTTCATGTTTCGCCACTAGGGCCAATGACTCAACCGGACCAAAGTGGGTTGGTGGGTTGGGCATTGATGAAATTTTAAGTCAGTTGGGTCAGGTCTGGGCAAGAATTCTTAGCCGGTTTAATAAATGGGTCAGGCTTGGGCTGAGCCCGACGTAACCCAAACCCAACCCACCACCACCCCTACACATCACATAGACTGAGGGATTGTTTGAAGTTTTTCAAAATTGATGGTTAGGATCTGAAACCAATCCTTTTGCTAGCGGAAGTGTCCACAAATCCTAGGGCTGTCAATGGGCCAGCCTGTAGGGCAGATTTTTGAATTGTTCCAGCCAGGCTTTTGGGCCAGGCCTCTTCAAATTTTTTATTTGCAAAGGCCAAGCCAGACCCATTGACAGCTCTATCCACAATAAGATCCAAAGCACAATGCATGGTCCAGATCCTGTAACAGAATGTGTTATCCAATAGTTCAATCCTCACTGAACTCTCAGCAGAAGGCGTTGGAAATTAGGTGTTCTCTCAAATGGTCTGTACTTAAACAACTGAAACGAGTGGTTTGGTAGTGGATTGAGACTGTTTGGTTGCACCATCAAACTAAATTGCAATAATTAGTTCAAAGAAGTAGAACAAAATAAACTGCAATTATCCATAATTCTAAAACTCACTGACTTGACTCAAAACTCTTCCAACTCACCTTGCCTCGGCAAGATTTCAAGTAGGGAATCGACAAGATTCCTGGTCGGCTCAACACAACTCGATTGAGTTGAGTTGGGGTTATTTTATATAATAGCTATATCCAAATATATTAAATTTTCCACAAAAACGAAGTACCAGCTCAACACAACTCGACCGAGTTGAGTTGGGGTTATTTTATATATTAGCTATATCCAAATATATTAAATTTTCCACAAACACAAAGTACCTTTAAACTCGATTATTAAAACATCGAGTCGAGTCAAGTCAAGTAAAGACTGGTTCAAGTCTTTGAGTTATCTCGACCTGGCATGATATCTAGTATAAGTTTCTGAATTTTCCTCAGGATTCACATGAAGGAACTATCTCCAAACTGCAATTGTGTTAGTTTGGCCCGAAACGAATTGCAATATGCAGTCCACTTCCTCATTATCAATGCTAGGAAAGATTGTTACCATTTTGTTATTTGCACTTGATCTACTACCCCAGCATTTGCAATTCGATTCAATTGTGCATCCAAACTCATGCATCACCATTTTCTTAATAAAATCAAACAGGTGCACCAGTCGTCAATGGATGCAGCATCTTCGCTCCTAGTGACCGCGCTCAATGAAGGGCGGGATGTGATCATGGATGGCACACTCTCATGGGAGCCCTTCGTAGAGCAAACCATCGCAATGGCAAGGAACGTCCATCGTCATCGTTACCGCATGGGGGTTGGATACAAAACCTCCGAAGATGGAACGATTACTGAAAACTATTGGGAAGAGGTAGAAGAACAAGCTACAAAGAGGAGACCTTATAGGATAGAGCTTGTTGGAGTGGTTTGTGATGCTTATCTTGCAGTTGTTAGAGGAATGAGGTACCGTCATAGATGAATTAGAAGATCTGGCCTTAGTTCCTACAATTCAGCTCATCATTCGCTGATCCAGACCATTGATATAGTGGGCTCCATCATGGATGGACAATATGCCCAAATGAGCTCATCCAACTTTCAGCCTTTTGTGAGTTTTTCCTTGGCTGAATAATTTGCAGGGCATGAGATGAATGGTCAAGATTGTCCCATCTTGGGCTTTTTGGAAGATCAAGATCTGGATGAGCAAAAAATGTGGCCCACTTTCAGGAACTAAGGGCCAAGCATAATAATAATAACATGCAATCTGAGAATCATGTGAAGTTGTTTTGGGGATGCAGGAGAGCTATACTGAATAGAAGAGCGGTGAGGGTGAAGTCGCAGCTAACATCTCACAAGAGATTTGCAAATGCCTTTCCTCGTTATTGCCAGCTCGTTGACAAGGCCAGATTGTTCAGCACCAATGCCATGGGAAGCCCACCTAAGGTTAGCTCCTCTCTCCAATTCGATTAGCAGCACACGTGCAACATCTGGTTCATTCATCAGTTGGGCCCACCTTGAACGTGCTTCTCTCCTGAAAATCACGCCGCTCCTCCCAAAGGTGGGCTACACGTGCATGAGAAACAGTGCTGGAAAGAATCAGCGATCTAGGTCCATGCAGGCTGCATGATGAGTGGACTGAGTTTTGGCCAGTCGTGCAAAATGAGCCCACCTGATGAATGGCCCACTTGATCTTCTTCTTTTTTTTTCCTTTTGACCATCCATTTGATGGCCACCGATTCAACAGTTGTGCTCATGTGATCTGACTTTTGGGTTTTGGCCCATCCACAATAGGTTCGCATTTTAGACTGTACGGATTGATTTACCATATACATGTCAATGTGGAAAAGGTCAACATCATCCGAGCTTTCCATTTGGTAGGACATTGATTAAATCTTCCTCAAAAACCAGGCTGTTTCCCGAAGAAAATAAAAGGATGTTTAAAACAATTTTTTCTGGCCGTCCATTTCTTTTGTTTGCTGTGGCCCACTTGAGTGAAATGGCCAGAACTTTAGGCCACAAATTCTACCACCAGATGGAAAACTCTGATTGTATGTGCATGTCATATGGGCATTTGTGCTTGTGTATGAATGGCAGGGCTCCCACATGCATATGGACTTGCCAAACATCTTCACCGTATGATCTTTGAGCAAATTTAGTTTTTTCAGTTCATGATTGGCATGTGCATAATCGTTTTAATACAAATCTCTTGTTCACAGTGCATTTGGTTGCACCAAATATCATGATATTTTGTGCAACCAAACACACTCTCAAGAGACATATTCTATTTTTCTTTGCACCAGGCAACTATGATCCTCGTCCAAAAGCTATGGATACTATCCCCAGGTTTTCAGATTGTACAAGCGGGGCTGATGGTTCAGTGATCCAGAACAATGGTCTAAAGGGCCCACATTCACTAGATTATGCCCCAAAAAATCACCCAGATAAGATCCCAGTCCTCCAATACCTGGCCTTTGAAAATTGAAAGTAGATACCCATCGTATTTCATTAACCGCCTATTTGCTTTCAATCAATTGAATGGTTGTTATTGTCCCACTGGGGAGATTTGTTTTTCATGGCCAATCCGCTGCAGAGCCCATCGGACTGGCATCATGGATCACAGACCCACAGGCTCCACTTGAAAAAACTAAGAAACTGTGCATATGATACATATCCTCAGCTTGAGGATCATATAATCCTTGTTCTGATATGATAGTGACTGTTATAACATTAGTAATCATGATGATGTTAATTGCCATTGTCATCGTTGGTATTTGAATGGATAAGAATGACTCACATGAATGTGATGGTGTGAAGCTGATAGGGTGGAAGGATGGAGATAACGACATGCTGGTTGATCCCCATGAAATCGACTGCTTGAAGAGAGTGAGCATGTTGAACGAGGAAGCAAACTCCGTCTACGAGCTCCATCCACAGGCAGAGCTCATGAGCATATCTCGCTCGGTTTGGAATGAAGTGGTGTTGGCACCTTCAAGGGCGCATCTCCAACGTGAGCTAAAGATCGCCATCCAAAAGATTGAAAATCCAACCTTGTAACAATCTCACAAAGCAAAACTCGGGGAGAGCTACAATGAGAGTTTCAGAGTCTGGGACAGGCTGGCTTGTTCGCACCATTTACATAGAAGAGCATGGATATGTATTCCAGCTACCGGACACTGCTCTGCAAATCACACCAATAGAAGTTTCAAATTTTCATTAAGGAAAAAAAAAATCACAGTAAAATGTGTAACTGGGGTACTGTGAGAGGCCCATGAAATGCATTTGATGTAATCAATGTCAACATGACAGCAAATTTGCAATCCAACGAAGGTGAATTTTGGAGATAGAATTCAGAAATAAATTATATAAATTCACATTTGATTGTATATTTGGGGAAATTCTCTCCTAGGAACCGGTTCTCAAGAGAACTTGTGAGAACCTTTTGAGAACTCATCTTACATAATGTGTGCACAAAATCCGAACTGTCCAAGGGTCCAAAAGCCAACCTGATCAAAAAACCAGGTGGGTCATAGAAAAATGAGATGGAATTCCCACCATTTATTTTCACCAGGGCCCACCTGAGTTGCAAAACAACGGGATTTTTTTCCCAACCCTTCATCCAAGCTAGATGAAGGCTGGTAAGGCCTAGATTACATATATACACATCACATGAAATGAATTCTCAAAGGGTTCTCGCGAGTTCTCATGAGAACCAGCTTGTAGGAGAATATTTCTCTGTATATTTGTACCCTCATGAACATATAAAATAAAAAATGCGAACATGCACATATCTCCACCACCCAATAAGCAAGCAAGAATCCCAGCCTGCATTTCAAAATGGTAATTTTAAACTTTGCATTTTTCCAATTGTTTTTTTCCCCCTCAACAACCGTCTCTAAACAGTGGAAGATATCTGTGAACCGACTCCCAGTGTGCAGTGTAGACTGTAGACTGAAGTTGTGCCTGTCTGCAATATAACGGTGGAAGGGCTGAAAATTGGACCAGGCACAACCCAAACCTGATTTACCCAATCTGATTTTAACTCGTGTTGGGTTGGGTTCAGGTTGGATTCATAAACCATCTAAATTCAGGTGAGGTTTAGGTTGAGAAAATAACCTGACCCATATATGCACATTCAACCTGATCCAACTTGACCAGCACGATTTCCAGTGGGATCTTCATATGAATGGTCTAGAATTCTAGATCATGTTCATTACCCAGATCCAGAGATTTCGAAGTTGGATAATATGAAAATGGGTTGTGCAATGGTTGATGAGGTCAGGTTGAAAGTCGGATAGCATCTGGTTCAGTTTAACAATTGAGTTGTTCAGGTTCAGTTTTCAGCTTGGCTAACCTTAGCCGAATTGCATCCCAAATGGATGCAGACATTTGGGAAACTAATCCTCTAAACAGTGTATCAAATATGAAATTTTATGTTGAAGACATTGTGGGAAAAAATTCTGCAAATGGACAGTCATTCTTACAAGGCTGTATATTTGTACAGTAACAAGAGGGGACAAGTTAGGGATAAATGAATTCAATACTCAGGATACAGAACATTCCTAATCTAATGGGTGGGCGTGTTGTCGAAAATTCAAAATCTAATGATAGAGGGCATTTCGGGAACACAAATTGCATAAATAATTAAATAAGATTGCAAGGTATCAATTTTATGAGTGGATTAGGGCACAAATGGTATAAACAGGACTGAATTATGAATTTTGCACCTGTAAGAAAGAGGTGCAAGCAGTAGAGTTGAAATGATGTCACAAGGAGGATGACATCATCTGAACTCATCTTGTAGTGCTTGCACCTCTTTCTTTCCTGTGGTTGTTAATTCTATTAGTTCAGGCATTAGATATGGTAAGGGCCTGTTTGGCAGAAGCCTAAAAATGAGTTAATCCCATTTTAGTTAATTGTAATTTTGTATTAGAGGTCATGTCTTTTCATTAAGGATTAAAAATAATCTTGATCACCAATAGGAGTGTCAACAGGCCTGGCCAACCTCTGTCCAAGCCTGACCTGTAGTTTTCTACAAAGGCCCAAACCTGGCCAGGGCCCGTGACGGGCCAAAAAATTCCAGCCCGAGCCCTTTCCATTGTGGTGGAGAGAGGGGGTGGGTGTTTGAGGAGAAGATTTGAAGTGAGAGAGAGATGGGTATATGAGGAGAAGATTTGAAGAGAGAGAGATGGGTTTTTGAGGAGAAGATTTGAAGAGAGAGAGAGAGAGAGAGAGATGGGTTTTTAAGGAGAAGATTTGAAGAGAGAGAGAGAGAGAGAGAGAGAGAGAGAGAGAGAGCTAGTTGCTAATGGGGTGAGTTTTTCAAATTTCAGAACTTTCTAACCCTAATGGGTGGGCTGGGCTGGCAGGATGTTATACTTGGGCCGAGCCCAGCCTGATATTGCAGTCCAAGCCCAGTCCATTGACAGCCATAATAACCAACAATCATGATCTCTAATACATGATTATGATAATTAAAATGAGATGGGCTCATTCTTAGGCATCAGATGCAAGTTTTAAAACGATGCCATGACCTTTATAGTAATGGATGGGGAGAGAGGAGTGGCATGAAAAAAGGGACAGGAATTCGAACTTTTATAGTGGGCATTCTAGAAATACAAAGTATAGATAAGGCGAAAATTTTGCATTTGAAAGGGCACATTTTAGTGATACTTTGATGCAAGGCCCATCCCACCAAACAGGCAAACTTCCCTTGATTAATCACGATCATTCGCAATTACCTCGATTGATCAAGATCACTCACAAGGGCTGTACCTTGCATTGCCTATGGCCCAAAGAATTGTCTAATCGCTAGAACATGTCCGCCCTCCATGACCAAAACATTTTATTAATACAATGGCTAGGATCATTCCATCGTAGTGACTTTTCAGTGGAGGACAATTAAGGATGAACCCACTAGATAGGAAATCCCAACTGAAAAAGGAGAGGTCCACATGTATGGTACAAAGAAGATGAAATTTAAATGCATAATGTGAATCCAAAGGTTATATAATAAAACTACCGTCAGAGATTGTAAATGAAGCAATTTTTCTCAATTAAAGAAATAAAGAATCTGGGAAAATGCAATAAAAGCATGCAGACATTACTTGAAAAAGAACAGTAAGAATTCCTCAATTTCCATCAACCATAAATCTGAAACTAACTTTTTAAAAGTATTCTTTGATTGTATTGGTTCCAGAAAGGGTTCATCAAGATTGGAAGCTTGTTTTCATTAACGATCAAAGCACACAATCTATAGTACAAACTTCAGAATACTCACTGGGAGTTTATAATCTTCAAAACTAGCTTCTTGCTACTCTTAAAACTTGAACAACATTTTCAACTACGCTCGCTTCTTATCTACCTAATAAACATCAGATTAAACTCAAGTGGATTGGTGGAGTCTCTGCTCCGTGTTATCAGTGAGATGGATGTATGAGATAAGCTCCAAGCATAGTTTTGCTGAGAAAGAATATACTCTGAGGAGCATGATTGATAATGCACAAGCCTTTTAGAGTCATCAAACCTCAAATTGGAGGAATGTTTGTTGCTATGAATCAAGTGTACTTCATGAAGATTTTCATGTAGGGAAGTGCCTATTGCATCTGTCTATTGTGACAAAATTTTGGCGCATTGAAGACAAACAATATCCAGATAGTAGTTAACTTTGCAAGTAGTACAAAGGTTTTTCTCCTAATCAATACCGTACTTTGCAAGGACTTGCAACCACTATGGGCTTTAGGGTTGCAAAAGGGCCTATCCTAGGTTGGTTTCAGCCTAGATATTGAATTGATCGGGGCAGTTTGACTGGGACAGAGCTATTCTTTCTTTATTTTCTCTTCTTCTTCTTCTTCTTGCCTGGGCCTAACACTCCAATTTCAACACTATAATCCTTGTGTATGGAAATATACGCATGCACAGGCATGTGCAGTCGTGCCGGTAGTCGTGCAAACTAGGTTATCATTGGCATCTTTTACTTTTAGTCCATTATACGTAGTCTGTATAGTCCTACAGAGTACCATGCTGGTCTCTTCAGACATTAGGCGATAGGATGCGCACTAGGATCTTAGGAGGAAATGTACCAATTCAAGTTTTAGAACCTAATTAGCATCTCTTTGATATCCCTCTTGGTATTTGGTTGTGTGTGTTTTGTTCTAGGACCATCGCGGTCACTCGGGTGACTGGTCTCACGTGTGATCACTTGTAATTATTGAGCTTAAATTTGTTGAAGCAGAATTTAGGCCTATGGGCTTAGTATTACATATATTTAAGTAAAGAGGCATAGCTTTGAAATTTTCTCTTTAATAATGAAAGCCCTAATATAATAAGAGAGAGTTGAGGGGACATGGGAATATATTGAGCAGCCCTTCTCCTTCTCTATCCTTTCTCTTCTCTGTGTGAATATATTGAGCAGCCCTACTCTATCACCTTCTTCCGTTCTCATTGTGTTTTTTGGAACCTCAAGACAGGCAAAACAGTTAGTAGAGGACATGAGAGAAATGGTATGTACTATTTGGAGAGAATCAATAGGTGTTGTGGTGCAACCTGAGAATCTTGCTTTCTAGTGGCATTGTTGCCTAGGCCATCCATCTCTCCAGAAACTGCAAAGCCTTATACCATCCCTTCCGAAATTATCAATTTTCGATTACAAAAGGTAACTAAGTGAACACTATAGAGTACATTTTCCTTCTAAAGTCGATGAACAAATCATTGTCCCATTTAAGTCAATCCATTGTGATGTGTGAGGACCAGCTCAAATTCCTAGTCTATTAAGTTTTCATTAGTTTGTTCTAGAATAACTTGGCTACATCTTTTTTAAAATCGGTTAAAACTCAAAAGTTTCTCTCTTTTTTTGTATTTCAGAATTTTCATAGTAAAATAATAAATTAAAAAACTCAGTTTGGGTCAACTTTTTGCATATTTTAGATCTGATAATGTATTTGAATTTATGTCTCATGATTTTCAGCCCTATTTATAATGTCATGGTATTATCCATCACACTTCTTATGCCAACACACCTCAACAAAACAGAGTGGTTGTGTGCAAGAATGGACATTTGATTGAAGTCACACATGGTTTATTCTTCAAAATGAATGTTCCACAGTTTGCCTATGGCGATGCAGTACTTATCGCATGCTATTTGAAAAACCGAATGCCTTCCTTCTGTTTTGGATGGGAAAACATCATTCTCATTATTATTTCCTAATAATCCAATCTTTCTTGTTCTTTCAAAAGTTTTCGGTTGTACTTGTTTTGTTCCCCTATTTGGGCTTGGCCAAGGTAAACTTGCTCCACGTTCTTTTAAATGCGTTTCTTTTTTTTTTTGGTACTCCCGTACTGAGAAAGGTTATAAGTGCTATTGTCATTCACTTAAAAGGCATTTAGCTATCTTTATCTTGGCCTATTCTACATAAGTTTAATTGTAGGACATGTTGGTTATTCCTGCTTTTGTTACCAATGGCATTATTGTAAATATTGCAAAGTCTCTTCAAATAAAATATGAGAAAGTAGGGGGCATCCATACCCTCTCTCTCTCTCTCTCTCTCTCTCTCTCTCTCTCTCTCTCTCTCTCTCTCTCTCTCTCTCTCTCTCTCTCTCTCTCTCTCTCTCTCTCTCTCTCTCTCTCTCTCTCTCTCTCTCTCTCTCTCTCTCTCTCTCTCTCTCTCTCTCTCTCTCTCTCTCTCTCTCTCTCTCTCTCTCTCTCTCTCTCTCTCTCTCTCTCTCTCCCTCCCTCCCTCCCATCCAAGCATACATGGTATCAGATTTGAAGAAGTTAAGTGCACGTTGAACGTGAGTATGACATATGCTGAAGAAGCTCTTTGTGCATGTGCGTGTGTCAAGGTGTTAAGGCAAGAAGCAGCATCAAACCATCGTATCTGTTGGTATAGATCAGATTCTAATATACTTGTTGAGTAAGTTCAAGTCACACATTCTTCCCTCGGTTATTTATTTCATTTTCCTAAATTTATGGGTTCAAAGAATGATGCCAAGTATTATGTCTCCATTTGAGTTGATGAGCTACAATACTACATCGACCAAACTCAATGGCTCAAATTACTTGCAATGGGCTACATCAGTGGAGCTATTTCTCATAAGTAAAAGAAAACTGAAATATTTGACTTCCCCCAAACCTGAAGAGGGTTCATTGGAATATGAAGATTGGGTGGCTGAGAATGCTCAAATTAAAGCTTTATTTTGGAATAGTATGGAGCCTCAAATCAGCGCAAATGTTATCGTTTTCAAATCTGCAAAGGAAGTATGGGAAAATCTGAGAAAAATGTATTCAAATGAAAAGAATTTAACGTGAATCTATGACTTGTTTCAAAACATATTTTCCCTACAAGGAGACGAGTGTTGGTGAGTATTATTCAGCCTTGAGAGGCGAGGCATATGAGAAGAATTAAATGTATACCAACCCTTTGTCAAACAACTATTTACTCTAAAAGCTTAAGCTGTCAGAGTGTGGTGCATCAATATATATCAAGGGAACTCTGCATGGGAACATACTGACAAGGGTGGAGGGACACTCACACCATAAATAGGCCGGGCTTGATTTCCCGGTCCCTGAGCCGGACCTAATTTTCCTGGTCCCCCGTGGGAGAATAATATTTTAGCGAGGCATATTTGCTGCTCTCGAGATTCAAACATAGGACCTTCCGCTTTGATACCATGTCAAACAACTATTTACTCTAAAAGCTTAAGCTGTCAGAGTGTAGTGTATCAATGTATATCAAGGGATTTCATGACTTCAAGACCCTTGACCACTGATTATGATACTATGAGACGATAGAGAGAGGAATTCCATGTTGATAAATTCCTCTCTGAATTTTGTCCCGAGTTTGAGCCTGTCCGAGCCTAGATTCTTGGAGGTAGCAAGATCCCCTCTATTACTAAGACATTTGCTCACATTCAGTGTGCAGTTAGCATACAAAGTTTGTCTCCATCAGATCGTTCGAACCTTGTTTCTCCATCTAGCAAAGGTGATGGCGAAAATCAAGGTCATGGACATGGTGACTAGTTTGGTGGCAGAGATTCAAGGGGAGGAAGACATAATTGGGGAAGTCGCAGTATAGATTTCATTAGTAGCCGCAGTCGTGGTCAAGATAACCAAAAGTGCACTGGTCTTAGTAACCACAAAATTAATACATGTTGGGATCTTGTAGGGTAACCAGCTTGGGCAAATCAAGTTCATTCTTCTTATGGTAGCACCGATGGTTATACTCATAAGCCTATTCCTTCCGTTTACGAGTCGAGTACCTCATGTGAGATAGTTACTTTATCCAAGGAGGAATATGCTAGACTTCTGAAGAATCGTTCCACTCACGTTATCCTCAATAACTTTTGCTTGATAACTTTTGCTTAGTCAGGTACAATATGTCTTACGTCAAGTGATGGTACTCCCTGGGCCATTGATTCATGTGCTTCTAATCACATAATTGGTAAACAAAATACATTGTCTCAGTTAGTTAAATCATCATCTATTTCTTCTATTACATTAGAAGATGGTACATCAACATGTGTTTGGGTTGGGTATTGCCTGCCTTACCCCACCACTATCAATAACATCAGTACTTTACATTTCTAAATTTCCTTTAAGTTTATTATCGGTGAGTAAACTGACCTAGTCTCTAAATTGTTTTGTCACATCCTATCCCTCTTATTGTTAATATCAAGATATAAAGATGGGGAGGATGATTGGTGGGTGGCGTGAAGCGAATGGACTCTACTATCTTTATTGTGGACTAACTGGAGTTGCTATGCAAGCATAAGCCTCTCTGCATCAGTGGCATTCCAAGCTTGCTTATCTGTCTTTGAGTAGTTTGAAAAGTCTAGTCACGTCATTGTCTTTTTTCAAAAGGCAATCATTTATTTATTAACAAGTTATTTACAAAAAATTGCAAAGCTAACCAGGAACCTGGAAAAAGGAAAATATGATCCATAATGTTTACAAAGACAGCCCACTCTTGGACCAATAGCCTAACCCAAATGAAACAAGTTGATGCAGGGACATGTGATGGCCTAACCCTAGAATATGCATGTATCATATGGATGATGAGATTCAAATAAATAAATTAATCAACCAATTGTTTTTTAATCAAAGGGATTAGGCAAATCTCAACACAGAGATAAGATCATTCCATCAGGATCATGCCCCTTAGCATAAAATCACATAAACAGCAAAAAGGAGGGGACATAAGGATATGAGGATATCCTAGATCTAGCATAAGCCAGTCGACGGTCAAGTTTGGATTTGATTCTACTTACTAGTTATCCCTCTTTTCCGTTTAAATCAAAATGGAATGTCCAAAAGAACGAAAGGGATGAAGGGAGGATTCGAGATGAAGAAACTACGGGTCCTTTGTCATCAAAAGAAAAAAATGTGGATTTCTTACCCTTTCGTACACCTCGAAGATCTAGGAAGAAGGAAACCTGAAACCGAGGTAGAATCCTCAACACTCAAGAGTCAATCCTGAAACCCTAACCTCTTGATAAAAGAGAAGAAAAGATACGAATTTCTTTTCATTCAATAATAATAAAATGGGGTTTCTCACAATGTATATATAACCCATGGAAAAAGTAAACATGCATTAAAGCCCCTGAAAACAAGAAAAATAACAAAAAATAAAAAAGTGCACTAAAGCCCCTGAAAACAAGGAAAATAAAAAAAAATAAAAAAAAGCGCTTAAAACTAAAACACCCATGCGACAGGGTGTGAAGTCTGACCCATGGGCGTGATCAGGGTGCGGTCATGCCGCTCCTGCACTCGTAACGCGTCAGAAAATGGGTCCGATAGACCCAGCGTCCATCCACATCAACTCATCCATTCTGGTACTCTATCGGCAACGCCTCCTACTCTGGTATACTTTAAAGGGTGCACAACTGATGTCCGCATCAATTCTCCCCGGGTGGGAAGAGCTCGCCACTGATGAAAGCGAACTCCTATGTCTATCGAGCAAATTGAGGTCGATGCGCTTCAGGTCTGTCTCTATGATCCAAGAGTTATCTATAATGGGCTTGTTCCTCCATTTGGCTAAGAATTTCTGGAAACAAAGAAAGCGAGTGGAAACCGCCTCGGAGTCCAATATTTCCTCTATCTCGTCTCTTCTCGATGCAGGTGGAAGAGAATGTAAGATGAGTACAAGAAGGTCAGGCTGTGGCTAAGGTCCATATATAGGGGGGGTCTGGGAAGAAACAGGGGAACTAGTAGATAGAGGCAATGTTTTAAATATCGATGATATCGGCCAATATATCTTGTATCCCATCTGTATCATACGAAACACACAAGTAGTGCCGATATATCCTAAATGTTCGATGCGATGACCATTTTCAATTTCCGATCCTTTTTTTTAATTATGTTAAATTAGTGTTAAATGGTTACAAATCCATTGATTCTTAGTGTTTTGCTTGAAAAATTATACAATTGGAGCTTTAATTTCAATATCCATTGGTTCTTCATGTTTTTTTCAAAAATTTCCTTCAGCAGTTGTCAATTGAAACTAATTTTGAAGTATTTAGGACTATTTGATGAAATGATCATCACAAACACTCTAATTTTGAAATTTGAGTGTAGGTGGTCAGATTTGGGGAAAATTAGACAAAATTCAAAATTTCCCTAATTTCTCTCAAATTGCTTGCAACATTGCACTCCAATGATGAAATCAAGCATGTATGAGGGTTGATCTACTGATTTGTTAAGTCCTTGTCAATTTTCGAAAAATAAAAATCATTTTTAATTAAAAATTAATAAAGAAAAAATTATTAAATTATTTCTTTTCGAAATTTCCCTTCAACCAGCTGCCAATTGAGATTAATTTCGAAGTATTTAGGAGTGTTTGATGAAATGATCATCACATACACTTTAAATGTTATGCATTCAATTTGAATATAGTTGCATTAGTTCGGTTAGACAACGCATAGCTTTGGACCCTATACAAGGGAAACCTATTATGTGCACTACTTTTTTGAGATGTTATAATTTAAAAGTGTGTATCGAGGTCTTTTTTTAACAATCCCTGAAGTTTCATTGAAAAATTCGACCATTTTCCCAATGTTTCCCCATGTTTCCCAAAAAGTGAGATAAATTATCCGATATAAACGATGTATCCCGTGCGATAAACAATACGTATCTATATCCCAAGGATGCAATATGTAACGCGATACCGATATTTCAAACACTGGATAGAGGTAATGGCTCGTGAAAGGGAACTAGATCTTCCACATTTAATGTGGAGTTAATGCCCATGGTAGCAGGAATATCAACAACATAAGCATCAGACCCCAACCTTTTCAAAATTTTATGTGGGCCTAGGCTACGGGCATAAAGCTTCTTCATGGATCGAAGTGAAAACCGATCAGGCCTAATACGAACCATGACGTCATCTCCAAGTTGAAATTCCCTAAATCTCTTGTGAGTGTCAGCAAAAAGTTTATAATGTTCATTACTTAAATTAATCTTCCTCCTGATCTTACTATGTAATGCATGTATTTGTTGGGCGAAAGACTCTCCTAACTCTGAAGGACATTGTGGAGTAGCCATGGGGCTCGGGGTCTAAGATCTAAAACAATTTCGAACGGGCTCATTCTTGTGGACCTGTTCACTGAAAAATTATACACGAACTCTGTTGTGGGAAGAACAGTGTCCCAGGTCCTGTGGTGGTCTCCAACCAGAATCTCAACAAACTCCCTAGGCTACGGTTCACTACCTCTATTTGACCATCCGACTGAGGATGATATGTTGAAGAAAACCGGTGCCTCGAACCCAAAAGATGCTAGAGAGTCTTCCAAAAATAACTAGTGAACCTAGTATCTTTGTCAGATACGATGGATCTAGGTACTCCATGAAGTCGCACAACCTCCTAAAAGAATAATTTAGCAACATGGGAGGCATCTGAGGTCTTATAACAGGATAGGAAATGGGCCATCTTAGAAAATCGATCAACAACCACGAGTATGGAATCATGCTTACGAATAGTCAAGCCCAAGCACGAAGTTCATACTGACATCTTGCCACGAGGCATGTGGAACTGGCAAAGAAGTAAATAAACCTGTATTTTGTTTCCTCTACTTCGCTAGTTGACATGTCCAACATTGCCCTACATTCTTAGCCATATCTCGCTAGAAATTAGGCCAATAGAAACAATCAGACACAAGGGCAACTATTTTATCTCGACCAAAGTGACCTCCCATCCCTCTAGCATGCAGCTCCCAAACTAGAAAATCGCGGAGGGATATGCATGGGATACAAAGCTTGTCCCTTCTAAAAAGATATCCATCTGTAAGGACGAACTCCGCACTCCTCGAGGGCGGGTCACTAGACAATGATGCATATATGATCCCAAAATCAGGACAAATTGAGTACTCACCCTTGAGTTGCTCAAAGCTTGTTACTTCAATACTCATGGATCGCAACGTCATTAAACAACGGCTAAGCACGTCAACAACCTTATTCTCTTTTTCGACCTTGTGCTTAATCACAAATGTGTACTCTTGAAGAAACTATGCCCACTTGGCATGCCTAGGGCTCAACTTCTTTTGAGAGCTCAAATATTTCAGGGCCTCATGATCAGAGAACATGACGAATTCTTGTGGTAATAAACAATGCCATCAATGGCGCAATGATTGCACAACCGCATAGAACTCCTTGTCATAAGTGGAGTAGCGTTGTTTAGCTTCGTTCAACTTCTCATTGAAAAAGGCCATGGGATGTCCCTCTTGGCTTAACACTCTGCCTATGGCAATTCCTGATGTGTCACATGCTACCTCAAAGACTTTGGTGAAGTCAGGTAGACGCATGACTGGCGCTTCCGTCATCTTCTTCTTAATTTCTGAGAAAGCTCGTGCCACAGCTTTAGTCCATTGAAACTCCCCTTTTCGTTTGCAATCTGTGATGGGAGCCATAATCGAGCTAAATCCACAGATGAACCGCCAATAGAATGTAGCTAGGCCATGAAAGCTTCGCACATCATGTATGGTACGCAGCTCAGGCCAATTGACAATGGCCTTGACTTTCTCGGGGTCTGCAAACATACCCCCAGGAAGGTAACTCAGGAGGTCAAGAAGGAACACTTCTTGAGGTTCGCATAGAGCTTTTCTGTGCACAAGGCATTGCAGACATGCCTTAAGTGCTTGATGTGCTGGCCAAGAGACGTACTATAGATGAGGATATCATCTAAGTACACAACTAAAAACTTGCCCATAAAGGGTTGCAGCACCTAGGTCATCACCCTCATAAACGTACTTGGGGCATTGGTTAACCCAGAGGGCATAACCAACCACTCGTACAACTCGCCCTTCGTCTTGAAGGCAATCTTCCATTCATCTCTCGGGCGAACACGAATTTGGTGATAGCCACTCTTGAGGCTAATTTTTGAAAAGATAGTAGAGGTGGCCATCATGTCAAGCATGTCATCAAGCCTCGGGATGGGAAACCGATACTTGACAGTGATCTTATTTATGGCTCTACCATCAATACACATGTGCCACGTGCCGTCTTTCTTGAGCGTTAAAAGCGCAGGCACGGCGCACGGGCTCAGACTCTCACGAATGAATCCCTTTTTCAGCAATTCATTCACTTGCCTCTTCAACTCGACATGATCGGTGGGGTTCATTCTATAATGAGGGTCGTTTAGTAGGGTCGCCCCTAGGACGAGATCTATCGCATGCTAAATGTCTGGCATCGGTGGAAGCTTGTCTGGAAGGTACTCCTCTAGGATCGGACGAGCCTCTTGGGGTATCCCCATAGCAACCTCGGGTGTACTCTCCCTAGCCAGTAGGCCATACACCATAGTCCCCCCTTCGTCTCTCTCTCAAACTCCTTAGCATTTATAGTTTGGAGAGACTTCAATTGAGGCGCCCTTTGACTCTTAGGACCGCCTAGGGACACAACATCTTTCGCTCAGGTTGACGATTTGGGAGGGAGCGGGGTCAAGACAAGCTTCTTTCCTTCATGCTTAAATATACAATTATTCATACGCCCGACTATTATGACATCTTTGTCATAGAGCCATGGCCTTCCCAAGATGATATGACCAACGTCCATCGTGACCACATCACACCACAACTTGTCCTCATGTGGTCCAAACTCAATCGAAACAAGGCATCGCTAGGTCACAAGGAGGGATGTCGCATCCACCCAAGAAACTCTATATGAGTTGGGGTGAGGGACTGGCTTCAACCCCAGGTGACTTAAAGTAACTGGGCAAATTACATTCTCACAACTCCCGTTATCTATGATCACCTTGTAGCTCTTTTATCCGCACTTGGTATAAGAGTGGAAAATGGAGGTTCTGCATCAATCTTTGCTTTCATTCATCTGGGTCAAGGTGCACCTCACCACTGCAAGTGGGGTAATCTCTACAGTATCATCCTCGGCATCACTAGCTGGTTCAAGTAAGGGGATAATGATCTCTTCATCATCCTGGTCACTATCAACTTTATCCGTCACTTCTTCTGTGGAGTGTTCGAAAACAAAGGCAATGCGTCCACCCTTATTTGAACACTCGGCAATGATGTGACCCATGCCACCACAGCGATAACACTACCCTAGAATCACGGGCCTAGTACTTGGTCCAGCCATATTGTTACTTTGATTTCTGTTGGCTGGCTAGGTACCAGGTTGAGCTTTGGGTTGAATTTTGACCAAGGGTCTCGCTCCTTGCGGAGCTACTCTAGGCATGGTAGGTCAAAAATCAATCTCCCTCACATTGGATTGGCATGCACAGGGCTCTAGTTCTTGCACCACCTGGTAAGCATGTTCCAGACTGATGACCATGTGAAGCATGAGCTCCCACTAAAGCTCAGGCCTGACAACCATACGGAAACGAGAGAAAACCACAGCAGGGTCATCCACATCACACCTCATCATATATTCATCGAACTTGGAGATGTATTCCGTCACCGTCATGGATCCTTAGCGCAAAATGTGTCATTGATCCAACAGCCTCTACCTGTAAGAAAGGGGAACATACTTCTCTCGCAACAACTCTTTCATCTCAATCCAAAAGAGAACTGGCCCCTCTCCATATCGCTCACAGTGATGCTCCATATTTCCCCAATATAGTTTTGCCTGGCCCACCAATTTCATCTTGGTGAACCTAACCCGTCGTGGGTCTGGCAGACCGTGCCACTCAAAGTGGTCCATGTCTACTAACCAGTCGGAAAAAACTTTAGGGTCCAATCTCCCATCAAAACTTGGGGGGTGTCAACCTTGATACCCTTCATGACCCTAGCGAAAGGATCCTCGTGCTCATGGTATCTCTGAGGTTGCTGAGGAAGCACCCCACCATAGCCCTCGTATTGGGCGGAAAGAACAGGATCATGATTGTGTATGGATGGTAATGGATATACCCCATCGTGTTTGTTGCTAGGCCCACGGGCCTGGCTTGCGCCCAAACCATCCCTAGGCGGATCAAGGCCCATAACTTGGGACTGATTGACAACCCCAGTGTCGGGGGTCGCCTGGGCACTACCTACAATGGTGGTTGGAGTATCAGCCTCTAAGCACATAACTATCTCCTCTAGACGCATGAACTTACCATCCTGATGCACAAATTGCTACGCGATACCATCCCTCAAGGTTCAAAACTGTTGATCCATTCTCTTAAGTAGGCCCTCCATAGCCTTGGCAAATTGATCAAAGTCCATAGTGTAATGGAGACCAAATCCACGACCAGTGCGCGTGGGCATACACCAAGAATGACAAGTAATGATACCAATGCAATACAACTACCCTATATGGCCTAGATCTATACGTATACTCAACAAAAACTAGGAAAATGGATAACTAAACTCAACAAAATATGCCCCTTTCAATAAACTGACTTACGCCAAAACCTGGCTCTGATACCAAAACTGATGCAGGGACATGTGATGGCCTAACCCTAGATGCATTTATCATATGGATGATGAGATTCAAGTAAATAAATTAATAAACCAACTATTTTTTTAATCAAATGGATTAGGCAAATCTCAACACAGAGGTGAGATCATTCAATAAGGATCATGCCCCTTAGTATAAAATCACATAAACAGTAAAAAGGAGAGGACCTAGAGATATGAGGATATCCCGAATCTAGCATAAGTTAGTCCACGATTAAGTTTGGATCTGATTTTACTGATTAGTTATCCCTCTTTTCGATTTAAATCAAAATGGAATGTCCGAAAGAACGAAAGGGATGAAGAAGGGAGGATTCGAGATGAAGAAACTACGAGTCTTTTGTCATCAAAAGAAAAGAAGGCGAATTTCTTACCCTTTCCTACACCTCGAAGCTTTGGGAAGAATGAAACCTGAAACTAGGGTAGAATCCTCAACACCCAAGGGCCAATCCTGAAACCCTAACCTCTTGATAAAAGAGGAAGAAAATATACGAATTTTTATTCATTCAATAATAATAATAATATAGGGTTTCTCACAATGTATATATAAACCATGGAAAAAGTAAAAATGCACTAAAGCCCCTGAAAACAAGAAAAATAACCAAAAAAAAAGTGCACTAAAGCCCCTTAAAATAAGGAAAAGAACAAAAAAAAAAAACATAAAACTAAAACACCCATGCGGCAGGATGTGAAATCCAACCCATGGGCCTGTGGTCAGGGTACGGTCATGCGTCTCCTACACTCGTAGCACATCAGAAAATGGGTCCAATGGACCAAGCGTCCATCCACATCAACTCATCCGCTCCGGTACTCTATCAGCGACGCCTCCTCCTCTGGTACACTCTAAAGGGTTCACCACTGATATCCGCATTACAAGTTGACACTAAACCTGATGAGGACATCACACGCACGCACGCCGCCCCCCTACACACGTACTTACGAGGGAGGGCCCCACCGTCGATCTGGCTCAATGACGACGTCCAGGGAGGGCCTCCTAGTTAGAAGACGGAGTTTTCATTCAAAGAGTGGGCCCGATAGTCAAGAAAAGTCCATCATGAGATCTCATGATTGTGGCCCACTAGTCGAATTGATTTCATATTTTAAGTTTTGCTTATTGTTATTATTTAGAACATTATGAACGCTTTAGATTTCTTTGTTTGGTTTTTATTTTAGTTTACTTCATCGCCAAGAAAGAGGTTGCGCACATGGCGCGAATTTAGGGGTATAGGGTTTTCCCTACAAATAGGCACCCCTTGTAGTTCTTTTGATTCATTGAAATTGAATAAAAATTCCTCCGTGGTTTTTCTGCTCTCTAAGTTTCTGAGTTGTGGAAAAATTAAAGTGGGTGCGAAGCCCTCCCTTTTCGAAGGGCTGAGATTAAAGTGAGTGCGAAGCCCTCCCTTTTCGAAGGGTTAACTACCGTGGTGCGAAGCCACGTTTATCCTCATCCGCCCCTCCATCTTATTTCATCCTTCCCACAACCATCTTCGTGCCCAATCCGTTTGTTTTGCAGCTATTCATCCCTCCACAACCAATTTTCAGAATCTGGCCCTGCAGGAGGGCTGAAACTTTGACGGAGCACCACGCCCAGACCACAGCCCGAATCGACGTGAAATTTGGAAGTTTTGCAGCCTCAGCCTGGCCAACCAGGGCCAAGAAGCCAATTTGGGAAGGCAGGCCTTCATCGCACGTGCGGCCAGCTCATCTGCGCACGGCGTTAACCCTGGGGCAGCGTCTGCACACAGGAGCTATTTCTAGGTCAGGTTTTCCTCTTGTTTTCTTCTTTTCATCCCTAATTTTATAAACCCTAACCTTTGACCTAAATCCCCAATTTCTATCTCTTTTCTCACCCTAGGGTTCCTTGATTTGAAATTGGTGAATTCCTTGGATTAAGGATTGATTGTCATGCGTGTGGATGATTTCTATTTCCCTCTGAGTATTGTTTAGTTCATAATTTTTATTGATCCAGCCCTAACGTGTGTAGGCCTGGACCCTCATAGATTCCCCTCAATTGAATATTTGGACTTTTGTGTGGGATATGGAATTTGTATAATTGTTTATGAACTATGTGATCTTAAATCTGAAATCTTGCACATCATATCTGAATTTCATGTCCTGCATCAAAACCTCTTTGATTTCTAAAGCAACGCTTGTTTCTTTCTTCCCAAAGTGACCATATTCTTGCTATTAAGGCCATTCTCCACATAGTTTTGCCTTTTTTGCCTATCCGTCCCCCATTTTAGGCAAGGAGGAAAGCCCCTTAGAACTAGGGACCACCCACGATGCACAAGAAAAGAGAAAATACCACCCCATAACTTCGGTGAAAAAGAGGAGCAATGAAGAAAGAAGCAGTCCACAAATTCCTTAGCATTCATACACATGATGCATATGTTTATGAGTGGCAATTTCCTTCAACGAAGATTATCAATTGTTAGGACTTTGTTGTTTCCAACTAACAAGGCCAAAGCTTCAAATATGGGAGGAGACTCATAATGCCATATGTGTGATTGGATGAGGATAAAGGATGAAAGTTCTTTCATTTGGTGGGCCCATGCTTGGATTAGATGTATAGAGTATGCTTATAATGGCATCGAAATGCACAAAAGTATCATTGTCATTATGGCGCATTTTAGTGCTTAGAAGTAGACCATGTAAATCGGCCAATGTTAAGGGGGTCTGCCTTGCCCAAACCAAGGCAACCGTCCCATCATATTTTGTCTCGAGTCCATTGAGAATTAGGGTGACGAGATCTTACTCATCCACTAATGTACCGACCATGAATAGATTGTCCATGGTTGATGTGATCTTTTTAATATAGTCAATGATGGACAATGTGCCACGCCGACTTGTTTGTAGTTGGCATTTGAGTTGCATTACTCGACATCGACATTGAGATGCAAACCACTTCTCGAGGGATAACCATATTGTAGACACCCAACCCAAAACAAGAACAAACTACTCTTTAACCTTCAAATAGGCTTCGATAAAACTGTCTTTAGGCAACTCAAGAATCATTAAATGACCATACAAGTCAACTGGGAAGCATCGTTGGCACCAAAGTGGCAGATCGAAGACCTGATCGATCCAATCCTGGACAAACTACTTGGACCTTCCGAAAATTCAGAACACGTGCTATTCCAATAAAACCACCTCCCGCCAATCCAAAAGGCCTTAAATTCCATATGGTTCAGATGGAAAAGGTCCTTAGCACAACCCGAAAATGATTGGCAGACAAGTTTGGCGGGCCCACATCTCAATTAAATCAGATATCAACCAATTGTTTGGGTTATCTGGAAACCTTAGCACACGCAACTTTCATAAAGCCACATTTGGTCGACCCAAAGACATTGAAAATCCAAATGGGTCAAATAGAAAGGGTCCCTAGCACTTCCCAAAAATAACCATCAGACACAATCAACGGACGCCAAATCTAGCAAAGATTATATCTCAAACACTCATCTAAACTTCCCAAAACTTCAAAAACCCACTATGCATGACCACACTTATGCAGAAAAAAGGACAAAACGGACCTTAGGCCATCCAAGAGCCGACGAAAAGAAAAGCTCTTTTGTGATTGTTGATATCACTTGACAGTCGTCAGAGTAGCAATCACAAACGTAGGTATTAAAAAACAAACGTTGTTCATCCAAGGGCCTATGATGTGGTTTTCTTAAGAGACTCGGCAAAGAGCCCCTAAGACAAAGGGAGAGAATAGGGAGAGAAGTAGAGGGTGCAATGGAAGCAAGGAGAGAGTTCAGAGAGAAGGTTCAAGTCAATCATAAGGCCCGTTGATGACCCGTCCAAGGTTTTGCCTGTCTGAAAAGTTCCCAACAATAACGCCATGCTGGCCAACCTATGAGACCAAAAAAAAAAAAAAAAAAAAGCCTAGTAGAGAAGCCACTGAAGCCAAGAGAATAGTTGAAATCGGGGACATCAAACCATCCATTTGCAACAAAAGGGCGTCTAGTCACCCATTTCTCTTCTCACATCTCAACTAAGATCGCATTACACCCCACATGTCTAGCAACAGTCATCTTTATTTTATGACTACTATTATTCTTTCTTGCTTTTCTTTACTTTATTTGCCTACCCAAAGACTCTGGTTCTGTGCAGTAAGGCTAGGACTACATTTTTATTTTATTTATGCCTATCCGGAGTCTGTGACTGCGTGAAGTAAGGCCAATTTTGCATTCATCTTTACTCCTACATTTTATTTTCCTTTAGCTTACCCGGAGCCATTTGGCTCTACGAAGTAAGGCTAGATAGTTCCTTTTTCCATTTCTTACCTATCTGCCTGGCCCTGGGGGTAATATGAAACGTAGTCAGATGTCGTAATGCTGAAATTTTGTCGAATCCCCCAAAAATCAAAATATCCCATAAAGTAGAGATCACACTTCATGCGAGTGCAAATGGGTGTAACCTCTTCCCTTTCCATCATCGAGGCCCTTGCTTGGAATCTACAATCACAAACCAACCAACGGAGTAATTCGACTTGGGGAATCTTGTGTCCCCCAACCCAAAAGTGATTCTACGGCTTCTAGCAAACCGTAGGTTTTGAGCTTCATTGGCGTATTGGCTAGTGGTGACTCCAATAAAACATATCCCATCCGAGTTAACACTAAACCCCAATTGTATAGTGGAAAGACGATAGTGAGAGCGACCGCTCGTGGCAGGAGCATTCACAGAACTGGCGACTCCACTAGGGATTTCTAGCTAGCTACTAGCCAAGGCCCAACTCGAAACACAAGATTTTACGATTTTTAAGGGGGTTTCATAATTTCAATGTACTATGTTTCCAATATAATGTTCATCCTACTTACTTTCCACATTTACTTTCCTGCACTTCATTGAATACCGGTCCTATTTACTTTCTACGCCGCACTTTCTGTCATTCCATTGATTATTGGTCTCTTGCTAACTCACTAACTCACTAACAGTCCAGTGTATAATGTAGGCTGGTCAATTTACTTTCCTGCACTTACATTCTGGTATTCCAGTATATATCGAACCCATTTACTTTCCTACACTCACACTGTCATCCCAATATATACTAGTCCCCTTTACTTCCATGCCATCTACATTCAGCATTCTAATTTGCAATTAGCAAAATCCGAACAAAAAATCAAAAAATCAGAAAAAGAAAAGCCAAAAAGGGGGTAAAGAAAAGACGAAAGCAAATCAATGAATAGAAAGTACAACGCCATTATCACCATTGGGCCCAAAAATCGTCTATGGGCTCACTGCTCCGCCTACCAAAGCATCATCCCTACTAGCACGCAAGCCGCCATGTCCATTCAGGGAGATTTTCCTGATTCCTCATCACCCCCATGATCACCGAGATTCCTAACCACTCAACACCATAGTTTCATCAACGAGACAATGACCGACATGGTCATCAACCTAAAGAGGCTCAAAGACCCCATGGCTTGCTTTCTCCAAGTTGGGGCCACACCTTCAATTCAGTGCGCACCGATACGACAACATAGCACTCGTGTCGGTCCATCCAATCCAACCATGCACACAGTAAACCAATTCGAACTAGCTCCTAACATGAGCCATTGGCAGGTCTTCGCAAATACCCCCGACGGGAGCCAGATTTGCGTCCAATTTCTTCTTCTTAACAGGAGACAATCATTGTTGCAACAGGCAAATTCCCATCAATTCCAACAACCTTCCCCTAACGAGAACCTTTTTCAATTCCAGCGAGAGCATCTCAATCGACCTTAGCATTTACCTTCCAGTCAAGCACAACATTTATTTTCCAGTCAATCGCGACATCAACATCTCAATCAACCTCAACATTTACTTTCCATTCATGTATATTCCAATAACCATCTCGACAAAATCCCTTCAACACGGATTATAGAAATGTTGAGGAAATCAACCGCTATGAAGAAGAGGCAAATTGTATAATGCAAGGGGCATAGCCCTCTCCACCTGAACCCTCCAAATTTGATAGACTTCAGGAGGACTTTGATGGACCACTTAGGGCCATGAGAAGCGAGATCTAAAAACAACATGGGGTGAATTTCCCATCCACCAAGTTCAGGTACCATTGTCCCCTACCAAATGCCAAGGTGCCTCAAAATATTGAGGTAACTAAGTTTAAACAATACGATGGAACAAGTCCCACAGCTCGCTTAAAAGCTTTTTGTAGCGAGCTTGATGCCATGGCACGCAATGACGGAGCATTGATTCATTTATTTCAAAACTGCCTAAAAGGTGACGTGCTCGATTGGTATACGTCACTCGATTACCACCACATCAAAACCTAGGAAAAAATTTCCCAGGCCTTCGTAGATCGCTTTACGTACAATCTAAAAGCAGCACTCTAAAGGGCAGATCTTGCAACCCTCAGATAGAGAAACGACGAGTCTCCGTCAACTTAAGTTGGAAGATGGCCAGCTACGACCACCATAATGAAAACACCTATCTACGACGACGAAATCATTCATTCGGTGAATCCAAATATATCAGGCTACCTGATCCTATACCCATACGCAAATTTCACACAACTAATCCACACGGGAAAATAAGTATAAGCTAGAAAAGGAGCTAGAACAATCTCTCCTTGGTCTCACCAGTCCACCCCCGCACGAAAAACCATATTCGAAGAAAAATCTAATGGGTATGGGACCAGAAACAGGAACACAATCACCCTTATCCAACGAAAGTTGATAATCTTGTCGCCTCTGCCCAAGGCACACATTCGCCCCTCAACAGGGATAGTAGCAACTAGAGCCTCAATAGCAACAACCCAAATGCAACCCGCAATACTCAAACCAAAATAGGCAAGCGAGTGTAGCCCAAGAGCCCAAGCAGTTTACTCCCTTAGCCCATTCATACATTGATATCTTGGCCAAGTTAACCCAAAGGCAATTCTTACCCTACCACAACCTAGGCCTCCTACAAACCTTATGCTGCCAAACTACAACAAAACTGAGTATTGCACATTCCACCAAGCCAAGGGTCAAACAATGGAATGTTGTCTCTCTGAAACACGCAGTCCAAAACTTAATTGACAAAAAGAAAATCATGATTGCAGCCCCTGACGCAACTGCCAACAACAACATACTCCAAAACCCTCTGCCACGAGATCAAGCAAGTCTCGGTACATAGAGCAACCCCACCGTCAATATTATCCAAGGAGAATCCTCCCATCCATTCTAGTCTATTCGGGCCATGAATTACAATCAAGAGTTTCCTCCACTCGTCTTGCAAGGGGCACGATCCCCTCCAGTGCTAGTCCTTTAGGGGAAGGCCCTTGAATGCAGCTACAATCCAGCTCCCCATCACAATCAATCATGGAACCAGCCATTGGTTCTTCAAGGGAAGGCCTTCGAACCCCACTACAATTCAGCTCCTAGCCAGTCATGAAACCAACCATTGGTTCTTCTAGGGAAGGCCCCTGAATCCAGTCACAATCCTGCTCCCAATCATCAATGGAGCCACCAATTGTTGGTCCTCCAAAGGAGGAGTCCTTAGCCGTCTCACAATACAAGACGTAGACCCATCCACCAGTAGTCCTACAAGGAAAGAATCCCTCCCCATTCTTCCTGCCACACATGCTTGCCAAGGTAAGAATCAACCTTGGCCATGCAACCACTACACTAGAGAACCCATCCTCCAAGCCACCAATTCTCATGGGGCAAGCCCAGCTAGTCATCCCGGCCTACTTGCTTCCACCTCTTTCGACCCCCCATCTCCAATATCCCAACCTCCTCTGGTTCTTCAAGGACGGCCAATTCCCGTCTTCGATAGCAAGGCAGTCCCTTAGAACTACCATGAATGTGTCAAGGTAGGCAACATGAACCTAATAGGCGATACTTCCAAAGAGATATGCCCAAGGGAGATCCCAAGGGTCCTTTGGCGAAGTTTGTCTCCAAGACTGAAGTTGCCTACGATGTGGCAACACTGTTGAAGACAATTCCCAGACAAATCTTCGTTTAGGAAACTCCTCTACTCGTCACAAACCTGTCGCGAGATATTCGTAAAAACTTTGAATGACACACATATCTCTTGGAAAGCACCGCCTAAAACTGTCGCACGCATGATTGGATAGCTCCTCACACCACAAGCAATCACCTTTTCAAACGAGGAGCTCATGCCCAAAGGTCATGACCACAAAAAACCATTAAACATAACCGTTTGTCATAAGAATTTCAAGATTCCGCTCGTAATCATTAACAAAAGGTTCAAGCTTAAATTTCTGCCCACTGTGAACTGCCAAGTATATAGGAACAGAATCGTGCATGTTCAAGCCAAGCAATATGAACGTAAGGGCATTTGACAACTCATGAAGACTGGTTGAGGGAGAGATTGACATCGAGCTTCAAATCGGTCCAAGCACATCCACCATTACCTTCCAAGTCCTGGACATCCCGTCCTCGTTAAATCTTCTCCTCGACCACCCATGGCTACCCAAAGTCATGGCCATACTTTCGACTCTTCACCAAAGAGTCAAGTATGTCCACGGACAAAGTACTCTCCATCCTCGGACAAAGTACTCTCCATCCTCGTTGATCCATAATAAAATTTTCCTGCAAAAGCAGTCCATCTGGGAGAACGAGACATCCGGGTCATTGACGTACGGCACCACGAGAGGGACACGCTATTCCAACTCGAGATTGTAAACCATGTACCAACAGAATGTCCCCTCGAATCCAATCATATCTTCACTCCAACTGAGCATCAAATCCTAAACTACCAACGCGAACATCAAGACTCTGTTGTATTTGATGTCTTAAATCTAGTCAAATACAAGGCCTGTCGATGCCATCAATAGACTATTCGATGTCACCTTCGATGGCATCGAACAGTGCTCAATCCCATCGAGATTTTTCGGTTTTTCTCCAATTGGTCACTGGATTATAGGGGCATTCTTTCGATGTCATCGGAGGGTGTTCGATGGCACCTTCGATGCCATCAAACATGGCTCGATGCAATCAAGAATTTCCGGAAAATCACGTTTTGTCTCTTGACAGTTGAGGTGTTATTTCGATGCCATCGAAGGATTAGTTTCGATGACAACGAAGACCGTTCGATGCCATTGACGGTATCCGCGAGAATTTTCACAGAGTTGCAATTTTTCAAGATTTGTTTCCAATTTTGTTTGGGATTCTTCCATAGCTTATAAATATGGGTGTAAACAAGATTAGGAGGTATTCCTAGGGTTTTTAATTCGTCCAAGGGTTTCAAAGGGTGTAGCAAAGGTGGGATTCGAGGTTGTTTGAATCGGTTAATCTCTTTCTCCTTGTAATTTCTGCTTTCATAGTGATCACATGTCGCTTTGTGCCATGGTTTTTTTCCAGCAAGGGTTTTTCCACGTTAAATCGTTTTGTTATCTTTTTGTTTGCTTGGTGCGATTGGGTTACTCCTAGATTCATCTCTGTGTGCTTCTATGGTCCCCCAACAGACTCCACCAAGGTCATCGAGGTTAGAGAAATGATGGGTAAGACGGTTAGAATACGAGTCTCCCTTAAATGACGAACCCAAGGAGCGAGGCCCCAAGAAGAGGTGGGACCATCGGGAAGAAGGCAATCCATTCCCTTAGGCACCCATCAAATTTGTTAGTGTTGGGATCATCTATCAAGACGGCAAACCGGACTCCACCCAGACAATGCCATGCACAAGCTCACCCTCACCGAGTTGCCCAAGGGACATCCAAGCAAGGGATAAGAATTGCCCACATCAATTGGACTTTGTCCAGGTCTCACCAGAACTGCTGCCACCCGAGGTATTCAAAGGCCCCGGAGACGATCCGGCCCCAGATTCATCATGATGGTTGGGCACAACAGTGCAGAACCCCCTCTAACTTTCTAAGGCTCTTGCCTCTCGGAGGGAGTGCAGGGCAAAACTGGTTCATTGTCCCCTTGACAGTGGAATCCACTAGCCAACTGCCTAACAACGCCAACTTAATAAGAAAAAAAAAATGACGTAAATAGGACTTAGCACCCCGAACCGAATTAGGGCAACCATTAGTTCGCGGTGCCATCTTGCTCGATGTCCAACAAATTTAAAAACCAAAAGACAAAAAAAAAAAAAAAAAATGCACAAAATTCGAAAACATCTAAAAATTCAAAAATTCTCAAAATCATCTCCAATTTTCCAAAATCCAAAAAATCAAGAAAATGTTTCAAAAAATTCAAGCAATAAGGTGCCAAACCTGTATGATGAGCCGCATGAGTTCGAAGTCAACATTTACGAATTCAATCTAGAGTTACACTTCGAGCTCATGTGTTTAAAAGAGGTCGAGGACATGGGAAATGACGATCTGACTCCCGAACTTGAGAATCCCCACAATAAGTTCGATTCAAAAGCTAACGTTGTTCCTAATGACTTTGAGACGATAAACCTGGGACTTCCAAAATCCCTAGGGAAGTACGTATTGGAAAGTTCCTATCCCCTAAAGATAGGCAGAGGATGATTGAGTTCTTGAAACGACGATTGTAAAACTTTACATTTTTCTACAAAAACACACCTAGGCTCAGCGAAGATGTAGGTGTACACTATCTGTCAAAGCCAAAGATCAAGCCAACAAGCAGAAGTTGAGAAGAATATGAGCCGAATGGATTCTAAAAATTCAAAAAGAGGTTATCAAGCAATACAACACGGGCTTTTGGTGGCATCCAACTACCCAGAATGGCTCGTGAACACCATCTCAGTTACAAAGAATGACGGCAAACTGCGAATATGCATCAATTGTCGCAACCTCAATAAAGCCAGCCTAAAGGACGACTTCTCGCTGCCACAAATCAATACTCTGGTTGTTAACACGACAGGACAAGATTTTTTCCCTCATGGACAACTTCTCTGGCTATAATCAAATCAAAATGGTCGTGGAAGACCGTGAAAAGTACACCATCACATCGAGGAACCTTTTACTAACGAGTCATGCCATTCAGGTTGAAAAATGGAGCTACACACCAGCAAGTCATGACAGCACTCTTCCACGACATGATGAACAAGGAACTCGAAGATTATGCAAATGATATAATTGTCAAATCTCAAAGAATTGAGGAGCACTACAGCAATCTTGAGCACCTCTTCGACATATTGGAAAGCTCCACCCCAACCAGCAAAAAATGTGTTTTTTGTGTGGCCAGGGGCAAATTGCTCTATTTTATTATCAGTGAGGATGGCATCCGAGTGGACGAATAAAAAACACAAAGGCAATTATTGAAATGCTACCTCCAAAAACCAAGAACGAAATTTGTAGCTTCCTAGGCCGGATCCAGTACATCAGCCGCTTCATCGCCCAGCTAACGCCCATTTGTGATCCCATTTTTAAGCTGCTCCCAAAAAAAAAAAAAAAACTACTCACCAAAAGAATGGAACAAAGACTGTTAAAAGGCCTACCACAAAATCAAAAGTACCCGCTCAATATGCCTATGCTTGAGCCAAATAAAGGAACAGGTTATCTATTACTTGAGCTAAAGATTCACTGACTACGAAACTAGATACTTGACCATCAAAAAGACCTGCCTTGCCCTCTATGGGCCACTCAATGTCTCTGTCAATACATGATCGCTTACCCAATCCCCCTGCTCACTCGTATCGATCCGTAGAAGTATCTGTTTGAAAATCTAGCATAGACAGGAAGAATCGCCAAGTGGCAGTTGCTGCTTTTTGAGTTAGACATCACCTATTACACCCAGAGGACAGTTAAGGGGCAAGCACTGAAGGATCACCTTGCAACACACTCTGTCAAACTATCAGCCATTGAAGACCTTCCTCCCCAACGAAGACATCCTGCTCATCAAGGAAGGACCAAGCGCAGATGAGTGGACCCTATACTTCGACGGTGCCGCTAGCACTAAGGTGAATGGGGTACGGGCAATCCTTTACTTCCCTAATGACGTCCTAGTTCCTATCTCAAGAAGGCTAGCATTTGGATGCACCAACAACATGACCAAGTATGAAGCATGCATCACTAGCCTGAAAAAGGCCATTATCTTTGGTGTAAAGAAGCTAAGGGCCTTCAGTGACTCCTAACTCATCATCAATCAGATAAATGGTGATTGGAATACGAAAGACGAGAAACTAGTCCCATACCACGTCTACCTCAAAAATCTCATTGACAAATTTGACCAAGTCACCGGTACATACATGTCACTCACCAAGAACCAATTCGTCGATGCGCTAGCCACTCTAACATCTATGTTAGAGATCCCCAAACAAGCAACCCAATGGGAGCTCACAGTTGAGCTTCAAGAAGACCCAATGTTTGGCATGCAAATCAAAGAGGCCAAATTACCACCTAATGGCCACCCTTGGTACACAGATATGAAGAAGTATCTCGAAGTCCAAACGTACCTAAAAGGCATAACACCAATGGACCGCCACACAATTCAACGGCTAGCTACACAGTTCACGATAAACGGTAGCATCTAATACAAGCGGTCCTTCAACTATATCCTACTACATTACATGGATGAGACAGAAGCAATGAAGATCATGTCCGACGTTCACAATGGAGTTTGCGGTCTGCACAAACAGACATATGATTGCCAAAAAGATCCTACGGCTAGGATACTACTAGCTTACTATGGAGTCAGATTGCTGCCAACACGTTATAAAATGCTTCGAATGGCAAGAGGGGCCAAAGGCTAGGCTTGTTGTCCTATTGTGGCCAATTTTGGTGGGACCGAAGGTTGCTGAATTTGTGCAGTTATTTCAGCAACTTGAGACCTCTAAAGTCATTCTAAAGGTGGTCAATTTAGGCTCCTATGGCTTAAGGGGTGATCATTAAATGTTTTACTAATTAGGTTTTAAGATCATCTAGAGGCAGGTTGTTTTGGGTCAAGGGTTAAGGTCACCAAGTCACTTCATCATCGTTCTTTTGCTCATTGATGTTCCAACGTCACTTGTGTCTTCGGTCTTTAGCTTCCGAAGGCTCAACCGATTACATGACGCGTGGACTCACGTGATTGACAAATAAGGTGCATAAAACAATGCACTAATAGGAAGTATAGGCACTATCGTAATGCTACAGATAAGACTCACATAGTATGTGAGTTATGTGGGTATATGGGTTTCGATGGCATTGTGTGACACAAGCAACACCTTGCATATTTACCGAAATCAAATGCAAAAACATGTAACAAAATTACTCCAAAAATTCAAAGGGAAATCATGGAGTATATGGATAAACAATCGAGAAAGATATGTGATAGTGCCCTGCGTCGTGAGGAATATTTGGAACAAGACGCGTAGAAAGATATAAATGTAGTTCATGTAGATGAAGCTAGTCCTACTCTCCCTACTTCAACAGGCCAATCTAGACCACTAATGGCCTTGAAAAGAGCCCGAGGGCATGGGCCCATGGATAGATGGTGTAGACCACACTCCGAGGATGTGGTCAACCAAATGGGTCAAGGCAAAGGGTCAGCTCAAACAACTTTAGAAAATCGGTATGAACAAAAAGATAGGAAGACCACTATTCAATATATTGCTAACTGATTTTACCAAACCGGCATTGCTTTCAATGCAGTTATATTGAAAAGCTTCAAAGTTATAGTTGAGGCTATAGGTCAATTTGGAAATGGGCTTAAACATCCTTCATGCCATGAAATGAGGAAGACGTACCTCAAGGTCAAAGTTGATTATACACAAGCATTGATAGCCGAATATAAGGAATCGTGAAAAACTTATGAGTGTTCACTTATGGTTGATGGATGGACCGATAGATCTGGTCAATCTCTTATTAACTTTCTAGTAAATCGTCCAGCTGGGACAATGTTCATGAAGTTCGTGGATGCATAGGGTCATTCGCATACTGATTAACTTATTAGATAGTGTAGTTGAGGAAATAGGTGAGGAATACTTTATCCAAGTAATTACAAACAACGCCAATGTTGTCATGTGCGATCGCATATGCGCATATATGTGGTGGGATCGCATATGCAGCAGTGGCATATGCGATCACTACACATATGCAATCGTATATTGGCCAACGGTCATATTTCTGACCGTTTTTTGACCTTTTTTTTTTAATCCTGATTTTTTCTCTATAAAAAGGGATTCTAAGCACTCCTACATGCACTCAAAGCTCAAACTCTCTCTCTATTATCTATTTTGCTCTCTTACATATTTCTAAGCACTCTACATCCACTCCTCTCCATCCATATTCCGTATTTCTTTCAACTTTCAAGAATCAAGAATCAAGATTGAGATTGAAGTTTCAATCAAGGAAGGGAACATACATCCACATTCAATAATCAAGATTCAAGAGACATTACTAGTTACTACATCTACAAGACAACCAAGCTCTCCATCTATTGAATTGAACTCTCTTTCTACTTTCTAGTTCAATCAAGGGAACATACACCACTCTCTCTTTCTATCTCTCTATCTCATTTTCTCTTAGAGTTTCATAATATCCAAGTTCTAACTTCTAAGTTTTCTAAGTTCTAACAACTTCTATCATTTTTTTTTAGTTTGTTTGTTACTTTGTTACAAGTTACAAGTTACAACTTACAAACTTACAAGTTTGAAGTTACAACTTACAAGTACAACAAGAATTCAAGATCAATACTCAAGTCGAGGGGCAAAGGTGAAGAGAAGACAACTTAGACAAGAAGTGAAGATTGAAGAATTTGGAAGTTGGAACCTCTTTTAAATTTGTAATTTTAATTTTGTTTGTGTGTAAATCTCTCTCTCTCTCTCCCTCTCTTTGCTACAAGTGTAACTCAACTCTCTCTCTTTCTCATTTTCTTTTCCCTCTTCTTTTCCCTTTCTACAAGTGTAACTCAACTCTCTCTCTCTCCCCCTCTATCTCCTTTTCTTTTCCCTCTCCTTTTCTACTAGACTACTACTAGTCTACTACTAACGTAAAGTGTGTAAGTGTGTGTGTGTGTAACTCTCTCTCTCGACTAGTGTAAAGTGTGTAAGTGTGTGTGTAACTCTCTCTCTCTCTCTCTCTCTCTCTCTCTCTCTCTCTCTCTCTCTCTCTCTCTCTCTCTCTCTACTCTTAGATCTTAGTCTCTTACTTTAGTTTACTTTCTAGTTTCTAGTTACTTTTTAGTACTAGGCTACTAGCAATCAATAATACACACACCACCATCATAATGTCTTCTTCCCAATCTTCCTCTTTGAAATCCAAGTCGAATGACCCGGGTTGGAAGTATGGGCACTACCGTAGTGTTACGGAAAAGACTCACATAGTATATGAGTTATATGGGTATGTGAGTTCTGGTGGCATTGCAAGGCACAAGCAATACCTTGCACATTTACCGGGGTCAAATGCAAAAGCAAGCGACAAAATTACTCCAAAAATTCGAATGGAGATCATAGAGTATATGGAAAAACAATCAAGAAAGAGATGCAATAGTGTCCTACGTCAGGAGGAATATCTGGAACAAGATGCATATGAAGATATAAATGTAGTTAATGTAGATGAAGCTAGTCTCACTCCCCTTACTTCGACAGGCCGGTCTAGACCACAACCACCACAAGTACAACCAACGGTCTCAAAAAGAGCCCGAGGGCATGGGCACATGGATAGATGGTGTAGACCACACCCCGAGGATGTGATCGACCAAAGGGGTAGAGGGAAAAGGCCAGCTCAAACAACTTTAGAGAACCGGTATAAACAAAAAAAATAGAAAAACCACTATTCAATATATTGCTAAGTGGTTTTACCAAACCGGAATTACTTTCAACACCGTTAAATCTAGAAGCTTCAAAGTAATGGTTGAGGCTATAGGTCAATTTGGACCTGGGCTTAAACCTCCTTCATATCATAAAATGAGGGAGACATGCCTAAAAACTGAGGTTGAATATACACAATCCTTCATAACTGAATATAAGGAATCGTGGAAAACATATGGTTGTTTACTAATGGCCGATGGATGGACCGATAGATCCGGTCGGTCTCTCATTAACTTTTTGGTAAATTGTCCAGCTAGGACAATGTTCTTGAAGTCCGTGGATACGTCAGGTCATTCACACACGGGAGAATATTCGTTTAACTTATTAGATGGTGTAGTTAAAGAGATAGGTGAGAAATATGTTGTACAAGTAATTACAAATAACGCAGCCTCATATGTAATGATCGGTCGTCTTCTTATGGAGAAGAGGTGACGTTTATTTTGGACACTCTGTGCGGCCCATTGTGTTGATCTTATGTTAGAAGGTATAGGTAGATTATTTATAAATGTGATTGCTAGGGCTAGAAGCATCACAGTCATTATGTACAAACACGCCCTTCTTCTCAGTCGAATGAGAAAACACATTGGCGGTAACTTTCTACATCCAGCAGTCACCCGTTTCGCTACAGCCTTTTTAACACTACAAAGATTACATACAAAGAAATCAGAACTTAGAAGCTTTGTAGTGTCGGCCGATTTTACAAGTGGGCCTTGGTCAAAGAAAGTTGAAGGGAAACAAGTTCAACAAACAATCTTTTCTCAAAGTTTTTGGACACAAGTGGTAAAGGCGCTAAAAGCATCCGAGCCCTTAGTCACTGTATTGCGATTGGTGGATGGGGATGAGAAACCTGCAATGGGCTACATAAATGATACGATGGAGAAGGCAAAAAATAAGATCATGGACCATTTTAACTATAGAGACTGATTACAAGCCAATTTTAGATATTATAAATAGAAGATGGGGCAGCCAAATGTCATCCCCATTGTATTCAACTGCTTACATCCTTAACCCAGCCTATTTATTCGCTTCTGTTGATCCAGTAGAAGCACTAACTATACATATGGTTGGATTTATTGATGTCTTAGAAAGCATGATTCCAGATAGAGGAGAACTGGACATGATCGCAACTTTGTTGGACTTCTACACAAAAAGTGAAGGGATAATCTCAAGGGATATCGTAATAAGGCATCAGATAGTGAAATTTCCCAGTAAATACTTCTATGAATATCAGTCTTAGTGTACTCTTACAAATAGTTTTTATACAAAGTGTCTCTAACCTACTTAAACTGTTTTTCTCAGCTGACTGGTGGGCTGCCTATGGAGTAGACCCGAACAGGAAAGATCCAGCTCTAAAGAAGTTGGCTATGAAGATTCTTGGACTCACGTGTTCTACCAGTGGTTACGAGTGCAATTGGAGCACGTTCGAGGCAGTAAGTTTAGACTGTTTAGTAATTGTTTGTAGACTTCAATTTTTTAGTGGCCTAAGCTAAATTAATTACATAAATAGCTAATGTCAAATGCGCTTTCTTTCTTGCAGATTCATACCAAGAAAAGGAATCGCCTTGAGCAAAAAAATCTCAACGACTTGGTTTTCATTCAATACAATCAAAAATTGCGAGAACGATTCCAAACTAGGAAAGAAAAGCCCGGTTTCTTTGACCCTATCTGCTTAAATGAGTTGGATGCAGATAACAAGTGGCTCGTAGAGACGGAGGACCCAGTATTTTGTGGAGAGGAGCTGACATGGGCATTAGTTGAAGATGTCGCATACAGATCGACACCTGGTGAAGGTAGTACCACTCGAAGGCGAAGGACGAGGGGGAGCCAGAGGGTGAGTAATAGCCGTCAACCCGTTGAGGAGATTGAAGAAGGAGATGGTGATAATGATGATCAAGCTGAAGATCATCCACCATTGGATGTTGATGAAGTATTAGTACGTACAGATGATAAAGAAACGGAAGAAGAAGAAGTGTATGTGGAAGAAGGAGATGACTCGAATGATGATGATGGTGGTGGTGGTGGTGGTGGACCTGGTGGTGATATGCCGCAATGGTTACTAGATCAATGTAAATGATTATTAATTAGATAAATAATAAATAAATAACTTCTTCATTTTGTTTACATGTTAATTGTTGATGTATATCATGTAGTGTTGAATGTTGAATATTGATATTTCATATTTGTTAAATATTAATTGTTAAGAAGTTAACTATATTGTAGAATGTAGTAGAATTGTTGATGAATGAATAATGATGACTTAACTTAATATTTAATTCATTATGTAAAATTGTAAATGTAATTGGTTTTATTTTACTTAAATTAAATGTATTTCAAGGGCCAATGACATATAATAATTTTTTCTGATTTTTCTGATTTTTTTTATTTTTTGAAAAATGCAAAAAAAAAAAAAAAAAGCGATCGCATATGCTATTCGACAACATTGGACAACGCAGCCTCATATGTAGCCATCGATCGTCTTCTTGTGGAGAAGAGACGCATTTTATTTTAGACCCCTTGTGCAGCCCATTGTGTTGATCTGATGTTAGAAGATATAGGTAGATTATTTTTAAATGAGATTGCAAGGGCTAGAAGAATCACGGTCTTTATGTATAAACATGTCATTTCTTCTCAGTCGAATGAGAAAACACATTGGGGGTAACTTGCTACGTCCAGCAGTCACACATTTCGCTACAACATTCTTAACACTACAAAGATTACTTGAAAAAAAAAATCAGAACTTAGAAGTTTTGTAGTGTCGTCCAATTTTACAAGTGGGCATTGATCAAAGAAGGCTGAAGGGAAACAAGTTCAACTAACAATCCTTTCACAAAGTTTTTGGACTCGAAGTGGTGAAAGCGCTAAAAGCATCCGAGCCCTTAGTCACTGTATTGCGATTAATGGACGGGGATGAGAAGTCTCTTATGGGTTACATATATGATGCGATAGAGAGGACGAAAAATAAGATCATGGGCCATTTTAACCATAGAGAAAGTGATTACAAGCCTATTATAGATATTATAGATAGAAGATGGGGCAGTCAAATGTCATCTCCATTGTATTCGGCTGCTTACATCCTTAACCCAGCCTGTTTATTCGCTTCTCCTGATCTAGTGAAAGCACTTACTATATATATGTTTGGATTTATTAATGTGTTGGAAAGAATGATTCCAAATAGAGAAGAATGAGACCAGATCTCAACTCTACTGGACTTCTATACAAAGAGTGAGGGCATATTCTCAAGGGATATCGTCATCAAGTATCGAGCAATGAAATTGCCCAGTTAGTATGAATGTCTCAGCTCTCTTATAGAGTTTTTTTTACAATCTAATCTACAAAGTTTAACCTAATTAAATTATTTTTCTCAGCTAACTAGTGGGTTGCCTATGGAGTGGACCCGAACAGGAAGTATCCAACTCTAAAGAAGCTGGACATGAGGATTCTTGGACTCACATGTTCTGCCAGCGGTTGCGAGTGCAATGGGAGCATATTCAAGGCGGTAAGTTTAGATTGAAAATGTTAATATGTTAGTATGTTACAGACTTACAGTTTGGTAATTGTAACTTCAACTTATAAGTGTAAGATATTAGCTAAATAGCTAATGCGAAATACACGTACTTTCTTTCATGCAGATTCACACCAAGAAAAGGAATCGCTTTCCGGAAAAGAAGCTCAACGACTTGATCTTCGTCCAATACAATCAGAAATTGCAAGAACGATTCCAAACTAGGAAAGAAAAACATGGTTTCTTTGATCCTATCTGCTTAGATAAGATGGATGCAAATAACGAGTGACTCGTAGAGATGGAGGACCCAATATTTGCTATGGAGGACTTAACATGGGAGCAAGTTGAAGATGTCACATACAGATCAACACATGGAGAATATACTTCTACTTCCACTCGAAAGCGAATGATAGGGGGCTAGGTAGTACCAATCAACCCGTGGAAGAGATTAAGGAGATAGGAGGAGAAGATCATGATCAAGCTGAAAATCCACTGTTGGATGTTAATTAAGTATTAGTAGTAATACATACAGATGATGAAGAAACAGAGTGTATGTGGAAGAAGGAGATGACTCGAATGATGAAGGCGATGATGATGGTGGTGGTGGTGATCAAATGTCACAATGGTAAATAGATCAATGTATACATTTACCATTTAGTATTATTTTGCTAATGACTTAGTGCATGACTTATTGACTTGTAAATTATATTCCCATTTTCTACAATCAATAATAAATAAATAGCCTATTCATTTTGTTACTTACTAAGTGTTGATTGATATTTATTAACTATAATTGTCGAATGTTAATGACTTAATGTTTAATTCATTGTTTAATCGGTTTTATTTCACTCGAATATATTTTAAACATATAAATTTATTTATCTATTAACTTAGGAAAGTTTCCCCTACTTTCTTATATTTTTTTCATTTTTTTCTTATTTTTCCCCTATTTTTCTCATTTTTTTAAATTTTTCAAAATCTATATATATGCGACCGCATATGCGATTGTGCGATCGCATATGCGATATGACAACATTGATGCTAAGCCCCATCTCTTGAGATGGATCCTTCTACTCCAACAATTTGATTTAAAAATACGTAATAAGGAGGGACTAGAAAACGTAGTGGCTAACCATCTCTCTCGCCTCTTTCTAATTCTATAGAGACAACGCCTATTAAGGACACGTTTCCTGATAAACAACTGTTTTCAGTTTCCTCTCTACCTTGGTATGCTAATATTGAGAATTATCTTGCTACATGTGCGATACTAACTTAATTGATTGCGCAAGACAAAAGGAAATTTTTTGCCTAGGTAAGAAACTTTTTCTATAAAGATCCATATCTTTTTAAATATTGCCCAAATCAGATAATTAGGAGATGTGTACCAGATAATGAAGAAAATAGAGTAATCTCCCTTTATCACTCCTATGCATGTGGTGGACATTTTTCAACAAGAAAAACCACTACGAAAACTCTACGGTGTGGCTTTTACTGGCCTACCATGTTTAAAGACACCCATGTATTTTGTAAATCATGCGAGCAATGCCAAAAGCTAGGGGGTATGTGTCATAGAAATATAATGCCCATGAACCCAATATTGATTGTTGAAGTATTCGATTGTTGGAGCATTGATTCCATAGGACCATTTCCCTCATCTTTTGGATACCTCTACATACATCTAGCTGTTGATTACGATTCAAAATGGGTAGAGGTTATCCCTTGTAGAACCAATGATCATTGAACAGTTCTACAATTTCTGAAAGAGAACTTTTTGTCTAGATTCGGAACACCAAGTATTATCATTAGTTATGGAGGCTCTCACTTTTGTAATCGGCCTTTTGAAGCTTTAATGAAGAAATATGGCATTACGCATAAAGTAAGTACCCCTTATCATCCACAAAATAGTAGCCAAGCTGAGATTTCGAATAGGGAGATTAAACATATATTGGAAAAAACAGTAAATCCTAATCACGAGGATTGGTCTCTTAAACTAACCAATGCATTATAGGCTTACCATATAAGCTTTTAAATCCCCCATTGGTATGTCACCTTGTAGACTTGTCTATGGGAAAGCTTGTCATTTGCATGTGGAGTTGGAACATAAAGCATATTGGGCTATTAAGACGTTCAATTTCAATCTAAAAAAGGCAAGATCGTTACACAAACTCCAACTGAATGAGTTGGAGGAGATCCGGAATGAGGCATATGAGAATAATTGGATATACAAGGAAAGGATGAAGACATTCCATGACTAGAGGATCTTTAGAAAGAATTTTGAGGTATATCAGAAAGTCCTCTTATATAATTAGAAACTACATCTTTTTTCGGGAAAGTTAAGATCTCGATGGACCAGCCCGTTCATTGTTAAAATTGTTTATCCTCATGGGGCTGTCAAGATCAAGAATCATAAGAATGGTAATATTATCAAAGTAAATGGCCAACAATTGAAACCGTTTGTGGAAAAAATTTCTTCAGAGGACATGTCCATGTCTCTGGAAGATCCCGTCTACCAGGATTGATCTCCTAGTCTGATGGAGATCCATTTCCCTTGCTTTCTTAGGAATTAGTTTCTTTAGTAGAGTGAGTTGTTTGTTTATTTTTAGCATGTAGTTGAAGAACCAATCGATGAAGTTCGCAATCCTTTTTTTTTTGTCGCCCTTCAGGTACTTTTCATCCACTCCGCTTTATTTTGTTCCTCTCATGATATTTATATTGAATATATTTCACACATTGAGAACAATGTAGAATTTAGGTTGGGGGGTGGGGTTTCCTTTGGAAAAAACTTCAAATTTTGCTAAATTGAGAACTTTTTAGCTGAACCTTTTGAATTTTTTTTTAGTTTGATTTATATAAATTCAAGAGATTTTGAAGATAATCTAATGATTGGAATGATAATGTACCTATTGTTGAGAATGTTTTGAGCCCACAATCTAGTTACTTACTAGATTTCAAAATTAAGTTGTCTTTATTACTTGATTGAAAATTTTGTAAACATTGATTGATTCATGTATTCACATGTCACATCTAGCTTACACATTAGAGTTTAGGTTTGATATTGAATTGATAATTTGATGATTATTAAGGACGTTAGGAACTGAGCCTGGAGAATTTGTCCATCATGTTCAAGTGAAAAAATAAAGTAATCCCAACTAAAAAACCAAAGAGCATCAAAAACGCCAACCTATTGAAGTGTCCATGAAAAGAAAGTTTGGTATGTAAAAAGGAGAAAAAGAAGGTTTGAATGGACAAAAGAAAAAAAAAATGGATGATAGAGTGAAAACTGTGGATAAAAAAATCAAAAGTTGGAGGAGGAAAGTGTTAAACTATAAGGCAAGCTTTGGTTTAGGCTTCAGTTGATCTGTATATTGCAATGGATTGTCAATGTTAACATGAAAGTAGGAACTCGAACCTTTGATTGTGTTAAGTCTAGACATTACTGTGCACTCATGAAACTCAATGTTTAAGGATTTTTTTTTATTATAGGAATAATACCTTAAACTTAATTTGGATATTTGCCACATGCTAGAATTTGGATGGATGCTATGCTCATACTAGTGTGCCTTGCAACTCTATTATTTAGACTGTTTTTTTAGGATTAATAGATTTTACAAAATGAACTTTTCTAAAAGAAATTTAATTTGGATTCAAAGTATCTTTTGCATGTTTTGCTCGAGGACTAGCAAAATGTTGGTTGGAGGTGTGTTGAGACTCAAATATTACATATTTATCCTCTCAATTGCATTACTTTTCCATACATTCAAGTGCTAAATTGATAGCTTAATATATGTTTTATGCATATGAGGTGATTCGGAAACCAATGATGGAAATGTGCTTAAAGTGATGGAATTAGAGGTCAAAGGAGAACAAGATGAAGAATTGAAGATTCCAAGGTTTTGAACGAAGAATTGAAGTGCCAAAGGATTGAAGAAACAAAGTACTAAATGAAGGAAATTAAATATTCAAAGAAGAGTTGCAAACAAAAGAAATTCAAAGACTTTCGATCCCATCAAATGGAGTTCGATGCCATCGAGTGAATTTCGATGGGAATTCGATCCCTCAAGCATAATTCGAGAAATTCTGGGATTTTCCTGAAAGGTTGCTGGACAGTTTTTGTGTTTCTACTCGATGCCATCAAAGGAGCTTCAATCCCATCAACAAATTCCGAATTTTGAACAACCATTGTTGGACGAAATCTGTGTTTATACTAGATCCAACGAGGAGATCTTCGATGCCATCAACTAAGGTCCAATGAAAGCTCGATGCCGTCAACAGAAGCGCCAAGTGCGTAAATTCATAGTCAGTTTGTGATTTTTCTGAGCCGGTGCGAAACTTCGCTATCAAAAATTATAAATAGGAGTTCCTAGAACGTCCCTAAGTATCTTTTTAGGGTTTAGAAGTGGGAGATTGAGAAGAAGAAGAAACTTTTCCAGGCCCATTCTTCCATCCAAACTTCGAGTTCTAGTTTGATTTTTTATTTTTTTTCTTTTTAAGTTTAGTTCAATCATGTATATGATGTTATAATCTCTTAGCTAAGGCTAAGGGATGAACGTTTTGATGGATTTTTTATATTTAATTCGTTTTTAATGAAAATTATTTGGTTTTTATGTTGAATTGTGATTAGATGTGATTGAATTCTTAAATTGGAGAAGGAATCAATCTGTAAAATTGATTGATTATTCTTGCTTCCGAACACAATAGATGCTTTTGATTCCCTACGATTGATTGCCTAGATCTTCATTAGAGATCAACCTATCTTAATTATAATCTATGTTAGATGTTTGTGATTGAATTTATTGTTATATCTTCCGATTAGAACGTATTGGAATCCAATTCTAATTAAGTTATCAACTCAAGAAGACGAATTAAGTTCAAGTTCTATTGATTGGGGATTCCTAGACCCTTAATTGCTTTTATTAATTGTTTAAACCATTTTATTACTTTTCCGTAGGATTAAAAACCCAGACAAATTATTAGCTTCCGTTGTGTTCTCACTAATTCCCTGTGGATTTACCTCGAACTCCCGAGTTTATTACAACAGGGTCGTCCTACATTTGGGATTGCCTAACAACACAAGTTCACCAAGAGGAGCACATAAAAGGCATTCTTTGTTTTTAATGTGTTGATGAAGGAAAAGAGGGCAGAGGCTATTCTCATTCCATCCTTGGAAAAGGGTAAATGCGTTAATCAGGGAAAAGGGGGTAGAGGCTATTCTCATTCCATCCTTGGAAAAACGTCTTCCCGTGATGTTGACCTTCACACAAAAATCATTTTATGAGAAAATAGAGTTACAATTGTTGTCTTGGTTAAATTTATGTATAGAGAATAAGTTGACAGAAGCATTTGGACAATGTAAAATCTCATTTAAATGAACATTTGACTTGGTTGTATGAAATTGAGTGGAACCCAATGTCGAGTCAGTCACAAGTTAGTTGTGTTGAACCCACCTGACTTTCAACCTGATAGAACTTGGGTCGAGCTCAAGTTCGGTCTCAGGCTTGGGCTATACAAACACTAACCTGATAGAACTTGGGTTGGGCTTGGGTTGATGTCTCGGGTTGCCCGACCCAACTCGAACCCAATCGATATAGATGTTACTTATCAATTATAATTGAGTGTGGATCGTCTGTGTTGAAGGCACAGGAAATTCCACGGCCGTCGGGTCTCATTGGTCCACGTCATTTACGATGACTCAAGCTAACAAGATAAGTCGGATTTCTCTCCCAAATAGATTGCATGCTACACAACACGACTTTTAAAGGAGTAGGTGTCCTATATTTTAGCTTGTTTGTTTAGAAAAAATGAAGCTCTTTACGATAAATAACTACATATATAATTAATAAAATCATAAGTACAAAAAATAAGACGTGTATTGAAATATAATAGACTAATGAACGAAAATATTAGCATGTATCCAACCGACCAACCCGACCGAGCCCGCTTGGGTTGAGAATTCCCAACCCGAGGTTGGGTTGGGTTGGGTTGGGTTGGGTTAGGGTTGAGGTATAGGAACCTTGGGTTGGGCTATGGTTGAGCACCAACCCAACCCGCCTGGCTTTTAGTCCTAATTTCAGTTGCATAATTCAAGCCCAACATTGAGATGCATACCACCTCTCAAGGGATAGTCATACCTCCTGAGATGTGGACAAGCATACAACGGTGGAGAGAACCAAAGGGGTGAGAGTGGCATTGATCCAACTAAGAATCAATTGATCGACTTACTATCATTGAAGATAAGCCAGAGCGACTGTGGTGGTAAGCTTGCCTTCAAAGTTGGTGGGCAGGGTAACATGCCATCAATGTAGCCCACAAGATCGATGCTGCACAGAATCTAGTAACTTCAATCTAGCTTTGATCAAAACAAGCTGACAAATGTTGGAAATATTGAGCAATGGTGATTGGGAGGAAGAAGAGGCCATGATCATGCAAAGAAGCATGAACATTAGAATCGATGGAGAAGTTGTAAGATAGAGAGCTCTCTGATACTAAAAATTTTATATCCTCTGCATTTTATATCCTCTGCTGTAGACAATTCAACCATATGAATCCTCCTATCATAGCATGACATAAAAGAGTTTTACAAGATCTGTTAGGATCGTATTTTGTAGACTCTCATAACAAAGATACTATATACAAGAGATATCACAAGAGGATTTTAAATAATAATAATAAAAAAAAAAAGCTATGTTGAGCCTGTGACAACTCATGGGATTGGGCTTTATACGGTTTGACCGCATGTGGCATTGCTGTCTTGGTTAATACCTGTGACCATTTCTATATCGACCGTCCGTTCTTCTCTTCTTTTTTCTCTTTTTTTTATTCTTTTTTTAATCTCCTAAGAAACTATAACAGTAAGGATGAACTTGAGAAAAATAGAAATAATCCACGAAATTTAAAAAGAAAAAAAAAAAAAAACAGCAACAAAAGATAAGGAGTAGACAACTTACTGTTCTTTTTTTAATTTTATTTTTCCTTCTTTTCTTCTCTGTTTAATCTGCAAAAACAAAGAAGAAGGGAATGAGAAAACGGAAGTAATGAAGATAGAAGAAAACCCAATCAATAGAATAAAGAAAAATACAACAATGAAATCAAAATTCCAAATGAAAACTAAGATAGAGCGAGAGAGAAGCAACCCCTTTTCTTTCTCATCTTCCTCTCTATTCTTTCTGAGGAAGAACGGATAGGGGGAGACGCGGTGGGCCGCATGACAGAACCCACTGTTTTTTTACCGCTTGGGTATCAATATCATACACTATCCGACCCGAGGCTGGGTAAAGCATACGCGGGTTTTTAGTTATGAAAAGCGGGCCTACGGTTCGGTACCCAGAACCATGACGCGTTGCCAAAATATGTTCGGATGTAGAAATCTCATCCGTCAATCGTAATTTTTTCAGTAGAAAGTGGACCGTTGATGTGTTTATACGCTTAGCCATCTATATTTCCAGGTGGCAGATCAGAGAGTTATAATGGTCCCGTTGAGGAGAGTTTTGGGACATGGTCTATTCAACGTGGGTCCAACAGACCGGTGGTCTAGATTTCATGAAACCGTGGGCCCCACTTGTCAGGACTGAAAATGATTCCACACGAAAAAATTGGCGCTGTGCTTTTTATTTCAAAAAACACGCGCGCTCGGAAAGGAATCATTCGATACTCGGCCCTAGATACTATGTTATCCTTGGGAGCAGGCGTTAGTTCGGCGCCCCGCTCCACCGAGGTGGGTGGATCCCTCACTGTGGGGCCCACTCTGATACATGGCTTTACATCCACGACGTCCATCCGTTTTGACAGCTCATTTTAGGGCATGATCCGAAAAATGAAGCGGATGCAAATCTCATATAGACCACACCACAGGAAATAGTGGTGATTGATCATTAAAAACTTCTTGTGGGCCACAAGTTTTGGATCAAGCTGATATTTTTGTGGTCCCTTCGTATAGGTCTTTGTGACCTTATCAACAGGTTGGATGGCAAATAAATATTCCGGTGGCCCCCACGAAGTTTTTAACGGTGAGTATTCACAATCACCAATGTTTCTTGTGGGTTTGGATCTGCTTCATTTTTTGGATCATGCACTAAAATGAGCTGTCAAAACGGATGGTCGGCGTGGATCTAAGGCACATGCATCAAGGTGAGCCCCAGTCTGTAAAGCGCTTGGGAATGGAAGATCCTAGCCATTCTACTTTGGCCCTCTTTTTTGGAAAGCGAACTCGCAGCTTAATCACGAATAAGAATGTTGTTTCTCAATGCTATCCATCCACTGCGACCCATCAGATCAACGGTCCAGGATGCGATATACGTCTTCGCAGCGAAGACTAGAGTCACATGCGCTGGTCGGTGCACTGATCTCGATTACTTCGCCAGGATGATTGTGGATCACGCACGCTACCGGATAGCAGATCTCAAGCGACAAGCGAAGCCACGTCGGTTCCCAGATAACGTTGAAACAGAACATCAGACGCACGTTAGTAAGATGCAGGCGATCTTCCGATTTAAATGGTGGCCTTCGTCCCCACAGCAACAATAGACGCTACTCCCCGGCTTCCACTGGGAGGTGGTTACCACCAGTCAAGCATGCGGCAGAAACAGCGTTGAGGTGCACCATATTCTGAAGCCCGCGGACTACACATCCAGCCAGAGCTAATCGACGCCGTCTCAAATACTTTAATTGCGTGGCGGAGACATCTCAATAACCACCTAGGCGCACGTTAGGGAAAGGAACGCTAACCGACGCCAACAGTGGAAAATCAAAGACAAGTCACCCCCAGTTTTTGGTAGTCCAAACAGATCGGGAGATCGGGGACGACTTTTAATGATCCTCGGGCGGAGGATGCGTATAGTCATCCTTGGGACAATGTATGCGCGATCCGGACCATTGGTTGCACGAATCCCACCATGCGCCATTGAATAACAATATCTCCATTGAATCCAGAAGCATAAAAGAAATTGGGCCCACTTGTACTAACACACAACCGACGGCCGTAATTTGCTCCCCACGGATTGACACGAAAGAAGCTCACGAACACCGAATCGAAACCCCCACATGTACGGCCCCACGTTAACCTCCTCACCACCCCAAGAGAAAGTTAGCATGGCGTTCCATCAAAGACTAACGTATACCGAAACGCCAGACCGCCTTTATCCAAACTCTTCGAGAAAATCCTCACATTATAGACCATAGGACGCGCACGGCGATGCGCACACTGCGGAATTTAGTATGATCTCAATAAAGGAGCTAAAATGCACCAAAATGACCAAACGCCGTGACCACTGCTCTTCCTGATGGTCTACCATTAACGGCAAACATGCACTCCAGACTGCGCAATTTAGCATGATCTGCTTTGACGGACTAACATGCACCACAATGGCCAAATGAGGCAACTCCCTCACCTTCCAGGAAGGAAGATGACACCATCGCCACCCACGAAATTTTCCTAAAATATAGAAAATAAACTCCACCTAGCGCGCATGTTAGTAACACCAACCATCAAATGGTAAAATGCCAAACCCAAAACGCCGATTAGAACCCAAAAACCAACGGCATCTAATCAAACTAATTTCTCCGTGAATACAAACCAGATGATTATCCAAACATTCCCACTTGAAATTTAAAAGATAAGAAGGAAAAAAAAAAACTACAATTATCATAAATCCCTAAAAACGAAAACACCCAACATGACGAAAACATCTTTCCTGTTATACATTTCTTTTTTCCCTTCTGGTATGCCACTCCGAGCATACCCCTACCAGTCAAGAAATTTACAGAACTACCCCTGAAAACCAAACCCAAACCCTAGCCCCCTTTTCATTTAGCTGCCTTCCTTCCTTTCTTTGCTGGCGCCTTCTTCACAGGCGACTTCGTCGACTTCACACTCTTCGGCTTCTTGACAGCTGAGGTTTTCTTCGCCACTGGCTTCGGTGGGGCTGCTTTCTTCCCTGGCGACGCTCTTGTAGAAACCCTAGCAGCCTTGGCTGGCCGCGCCTTCGGCTTCGGCTTCGGCTTCGTCTTAGCCACTACCTTTGTCTTCACTGCGGCTTTCGGCTTCGCGGCTGGCTTTGGCTTCGCAGCAGGCTTCGGCTTCGCTGCAGCTTTTGGCTTAGCAGCTGGCTTCGGTTTGGCAGCCGGCTTTGGTTTCGCTGCGGCTTTCGGCTTTGCAGCCGGCTTCGGCTTTGGAGCAGCCTTGGGCTTGGTGGGCTTTTTAACAGCAGGCACAGCAGGCCGGGCGGAAGGAAGCTTGTAGGAGTTCTTGATCTTTGTGAGCTTGCCAGCAGCAACAATCTTCTTGAGCTGAACGAGGAGCAGCTTCTTGAAATTGGATGGGAGGTGAGCCTTGTGCTTGTCTTCGACGAACTTAGCGATCGCGAACTGGCTCGATCCAGTCCGTTCCTTGAGAGAGACAATTGCCTCGCTGATCATCTGCAGTTCAGATGACAGATTAGATCCTGAGAAAGATGGGAATCTAGAGAAAAACAGAACAAAGAAAGGGGATTAGATTCTACCTCGAAGTAGGGCGGATGGCCTGGAGAAGCTTTCGGCTTCCTAGGCTTGGCCGGGTTCTTCGGCTTTGGCTCTTTCGGAGCTTTCGCCTTCTTCGGCTTCGCAGCTTTCACTTCTTCGGGCTTCTCTTCGGTGGGTTCTACAGGAGCCGGATCGGGCACTGCCTCGATCGGGACAGCAGTTTCGTCGGTAGGAGCCATGGAATTGCAGAGAGAAAGAGAATAAAGGAGAGAGCTGGAAATTAGGGTTAGGGCTTTTGGTAGGGATTTGAGGAAAGAGGACAGGAGATATGGGATTTAGGGCTTTTGGAATAGATCTGAGGAGGAAGAAGAAAGCAGATGAGAGATGGATTCGAGCTGTGTGTGGCAACGGAAATGGGGGGGCAGTGTTTAAATATGCATCGGCCGTGGAACGGCAGCCAAAAGGAGAGCGCTGATTGGTCCGCGACTCCTTCACTCGGATCCGTCTTGCTTTTATTTTGAATGTGGACCTTTGGATTAAATATTATCGACGGCTGGGAACGTGCGCTGCGGTGAGGTTTGGATGAGGAGTGAATGGGCAGAGGTTTCTCATGCCTTTGGGTGTGCTTTTAACCCAACTTAAAACGGGCTTAACTTGAGTTATACTCAATGGATTTGAGTGAGGTTTTTTGTGTTCGGAAGCTTGGGAATTTATCTTTCAAATGACTATTGATTTATTTCCTGAAGTTTAGTATTTTGAGAGAATTTTGATTTTGAATGTGCATTGGTCTGGAGGTGGATCCAATGTGTATTTCACAAGGTTTTGTGGATTTTCGGAACAATGCTGGATAATTCAATGGGGTTTTTTAATACATTGTGAAAGTACGTTAGTAGACGAATCTATCGGTTTTGAAATCGCTGAAAACGGATGCGATTTGAGCACGAACCGTTAGTCGGAAGTCCGTCGAACTTGCACATGTCAACCTAGAGTGCAACATATTGTGATACAATATAACAATGTGCATTTTTTTGGCACCAAAAAATTCGTCGGATCATTTCTCAAATATCAGTAGATGTGTTGTCCAACATGTCGCAGAAATTATTTGTGTTGATCACATGACGAACAATTGAGCCATTATTCATGGCCTATGTTTGATCAATTAGTATAGTATTATTGTCTGGTAACAAGCAATGTGTCATGAGGGTGTGGTTTTGGATTGCTTCTAGGTTTTTTCTTTCTTTCTATCAATTTTTCACATACGATGCACAAATATTCTAGTATATAGGTTGCACATTGAACATTTGTTGTTTTTATACAGTCGCGTCGATCTATATTGCATATTTTTGGGTATTTAGAGCCTTTTGTGTCCATATGTTGACCCATAACATATGAAAGATGGCATAGGTGTTGTAAAGATGAAAGTGAATACATCTTTGATGGAGAATGGTACTGAAATTTTCTCAGAACATGAAAGGCATTGGACAATCACGCATCCAAGCTGGTTATTATTACTAGTTGGGGGTGTTTACATCACAACATTAAGCCATGACACCATGCTTTGGACACACTACACCAAAACAAAAGTTGTAGGCACCTGCTTATAAACTATTCTTAAAACAGGTACATTGCCATGGCTAGCATTCATGATTTTGCCTTGTTTCTGTAATTTTTGGCCACCTCTTTGTTTATGTGGTTACTAAAAAAGGGTAGTCTACCATGTTATTGAAGTGGTTAACTTTTTATCATTCATATGATCAGGTCACAAACAAAATTGCACCAACCTTGATAAATTTCATTGTGTATGTGCCAAACAACACAAAAAAAAAAAAAAAAAAAAAAAAGCCAAGCATTCTATCGCGGTTTCGTGAAAAATAAATAAATAAATATTTTTTAAAAAAAGTTAAAAGACATATTTTCTATTTAAAAATTCTATCCTCATTTGTTATCTAAGTAACAGCAATTTTTTAGTAAATCCATGGTACTCTTAATGAAATAGTTGAGTCAAAACCTTACAGCTCTTGTTCATGATAGTGCTCATCAAGACTCTCAAATGGGTCCCACCATTGTCGGATTTATTTTTGCAAACCTTGAGTAAAGTCATATGTTTTATTGCACCCATGGCACTGAAGTAACAGATTTTCCAACCATGTAGTTTAATAATATCAACACGTGAGACTAGAAATTTAAAGAAAAAAAAAAGTAGTTATTTTTTTTTAATTCAATTTGCATAACTTATGTGATTTTTCAAGCAACATAAGGTTTAGAAGTATTTTATTCAAATGAGTAGGTGTTTGTTCACTGAATGAGGCACCAATATTGTTCAATGTGAACTTAAAACTGGAGGTGTTTGCTTGTTGAATGAGGCATTGGTATTGATCAATATGAAATAATGCCACAGGGGAGCTTTTTCAATTGTTTATGTATTCCATGGAATTCACCACATAAGCAACTAAGTATCATGTGCCTTGGTGATGTAAATTCAGACAATGGGACTAATGTATTGATGGGCATTATATTGGAAATATAGTGTTATGGCCTTCCCTACAGATCACATGATATGTAATTCAAATGCAAACATGCTAAATAGTGGGGCCAACCATAGATTGATCAAAACCTCAAAGTTAGATTGATTGGACAATACCAACCTTTGATTAATGGGCATTTGCTGGTTCAGTTTAGAGTATTACTTTTCGCTTTCAACATTCGATAGATGTTCACCAATTCTTTAATTAGGATCATATTCACATGCGCTTGTTTAGAAACAGTTGAAAGGTAGGAAATGAAATTGATTTCTATGGAATTAGTGATATCCCGGTCTTGGGACGTATTTATCGGTTGAATACGCATTCCATTTCCCATCAATTTTTACACATAAACCTCACTCCAGAACATAAATCTTTCTTATATTATGAGTAAACTGGTTCTGAAACTAAGTGAGTTCCACACATGGGTCTGACCATTGATTGACTAGTTATTTTATCAAGTGATCCTCAATAAACTAGCATTGTATAGTCCCACAATCCCTCAAATAGTTAGGATTATTAAGAGCATGGTGTCACAGGCTTAGAGGTTTTGTCATGACTTGGACAATTTTTCACCTTGTTTGGATACTACCATGAAACTTGTATATAAAATGTATATGTATTTTAGAGTATGATAGAGTTACATAGAGATTCCTATTAGTTTTTAGAAATCTCTACAAATGTCTTGAGCTAGATTAGTAAGGAATTCTCTACCTCTCCATGATCAATAGTGAAAATCTATTAGTGCTCAGTGACAAGTCATTCAATCAAGGTGACTTCTAAGAGTCTTGAGCAACAAGGGCATGGACTTCGTGATGATTGATCATCTAACCTTTCACATGTAATTAACATGAATCACTCCCTTTCTTGACCATTGATAAGATTGTTAAGACCACCCAATAAAAGTGATTCTTGAGAGAATGGGCAACTAAAAGTATACCTAAAAGAACTTGAGAAATTTTATATATATACATATATCATGAGTGTGGCAAAACCCAGTCGTGTGGCAAAACCCCGGCGTGTGGAATCATGTAGTTGAAGTCCAACTGTGCATGCCCATTTTTTTGGCCATATAAAAATTTTATCTATATGATGAGCAGTTATAGGACAATTCTTACCCAATTCCAATGATTTCCTGTTAAGAATATATATTAGATTATTTTTCTTTTGGATGAAGAGAGAGCTTTTATACATTCACACTTTCATAATATTAGAAACCATATGACTCTTTAAGTTTTTCTGTTATGTCTAAAAATTCACCCCTGGTGTAATGGGATTACCATGCTTGCGCATGCAAAAGCTTAACAGAGCTAATAAATAAAGTTTGTGTCCTAAAGGGGGGGTGTTAGGAATAATTAAAATTTTCATCTTTTAATACCCACATTGCTTACTTAAGCTAATATGCAATTAAGCTAAGCAAGGCAATTAACTATAAGGCTTTTAAGCTAATAGAGGGCCCAATCACATAGACTACAAATGATATGTCGATTAAGCAACGGGTCTATAAACATGACAGTGTAAATGTGTGTAGAATGTGTTAATTAGCAACTATCGACATTCATCTAATCATGCATACATACAATTAAACATTCAATTACTTAAGCATAATTAAACAAGTGTGTAAATAAGAATCCAAAACACAAGCATGTATAGTGGTTTGGTTTCCCTATTCCACTCACAGTGAATGCACTTAATCCATGAGTGTACCAGATTTCAATATCAGAGGTTTTAAATCAAGTTAATCTCTAACATTTACAATCTTACACAAGGAAAGACTCCCGCAATAAACTTTATTTGGTTTTCTATAGGCCCATCACAAATATCAGTCCTACACAAAAACCTACTGATGTACACTCCCGTCACAGGCTCCCACAAGAGACTTTAGTTGATTTTTTGTATGTTAATCAACAACCACAGTCCTAGTCCAAAGACTTGTGTTTGCTCCCACCGGAGGCTCCCACGGAGATTGACATGTGTGGACCCATGTCCAGTGGCCCACACAATGAATTAATTTGAGCCTTACACAAGAGCCGGTGTCCTATACAAAAACTTGGATTTAGGCCATATACAAGAGCCAAGGTCCTACACAGTAACCTAGTTGAGTTTGAGTCACAAACTCTTACCATGAATCATACACAAGGAATGAGAGTGTATAGACTTTTACACTTGACAACTTACTTGTCGGATTGAGCCAATTTTGTAACGTCATCTCAAGTTGTTTGATTGATACTCTTTCATGCTTCAATCAACTCTCCTTTGTGCCCCTGATCACGATGTCGATTCTTTACGAAAGCTTTAGCTCTAAGATCAAACACCTTACATGTAGTGCTCCTTTAAGGTGATTAGGGTGATAGAAGCTTGGTTAAATCTCCTACATCCAATGTGAAGTTATGAGTCCTAGGGGATTCACCTAAATGAATCTTTTAGAGGTTTTAAACAATGATATACGTGTAGAGGTTAAGTCTAATTTCTAGAGAATGGATATGTTCAAACACATCTTCAAAGTAGATGTTGGAATCCTCGTTAGGGTGTTAACATCAAGGAAGATGACTTATAACTCATTTATTTAAAGGCTTGAGATGAAGGATATGATCATGAATTCACTTAAGCTTCTACTACACTAAAAACCCATACCTATGCCCAATAATTGAATGTCCGTTATAAAAATTCAAGTTCCAACAGTATTAAAAAAAAAAGAAAGGCAAATAACGACTCCATTGATGTCATCGAAAGGTCTTCGACGTCATTGAGGTGACTTTCAATGCCATCGAGAAAATCAAATAATATGATTTATTCTTGCTGAACATGTATAAGTTACATGTTCGATGCCATCGAGGGAGACCTTGATGCCATCGAGAAAATCAGATAAAATAATCAATTCTTTTTTAACATATCTGAGTTCCTGTTTGATGTCATCGATGGGGTTTTCGATGCCATCGAAGCCCCTCGAGGTTTGCTCGATGGGATCGAGCACCACTCTAAATCTGCTGTTTTGAGTGTATGTTTTCACAACATCTCCGTACATCTTCTAACCTTACTTATCATATTCCAATTAGATCTCTAATGCTAAGGGATGATCAATGAGGTTGACCTATTAAGTCAATATCATATAAAGGTTCAAATTTTGTTTTGGGTCAAGGGTTGGGGTCACCAAGGCACCTCATTACATGTTATTTGATCATTGATACTTTTGTACTCTTGTGTCTTCGATCTTCAACTTGCAAAAGCTCAACTGACTATATAACACGAGAACTCACGATTGACAAACAAGATGCACAATTTAGTGTACTAACACTTTCTTTCTTTCAAGCTTCCATCTTCTTTTTGGTTATTCTCATCGAACTCTTCAATAAGCCAATCATTATGTTTTGTCTTCATTGCCATTAATGCTCTGGATATTTAGAAAATCACAAACCTTATATCGGTTCGTTTCGATCGCTACAACTACTTGATTTTGCATTGCCAACTTCTGTCAAATCATCAAATCATCAGTTTGTCGATTGATCTTTCTCACCTTAATCTTAATACATGTAACGTCTCGAAAAAATCCGTACAAAGGCCCGAGTACCACCTTAGGCAAAAATCACACAGGACCAAATCCTTTAGAAATTAGGCGGGAATTAACTAGTGTTAAACTAGCTTATCCGTGAAATTAGCACTAATCACTTTAATATATGATCTGCAAGACTCAAATTGTGTAAAATCATTACCGTTGCATTACCTTAAAACTTAAGATCAATCTCAAGTCCCGGTTACTCTTGGGAGCGCTTCGAAAATCCGTATCGGACCTGGACAGCACGACGAAAGTCCGGTAACTGCAAAACTATACGAATATGACCACCTCGTTGGGCTTGACAACCATCTCGAAAATCAAGTCCTAATAGTATCCAGAAACACACAACTTGAGCCCGGAGCGAAGTGTGTGAGAAACGTGAATACCTTTAAGAAATAAACCCAAACTTAAGTAAACTGAGCCGTTCACTTGTAGTTCCAAATATAAGGATTCAGACTGTCAGAATCTGACCCAATTACACCCTCAGATCAGGAAAAAATTCCAACACATGTCAGTACACTTGTGGCCCTGATCGAGTACTAGTGATCATTGAACTGAAACTGGTCCACCACGATTGATCTGTAAATCCAATCGAACCGAAAACTCAGCTTAACCTAGATCCAATGTCGGGGAGTTTAAGTCCGACCGCACGTAGGAGAAGGGCCACCAGAAGTGTTCCGTTGGGCTGAAACAGACGTCCTTTGGATATAACCTAAGTATACCTTGGCCCTAGGGCCATTTCCATCAGACCTGGGCCTATATAAGGGCCTTAAACCCTCTCTCTCTCTCTCATCTCATACGAATTTGGGAAATCCTAGGGGAGAAAAGAGAGAAAAGAGAAGGAAAGAGAGAGGGAGTGAGAGAGGGCACTGGCGTTTATTCTTGAGATTTAATCCTATCACTCCACACGCTTATCTATCGCGTCTGTAGCGATATACGGGCAATTCTAATTTCCGTTCTTAGGTAAGAAAACCTAGCCCTAACCTGTTTTAGGGTTTTCAGATCGTGTAAGTGATGAAATAGCTAACCTATTTCGTATTGTAAGTTGTCGTTGTGCCGTAGACAAAGACTCGGTATACAAACTGAGTTCGATACTTATTTATCGGCATAAGGTGCGGACTATATATGTTTGGGTTATGGTTTTTAAGGCTTTCAATGTCCGTTAATGATTTATGACTGACTTGATTGCTATCACATGCTTAGAAATGATGTTTCCCGCACTTTATACATATATATGAACTATGTTGAATATAGTGAAATCCATGTGTTTGTTGATATGCTGGAATGAATATGGAATTATGATTCATGCTTGCCATGATTATTGATGGTAAATGTATGATCGTTGTATATGTGACATCTCCTTGTGAAAGGATTTGCTATAACATGTGTTTTAACTAAGTTATTACACGTATGTAATATGTGTAGTCTAAGTGTTTAACAAAATGACTGAATGAGTAAATGCTTGTTTATGGTATGCAATAGAGCGTTGAGACAGGATCCTCAACCCCCTTATCTGTACTCATAGTTTTCTTATGTAACCTATCTACTTTGCGTGATTTGTGATGAAATGCCTATGTATATTGACATGTACACTATGTGTTTGTTAAAATGCTCAAATAAGATCTCTGTGTGGATTGATTATCACATGTTGTTCTTGACTATCACGTGTGAAATGAATTGTTTGGAGTGTGTTTGGGACTATGGTATAGTTCAGGCAATCGGTAACAGGTCCTGGGTTGGTGGTTGAGGTTGTTTCGCCACACCGGACGTGTTCGATGAATCTGAGTCGTACTTGGGTTATCGATAGTGGTTAGGCCACGCGGAATTCTTATGCACTCCATGTCGATCAAGTCAACGTGCGCTCGTACCAGCCGAGCTCGTCAAGTAACCCGATTGACCCGATGTATGTTCACCATGTATGGACGCTACTGCTTGAATCTAAGGTACTAAACTCACCAGTGAAAACCCCTTTAACCTTGGTACCTCGATTCGTTAAGACTTATGAGCCGGGCATGGTCGTACGGGACAGCGTAGTCGAGCTGTCGGCCTACGCTGGGGTGACGAGCCTCCCCGTAGTGACCAGTGAGCAACCCAAACTCGTGAGCCGAATACGGTGGTATGGGACACTGTATTCGAGCTGTCGGCCTATGTTTAGGTGACGAGCCATTCGTAGTGACCTCGAGCATATTCTAAGACTGCGCTGAGGTAACGAGCCTCGCTGTAGTAAACAAGAGTATAAACCAGGCATGCATCGAGGTGACGAGCCCTTTGTAGCGACCTGTAACTGTAACATTGTATGAGACTGGTTAGGACTGACGACCCTAGAATGGATCATTATTTGGAAAATAATATAAGGGAGGTACCTTAGCTTCCCAATCCTGTTGTATGAATAAACCTAAGTAAGCAACCTGACTAATTACGTGCATGCACCGCATTACATGTGCCTTTGGCGTAGCAGGTCAAGTACCGAGGAAGTGTTTCATGCTGCGATCGTGAGATGAAGTCACTGAGAGAGCGCAGGCGAGGGCATGCATCATTATTTCATATCATTCTTACATTAACAAGAGTACTTAGGACCTGATTGTTGTATTGCGTTATCATTACTGCTTGACTGAATTAATAACATGTTAACCTTTGCTTTATTGTTTCACTGAGTTGATCACTCACTCCCACATTACGGGATGGTGTTTTAAATACCAACCAGATCCCGTTGTAGTTTGAGATGATGGTGCAGCCTGCGAGGCGGAGCCGGACTTTGAGGATGATGAAGAGGCATTCTCATGTATGCAGCATTCATGTGGGTTTCTATAAACCGTTCTGATCGACGGGGCTTCAGGGCTTATACTTGTGGTGGACCATCACTTTTTGAATATTTTGTATTTTGAAGCAATACTTGTAACTATTTGACCTGACAATGCGTTCATACTATAAGGACCTACAATGATTTATATATTTTATACACTGATCACAGCCTTCCGCTTGCGTAAATTCAACTATCCCTGGAGTATGATTTGTTGATTTAGCTTAATCTCATTCATGTTTTATGTAATAACATGGACAACATCAAATCATCATTATCTATGTTGCATAAGTGGTATGTTGGAACTCGGGAGTTGGGTACCTACTCGACCCTCGATTTTCAGGGCATTACAATACATGTCTTATAAAGAGAATGAAGAACCAACAATCAACCTAGAATTCATCATGTGGCACAAGGTTGATGAAATATTGTTGGATTGGCTCCATGCTGCTTAATCCATGCTAACCTAAGTTGTGGGTCTTACATCCTCCTCCACAATATACACTGCACTAGAGAAATCACTCTCCTCTCAATCTCAAGTGTGGGTAATGCAACTCCGCCTTAAACTTCAAACTATTAAGAAGGAATCCATGTCTATTATTAACTTCATTAAAAAGATCAAGAACTTTGTCAATGCCCCTGTCATACTCTGATGACATGCTTGTGATGATAAATTGGTTCTTCACACTCTTGTCAATTTAAATGTGGATTTTGAATTACTTGTTACGGCAGTCACCATGATCAGACGTTATCATCTTTCAATGAATTATATACTCTTCTATTAAATCATGAGAATCGACTTGTGCATCTTCATCTCTCAAATACTAAAGGCTCATTTGGCATATATACTCTAATTTAATAAGAACTTTTCAAATAAGAGCAACTCCAATAAGCTTTTTTTTTTTTGTTATAGCTCTTGTTTTAAATAAGCTCATTTAGTAAAATCACTTCTTTAAAAAAATTATTGTTTGAAATAAGTGCATTTGATAAGATATTCAAACAAGAACTTTTTCTAGAGGTAGTTGATGTCATTTTTAAAGATCACAATAACTTCATTATAAGAGTAATCTAAAAGGTTGTTTTGGTGGATCTCATCATATATCGACTATGCCCCAAATGGCAAAAGAATGGATAGCTATAATCTTCATATGTTCAAGACATTTGGGTCATCCATTATGTCAAACATTGGATGTAGATCAACCATAATATGGAGCCCACCTATGATGTGGATCGTCCATTGTGCGACCCGAACCTTCCAAGTGGATCGCTCATCATGCAAGGCTTGTCTTGGATGTGGATCATTCATCGCTAGGGGTTGACTTTTATCACAGATCATCCATTATGTGGGGCTCACCTTGTTGTAGGTCATCCATCATGTGAAGCCCACCATCAATGCTAATTGTCCTTTTGTTTTGCACCATCCTTTGTGTGTTATATGTGATCGTCCATCATGTTGAGCCACTTTGGATATGGGTCGTCCATCATGCAAGACGTTGGTTTTGGACCATCCATTAGGTGGGGCTCGCTTAATGTGTACTATCTATCACGAGGGGCCACACTTTGATGTAGGTCATCCATCATGTGAGGCCCACTCCATCCATTATGTGGGCCACTTTAATGTGGACCATTCATTATGTGGGGGCCCACCTTCAATATAAATCATTCATCACATGGGGCCACCTTTGATGTCCATCATTCATCGTGGGCGTCCCACCTTTGATGTGGATTGTCCATCAAGTGGGCCCTATTTAACATGGATGGTCCATAATATTGGGCCACACTTTGACATGGGACGTCCATCATGTGGGCCCCACCTTTGATGTGAACCTTGCGTTATGTGGGCCCACCTTGATGTGGACCATTCATCATGTGGAGGGCACCTTCAATATGGGTCATTCATCATGCGGGCCCACCCTTGATGTCCACCATCTATCATGTGGGTCCCACCTTTGCTATGGATCACCCCTCATGTGAGGCCCACTCGATGTGGATAGTCCACCGTGTGGGGCCACACTTTGACGCCGCCATCCATCATGTGGGACCCACCTTTAATGTTCATCATCCACTATGTGGGTCCACCTTGATGTGGACCATTCATCGTGTGGAGCCCCACCTTCAACATGGGTAGTTCGTTATGTGGGTCCACCTTGGAGAGATTGTAAATACAAGAGAAGATGGCAAGATGCAAATTACTTACAAAGTTATTATGATAAACTTGTTTAAAAATTAGCCAAAAATGTATACCCGCTTAAGTCAAATAAGCTCTTAAAGATAAAGTAACATCCCCATCACTTCTTTAGAGTTTTTTTTGTCAATTTCTAAAAAACAAAGGAAAAAATTAGAGTTTTACCAAACAATCTATTTTTTAAATAATAATTTATTTTTCTAGAATAAGCAAATAAGCTCTTATTAGTAGAGATGCCAAACAACCCCTGAGACTTATGCCATTACTACCCTCACTACTTAAACGGATCAAGACCATGGCAGAGACTTTGACAATGGTCGAGGTTGTGGTTCACAAGGTTGTAGGAACAATTGTGGACCTAACTGTGGAGGTTGGTCTAATAATAGTAGAGTAAATCAACAAAAACACTAATCAACGAATGACGATCATAGTAGGCCACCTATCATGTGTCAAATTCATGGCAAATACAAGCACGCCACTTTACAGTGTTAGTAGTGTTTTAGTCAATCCTATTAGAGAGATGATCTTGCACAATCTATAAGTTTGGCCTTTTATCCATATGATAGCAACTGGTACCTTGACACCGAGCTACCAATCACATGACAACCAATGCAACTAGTCTCAAACAATCACATTGAATATTATGGGACTAGAGAGTATAATTGGGATTATAGAGTATTGAAAAGCTTTTTCAATTCGTTAAAAGGGTTTCAAGGGTGTAGCTTGGGGTTGATTCAAGGTTGTTCGGATCAGGTATTCTAACTCTTGTAATTTTCTACTTTCATAGTGATTATTTGTGACCTTGTGTAACGACCTTGGAATTTTTGTGCTAATCTTTCCTTAAGTAGTTGTTTTTGGGGTAATTAGCGCTTTACTTGATTGCTTGTGAAATTCGCATCAATCACTTTAAATTGTATCTGCATGGCTCTAAACGTGCAGATTAGTGAGCGCTACGTTACTCTGAAATCTGGGATCCATCGCTAAATCCAGTTGTTCTGGGGAATTTTTGGAAGATCTGGATCGGACCTAGACCGCGCGTCGAAAGTCCGATGGCGATGATCTTAGGCTGTTGCGGTCACTGAGTTGGGCTTGGTCTTCACCTCAAAAATCAAGTCGATCTGATGTTCTGGGTCGATTTGGTTGAGTTCGGAGTGAAGAGTGTGAGAACGGTTGGAATTTAATAAGCTTTTTATGAAATCTGAGTCGTGTCGCGCGACGATTTTAAGCATTCTCACCGTTGGATTTGACCCAATTTCACCCTCCGATCAGGATGTTGGCCCTGGCATATCCTAGTGCTTGTGGACTGATCGAGTTTCCGTGACCGTTGAATTGAGTGTGGTCCGCCACTACTGATCTGAAGACCGAGACAAAAACTCACCTGACCTAGATCCATGGTCGTGAGCTTAAGTCCGACCTTTCGTGGTTATAGGCCCACCGAAGTGCTTCGTTGGATCGAGAAAGGCGTACTTTGGTTATAACCTAAGTATACCTTGACCACTGGGGTTATTTCCATCATTTTAAGGCCTATATATAGTCCTTAAACCCTAGTTCTCATTTCCATACGAATTTTCTCTAACCCTAGCTTGGAAAGAGAGTGGAAAAGAGAGAGTTAGTGAGAGAGATTGGTTGGTGAATCATCTTGATTCTTCCTTGTTCTTCTTCACCTTTGAACCTTTACTTTGAATCGTTCCTCTGACGATTCCTGAGTTCTTTTGGGGTAAGTTAACCTAACCCTAACCCGTGTTAGAGCTTAGATTAGACTTGGTGTTGTTGTATCTCATTTCTATCCTTATTTTAGGGTATTCTTGCGCTGTTGACGAAGACAACTTCTAAATCAGTTCGGTTATTCTTTCCTCGCTTAAGGTGCGGACTTTAAGTGTATAGGTTATGGTTTTCAAGGCTTTCAATCCCGGATAGTGATTTATTCTTGTTATGGATGAGATTTCACATGTCAAATGTTATGTTTACATTGCTTTCTTGATATGCATGTGCTATGTTGAGATTTGTGTATTCTAAGTGTATTTATAAAGTACCGTATACGTATAAAATACGCACCTATGTTTGCCATGATTTTTGGTCATGTATGTATGCTAGATGCATGTATGACAACTCCTTGGAAGAAAGAATTGTCTAAGTGCATGTATTTCAACATGCGTCATGTATGTTGTTCCATGGATGCTAAGTGTTTGTAGAGATGCATGAATGACCTACGTGTAACTCTGATTACACTAAATGCGGGCGTTGAGAAGTGATTCTCAATACTTCTATGGATGCGCATGATTTCCTTATGCATTTACATTCCAAGTTATTTAAATTCAAGCATTCCTATGCTTACATTTATGTTAAATTGATATTCTTCAGATGTGTATGCACCATGATTTGAGTTGTTGTTCCATTTCTGTTTTACATTCCATATGAATATTTGTCGTAGTGTAGGATGTTTGGGACTATGCCTTAGTCCAGAAATCGGTAATTGACCCTTTGGTCGTGGTTGAGATTGCTTTCGCCACGTGAGACGCATTAGACGAACCCGAGTCGTATTAGAGTTGGCGGCAATGGTTTGGCCACGCGGAGTGTTTGCGCACTCTATGTCGCTCAATTCAACGTGCGCTCGTGCTAGTCGAGTTCGTCAACTAACCCGATTGTCCAAAGTGTATGTTAACCATGTATGGACGCATGCTTGAATCTAGGTACCGAACTTACCAGTGAAATCCTAATAATCATGGTACACGATCCGCTAAGACTCATGAGCGGACATGGTGGTATGGGACACCGTGGTCGAGTCGGCCACGCTGGGGTGACGAGCCTCCCGTAGTGACCAAAGTGAGCAACTAAACTCGTGAGCCGATTATGGTGGTATGGGACACTATATTCGTTGTCGCCTACATTGATTGGTGACGAGCCCTTTGTAGTGACCTCGAGCATACCTGGATACCGCAAGGAGGTGACGAGCCGATCTGTGGTAGTAAGGGCATGAAAGGCGTGCATTTATTGGTGTCGAGCCCTTTTCTACGACCTCAACTATATGATCGTATGAGATGTCTAGGATTGACGACCCTAGTATGGATCACGGTTGGATGGTGATATGAGGAAGGTATCTTAGCTTCCCACTCCTGCTGTATGAATTGGACTAATACCACCTTGGTAATCATATCCATGCACCGCATTTGCATGTGCTTTGTAGATGTGGCGCACTTTGAGGCAATGTCATGCGTAACGTAAGATGAAGACGCGAGGGTGTACGCGTGAGGGCACGCATCATATTGCATTCATACCGCATTAACAAGAGTACTTAGGATTTATTTAATTGTCCGGCTTTATCATTACTGTGATTGAACTGATAACATGTTAACCGATGCCTTATTGTTCCACCGAGTTGATCACTCACTCCCACGTTTAAGGCGGTGTTTCACACCCACCAGACTCTGTCTTAGGCCCCGATGTTGCAGATGTGGATGCGACGTCTGAGGCAGAGCGGGAGCTGGATGACGACGAGGCCGCTCCTATATGCAGTTTTCTGACGGGTTCTAGCGAGCCTCGGTCAGTTGCGCGGGACCTATGGGATTACTATTTTGGGATCTAAAATGATGTAACTTGTACTTATAATTTTGATAAATAACACTTTTACACGATCTGGTTGTATATGTAATTCAGGGACTTACACTTGTACACATATTTTACTATAAGTCTTCCGCTTGCTTTATTCACTTATCCCTGAATCATATCTGCGTTTTGGCTTAATCTATCCCATGTTTATGTGCTAATACAGTCAACATACATCATTCATTAATTATGTTGCATAAGTGATGTTTTGGAACTCGGGAGCTGAGTTATGCTCGACCCCCGAATTTCAGGGCGTTACACCTTGTGCCGTGGTTTTTTCCCACAAGGGTTTTTTATATATGTTAAAATCATTGTTTTCTCTTTGTGCTTGCTTGGTGCTATCATAAATTTAAATGATTACGATAAAATACTTATAGGGTCTGATAATTTTACATTCAAATGAATTGAAGTGATAATATTGCATTCAAGTGAATTGAAATGTGAAACACTCATAGCCCTAATAGGACATTTGTAAATGTATATTTCATAATTGATTAGGGGTCGCTTGACATCTATATTCTAATTAAATAAGAGTTCTTTCAATAAGAACTACTTTCATGAGTTCCTTTTGTTCTAACTCTTGTTTTAAATAAGCTTATTTGGTAAAATCACATTTTCAAAACCAAAAAAGTTATTATTTGAAATAAGTATGTTTGGCAAAACATTTAAATAAGAGTTTTTTTAAGGGATAGTTGATGTCATTTTTTAAGATTACGAAACGTCCATTACAAGAGCAATCCATATGATTGTTTTGGTGGATCTCACCATAGATGGACCGTGCCCTAAATGGCAAAAGACTGGATGGCTACACATAATCTTCACATTTTAAGACACTTGGGTCATCCATTATGTCGGATATTGGATGTGGATCGTCTATCATATTGAGCCCACCTTTGATGTAGACTGTTTATCATGTGAGCCAAACTTTCAAAGTTGGTCATCCATCATGCAAAGCTTGTCTTGGACGTGGACCATTCATCATTTGGGATCCACCTTGATGTAGGCTATCCATCATGTGGGGCCCACCATCAATGCTAGTTATCATTTATGTGGGGCTCTCAATGTCTAGTATCCATCACCCATCGTGTGGAGTCCACACTGATGTGTCCATAGTGTGGGCCCTACCTATGAAGTGGATTGTCCATCATGTGGGGCCCACTTTTGATATCCACCATTCATCATGTGGGAGCATCTTCTATGTGGATCATCCATCATGTGGTCCACTTTGGATATGGGTCATCCATCATACAAGACCTTGGACGTGGACCATCCATTAGGTGGGCCCACTTGATATGGACTGTCTATTACAAGCGGCCACATTTTGATGTGGGCCATCCATCATGTGAAGCCCACTTCGTCCATTATGTGGGCCCACCTTGACATGGACAATTAATTGCACGGGGCCCCACCTTCGATATGGGTCGTTCATCATGTGGTCCCACCTTTGATGTCAAACAACCATCATGTGGGTCCCACCTTCAATGACCATCATCCATCATGTAGGTCCCACCTATTGCCCATCAAATGGGGCCCACTTGATGTGGATGTTCTGTCATGCTGGACCACACTTTGATGCGGGCCATCCATCATGTGGGGCCCACTTTTAATGTGAATCATACATTATGTGAGCCCACCTTGATGTGGACCATACATCATGTGGGGCCCCACGTTCAATATGGGTCATTCATCATGAGGGGCCCCCCTTTGATGTTCATCATCTATCATGAGGGGCCCACCTTTGATGTTCACCATCCATCGTGTGGGTCTCACCTTTGTTGTGGACCATTTATCATGTGGGGGCCACTTCACATGGATAGTCCATCATACGAGGCCACATTTTAGTATGAGTCATCCATCATGTAAGACCCACCTTTGATATCCATCACCCATAACGTAGGTCCACCTTTGTTGTGGACCGTCCATCATGAGGGGCCCAACCTTTAATATGGGTCATTCATCATGTGGGCCCACCTTTAATGTCAACATTCCATCATGTGGGCCCACCTTTAATGTCAACATTCCATCATGTGGTCCCACATTTAGTGTCCACCATCTATCATGTGGGTGCCACCTTTAATGTCAACCTTCCATCATGTGGTCCGACATTCATTGTCCATCATCCATCATGTGGGTCCCACCTTTGATGTGGACCGTCCATCAGGTATGGCCTGGTTGATGTGGATCATCCATCACGTGGGGCCACACTTTGATGCGGGCCATCGATCATGTGGGGCTCACCTTTGATGTGATCGTATATTATGTGGGCCCACCTTTGATGTAGACCATTCAACATGTGAGGCTCATACTTGATGTGATTGTGCATTATGTGGGCCCACCTTAGATGTGGACCATTCATCATATGGAGCTCCACTTTCAATATGGGTCATTCATCATGTGAGCCTACCTCGGAGAGATTATAAAAATAAGAGAAGAGGGCAGGACATTGAGGATAAAGTTATTCAAAAATTCACAAAAAATATCTAGCTGCTTAAGTCAAATAATCATTTTTTTTTTCAAAAAGTAACCCATCTCAAACTTATAAAACCGGAGCTTATTTGCTACTTTCTAAACGAATAAGCCCTCTAATTAGACTTTTACCAAACTATCTAAAAGCTTATTGTTTTAAAAGTAAGCCAATAAGCTGTTATTTGTAGAGATGCCAGATGCCCGTAGGTCTTCGTCATCAAGAAATGGAGTCGGCTATACCCCACATAAGCATAGCCATTGTGGAATAGCTTCGTTCATTAATTGAATATGTAAACATCTATAGATCTTGTACATAAGAAATTAACAACCCTTTAACATATAAAGTGTGACTTCTAAAATATAAAGTGTCTTAGATAAAATTAATAACCCAGTAATGTATCAATTGCCATTAAACCTATTGACTACTCAAATATTAAGCTAACAACTCATTAACATATTAATAACAAAATTACAATTTTTTTTTTTTAATTCCATAATCTCTTTAACTCGGCAAACAACAAGTCAAACTACTACTTCACCTAATGCATTGTGTAGAAATAAGGAATCATATACCTCAATATAGGTAGATTCATGTATGTGTGTGTGTGAAGTTATAAAGTACAAGTTACAAAAATGTACATTATAATGATTACAATAAAGATATAAATACAATTATCAACACCCTTCCTCAATCTAAATATGAGCATAACGAATATTCAAATTGTCACAAACTATGTAGAATCGTGTTGAAAAAATATATTCTATAAAGACATTAGCAACTTGTTGTTTTGTAGGAATATATCTAATTAGAAGATCTCTAGTGATAACTTTTTTATGTACAAAATGAAAATCGATATGAATATGTTTGGTTCAGGTATAAAAAATTAGATTTATGATTACATGTGTTGCACTCACATTATCATAAAAGATACAGGTAGGCTTAGGTAAACGAACCTGAAGATCCCGAAAAAGTTGACAAATCCAAATTTTTTCAGCAGCAATACATGCAATAACACGATACTCTTTTTCAACACTTAATATTATGTTGCTTTTTTATGGATCAGGGTAGAATATCTTTTCAAGTAAAACACAATACCCAGTCACTGATCGCCAACTATCCGGACACCCAGCCAATCAGCATTAGAATATGCTTCAAGCAAGGAGTTGTTAGTATGATGAAGCATAAGTCCATAATGAAAATCACAATTCAGATACTTGAGAATGTGTTTGAAATATTATAAATGAGTCTTGCATAGAGTATACATAAATTGATACATGACATTGACGGCGAAGGCAATGTTAAGTCGTGTGAGTGTTAAATACTGTAATGCACCAACTAAACTACTATATAATATTGGATTTCTAAAAGTTCTTGGGCCATCAATGAAAGAGACTATTTAGTAGTGATTGGCATGGCAACCAATTTGCAGAGAAAACATATTACTTCTCTAAATAATATCATTAATATATTTTGTTTGAAAAAGAAAAGGCCATCATGAGTAGTTTTAATGCTAAAAAAATAGTAAAGACTTCCAAGTCTTTCATGTCAAATTTTACAATTGCTTGGTTAGAGATATTAGAAGTCAATCAAAAGATTTGATAATGAGCATATCATTAACATAAAGTAATAGAATGATCGTTACTCACTAGGAATTATAAATAAACATTGAATGATCAACCGTACCACAATGAAATCCATGCTCAATAAGAAACTTGGCACAATGTTGAAACCAAGCTTATGGAGCTTGTTTCAAGCCATATAATGCACATTATAGCTATAAAAGATGATTCTTTAAGACATCTCCCACATCAGTCGCTAGATCATTGTGAGTAAGAAAGTAATTATACAGGTGGCACACGCCACATGTTGGCAACTCCAATAAAGCAATGCAAAAATGATTGAAAATTTCTCTACCTTGTAAAGCATAAGCATATAGAGATTTTTTTATACTTATCATGTTTATTTTTTAAAGATGAGTTACATAATGAAATATTAATAAAGAAGTAATAAAATGAAATATTAATAAAATAATAACACTTAAGGCATGAAAGATGGTAATACTCGAGCAATGAAAGAAGGGCAACCCCATAGCATGAAAGAAGGGCAACACTCAAGGCATGAAAGAATGACAACACTCAGGTAATGAAAGAAGGACAAGACTCAAGGCATGAAAAAGATGCAATACTTAAAGCATGAAAGAATGGTAGATTTTCATATTAGAGTTTCATTGTTGAAGTCACCAATGTCAACCATGATTTATTTGTGACATGCCACGTGTACAATTACTCTCATGCTCACCTTGATTTGGATACTGATGTAAAAGATAATTTGAAAATTTGCCTCTTGTACTCCCTCTGAAACTAGGCCACAATTAAAGGTCAAGTTTGATAAGAATTGAGCAAAAGATGTTGTGAGAGAGGTTATGTAAATACTATTGGGAATTTGAGTTGCGGAATCACGCAGATCTAGATCTAGGATAGTTATTCAATGGCACCGAGCACATACAAGAGAACACACAGATTTAACGCGGAAAACCCTTGCGGGAAAAAACCACGACACAAAGCAACAGAATTTCACTATGAAAATAAAAATTACAAAAAGAGAGGACTTACCCGATTCGAACAACCTTGAATCTCATCCTTGCTACACCCTTTAGAAAGCCTAAAACCCTTAGAACCCCTTTAAAAAGCCTAAAACCCTTTTAAAAACCCTTAGAACCCCTTTAGAAAGCCTTAACATGCCCTAGAATAGCCCTATGGACCCCTATTTATAATTTAGGAAGCTCCTCTTCCGCACCTCTACGAAACCGCCTCAATTTTACGCAATCCGCGCAAAATCTTCGTAATCCTCGACTAGTCGAAGGAGGGCCTTGATCGGTCGAGCGGACCCTCGACTGGTCAAGCATCGTGGAATAGCAAAATCAATAGCTTATTGACTTCAACTCGAGCAGGCCTCGACCGGTCGAGCAGCGTGGTAATGCCAAGATTTGAGACATCCGATTTACAACAAATACATTAGGAAGCTAGTTACCAAAAGAAACAAAATAAGTATACAACAAGCCAAGCACAATATGTTCACAAACAAAATGATAATCCAACTTTGTGTTTCATGTGTACATGAAATACTCGGTTGATAGATAAATAAATAACGTTAATGTTACCATAAAATAAATGTAGGAGTAGAGGATAATAGCACACCAACATCGCGTAAATAAAAGACGGCCAAGTTAACTCTGCAATGATAAATTCCATCAATCAATATTATTTATGCACTCGTGTGAAACATGGTTGGCTACTTCTTTGCATACTAAGAAAGTAAATAAGCACCTCTGAATGTATATAAATCGGTCGTGGAGTGACGAGTATCAGAACAACCAACCCAATCAACGTCTAATAAAGTATAAAGATCCGCGAAAGAATGAGATAATGGCCTAAATTCTAATAGATAACAACACTAAAGGCATGAAAGATGACAAATCTTAATGTTAAAGTTGCCTTGCTGAGTTGCCAATATTGACCATGATTTGCTTATGATGTTGGATATGTGGCATGTGCCACATGTACAATTACTCTCCTCCTCACGTTGATCTGACAATTGATGAGAAAGATGATTTGAAGAATTATATTTTGTAATAGCATGTAAATATAATTAGTATAATAAGTGTAACACCTGTGGTTTTTAATAAAATAAAATAATAATTTTAATTTTAATTTTGAAATTGAGAGAAAAAGAGAGATTTCGTATCTCATCTCTCCCTTCTTATCTTATCTCTCCTTATTATCAGTCCCATCCATCTCTTAAACTCCCTTCCCGTATTTCTCATCTTCTTAATAAACTTTTCCTTTTAAGGAAAGGAGTCACAAGAGGTGTTTCAATCCAACTACAACTTTAAAAATTTTTTAAAAAAAAGAAAAGAAAAGAAAAGAAAAAAGATACTCAACCCAGTGAGATCGTATCCACCATGAGTTTGATATTGACTCGAGAATGGAAAAGATAGCACTGCTTAACATATAACAAGATAAAATATTCACAGTGGAGGCACATATCATGGTAAAGTTTAAGGATGTCGTAAATTCGAAATAGATATGATGGAAATAGGTGAAGCACATAACAAAATGTAATGGCACGGTATAAGAATTATAAAACATGTATGATGTCATAATGCCTGACTTATTCGGCGCATGCAATGCGAGTCATCCTATGTATGATATCCCCCACCAAATAATCATCCATGACATAAAGGTCAAGGGAACCCTCTTTCAATGTCGGCAACCAATCAATCATCATTGCCATAAAAGGCCAAGGGAACCCCCTCTCAATATTATCCACCGACCAATCATCTTTGTCATAATGGCCAAGGGAACTCCCTCTCAATATCGCCCACCAATCAATCATCATTGTTATAAAGGCCAAAGGAACCCCCTCTCAATATTGCCCACCAATCAATTATTATAAATTCAAACATGTTCTATTATGAGGTAAGAAAGATAGTAATCTAGCATTCTCGAGCATATAGATTTATGTATGTATTCATATTCATAATGCATGTAAACATAAGAATCGACAATGTAATATAGAGTACGCATGAGAGAATATGTTCATAATTCAATAACTACACACAATATAAGTGTAAATGATAAATTTAGGAAGATATAACGTCGTAGTTTGAGATTCAGAGGAATACATCAAAGAGTTATTATCAATGAGCTATAGAACATAAAAGAATACATTAAGTCTTAGGACCTGAAGAATGCATAGTCAATGAGAAAGCCTATAAATTCATGTGTGAAGTAAAGGAGTTATTCTCATTCCTGTGAGCACATGTTTAAAGTGACAAGGTCAATTTCAATGTAAGAGAGCTAGCCCCGACGCGAGAGGGCAAACTCTCATTAATAAAGGGCCATTTACTATTAATACACACGAGAATTAATTTAAGGGTATGGAGGATCCCATACCAAGGATCATGAACTTACAATGAAAGGGAAGAAATGAGAAAAAAATGAGAAAAAAAGAAGATGTTATGATGGAATATAAGATCTAAAAAATGAAACCTAATGAAAATCAATAAGTTAGATGATCACTCACATTAATTTTGGTATGAAATGAAGTCGAACTCACCTTGACTCGGTGATGACTCAGTGTAACTTGGTCACAACTCAATTGTAATTTAAAGTTAACTTGGGGTGTAGCTTTTTTTACCAAGTCCCGGCTTCCACCAAAGGGTATCTGATACTTGTTGGACTAGACCCAGTACAAAATAGTCATGACTTGGCTAAGTCAACGAGTTAACTCAATTGAGTCGACTTGGTCCTCCTTTTTCTTCTCTCCTTTTTTCTTTCTTTTTCTTTCTCCTTACCCACGTCCAATATTGGACCCAGACAGAGACAACTCAACTCGACTGAATCGGTTGCGTTCGGCTAGTTGAACTCATAAATCAAGTCTCCCTTTCTCTCAATTTCCTTCCTATCATTGTGTGAGCTCTTCCCCTGACTATGAGATGGTTTTATAGCCTTCTTAAACTTCTAGAAGACTCTACACAATGATACAACGCTGAGTCGACGCTGTTTTAAAAAAACCTTGTGTGAAAACCGATTTCTACTCGTTAATTGCTTGGTTTGTTGCAACAACACTTTGATGCACCTCATTGATTTGATTTATATGACTAAATATTAATCTCACAACCTCCTTAATGAACGTTTTCAATCTTGGATCGGTGGCCTAACAAGATCACACAGTATCATTTTTTTAACGAGGAAGAAAGTTGCTCTCTAATGACATATTCTAATCCAGTGAGTATTCATTCATCTTGATCATCATGGATGGTTCTAATGGGTTATAGGAAGCTAATGGACAAGCTTTCTTGACGTCGGTCTTTTGGTAGTGGGTTCAAGGTTGAAAAGATTTGGGCGATTGTCACATGCTGTGGCAAGAAAAGTGGGGAGATACGTTCAAAATTGAAATTTTCATCTTGGAAACTTGCTGGAACATAGTAGTGGGTCCCATAGTCATAGACGGTGATGATCAAAGGGTTTGGTGAGTTTTCAAATTCCAAAGAAGTGCAAGTATGTTTTTTTAGTTTTCTTGGCAATAAGGTTTCCTGGTTCGTCGTTGATCCACTGACTGGCATGGACGGCTTGGATCATCTGAGATGGCTTTATGTGGATCGTAAGTGATGCTTTGAGTGGAAGAAATGGTGAAGGCTTTCGTTTTGAAACCAATTTGCATGTGAAAGAGGTTGTTTTCGGTTTCAAGCCGCAAACGTGGGCTACCCGCAGAGCGGGTATGGTCCACTATATGTTTGTTGAGAAAATCCATTTCATTTATCGGTTTGACCATGTCATAACTAATCATGAGTTTGAAAATGAGGTGGAACCATTGCTCAGGTAGGAATCATGGTTTGAAATAGTGGTGGGAAGTCTCTCATCATTGAAACTTCCCTAAGGTCCACCCAGATGAATGGTTTGGATCGTAGGCTACTCTATAATGGTTTGGATCGATGAGGATAATCCTTTTTAGTTGATTTTCTATATCCAATGGTTAAAAATAGTTGCATTTGAATCTAATAGTCAAATTGTACTGAAAATCATAGGTTAAGGTGTCAATAGGGGTTCTTTGGGTATATAAGACGTAGGTGTACATGTAATCTTTTAGTTAAACAATCATATTTGTGTTCTATTGAGCGGAGGTGTACCGTATAGAGTGTACATGCATTTACTAAGTCTTTTATGATTTTATAGATTGGGGAATCCCATAGGACTCTTCATGGATGTTATGAGGACTTTGAAAATGGGTCTAAACGGTTCTGTTGTGGAATGTAAACCAATAGATTCATCAGGAATTATCTGTAGATCAAAATGATGTATTTTAGGTGATTTTCAGGCAGGTCAGCCAACGGATATGGAGTGAAATCCAGTGGACATTGGATCTTGTGAATTAGGTCCCGAAATTGATAATGCATAACTCAATTAGATTAACTTGGCATTGTTTGAAATTTCATCACAATTGAGTTCTTATAAAAAAAATTAGAAGGTTTAGTGTCGGGAATGTACATATACATCGTGAAAAACTTAAGATCATCAATTGGGAGTTTATAGCCATTGAAATCGGACTTTAATGGTCTAAACTATTCCCTAGTGCATGGGGATTAAGATGATGGGTTCAGAATCAGAGATTGGGCATAAATGATTTAGATAGACCATCTGTTTATTTAATGATGATGTGAGGGTCGAGGTTAAAATCGAACAGTTGGATAGCTTAGTCCATGAAGAGTCTTCTAAGTGGTTTGGATTGATGATTACTCAAGTATGTAATTGTATAAACAGGCTCAGAATATGCAAATGTATGTACATGTTTGTGTACATAAGAGCAAGGATCTTAGATCATGATTCTAATGGCATATTAAGCGTATACAAAAGTGACAAGGAAGATGAGCGTGCCAGATTCTTAAATGGATAACTGTATGAACGATTATGAAGATCTTGTAGTCGATTTAGTATGATGGGTAGTCCAAATGTGATTTGGATGATCGTATGTTTTTATCTAGTGATGAATAGTTGTTTGGACGATTGGTTTGATGAATGATTAAGTGTGTTTGGATATACAAGGGTATGAAGTTCATTATATTGTGTATGCAGGTCAAAGGGTGTATGTATGTGTTCATCCATGTATCCTTATATATATATATAGATATATATATATATATATATATATATATATATATATATATATATATATATATATATATAACCATTAAAATACACACGTGGGAAAACACTCACATACTTACTCATGCATGCAAAATTTCGAGCTATTACGGTGTACGTGTCGAGTGTGTGCATGTCACACATGTACAAATCATATGCATGTGATTTACTTGCCATGGTGTGCCCACCAATTTGAGGATGCTTGCTTTCATACGAGAGACAAAATGGATGGGATGACATGTCATGCCCCAAACTCGAAAACTAAGCTCACAAACTTCTCAATCGCCAATCCGGCACCGACAACCTCCGTAGTACCCCATTCTTGGCTCCCAGCGCCCATATGCCAGATTCCGATCCTGGGATTCTACAAGGAGGATTTTCAGTGTAAAATTTGTTGTAAAGGAGCATAACTGCAAGTGTACCCAAATCACAATAGCAACATCATCATCACATATCCATTAATATAAATCGTTGATTACAATGTTGAAAGAAAATACATGCATATAATAAAATATCCATAAAGCTCTGTCACAAACTCTTACCTCAATCCTGCTGCGACCTAATGTCACCTGCTCTCAACGGTCGTACATAAGCTTATAAAAAGCTTAGAGGGTAGTGTACTTGTGTGCGCAACAGGTGTCAATTATACAATACACGTCCATAATTCATACAATATCGAAAATACTGACAAGTTCATGAGTCATACGATATCAAAGTAGGCAGAAATACTGACAAGTTCATGAGTCATATAATATCAGAGTATGCAATGCAGATCGACTATGCAATGTGGGGTCGTGGTAAACTAATTGCCATATGCCGAGGATGCAATGTAATATGTGGTGCGAAAGAAATGATGAAGCTAGAGCGTGAAGTTAGGATGATAATATGTAGTATCACAAGCTGTGGGGTCCATCACAAGGGACTTCTATCCAAACTGGCCCATACTTGATTTGGATAGTTGGACACAATGTGGTAAACTCCCGATCTCAGGTTAGTCGCATACCCAACCGAAATCATGGCCATTGCGAGGGTACACATAACAAATTAGTTGCACACCACCAAGTTGAGTTGATAGTGAATGAATGAATGAATGAGTAAAATACTAGTATACAACTCCTGCTCAGTAAGTCCACATATTAATACCGTACTTCTCTGCGATCATCACCGGGGTCTAGTACACTCTACGCCACTTGCCGCCCCATCAAGCGCACAACTGGGTAAGTGAAAGAGACCTCACCATCCGCCTACCAATATCAGCCCGGCTCGTCGATAGCGGATCCATTTATGAGCTGGTCAGACTCAGCCTAACATTGCCTACTCCCTCGGGCGAGTAAGGCCACACCCCTCCCAATCGACCACGGCACGGTAAGAGATCCGACCTACTGGTATACGGCCCTCATGTACTCATATATATCCACTCGGCCTACACATTGGAGCATCCCCTGGCCTCGGAGGTTTAGGAATTTTCACCAAAAAACATCTATCGTACCCGTATGCTAGAACCAAACATTTTTGGTGTCCATCTGGCCATCCACGACATACTTGTGGAGGTCACGACCCTAATGTCGCTAGGGCGCATGGTGGTCATATCACAAAATGCGAGATGCATGAGTCATACCATCCAGTCATGCATCAAACCTGCGCGTACCGCGCCCTCATATGGGGCAACTCCGTCTCTCAGAGAGTCTCATAAATAATTAGCCCAATGGCACATGCTATGCTCAATTACTCCTCATAATAAGCATGCGAACGATGCGTGTGGGCATGTATCATGAAGTATACCAAGCATGATTATAATCACATACATTATAGTGAGCCGGTATGAGATGGCTCATAGCCCGTATAGATGAATGGGTGGTGTGCAATAATCACCTACACATGGTGGGCCTTACACATGTGATGGACCTCTTACATCACAATTAGGTATCATACAATCATAATGAACCTTATACAATCACAATGAGCCTCATACAATCACAACGGGCTCGCACCATCACAATGGATCTCATACAATAATAATGAGTCTCGTACAATCATAATGGGCCTCATACAATCACAACGGGCCTCACATGGTCACAGTAGGCCTTATATAATCACAATTAACCTTACAATGACCTTATACAATTATAATGTAACGTCCCAGATTTCGAGAGTCGAGCAAAGCTCAACTCCCGAGATCCAACGCATCACTTATGCAACATAGATAATGATGTTTAAATATTGTCCATATTAGTGCATTAAACATGAGTGAGATTACACCAAAATGACATATCATACTCCATAGATAATTTGATTAAGCAAGGGAAAGACTGTAACATGCATATTTGAACAAGTAAGCAATTTACAACTTCTAAAGTATAAGTATGTAACTGGGATGAATGTTTACATGTATTGTTTCTAAAATCTACGAAATGGTAAAACATAAAGTGTTCAACTATTCCATAACCCTGTAATCCCGGCGACGCAACTCTAGGTCTACGCAGACCCGCCTGAGAGCTGCACGTAGGAGAACTCCTTCTCCTTGTCTAAGAAATTCAGCTTTATCACGTAAGCCTCATCGTCATTTGCAACTAAAATAGAGTCCGGTTGGTATTTTAAAACACTGTCCCAGAGTGGGAGTGAGTAATCAACTCAGAGGTACTATCAGGCAAAGGTTAACATGTTATCAATTCAATCAAGTAGTAATAATAAAGCAATACAACATGCATTTCTTAACTACTTTGATTAATGCAGGGATGATATGCAGTAATAATGCATACCCTTGCCAACACTCCCTCAGCGAGTTCATCAACCATTCGCGCATGACAAACTCCCTAAACATGCACTTCCTCGCCAAAGCACATGCAATGCGGTACATGGTCGTGTTAACCAAGTACTTAATTAGGCTTATTTATACAACAAGTTTTGTATATGAGCGTAGAGGGCCCGTACAGAGTCTTCACTCGCATGAGTATTTCCCTCAAATATGGGACCCCATCCATTTTCCAGGAGCATGTCCATCACTGTGTACAACTCGAAAAGCCTTTCATCCACATGAGCCTCAAATACCACTTTACAGTTACGGAACTTACCAAGTTTGTTGGCCGGCAGTAGAGATCTTTCGATGGGGATCCACGAGTCAAGATCTCATTTTGACCTTCGCTCTCGATCGACACTTGCGTTAGCCTCGGTGCTCATCTTCTTCCTTGAACGGGTAGGGCGGCTAGGCCCAGCTTCATTCGTGGACGTCCTCTTCTTCCCGATGAGGGAAAGGAGTGCGAAGATGGAGAAAATAATGGTAACTAGCTCAAAAAGAGTCATGGAAGTGAAGAAACTTGAAGGGTGAGATGGATTTGTAGGTTTTGGAGATTATGAGACACAAAAGAGAGCTTTTGTGCTCAAATAGGTGAGAAATGGGAAGATGGAGAGTTGTATGAGAGGGATTTTCAGGAAAATGGTGGAGGTGGGTGTGAAATGTAGAAGAAGAAGAAACTTTGTGTATGAAAGGGAGATTTGAGAGAGAAAATGTGATTTTAGAGGGGTTTAGAGGGATACGAGAGGGGTGAAATGAACAAAGGGGAGCAAATAGGGATTAAATGAAGTGGCCCCACACGTGAACAGGGCTCACATGTATGTGTGGAGGGCGATGGGTCGTCAGAACTGTGGGCCCATTGGAGGTGTGGGCGGCGCGCCGTCGTCCGGGCGATGCCGTCGCGCCTCTCTGGAGGGGTTGGCGGCGGCCACCCCCCTCCTGGGATTGCCGTACATGTGTGGGGGACCCCCTGGGTCCCACTAGAATTTATGCTTTTGGCCCCTACGCCCATGTGATGCATTTTCTCGGTCCAACTCGCGCATATTCGTGCCTTTTGGCATGTTTCAAGTTTGAAATTCGTCGATTTATAGCTTAAACCCATCGATTGACGACCTAAAAAGGAATCGAGATCATTTCACATGATCTCAGATGCGTACGGGTCACATTTCAATGGTCAATTTCGCCCGTTGGCAAAACCTTGGGATCCTACAATCATTTCTACATTTTATCACCCCTGCCTAAGTCAAAGTGCGTCAGTGTACGTCGTGTTACCATAACTCAGGTCTAGTTTAATTCAAATCATGCTCTGATACCAACTTGTAATGCCTCGGATTTCGAGGGTTTAGCAAAGTTCAACTCCCGAGATCCAACGCATCACTTATGCAACATAGATAATGATGTTTAAATGTTGTCCATATTAATGCATTAAATATGAGTGGGATTACACCAAAATGACATACTATACTCCAGAAGTAATTTGATTAAGCAAGCGGAAGACTATAACATGCATATTTGAACAAGTAAGCGATTTACAACTTCCAGAGTATAAGTATATAACTGGGCTGAATGTTTACATGTATTGTTTCCAAAATCTACGAAATGGCAAAATATAAAGTGTTCAACTATTCCATAACCTTGTAATCCCGACGAAGCAGCTCTAAGTCTACACAGACCCGCCTGAGAGCTGCACGTGGGAGAACTCCTCCTCCTCGTCTAAGAAATTCAGCTCCGTCGCGTGAGCCTCATCGTCATCTGCAACTAAAACAAAGTCTGGTTGGTGTTTTAAAACACCGTCCCAGAGTAGGAGTGAGTGATAAACTCAATGGTACTATAAGGTAATGGTTAACATGTTATCAATTCAATTAAGCAGTAATGATAAAGCAATACAACAAGCATTTCCTAACTACTATGGTTAATGTAGAGATGATATGCAGTAATGATGCATGCCCTTGCCAACACTCTCTCAACGACTTCATCAGCCATTCGCACATGACAAACTCCCTAAACATGCACTTCCTTGCCAAAACACATGCAATGCAATGCATGATCGTATTAACTAAGTACTTAATTAGGCTTATTCATACAGCAGGTTTGGGAAGCTAAGGTACCTCCCTTTATATTATTAACCCAAGCGGGGATCCATCCAGCATCACCAATCCTAATTAATCACATACAATAAGCAAGTTATAGGGCATCACCCCTAATGAAAGTAGTGGATAGGTAAATTCAAGTGTTTATACTCGAGGTCACTACGGGAGGCTCGTCACCTGAACGTAGGCCGACAGCTCGAATACAATGTCTCATACCACCATATTCGGCTCACGAGTTTGGGTTGCTCACTAAATACTATGGGGAGGATCGTCACCCCAATGTAGGTTGACAGCTCGACCACGGTATCTCATACCACCATGCCCAGCTCATGAGTCTTAGCGGATCATGATACCATGGTTGAAACGGGTTTTACATTGGTAAGTGGTACCTTAGATTCATGTAGTAGTGTCCATACATGGTAAACACACAATAGGCTAATCATATTATTTGACAAGTTCGATTGGTACGAGCGCACGCTGAATTAATCGACATGGAGCGCATAAGCACTCCACATGGCCTAACCACCATTAACAATCGTCGTATGGCTCAAATTCATCGAACGTATCCAATGTGGCGAGACTAATTCGGCCACTCAATCGGGAACCGTTACCGATTGCCTTAGACTATATTGTAGTCTCAATCATACTCAAATGTAGCATATAGATACATGTGATAATCATATAAGCATTTAATAACGATCCAAGTACAACATTCATTTTGAGCATTTTATCAAACATATTGAACATGTTGCCGAACATTACAATTCATCCATAACTTGCGTAGTTGAAAGCAAGGTCACATAAAGGAAATCATACATATAATTAAGGTAATTGAGAATCCTATCTCAACACCCTTATTAAATGCAATTCATTAAACAATTTCTCATTCAGACATTTTATTAAACAATTAGCCTACACATTACCAAATACATAGACTAGATTAGTCATGACATGAACTATAACAATTTCCTACGCACATAGGCTATAATGCATATAACAAACATGGATCTTAGATTATATATCATGACAAGCACAAAATCATAATTTCAAGTTCATTCAAACATTTCAATAAACACATGGGATGCATATTTGTCCAAAATAGTTCATACATGTATAATATATAGAAAATGTCATAACTAAGATCATATGGCAGCAATTAAGTCAGACATAAATGATTGCCGACATTAAAACCCTTAAAAACTATAACCTAAACGTTTATAATCCGCACCTTTCGTCGGATAACTCGTTTCGAATCCTACGTTCCCGTATTAGAACAACGGTTACCTAAATCAGGAAAATCCGTTAGCTAGGTTGACAAACAACTATTCTATACCTTAACTATGGCGTTAGGGTTTGGATTTCTTACCCAAATCGTTGTCGGAACGAGTCGTGTAGCGTAATAGAGAGGCAACTAGTGCGTGCAGTCATGGGAGAGAAACACCGCCACGATCTCCCAAGCTCTCTCTTCTCCTCACTCTCTTCTCTTCTTTTTTCTCTTCTCTCTCCTAGGGTTTAGAGCAAATTCGTATAAAATGGGAATGGGGTGGTTTAAGGTCTTTAAATAGGCTCAGAACTGGTTCAAATGGCCCCAGGGCCATGGTATACTTAGGTTATAGCCAACGGGTGTTTGTTTCGGACAAACGAGACTCATCCGAAGTTCATTACCTGTCTATGCTACAGAGTAAGTTGCCTGACAATAGATCTAGGCCAGGTTACGATTTCAACACGTTTGGATGGGCCGATCAACCGTGACGGACCTGTATCAGATCAACGGTCGTTGTCACTCGATCAAGGCCACAAGTATACAGATATATGAAGGGAAAATTTTTTAATCCATGGGTGCAGTTGGATTAGAAACTGACGGTCTAAAGTCTTCAATTTCGCCCGCAAGCGAATGGTCCAACTCACTTAAGTTTGGGTTCATTTTCTAAAGATATTCGCGTTTCTCACACACTTCGCTCAAGGCTCATGTCGTGCATTTCTGGATACTATTTGGGTTCGATTCCCGTGATGGTTGTTAAGCCCAATAAGATGGTCGTAACCCTATAGTTTCGTGGTCATCAAATTTTCGACGCGTGGTCCAGGTCCGATACGGAGTTTCAATGTGCTCCCAAGAGTAACCGAGTATTGAATATGTTACCGAACATTACAATTCATTCATAACTTGCGTAGTTGAAAATAAGGTCACATAAAGAAAATCATACATATAATTAAAGTAATTGAGAATCCTATCTCAACACCCTTATTAAATGTAATTCATTAAACAATTTCTCATTCAGACATTTTATTAAACACTTAGCCTACACATTACCAAATACATAGACTAGATTAGTCATGACATAAACTATAGCAATTTCCTATGCACATAGGCTATAATGCATATAACAAACATGGATCTTAGATTATGTCACGCCCCGAACTCGGAATCCGGGCTCACAAAATTCCCGATCGCCGAATCCGGCGCCGACAGCCTCTGTAGAACCCCATTCTCGGATCCCGGCACCCATTCACCAGGTTCCGATCCTGGGATACTACAAGGAGGGTTTCAAATCATTAGTCTGATTCATAATGAGCATAACAAAAGCATAACCCACAAACAATAAGCACAAGAACACCACCACAAAATCCACTATGATTAAAAACTTTTTAGTACAATGCGACTGAAAGGAAAAATACAATGTAGTGCAAAAGAAACAAAACTCCAGAAGCTCGGCTGCACGGTCCAACTACAGCAAGACTATGGCTGCGACTGCGTCCTGGCATCACCTGCACGCATCAATCGTGCATAAGCTTATGGAAAGCTTAGAGGGTGGTGTAAGTGTGTGCGCAATATAAACGTGCTCAAAATGCAAGGTCAGAGTGATGCGGAATCATGGTGATGAGCACATGAATGCAATCAGCCGTACCAAGGCTATGCGGTGCAAGATATGAATGCTATCGGCCATACACAGCCATGCGATGCGAGATGCAACTCAAGCATGCCAATCCTCATCATGTATCAGTACAGTTCTCATTCTGGATAATCACCGGGTTCAATACACTCTAAATGGCACTGTCGCTCGCCGCACGGTCCAAGTGAGCGTAAGAAACCTCACTATCCTCCTGGCCAATAGTCTGCCAATACTTATCCAGTATGCCGATAGCGGACCCATTCACGAGTTGGTCAAACTCAACTAGTATTGCCCCCTACCCTCGGGCGAGTAAGGCCACACTCCTTTCCAACCGACCACGACACGGTGGGAGACGCGCCTCCGGTATTCGGCCCTCGTGCGCTCATATATCCACTCGGTCTCGACATTGGAGTCATCCTCTGGTACCATCGGGTTTAGGGACTTTCACCCAGGGACATCTATAGCGCCCGTATGCTAGAACCAAACATTTCCGGTATCCAACCCAGCCATCCACGATGTGTCTGTGGAGGTTATGGCCCTGATGTCACTAGGGCATATAGTAACTATAATCGCACAAATGCAAGTGCATGAGTCACATTATCAGTCATGCAACAGTCCTGTATGTACCATGCACTCATATGGGGCAACTCTACCTATCAGGGAGCCCATAAACAGTCTGCCCAAAGGCATATGCTATGATCGGTCACTCCTCACATCAGGCATACATATGATGCGAATGATCATGAATCATGGATCTATACTAAACATGTTATGTGGTGATGGGCTCTGATCAAAATGAAGATGGGCCTGGACGGCCTATATACTACAGGTATGGGCCTATTAATGGGCCTTAGGGAGAATCATGATGCGGACATTTAACCGACATTATCCTCAGAATGTGGACATCAAACCAACATTACTCCCAAAGGATGGCCTTCCACGAATCACATATTTCAATGGGCCTTTTGTACATCTTATTGGGCCTCGACTCATGGGCCTCTATTACATCAAATGGCCTCATACATGGGTCTCACAGATACATATCAAGGTGGGCCTTAATGACGTGCCAAAATTGCATCAACATGGGCCTAGTCACACGGGCCTTGCATACATCACAGTGGGCCTCAGGATATGGGTCCTAATACAATTCAAGGTGGGCCTTGACAAGGACCACCAATGCATGAATATGGGCCTCCACAGTGGGCCTTAATTTATCTCCAAACGGTTGGACTGTTGGATGAAACACATGCATCATGATAGAGCCCACACTAATGGAGGGTGTGGTTTACAATACATACATAAGCGGGGCCCACCATAATGCTTGTTTTCCACCCTGCCTAAGGCCCAATATAATGTTTATTTTCCAACCACTGATCATAAGGTCGTGTGGACCAGGGTAGGGCCCACCAAAATATTTATTATCATCCAATCTATTCAAAAAGTCACGTGGGCCTGGATAGGGCCCATTGTAATATTTACTTTCCATACTACCTGTTGATGGGGCCGTGTGGACTAAGGGCCCACTGAAATGTTTAATTTTCATACAACCTGTTTACAGGGCCACGTGGTGAAGGGGCCCACCGTAATGCTTATTTTTCATCTGACCTGTTGGGCCGGTCACGTGGGCGGGGAGCCCACTGTAACGTTTATTTGACGTCCAACCTGTTGAAGAGGTCATTGGACCTTGGGGCAGATGTGGGGCCCATCGAAATGTGGTTCACAAATCCAGCCCATTCATTGTGTGTGTCCCACAATTTTAAGGGTCCAAATCAAGTTTCATTTGCATCCAAAACTCAGGTAGGCCCCACCAACGATTTTATATGTTTTAGGCATGTCTTCACATGATTTTAGATGGTATGGCCCGCCTGAGTTCCGTTTAAATCTGATTCTTGGGATGGACGGTTGGTCCATGGGGACCCATCAAATGCACGGTTTTGATGCCCGAAATGCATCACGTGGGGCCCATAGCTGGGGCCGTGAGCCCCAGCCCGGTCGCCCGTCCGTCACCCGCCGTACGGCGTGGCAGCAGCAGCGTCAGCGCTGCTGCCTCCCTCTTTTGTTTTTTTTTTGAAAATTTTGTTTTCCTGAGGTAGGGCCCTTATCAGATCGATCCAATCCCGCCACTGGTCCCTGTAGGTTGATTCAATCCCATAGAGTCCAATATTGGGATATTTCAGACATACAGGAGCATCAGGGAGGTATTTTAATGGTAATACCGTTATTTCCTTTGGTATGGCCCGCTTGGTTATCAGATTAGTTCAAATTTTTGGTTCAACGGCTGAAATGAACTGGGTAACGGAATAGACGGCTTAGATTATATATATACATCAAGGTGGGGCCTGCATGAGTGGCCCACCATTTGGCTAGCTCATTAGTACCGCCCATGCCATTTACACTTCCCTACTTGCCAACGTCCAGCGTCCAGGGACGCTGGACAGCATGCATGAACACATTATCATGGTGGGTCCCACGTGGACGTGGCCCACCATCATATATGTATATACATATACATAATATATATATATATATATATATATATATATATATATATATATATATACATACATACATAATATATATTATATACATATTATATAAAATAAAACATGCATAGAATGCCTTGGGCCCATCCAAACAGTGGATGGTGTGGATCATCACCTGTAATAGAGTGGGATCCACACCATCACAAAGGAAGAGAGATAGAAAGAGAGATATACGGTGAGATAGAGGAACCCCGCCACTATGGGCCCTCTTGATTAAATCACATACATCCAAATGGGTCCCACCAACAAGTGGGCCCAAAAATTTAAAATAATGGAAAATCACCCACCTTATCTTCCTTTTCCTTGCTCCCTTGGACTCCTTAGCTCCTTACCTTCACTTTTAATGGAGGTTGATGAAAGATGAATGGTTGAGATTGGAGATGAGAGGGTGTAGATGGAAGATGGAAGGTGGACCACACTTGTGGTTTGGGAGAGAAGGCTTGGACATGTGGGGGGTTGAGTTGCTTGGAGAGATATGAGAAATGAGAGAGAGAGGGGTGATAAGGATGGGTGAGGTGTGATGGGGGATGGTTTGGGTTGAAAAATTGTAAAAGGTGTATGGTTGTTGTTGAAATTTGGAAAAGAGGAGTGGTGAGGTGGAAAGAATGGTGGACTTTTGGAAAAAGAGGGAATGGGTGCAGTACTTGATGTATGGGATGCATTTAATGTTGATTGATGAGACTAATTGTAGAGATTTCCTCGAAATCCGCAACGCGCGGTGTTTCTTCGAAATAAACGCAGATCGGCATCTTCTTGCCTGGGTATCGGTTCGATGCGCAAGTCACGGCGTTGGAACCGCGGCGACGACGCGGCCGCTATGATACAACTTTCGGATTAAGCCGACGTCGGTGCGCGGGACCTGGCTTAGGATCATGCGCAAACACCGAATGCTGTGCGAAGGTTGCCGGAATTTGACCGGAAGGACCGCGGAAGCTAACGGAATGGTACGGATTAGGACACGGGTCTTACAGATTATATATCATGACAAGCACAAAATCATAATTTCAAGTTCATTCAAACATTTCAATAAACACATGGGATGCATATTTGTCCAAAATAGTTCATACATGTATAATATATAGAAAATATCGTAACTAAGATCATATGGCAGCAATCAAGTCAGGCATAAATCATTGCCCACATTGAAAGCCTTGAAAACCATAACCTAAACGTTTATAGTCCGCACCTTTCGTCGGATAACTCGTTTCGAAGTCGGTTCGAATCCTACGTTCCCGTATTCAGAACAACGGTTACCTAAATCAGGAAAATCCGTCAGCTAGGTTGACAAACAACTATTCTATACCTTAACTATGGCGTTAGGGTTTGGATTTCTTACCCAAACCGTTGTCGGAACGAGTCGTGTAGCGTAATAGGGAGGCGACTAGTGCGTGTAGTCATGGGAGAGAAACATCGCCATGATCTCCCAAGCTTTCTCTCTTCTCCTCACTCTTTTCTCTTCTTTTCTCTCTTCTCTCTCCTAGGGTTTGGAGCAAATACGTATAGAATGGGAATGGGGTGGTTTAAGGTCTTTAAATAGGCCTAGAACTGGTTCAAATGGCCCCAGGGCCATGGTATACTTAGGTTATAGCCAAAGGGTGTTTGTTTCGGACAAACGAGACTCATCCGGAGGTTCATTACCTGTCTATGCTATAGAGTAAGTCGCCTGATAATAGATCTAGGCCAGGTTACGACTTCAACACATTTGGATGGGCCGATCAACCGTGACGGACCTGTATCAGATCAACGGTCATTATCACTCGATCAAGGCCACAAGTATACAGATATGTGTAGGAAATTTTTCCTAATCCATGGGTACAGTTGGATTAGAAACTGACGGTTTAAAGTCTTCAATTTCGCCCGCAAGCGAATGGTCCAATTCACTTAAGTTTGGGTTCATTTTCTAAAGATATTCACGTTTCTCACACACTTCGCTCAAGGCTCAAGTTGTGCATTTTTGGATACTATTTGGGTTCGATTCTTGCGATGCTTATCAAGCCCAATAAGACGGTCGTAACCCTATAGTTTCGCGGTCATCAAATTTTCGACGCGTGGTCCAGGTCTGATACGGAGTTTCAATGTGCTCCCAAGAGCAACCGAGTTTTGGGATTTTCCTGAGGTTTTCAAGTAATGTTGAGCTAGCGATTTTAATGGTTTTGGGTCTTATAGTTTGTATAGATAGTGGTTCAAGCTAATCCACCGATTAATTTAGTTTAATACTTAATTAATTTCTGTCTAATTTCCATAGTATACGGTCTTTAGGGATTTCTGCCTAAGGTGGTACTCGGGTCTTTATGCGAATTTTTTCGAGACGTTACACATAATGTTATACTAACACATACTCAATGTGTATACTAACATAGTCGTAATCAATAATCGGCCTATATATGGCGAGGTCCATAGAAGGATAGCAAATTTAATCCATAACATGAGGACTGTCCTCAACAGTGTATAAACTAAATATAACACCACAGATTCTTCTAATTATGGCCAGAGGTAATGATGCATCCTCCTCATAATAAGGATGGGTCTATATGACCTACTCATGTGCCTAAGAGTGGGCTTCCAGGTTTGGGTACTTCTACTAGCATCAATAGGGACCCAAGGAATTGTGATTGCTCAATAAGGCGAGATGGATCATACTAATAATAATATGGGCCCATCAATTTGGGTTAGCCCACTAAGGGGAAATAAGAATGAGCCTAATACAATCATAATGGGCCTCATACCATCTCAATGACTTGTATCATGATATTATATTAGCACGTACTCATAGTCGGCATCGATGGACAACAGATCCATAACATGAGGATCAATCCTCAATTGTGGATATACCAAATCTGATAGCACGGATCCTTTCGCTTATGGTGATGATAAACTCTTCTTATATCAAGGTTGGGCCTAGGTGGCCTACCTGAGGATCCGGAACGGGCTTTCTTCACCATACTATCATATGGCTTGCTAGATGCCCTAGGGGCCCAAATAAGTCCTAGATGGACTCCAAGATTAAAACAACCCTACTAGCAACCAATGGGGGCACAACATTTTGGGTTAGCCCAAGAAGAATAGATGGATCATGCAATATCAATGGGGCCCAACGATTTGGGTCAACCTACTTAGAGAATGATGAAAATGGACCTAACAAGGCCTAAGGGAAGGTCACAATGTGGACATCTAACCATCATTGCCCATCGATGTGGACATTTAACCAACATTGCTCTGAGTGGCTCACATAGAGCCTAACATATAGTGGGCCCATGGCCTCACACAAGGGCCTCATATACTAAATAATGGGCCTCACAGAAAGGGGCCTAATACACATCGTGATGGGCCTCACTCATGAGCCACATATGCATCACACTGGGCCTCATAAAGCAACCCCTAACATGGGCGTATAGCATGCACATCACAGTGGGCCTCTCAAGATATCCCATAGCTTAAAATTCGTCATGGTGGGCCTCATGGGGCAGCCCATGGCCTGGAAAATGGATGGACTGCCCGTATACAACACATATCATGGTGGGCCTGCATAAGGCAGCTCATAACTGGCGTAAAAATACATAAATCAAGGTGGGCCTCTCATGACAAGCGGCCCATGGCCCTGAAACAATGAGTGGGCCACGTGTGCAACACTTACATCATAGTGGGCCTTATGGGGCAACCCATGGCCCAGAAAAAATTGGGCAAACGGTGTGTACATAACTGTAACACCTTGAAAATCTCCCAAGTTCCAACGCATCACTTATGCAACATAGATAATGATGATTAAATGTTGACCGTATTAGTACATTAAACATGAATGAGATTACACCAAAACAACATATCATACTCCGGATACAATTAGATTACGTAAGCGTAAGACTGGGATAAGTATATAAAACATATAAGTGATTGTAAGTACCCAGAGCATGAACATGTTACCAGGTTTAAATAATTAGAAGTATAGTTCCAAAATTCATAAAATGATACAATGCAATGTCCAACTAGCTTGTATCCCTGTAACCCCGTCGACGCAACTCCAAATCTAAATAGGAAAACTCCTCCTCGTCATCATAAAAATCAGGCTCTGCCGTAAGCATCGTCATCATCTGCAACTAAACCAGAGTCTGGTTGGTGTTTTAAAACACCGTCTCAGACTGAGAGTGAGCGATCAACTCAGTGGCACTATAAGGCAAAGGTTAACATGTAATCAATTCAATTAAGCAGTAATGATAAAGCAGTACAACAATCATATCCTAAGTACTCTTGTTAATGCAGGAATGATATGTGATAATGATGTATGCTTTCGCCTACACTCCCTCTGCGACAACATCTCACGATCGGGGCATGCACCACTTCGAACACGTGTTCTTCCTCGCTAAAGCACATGCAATGCATTAATGATCATGTTAGCGCAATTCTTAATTAAGTTTATTCAAATAGCATGTTCGGGAAACTAAGGCACCACCCTTATATCATTTATTCAAACAATGATCCATCTAGGGTCGTCACTCCTAATTAATCACATACGATAAGCAAGTTCGCGAGTTTATACCATAGGTTGCTACGGGAGGCTCGTCACCTCAGCGTAGGCTTAAATTACACTCAAGGTCACTACGAGAGGCTCGTCACCTGATCGTGGGCCTATTTTATACTCAAGGTCATTATGGCAAGGCTCGTCACCTTAGCGTAGTTCTAGTGTATACTCGAGGTCACTACGGGAAAACCTCGTCACCTTATCGCAGGCCGACAACACGAATACAGTGTCCCATACGCCACCATATTCGGCTCACGAGTTTGGGTTGCTAATTGGTCACTACGGGGAGGCTCATCATCCCAGCGTAGGCCGACAGCTCGACCAGGTGTCCCATGCACCACCATGTTCGGCTCATGAGTCTTAGCGGATAGTGGTACCAAGGTTAAACGGGCTTTGCACTAGTAAGTGGGTACCTTAGATTCAAGCAATAGCGTCCATACATGGTGAACATACATTAGGCCAATCGGGTTGCTTTACAAGCTCGACTGGTACGAGCATACGTTGAATTAATCGACATGAAGTGCATACGCACTCCTTGTGGCCTAACCACTATCGATAATCTCCGTATGACTCGAATTCATCAAACGCGTCCGTCGTGGCTAAAACAGTTCGGCCACCGATAGTAAACCATTGCCGATTGCCTGGACTATATCGTAGCCCCAATCTCACTCCAAAACAATAGCATTCACATGCGATAGTCAAAGACAGCATGTGACAACCAATCTAAATATAAATCTCATTTGAGCATTTTAACAAACACATAGTGTACATGCTAGCATACATAGGCATTTCATCCATAAATCATGTAATAGTAAGATAGGTTACATAAATGAAACTGTAACTATAGATAAGGGAATTGAGAATCCTAACTCAACACTCTCATCAAATACATTACAACAAGCATTTTATCAAACACTTAGACTAGCATATCAACGTACATGTAATATATATTTATTAAAACACATAGTATAACAAATCCTTCCACATAGGAGTTGCCACACATACAACAATCATGTATTCCCAATCAAAAATCATGACAAGTACAAATCATAATTCCATACTCATTCAGACATTTCAACAAACACATGAAATGCATTTAGAATCAACATAGTCTACATATGTGAAATATACGGAAAACATCGTATCTACGCATATGCGATAGCAATCAAGTCAGACATAAATCATTGCTGACATTAAAAGCCTAGAAAAACATAACATAAACATTTATAGTCCGCATCTTTCGCTGGTAGACTCGTATCGAACTTAGTTTGAACAATACGCCTTTGTCTACGGCACAACAGCTACCTGAATCACAAAATAAGTTAGCTATTCCGTCGATTCACCTAATTGGATACCTAGAATAGATTAGGGCTATGATTTCTTACCCAACAATAGAATCGGAATTGCAGGTGTAGCGACACGGGAGAGGTGATTCAGCACGTAGAGTGGTAAGATCGACTCCCAGGAACTCTCTCTCACTTTCTTTCCATTCTCCTTACTCTTTCCTTCTCTTTTTCCCTCTCTTCTCTCTTCTAGGGTTTGAAATTCATATGGAATGAGAGAGGGGTGGGTTTAGGTCATTATATAGGCTCGGGACCGATGAAAATGGCCCTAGGGCCATAGTATACTTAGGTTATAGGCAATGAGTGACTGTTTCGGGCCAACAGAGCTCATCTGGAGGCCTATTTTCTGCATGCGGTCCAGAGAAAGTTCCTTGACATTGGATCTAGGTTAGGTTAAGTTTTCGATCCGGTCAGATTTACGGATCAACCGCGGAGGACCAGTTTCAGTTCAACGGTCGTTGACACTTGATCAAGGCCACAAGTACATCGACCTATGTTGGAAAATTTTCTTTATCTGAGGGTGTAATTGGGTCAGGATCTGACGGTCTAAAACCTTAGATTTGGCCTGCAAGCGAACGGCCCAATTCACTTACGTTTGAGTCCATTTTCTAAAGATATTCGCGTTTCTCACACACTTCGCTCCAGGCTCAAGTTGTGCGTTTCTAGAACTTTTTGGATTTGATTTCTGAGATGGTTGTCAAGCCCAGTAAGGTGGTCATAACTGTATAGTTTTGCGTTAATCGGACTTTCGACGTGCGGTCTAGGTCCGATACGGAGTTTCAATGTGCTCCCGAGAGTAACTGGGTTTTGAAATGGATCCTAAGTTTTTAGGAAATGTAGAGTTAGCGATTCTACTAGTTTTGGGTCTTACCGATCGTATAAAAAGCGGTTCAAGTTAATTACTTATTAATTTTATTTAGTACTTAATTAATTTTCGTCTAATTTATAAAGGATTCGGTCCTTAGCGATTTCTGCCTGATGTGGTACTTGGGTCTTAGTACGGATTTTTCCAAGACATTTTATGGTGGGCCATAAAATGCAATGGGGCCCACGACCTTGGAAGAATAGATGAACAGAGTGGGTATAATACACACATCATGGTGGGGCTTGGGACTTAAAATCAAGTTAATCTGTGGCTTGTGTGGGCCACACCATGCACAACAATTGAGAGCTTTACCCTCCATTGAAGCATTCATAATCATTTGTTAGGCCCACCAAGCCGTGGTTCACAAATCCAGCCATCCATTATGTGTGGCCCACTTGGTTAAGGGATCAGGCCAAGTTTCAGATGCATTTAAATTTTAGGTGGGTCCCGGCAAGTACTTTTATGTGTTTTAGCATACTTCACATGATTTTAGATGGTGTGGGCCACCTAGTACGGCTGATTTTTGGGATGACCCATTCTTTGAAGGGGACCCATCAAATGCACGGTGCTGATGTTCAACGTACGTCATGGTGGGGTTTGTAGTGGGACCCATGGACCTGGCCTTTATTCCAAGCAGAGGACGCTACTTGCTGGGGCGTACCCTGGACGCTGGCAGCAACAGCGTCCAGCATCATTTTTTTGTTTATCTGAGGATTTTCATAGGTGGGGCCCACATTAGGGGGATCCACCCCGCCAGTTGGGTTCTCGGGCTCGTGACGGGCCTAACAAGCCCAATATACAATATTTTTCGGTGTATAGAAATATTACAGGAGGCCCTAGCAGTCTATATCACCAAAACTATTATTTTCTACAATGTGGCCTGCTAGAGATTTAGTTTAGCTTCATTTTTCGGCTTAACGCCTAAAATGAGTTGGGAAATGGGATGGACGATATGGATCAGATACATACATTAAGGTGGGGTCCACGTGAGTGGCCCTCTAGAATTTTTGGATTAAGCTAATATTTCTATTTTTCCTTCAACATCCAGGCCTATGGCCTCTCCGATCTGGACAGATGGTGTGGATACATACATCCATCCAGGTGGGGTCCATGTGAGATGTGGACGGTGTGGATACATACATCATCAAGGTGGGGTCCATACGTGGCCACCCCACACATGAAATACATGAATCATAGTGGGGTCCACACGGACCAAGTTGATATTTGAGTTTTCCCTTCGTCCAGATGGATGGACGGTTGAGATATAACATATACCTCATGATGGGACCCAGAATTTGCTAACGTCCATGGGGCAGCAGCTGCTGCTGCGTGGGACCCACATCAGATGGATAACGCTAATGAAACACATGCATCATGGGCTCCACCGTCCACTGCTGGATGGTGTGGATGCCACACGAGCCAGGTAGGTCCCACCGTCCAAACAGATAGACGGTGCACATACAAAACATACATCATGTGGGTCCCATCCCTATTGGGTGGACAGTAAGGATGAAACATGTAGATCATGAGGGACCTCGGCAGCTGCTGGACAAAAGGTCCAGCAGCGTCCCACCTGGTTGGACGGCTGGATTATCAGATACATCACGGTGAGATCCACAAAACTTGCTGACGTTATACAACAACTGTGGTTGCTAGGACCCACCGTCCAGGGTCTGGACGGTGTGGATCCAACACATGCTTTAACGTGGGTCCACGCGTATGGCCCACGTTAGCTTTGAATAAGCTGATATTTATGTTTTCTCTTCATCTGGGCCTATCCAGGTGGACAAGCAGCAAGCCCGTCCGCTGGACAGTCCAGTAAGGTGGGCCATCTCGTGGATGGCGTAGATAAAATTCATGCATCATGGTGGGCTGCAAACAAGGGAGAGAGAGGGAGAGAGAGAGAGAGAGAGAGAGAGAGAGAGAACGGTGAGGCGGGGGAGCTCCGCTACTATGAGCCCTCCTAATATTACAATACATACATCAAGATGGGTCCCAAATAGGATCCATACCATCAATCAGTAGGCCCCACTTGGTCTATCACAAAAATCACAGTCTAATCCTACAAACACCCACCGATTTCACTTATTCTTGGATCTATGGCAAGCTAAGCTCCTTGGCTTCTTCTTTGATGGTTGATGATGAAGGTTGAAGGGTTGAGATGAGGGTTTTAAGGTAGGAAGTGGGTCACACTTGGCTCTTTCTCTCTTTGGGAATGCTTGGACGATCTCTCCTCTTTAGTTACTTGGAAATGGGTAGGGAAGAGAGAGAGAGAGAGAGTGGTTGTAAGGGTCTAAGGGAGAGGGATGGGTGAGTGATGGGTGTACTTGACTTGAGAGGTATGGCTTGTGTTGACTTTAGAAAAGAGAGAAGTATGGGTGAGTGATGGGTTGTACTTGATTGATTGATTGATTGATTTGAAAGGTGGGTAGAGATTCTTTGGAATCTCTCGAAATTTGCAAAGCGCGGTGTTTTCCTTGAGATATATGCTGGCCCACAACTCCTGGCCTGGGTATCGCATCGGTGCGCAAGACGCGGCGTTGGAACCGCGACGACAGCGCGGTCACTAAGGTACAAATCTCAGGTCGAGTCGACTCGGATATACAGGATGCGACTTAGGGTCATGCGTACAAATGCCGATTATAGGTCGCGGGTGGCCGAAATTCGACGGGGAGGATCATGGAAGTCTAAGGAATGGTACGGACTAGGATACGGGCCTTACATGTCATATGCATGAAATTCAAGCTATCTACTACCAGGTCCACAATTTGTTTATCCTTGATCTATAAGATCGCTAATTCAATACCTAGGCGAGTCACCCAAAACATTATACCTAAAGCCTCTTAATTAAGTTGTATGGCCTACCTAAGCTTTATACTAATGTAATTCTTAAGTAGTTGTTTCATCACAATGAGGCTTATAGATAAATGGATGAGAGGACATATAAACAACACAGTGGGCCCTACACAAAACTAATGGTGTGCATTCAATTCTAACTGTTTCCCATGGTGTGGCCTACATAGTGGGCCCTACATAAAACTACTTCACAGTGGGGCAGATCAGGGTCTCCACTTGCTTAGTAAATGGGCATGAGTATATTGCAAATCAACATGGGTTGAACAAAAATGCTATTTTAGAACATTTGTGCAATTGTGCGACATGCATGATGAGCCACATTTGTGAGATAGGCCAATATTTCAATATATCATGATTAACATGAGCCATGGATGATGAATGTTATTTACGTAACAATGTACTATATTATTTAAAATTTCCATGAAATTTGTTATCCAGTGAAGAGAAAGAAAATTATGACAATTCTTTTTTGTGAAAACTAACAATGAAAAATTTATTTCTTTTTCACTTATTTCCTTAAAATATTATTCTTTTAGAAGCCCCCCCTCTCTCTCTGTGTGTGTGTGTGTGTGTGTGTGTGTGTGTGTGTCACTCCTTTTCCACAAAATTGAACACAGGCCACCTCATGTAATAAAAATTTGGGAAAAAAATGAAAAAAATTGTTTACTCTAAGATAAATAAGTGAAATATTGTAAACTTTTTTACATGCAGGTGAAAAGTCAGCATTTTTTTAAAGGCAAACACACTTATTTTTACTAGGGTTATGGCATGTGCTATGCATGTGAAGGGAGAGTGAGGGAAGAGAGAAAAATAATGAAGAAAGACAAAGGAGTTTGGCAACACTCTCATGAGTAGCTATTTTTATTGATGACAGCAAAACAAATTATTTTTAAAGTTAAATTGATTTATTAGCCATCATTTTAAAAGTAACTCAACACCTTAAAGTTGTTTATTACCATGAGTAAAAAAATTTGCTTTTTAATTTTATTTTATTTATTTTTTTGTTTCTCCGTTTCTCTCTTCGTATAATGAACACTCCATATGAAAGGTGGCCTCGCATTATGGATGACCCACGTCGAAGGTGGGGCCCGCATGATAGATGGTCCACATCAAAACGAACTCCACATGATAAGCAACAAACATTGGAGGTAGGTGGGCCCCACACGATGGACAATTAACATTGATGGTGGGTCAGCATGATGGATGACCCACATCCAGATGGGCCCTACATTAATGGATGGTCCAAATCAAAGGTTGATCCTAATGATGAATGGCCCACATCCAAGGCAAGCCTTGCATGATGGATGACCCACGTTGAAAGTAGGGCGACACGACGGACAATCCATATCAAAGGTGGGCCCATCATGACCCACGTTGAAAGTAGGGCGACACGACGGACAATCCATATCAAAGGTAGGCTCCACATGATGGGCAACGGATGATGAAGGTCAGCCCTAGGTGATGGGCAGTGGACATTGAAGGTGGGTCCCACATGATGAATGACCCACATCAAAGTGTGCCCCACATAGTAGATGGTTTACATCAAAGGTCATCCCCCGATGATGAATGACCCATATCCACGGTGGACCCCACATAATGGAAGGCCTGCGTCAAAGGTGGCTCCACATGATTAGTGGTTGATATTGAAGGTGCGCCCTAGATGATGAAAATAACATTAATGGTGGGTCCCACATAATGGATGACCCATATTAAGGTGGGCCCCACATAATGGATGGTCCACATCAAAGGTCGACCCCTACCAATGAATGACTCACATCCAAGGTGGAAACTGTATAATGAACGACCCATTTCAAAGTTGGGCCCTGCATGATGGACAAATCACATTAAAGGTGGACACTAAATGATGGACAACCAATGTTCGGCATGATGGGCGACCCACATACAAGGTGGGCCCTGCACAATGGATAGCCCATATTGAAGGTAGGCCTCGCAAGGTGAATGGTTTACATTAAAGGTAGGCCCGACACGATGGATAATTCACATTGAAGACCGGGCCAAGGTTGGCCTAACATAATGAATGGTCCACACCAAAGGTTGGGCCCACACGATGGAGGGTGGATAGTAAGGGTGTACCAAATAAACTTGAGGAATAAGTACTTATGTGATGTTGTAAACCAAACATATATTTATACTTTTTAGTTGATAAGTATGTTGGGGTATACTTAGTTGCTGAATAAGTAGCTTGAGGTGTAAGTAGCTCATGTAAAGTAACTTATGATCCAAACTAACCCAAAGGGAAAGGGAATGGCTACACACAAGCTATATATAAAAAGAGAATGGGGAATTTTATAGCATTGGATATCTCATCCCCACTTCTTTTTTTCCCCCTAGTGTTGTGGCCCATTGAGTTTTATATTGGCCTAATTTTCAAGTCGGTATCTAGCACGGGCTAGCACAATAGATGTACAGAGTAAATTTTATACTATTATTCTATTGGCCCATGTATAACCTTTATTATATGATTCACTAGTAGTACTTTTAGCGTGAGCTATGTGCAAAGAAAACAAGAGCGAGCTACTTGCATGGAAGAATCAATTAAAATATAAGCCATTTAAAGGCCTATTGTGGTGAAATATGAACCTCACAATAAAAACAACATTTTTCATTCCCACAACATCCTACTTCACTTGAAATGGCTTTCCACACCCTTTAGGTATTTTTAAGTCATCCGTTCTATGAAAGGTACTTAGCAAAATTGTCCAAAAGTCATATATACCATATAGATTTTCATACCTCCCAAGCCCTCGATTTAAATGCTTTCATAAAAAAAAAAATTGGTGAATACAAAATGTCGTGAAATCCATATTACACATGCAAATATGAATTCACATGGGATGCAAACAAACATTGGAGCAAAATGAATTTAGAAAGGTGAATGAGTGGCTCAATGCAGTTGGTCTATGGTCCATTCCACCATTGTATCATCAACAAAGAAGCGGTTAGAGGGAAAAAAATAAAACAAACTGACAATTTCCATCGTGCATTCTACATTGAGGAGGCTCTGTTGCACAAGCACTAAAAATGCCCACCTACAAAGGTGTACAACTCATTGTCGTCAAGTGAGATTGATAAAACAATCAACCCTCTAATTCATGGACAATTGCTTATTTGTAATAAGAATAATGGATTATTTTTATTTTTATTTTTCATTTTAAACCGTGGAATAAATGTCAAGCAATCTCATAGTCAGCCAGTAAATAAGCATGAGCTTTGGTTCATAAAATATCTGAACATGGACTCACAATTGTGGACAATTTAGTTTGAATAATGTGTATTTTAAATTTCGAGTCATTTAAGAGTGTATGGATGTCATATGTCATGCTTACTAAGATACCAAAGTTTTTTTTATTATAGTGGTTGGTGGGTTCCACTTCCACATATTGCTTCTAGAAGGAAAATTCTTGCAGCTTTATGGCCTGTTTGTTTTTTCAAAGCAAACGTAAATACCGTGAAATGGGTAATTATTATGGTTTGGGCGTTTGAAAATTCATAGGAATTTGTGCATTTCAAACCGGTTCAATTGAGATAGTTTTAATTTTTGAACCACACAGTAATGTATATGATATATCCATTCCGTCTATCTATTTTACTACAATATTTTGAAGCATGAGACAAAAAATGAAGCAGTTACAACACTCAGGTGGCCCACACCAAAAGAAACAGTGGCCCCACAAAGTTTTTAACGGTAAGTATTCGATTCCTTTTTTCGTATGGTGTGGTCCACTTGAGTTTTGGATATACCTCATTTTTTTGCTCATACTATAAATTCAAATGGCATAATAGATGAACAGTGTGGATAAGAGAAATGCATCACAGTGGGACCCATATATATTTTGTAATGTTTTCGATTTTCGTGTCAAAAAAGTAAGTAGTCAAATACATGGGGAAATAATTATTACTCTTTTACATGGTATTTACACGTGCACTGGAAAATCAAACAGGCCCTTAAGCTTTATGGGGCCCACAGTGATGTGATTCTTATATATGCGTTGTCTATATTTTTCACCAAGGACATTGGTTATGTGGTAAGGCGCTCGTCACCCTTTACCATGGTGGGAAGACTCTATAGGTTGAAACCTTTTGTAAATGCCCCACCTAAGATAGTAGGAAACTACTTTGTGCGATTTCAATATAACTTCAAAATTTGGCATTTGATCTATCGGAAGCACTGTAACGCTAAATGGATTAGACAAAGAAGATCTCGACACCCTCCCGGAGACATTTGACGATTTAGATTGAGCAAGGGGAACATCGAGAATAAAATTTATGCCGATCACCCTAGCCCACTAGAATATGCTAAGTGGACCATGGGACTACTAAGGTGACAAAAATGCTTCGAGATATGTGAAAAAGTACCGATGAGAATAAAATTCACTCATGCTCCTGAAAAGTGCTCTTCTCAGCCGATGTACTCATCACCCGATAGACCTCAAAAAGCACGAGCATGTGCCACACTAGCACACTAATTTAGTATATAAATTCGTGTCTCGTCCCCCTCACTCATGATGTATTCAGATATCCAAAAAATAATTCATAACATCCCATATACACGGGAAGGTGGTTGAGAATACTTGGGTCATACTTGAAAGGAGGGAAAGCACGGGCGTAGCAAGTCTCTCAAGGGAGAAAGTTGTTCGCTTCAGAGCTTTTGCAAAAGGAATTTCCACATCGGAAAGCTACCAATTTTTGAAGAAATTCACTAATTTCATACAAGAGTGCTTGGTTTCTCTCTTTCTTCCTCACATATTCTCTAAGTTCATATGGATATTGCCACGCATACCACCCACACACACCTCTTATAGTCTTCAAACTTTGCTATTTTTATTTCAATATCTGTCACTTGACCACAAATGTAGTAATCTTTAAAATTTTTAAGATTTTTTGAAAAATATAAAATCCTATAAAGTAGAGATTATATTGTGTGGATGATAATTGATGCTTAACCTCTTCATTTTCTATAACCAGAGCCCTTATTTAAAATATTCAGCTACAGACTAATTGCAAGAATCACTCGAGTCGAAAGATATTCAAATTTCTTCATTCTCCTTAATTTAATAGGCTAGCGGTGACTCCCAATTCACCAAATAATATTCTTGAGTCAACACTACTGCCATCTCTCATCCATCAAAACAAGTAAAAGAGTAAGCCAAAAGTAGCCACAGCTAGAGCTGTACACGAGCAGAGTAAGCTCGGTTACTCACTCGACTCGACTCGGAATTACTTGACTCGACTCGTCATGAGTTTGAGCCGAGCATGAGCTGATTTTTTATACTCGTTTTGATTTCGAGTAGAGTACGAGCTTGGCAATAGTCAACTCGGTACTTGACTCGATACTCAACTCGTGTGCTCGACTCGCACTCGACTCGTTACTCGAGTCGTACTTGAGGGTATATATACCCACTAAAAAAAAAAGCCAACGCCCTTATTCCTTCCAGTCGTTTTTAGCAACCCACCCATTCGAAAAAACCCCTTTCCCTCCCTCCCAGTGCCCATTCGAAAAAACCTATTCTATCTCTCCCCCCTCTCATTCCCCTGTCCGGTGTTGTCCATCATCTGACCCGTCCCTCTTCTTCCCTCCCTCCCTCCCTCTCTCTCTCTCTCTCTCTCACTCCCCTGTTTGGCAGTGCTAGTCCCTGCCGCTCGTCCCTACGGCTTGCCCGGTGCCGCAACTCGTCCTTGTCACTCATCAGTCATCCCTGCCCTGCACGCACGGTGTCGGTCGTTCCCGCCGCAGCTCGCCCGGTAATGTGTGGTGTTGATTTTTTTGTATAAATTGTTAATATATGTCAGAAATTGATTTATTATTATTTTTTGGAATATTTTGTGGTGTTGATTTATTATTATCATTTTTTTATATAAATTGTTAATATGTCAGAAATTGATATCATATATTGCTAATATATGTAAGAAATTATTCATATATGTTAATATAAAATTTGTTAATATGTTAATATATGTCAGAAATTGTTAATATGTTAATATAGCTAATATATGTTAAAATAGCTAATATATGTTAAAATTGTTAATTCGAACTCGGACTCAAACTCGGACTCGACTTGGCTCGATTTTTGCTCGTACTCGGACAAGTAGAGTACGAGCAGGGAATCCATGCTCGATGCCCGAGCAAAGCCGAGTATGAGTCGGACTAGGGCAGTGCGAGCTGAGCATGAGTTGGGCAATACTCTACTCTGCTCGACTCGTGTACAGCTCTAGCCACAGTGGTCCAACCCACTCCATGCACGATCAGAGTTCCACCGCTTCCTAGGGCCCACAACAATGTTTATTTGTTATCGCAGCAACCGGTTTATAAGGCTACATAGACTAAAAAGAAGGGAACACACAAATATCAGCCCATCCCAAACTTGGGTAGCCCTAAGAAGTTTTCTGCGGTGGCCATTCAATTCTCATGGTTTCTTATGGTGTGGTTTCACTGAGCTTTGGATATACTTATACTTGAGTCTTATATCTTCTGGAAATAAGCCAGAAAAATAGAGGGAAGGCATGGACAAAAGGCATACATCAATGCGGGCTTCATAGGGTAAACGGTGTTAAGCGCCAGCTTCACTGGATCATTTTAGGCCGTGAGCCAGGCCTTTATAAGACTGGCCACGATGTTTACTTACCATCGAAACCTTTATATGACTGGCCACGATGTTTACTTACCATCCAACCACTCTGAGTCCGACCTAGATCAATGGACAACAAAAAAAAATCAGCTTGATCGAAAACTTATGTGGCCCCAAAAAGTTTTTTAATGGTGGACATTCAATCCCTAATGCTTCTTATGGTATGGTCCACTTGAACTTCGGATCTACTTATGCCTGGGATCAAGCCCTAAAACAAGCTATTAAAATGGATGAACGGAATGGATATAACACATACATCATGTAGGCCCCATAGAGCTTAGGGCTGTCTACCTATCGAAGGGCTCCTAGCGCATTACTCAATAGCGGGCGCAGATTTCTCTACGTCTCCCGAGGTGCACGGTAGTTCTCCCAGCAAATAAAAGACGCTGTGCCTCCTCCTCTCCAAAATCCCTAACCCTAACCGCGGCCACTGCCTCTCCCTCCCTCGCGCTCCAGACATCCATCTCGAGAGGAACTAGGGTTCCAATCTACATCCTTCCATTCCGGCCATGGTGGGCCTCGCCCCTCTTTCAAAGATCTATCCATCTCCATCAATGGTGGTCTCATCTTATTCTTCTCTTCCCCGCAGGCAGATGTGGATGCTGACGTGGCTCCAGGGCAGCCGAAGAGGAGGACGTTCAAGAAGTTCAGCTTCAGAGGCGTGGATTTGGATGCGCTGCTCGACATGTCTACCGATGAGCTGGTCAAGCTTTTCCATGCTCGGGCCCGCAGAAGGTATTTTTCCACATCACCATCACTACGCCCGAACATGCCAGATATACTCTAATGTTCGATAGATCAATACTGGCTGCGCAATCTGCCGGTGATCCAACCCATTGGTCCTGAAATACCCTCAATTCTTACCGTTCGATCAGTGACCTGCATATGATGGTTTTTCCAATTGATTCAGGTTCACTGGGAGATAAGTCTATGGGTCGTGTTGATGAGATCTCCAATTGGGGGAATGATTTTGGGGCAGGGTTCATTCGCGTTGGGTCCAACTCGACGGACGGTTTGAATCTTTGAAACGTGGCCCGCCTGTATCCAACCGCTACTGTGACAATGCCCACATTCTCAGAAACCAATATATATATTTTCTCTTTTCTTTCTGTTTTCTTTTATCACTCTCTTTAATTTGTTTTTCCATTTCATGTGTTTGTTGCAGGTTTCAACGTGGTCTGAAGCGGAAGCCGATGGCTTTGATCAAGAAACTGCGCAAGGCGGTAATAGTGATTATTCCCCTTCAATTTTAAATTTTCATTTTATTTTCTGTTTTACCATCATTTTCTTGTTACGGGTTTCGTGTCTCTCTCCATCTCTGAGTATAGAATATTGTAATTTTTCTAAAAGCACATGCACTGGATGCATGGGTGTGATCTGGACTACTTAACATGTGGGCCCTACCTTGGTGTGTCTGTTGTCCAAAATTATCGCTGTTGGTTTGAGTGGAAGGCTTGCTCTTGATCTAAACATGCAGGTGCTGTATACATGGTTATGATCTGGATCCCTTGCATGGTCAGTGCTGTCAGTGGGTACCCAAGGAACCCGATCCAATCATAAACTAAACGGTTCTTCTGGCTGGGTTTGGGTGCACCACTTTCTACCTGTTTAGAATCTGGGTCTGGTCAGGTTGGGTTTTGGGTGCCTGATTAATATGCTATACATGCTGTTATACACCTTATGTTGCATTAGGACGTTTAATGCCACAACACGAATATTTAGGTCTTCAATGTCGTGAATCATGTTTGTATTAAGAGAGATTTTCGAGAGGATTTTGCAAAGCCACATGCCTGTGAAACCCGACAAAGCCACATAAGCACATGTCACCTATTTAGAACTTTGTGTTTAACATCTGAGCTTTCCATTTTATGTGACACCTTGTTAGATCTTCTAGCAGCCCAGTTCACTCCTTGGGCGGATCACAATGTACAAGATAAATGGACAGCTTCCAAAAATTTGTACCCATCCATTTGATTTGTAAATTATGTTGAATGGAAAAGTAAAAAAAGCCTGAATTTCAATCTAAAGATCTAAACCATGAGGCCCACTTGTTGCGAAGATAAGATCTTGTACACGCTTGTGGTAGATGCGCAAAGTTACACTTGTGCATACAGTTAGCAAACCTCCCTGAAAGGTAGAACACCAACTGAATATTCAAAAGGAAAGTAATGCTAAACTCTTCGAGAGTTGGAACACAGGCTGAAATTTAGAGAGGGGAGTAATATGTTTATTGAAAAAGCGTAGCATGTGTGACCACACACATTTTCTTTACACACCTTTAAACTAGACACACAAGCCAACATTCCACGCGCCTTCGAGATCTGGTCCGCCAGGGTCACAAGACTTGATGCGTATCCAAGGGGAACTCGAGTCTGACCCGATCCATATTTGGTAGCGTTGTCAACTGGTCGAGTTTGGTGTGGGTCCTATAGTACCTGTACCTCGGTTCTCAAAGATCTAGACATAGATTGGATTGTGCTCGGTTTCCCATTAGGCACCCATTGTGAGCATTTTCATGGTTAGGTCCATCTGATTGATGGATTAGATCTCACACGTGCCGCTTTGAAACATGTTGATATGTAAATAGGCTCTTGCATGTGATTGGCATATGAAACCTTCTTTAAACAATACATGTTTAATAAAATTTATTATTAAATATATTTTCAATGTGACGTGGCCACATGGGCAAATGTTGGGGAAAATTGAAGAGCTCCTCTTGGCTTGGCATGGAGGCAAGGTAGGATAGTATGACGGTTAGTCTTCATGGCAGTTCTATGAGCTATTTGTAGTGAAAGGAATTGTTGGTGATTTCGAAATGGGCCTCATGCTTGAAGGATTGTGATATTCTTATGGCATATATTTTATTTTTGCTGGCTTTTAGCCTTCTTTCTTAATAAAATTTTATTATCTTTTAAATAATAAAAAATTGTTAAAATAAGCGGACTTGACATGAATCCGAACTAGGCTCGACTGTAATTGTGTCCGTCATAAGGACCAAACTTGAACTCAACTGTCACGCCCCAATCTTGAGAATCGGGCTCATTAAATTCTCGACCGCCGAATTCAGTGCTGATAGCCTTCGTAGTACTTCATTCTCGGCTCCCAGCTCCTAGCTCCCATATGCTAGATTTCAATCCTTGAATCCTACAAGGAGGATTTTTAGGGTTTTTTTTTTTTGTAAAGGAGCATAACCACAAGTGTACCTAGGTCACAAAACAACATCACCACATATCCACTAATAAAATCTTTGAGTATAGTGCTCGAAAGGGAAATACAAAATATAATCAAAAACTCAAAAGAACAAGCTCATACTTTAGGCTCAATGCTGCTGATACGCCCTAACATCACCTGCAGCGTAGACAAATGTGCATAAGCTTCCTACGAAGCTCAGTAGAGTGCGTGTGTGCGTGCACAATGTATATGGCAAGAATACATATATCAGAGTATGTGGAAGATAATGGAGGGCTAAGTTGCCAAGAAGATTAATAGTGTTAGCCATACAAAGGCTATGCAACGCAAGGCTTATGTGGCCGAATGTCATATGCTAGAGACGCAATGCAAACATGCCAATCCTCAACTAGTCCACATATCAGAACAGTTCGCCACTGAAAACATCACTAGGGTCTAGTACACTTTAACACTGATTGCTGTCCATCGCGTGCACGGCCAAGTGAGTGGAAAAGACCTCACTATCTGCCTCGTCAGTGATAGGCCAACGCTCACTTGACTCGTTGATAATGGAACCACTTTACGAATTGTTTCGACTCAACCCAGTTTGCAACCCCTTACCATCGGGCGGACGAGGTCACACCCAATTCTAATCGACCTCGACACAGTGGGAGACGCCACCTACTGGTATTTGGCACTCGGGCGCTTATGTTATCTACTTGGTCTCAGCGTTGAAGCATCCTACTGGTACCACAAGGGTTTATGGACTTTCACCCAAGGACATCCATAGCCCCCAAGTGCTAGAACATATATTTTTGGTATTCAATCCGGCCATCCACGATATGCTTGTGGAGGCCACAACCCCAATGTTGCTAGGGTTTATAAGTGATCATGACATGATGTGAAATGAATGAGTCATACTATCCAAGTCATGCAACAAACCTGCGCATACCGCGCGATCATGTCAGGCCACCCTATTTCATATAGTCCCTTAAGTGTCTCAAGCTGAATGACATATGATATAAACAATCGTCATCTGTAACATGCATACAAATGATGCGTATGGGCATATAATTGGGCATGATATCATTACACTAAGCATGTTATCAGTTTCATATCAGGCCAAATACACTAGCATGCTATCAAATATATCATGAGATAATCAGCCGTAATTGGTACATTATATACAAAGAGCTGGACTCGAACGACAGACATCATTAGAAATATAGAGGTCTAGTTTCCATTGGTGCGATCCGCGTGAGATTCGGATCAGCCTGATGTTCGAGCCCCTGGTGGTGTCTGCCGTTCGAGTCTCGCTCTCTATATATGATGTGCCAATTAAGGCCGATTATCTCATGATATGTCTGGTAACATGCTAGTGTACTTGGCCTGATAGGACATTGATAACATGGTTAGTGTAATGATATCATGCCCATTTATATGCCCATACGCATCATTTGTATGCTTGTTGTGATGGCAATTGTTCATAGCATATGCCCTTTAGCTTGAGACGCTTAGGGGACTCTATATGAGATAGGGTCGCTCCACATGATTGTACGTATGTGCAAGTTTGGTGCATGACTTGGACAATATGACTCATGCATTGTATGTTGTGATTACTTTTACACCTTAGCGACATTGGGGTTGTGGCCTCCACAGGCATATTGTGGATGGCTGGATTAGATATCGAAAATATCTATTCTAGCATTTGGGCGCTATGGATGTCCTTAGGCGAAAGTCCCTAAACCCTTGTGGTACCAGTATGATGCTTTAACATCGAGAACGAGTGATTAACATGAGCGCCCGAGTGCCAAATACCAGTTAGCCGCATCTCCCAATGTGTTGAGGTTGGTTGGAAAAAAGGTGTGACTTTATTTGCCTGAGGGTAGGGGGCTGTAAGCTAGGTTGAGTCTGATCGGCTCGTGAAATGGGTCCGCTATCGACAAGTCGGTTGGGCATTGGCATACCACTGACGAGGTGGATAGTGAGGTCTTTTCCACTAACTTGGTCGTGCGCGCGATGGGCGACAACTAGTGGTGGAGTGTGCTAGACCCTGGTGATGTTTCCAGTGATGAACTGTTCTAATAAGTGGACTAGTTGAGGATTAACGTGTTTGCGTTGCATCTTTAGCATATTTCATTCGACCATGTAGGCCTTGCATTGCATAGCCTTGGTATGGCTAATAACATTCATGGACTTGGTAGCTTAGCTCTCCATTTTCTTTCGCATACTTTGATATCTGTATTCTTGCCATATGCGTTGTGCTCGCACACAAACACTCTACCGAGCTTCGTAGATAGCTCGCGCACGTTTATTTACGCTTCAGGTGATGCTAAGGCTTATCAACAACATTGAGCTGGGAGCATGAGAATGTTCTTTTGAGTTCTTGATTATATCTTGTATTTCCCTTTATAGCATTGTACTCAAAGATTTTATCAGTGGAAATGTGGTGATGTTGTTTTGTGACTCGGGTACTCTTTTGGTTATGCTCCTTTACTAAAAAAATTTCAACATGAAAATCCTCCTTATAGGGTTCCAGGATCGAAAGCTGGCGTATGGGAGCTGGGAGCCGATAATCGGGTACTACGGAGGCTGTTGGTATCGAATTCGGTGGTCGATAATTTAGTGAGCCCGGTTCCCGAGTTTAGGGCGTGACACTCAACTATACCCGATTTTTATCTCGGTTTGAAAGTTTAGACCCATGATCTGCCCGGCTTCTTAACGGGTCCAATAAATGGGACCCGTACCCATCAAAAATACGGCCGGCTCTATTGGGTGCCTGCTGGTTTGGATACCCATTGATAACCCTAGGGTGTGTTTGTTTAACCAGGGTAAATGGTAAATTCCTATAAATTACTAATAATTATTTACCACGTGGATTTCAAGCAAGTGGTGTTTGGACATGACAATTTCACTAAAATTGAGGAATAGAAGAATGAAATAGGTAAAATTCATGGGGCCCACCGATGTGTCTTTGATCCACATCATTCATTTGTTTAATCAGCTCATTTTAGGGCATGAACCAAAAAATGAGGCAAATTCAAAGCATATGTGGACCACATAGAAGCTAAAATGAGAATTGAACATCTATCATTGAAAACTTCTTAGGGGCGATAAAAGTTTTGGATCAAGCTGATATTTATATTTTTGGTTCATTCATGTCTTTCTGACCATTTGAATAGGTTGGATGAAATATACACATCATTGCGGGCCCTACACAAAATTTCATTTTAACGGTGGATGTCATTATCCCATAGTTTCCCATGGTGTGGTCCACCTAAGCTTACAATTTGTCATTTTTGGGCTGATGCCCTAAAATGAGCTGGAAACATAGATGGACAACACATACATCATGGTGGGACCCATAAAATTTACATACCTAATGGGTTCGTTGCAATCTTGTTTTTTGAGGCACATTTATTGCGTTATTTCCATCTCTTCAAATATATGTTAAAAGTAATCATGGCCCATTTTGTCATGCCCCAAATTCGGTTTTTGCCACCCATTCACCACAACCTGAACCCGAAGGTGACAAGCTCTATTGGTTAGTCGTGTATCAATTTGATTTTCTTAGGCCATTAAGGAAACAAGGGGATCTAAATCTAAATCCAAGAACTATTCAGGAATTTACAATCAATAGTTAATGGTTCCACTTTGCCAGGCTTGACATGAGGGTTTGCTTAAGAAGTTCAGCACCAATCACTCTTCAGAGTGGGTGGAACGTGGTGAAGACACCACTTGGATTAGACATGGATGTCCCAATAGGAGGTTGTTATATGTTGGTAGAGCATCGATTGCATGAAGAATAGCAGGTCTAAATAGCAAGACCGACTTGCTTCGTTAGAATTGGGGAATTGTTGCAATTCTTCTTGAATAGCCTCAGTTCTCCATTGAGAGTCAATTTGAAAGTCTTACCTAAACTCTTCCAACTGAATATGATAAAGTCGACCCAACTTCCCACCCAAACCTAACAAAGTCTTGTTTGATCATCGTCTCATTCGATAAATACCTCATCTCCGATAGGTGGAAAACACTGAAGTCGAGCTGCTGCTAGTTGCAAGTAAGAAAACCAAAAGCTAAAGGCAGAAGATCTTCGTGACAAGTACTCAATTAAGAAATGTACTTGCTCGTTTAGGTGGAGCTGGTTATCCGACTCTTAGTTTGCTTCTGCATCAGCGTTCCTGCAAATGGGAACACTTTTTTGTAGTCTCGTGAAAAGTTAAATTATAAGGAACCTACAATTCTCTCTTCTTGGCCTTTTATCTCTATGATGATACTACGATGGCTTGTTTTTGTGCTTGTTGAACAACTACTCAAAAAATATATTTTTTGCCCATTTTTTAAAAAGAAAAAGTCACTATTCATCAATGCTATCAGTAATCCAAAATCAACGTATGGATATATACATCGACTCATCTCATCGGAATCATCCATACACCGCATAAAAAAATTGGGCATTTTTAAGTAAAGAACAACACTTTTATCCAAAAGTTTAAAAATATCACCAAATTGACTACAAATCTACCAAGATGTGGTTGATTGGATGATTTAATCTTCATTCAATTTGTTTCTAGCAAGACAGTAAAAAAACGAATACTTCTTTTTTAAAATTATTTCCAAAGTGGCCCACGGAGCTTTGATTCACCCAAATCGCTTAAATAAAGTGTTTTATTCTGCAAAAACTTGTCCATGATAGTTAGAAATAGCATGAAAGGAGTTTAGAAAAAAGTAAAAACCAAAAGAAGTGGAAAAGCAGGGAGAAATAGTGGTGTTTATAAAAAAATGGTCGTTTTTTGATTGTTACGGGTGCAGTTGACCATTATGGCATTGATTTTTCAAGTGGCCCCAATACAATCCCGTATCATATAATGGTGGCCGTTATGTAACTGATATGATACAACTTGATCCTTGTTGCCCTCTAACAAATAGACGGATCAAATTGTTGATTAGACCTCTCTCTCTCTCTCTTTTTCTTTTTTTCTTTTTTTTTGTAAATGATTGGGATTGTACATATTAAAGACCATTGACCGAATAGTTAATATTTGTTTGTGACACTTGCATGATTGCTCATCAAATGTGTTTTGGACCTGATGAACAGTCTAGATCAATGGATTGGACAGTCCAAGTGCTTCAGTGGAACTAAATGCAACTAGGAATACTATAACTTACAGTGCTTTGCACATTTTTCATAATCAAAGTCATAGAGATGTGGATTGTATAATGCTGTTTTACTAGAGGGTGAATGAAAGAGAAATGACAGTATTATGTTTGAAGAGGTACAAGAACTTAATGTTTTTGAACTTAACTTTCCATAGACACTGTAAACCTAGAGAAAGTTGAGATTGTTACAATTACCATGTTTATCGCAATGAGGGGATACAAACAGCTCTTGATTTCTTTCTTTGCCGAGGAGAAGTGTTCCATGTGGTGTCTGAAACGATGGAGATGGATCCATGTATAAATCAATTCCGTGTTTTCCAATTAGTTTTGAATTATGTTGAAAAAGATCTATAAGATAACTCATTCTCGTGCATAGCTCGAATTGTGGTGGAAGGTTACAAGGAAGCTTTTAATCATAAGGAAAGTTTTTGCTGTTCACCATGTTTAAATCAATTCCCTTTTTGGTTTGAAGAGAAATGATAGTACTGTGTTTAAAATTAATACTGTCAATTCAAGTTGGCTCTAAAGAGAAACGATAGTTTTGTGTTTGAAGAGGTATATGAATCTAAGGTTTTCTGAACCCAGCTTCCATAGACACTATTTACGAAGAGAACATTGAGATTGTTAACATTTACTTTGCTTAGACTGATGAAAGGGGTACGGACTACTACTGATTTCTTTATTTATCAAGTTTCCACAAGAGAAAAAGGGGTTTTGGTGTATTGCTTTGCTAGTGGTGAAAGGTTAGAAGGAAGGCTATTGATTATGAGGAAATCTTTTTGTTGGTTGCCATGCAAAAATCAATTCGGGTTTTTGTTGGCAATATTTAAACGTTATTCTTTCAGGATCTGATAGTTAAATGTTAAAATTGCTATTCTGAATGGATCTCTTGAAAGTGGAAGTGTATGCACTTTGAACTTGATAGGAATCTACAAGCTAGTCTTTTCTTGAAGATTAATCATCACTGAAGATACACTATTGACAATTGACCCAATTATTCATGCTGACATGCCATCATCCTTTGTCCTAATTTTTTGTAAAGTCTTTTAAAAGAAAATTCTAAACATGTTTTTATTTCCTTCTGTAAAGGATTTTATAACTTGTTGCTAATGGTATATGACCAGTTGTAGATGTTTATGTTCCAATTCATGGGGCCCATATGATCTAAAGGTGATGGTTTAGTGGAGGATGGGTGGTTTGTGACCTTAATAAGGGAAGAGCGTGAATTTGTCATGACTCTAGACATCTCTTATTACCAAGGGCATTGATAGCATCCTTGGTAAATAAGTAGGGTCATTTACCCAAGTAAGCTCTATACATAGGATCCCACGCACAATGCATTCTAGGGCCTCCATTTTCCAAAAGTTTTAGAATTCTATACCCTTGGTAAGTAAGTGGGTACACGTACCCAAGTATGCTCTATAAGTAGGGTCACTTACCCAAGTAATCTCTATACATATTGCCCATGAGGATCCTACACAATGCATTCTAGGGCCTGTTTGGGAGCGTGGATTTGGAACCCCCTTGCTTCAGAACACCCTGGATTTGATTGTGTTTGGGAGCGTGGATTTGGAACCCCCTTCATCCTCTCCTAGAGTTTGCTTTAGAGTGGTATTAGGGCAAGTAACTTTGGAATTTTTAGGATTTGCATCTTCTTCCATGTTTTTTTTTTCCCTTGAACGGCTAGTAGTTTAGCAAGTTCATGATCTCTCTCAATTGCTTTAAATATGATTTGGCTTATATCTTTATGATCACATGATGAACATGTTTACATGCTCATCTTGAGAGGCTTGAATATAATATGAGCTTACACAAGTGACACTACTTTCTAAAAGCATTGATTCATTTAAACCCTTCTTGGGATGAGTTGTGAATCGAAAGTGGTAATAAAAATTAAAACTTTTCAACAAAAATCAAATCTTACCTTTTGAAGGGGAACAACTTAAGGAATATCATCCAAAGGCTACAATATCTGAAGAGAAATAGTAGGCGCATACTTTTTGCGCATTAAAGCCTAGGAGAAAGACTGTAAGTATATGCTCTTAAATTGACTGAAGACCATTCCTTCACCGTGACCTTGTTTGATGTGCCATTTCTAAATGTATATGCACACATGTATTGACGTGAGATACCCCTTGTAATTGGTTGAGACCTTGCCATATTGCTTAAGCAACCATCCAGTACCATGACAGCCTTATTGATGTACTACCCAAGCCCATCACTGGTTGTAAACACCTTTAGCAAGGCATGCAAAGTCAAATGTCTTTGTGTCACTAGTTGAACTGATGCACTTGACATGCTAAAATTAGGGCTGCCAATGGGTTTACAGATCAGCAGATACCCAATGGAACCAACGAGGCTTATATGGCTTTTGAGTCCACTTTTTTATTTTTATTTTTTTATTTTACTTGTCAAGGAATCAGATCGGGTCTTGGTCTTCCCTTCTAAGACCTGTTAAATATGCGTGCAGTCGAGTTGAATTTAAGTCCACCAATTCGACCTAGTTAAAATCGGGTCTGGTCGGGTCAAGTTGTGTTTGGGCCAGTCCAATTAATTGTGATAGTATTGCATACACACACTTACACAAACATGCACAAATATATGGATTATTCTAGTAATGTAATAAGGTTTCCTAAGACACATGCACAGAAGAGGCCATTTATACAACACGCGTCAAAGTGGCTTGTCTATGAGATCTTATCTGTTCATCAGGGTGGGCCCAATCATGGAAATGCTCTCGATCCGAACCAGATAGAAACCTTGATTTAAAGATCAGATGGATGCCTAACATGATCGAGTCTTCATGAATGAGACTTGGGCCGGCAAGACCCAGTCTGGTTATCTTGGGTACATGTACCATAAGATCAGATTCGAACCCAACCCATTGATATTCCTAACTATGATGTCATTAATGGACTCCTTGAATCTAATCAATCTATGTAATTAAAGCACAACTCTATGATTCAAATAAGTTAAAAACAATCAATAATCAATGTGTAGTGTGTACCATACCATAATGCAATAATCAATAATGAACAATATGTTGTGTGTACAGGCTAGAAAAGTCATTGAAGCTGTTCTCTCTTTTATGTTTCTCCTACCTTGTTACTTGGGACCATTATTTTGCTGTGGTCCTCTTGTTGTCACTATCAGTGATCAGAGTAGTGTGTTGACCATCTAGGTATGAAAATGCTGGTGTTTATCTTTTTGGAATCGACCTCGGTGCTAAACATGTCCCTACTTGGGGATTGTTTAATTTTGTAGTAACTTGCCTATGTTGTTTCTGGGCCCTTCAGGAAATTTGGAAATCTTAATTTATGCTATGAAGCCTACGAGATCTAACCACTATTGTCAACTTGTGAATTTCCTTGCAATTGGTTTTGGTATGGGGCAGTGCTGGTTCAGCATTTTCCATTATTTCATTGTGCACGTTGTTAATTCTAAAATTTTTGCATATTTGAAGGCCAAAGTGGGCTATACATGGAAAAGCGAATGATTGAGACAAATCTACACAATTACTTCAATGGACCTTGATCATTAAGAGTTGGGACAATTGAATACGAAAAAGGGTAGTCCACTGTCACAACCACCATGGAAGCAAAGTTGTTGTTTTCTCTCGATCCTACTGCTAAGATGATTACCAAAGTCAGGGGTGGAGATGACAATAGAGATGCACTAGGACCCTAAGGGAGACATGACTAATTAACTTCCAGACGTATTGGGAGTTATTGCTATTCATTAATGGTGGTGTCCGTTCTTCAATGAGATGCTAATGGTGGGTGCTATTCCCACAAAGCCTCATCATTTTCCGATGGGCTTCTCTTCTTTTTAGGTAGCCTATTCATATTCTAATGAACTTCCATAGTTTTCATGTGGAAAGTAATTGTAATTGATGCTATGCCATTTAAGGCAGTTTTAGAAAATTTCAAGTTGGGTCCATGATCCTATGAGTGCGCAAGGAATGGCCTATGTAAAATTGCCTTACCCTGAACCTTTGAGAGGAAAGGTCTTGGAAAAGCCAATTTTATCTTGGGAGTTTAAGTTGTTGGAGACCGTTCTAAGAGATTTTAGGATTTTCACAAGCATTTTACACCCAAAGGATCTCCAATGGATAGAAATACCAAGCTTTGTTGCCACCGCCTCTGATTGCAACAACGTCCTTTGAGGTAGTCTCACGTATGCCTAATATTTTTGTGCCCTATGGTGTGAGTGTTATCACGTGCTAGGACCTTTTTGCTTTGATTCAATTTAATTGAAGCATTGTTCGAGTAGGCTATGGGTAACTCTTGCACCCTTAGTTGCCCACCTTGCCTTGTAAGAGGATAAGAATTAAGCGATGCTGCTTTAGGTGGTGGTTGTGCACGCCGTCTGGTCACGAGGGGTTGGAGGTGTGGGAAGTTTCAGTTCGGCAGGAACCCATGGGGAGGTTACTAGGGATATCTCTTGTAATGTGAGTGCATTCGGGCAAGGCACTCATTTCCTTGTAGTTTGGGTGATCCTTAACGGTCATTACCAGTCCAAGGGGGATCAAACCAGATGGATAACCAAGTTTAGATCTTTTCATATTACAACTAGTCTGTGCCATCAAGTTTGTGGGCCATTGAATGGATGGTTAGGATATCCAATCATCAGTACTTGTTTTGGATCAGTGAACAACGAAGAATGGTTTAGACCTATGTATTGTCCAGTTTGATGACTGGACTACTAAAAATCATTGGGAATTAGTATATAGGATCATTCGCCATTCATTCAGTGAAACTAGTACATAGCATCATTATAAGTTATAACTTAAAATCTTAGTTTTTATGCTACAAGTTTACCTCACAGATAACACCATCTCTTTGATATTTATAAACACTTTCTAGTGCAACTCATCACAGTTTAGTGGGGGGCTTTTTTCCCTCCAAGATTTTCCTCCAGCTTATCTGTTTGCTAATGGATGTAATGCTTTCATGATTAATTATTTTAAAGGAAGACATTGTGGATCTTCACCATTGATTGTAGCGTTTGTTAATGTGAAACAGAAACGAGAGGCTCCACCTGGCGAGAAGCCTGAGCCAGTTAGGACCCACCTCCGCAACATGATCATAGTGCCCGAAATGATTGGAAGCATCATCGGGGTATACAATGGGAAGACCTTCAACCAGGTTGAAATCAAGCCCGAGATGATCAGTCATTACTTGGCAGAGTTCTCCATCTCCTACAAGCCGGTGAAGCATGGAAGGCCCGGTATTGGTGCCACCCATTCTTCGAGGTTCATTCCTCTCAAGTGAGAGACTTTATTTCTCCAGTTTTACTTAGGTTTTATTAGGGTTTCTACTCTTTTTCCATGAGGGATTTTAACTGACGTTGATGGCACAGTATGCTCTGTTTTTCTCTCTCTTTTTTTTGGCTTTCCAACTACTCTTTACAAGGTAAAACGGTTGCATTCTTAGAAGCTTTGTATCTCTGGACAATTCAATCACTACCATCTTCTCATAAACCAGTGTTAGGTAGATATTATTATTTCTAAAATGGACCTACCAATTCACATGCATTTCCACATCATGTGTGGAACATCTAGACCATGCACAATGTGGACTCTGCTGCTTGGATGAACGTGCCTAAAGGCCAGTCTGTTCAATTAAGTAATCAGTTTGTTCATGTGGATATGAAAGCCAAAAGCTTGATGAAATTACAAATGGTCCACTTGATGAGTTGTCTGGCCTGGTTTTTGGGCTAGGTCCACGTGATTCATGGCTCAGATGTTTGCCTGAGTTAAAGGCTATAGCAGGGATTGGTGCGTTGTGGTGATATGCAAAAGGCAGATTGGTCTGTCCTGAATTAGCCCCACTTGTGCATACTGAATGTGATACGCAGAAGGCATAGAATCGCAACAGTTTAAATTCCTGCATGTCCTAGCATTGCAAGGATTTAAAAAACAGAATGGGATTTTACACCAATATTCATGCAACGTGATGTTTTTGAGAGGATGGGTAATTAAAGTCATTGGGTCCACATGATGGATGGTCTAGATTAATGATGCTGCTATTTGTAGTATGATCTCTTTAATTTTCCTGTGATTGATACATTTGTAGCATGATCAATATGGATCAATATTGGATTGTTGGCCTACATCAGTTAAGCAAGATGATGTTAACACAAGCCCATGAACGAGGCTTATCCTCCACAACTCAAGTGGGCAACACTGCATGAAAATGGTAGTGCCCACCATTGAAACTGTTTATATTGCCATCCAACCTCTTCATAAGGTCTGATATGAAACTTTTGTGGGTCCAACAAAGTTTTCAATGGCGGGCGTTCAATCTCAATGTTTCTTGGTGTGTGGCCCACTTTTGAGTAATTAGTTTCTGTGATATTTATATGCCATTCAACCCATTCATAAGGTGAATCTGACCTGGTTGAAGGGAAAACACTATTATCAGCTTGATCCAGTACTTTTGTGGCCCTATGAAGCTTTTAATGGTGAGCATTCAATTCCCAATATTTTATGCGGTATGGTCCATTTGGTCTTTGCATCTGCCTCATGTTTGGGCTAATGTCCTAAAGTTTGCCGGTGAAACAGATGCATCTGCCTCATGTTTGGGCTAATGTCCTAAAATTTGCCGGTGAAACAGATGAATGGAGTGGATATATAACACATAACATGGTCCCAAGAGCATACTGCTGTAGGAATCCGATGCAGTCATCGGCTTCAGGCAATTAGGTTCCAAATAAATTAATAGATAATAACCAGATTTTCACACATTCCATTCTCAAGCCCCACTTAATAACCAGGTTTTCACACATTCCATTCTCAAGCCCCACTGACTGACCTATTACAAATAAATCGATTGGATCGGTAGGCGTTGGTGTGATGAAGTTTTTAGTGGGTGGGGTCAGGCTGCAGGGTAATGGGTTGTGGGTCAGATTCCTGATAAATTTTAGCCTAAATAATGGGTTGGTCTTGAGCTAACCTAAATCCTACCGAACCCGGCTCATTATATTGCCACCCTTAGCCGGGACCATGCCCCCGGTCCTTTTAACCTAATAGTAGGGAATGTCTGAAAGGTTTCATCTATGGATGTAACTCCGTATCAGCCGCTAAGCCAACCCTTGTTCAGGTTGGGCTGAGTCGGTTTGGGTCCTAGAGTCGAGTTGTGGTCGTTAAACTCCCAATTCGATTTGAAATTGGGTTGGGTTCTAGTTGAGCAAATTCAGGTCAAGTTGGGAGTAATCCGTATATGTGGGCGGATGGGGTTCAGGTTGGGCATCTAAGGCTGGAATTCAATTTGGGTCGGTTTTTGGGTTGGGTCCTCTTTACGTTGGGTGTGCTCGGGTTGACCCTAAACCCGACCTGACCAAGTTGCAGCTCTATTTTCATTACATAATACATCTGTTTTTATATTTAGTTTGGTAATCTAAATGTTGGACGGTCATGCTATAACCATGCCGGAGCCTCATTCACATTTCAATTAAACCATTGATTTGAGGACCCAAAACCAACCAATTTGATAGGCCTTAACCTGGCTCCGATTACTAATCGGGCTTTGATTTTTAGAAGTCAATCTGAAAACCCAAATGATGTGTTATATGTCCAACCCAATTGATCCATGTCTCTTGCAAGGCCATTTCGTTTACAGCCCTAAAGCTGGTGGGCCCATTGTGGCCAGAGCATAGTGCAAAAACCCAAATGATATGGACCATTGATTTCATCCCTTGGGAATTTAGACATCAGAAAATTATCTTTATCGCAGTCCAATTGATGGTCTCCTAGTGGACGGTCAGGATTATCTGATCGGTGGTGAGGTTTCTAATTTTGTTCAACTTGATGTGTAGACCATCCTGATTCTTTGGCCATAACATCTACACAGTCAATCCTGTCTGATTGATGCCCACATGCCACGTGCCTTGCTCATTTAACTTCAATTTACTCAGTTTAATTGAAATTGACTAAGTTCAATGAAAAAGGATTTGTCTCATTTGCTGTGAGAGGTGTAACTGGACGCTTCGAACTCCAAATCATATCTCAAACTCAACGTAACTACCTCTAGCATGCACTGGTACTACATATGTGGAGACGTATACATGGGACACATACGTGTGGGTTTTCATGCACACATGCCTATGGAGACGCGTGTGTTTGTAACAATTCTAGTCTCTTTTGGATGATGATACAATTCAACAGTTCTAGTCTCTTTTGGATGATGATACAATTCAACAATTCTACAGTTATAAACTTTTTCTGATCGTCCAAACATGGATGATGGATCATCATGTTTTTTGTACCATTTCTGATCCAAAGGCGGCCACTAATTTTGATGGCTTGCCTCATTGATTTAGTGGCGAATCTTGTGGTGGAGGGTGCATAATGCAACGGAGAAAGATCAATTAAATGGGCCCCACTGATTTGATCAGGTAACATGCCTATTTCTGGACATTTATTGGACGGTTTAAAAGAAATAACGTGATGGTTGATAGACAGCACCAACAAATTGTATAGGTGGGGAGTGAATAACTCATGTATCAAACCTATCACATTGTTTGTACCACTTTAAATTTCATCCAAGGTTCCGTTTGGGAGCTAGGAACATAAAAATATTGGAAATAGTTGGAATAGAATATCTACCATTAGTTTCTTGTAGGGCCCCCCGTGGTTTTTTATATGTCATCCAGTCCTTGCATTTGATGTGCTTCATCGGATAAAGAATTACCTAAAAATCACTATTCCAAAACTCAGGTGGGCCATGCCAGATGAATTGATAGGTTTTAGGTATAATTTTGTGGGTTTGGCCTACTTAAGTTTTGAGTTAGCCTTATTTCTGTTGGGTATCATCCATCCTCATCCATGGGTCACTCACTTTTAGATAGGTAGAGTACTTGAGTCATGTATCTTATATTTCTCATATGTATGTGGGTCTCTTATATAAAAGAGGGAGAGAGTTGTAGATAGAGCTGTACATTGAGTTGAGTCAAGCTGAGCTCTGCCCTACGCGGCTTGGCTCGTTCCCGTGACTTCCTCCGATTGATCTCAGCTTGGCTTGACCTTTGAGTTCAAAATGCTAGCTTAGCTTGGCTTGATTGTACAAGCCGAGTGAGAGAAAGAAAGAGGACAAACTTCAAACTACCGAGTCAGGTTGAGAAATGGAGAGAGAGAGAGAGAGAGGAGCTCCGGGGGGTAGGGCTTGTAAAGGAGAAAGGGAAAGTTTGAGCCGAGCAGAGCTCTACTCCACTTGACCTCAACTTGTTTTCAAATGAGCTGATTCATGAGAAGCTTGGCTTGCCTTGAGTAGCCGTTCAAGCAGAGTCAAACCAAGTAAGATTGAGGAAAGGCAAGCGAACTTTTCGAGCTAGCTCGACTCGTGTACAACTCTAGTTGTAGATAAGGGGTGTGTGAGAGGGAAAAGAAGAGATCCTTGTGTGAGAGAGAAAAGAAGAAAACCAAGACATTTAATTTTCCTCTTTCATTAAGGGTCCGTTTGGTTGGATGCATTTCAAGGGCATTGCTATGTATTTTACATTTTTTAAGCATTAGTTACGTACATATGATGTAACATGGATGTTGTATGCCATTGATAGTGACAACTTTTAGGTATGAAAAACGAGATGGACTCTATAGGTCCGACCATGATGTATATGTTTTATCCACGCCATCCATTCATATGGCCAGATCATTCTAGGGCATGCCTCCAAAAATGAGACAAATCCAAAGCTCAAGTGGCCCACACTATAGGAAGAACATTTAAATGATTAGTGTTCAATCTCCAGTATTTTATGTAGTGTGGTTCACTTTATCTTTTTACTTGCCTCATTTTTGGGCTCATGCTCTAAAATGATATGTACTAATGAATGGATGGAGTGGATATAACACATATATCATGGTGGGGCCCACCAAGCTTTGGTTTCAAATGATCATGAAATCCGATCGGGGCAACTCTTCATCACTTTCAAACGCATGTGACGTTGTTTGATGTATGTATTTAATTCTAATTTGAGAGCAATTACATGAAAATACATGTAATTACATCAAACCAAACATGCTCTAAGAGAGACATTGAAAAGGGGAGTTTTGTATACATGGGAAAAAGATTCTTAAGATAGACTTAAGAGAAAGCTTGTAATATTCAAATATTATACCGTGGATTTTACTTTGACGACGTTGTGATTTTTCCTTCTTGGATTGAGAAGGTTTTTCATGTAATATATATATATATATATATATATATATATATATATATATATATATATATATATATATATATATATCTTTTCTCATTCTAAATCATTCCAGGGCGTTACATATTTGTTGTGGTTTTGAGGGTTAGATTGTACAAATAATGCACTCTATGTATTTGTAGAAATTCCTAAGTGGTTTATATAGAGGGAAATGGTTCTGTATCTTTCCAACGAAAGTGGTATTAGAGCTTTAGTTGTTTATCAGGGCTTTGTTTGTGTAAATCAAAATGGAAATTTTTACACCAAGAATGGTTAATCTCAATGGAAACAATTGATTGATATGGAAGGTCAAGATGGAAGATGTGCACTATTTTGGAGACTTGTATGAACTAGTTGAAGGAAAGAAGCTTGAAACCATGACGGAAGATGAATAGAAGAGGTTTGATAGGAAGGCTATTGGAACGATTCGGTGATCATTAGATGATGTGGTGTTCTATCATGTGTTAAATGAATTTTACGACATAATCTTTATGAAAAAAATTGCATGACTTGTATGGGAGAAGGACGACAACAAATAAAGCATTCCTCATTAGACAACTTGTGAACCTAAAGTTTAAGGAATGAGCTTTGGTAGTGGAACATCTAAATGGCATACATAGTATCGTGAACCAATTCGCATATATAAAGATGGCCTTAAACTAAGAATTACAAGCACTATTATTCTGTACCTCACTACCAGAAAGTTGAGAGACATTGGTAGTTTCCTTGAGTAGTTTAACACTTGATGGAGAGTTAACTATGAGTCATGTGATAAGTAACTTATTTAATAAAGAAACACAAAGAAAATCAACCGGTGTCTCAAGTTCACAAGTTTTAGCAAGTGAAGAGAGGTAGAACTTCTAATAGAGAGAAAAATATTTGAGAAAAGTTCAAGTTGAGATCAAAGTCAAGAACCTAGATTAAATGCGACTATTGTGAGAAAACCATACGAATAAAGAGGCAATACCAATTTTTAAAGAGAGACAAGAATAAAAGAAACTTTTTTTTTTAAAAAAAAAAAGGTGTGAAATGATTGTCACGGTGGCTAGTGATAATACTCTACTTGTAGTAGAAGAAAATGAAAATTGTTTAAATTTGACAAACTTTGACATGAATTGGATTATTGATTCGGGAACCTCTTATCGTGTTACAACATATAGAGATTTGTTCATCTCTTATAAGTCGAAAAAGTTTAGTATTGTCCATATGGGAAACCAGTGAACATATCAAATTATTGGTGTGTGTGTGTGTGTGTGTGTGTATATACTGAAATATTTGGAGAGGCAATGTGGAGAGGCATTGTGGAAGACTACCAAAGGTGCACTTGCGGTGGTGAGAAGTAACAAATGTGGCACCTTGTACTACTTGAATGGGCGTTCATGTAAGGGGGAGTTAAATGCTACAAGTAAAAGTGCATTATCAGATCTATGCATAAGAGACTTGGCTACATGAGTGAGAAGGGGATGAAAGTCTTGGTAAATAAGAACTTCTTTCTAAAAATCAAAGGTACGCATTTAAATTCATATGATTAATATTTAATTAAAAAGTAATATAGAGTCTCTTCAGTATCTTTTGTAAGGAATAAACCAAGCTATGAAGATCTTATAGAAGGTTTATTTGGATGTGTATAGTCCTATAAAAATTGTTACTATCGATGGTACCTCTTATTATGTAACTTTTATTGATGATGCATTTATAAAAGTATGTTATATACTATGAAAAATAAGAATGATGTATTTGATATCTTTAAGAAGTTTTATATTTCAGTTGAAAGGGAAACATGAAAGCTTTTGAAGTGTTTAAGGACAAACAATTGGGGTGAATACACCTCGAAGGCGTTTGAAGAGTATTGTGAGAAGTATGAGATAAGGCATGAGAAGAGTACTCCACGTACTACTTAACAAAATGGTATCACCAAGCGTATGAACTAGACTATATTTGAAAGAGTTTGATGTTTGTTGTCCTTATCAAGATTGCCTAAATTATTTTGTGCGGAGGCGATGAGAACGGCATGCTGCTTGATAAATTTGTCTTCATCGACACCATTATAAGGAGCAATTTCCAAATAAAATTGTAAATTACAAGCACCTGCGGGTATTTGGATGTAAAACCTTTGTACACATTTTCAAAGGATTAAGTTATAAGTTAAATGATAAGGCTGTGCCATGTATTTTCTGGAGTTATACGGACGAAGTGTTTAGTTATAAGTTATATAATCCAAATTATATAAATGTTTATAGAAGTCGAGATGTAGTCTTTAAAAATGACCAAATCATTAAAGACTTTGATGAGTCTATTCGCTGAAAGTTTGTTGTTGATGGGTAGAATGTAACAACCCGTCCAACCAGTGCAGTATCTTGGGGCGTCCACGTAGGACTTTCCACGGGACCGATTGATTAAAACGTACGTAGTGGGGGTACCATAAGCTAATTAACCAAGGATTAGCCCATTTGAATAAACCAGTCAGGCCATGACAAGGCCTAGTGCGGGCCGCTAAGCCGGATGACCATTTACACTGAGCTACAGCTCGTGTGGGCTGTACCGCAACGCGGGAAGGTCAAAAAAATCTAAAAATTTAGGAAATCATAGAGCCCATTGGGCTTGTGGACCATCGCGAACCGCAGACCCAGCGGACTCCCAGAAGTGGGATCTGGCACTGACTACATGCACCTCACCACTACCAGGACTAAAATCTGGCGCTTGCAAATGAAGCTGAGATACCAGGCTATTCAACCATCGGATCTCTTCCATATTTACGGTGGAGGTCTAATGAATTTTTCTACACTCGTCCACCAACTCTGGGACCCGATCGTGGGACGGTGACCGTCGATCACAAATCGGACCCGTACGGCCAAACCCCAGGTCCGATCGTCCCCAAATTTGAAGGGCCATGAAGCATCCATCCTAAAAATTTCATAGCCAGAGGACCACCAGAATCACTCCAATCACCAAAATGGACCCCTCAGGGCCGTTTAAAGATCAGAACCGTTGACTCAAACCCCACAATCGTTCATCCGTTTGTTCCCAAATCTTACACGGGCCCTAACCGGGCCCTAGGGCACCTACCCACCGAATTTGGTGGCCAAAGGAGTGTTAGGGCCACTCCAACTCAAAAAATGAGTCATAGTTGTCTATTTTGAGAATTTGAGGGAACTTAAGGCCAAAGGGCCCAAGTCTAGGGAATAAACCCTATCTCTCATAACTCTCTCTCTCTCATTTGCTACAACCACCAAGAGAGAAGGAGGGTGAAGGAGAGTAAAGAGGAGAGAGAGAGAAGGAGGAGATCCAAGGTGGACCCTAGATCAATGTGGGGCCCCAAGTGAGCCAACCCTTCCAACTCCTTGCCTCTCTTACAAGGAGGAACTCTCCCCCTTGACTTCTACAATTGACCGTGGGTTGCCTAGGTAAGGTTTTCACCCATTCTTCATGAAATCTATGTAGGAAGGTGGGTTTGGTTTGGGATTCTAACATGCAAGAGCTTGGTTTAGGGATTCCGGCCGATCGACCCGAAAGCCCTCTTTCCTAGGGCGTTTTCCGAATCTCCAACGAGCCATAGGTGCGGACTATTACTCCTAGGTGGCCTAGCACCAATTTCAATATGAGTTTAATGATTTTGATTGCTTGGTTGATGCATTTAGAGAATATAGAGAAAACCTAGGAATTTATGCTTATTTAGAGTGGTATGGAATCGTATGTTTTATTTGATTTCCTCACATGATGTTGTTCTTGCTTCTTACATGACTTGGTGAAATTTGATGATCACTTGTTGATGTTTTGTTGGAATTGCTCATATGACAATGCCTTATAGCATGCGTGCCTCATTTGTTTCCTGTGTAAATTTGTTTCCATGAGTTGTTGGAAGTGAGCAACTTCCTCACCAACACACACACACAACACACTTGCACCATTGCTCCTAAATTGTGTTAGCTTGCTTATTAGAAGAATCTGAATTATATGTTGAGGTGTGAGAACATGATGATGATTTTGCTAGCTGATAACCCTGTCCGTTGACATGTTGTGGACCACCATCCAAACCCTAGGGTTGGTCAAGAAAACAAGGAGAGTTAAGGCGGTCTCGTTGGTAGGACCGCCTTGAGGCTAATCCCATGGATTTGGGCGAGTGCGTGTGGGCGGCTGTAGTTAGACTACATGGGTTGCTCGCACCCGTTGTCGTTCCGCCATGCACTTACCTGGACTCGTGCGGTCTAACCCACTGTCGGACCAACCATGATTGTTAACCCTGTTTACTCACACTTGTATGGAACCTGGGACACCCTACAACCATTGTAGCTCATCAATAACCCACTTGGAATCGGTCCACAGCCTCGTGAGCCGGGCATGGTGGAATGAGACACTGTGTTCGAGCTGTCGGCCTACGCTGGGGTACCGCGCCTCCCCGTAGTGACCGCGAGCGATCCCTTTCTTTTGGCACTCCTCATGTGCTTGAAGTCGGGGATGAGGAACCCGACGGGATCACGGACCGCGGGGCCTCGGCCTCACGCATTGGGGGGTCTTGGCCTCGCACCCAGATTAGGGCATTAATATGTGGGGTGTACCAGATTTTCCAATCGGCTGGATGAATGAACCTAACTAATAACTCGGCTAACACGATCGCATTGCATCGCACTAGTTAGGATGACGACTCTGCAGTCGAGGTCACATTGAGGGAGTGTTGGCATTGGCGATCGTTAGATGGTGTCGCACGAGGGAGCGTTGTGGTGAGGGCATGCATCATGTCATGCTGCATACATGCGCATTAATAAGATTACTTAGGCGTATGTGATTGTCTGCTTTTCATTAAGATCATATTAAAATTGATGCCTGTGATAACTTGAGATTAATAGCACCCACTGAGTTGATCACTCACTCCCACTCTGGGACGGTGTTTTAAAACACCAACCAGACCCATTCATAGATGCAGGTGACTCGGGACTGGAGGAGCCTGGCGAGGCGAGCTTGGACGAGGAGGACGAGCTATCATACTTCCAGCTGATGGAGGGTTCGCCGCCTGCTTGAGGGGCGGGATTGGATGGCTGGGCAATGGGCTCAGCCTCATTCTTTTTGGACATAATATTCTTTTGTTGTTTTGGTTGGGCAACGCCTTGTGCGACCCATTTATATTTTGGACTTGTATATATATATGTCAGACCTCTTTCATTTCAGCAGACTCGCGTGTTCATGTTTCATGTTCAGAGAATTTCAGGCTGCACAACTTAAACAGATTAAATGCATATTAATAAAAATCTGTTAATAGTGACTCTCGGGAACTCGGGAGTTGAGCGGTTGTGCGACCCCCGATTTTCAGGGTGTTACATAGAATGAGTTGTAATTGTTCGTTATGAGCATTATGATGATGGTGATGCAAGCATTCTACATGAACAAGATGGTAAAAATAAAGGGCAATATGAAAAAGTAACCAACGGTGAAGATAAGCTTAAGTATGTCTATGTAACGCCTCGAATTTCGAGGGTCGAGTAAATGCTCGACTCTCGAATTTTCGGGCATTACTTATGCTTTATGAAAGCCAATTTTTAGGTTACTTCTACATTAAGCAGTTATGCATGTATAAAATTATATTAAACAATGTATCATACTCCAGAATAAACACGATTAAAACAGATAATTAAATGGAAACACATGTAATATGATTATCCAGAGTATGGTCCAAATGGGTTCAATATATAATTCCAAAATCAGCAAAAAATGTGGAAATGTTGCGTCTAGCTAAGCCCGATCGCTCGACTCTCCCTGTCTAAAAGTGTGTAGCTTACATCAGCCCATCCGAAAGTTAAAAGTAAGAGAACTCCTCTTCATCCATACCCGCCTAGTCCAATGCATCGACCTCGGTGGTCCCTGCATCTATATCGGCATCTGCTTAGTGTTTTAAAACACAGTCCCAGAGTGGAAGTGAGTGATCAACTCAGTGGTTTTATAAAGCATGAGTTACACATATTATCAAGTTTAATAATACATGAATGATAAAGCAATGTAAACAGTCACTTCTTAATTACTCTTATTAATGCACGTAATGAGGTTTATGAAATGATACATGCACTTACAATCCGCGGGGACCCCATTGCGATAGATGATCATCAGTGATTGATCAGGGTCGCGTGTAAGGCCCGTATCCTAGCCCGTACCGTTCTGTAGGCTTTCGCGATCCTTTCGGTCAAATTCAGGCGACCCGCGATCTGTTATCGGCGTTTGCGCGTAACCCTGACTCGTATCCCGTATTCTAGAGTCGGATCGACCCGAGACTTGTACCCTTTCGCCCGCGCCGTCGTCGCGGTTCCGATGCCGCGTATTACGCACCGAGGCAATACCTGGATCAGAAGATGTGGGCTCGCGTTCAGTTCGAGAAAAAAATGCCGCGCGTTGCGAATTCCAAGAGAATCTCTACGATATGTCCCATCAATCACATCAATTATAAGTCAAGTACATCCCATCACAAGCCATCACTCATCCTTACCTCTCCTTACCCAAAGTCAAGGCAACCCATGTTTAGCCTTCCCTTTCTCACCAACAAGTCAAAAGAACCCATACCTTCCATCCCATCTCCCTTACATCTCCTCTCTCTTTCTCATTTTCTCATTTTCAAGCAAATCTCATGAGAGAACCCACGTCCAAGCTCCATGGGAGAGAGCTAGTGTGGCCCACCTTCCTACCACCCAATCCCACCATCCTAAGCCCATCTCAACCGTTGAAGTCCATCCATTGGAGCTCTAGCATGCTTTGGCGGAAGAAGGAGAAGAAGATCATAAGTGGATGCTTTTATTTGTTGATTTCGTGATTTAAGGGCCCACATATGTGGAACCCATCTTGATGTATTTATGGATAGGGAGGGCCCATAGTGGTGGGGTCCCTCCCCTCTCACGATCGTCTCTCTCTCTTTCTCTCTCTCTCCCTCTTGATGTGCGGCCCACTCGATGCATGTGACACCTCCACACCATCCATCATCGTGGAGCCCACTATGATGCATGTGTTGCATCCAATCCATCCAACGGTGGGACCCAACTGGCTAACTGACGTCAGTAAGTTTTGTGGGTTCCACGTGATTGTATGTGGTGGATCCCAACCGCCCACCTACTGTTGGGGCCACACAATTATGTAATTATTTCATCCGCACCGTCCATACCATCTGGATGGTGCTGGATAGGTTGGACGGTCCTGTGGACCCCACTCGTGATATATGTGATTCATCCATGCTGCAGAGCAGCTGTGGAACCCACGCACGTGTGGACTCCACGTGCATGTGTTTATCGCTGCCGTCCATGTAATGATCACTGGACGTTTAAAAAAAAAAAGAAGAAAAGGAAAGAAAAAGAGAAAAAGAGAAAAGAAGAAAGAAGAGATATGGATAACATGATATATTATAATATGGTACATATATAATATATATAATATACTTGGCTGGTGGGGCCACACGTGGCACCCACCAAACGTACACGTTCATCCATCCCTCCACCCCCACGTTGATGTATGTAGTTGTATCCACACCGTCCAGTCAAGGACGGTGCCATGTGGGGTCCACCTTAATTTACGTATTCTATAGCCACACCGTCCATTGCTAAGGACGGTGGGCCCCCGATGTGGTGACTCTAATCCAGGCCGTCCGTCCATCTCTGGACGTTGAACGCTGGAGCATTTCATGATGCCTATATATATGCTTTTATATATATATATATATATATATATATATATATATATATATTATAATATAGTATAACGTATATTATGATATTACATTATGGTGGGCCCCACGTGGGACCCACCTCTGTAGAAGAGGGTTGGGTAGTGTACGTCACACACCAGCTATATAGCTGCTGTATGAAATGTCAACAGTCTCCGTGGGTGTGTGAAATCCACACCGTTTATCTGGACAGTGGAACCCGCTGATGTGTGGATCTCTTCCATGCCATCCTTTCATCTGCGCGGGCCCCTCCATGATGTATGTGCTGAATATACACACCGTCCATCTGGACGATGCAGCAGGGACTGACCATAATGTATGTATTTTATGTCCACCCTGTTCATTTGGTGGGCTCGTTTTGAGGTGCAGGCCCACCTTGACGTAAGTATCTTATATCCACACCGTCCATCCGTATTTGGACGGTGGTAGGTGCAGCACACCGTGATGTATGTGTAATCCACTCCATCCGTCCAATAAGGGAATGTGGACCCCACCTTGATGCATGTGCTTCATTTCATGCCGTCCATCCCAAGGGTCCACTGTGATGCATGTATTTCTCTAAGCCGTCCATCTGTTCAGGTCAATGGGACCCACCTTATTGTATCCATTTTATGTGTTGTCCATGCACAACACGTGTGATCCACCTTTGATGAATATGTTGTATATCCACGCTGTTTATCAGTTGGGCACACTACAAAAATCGGTGGGGATTGAACGGCTACCATTGAAACCCGATTTTGGGGTCACAGAAGTTTTGGATTAGTATGAAATTTGTATTTCCTCTTAAGTCAGGTCCATGTGACCTTATGAACAGATTGGATGGAAATAAATGTTACGGTGGGCCCACTTAATGAAAATAAATCCTATTGTTGAGGTCCATCTGATACGACCCATTTGATTTGACTTGGTCCATTTGATACGGCCCATCTGATGTGTTTGGGGCCCACTTGGTGGGGCCCGATGTGACGTACTTAGAGCTCATTTAATAAGGCCCTTGTAAGAGGCCCAACTTGTTGTATTTGCGGAGGCCCAACATGACGTATTTCGACCCATTTGAGTGGGGCCCATTGGTGCAGCCCGTTGATGCGGCCCACTTGGCGTATATGAGGCCCACCTTTGATGTGTTTATGGCCCATCCATGAGGCCCACCTTAATGTATTTGTGACCCACCCATGAGGCTCACTTGTTGTGTATTTGAAGCCCATGGTATTAGGCCCATTGATGTAGCCCACCTGATGTGTATGAGGCCTATTAGCGCGGGCCATATCATGTGGCCCACTGTGATGTGTTCGTGACCTTTGGTGAGGCCCATGATGATGTATATTAGGCCCCTTGTGCGAGGCCATGGGCTTTTATACGTTTGACCCTATGTGGGCCACTTCTTGGGAACAATGTTGGTTGAATGGCCATATTGATGGGCAATGATGTTTTAATGTCCACATCGTGACCTTCCCTTAGGCCTTGTTCGACCAATTGTTGAAGCCAATTCCGATTGTCGATATCGATTCTGAGTGTCGATTCTGATTATCGATCGATCCAATTGCCGTGACCGATTTGCCGATTTTGACTATCGATCGATTCCGATTGTCGTGACCGATTTGCCGAATTCGATTATTGATCGATTCCGATTGTCGTGACCGATTTGTCGATTCTGATTATCGATCAATCCGATTGCCATGACCGATTTACCGATTCTGATTATCGATCGATTCCGATTGTCGTGATCGATTTGCCGAATTCAATTATCGATCGATTCCAATTGTCGTGACCGATTTGCCGATTCAGATTATCGATCGATTCCGATTGTCGTGACCAATTGTCGATTCCGATTGACATGACCAATTTGCCGATTCTGATTATCGATTGATTCGGATTGTCGAGGCCGAGTATCGAGGTTGATTGTTGTCATGCCCCAGACTCGGAACCGGACTCACAAGGAACTCAATAGTCAGTTTTGGCCGCAACAGCCTCCGTAGTACCCCATTCTCGGCTCCTGAGATAGGTTCCGATCCTGGGATCTTACAAGGAGGATTTTCATAACAGTATAATCATTTTTAATACGAGCATACCCAAGATCACAGCAAGTACATTTGAGAATAACAAAGGCACACATCACAAAATTCACTAAAAATTTAAACTTTTACAATCATCTAAAAGGTCCAAAAAGACATACATGAGAATAAAAGGAAAAGAGAGAGAAATCAGCAACACTGAAGTCCTCACTGCTCAACTCTACTCCACGCTCTGCTGCTACAACGCCTACCTAGAGTCTCCTGCATGCATCAATCGTGCATAAGCTTATAGAAGCTTAGAGGGTGGTGTAAGTGTGTGACAATGGTGCACAGAAGAATAGTAGGAGGTATAAGGAGAGAAGCATGATCAATGAATATATCACTAGTCTTACCAAGGCTTACCATGAACGCAATGCAATAAGTAATGGGTGCCATACCAAGGCAATGTATGAAGGGGGGCTTGTATAGCCAATACTAATGCGATGTAAGTAATGTCAGTGCTCATATCCAAACCATAAGTCAAGTACATTTTCAATCATAAGGAAATCACCGGGATCCATTACACTGCTGAATGACTGCCGCTCTGCAGACCCCGCACAGTCAAACTACCGTAAGAGACCTCACTACCCGCCTGTGGACAACCAATCACCAACAAGGCCTGAAGGTAGCGGACCCATTTACGAGTTAGTCAGACTCAGCCTAGCAATGCCTCCTCCCACCAGGCAGGTAAGGCCACACCCCTATCCAACCAACTACACGACAGTGGGAGTCGCGGCCTAACGGTATAAGTCCTTCGTGCGCTCATGTATTCCACCCGGTCACGGCGTTGGAGCAGATCCTTGGTACCATGGAAGTTTTGAAAATTTCACCCATGGGCATCCTATGCACCCGGTATGCTCAACTAATATTTCTGGTGTCCACACATACGGCCATCCACGAATACCCCTGTGGAGGCAAGGCCCTGATGAAGTAAGGGCGGATATCCACAAGCTATGCAATGCCAGATGCATGAATCACACAATCACCCATGCATCAATTCCAAGCATCCATCTCTTGGGGAGATAGCAACATGTCCTACACAATGACACAGCCATGGCCAATCATACCTCAACCAAGCATGCATATGATGCGTATGGGAGTGGCCCATGAAGATGAATAGGGGTGCCGATGAGGTGAAGATGAACTCTCTACCTAACTATGAAGGGTCTAGGTACTTAACCAATTCCTCATAAGGAATACAACCTCTAGTGGGGGCCCATATACCTGGGGTAGCCCACGAGACTAAGGACCACGAGACTAATGGTATAGGCCTAAATAGATGAAACGGGCCTAGCAAGGGTCTATGGTGGGCCTTTAACCACCTATAGAAGCCCATGGGCCTACCTTAGGGCCACCAATGTGGACATCCAACCACAATTGGTCCCCAAGAGTTAGCCCATCTCTAATTGATCATGGATCAAGGCCCAAGGCCCACACAACATCAGAAATAAGAAACGGGCAGCCATAATCATATCACAAATACTCATGTTGGGCTTCAGAAAGACGGCCCAAGGCCTATCTACAACATGGGTCCAAGGGAAACACACAGCCCAACCCATATATACCGCTATGGGCCCATAGGGGAAAGGTTATGGCCCAACATAAAGGCCACTAATCCCATATATTGTGGTGGCCTAGTGGGCAGCCCATTACTCAAACCACATGGGCAAATGTTATGCTCTTAGTCAAGTAAGTTGAGCCTACAACCCGGCCCAAGTATTAAAGTTGATTTGGTGGGCAACCAAGGGCCCATCTACTTGTGTAATCCGGCCCACTAACCCAACACAATAGTATGGTAAAAATGGCCCAAGAGTTCAATGGGCCTATCTGGAAAGTTCTAGCCCAATTAGGCCTAAAGAGTTCAACAACCAGCTACATTCATGGACCCGATTAAATTCAACTGTGGTGGGCCTCAAAAGTGCATTTATCAAGCCCAACATTTGAGGAACCAAAGGTATAAATTATTCTCTCTAAGATCTTCATAATGTGGTGGGTCCCACTCCTCAAAATTTCAGCCCAAAGGCCAATCATAATTATAACAAGTTGCTGGATTTTTTAACCCAACAGGTTTATGGGCTTATTGGAGTCCAGTAATTGTTTCATTTGATTAGGACATCAGCCCAAGTGGTCCAGCTATCAAGTAAGAGGGCCCCACCACATAGGGTTATATCATACTACAGAAGGGAGTAGGTGGGCCACACTGCTAGACCAAAGTCCAGCAGGTAGCCCACATGGGGCGTCCCATATGGGCCTGGGTATTTGCCCCAAACTGACCCAAATTTGCAGGCCGCACCACAGTCAGCTCGATTGTCCGTTGGGCCTAAAATTTTGCAGAGTGACACTTCTATAGGTGGATCACACCCCCACAAAATTTTAAATTTTTTGAATACTTAAAAATATTTTAATTTATTTAAATAAAACAGATTGTCCAGAAAATCGGACTAATCTGGACACCATATTGTAATGGGCCGGTCCAGCCACCACCATGGTATGTACAGGTGTCCATTGGCCCCAAAATTTTGTAAGTGGGTCCTACCATGAGTGAACCACCTCTCTGCAAAATTTTATGATTTTTGGATACTCATAAATATTTTAATTAAATTAGGAATTTCAATTTGTCCAGGAAGAGATGTTGCTGTCCATGCATTGTTTACCCAATAAGGTGGGTCCAACCTTCATCCAAGAGGGGGAAAATGGAGGTTTAGTATTTTCTTCATAAAATAAAGTAAGGTGGGGTCTATAAAAGTGGCCCATCCTTCAGAGAAACCAAGCTTAAGTGTATGTTTTCCCTCCATACATGTGGGCTGGACAGCCCAACAAAGTGGACCGCCCACTCCTATGGGCCTCCTTTTTGGGTACCATTTCATGGGCCATCTGAGGTATGAACCATCACACCTCACGGTGGGGTCCACACCTTCTCATTACACCCCATAATTATAAAGAAAATAATGGCAATCATGATCCAAAAATCCACACCAAAGATTGAACATGACAGTCCATGTAATAGTCCAGGTTTTTGGACAGCAATACATGGCTGGACACATCAGCCTATATCTCAATAATCTCAGCCATAAAAAGGGTGTGTGGCCTTCCTCAGTGGGCCCCACATAAGTCCAGATCACATACTAGGACTAGGACACTTGCATGCATTGATTAAGGTGTCCAATGATCATGGAGTTAGGTGGTAAGAGCATCCCACCTTGCTGGATTTTTATTTTTATTTATTTTGGGACATCCAAGGCCCACTATAAATGGGCCACACACACATTATCATCCATACATCAGAGAAAAGAGAAGAAAGAAAGAGAGTAATCCGGCCATGGGGGTAGGGCCCTGCCACTAGTGGGCCCTCCCAAGAGTGAATCATACCCATACAACTACATTGATTGTACATGCAACATAAAATCACTACATGCATGATCTATAATTGCTATGGATGGTTGGGATGCCATCCCAACATGATCCTTAGGGTCTAGATGACCTTAAGATGGAGTGGATCATTAAATACATCATGATGGGGTCCATGGAGAATGGCCCCATCATGGATCATGACATGCATGTAGGATGGGCCAAAGGGCCACATCCATGGGATCAAATGGGATCCCCACCATGGATTGGTGGGTCCCATATGATCCATCTAGAAAGAAAAATAAGATCAAAGGGTAGAAAAGAAGATCAGCAATTATAATCACCCACCTTAATGGATCCCACTCCAAAGTTACATCAATCTTCTCTTTATGCTCCAAGGGACATGTTTCAATGGGTGAGATGGATTATTGAAGGTTAGATGGGAGGGGATTTGAGGGAGAAGGGGCTGGAGAAGAGGGAAAATGGGGCTAGATTTTTTTTTTCTAAGAGAGAAAGAAAGAGAGAAGAGAGTAGAGAGAAATGAGAGGGAGAGTATGGAAATTTGCTAGAAAAGAGATAGAGGAAAAGTAATCATCACTCTCTCTCCTAGATAAGAGAAAAATCATCATAGTCTATGGTGATATAAACTATGTTGCTAGGCTAGAGTAGGGATGGGTAGTGTGTGGGTGGTGAGTGGTGTAGGATTTGGGGGTTTAGGTAGTGTATGGGTAGTGTGTGTTGGAATTTGCACAAAAGAGGGTGGCCACCTTGAAAAATGTGCCCTCCACATTAGGTGGACCACATGATCATGCTCAAAGGCTACAAATGAGATGCACATAACTTATGATCCACACATCGGATGGACACACAAGACGCATCGTTGGAACCGCGGCGACGATGCGGTCACAATGGCATAGGTCTCAACTTGGCCTCGGGTTTTCAAGATTGGCCTCCGGATGACCCCAAACACCTTCCAAGGGAATGGGACCTTAGGTCCACGAGGATGGTCATTCCCACAAGGAATGGAATCGGGCCGGGCTCAAATAAAAAAGCATCCTCAAACCTCAAGACAAAATAAAAGGCCACCCCACATATGCAACATTAAAGGAAACAATAAAACAATCTATTCAACAACTCCAAAAGGGGATAAGCGCCTAACTGCCCACGCCCAAGCGCCTCGGTAATTCCCTTCAAAAGGGAATGAATCCCGGGAACTTGCCCTTCCACCAAAGGAAAACGGCCCTTCAATAAAGGAAGACCTTAAACCCAAGTCCCCAATCAACCGAGGGGTCCACCCCCGAACAAGAAACATCCTCTGGGCCTCGGGTCAGCTGCCACCCGCGCCGGTAACTCAAAATCCGAGCTCACAAGCTTGCCCACCCAAAGGAACCACGCCCTTCCAACCTTGGTCCAACAACTAGGGGTCGACGCCGCCAAAATCCTCAAAGGGCTTGGCCGTGGTCTCCGATAAATCATTTGACGTGAACCGGCCGGGCCTAAGAACATCCCAACTCGGCCAACAAAGGATCCACAAGCCGGCCATATCCTCAAAAGGACTTTGCCTTTGTCTGCCCATCCGTTTTGTGGAATGGAAGGGCTTGAATGCCCAAAAGTGACCCAAGCCTGCATAAAACCTTCCCTTTCCCCCACCGGGGTAAATGGCGAGTTTCGGTTTGAAATGATCAAACCGGGATGCCGTGCAGTCTCACTATCTCCTCAATGGAATATCCTCGCTAACCGGTCCATAGACCGGGAAGCACGTCGAATGAAATGAGCCGACTTCGTCGGACGATCGACGATAACCCGGATGGTATCGTGACCCAGCTCGGCAAACCGGCGATGAAGTCCATCGATACATGCTCCCACTTCCACTGTGGAACGCTCAACGGCTGCAAGGGACGGGGTCTCTGATGATCGGCCTTTACAAGTTGGCATGTGTCTCTCTCGTCCACAAAACTCTCAATCTGGCTCTTCATCCCCTGCCTATTGTACTGCCTCCTCATATCACGATACATATTCGTGGAGCCCGGGTGGATAGTAAGTCTCGATCGGTGTGCCTCGGTCATCGAATCTCGGCCAACTCTGGAACGTCCGGGACACACAATCGGCCTCAAGCGTAATCCACCATCGGAACCAATCGCCAGTCTGATCGCTCCACGGATGCGGCCTCCGCTCGGTACTCTTGAAGTGACTCGTCCGTCTGCTGAGCCTCAATCACCCTGGCCACTAAGGAGGGTTGAATCGACAAGCTCGAAAGCTGAACAATGGAAGATCAGACCGAACTCAAAGTCAAACTCTGATACATCCTCAAGCATCTGTCACTCACGCACCATCATCTGTGCCACCAGGCCTCATGGCTGGCGGATGAGTGTGTCTGCCACCACGTTTGCCTTGCCCGGGTGGTACTGAATGTCAAAATCATAGTCTTTTAGCAACTCCATCCATCACCTCTGTCGCAGGTTCAACTCGGACTGTGAAAATAGATACTTCAGGCTCTTATGATCCGAGAAGAGCTCGAACTTGGCCCCATATTGATAATGCCTCCACACCTTCAAGGCGAAGGCCGCGAGCTCCAAATCATGAGTGGGGTAGTTCCTCATGGACCTTGGAGAGATGGATAAGCCGCCGGCTTCCCGTGCTGCATCAGTCTGCACCCAAGCCAACTCTGGAGGCATCGGTAAAAACAACAAAACCCTCACTCCCATCAGAATAGTGAGAACAGGAGCGGACATGAGGCGGTTCTTCAACTCGTAAATGCCTTCTCGCAAGCGTCACTCCAGACTCGACGCCCTTCCGCGTCAACCGGGTCGGCGGTGCTACAATACACTCTTGATAAACCGTCGGTAATATCCCGCTAGACCAAGGAAGCTGCGAATCTCGGACGCGTTCGTGGGCTGGCCCCACCGACGCACTGCATCAACCTTCGAGGGGTCCACAGTGACACCCTCTCTTGTCACCACGTGACCGAGGAACTTCATCTCCTCCTGCCAAAACTCACACTTCTCCAGCTTCGCATACAGCTGGTGGGCACGGAGGGTCTCAAGCACAATCCACAGGTGCTTAACATGGTCCTCTCGAGTCCTCGAATATACAAGAATATCATCAATGAATACCACCACGAACTGATCAAGGAACGGCCGAAAAACCTCATTCATCAGCTGCATGAATATAGCGGGCGCGTTGGTCAGTCCAAATGACATGACCAGGAACTCGAAGTGACCATAACGTGTCCGGAAAGCTGTCTTCGGAATGTCCTCCTCTCGGACCCGAATCTGATGGTAACCAGAACGCAAGTCTATCTTGGAAAAATACTGTGCACCCTGCAATTGATCGAACAAGTCATCAATACGGGGAAGCGGGTATCGGTTCTTGATGGTGACTCTATTGAGCTCACGATAATCTACACAGAGTCGCAATGAACCATCCTTCTTCTTCACAAACAATACCGAGGCTCCCCAAGGTGAACTACTGGGACGAATGAAACCTAACTCCCAAAGCTCATTTAACTGCTCCTGCAGTTCCCTCAACTCCAACGGTGCCATCCGGTAGGGGGCCTTCGAGATGGGCGCAGTACCGGGCACTAAATCAATCTAGAACTCCACTTGCCGACGCGGCGGCAAACTCGGTCTCCTGAAACACATCCGGGTACTCACAAACAACTAGAAGCTGCTCAATACTCTTTGCCACAGAATCCTCAACGACCGACGTCAAGAAACTAGATAATAGCTCTCCTCTGAGCTCAGCAACGAACTGGAACACTGGCAAGCCTGGAATGTGAAACGTAACCGTCCGCGCGGCACAGTCTAAGATGGCACCATACTCTGCAAGCCAGTCCATACCCAGAATCACATCAAAACCTGACATCGGCATCATGAACAGATCGGCAGGAAGGAACATCTCGCCCACTAACACCAGGCAAGAAGGACAGCTAAGGGTCAGCATCATAGACTTCCCCATGGGAGTCGAAACGGTCAAAGCCTCAGACACGGACTCTGATGGAATACTGGTCAATCGGCAAAACTGCTCGACCACAAAAGAATGGGAGGCACCAGAATCGAATAAAACATGAGCAATGCAGGAAGAAACAAGAAGAATAGCCTAATGAACGGCGACCTTAAACGACGTGGTAGGGAAGCAACTCAAGACCGAGGGTCCCGAGTCTACTCCGCGCATCATACTGACCGGGCCGGACATACGATATCCCTCGCTGGTGCTACTGCCGCTATCGTTCTTTGCTTGCTGCCGGGCCGAGGAGGTCTCGCTGGCCGCCTCGCCGAGGAGCCCTAGGAACGGTGGGTGGAAGCTGAGCTCTGCTGCTGCCGAGGAGGACGAGGAGGAGGCAACTGCGGTGGCCTCGTGCCGAATGGGGAGAGGGCACTCACGCCTCGATGCCGGCATGTCCCGCCAAGCATACACGAAAAGGGGCCGAGGATGGTGCCGACGATGATGATGAAGCTACTTCAATGCGGCGAAATCGACCCGCCCTCCATCTCTCGCCGACGGTTTGCCGCTAAGCGGTGCCCTCCTCTTATGTTCTCCACTGGAACTCTACTCTCTCAATCTTTGGGTCATAGCCTAGTCCTCCTCATAAATCAGTGCCTGATGTACGACCTGGTCGAACGTCTCCAACCAATGCCCTACCACACGGCTGCGAAGGGCAGAACGCAAGCCAGTCATAAAACGACAGGCTCTCATCTTCTCATCGCTGGTGAGATGAGGAGCAAATCTAGACAAGGCTAAGAAACGGGCCTCATATTGAGATACGGTCAAATCTCCCTGAACCAGGGTCTCAAACTCGATCACCCGCTGGATCTGAACTTGCTCAGGGAAGAACTTCTAGTTGAAACGGACTACGAACTCCTCCCATGTCCAAATGAACTGAGGCCTGACCATCCCGGATACGGATGACCACCAATGACGGGCCTCACCCTGAAGAAGATAGGTCGTAAGGGATACTCTCTGATCCGTAGGACACTGTATAGTGTCAAAAATCCTTGCAACCTTAGTGCGCCAAGCCTCAGTGGCAGAATGGTCAGGATCACTGCTAAACCTCGGGGGATCATACTGCCGGAACTCTCGAGCTATCCCACTAGCTTGTGGTAAATTAGACTGCCCAGAAACCTCCGTGGTAGCTGGCTGACGGGTTTGCAATGCGGTGGCAACAAGCTGCATCAATGCTGAAAATGCTCCCCTATGGATCTTGGAATGGCGGGCGGCACTCGCCTCAAGCGGAGGCACGGGTGCGGCCGGAGGAGCAGGAGCCTCAGTAACTGGAACAACAGGCTGAGTAGGGGGAATAGGTGGGGGAACCGGAGCAACTGGAGGTATGGGCGCTACGGGCTCAATTGGAGGAACAGGCCGGATCGGGACCTCAGGAATCAGATCCTCAACAACAGGAGCAGGATGTGCTCGAGTAGAAGGGGTAACTCGGGCGCCTCGTCCACGGGTACCACGACCACGGGTGCTACGACCACGGGAGCCACGTCCACGCGGCATCGTCTACAAAATAATGATGACGCAAGGAATCAAGACAATTACAGGCTCAATACGGAGCGAAAGGAAGGATCTCGGGACACTACTTGTCCCATGTTTTTAGCAGACCTGCGATGTTATCCTTAGTCATTCCAGAATTACCTGCTATGCTTTGATACTAACTCCTGTCACGCCCCAGACTCGGTAACTGGACTCACAAGGAACCCGATGGCCGGTTCTGGCCGCAACAGCCTCCGTAGTACCCCATTCTCGGCTCTTGAGGTAGGTTCCGATCCTGGGATCCTACAAGGAGAATTTTCATAACAGTATAATCACTTCCAATGCGAGTATACCCAAGATCACAGCAAGTATATCTGAGAATAACAAAGGCACACATCACAAAATTCACTAAAAATTTAAACTTTTACAATCATCTAAAAGGTCCAAAAGGACATACATGAGAATAAAAGGAAAAGAGAGAGAAATCAGCAATACTGGAGTCCTCACTGCTCAACTCTACTCCACGCTCTGCTGCTACGACGCCTACCTAGAGTCTCCTACACGCATCAATCGTGCACAAGCTTATAGAAGCTTAGAGGGTGGTGTAAGTGTGTGACAATGGTGCATAGAAGAATAGTAGGAGGTATAAGGAGAGAAGCATGATCAATGAACAAATCACTAGTCTTACCAAGGCTTACCATGAACGCGATGTAATAAGTAATGGGTGCCATACCAAGGCAATGTATGAAGGGGGGCTTGTACAGCCAATGCTAATGCGATGCAAGTAATGTCAGTGCTCATATCCAAACCATAAGTCAAGTACATTTTCAATCATAAGGAAATCACCGGGGTCCATTACACTATGACCTGCACAGTCAAACAGCGTAAGAGACCTCACTACCCGCCCGTGGACAACCAATCACCAACAAGGGAAGGTAGCGGACCCATTTACGAGGTGGTCCTCAGCCTAGCAATGCTTCCTCACACCGGGCGGTAAGGCCACACCCCTATCCAACCGACTACACGAGAGTGGGAGTCGCGGCCTAATGGATAAGGCCCTCGTGCGCTCATGTATTCCACCGGCACGGCGTTGGAGCAGATCCTGGTACTATGAAAGTTTTAAAATTTCACCCATGGGCATCCTATGCACCCGGTATGCTCAACTAATATTTCGGTGTCCACACATACGGCCATCCACGAATACCCCCGGGAGGCAAGGCCCCGATGAAGTAAGGGCGGATATCCACAAGCTATGCAATGGATGCATGAATCACACAATCACCCATGCATCAATTAAGCATCTCTTGGGGAGATAGCAACATGTCCTACACAATGACACAGCCATGGCCAATCATACCTCAACCAAGCATGCATATGATGCGTATGGGAGTGGCCCATGAAGATGAATAGGGGTGCTAATGAGGTGAAGATGAACTCTCTACCTAACTATGAAGGGTCTAGGTACTTAACCAATTCCTCATAAGGAATACAACCTCTAGTGGGGGCCCATATACCTGGGGTAGCCCACGAGACTAAGGACCACGAGACTAATGGTATAGGCCTAAATAGATGAAACGGGCCTAGCAAGGGTCTATGGTGGGCCTTTAACCACCTATAGAAGCCCATGGGCCTACCTTAGGGCCACCAATGTGGACATCCAACCACAATTGGTCCCCAAGAGTTAGCCCATCTCTAATTGATCATGGATCAAGGCCCAAGGCCCACACAACATCAGAAATAAGAAACGGGCAGCCATAATCATATCACAAATACTCATGTTGGGCTTCAGAAAGGCGGCCCAAGGCCTATCTACAACATGGGTCCAAGGGAAACACACATAGCCCAACCAATATATACCGTTATGGGCCCATAGGGAAAAGGTTAGGGCCCAACATAAAGGCCACTAATCCCATATATTGTGGTGGCCTAGTGGGCAGCCCATTGCTGAAACCACATGGGCAAATGTCATGCTCTTAGTTAAGTAAGTTGAGCCTACAACCCGGCCCAAGTATTAAAGTTGATTTGGTGGGCAACCAAGGGCCCATCTACTTGTGTAATCCGGCCAACTAATCCAATACAATAGTATGGTAAAAATGGCCCAAGAGTTCAATGGGCCTATCTGGAAAGTTCTAGCTCAATTGGGCCTAAAGAGTTCAACAACCAGCTACATTCATGGACCCGATTAAATTCAATTGTGGTGGGCCTCAAAAGTGCATTTATCAAGCCCAACATTTGAGGAACCAAAGATATAAATTATTCTCTCTAAGATCTTCACAATGTGGTGGGCCCCACTCCTCAAAATTTCAGCCCAAAGGCCAATCATAATTATAACAAGTTGCTGAATTTTTTAACCCAACAGGTTTATGGGCTTATTGGAGTCCAGTAATTGTTTCATTTGATTAGGACATCAGCCCAAGTGGTTTAGCTATCAAGTAAGAAGGCCCCACCACATAGGGTTACATCATACTAAAGAAGGGAGTAGGTGGGCCACACTGCTAGACCAAAGTCCAGCAGGCAGCCCACATGGGGCGTCCCATATGGGCCTGGGTATTTGGCTCAAACTGACCCAAATTTGCACGCCGCACCACAGTCAGCTCGATTGTCCGTTGGGCCTAAAAGTTTGCAGAGTGACACTTCTATAGGTGGATCACACCCCCACAAAATTTTAAAATTTTTGAATACTTAAAAATATTTTAATTTATTTAAATAAAACAGACTGTCCAGAAAATTGGACTGATCTGGACACCATATTGTAATGGGCCGGTCCAGCCACCACCATGGTATGTACAGGTGTCCATTGGCCCCAAAATTTTGTAGGTGGGTCCTACCATGAGTGAACCACCTCTCTGCAAAATTTTATGATTTTTGGATGCTCATAAATATTTTAATTAAATTAGGAATTTCAATCTGTCCAGGAAGAGATGTTGCTGTCCATGCATTGTTTACCCAATAAGGTTGGCCCAACCTTCATCCAAAAGGGGGAAAATGGAGGTTTAGTATTTTCTTCATAAAATAAAGTAAGGTGGGGTCCATAAAAGTGGCCCATCCTTTAGAGAAACTAAGCTGAAGTGTATGTTTTCCCTCCATATATGTGGGCTGGACAGCCCAACAAAGTGGACCGCTCACTCCTATGGGCCTCCTTTTTGGGTACCATTTCATGGGCCATCTGAGGTATGAACCATCACACCTCACGGTGGGGTCCACACCTTCTTATTACACCCCATAATTATAAAGAAAATAATGGCAATCATGATCCAAAAATCCACACCAAAGATTGAACATGACAGTCCATGCAATAGTCCAGGTTTTTGGACAGCAATACATGGCTGGACACATCAGCCTATATCTCAATAATCTCAGCCATAAAAAGGGTGTGTGGCCTTCCTCAGTGGGCCCCACATAAGTCTAGATCACATACTAGGACTAGGACACTTGCATGCATTGATTAAGGTGTCCAATGATCATGGAGTTAGGTGGTAAGAGCATCCCACCTTGCTGGATTTTTATTTTTATTTATTTTGGGACATCCAAGGCCCACTATAAATGGGTCACACACACATTATCATCCATACATCAGAGAAAAGAGAAGAAATAAAGAGAGTAATCCGGACATGGGGGTAGGGCCCCGCCACTAGTGGGCCCTCCCAAGAGTGAATCATACCCATACAACTACATTAATTATACATGCAACATAAAATCACTACATACATGATCTATAATTGCTATGGATGGTTGGGATGCCATCCCAACATGATCCTTAGGGTCTAGATGACCTTAAGATGGAGTAGATCATTAAATACATCATGATGGGGTCCATGGAGAATGGCCCCATCATGGATCATGACATGCATGTAGGATGGGCCAAAGGGCCATATCCATGGGATCAAATGGGATCCCCACCATGGATTGGTGGGTCCCATATGATCCATCTAGAAAAAAAATAAGATCAAAGGGTAGAAAAGAAGATCAGCAATTATAATCACCCACCTTAATGGATCCCACTCCAAAGTTACATCAATCTTCTCTTTATGCTCCAAGGGACATGTTTCAATGGGTGAGATGGATTATTGAAGGTTAGATGGGAGGGGATTTGAAAGAGAAGGGGCTGGAGAAGAGGGAAAATGGGGCTAGATTTTTTTTTCTAAGAGAGAAAGAAAGAGAGAAGAGAGTAGAGAGAAATGAGAGGGAGAGTATGGAAATTTGCTAGAAAAGAGAGATGAAAAGTAATCATCACTCTCTCTCCTAGATAAGAGAAAAATCATCATAGCCTATGGTGATATAAACTATGTTGCTAGGCTAGAGTAGGGATGGGTAGTGTGTGGGTGGTGGGTGGTGTAGGATTTGGGGGTTTAGGTAGTGTATGGGTAGTGTGTTGGAATTTGCACAAAAGAGGGTGGCCACTTTGAAAAATGTGCCCTCCATACTAGGTGGGCCACATGATCATGCTCAAAGACTACAAATGAGATGCACATAACTTATGATCCACAAATTGGATAGACACACAAGACGCATCGTTGGAACCGCGACGACGATGTGGTCACAATGGCATAGGTCTCAACTCGATCCTAGTCGGGTCTTCACGACTGGGCTCACGGATGACCGCAAACACTATCCAAGGGTTACGGGTCACCGGGATTCGACCGGTAGGATCGCGGGATCAAGATGGATGGAATGCATACTCACACACACATATGCACACCTGCGAACTCGGGTCGGGTCTCACAATTGTCGAGGCCGACTGTATAGGTTGACTTTGATTGTCGAGGCCGAGTATTGAGGCCGATTCCGAGTGTCGAACCCGATTGTTAAGGCCGATTTCGATTACCAAGGCCTATTGTTGATATCTATATGATGTATATGCGACCCCTAGTTGAGGCCCATTGTGATGTATTTAAGGCCCATGGGCAAGGCCCATTGTGATGTATTCATGGCCTATGGGCAAGGCCCATGGTGATATGTATTAGGCCCATAATGCATGACCCATTTGATGTATTCGAGACCCATGTGTAGGGCCCACATGTCATGTATTTGAGGCCCATGAGCAGGGCCCACCTGTTGTGTATATGTGGCCCTTGAGTAAGGCCCATTGCGTTATATATTAGGCCTTTATGTGGGGTCGTGGGCCCATTATATGTTTGGCTCTATGTGAGCCATTCCTTGGGGGCAATGTTGGTTAAATGTCCACATTGTCGAGGCCGATCGTTGATACCGATTATGAGTATGTGACAGCATAACATCATCATACATGCCCATACGCATCATCTGCATGTTTGTTATGAGATGTAGTTGACCATTGCATATGTCATCGGGCAGATTATTATAAGACTCCCTGATAAGCGGAGGCTATTTCACATGAGCGCATGGTATGTGCAAGATTGATGCATGACTGGATTGTATGACTCATGCATCCTACATTATGTGTTATGATTACTGTACGCCTTAGCGACATCAGGGCCGTAGCGTCCACAGGCATATCGTGGATGGCCAGATGAGACACCGAAAATATTTGGTTCTAGCATACGGGCACCATAAATGTCCCTGGGTGAAAATCTCTAAACCTCCGTGACCAGGAGACGCCCCAACGTCGAGACCGAGTGGATATATGAGCGCCCGAGTGCCGAATACCAGGAGGCTGCGTCTCCCACTGTGTCGTGGTCGGTTGGGAGGGGGTGTGGCCTTACCCACCAGAGGGTAGGGGGCAATACTAGGCTGAGTTTGACCAGCTCGTGAATGGGTCCGCTATCGATGTGCCGGATAGGTATTGACAGACTATTGGCCAGGCGGATAGTGAGATTTCTTACACTCACTTGGACTGTGCGGCTAGGAGAGCGGTAGTGCCATTTGGAGTGTACTAAACCCCGGTGATGATCCCAGAGATTAACTATACTGATATGTGGATTTAGTGAGCAGGAGTTGCATACTTATTCATGCATTCATTCATTCACTATCCACTCGGGTTGGTGGTGCGCAACTATTTGTTACGTGTGCCTTCGCAATGGCTAGGATTTCGGTTGGAGCACGCAACTAACCTGAGATCAGGAGTTTACCACATTGGGTCTGGCTATCCAAATTTAGGTATGAGACTGGTTTGGATAGAAGTCCCTTGTGATGGACCTCATAGCCTGCGATAATACTTACTATCATCCCGACTTCACACTCCAGCATGGTCATTCCATTCGTACCATATATCACATTACATCCGCCGCATATGGCATTTCGGGTTACTATGTTTATGCATTTATATAACTTAGATACAACTGACGGTATTCGTGGACTCATTAGGATTTGTATATTGCATTGCATCAGCGACATCTGATATTTGGCTTGTTGTCTCCGCATTACATAGTTGATCTACATTGCTTCATCAGTATATGATATTGTTTTTATTATATTTCTGCGTCGCATAGCCTGGATAAGACTGATGGTATTTATGGGCCTATCAGTATGTTTTCGTATTACTTTGATTTCGTATGATTTATGATCTTGCTAGTGTTTCTGATATTATATGATTATAGGTTTATCAGTATTTCCGTTTACTCTGATTGCTCTGATATTGCTTACTTGACACTTACCTTATGCACACACTTTCACCACCCACTAAGCTTTCTATAAGCTTATGCACGATAGATGCGTGCATGTGATGTTAGGTTACAGCAACATTGAGCCTGGAGCGTGCAGCGGTCTTCTGGAGCTTTGATTTATTTTATATATGTATTTTTCTTTCAGTATTGTACTCAAACGATTATATTAGTGGATATGTGATGATGATGTTGTCTTTGTGATTTGGGTAATCTTGTGGTTATGCTCATTACGAGATAAATGTACGTTGGAAAATCCTCCTTGTAGGATCTCAGGATCGAAATCTGGTGTATATACGCTGGGAGCCGAGAATAGGGTACTACGGAGGCTGTCAGTACTGGATTCGGCAATCAAAAATTTTGTGAGCCGGATTTCTGAGTTTGGGGCGTGACACCGCGGCTATACAGATATGAGCAGAGAAATTTCCTTAACTCATGCCAAGAGTTTGGTTGCGATCTAACAGTCGAAAAGCTAAAACTTCGTGAAAGAGCGGAAGGTATATTTCACTTAAGTTTTGGATTTCAACCTAGGGGATTCGTACGTTGTAAGCATTTGGCTTCCGGCCCAAGTTGATCCATTCTAAGTACTTTCTTGGTTCACCACCCGTGATGTGCGTCAAGCCCAGTGAGACGAATATTATTCTATAGTTTCGGAATTAGTGGCTTACTAACGAATAGTCTAGAGCTTGTTTGGATAATCAGGGCATTTCTGGAATGAATTAGGTATCAAGATTTCTTTTACATAATGATTAGGGTTTAGATTAACTATATTCAAAGTGTGGCTTATTTGCAATTAAAAAAAATGACGATTCAATCATAATCTCTCTAAACCGTTGGTTCGTAGGCTAAATGGATAATTGAGTACTTTGGTTTATTAATTAAGATCTGACCCCTAGTTGTCTCGGCTCTGGGTAGATTTTTAATTTAGTTGTGGTTATCTTGATTAGTCAGTGATAGGTCGACTAGATTTGGGTCCTATATGAACAAATCATGAGGCTAAATTTGATGCTTAAGTGATCGGACGGATTCGTTGGCTTTTTATAGTTGATTAATTGATGCGGTTCTTTATTGGTACCACCTATATATAGGCTAACATTAAGGGTCATGGGTCAGTAAGTGACAATGTAGGATAATTATATAAAAAAATTTCACGGATTTTTGTAAATTCAAAATAATGAAAATCTAGGACATTACAGTCTATGATGATGAAGATCAAGGTAATGAGGGGGAGCAACCTCCTGTTGATGATCCAATTACATTAGAGCCAAGAAGGAATACAAGGGTACTTAAGCCATCAACTAGGTATTTAGTTTAGAATATGTAATGATGACAGATTGTAGTGAGCTCAAAAGTCATGAAAAAGCCTAAGTTTATGCTCATAAGAATGAGTGGAAGAAAGCTATATAAGAGGAGATAGATTCCTTGCATAAGAATGACATTTAAGACTTGGTGGTAAGATCGAAAGGTAGAACACCATTGAAGACAAAACAAGTTTATAAGTTGAAAGATGAAAATGGGTAAAAATGTCATAAAATAAGGTTGGTTGTAAAAGGCTACAAGCAAAAAAAGAGTTGATTTTGATGAAATCTTTTTGCCTGTAGTGAAGATGTCGTCAATTTGTGTGCTGTTGGGTCATGCGATGAGCTTCAATTTAGAGTTGAAACAACTAGATGTCAAAACGACATTCTTGTATGGTGACTTGAAGGAGGAAATCCACATGGAACAACTGAATGGCTTCAAGGTGAAAGGTAAGGAGAACATGGCTTGTTAAGTCAAAGGAGAGTTTGCGTGGGTTAAAGCAAGCACCGAGGTAATGGTACAAGAAGTTTGACTTATTCATGGTAGATCATGGCTATCATAGATATTTGGCGGATCATTGTGTATATACTAAGAAGTTCTTCGAAGATGATTTTATCATTTTTTTGTCTCCATGTAGATAATATGTTGATTGTAGGTTAATATATGCACTTGATCAATGGGTTAAAAAAAGATTTGAAGAAATTTTTTACCATAAAAGACTTGGGACCAATTAATCAAATCTTGAGAATGCTAATGTCTTGATATATAGCGGCTAGAAAGCTATAGTTATCGCAAGAGAAGTATATTGAGAAGTTGTTAGATCACTTCAAGATAACGAATGTGAAGCCGATGACAACACTTCTTGCGAGACACTTTAAATTGAGCTCTAGTCAAAGCCTTTCAAATGTGAAGGCCAAGAAAGAAATAGAAGCCACTCCTCATGCATCGGTGGTGGAGAGCTTAATGTATGCTATGGTTTGTACTAGGTCCAATATCGCATATAAAGTTGGCCTAGTGAGCATATTTCTTGCCAATTCTGACGAAGAACATTAGGATGTAGTGAAGTAGATTCTTCAACATCTCAGAGGTACTTAGGTCGTTTATTTGTTTGTTTGTGTTTTTTTGTTTTTGGAAATGTTGAGTGAAAAATAACGAGATTTATAGATGCATATATAGGCGAAGATGGATTGGAGGAAGTCTACCTTAGTTTACTTGTTCACATTTGTAAGAGAAGCCATTTCATGACAATTTAAGTTGCAAAAGTGTGTTTCACTCTCTGGTATTGAAGCTAAGTATATTGCAGTCATGAGTTGTAGATCTCTCTCATGTTTGGGCTCATGTCCTAAAATGAGCTGATAAAATAGATGGACGGAGTGGATATACCACAAATATTATGGTGGGCCCACATAGCTCTGAGGCTACATGGGAGCTATATAAACATGGGCTAATTAACCCAGCTCCTCCATCAGATGTGTTGGCTTACGTTCACCACCGAACCTGATTACTAGAAATAGATGGGATGGGACACCTACAATTAGTTGTGTAGGGGTGAGGTGTTTATATCCTGACTCGGATACAGTAATAACCTCTCCACTACTGGAAATGGTGGTGATTGAACTCCCACCATTAAAAACTTCCTAAGGCCCACTGCAATGTTTATTTGCTATCCAACCCGTTGAATAGGTCACGCAGACTTGGATAAAGTGAAAACATAAATACTAGCTTGATCCAAATTTTTTATGGCCTTTGAGAAAGTTTTAATAGTGGACGTTCAATCACCACTATTTCTTGTGGTGTGGTCCACCTTAGATTTGGATCTGCCTCATTTTTGGTTCATGTCCTAAAATAAGTTAGTAAAATGGATGGATGACATGTATAAAATACACACACCATAGTGGGGCCTATGTAGCTTTTCCAACGTTACCAGCACCAACCTCGGTGATGGAGCAGCCGCTACTGAGGGCATGTTTGGCCTGGCGGATCCCATGGGATCAGGAGGGATGGGATGGTAAAATCCTGGGATATGCTAACGAGCCAAACGGACCCAATGAACTTGTCCCAGGCTATAGCAAACCCATGGATCTTAAACCAATCCACTGACATCACCATCATTACCTTAAAGGGCTGTTTGGCCCGGCAAATCCCATGGTATTAGGAGGGATGGGATCAATTTTAAGGTAATAATGGTGGTGTCAGTGGATTGTCTTAAGATCCATGGGATTACTTATATCCTGGACAAGTTCACTTGGTTTATTTGGCACGCCCTGCATATCCTGGGATTTTACCTTCCAATCCATCCAACCAAGGGATAAGATCAATTTTAAGGTAATGATGGTGATGTCAGTGGATTGTCTTAAGATCCATGGGATTGCTAACATCCGGGACAAGTTCACCGGATCTGTTTGGCTCGTCATGCTGATGCCAGGATATTGCCAATCCCATCCCTCCTAATCCCATCTAATACCACATCTAGCGCTCAGCCAAACATGCCCTAAAATTGATCCCATCTCTTCTAATACCGTTCAATTTTTCCTGGGGCGTGTTTGGTTGGACGGATTGAAAGGTAAAATCCTGAGATATGCTAGGCATGCCAAACAGACTCGGTGAACTTGTCCCGGGATATAGCAATCTTGTGGATCTTAAACTAATCCACTGACGCCACTATCATTACCTTAAAATCCATCCCATCCCTTCCAATCTGCCCTACCAAACAGGCCCTAGCGTGTGCATCATATGAAAGGATTACTTTAGATTAGTATCATAAAACCTATGTGAGATTTAAAGGTCATAGGAAGAATTCAGTTGGGTGGCTTAGATGAGCGCTAAATCAGCATGACTTATGAGGAAGGAATTCTTCACACTGGGCTTATCTTTGATAGTGGCATGTGGTTAGATCAAGTTTAAACAGTAGTATCTGACCAATTAAATCCTGTCACATCAAGTCATGCAAATATTTACGATGAACAATTTGTTTAAGCCTAGTTGTCTGGTAAGAAGCCGTGACGTTGTTGGCATATGTATGAATGACGGACGGATAACTAACTTATGCTGTGCATATATTAAAAATTCTTGTATATGCTAGGAGCAACCATGTGCCTTAACAAATGTTCGTTTTTTTTTTTTTAAAAAAAAAAAAATAGCTAATCACGCATGCTTAACTGGATTCAAATAGTCCATTTCGAACAACAACACAATTCACTCCTGATCTTGGGATCAAGGTAAGAGAACTGTTTGTGAACATTAATGGCTAGAGTCATACCCTGATCCATACCTTGGAGTGGTAGTAGTAGATTGAATGAAAGATACCTCGTTTCAACACCGAAATCTTGCTATGGATTCCCCAGTGGGGGTGGCTAACAGTGAAGTGTGCACTGACATTGAGGTGTACTAACGAGCTAATAAAAAATAAAATAAAATAACAATTAATGGCTAGGGTCGATTGCATGCACGTTAATCCTGGTTAGGGCTGTCAAATGGGTTAGGCTCTGGCCCGGCAAAATAAAAATTTTGAATTGGTTAGCTCATCAGGCCCAGCTCAATCAGTTGAAAATTCGGGCAGAAGCTGACCTGGCCTGGCCATTGATAGCCCTAACCCTGGTAGGAAACTGACACGAGGTGTTAACAAGTGGACGAATCATTCTCCTCGACGTGTTGTAAAAATGAAAAAAAGAAAAGAAAACAAAGCAGGTGCAAGGCGCATGGCTCCGTGATTTTTGGCCGTTGAGTAGGTAGAACTCGGCGTGGATGTGGCATACTTCTGTCAGATTATAAACGTGGAGTTATTTGATACTCTGGCAACGTACGGCGTTTGATACGCGGCAGTCAGATATTGTACACGTGACAGACATTATTAACCCAAACGGATTAAATGGTAGACGACTGTCATTAAGTCGGTCCCAAAAATAGATTGCTTGAACAATTGTAAACAGCGTAGCTTACCTAATGGGAAGTTCAGATCTCACACACGTGTAACGTTGTGACACGTAAGACCGCGAGTTGAAGATCGATGGACGCGGACTGCGTACTACCCCCGCCCGTCTCCAGCTGGGAACGGGTAGCAGCTTTGAGTGGCCACCGTGATGTATGGGTCTTATCTACACCGTCCATCCATTTTTTCGTATCATTTGAGAGTATAAAATCAAAAATGAGGCAGATCTAATGCTCAAGTGGACTCCACAATGGGGATTAAACTTTTACCGTTGAAAACTTCTTTGGGGCCATAGAAGTTTTGGATGGAACTGATATTTATTCTTTTCTCTTCATCCAGGTCTATTTAATTTTATGAATAGGTTGGATGGAAAATAAACATCATGGTAGGCACTAGAAAAGTTTCAACGGTGAGAATCATCAATACCGCTGTTTCCTGTGGTGTGGTCCAATTGAGAATTGAATCTGTCTAATTTTTGGATTTAACCGCTAAAATGATACGAAAAAAATGGATGGAAGGTTTGGATAATACCCATACATCACGGTGGACACTCAAAGCTGCTGCCCGTTCCCAGCTGGAGACGGGCGGGGGTAGTACGCAATCCGCGTCCAAGATCGATGCGTATAAAATGGGACGCGGATTAGCTACTGACAGGTTGAGTAGTGAGACTCGCAACTGAAGTGACGTCACCAAGTTCTGTGGGTCCCACCATGATGTATTTTTTGTATCCATGCCGTCCATCTATTTGGAGAGATTAATTTAGGGCAAGAACCAAAGAATGAGTCAAATCCAAATCTCCAGTGGACCCTACTATAGAAAACAGTGGGGAGAGTGACACACACCGTTAAAAACTTCTAAAGGCCACGAAAGTTTTCGATCAAGATGATATTTGTGTTTTCCCTTCTTTCGTGTCTTTGTTAACTTGTGAACAGGTTGGATTTCAAATAATCATCATGGCGGGTCTTAGGAAGGTTTCAACGGTGGGCATCACTCTCCCTACTGTTTTCTGTTTTCTGTGGTGGGGTCAAATAAAGCTTTGGATCTGCCTCATTCTTTAGACCATGTGCTAAAATGATATCTCAAAATGGATGGACGGTGTGGATACAACACATATATCATAGGGGGGCCCACAGAACTTGGTGACGTCACTTCAGCAGCGAGTCTGGCTGCTCAACCTGTCAGTAGCTAATCCGCGTCCATTACTTATGTGGCCATTAATGACAGAAGCTAATGAGGTAAAAAAGATGAGGGAACTGTTATTAGCACCCGTCCTTTTGATAGATTTGCTACATTTTCAACTTTTATTAGCTCTCTTATACGAATTTTACACTTGTATTACAGAAAAAGTTGAAAGAGAGGACGTACTCATCAATCGGGTGGATGTGAATGCCAATTCATCCGGTCAACATCTTGGACGCGCAATGCCTGTAGCCAGAAGCTGTGTGGGGCCCACAGAGATGCCCGTGACAAATCCACTCCGTCTATCAGTTTTTCAATACCACAATATGATAGAAATCTAAAATTCAAGCTGATCCAATACTCATACGTGCCACACTACAAGAAAAAGTGGGGACGGAAAGCTACACCATTGAAACCTTCCTGGAGCCGACCATGATTTTTATATGGTATCTAAACCGTTCATAGGATTGTTAACACTCATTAACTGTAGGCACAAATATCATACTGACACAAAACTTCATTAGCCCCCACAGTTTCGAATGATGGAAATTCAATCCCCGCTGTTTCGTGTGGTGTGGCCCACATGAGTTTGGATATGCCTTGTTTTTAACATAGTGGCCTATTATGATCTTTTAAAACTGATGGACGGAGTGGATTTGTCACGGGAATCTCTATAGGCTCCAAACAACTTACGACTACAGACCCATGGAATGGATGGTTTATTAGACATTTAGACAATCCTATTCCTTCGATCTGTGGCCGTTAAAGTAACGGTGGAAAACAAACAGGTAACAGTCCAATATGCAGTGGTGTAAATTTAAGAGAAAGTAACGGATACGATTGTCTCGTGGATTTTATTTTTAAAATTGAGCCATCTGTCCTGGGTTCCAGTAGATGCCGGACCCGATGGGTGCATTACTGCCACGTGTCATAGGAGAGATGGCGATACCGTGTTCTGCGCGCGGCTTAGGTACTACCCCCGCCTGATCGGAGCTCAGGACATGCAGAGGCTCCGACGGCTACTGAGTGGCCACTGCGATTTATTAATTCTATCCACACCATCCATCCATTTTTACATATCATTTTATATTAATGGACAAAAAATAAGTCATATAAAATACTCAAGTGGGCCACACCAAATGAAGCAGCGGTGCTAGGGATGTCCACCGTTGGAACCTTCTCAGGGTCCACCTTGTTATTTATTTTCCATCCAACATATTGATATGGTCGTATACACCTGGATGAAGCGTGAAAACAAATATCATTTTAATTCAAAACTTTTGGGGTACCTAAGAATTTTTCAACGGTTGTAATTTAATCCCCACCGTGTGATTGATTTGAGCTCTGGATATTCTCTAGTTTTGGAATAAAATTCTAAAATGATATGGAAAAATGGATGGACGGTGTGGATAAAATTCATACATCACGGTAACCCCTCAGTAGCCATCGGAGCCTCCGCCTGTCCCAGCTCTAGACAGGCGGAGGTAGTACCTAATCCGCGCGCGTTCTACCTTGGTTTACGACGCCATGGGTTGAGAACCGTTCATTTGTTGAAAGAGTGATTGTGTACCAGATTTAAAGGTCAGGATCATCATGACTGTAAGATGATATCTTCTACGCGGCAGCGATGAGAATATGAACGGTTCAGATCTATTCTAGTATGCAAGCCAGAGTCGGAAACAGGACACCGTACGCTACCGCGGTACGGGGAAGCGGATTGGCTGGTGTACCCCATAGCTGGTGTGGATACGTGTCGTGCGAAGACGATCACCGACGCGCCTCGATCTCCGAGTTGTACGAACGGTTCAAATTAGATCAAAGTTACATGCCCCACAATGATCTATTCATTATATCCGTACCGTTCATACATTTTTCGAGATCATTTTAGAGCATTAGAAAAAACATGAATCATATCAAAAGCTCAAATGCGCCACACCAAAAATAGTAGCGAGGATAATGATTTTCACCGTTAAAAAATTCATAGGGCCCACTATAGCGATCATTTTCCATCCAATCTGTTAATAAGGTTAAAAATATATGGATGAAGAGGACAAAAAATTTCATATTGATCCGAAACTTCAGTGACCCGCAACAGGGTTTCAATGGTAGATGTTCAATCTCTCACTTTTTTTTTGCAGTGTGGTCCAATTGATCTTTACATCTGTCTTATTTTTCGGCTCAAGCCTTAAGACGATCTCTCCAAACGGATGGACGGTTTGGATATAACATATACCTCATGTGCTGACACAAAGAACTTTATGACCTCAATACATCAGCCATATAACTCGTGTGTGGTACGTCAACCAATCCGCCTCCGCGGGGGATCAAAGGGTATTTTGGTCATTTCATCATCCAACACTGTTTTTGAAGTACGTTGGCATATGCGCATTAGCTCACGGCACGCGGATATCTTCAGATTCCCGTGGCCGCGGATTTCCGGCGAAAGCCTTTCCCGCGAAGCCACTGCGCAGGGATGTTGGGTGGGGCCCACCGAGATGTTTGTAAGAAATACGTCCCGTCCATCCGTTTTTCGGCCTCATTTAGTACGTGCGAGTAACAATGAGGTGTATTCAACACTCAAGTGGGCCACACAAGAGGAAACAGTGGGAATTCAGTGACAATAAAAGTTTTGTATCACGCTATACTCGGGCTTTTTGGAAGGGTTTGGAAGTTAAATCCCTGGATTAGCCCGGCGTGCCAAACAGAGTCGGTGATCTGATCCCGATTCCATGGATCTTAAGACAATCCACTGAAAACACCATCATTACCTTTAGGGCCCGTTTGGCCGGGTGGATTGAAAGGGTTTGAATGGTATCAGGGTGGATGGCATGGATTTCTAGGTAATAATGGTGTTGTCGGTGGATTGTCTGGATATCCATGGGATTGATATATCCCTGGATTGCTATATCAAGTCTGTTTGGCGCGCCCGGCCAATCTCGATTTTAACCTTTTTCATCCCTTCTGATCCCTCAAACCAAACACGTCCCAGGCAAATTTGAAGGATTAGGGTGGATTTGATGGGATTTAAATGTGATGATGGTGATGACAGCGGATTGTCTTGAGATACCTGGGATTGGGATCCGATCACCGACTCTGTTTGGCACACCAGGCCAATCCCAGGATTTAACTTCCAATCCCTTCCAATACCATCCAATCCCTTCCAATCCGACCGGCCAAACGGGCCCTTAAATCAAATCCAATCCACCCTGATTCCATGGATCTTAAGACAATCCACTGAAAACACCATCATTACCTTTAGGGTCTGTTTGGGCAGTGGGATTAGAAGGGATGAGGTGGGATGGGATTCAGAAGACATAATTATTACCCATGGCTGGGATTGTCCCCTATTGCCATGGGATAAAATTAATGTCATGCTTTGTTGATCGATGGTGCATTGAATAGATATACCCACCATCATTTGAAATTACTTAGAATAACGTACATGTGTTATATCTAAACTGTTCATTTGTTTTGTAATCGCATTTTATGGTATAGGCCTAAAAATGAGGTAGAACCAAAACTTACGTGGCCCCAAAGAAGTTTTCAACGGTAAATATTCAATTCCCATTGCTTTCTATGGTGGGGTCCACTTGAGCTTTAGATTTACCTGATTTTTTGGTCCATGCTCTAAAATAATCTCGATAAATGGGTGGACGGTGTGGATATAGCCCACACGTCATGGTGGGACCCACACAACTTTCCAAACATTGAGTGAAATTGGCACAAGACCCAATGCAATTCCATTTAATGTAATTCCAAGCTTTTCCATTCTTCCCAAACATGGAGTGGAATTGGCACGGGACCAGATGAATCCCATCCCGCCTAATCCCTTCTAATCCCACTGCCCAAACAGACCCTTAAATCCCATCCAATCCTCCCTAGTCCGTTCAAATTTGCTTGGGACGTGTTTGGTTGGAGGGATTGGAAGGGATGAGAAGGCTTAATCTGGGGATTAGTCGGGCGTGCCAAACAGACTGGATGTAGCAATTCAGGGATATAGCAATCCCATGGATCTCAAGACAAGCCACTGACAACACCATCATTACCTAGAAATCCATGCCATTCACCCTAATACCATTCAATCCCTTCCAATCCATCCGGCCAAACGGGCCCTTACTGGGTTGGTTTAAAATCCATGAGATTGTTACATATTGGGACAAGTTCACCGAGTTTGTTTGGCACGCCTAAGCATATCCTGAGATTTTACCATCCAATCCCTTTCAATCCGTCCAACCAAACCCGAATTGGTTTAAGACCCATGGGTTTGCTATATCCTGCTTATATCCCGGGTCAGTTTAACTTGATTGGCATATCCCAAGATTTTACCATCCCATCCCTCTTAATTCTATGGGATTCGTCCGGCCAAACAAGCCCTCAGTGTTTTTACTCCATCATATTGGGAATTATCTTATAAAAGGTTTGGATAGCATATACACATCAATGTGAAGCCTATGAAGGTTTCAACGGTAGGAATTTCTTTCTTCAATTTTCCATCTCGTGTGACCCACTTGAGTTTTGTATCCACCTTACTTTTTGTCATACATCCTCAAAATGAGCTCGCAAAAAGGATGAACGGAATGGATTTCTCACGTACATTTCAATGGGCCCCACCCAGCATCCTTAGCAGGAACTCCCTGCGAAAGGCCATCCACGTCCGATTCGAGCGGCAGGTTGGAGAAATTCGAAAGGTACAGAGATGGTAAAATTTCGTGATATATCTATATTTCTCGGTTTTTTGTATATATCGTGAACTTATCGTAATAAAGGAGGAGCAGATTGCCGGTGACCCCGGCTGACCGGGGTTGCGTAGGGCCCAAAGAGATGTACGTGATAAATCCACCCCGTCCATCTGGTTTGAAAGACCATAATAAAAAATAATTCTAAAATTCAGTCGGATCCAAAACTCAGGCGGGGCGTACCAAACGAAACAGTGGGAAATGAAACTTCCACCGTTTAAATTTTCCTGAAGCTGAACATGATGTTTATATGCCATCCAAACCGTTCATAGGGTTATTACCACTCAGATAAACTGTCATATATATATGGGAAAATGTACTATGCGTCGACCTGTGTGGGCCCCACCGTGATGTGTGTTGACCATCAACACTGTGCATTTGATGGGTTCTCTCTAAATTATGGGATATCCCAAAAATCAGCCATATACGGAACTCAGGTGGGCCATACCATCTAAAATCATGTGAAGACACTGTTAAAACATATAAAAGCACTTGGTGGGGCCCACCTGAGTTTTTAATGCTGTTGGAACTTGGTCTGAACCCTCATCCAAGTGGGACACACATAATGGATGGGCTGGTGTAACAACCCGTCTAACCAGTGCAGTGTCATGGGGCGTCCACGTAGATTTTCCACGGGACCGATCGATTAAAACATACGCGGTGGGGGTACCATAAGCTAATTAACCAAGGATTAGCCCATTTGAATAAACCAGACAGGCCATGACAAGGCCAAGTGCGGGCCGCCAAGCCGGATGACCATTTACACTGAGCTACAGCCCGTGCGGGCTGTACCGCGACGCGGGAAGGTCAGAAAAATCTAAAAATTTAGGGAACCATAGAGCTCACTGGGCTTGTGGACCATCGCGGACCGCGGACCCAGCGGGCACCCAGAAGTGGGATCTGGTACTGACTAAATGCACCCCACCCATGCAAGGACCAAAATCTGGCGCTTGCAAATGAAACCGAGATACCAGGCTGTCCAACCATCGGATCTCTTCCATATTTATGGTGGAGGTCTAATGGATTTTCCTACACCCATCCACCAACTGTGGGACCCGATCATGGGACGATGACCGTCGATCACAAATCGGACCCGTACGACCAAACCCCAGGTCCGATCGTTCCCAAATTTTGCATGGCCCTTCATTGGGCCATGAAGCATCCATCCTAGAAATTTTATAGCCAGAGGGACTACCAAAATTACTCCAATCACCAGAATGGACCCCATAGGGCCGTTTAAAGATCAGAACCGTTGACTCAAACCCCACAATCGCCCATCCGTTTGTTCCCAAATTTTACACGGGCCCTAATCGGGCCATAGGGCACCTACCCACCGAATTTGGTGGCCAAAGGAGTATTAGGGCCACTTCAACTCTAAAAATGAGTCATAGTTGGCTATTTTGGGAATTTGAGGGAACTTAAGGCCAAAGGGCCCAAGTCTAGGGAATAAACCCTATCTCTCATAACTCTCTCTCTCATTTGCTACAACCACCAAGAGAGAAGGAGAGTGAAAGAGAGTAAAGAGGAGAAAGAGAGAAGGAGGAGATTCAAGGTAGACCCTAGATCAAAGTGGGGCCCCAAGAGAGCCAACCCTTCCAACACCTTGCCTCTCTTACAAGGAGAAACTCTTCTCCTTGACTTCAACAACTGACCGTGGGTTGCCTAGGTAAGGTTCTCACCCATTCTTCATGAAATCTATGTAGGAAGGTGGGTTTGGTTTGAAATTCTAACATGCAAGAGCTTGGTTTAGGGATTCCGGCCGATAGACCCGAAAGCCCTCTTTCCTAGGGCGTTTTCCGAATCTCCAACGAACCATAGGTGCGGACTATTACTCCTAGGTGGCCTAGCACCAATTTCAATATGAGTTTAATGATTTTAACTGTTTGTTGATGCATTTGGAGTATATAGGGAAGCCTATGAATTTATATTTATTGATTTCCTTACATGATGTTGTTCTTGCTTCTTACATGACTTGGTGCAAATTTGATGATCACTTGTTGATGACTTGTTGGATTGCTCATATGATAATGCCCTATTGTATGCGTGCCTAAATAATTCCTATGTAATTTGTTTCCATGAGTTGTAGGAAGTGAGCAACTTCCTCACTAACACACACAACACTCATGCACCATTGCTCATAAATTGTGTTATCTTGCTGTCACGCCCTGGAAATTGGGGGTCTCACATCCGCTCAACTCCCAAGTTCTCGAGAGTCACTGTTAACGGATTTTCATTAATATGCATTTAATCTGTTTAGGTTGCGCAGCCTGAAATTTTTTGAACATGAAACATGAACACACAAGTCTGCTGAAATGAAAGAGGTCTGACATATATATATACAAGTCCAAAATATAAAAGGGTCGCACAAGGCGTTGCCCAACGAAAACAACAAAAGAATATGATGTCCAAAAGAATGAGGCTGAGCCCGTTGCCCAGCCATCCAATCCCACCCCTAAAATGGGCGGCGAACCCTCCATCAGCTGAAAGTATGATTGCTCGTCCTCCTCGTTCAGGCTCGGTTCGCCAGGCTCCTCCAGTCCCGAGTCACCTGTATCTACGAAAGGGTCTGGTTGGTGTTTTAAAACACCGTCCCAGAGTAGGAGTGAGTGATCAACTCAGTGGGTGCTATTAATCTTAAGTTATCACAATCATCAATTTTAATAGGATCTTAAAGAAAAGCAGACATTCACGTAAGTCTATGAAATCTTATTAATGCGCATGTATGTAGCATAAAAATGATGCATGCCCTCACCACAACGCTCCCTCGTGCGACAACATCTAACGATCGCCAATGCCAACACTCCCTCAGTGCGACCTCGACTGCCGAGTCGCAACCTAACTAATGCGATGAAATGCGCTCGTGTTAGCCGAGTTATTAGTTAGGTCCATTCATCCAGCAGATTGGGGATTCTGGTACACCCCACGTATCAACGCCCTAAACTGGTTGCGAGACCAAGACCCCCCAATGCGTGAGGCCGAGGCCCCGCGGTCCGTGATCCCGTCGGGTTCCTCATCCCCGACTTCAAGCACATGAGGAGTGCCAAGAGAAAAGGGATCCCTCACGGTCACTACGGGGAGGCGCGGTACCCCAGCGTAGGCCGACAGCTCGGACACAGTGTCCCATTCCACCATGCCCGGCTCACGAGGCTGTGGACCAATTTCAAGTGGGTTATCGATGAGCTACAACGGTTGTAGGGTGTCCCAGGTTCCATACAAGTGTGAGCAAACAGGGTTAACAATCAAGGTTGGTCAGATAGTTGGCTAGACCGCACGAGCCCAGGCAAGGGCATGGCGGAACGACATCGGGTGCAAGCAATCCATGTAGTCTAACTACAGTCGCCCACACGCACCCGCCCAAATCCATGGGATTAGCCTCAAGGCGGTCCTACCAACGAGACTGCCTTAACTCTCCTTGTTTTCTTGACCAACCCTAGGGTTTGGATGGTAGTTCACAACATGTCAACGGACAGAGCTATCAACTAGCAAAAATCATAATCATGTTCTCACACCTCAATCATATAATTCAGATTCGTCTAATAAGGAAGCTAACATAATTCATGAGCAATGGTGCATGTGTGTTGTGTGCGTTGGTGAGGAAGTTGCTCACTTCCTATAACTCGTAGAAACAACTACATAAGAATTAATAAGGCACACATACTACAGGGCATCATCATATGAGCAATTCAACAAGTCATCCACAAGCGATAATCAAATTTCAACAAGTCATGTGAGAAGCAAGAATATCATCATGTGAGGAAATCAAATAAAACATACAATTCCATACCATTAAAATAGACATAAATTCCTAGGTTTTCTCTACACTCTCTAAATGCATCAACCAAGCAATCATAATCATTAAACTCATATTGAAATTGGTGCTAGGCCACCTAGGAGTAATAGTCCGCACCTTCGAATTCGTTGGAGGCTTGGGGACGACCTAGGAGCGGGGATTTTTGGGGTTGAACGGGTGGAATCCCTAAAGCAAGCATTTGTATGTTAGAATCCATGCTAATCTCTCCTCAATACGTGGATTTTAAGGAAAAAGGGGTGATGGATTTTACCTAGACGATCAACGGAGCGAATGTGTGGTTGTGGTGGAGGGTTTTCTTGGAGAAGAGGTGGAGAGGTTTAAGATTGAACTCCCTTGGGTCCCACCTTGCCTACGGTCCACCCTCACTCTCACCTTCACTCTCTTCTTCCTTTCTTCCTTCTCCTTTTTCTCTCCTCTCTCCCTTTGTTCCCTAGGGCAAATTCGTATGGGGGAGGGGGTGCCCCAAATAAGGCCTTTATATAGTCCCAGGTTTGGTGTAAATGGCCCTAAGGGATGGGTTTTCACTATACTAGACCTATGAGAAGGTCTTTCTAGCCTCTAGGGTCCACTATGGGGTGTACAAGTCAATATACACTGTAGGATAACTAGTCCTAATGATGATCTACGTATGGATATAATCGGCCCGCCATTTGGATGCGCCGATCGACAGATATGATAAGAAGTCTGTTTAACGGTCACTAATAGTCGATCAGGGCCGCGGCTATACGGATATGAGCAGGGAAATATTCTTACTCCATGGATAAAGTTTGGTCGCAAATCGACGGTCCAAAATCCTCAACTTTGCATAAGAGTGGATGACTCAATTCACTTAAGTTCCAACCCCTTTCTTTAGGGTATTTGCACTTCTCATGCACTCGTCCTTCAGCTCAAGTTGACCGGTTCTGGACCGTACCCAGGTCCGATTCCTACGATGGACGTCAAGCCCAATGAGATGGATATTATTTTATAGTCTTGGAACTAGTCGTCCACCAACGAGCGGTCTAGATCTTGTTTGGATAACCAGGGCAGTTCTGGTGGCCCTCTGACCATGAAACTTATAGGATATGTGCTCCATGGCCCGATAAAAGGCCATGTAAAATTTGGTAATGATCAGATATGGGGTTTGGTCGCACGGGTCTGATTCGTGATCAACGGTCACCGTGCCACGATCGGGACCCAGATTTTTGTGGGCGGGTGTAGAAAAATACATTAGACTCTCATCGTAAATTATGAAGAAATCTGATGACTGAAATGTCTTACATTTCAGTTTTATTTACACGTGCCAGATTCTAATTTTGGCATTGGTGGGGTGCATTTGGCAAGTGCCAGATTCCACTTCTGGGTGTCCACTGGGTCCGTGGTCCGCGATGGTCCCCAAGCCCAGTGCGATATATGCTCCCTTGAATTTTTATAATTTTTTTGACCTTCTCGTGTCGCGGTATAGCCCGCACGGGCTGTCGCTAAATGTAAACGGCCATCTGGCTTGGAGGCCCGCACCAGGTTCTATCAAGGCTCGTCTTGTCTATTCAATTGAGTTAATCTTGGTCCAATTTATTTGTGATACCTCACTACGAGTAGCTTAAATGAACGGTCTTGTGGCAAATCCTATGTGGACGTCCCAGGACACTGTTCTGGTTAGGCGGGACATTACACTACACCTGATATTCAAGTGATTGGGCGAATTCATTAGCTTCTTACGGTTGATTAATCGGACTGGTGCGGCTCTTTACTGGTACCACCCCTGTATACACTGACATTGAGTGTTAATGGTTATTAAGTAATATTTAGGTTAATTAAATAAAAATAAAAAATAAAAAAAATTGATGGATTTTTAGAAATTCAAAACAGTGAAAATTCAGGATGTTACACTTGCTTATTAAAAGAATCTGAATTATATGTTGAGGTGTGAGAACATGATGATAATTTTGCTAGTTGATAACCCTGTCCATTGACATGTTGTGGACCACCATCCAAACCCTAGGGTTGGTCAGGAAATAAGGAGAGTAAGGCGGTCACATGGATTTGGGCGAGTGCGTGTGGGCGACAGTAGTTAGACTACATGGGTTGCTTGCACCCGATGTCGTTCCGCCATGCACTTGCCTGGACTCGAGCGGTCTAGCCTACTATCTGACCAACCATGATTGTTAACCCTATTTGCTCACACTTATATGGAACCTGACGTACCCTTCAACCGTTGTAGCTCATCAATAACCCACTTAGAAATGGTCCACAGCCTCGTGAGCCGGACATGGTGGAATGAGACATTGTGTCTGAGCTGTCGGCCTACGCTGGGGTACCGCGCCTTCCCATAGTGACCGCGAGCGATCCCTTTCTCTTGACACTCCTCATGTGCTTGAAGTCGGGGATGAGGAACCCGATGGGATCACGGACCACGGGGCCTCGGCCTCACGCATTGGGGGGTCTTGGCCTCGCACCCAGATTAGGGCATTAATATGTGGGGTGTACCAGATTCCCCAATCGGCTGGATGAATGAACCTAACTAATAACTTGGCTAACACGATCGCATTGCATCGCATTAGTTAGGATGACGACTCGGCAGTCGAGGTCGCACTGAGGGAGTGTTGGCATTGGCGATCGTTAGATGGTGTCGTACGAGGGAGCGTTGTGGTGAGGGCATGCATCATTTCATGTTGCATACATGCGCATTAAAAAATTACTTAGATATATGTGATTGTTTGCTTTTCATTAAAATCATATTAAAATTGATGCCTGTGATAACTTAAGGTTAATAGCACCCTCTGAGTTGATCACTCACTCCCACTCTGGGACGGTGTTTTAAAACACCAACCAGACCCATTCATAGATGCAGGTGACTCGGGACTGGAGGAGCCTGGCCAGACGGGCTTGGACAAGGAGGACAAGCTATCATACTTCCAGCTGATGGAGGGTTCTTCGCCTGCTTGATCGGCGGGATTGGCATGGCTGGGTAGTGGGCTCAGCCCTATTCTTTTTGGACATAATATTCTTTTATTGTTTGGTTGGGCAACGCCTTGTACGACCCACTTACATTTTTGGTCTTGTATATATATATATATATATATATATATATATATATATATATATGACTTCTTTCATTTCGGCAGACTTGCGTGTTTATGCTTCATGTTCAGGAGACTCCATGCTGCGCATTTAGACTGGATCGCATATTGATGAAAATTGGATATAAGTGACCTCGGGAACTTGGGAGTCGAGTATATGCTCGACCCCCGAATTCTAGCGTGTTACAGCTGGATTTGCAAACCACATCTCGGTGGGCCAAAAAAATGATTATGAATGTTTTAATGCTGCAGGGCCCCTCCCCACTTCTGTATGTGGTGTGACCCACACAAGTACAGATTGACTTGATTTTTGAGACCTAGGCCCATGATGGAATGGTGCATCTGACTGATGGGGTAGATGTTCGAAACGCATCACGGTGGGGCCCACACAGCTCGACCTCATGGGACGGATCCGTGAGGTCGAGCACATAGTACCTTTTCCCCATATATATATATATATATATATAAAATCCTGATACAAAGCTTCTGTCACCTCCGGCGTTCGATCCTAACTTTTTGGTGTGGTATGGCCCATATGAGTTTTGGATCTTACCGATTTTTATAATTATAACCTATTATGATCTTGGAAGATAGATTAACGGAGTGGATTTGTCAATGACATCCGTGTGAGCCCCACACGGCCCCGGGCACATGAATATCTATGCGTTCGGGGTCACAGGCAATCCGCTTCCGTTTCTTGTCGGGGGTTCAGAAATGATCACGTGCATTCCGATGCATAACAACCACCATAAGTTCGAGCTCTGTGAGGCCCACCGGTGATGTTTACGTAAAATCCAAACCGTTCATTGCTTGAGACACATAAATTCAAATATTCATGGGAAGTCTATAGGGAGAAATATAGAATCATGCCTTTCAATGGAGAAGGGCATCTAATGGACAGTTTGGATGGCACTCAGACATCAGGGTGGGGGCCCCACAGTGGTGGATGGAGGATAACTATGTCTATATAACAGAATCTTATACGTCCAATTTTAGACCTTTTTTTTTAGAACGTTGATATTTATTTTCCAGGTCATCTATTTCCATGCCATGGATGAACATATTTTAGAATCCGGGATGATTGGTTCCTGACCATTAAATAGCGTGGCCCACCGTATTAGTGGTTTAGATCACTGAGATAACAAATTTCTTCTACTGCACTGGATAGAGGAGACCGATTCACTTAGTAAGGTTTACTAGGTCGCGGATTGCCTGCCACCTGAGGCAGGAAGTTCACAATCTAGGTGGTGAGAAATCCATCCGTCCATCCATTTTTACAGATCATGGGAGGACGTGAGGTAAAAAATTAGGTAGATCCAAATGTCAAATGGGCCACACGGTAAGAAAAAGTGGGGATTAAACACTCACCGTTGAAACATTCGTTGGGCTACAAAAGTTTTGGATCATGTTAGTATTTTTTGTGTTTTTAATTTATCCGAGTGGAAATGACCTTATGAACGGTTTGGATGGCATATAAACACCATGTTGGACCCGGGAAGGTTTCAACGGTGGACATTTTTCTCTCCACTTTTTCACGTGTTGTGGCCCACGTGAGTTTCAAATCTGCGCATTTCAAAAACGAAAGTCCTAAAATAAGCTGATAAAACGGATAGACGGTGTGGATTTCTCACAAACATTTCCATGAGTCCCACCTTGCTTCCAACCGGAAGAACTTCCTGCGGTCCCGTGGCAGGATACCCGGGTCCGGTCGGTTACACGTAGCACGTGTATGATGATAGTAACCGTTCATTTACCTTAAGGTTTTATAATGGATCCGTGACCAAGAAAAAAAAAAAAATCTTTAATCGGACTATCCTAACCATTGATGTTGTACAAAATTCATGGACCAGATTTTACAATCTTTTACTTAAAATTTTAAATGGTTGGGATTGACTCACCGCTATATTATTCGGTCTATGAACCTCTCACGACTGATCCTGATGAATAACGGTTCAGATCATCAGTATATACTGTAATTTTGAAGGTTTTCTTAAAATCTGTTGATTGTCAAAGCAAGTTATAAAACACGTGTACAAGGTATGCCATGCACACGCGACCACGTGTGACAGTATAGCCGTCCACCAGGGGTCCGGTGGACACGGATTTCCATCCAAATTCTTCGTGAGAAATCATCTCTATCCATTCATTTTGCGAGCTCACGTTGGAGATGCAACAAAAAATGAGGTGGATCATAAACTCAAGTGGCCGGGACACTAGTTCCTCATCGCTACTCCAATTATTAATTTAATCCCACCACATATGTTTTGATGTAACCCAACTGGTTTTAAATTCTTTAAATTTTAAAATACCTTATTGTAAATTTAGTTTTATAATTACACCCTCTTATTTTGTCAATCAAAATTATATCATTTACAGACAATGTTTTATTAGCTCATTCATAATAGATAAGAAAAAGATATAAGATCAATACTAATCCTTAGAACAAGCTGTAACATCCCGTCCAATCGGTACAGTGTCCTGAGGCGTCCACGTAGGATTTTTCGCAGGACCGAACGTTTAAAACGTTCGTGGCAGGGATACCATAAACTAATTAACCTAGAATTAGTCTGTTTGAATAAACTAGACAGGCCATGGCAAGACCAAGTGCGGGCCGCCAAGCTGGATGACCATTTACACTGAGCAACAGCCCGTGCGGGCTATACCGCGACGCCGAAAGGTCAGAAAAATCTAATAATTTAGAGAACCATAGAGCTCACTGGGCTTATGGTCCATCGCAGACCGCGGGCCCGACAGATACCTAGAAGTGGGATTTGGCACTGACTAAATGCACCCCACCCATGCCAGGACCAAATCTAGCGCTTGCAAATAGAACTAAGATTCCAGGTTATCCGACCATCGGATCTCTTCCATAATTACCGTGGAGGTCAAATGGATTTTCCTACACCCGTCTACCAACTCTGGGACCCGATCGTGGGTCGGTGACCGTCGATCACAAATCGGACCCGTACGATCAAACCACTGGTCCAATCGTCCCCAAATTTTGCGTGGCCCTTCATCAGGCCATGAAGCACCCATTCTAGAAATTTCATAGCCTGAGGACCACCAGAATTACTCAAATCACTAAAATGGACCCCACATGGCCGTTTAAAGATCAAAACCGTCGACTCAAACCCCACAATCGTCCGTCCGTTTGTTCCCAAATTTAACGCAGGCCCTAATCAGGCCATAGGGCACCTACCCACCGAATTTGGAGACCAAGAGAGTGTTAGGGCCACTCCAACTTTAAAAGGGAGACCTTGTAGGCTATTTTGGGAATATGAGGGAACTTAAGGCCAAAAGGCCCAAGTCTAGGGAATAAACCCTATCCCTCATAACTCCCTCTCCCATTTACTACAACTACCAAGAGAGAAAGAGAGTAAAAGAGAGTAAAGAGGAGAAGTAGAGAAGAAGGAAATCCAAGGTGGACCTTAGATCAAGGTGGGCCCCAAGAAAACCAACCCTTCCAACTCTTTGCCTCTCTTGCAAGGAGAAAACTCCTTTCCTTAGCCTCAACAACCATCCATGGGTTGCCTAGGTGAGGTTTTCACCCAATCTTCTTGAAATCCATGTAGAATGGTGGGTTTGTTGGAGTCCTAACATGCAATAACTTGGTTTAGGGATTCCGACCGACCGGCCCGGAAGCCCTCCTTCCTAGGGCGTTTTCCGAGTCTCCAACGAGCCATAGGTGCGGACTATTACTCCTAGGTGGCTTAGCACCAATTTCAATATGAGTTTAATGATTATGATTGCTTGGTTGATGCATTTAGAGAGGGTAGAGGAAACTTAGGAATTTTATGTCTATTTTAATGGTATGGAATTGTATGTGTCATTTGATTTCCTCACATGATGCTATTCTTGCTTCTCATATGACTTGTTGAATTCTGATTATTGCTTGTGGATGACTTGTTGGATTGCTCATATGATGATGCCGTATGGTATATGTGCCTTATCAATTCCCATGTTGATGTTTCTATGAGTTGTAGGAAGTGAGCAACTTCCTCACCAACACACACAACACATGCACCATTGCTAATAAATTGTGAGAACTTGCTTATTAGACGAGTATGATTTATATGATTGAGGTGAGTGAACATGATTACGATTTTGCCTGTTGATACTCCTGTCCGTTGACATGTTGTGGACCACCATTCAAACCCTAGGGTTGGCCAAGGAAACGAGGAAAGCTAAGGCGGTCTCGTTGGTAGGACTGCCTTGAGGCTAATCCCATGGATCTGGGCGAGAGCGGGTGGGCGGCAGTAGTCAGATTACATGGGTTGTTTGCACCCGATGTCGTTCCGCCATGCCCTTGCCTGGGCTCGTGCGGTCTAGCCTACTATCAGACCAACCTTGATTGTTAACCCTACTTGTTCACACTTGTATGGAACCTGGCACACCCTACAACGTTGTAGCTCATCGATAACCTACTTGAAATTGGTCCACAGCCTCGTGAGCGGGGCATGGTGGAATGGGACACTGTGTCCGAGCTGTCGGCCTACGCTAGGGTACCGCGAGCGATCCCCTTTTCTCTTGGCACTCCTCATGTGCTTGAAGTCAGGGATGAGGAACCTGATGGGATCACGGACCGCGGGGCCTCGGCCTCACGCATTGGGGGGTCTTGGTCTCGCAACCAGTTTAGGGCGTTGATAAGTGGGGTGTACCAGATTTTCCAATCTGCTGGATGAATAAACCTAACTAATAACTCGGCTAACACGACCGCATCGTATCGCATTAGTTAGGTTAGCGACTCGGCAGTCGAGGTCGCACTGAGGGAGTGTTGGCATTGGCGATCGTTAGATGGCGTCGCACGAGGGAGTGTTGTGGCGAGGGCATACATCATATCATCCTGCATGCATGCGCATTAACAAGACTAGACAGATGCTTATGATTGATTGCTTTTCATTAAATTCTTATTACAATTGATGCTTGTTACAACTTATGGCTAATAGCACCCACTGAGTTGATCACTCACTCCCACTCTGGGACGGTGTTTTAAAACACCAACCAGACCCTTTCATAGATGCAGGTGACACGGAACTGGAGGAGCCTAGCGAGGCGTGCCTGGACGAGGAATTGGAGCTGTCATACTTCCAGCTAATGGAGGGTTCGCCGCCTGCTTGAGGGGCGGGATAGGATGGCTGGGCGCTGGGCTCAGTCTCATTCTTTTAGGATATTATATTCTTTTGTTGTTTTGTTTGGGCAACGCCTTGTGCGACCCATTTATTTTTGGACTTGTACATATATTCAACGACCTCCTTCATTTCAGCAGACTTGCATGTTAATGTTCATGTTCAGAGAATTTCAGGCTGCGCAACTTGAACAGACTAAATGCAAATTAATGAAAATCTGTTAATAGTGACTCTCGAAAACTCGGGAGTCGAGCGGATGCGCGACCCCCGATTTCCAGGGTGTTACACAAGCCCATAGTAATTGAATTAGTATATATATCGGCTCAATGCCAACTTTTATTGAAAAATGATAAAATCCCTATTTCTTACTTGAATTTTCCTAATAGATAATATATTTATCATTCAAGTGGGAAATACGTGTAAAGAAATAGGCACTTTAGATGAATGAAACCATTTATATATCTACATTCAAGAAAGACGGGTTGTCTAATTGGGGATTAGAATACCATATTTATAAAAAATTAATATATGCACATATAAAGTCCGGTTGGACCGGGTCGAGTCCGGCTAAAATGACTAGAGCCCAAGCCTGAATATTGGGGGGGCCATGCGTGTGAGGCACAAGTCTGGTCCATGAGCAAAGCTAGTAGGTCCAAGTCAGTTCATTGGGTCGCAGCCTCGGCCTCTCGCCACCCTTAATTTTACTGGATGGGGACCCTTAACTACTCAATTTCCATGCGGGCCCCTTTGCATTGCCACTCCTAGATGCCATGTATTTAAAAGATCCGGGCCATGCACTGGTTAGCTTGCAATATATATAAACATGTCATATACAACAAATATAGGGTAGAATACTTAGCAAGTAAGTCACACACGTATGTTGAATTTGGACCAATGGACCTTCTATCAAGTGTCCCAGGCAAGAAGGATTTTTTTTAAAAAATATTATTTTAACATGTCTATTTTTAAATATTCAAATTTACTTTCACTGGTGGGAAGTGTTGAAGAGCGATTTAGCATTTTAGGAGTTTTAAGATATCATTCTCTTGCTCAAAGACATAAATTTCGTCTAATTATTTCCAAGTCCAAGGTATAGAAAGTGGGAGGAAAATGCCCTCTCCTTAGGGCCCGTTTGAATGCAACTCCTTATATCACAAATCAACAATTTCAAATGTACGAAATGATAACTAAATGTATGAAGATTAACTCGGTATGAGTCGTCACTCAATACCGAGTACGATCGCTCAATTCTGAGGTGCGAGCTTGTCACATAAAACTAAAACGCATAAAGGAAAGGGTTCATTACCCAATTCCATTCATGCCTGGGTCGTTTGAATGGTACTTTGGCACGGAACCATCGGCCGAGTAATTTGACGGGGGCCGTTCGAACAATGATCTATTACTTCCATTAATGCTCATTGATCACTACGGGGAGGCTCGTCACCCCAGTGTAGGCCGACAGCTCGGACATGGTGTCCCATACCACTATTCCCAGCTCATGAGTCTTAGTGGGATTGTATCGCATTAACGATTATGAATGGACTTATCTATTGGGAATGAGTATTTTAGATTCAATTTAGTCGTGTCATACATGGTGAACACACATGATCAGACGACTAGTGTAAGACCCGTATCCTAGTCCGTACTGTTCCGTCAAATCCCGCGATCCTTCCTGTCGAATTTCGGCATCCTGTGACGTATAATCGACGTTGCGATCGACCCTAAGTCGTATGTTGTAGATTTGAGTCGGCTTAATTCAAGACTTGTACCTTTGCGACCGCACCGTCGCCGCGGTTCCAACGCCGCGACTCGTGCACCAATCCGATACCTTGGCAGGAAGATGTGAGCCGGCGTTTATTTCGAAGAAAACGCCGCGTGTTCGCAATCCCAATAGAATCTCTACAATATGTCAAATCAATCCCATCCATCACCTCATGTCAAGTACAAGCAACCCATGCTTTCTCTCTCCAAAGTCAACCCTTTCTCACCCTCCCTCTTACACACCCATGCTAGTCAAGTACACATCACCTCACCCATCACTCACATCCATCACTCTCTCTCTTTACATCCCATCTCTCTCTCTCTCTCATTTCTCAAATCAATTCCAAGCAACCAAAGAGAGAGCTCACGTCCAAGCTTCTCCATGTGAGAGAGTGCATGTGTGTGGCCCACTTTCCCATCCCAAATCCTCCATCCTAGCCCTTCATTTCCCATTTTCCACCGTTGAAGTGAAGCTCAAGGAGATTGGCGTTCCAACGGACCGAGAAGATCAATGGTGGGTGCTTATTAGACTAGATTTTTCATGTTTTATGATGGGCCAAGTGAGGCCTACCGATCAATGGTATGGATCTCACTTTGGACCCTAAGATGTGGCCGATGGCCCATCTTGATCTTCATGATCATTCCATGATGGGGCCATTCTCCATGGACCCCATCATGATGTTTATTTTCTAACTTGAAAAGAGGTCATCTGGACCGTCCATTTGAGTGGAGAAGGGATCTCCACCGTTGATCCTTGATTTGGTAGGCCCACATGTATTGGGACCCACTTGATGTATGTTTTAAATTATGCAAGGGAGGGCCCATAGTGCCGGGGTCCCTCCATCACACGTGTTCCGTCTCTCTCTCTCTCTCTCTCTCTCTCTCTCTCTCTCTCCTTTTTTTTATTGTATGCGATGATATGGCCGTGTGGCCCATTTGAATGGACCCCACCACGAAGCATGTATTGGATCCAAGTCATTGATAGGTGAGGCCCACTGTATGTATGTGTATGTTCCACACCACCCAGCCATGTGATGGCCCACCTAAGCAGGGCCCACCCTAAATATATTTGCATGCCCAAAAACGTCCAGCGTCTGGACGTGGAGTGGGAAAACAAAAAAAAAATAAATAAAATATTAGCTTGGTTCTCAAGCCATGGAGAGGGTGGTGCATGTAGGCCCCACCTTGATGTATGGGACTAATCCACACCGTCCATTCCATTTTTCAAATCACTTTAGGCATTGAGCCAAAAGATGAAGCCGATCCAAGCATCTGGTGGGCCATACCTTTCAAAACAGTGGTTTTCACCGTTTAAATTCACTTGAATCTTTTTTTCATGCCAAAAAATATCCAATATTGGACTCTACGGATTTGTTATGGTCTGTAGAGACCAATGGCTGGGGTAGATCTACCTGATGCGGGCCCCACGTATGAAAAACCCTTGAAAAACGGGTTTTCAAAAAAAAAAAAAAACAAAAATGCAAGGCAGCGCCTGCTGCGTCAGAAGCAGCAGACCGCTGCTGCGTGTAGCGGGCGGCCATGATGTATATTTGCCATCCAATCCGTCCATTAGGTGGGACCCTGCTTGAAGTGGCCCCCCTCCAAAAATCGACCCAATCTGAAACTCAGTTGGCCCACATCAAAGGAAACAATGGGATTGAACATATACCTTTGAAACCCATTTTGGGTCCATAGAAGTTTTGGATCAATCTGAAAATTGTTTTTACTCTTCGTCCAGGTCTATGTGACCACATGGACAGATTGGATGGTGAACAAACATTACGGTGGGCCCCACATGAGACCCACAATGATGCATATATTTTATTCATACCGTCCACAGGCAGTGGACGGTTGGAGCCCACAGGTGATGTATGTGTTTTAGTCACACCGTCCAGGCAGACGGTGGGACCCCCCTTTCATGTGTTTTATTCACACCGTCCCATGACAGTGGGTCCATCATGATGCATGTGTGGTGTCCAGCCTTCCAACCATCTAGAAAGCTCATTTTTTTTTTAGCATGAGCTGAAGAATGAATCAGATCCATGGTCCATGATGCATGTGTTGCATCCAAGTCATCCAACTAGTTGAAAGCTCATTTTATAACCTGAGTTCAAAAAAATGAGACAGATCTAGGAATAGGTGGACCACATTATAGAAAGCAGTGGGTTTGAAGGCCCACCATTAAGACCCTTGGTCTACTAAGCTTGGGACCATATATGATATTGGTCTTTCCTTTTAATTCAGGTATGTGAGGCCTTATAATCAGATTGGATGAGGAATAAATATTAGGGTGGGCCTTAGAAATTTAGTGGTGGAAATCATTACCACCACTTGTATTTGGGTGTGGCCCATTGGATATGCATATGGCCCATACGATGTGGTCCACCTTGATATTTATAAGGCCCATTTGAGGAGGCCCACCTTGAGGTATTTGGGGCCTGTTGTTGAGGCCCATCCTGATATATGCAAGGCCCATTGTGATGTTCTCAAAGGCCCATGGGATATGGCCCATTGCAATGTACATAAGGCTCGTTGGTGGGGGCCCATTAATGCGGCCCATTTGATGAATGTAAGGCCCATGTGATATGGCCCATTTGATGTATCTAAGGCCCATGGGTCGAGGCCCAACGGGATGTCCTTAGGGTCCATTGCAATGTGTGATTCCCTATGGTTTGTGTAAATATTTTATGGTGGGCCATGCCTTGGGAGCAATGTTGGTTTGATGTCCACATTATAAGTACAATGTTGGTTAAATGTCCGCATTGTAACTCTCCTTAAGGCCCATTGATAGGCCCATACTTGTTGATAGTTCATAACATGCTTAGTGCACTTTCATGATTCATGCCCATATGCATCATATGTATGCTTGAGATGAGGAATGTTTGATCATAGCATAAGCCGTTGGGCTGAGACATTTACGGGACTCCTTATGAGACGGAGTGCCCCACATGATCGCGTGGTACGCGCGGGATTGCTGCATGATTGTACGGTGTGACTCATGCATCTCGCATATGTGTGACTTGATCACTGCACGCCCTAGCGACATCAGGGCCGTGGCTCCACAGACACATCGTGGATGGCCGTATCGGATACCGAAAATGCTTGGTTCTAGCACTGTGGGCACTTAGGATGTCCTTGGGTGAAAGTCCCAGAACCTTTTTGGTACCAGGAGATGCTCCAACGTCTAGACCGAGTGGATACACGAGCGCCCGAGTGCCGAATACCAGTAGGCCACGTCTCCCACTGTGTCGTGGTCGGTTGGAAGGGGGTGTGGCCTTATCCGCCCGAGTGAGGGGGCTATAAGCTAGGCTGAGTTTGACCAGCTCACAAATGAGTCCGCTATCGACGAGCCGGGTAGGTATTGGCAGACTACTGGTCAGGCGGATAGTGTGGTCTCTTCCACTTGCTTGACTGTGCAGCTAGGGAGGAGGCAGTCAGTGTGAGGTGTATTAGACCCCGGTGATATCCAGAGAGGAACTGTACTGATATGTGTACTTGATGAGTACTGGCACGCTTGCTTTGCATCTCGCATATGACATTTGGCTACATAGGCCTCGCATCGCATGGCCTTAGTATGGCCGATAGCATTCATGCCTTGCATCACATGGCTTTGATATAGCTGATAGCATTCATGGACTTACCGCATATTTCCGCATTACTCTGATATTATACACTTGGCACTCGCCTTACACACACTTTCACCACCCTCTAAGCTTTCTATAAGCTTATGCACGATAGATGCGTGCAGGTGGCGTTAGGTTGCAGCAGCGTTGAGCTTGGAGCTTGCAGCCGAGCTTCTGGAGTTTCTTTTACTATATTGTATTTCCCTTTCATACGCATTGTACTTAAAGTTTTTGTTATAGTGGATATATGGTGTTGTTGTTTTGTGACTTGGTTATGCTTGTGGTTATGCTCCATTACAAAAAAAAAATTCATACTGAAAATCCTCCTTGTAGGATCCCAGGATCGGAATCTGGCATATGGGCGCTGGGAGCCAAGAATGGGGTGCTACGGAGGCTGTCGGCACCGGATTCGGCGATCGGAAATTTTGTGAGCCCGTTTTCCGAGTTTGGGGCGTGACAACTAGTGGACTAATTTAATTGACCTGAGAGAATCCCGACGCAACCTGCATTCGATGCAAGTAACCCATGTACTCCACATACTGTCGGTCGTCCGTGTTCAACCCGGGTTGATTAAACAAGCCTAGGGTGGCGACCCTAACTCGGGCCACCCTTTTTAGTCTAGGCGGTTAGCCAAGTACCCCACATCATAAGTAATCTTAAATAACACTACGGACTTAGCAATTCGTCATGCCATCATAACATAGATTCAATGACATAATCACTTAGGCATTTTATCAAACATGTGAACTTCAATAGAGTAATACATTCACTAGAGCATTTAATCAAACATGTGAACATCAATAAATCAACACATTCAATCAAACATATGATCATCATTATAATAACACTTTTAATCACATGGGCATTTTATCAAATATGTAGGCATCCATAAACAACCAATGACACATAATACAATCAAACATGAAATATAAACACGCTAACTATTACAAACAATTTACCACAAGACATCATTAACTGAGACTCTCAAGGGTCGATAAATGGAAACCTAAGCATAATGGTCTGCACTTCTAAGAAGGAATCTTTGATTTTGAGCACCTAGGTTTATGGATTTGGGAAAAAATCATTAATTCTTAAATCAAAATCAAGAAAATACCATTAATGACTAGAAATTTACACTAGGTTGCTTAATTGGAGGGTAAGATATAATTTTTACCCCGATTCTTGGCATAGGTGGATTTGGTGGAGGTTTGGTAGCAGTCAGAGGTTTGGTTGAAGAAGTACTAACCCTACAAGAATAGATTTTCATCACACACTCACACACACACACACACACACACACACACACACCTTCCATTCTCTTTCTCTTTCTTTTCTCTTCATCTCTCTCTTTCTCTTTCTCTTCTCCCTCACCCAAGTTAGGGTATGAAATTCGTATGGAAGAAGGGGGTGCCCAAATAACGGCCTTATATAGTGTTAGAATTGGTGAAAATGGCCCTAAGGGCTGAGTTTTTACTATATTAGCCCTAGGGGAGTGTGTTTTTAACCTTTGGGGCCCACTATGGGGTGTAGGGGTTAATATCCACCGTTAGATAGTTGACCCAATCATGATCTACGCATAGACACAATTAGCCTGCCATTTGGACGTGTCGATCAACGGGTATGATCAGAAGTCTATTTGACGGTCACCAATGGCCGATTGGGGCCGCGACTATACAGATATGTGTAAGATATTAACTTAAATTGTTGCCATAAATTTGATTGTGATCTAACAGTCTGAAAGCCACAACTTGGGCAAAGATCGAACGCAGATAAGTGACTTATGTTCTTGGTTAATTTCAAGAATATTCGCACAACTCATGTAGCAACCTTACAAGTCCAAGTTGAGCGATTCGAGTCACGATCTCGACTCTATGTCTCGCGATGGACGTCAATCCCATTAAGATGAACATATTTCTATAGCTTTGAGTTTAGTGGCCCACCAACGAGAAGTCTAGAGCTTATTCAGATAATCAGGGCATTTTTGAAATGAATTGGGTAGCGAGATTTCTTGTGCGCAATGATTAAGGTTTGGATTAGCTAAGTTCATAGTGTGACTTATTCTCAACTAGTAGAGATGACGATTCGACTATAATCACCTTAAGCCGTTGGTTCTTTGGCTAAAATGATAAGTGAGTCAGTTTGGTTTGTTAATTAAGATTTAACCACCAATTATCTCGACTTTTGGTAGATCTTTATTTAGTTACAGTTGTCTCGATTAGTCAGTGATAGTTCGGGTAGATTTGGGCCCCATGTGAACAAATCATATGGCTAAACTCAGTGTTTAAATGATTGGTCGAATTTGTTGGCTTCCTACGATTAATTAATTGAATTTGTACGGTTCTTTACCAGTACCACCCATGTATAGGCTCACTTTGAGTGTTAAGGGCCAATAAGAGACAACGTAGGCTAGTCATATCGAGAGTTTTCAAGGGTTGTTGAAAATTCAAAATAGTAAAAATATAGGACGTTACAAAGTTACATCTTTTCTGCATTCATTTCCAACCTTTTCAATTCGACCATACAACTGTTGTACCTTTGAAAGTCCTTGAATTTTTAAGGAAAAAAAGCTCATTGGAGGAAGAGCCCCAACCTCCGTTAGTCGCCTAAGTAATGAGTGCATGACAGTTGACCAAATAGATAAATGGTCAAACCACGACCGAATATCATTTTATCTCGACGTTAGGGGTCGGTAGTCACGGTTTGAATTGGGCCCAATCGATTTTGGCACACCCGCAAATATCGCATGTGTTCCACATGACTGAATTCGAGACTAACAGACATTCGTTAAAGATTGGATGGATTTTTTTTTACTTCTTTTCTCAAATCTTATAACATGCTCTTCCTAGAGTTTTCACTCTGTGTGAGAAGTAAACATTCTTGGAGCATGGAACTCTGAGGGGCTTCCTAAGCTACATTAGCATATTTATGAACTTGAAACTCATGCCATCTAACTTTCCTATTCATAAGGGAATTTCTTTTAGGTAATCTCTACAGGTTACTCACATTATAAGCAATACCCACAATATATTGTAACATCCCGATTTTTCACTAACTTAGAATCCAAAAATCCTCAAAATTTTTTTCGCTAAAATTATTTTAATCCATCACCTAGTGATCTTTAATACATTATCCTGATAAAAATACGGTTGTTACCAGTAAAGAACTATGTATATTCAACTAGACAGCCTTAGAAACCTATCAAATACGCCTGATCACCTAAATCTTAGGCCTAGCCTTGTGATCTAATTTCTAAGGCCAAGATCTAAACAACCTACCATTGATTAATCAAAATCATCGTAGTTTAATGAAGATATACTTAAAACCAAGACAACTAATGGATTAGATCTTGATTTTTTACACACCTAAACCAAACTGACCTAGTCACTATTTTAGCTTAAAATCAGTTATTTAAGATGATTATGATCGAATCATGATTTTCGTTAATTAAGAATAGGTCATACCATGAACTCAGCTAATTCAAACCCTACTTATCGTACCCAAGAAATCTCGCTATCCAATTTATTCTAGAAATGCCGGTATTAACCGAACAAGCCCTAGACTGCTCGTTAGTGGGCCACTAGACTTGAAACTATATAAAGACGTTCATCTTAGTGGACTTGATATCAATCACGGAACATTGAGCCGAGATCATCCTTTAAATTGTTTAACTTGGGCTTATATAGCGAGCGCATGAGATATACAAATACCTTTAAAAACTATTAAGAATTTATATAACACTTCATTTTTTTCAACGGTGGATTCCATTGTTTCCTATGATTTGGCACACTTGAGTTTTGGATTGCCCTCATTTTTGGGCCCATGCCCTAAATTTGACGAGCAAAATTGACGGATGGTGTGGATTTTTCACGCCATTCATATGGGGCCCACTCTCATTTTTATATAAAAAATAAAAAGTGACGTGTTGACGCACGTCACCCACGAACCAACCCTCCCCCCCCCCTCTCTCTCTCTCTCTCCTCTCCTTCTTCTCCACGATAAAGTTGCGGACGCGAACCCATCTGTCCATGCATGCCATCATCATAGTGAGACTCACTCCTCAATCTAAACCGTCCAATAGATCCGGACCCTCGAGTAACCCTAGCTCTTGAAATCTTTTGCCTAAAAAAAATCTTTGATGCGGCCCACCAAAGATTCAGATCTTCTTCGTTTCTTAAGCTCTCAATTTATCCTTATCTTGCAAAATTGATGAATGACTTAGATCTCTCTAACCATCACCAGTGGACCCCACCTAGCCTAGCCATCAAAACTGAAAACTCGAGCATCTAAAGCAAGTTTCGTTCAAAGCGAAAACTCGTTCCATTTTTGCAAGCACAACCTTCCTTCTTCATAATGGCTTTTGATCTCCACCATTCATAGCCTCAGATTTAACCTACATCTAATGGTTTGTGATCCTCCAACACTCCTCATTAACAAGTAACCAATCAGTATGCTTGATTCCTTGTTATCTTCTCCATTATCTCGCAAACAACATGTAACAACAGAAACCCTTGTACGCGCGAACCCACCAGAAAAACTAGCTTAGACCTTCGATCCTTGGGGTCCACAAGCTTCCTACAGCCAATCCTCATCATCCACGCAGATCACAATGAAAGAAAAGTCATCGATCCAGAACCTGCCATTAACAGTCAATCATCTTCAACACTAAGAGCCCACCACTCACCGTTATTTGCTAAGCTTATTTCAACATCCAAATCATCACATGAGGCCCACCTAATCTGAATATGATCATTAGATCCATTAGATCAATCTATTATTAGAGATAAACGATTCACAAGTGCAACTCAGTTTTGTACGCAAGACGTTAACGATTCCTGTTACTACCCAACTCCAAAAACTTATAGCACCTGTGTGCGTCCATTCAGGTCTTTCAATAAGTCAGAGCAAATCACTGAATAGTCATCACCAATTTGTTCATTTCTAGACGTCGAGAAGGAAGAAAATCATATAAGAAGGTGAAAGAATGAGAAGGAAGAAAGACGAATCCTTCGACTCATCAAGTCGACCCATTGATCCTCTAAAATGATTGTTTTCAAGGCTCATTTGGACCTTCCACATTCATCAGTACCAAGTAAATCCTTTTTCCAGTCATTGAATCAGATATAAACTATAGTAGTAGTTTTGATTGTATCGAGTCATTGACTCAGTGAGTCAACATGTATTTTTTACCGAATTTGAGTTCATATTATCAAAAACTTTAAAGTTAATGGATGTGTGATCAATAAGTATGGTTTTGCATGTAAATCTAATTGATTCACGTTAGAAAAGTTATTGAGTCACTTAAGTATAACCGAGTGGAACTGCGTATAACTAAAACTGACCTAGAGCATACACATGTACTTCTAGCGATATATCGACTATTTTTGCATCAAACCAGGTAGGTGATCTTCTCGGTTGAAAACCTTATAGTTACAATGTAACCTTACGTTAGCATGTGGATTTACATTCTTGTCTTAATATATCATTGTGTAAAATGAATTCCTTAGATTACATTTACATGTTGTATATTAAATTTGTTTAACTTTTATTACATGTGTAGATTGAATTTAATTCATTATAATTACATGTTGCGGACTGTATTTATTATTATTTTGACAGATTAGAATTATTTCATCATTGTTACATTTTGTAAATTGAATTTAGTTGTTTACTTTTACACATTAGACAATGAAATTATTTGATGATTATGATGTATTTAAGTTATGAGTGTTCTGCCCTAAAAGGGTCATTACATTATTTTGTTATGGATGCTCTGCCCAGGGTCATCCCGGAAAGATTGGCATGGTACGGTTGCTCTACCCAGGGTCATTCTGGAAAGGATTGGCACGGATGCTTTGCCTTGGGTGATTTCTTGAAAGATATGCACACACAGGTGCTCTGCCTTAGGTATCTACCTTAAAAGTTTATTCACCCGTGCTATGCTAATGATCATTTCTTAAAAAGATCAACACCAGTGCTCTGCCTTAGGTATCTACCTTAAAAGTTTATTCACCAGTGCTCTGCCAATGATCATTTCTTAAAAAGATCAACATCAGTGCTCTGTTGAGGGTTATTCTCTAAAAAGGTCAACACACACGGGTGCTCTGCCCTGGATTGAACAAAAAATGATCTTGGATGATTGTTTTATCTTATTTTGTTATTATGAATACCAAATTGTTATTATTGCCATGTAAAATGTCAATTCAATACTTACCATTGATCATGTTTATGTTATTGAGTCATATTGGTATTATTGTAGAATTCTTAATTTTGGGAAGGATGTGACCCTACGAGCCATCGCGCTCATACCCATATACATTGTTTTGCAGGGTTTGTATATGAAGAACTAATTGGGCAAGATTGAAGACTTTTTCTCTTGTTTATTTAGAAATTAATTAAAATTTAATGTATTTTGTTATTCTTGGTTTTTAAATATCAATGTAATTAAATATTTAAGGATTGATTTGTGGATGTTATTTAATGACAATTACTTTTACCCTTTTAGTTATCTGTTTGCCTTAAAAATCATGGAAATAATGTGGGTTGCAGTGCATATTTTGTTTAAAGTCAACTCATAGTTTGGGAATTCGGATTTCAGCCTGGCTAACTTGGATACTAATTTTTGGGACGTGACAATTTAAGTTAATTATCCCCATCAGAACTTTACTGAAGTTGTGACTTTCGGACCATTAAATCACGATCAAATTAAGGACACTAACCTAAGTTAATATCCTACACATATCCGTATAGTCGTTAATAACCTAAGTTAATACCATCGAACTGACTTCAAATCAATTCCATTAATCGACGCATCCGAGGGTGTAACGTCCCAGATTTTTGTTATTTTGGATTTTTCTAAAACCCTTGAAAAATTTCAATATAATTTATGTTGTCACTTACTGACCATTAACACTTAATGTTAACCTATACGCAGGTGGTATCGATAAAGAACCGCACAAATAAGATTAATCAACCGTAGAAAGACAACGAATCTAACCGATCTCTTAAACATCGAGTTTAGCCCGTGATTTGTTCACATAAGGCTCAAATCTAGGCAACCTATCACTGACCAATCAAGACAACCATAACCAAATAAAGACTTACCCAAAGCCGAGACAATTATGAGTCGGATCTTAATTAATAAATCGAATCAACCCAGTTACTTATTTAGCCTACGAACTAACGGTTTAGAGTGATTATGACCGAATCGCCATTTATGCTAATTGTGAATAGGGCACACTATGAAAATAATTAATCTAAACCCTAATAATTGTGCACAAAAAATCTTGATACCTTATTCATTTCAGAAATGCCCTGATTATTCGAACAACCTCTAAACCGCTCGTTAGTGGGCCACTAGTTCCGAAACTATAGAAAAATGTCCGTCTCACTAGGATTGACGTCCATCGTGGGTGGCGAATTAAGATAGTACCCAGAACTACGCAACTTGGGCTAGAGGCCGAGTGCTTGAAATGCGCAAATACTTTATGCTGAAGCGTGAAACTTAAGTGAAATAAACTTTCCACTTTTTCGCTAAGTTGTGACTTTTTGACCGTTAGATCGCAACCAAACTCGATGTATGAGTTAAGGATATTTTCCTATTCATATCCATATTACCATGTTCCTGATCGAACATCGATAGCCATCGATTTCAAGTAGGGTCCCCGCGGTCGATCGAGGCATCCGATCTCCACCAAATTTGGACCAATCGCTCATCCTATGATGGGCACCTGCCCCATGACGCAGATGGGCCAACGGGCCCCTAAAATAGCCTTAAGAGCCAAAATTCAGCCCAACTAGGGGCATACATGCTAGAAAAAGGGCCCCGCAGGGTCATTTAGACATAAAATCTTGGCTATATAAGGCCCAGAAATTTACTCCCTATCTCCCATACAAATTCCATCTGCAAGGGAGAGGGAAAGGGAGTGGGGAGAAGTGAAAGAAGGAGCTCATTGGGGAGATGTTTCAGAGAATTTTCCTCTTACCGTTGCCTACGTCGGAGCCCGCAACCGCGCCCCACTGTAGAGAGCGGCCTGACCACGATAGAGAGGTAATCCCCTAGCCCCCTTTGAAATTTGAGCCTTATAGGCTATTGCATGCGCTCTTACAAGTTAACATATGCGACGCAGGGCGTCAATCTGTCAAATACTTGGCCGGAATCCTAGGAGCGGCACTAGGAAAAGTAGCGGGCTACCCTTAGGTGTTGACCATTACCTTTAGGTTGCCAATTATCGAACGTATGTCACAAATAATGATTGTGTAGTGAAAATTGTGTATTGCATGCTAACCAGTGACTAAATCCTTAGGCTTATTGTCCTCCATGAAGTGAAATTTTCATTTATGACTGTCGATTATTGATTGCATGCTAGAATAGACCAGATTCACTAAAATTTCATGCTCACATGTTCCATATTTTTCCCCTTGATACATGCGCTTAATTAGCTGATTGTGGTAAATTGTGCGATGATTGAATAATGCACTTGTATGCCTATTTGTTTGCCCATATTAGCTAGAATATCCTTAAATATTGTTGAGTTGGTTGCCTATTCATGTATAGAATTGTTTATGGCATGCTGTAGAATTTTAGTCTATTGGTAATTAGGTTGGTTAGCAAACTGAAAAAATTCATAAGGGCAACCTTACTCAATCGGCTACCCTGGGCCAATCTGACCTATTTAGGCTGAAGACGGACAATCGACAGTAGTTGGACTACACGGGATGCTTGCACCTAGTGCTTGTTGCGTTGTAGTTCACCCAAGTCAGCCGAATTAGTCCACTAGTTGGCCAACCATGGGTGTTCACCATGTATGATCACGCCTGTTTAAACCTGAGATACCCCACACCCCTGGAACGATTATTTACAATCGCTATGATATGATTCACAAGTCTCGTGAGCTGGGCATGGTGGTATGGAACACTATGCTCGAGCTGTCGACCTGTGTTGGGGTGATAAGCCTCCTCTTAGTGACCGAGAGCAACCCAATTTACAAACTTGTCTTTCGTACGAGTTCAACTAGGAGTGACGAACTATAATGTCCTGGATTTTCATTGTTTTGAATTTCTAAAAATTCTTAAAATTTTTTTATGTAATTAACTTATATTATCACTTACTGACCATTAGTACTCAATGTTAGTTTATACATGGGTGGTACCAGTAAAGAACCGCATAAGTTTGATTAATCAACTGCAGGAAGCCAACGAATCAGCCTGATCACTTGAACATCAAGTTTAGCCTCATGATTTACTCACATAGGACCCAAATCTAACCGACCCATCGCTAACTAATCAAGACAATCATAACTAAATTAAAGATCTAACCAAAGCTGAGTCGGATAAGGCCCGGATCTTGACTAATAGACCAAATCAAGCCCTTTACTCTTTTAGCCTAAAACCGACGGTTTAGAGTAATCATGACTAAATCTCCACTTTCACTAGTTATAAATAGGCCACACTATGAACATAGTTAATTCAAACTCTAATCATTGCCCACGAGAAATCTCAATACCTAATTCATTTCAGAAATGCCCCGATTTTTCGATCAAGCTCTATACCGCTGGTTTGTGGGCCACTAGTTTCAAAACTATAGAATAATGTCCATCTTATTGGGCTCAACGTCCATCGTGGGAGTCAAATCTAGGTAGTGTCCAGAACCACTCAACTTGAGCTAAAGGTCGAGTGCATGAGAAGTGCAAATACCCTAAAGGAAAAAGCTGAAACTTAAGTGAATTGGGTCGTCCACTCTTATGCAAAGTTGAGAATTTTGGACCGTCGGTTTACGACCAAACTTCACATATATAGTAAGAAAATTTTCCTGCTCATATCCGTATAGCCGCGGCCCCGATCGATCATCGGTGACCATTGAATATACTTCTAATCATATCTGTCGATCGGTGCATCCAAATGGCGGGCCGATTATATCCATACGTAGATAATCGTTAGGGCTAAATATCCTACGGTGTATATCAATATGTACGCCCTGTAGTGGGCCCTAGAGGTTAGAAAATCCTCCTATAGGGCTACTATAGTAAAAATCCAACCATTAGGGCCATTTACACCAAATCTGACACTATATAAGGGCTTCATTTGGGCACCCCCTCTTCCCATATAAATTTGCATTTTTAAAGGAGAGAAAGAGGAAGAGAAAGAAGAAGAGAAGAAGAGAGAGTAGGGTGGGGGAGGCTTTAGTGCTTTCCTTTATCGATTTCCTCCAATCAAAGCCCTAACATTGATTATTTGCCTTCGCCGAATCCGCCTCATTCGCAATTGGAAGGTAAGAAACAAAACCTACTTCTCAACCTAGGTTTTTCTAAAATAAATTGCATGAATCTTACCTAATTGCTTCTAAATTGGTATAAGAATCATTTTTCTCAATTTTCTAACCCAAGGAGCACCATGAGTTGGGCGGAACATCACAAGGTGCGGACCATTATCCCTAGATGGCCAAGTACTAATTTTAGGATAAAGTTAATGATTTTGAATGCTAGAGTGATGTGCATGAGTGATTTGGGAAAAAACTAGCTAGAAACCTACATATTAGGTCCACCAACATCCATACAACGATAAATTTCTATTTGTTTGGTTTTCAACTTGTTTGAGTATGAAATTGGTGTTGCATGATCATCTCATATTTGATTCTTGCATGATTTTCCCTATAACATGTATGATTGTACTATTTCTTGTTGTATTCTTGTACTATGAGTGGTGTGTTGTCCTTGGTCTCTTCGGTAATCCAGCACCACACACGCACACGTCTAACTCATGCTATTAAGAGTAGTTGCATTTATATTAACAACCTGAAACTTCATGCTTGATGTATTGTGCGCATGATTTCACTTGTGCTAGAAGATGAACTCTTAATTGTTGAAGTGATATTGAATACAACCAATTCTCTGGGTTGGTCAGGAACTGAGAATTGTGAGGGTGGACCCGTTGGTTGGACCGCCCTGTGACCAGATTGACTGATTTGGGCGGACAAGAATGGGCAATAGTAGTGGGACTACATTGGTTGCTTGCACCCGATGTTGTGCGTTATGTGCTCGCTTGAACTTGGGCAGTCTAATCCACCGACTGACCAACCATGCTTGTTAACCATGTTTGCCCATGCCTGTTTGGAACCTGGAACACCCCTCGCCCACTGACGTCCACTGACAATAGCTGGAAACTGATCCACTATCTCGTGAGCTGGGCATGGTGGAATGAGACACTGTGTCCAAGTTGTCAGCCTACGCTGGGGTGACGAGCCTCCCCGTAGTGACCGCGGGCGATCTCATTTTTCAGCACTTCCCACGTGCTTGCAATCAAGGGTGGGGACCCCGATGGGATCAAGGATCGCTGGGTCCTAGGCTCGCAAATGGATAAGGGGATTGATATCATCCGGGTGTACTAGTTTTCCCAACCTGTTGGATGAACGGAATTAACTAAATACTCGGCTAACATTATTCATGCATCGCATTAGCTAGGATTTGACGACTCGACAGTTGAGGTCGCAATGAGGGAGTGTTGGTCATGCGCGACCGTGAGACGAAGTCGCTCGAGGGAGTGTTGTGGGTGAGGTCATGCATCATACACAACTCATGCATATGCATTAACAAAGACTAGTTAGTGATTTATGAATGTGTGCTTTTCATTAAATTTATCATGGAATTGTTATTTGATGTAACTTATGGCTGATGGCACCCATTGAGTTAGCTATTGACTCCCACTTTGGGACGGTGTTTTAAAACACCAACCAAACCCTTTACTAGATGCATGTGAGGTGGAGCTTGACGAGCCGAGCGAGGTGAGCATGGATAGGAAAGAGGGGCTTCCCTATTTCTAGCTTATGGGTGGATCACTGTAGATTGCGGGTTGTTTATGGGTTGTTGAGTAGGGATTTAACGCACCATTTCTTTTGGGCACTTCTTATATAAATTTTGTCAGGCGACGCTTTGTGCGACCCGTTTGATATTCCTATAGACTTGTATTGTTAATCGCATTTATTTCAGTAGATTAGTTGTGGTTATGGTTTATATTCCAGCCGATTCCATTATTGCTCATTTAAACTGATTTATGTACAAATCAACATAATTAGGATATAAGCAACACCTAGGAATTTGGAGGTCAAGTTCCTACATGGCCCCTGAAAACCTGAGGTGTTACACAAACCCAGACGAATTAAGGATCGCAGGTACGAGGCCGTTACGACCGCCCTGTGCCTCACGATTGGATTGAGGCCTTGATTTAGTGGGAGTGCCTCAGTTTCTCCAATCTTACAGGATGAATGGACATAATTAAACACTCGGTTAACATGATCACTGTCGCATTGCATTAGTTAGGTTGGCGACTCGACATTCGAGGTTGCATTGAGGGATTATTGGTCATATGCGAATGTTTAGACGGAGTCGCTTGAAGGAGTGTTGGATAGCAAGAGCATGCATCATATCATAATACTATGCATGTGCATTAACAAAATATTTAGAGACTATATGCTTAAAATTACTTTTCATTAATTGTGCATGTGGATTTGATAGCTTGTGTAACTTGTTGTTAATGGAAGTATTGAGTTGATCACTCACTCCCAGTTTGGGACTGTTTTAAAACACTAACCAGACCCTATCTTAGATGTAGGTATCACAGAATCCGACGCGCTGGATGAGGCGTCCATAAACTCAGAGGAGGAGCTCCCGTATTTTCAGTTCCTGGGTGGGCCACTGTAGTTGCCCTAGGGCCAATGATGGGACCGTATAGCAGGGCCATTTTACACATCTTTTGGACTATATGTATTTTGCCATTTTGCCAGGTCGTGGTCCCATACACTACGCGTATGCACATCATTTTGTTAGTCATGCTCTATTTTAGTTAGTTAATTTCAGTTTACGCCGCATGATCCATTTAATTTTTTAAATGCTCATACACTAATAAAATGAAACCCAAATTAGTTAAATCTGCAAAGCATAAGTGACACCCTCGAAATTCAGGGCATTACATGAGGCAATCGAAACTTTACGTAAATTATCATTAGAAACAACTATCTTACGATGTAGATCAACTCGTACATCTCATAGTGAGAGGATAAGGAAGGATTTGGAATACCAACATGGCGACGAATCAACTATCATAACCGTTGAATGAAGAGGGAAACACTTAAGAGATAACTGCATAAGAGATTTATAAATAACAAGGAATCTAATAAAACAAGTGATCTCATACCAAACCAATCAAAACAATCAAATTATCTTTCATTATCAGAGCTTAACTTTTTTATTTTTTATTTTTTTTTATTTTTATTTTTTTATAGAAGTGGCGATAATTCAGCAGTAGTAATCTTTAGTTGTAATCCAACAGTGATAATATTTAGTTGTAATGTAAGTCTACGCTTTTACATTGGACTATTCCTGGTATCAATACAATTAATTCATCTTTTAGAAATACATTTTACAGTTGCTTTCTGTGATCGATTGTAAGTATTTTCTTTTCGTTTGACTGTTTTCGCTTATAAAATTCTTTTTGTATATAAGACAAAGTACAACCATATTCGAAGAAAGAACCCCACTTTATAATAATTATCTTATCTTCTTATAACTATTTTGCAAGTGGTTGAATAGGTGATTGATCTTCTCAGATCTCAGTCATATATAATTGCGTTAAAAATATCTGCCTATATTCACGCTTGGGATAAGTTATTTTGTTTGAATCAAGCCCCATAATCACTTTTGCCTTGCCCGCACACATCACACGTCAGGAAAAATAAACCGATGCCAACAACATCAAGCATATATTTCAATAACATATATAGAAGATGATGTTTGGGTCATCATCAGAGGGAAGCTGGACAGAAGAAAGTTAATTATATAAAAAACAAAAAACTTTAAAGTGTACACATTTGGAAGTACAGGGGAAGCTCCTGGGTATCGTTTCTCTGATTTGGGTTATTGTATTCCACACAATATCGGAGTAATTTATAACTTATTGTGTATCATCCATCCTACTACGACAGGGTATCCAAGTTTTTCTATTCCTCGTGGGCTGTAGACATTCACATCCGTTTTATTAGAAGAAACCACCTCAACATGGGTATTCTAATACTATTCTATTCTAACATGAAAAAGTTATGGGGTGTATGTATCAGAAATAGTGGGGTAAATATCAATCAATTGGCACACAGAAATTAATGCTCTTGCAACGTGATGGATGATACTCTGGCGTTTACAAATTACTTTGAAATTGTAAAGTGAGTAATTCAAAGTTAGATGGTCTCAGTCTAGATTTATCATTATCTAGAAACTAGGGTTATTTGATTATCTGACTATGGAACTGGTGGGCATTTTTTGGACGGTTGGAAATGAACAACTTTTGATGGTTCTATTTCAACAAAATCGTGTCTACGAATCAAAGTTTAGGACTGCTCAAGCAATCTAATATTGGATCTATGAATTATCTACAGTTGGTTACTCAGTTTGATCGGTTTAAGTTCAGTTAACGTATGTGATGAGTACAATTTCTGAGTGCCGGAGTATCAAGCGTCATACACTGCCAGAGTAATAAAAAGAGAATCTTCCATGTGACTCCATTACTGAGGTCGGTACTGGTCTCTGCTGTGGGCCCACAATGATGTATTTGTTTTATCCATACCGTCCATCCATTTTGCCCGCTCATTTTACAGCATCATCTCAAAATTAAGGCAGATTCAAATCTCAGGTGGTCCACAATACAGAAAAAGATGGTGATTGAATGACAACCATTAAAAATATTTTGGGGTCCATAAAATTTTTGGATCAAGCTGATAATTGTGCTTCCCCTTCACCCATGTCTATTCGACCTAGTCAATAGGTTGGATGGCTAATAAACATTATTGTGGGCCTATGAACTTTTTAACAGTGGACGTTCAATAACCATTATTTTCCTTAGTGTGGTCCACTTGAAATTTGGATCTGCATCATTTTTCGGCTCACGAACTTAAATAATGATCTAAAATGGATGACTGGAGTGGATAAAATACATACATCATGGTGGGCCCCAGAGAGCTCTTTCAGCACCTAACCGTACGGAGATCTCGGTACTGTTGGGGCCACTACCGACACTGAATCCAATTAGAAGATCCCACAAAAATTGTCAGATAGAAAGATCAAACCGGTCCAACCTTTGGACTTTTGCATATTAAATCTGGACCATTGTTATCTTCTCTTCTCAACCGTCTATCTTCAAGCTCCAAACCAATGGATCATTTTACAAATCCACCATCCACACCTAAACCCATAATATCAACGGTCCATAATCACTGATCCACCGGCCCCACCTGTAAAAACTCAAACCTGGAGGTACTGCCGGTATCCTCATCTCCGGGATGTTGTAACGGTAGTAGCTATTTAATACTCTGGCAGCGTATGACGCTTGATAGGTAGGTACGTGGCATATACCTACTCAAACCAAACGGACTAATGCAGAATCCTTCTCATTCACAGAAACTTGTTTCCTTTCAGGGCCTGCGTAGCATCCATCATGCTCTGCCAGAGTATCAAAGTCTACGCAGTCACGAGAAATTGACGAGACATAAGATGACCATGATGCATGTACATCATCATGCCATGCCATGACGCATGTATACATGCATACATCATCAACAAGCGTGCGGAAGATCCGCCGGCGCAGTCGAATCCAGATTAAGGTTTTTAAACTGATTTTAAGCAAAGGATTAAAATAATAATCCATCTGAATAATAACAAGGCCGGTTGGGCGGCTTTATTTTATTTTATTCTATTCACTTTTAAAGCGTTTTAAAATAGACTAATGTCATTTTTATTATGGTATGGAGGGATGGTCCATTTTCCTGAGAGTGCTCTTGTTGCATTGTGAACTTAGATAGTTTAATCCATTGATCTAGACTGTTCATTAGATTCAGCTTTTATTTCTTGGGCTACCCTAAAAACAATACATGGATCTAACAATCTTAACCATATGCTGAATAACATTTAATATTGACGGCTGAGATCATTTTGACAAAATGGCTGAATTAACTATTACATTCATTGATTTATCAGGGCCCACTGTGGATTGCTTTTGTTAGGCAATCCTAACCATTGCATGTATGGCTTAGTTAAAGGATGGCTACCAAAAAGTGATGGGAATGGGTACTATCTTGCCTGATTGACGCTCGGGATAGGCATGGGCTCTGAGGGCCCCACCATGATGTATGGGTTTCATCCACACCGTTCATCCATTTTGTCGCATCAAAATAGGCAGATCCAAGGCTCAAATGGGCCACACCACTGGAAGCAACGGTGATGATGAAGCAAATAGTGGAAGCCAGATAAGGGAAAACACAGATATCAGCTTGATTCAAAAGCTCTAAGGCTCCCAATAAGCTTTTAACGTTGTGTGTTCAAACACCACGGTGTGGTCCACTTCACCCTGGGATCTGCCTTGTTTTGGGCATATACGCTGAAAATGATATGGAAAAATGGATGGACAGTGTGGATAAACTCCATACATCAAGGTGGCCCCACAGAGCCCCTGCTTGTGCTGAGCTTTTGAGATAGGTGGGGTAGTACCCAGTCTACGTCCACAAGATATAAGACCAAATCAAAAATGAATTAGATCATCGGTTTGGTATGATTTTCACTGGGTAGTCTAGCAAATATGTTCTAGACTTGATGGACGGTTCAGATTGATTGATGGAACTGTCAAAATGCCCCACTTCAACTAGAGGCACGCTAGGGTATAGTGCTATGAGCCCAGCGCAGCATTTCTAAACACAGTAATAAAAAGATAACGTGAACGCATGGCCAAGATTAATTTAATTAAAATTGAGTTAACCGCAGCGAATAGCTACCCAAGACACGTGCTGGTCCGGCCACAAGCACCACACGTGTGCATCTTTTACATGCGTTCGAGATTTGATTGTGTCCCATCCTTGAGTTTATGTAGAATCCAAACCGTCAATACGGCGCGTGTCCTCGCGTTCGCCATTCAAAAAGCTAGAGAGGGAACGACCACAGGAGCAATGTGTGACCATGTTCCTTGTCTGGCCTACCTAAGTTTCGAAATGGCTTGAGTTTATCTGTGTCCCTTCATCCTGGTGGGTCGCACCCGTCGAATGGTGTGGATGAACTATAAACAACAAGGTGGACCACACATTCCATTTGATTGTGATGATATATCACCACTGTTTCCTATGGTGTGGTCCACCTGAGATTTGTATCTACTTCATTTTTGGGTCCAAGCAATAAAATGAGTTAAAAAAACAGATGAACAGCGTGGATTACAAAAAATACATCAAGGTAGGCCCCACAAAGTACGGACACACAGATATTATTGTATGTGGGCACGTATGTGATCATTCCCAATTATCGAGACTCGTGGTCTGCAACAACGAACCACCGTGGCCACCGGCTCGTTAGGGAAACAGATTGGCTAGTGACCCTGGTCGGTGCTATGTGGGCCCACCATGATGCATGCGTTTCATCCATGCTGTCCATCCATTTTTTCAGGTCATTTTATGGTATGAGCCTCAAAATGAGATAGATCCAAATCTCAAGTGGACCACATTACAGGAAACAACAGTGTTAATTGAAAGCCCACAATTAACAACTTTTTAAGGTTCACAAAAGTTTTGAATCAAGCTGATATTTATTTTTTTCCCTTTCATCGAGGTCCGTCGAAGTCTGTATGACCAAATCAACGGTTTGGATTTCAAATAAACATTACAGTGGGCCCTAGGAGGTTTTTAGTTGTGGACATTCACTCACTACTTTTTTTATGTGGTGTGGGCCACTTGAAATTTATAACTATCTGATTTTTAGGATCAAGCCCCAGAATCATCTGAAAAATTGGATGAACGGCGTGGATAAAACATATACATCAAGACGGGTCCATAGATCACCCACTACTGACACCTGGCTAGTGGTAGCGTGACTGGCCAAACCGCGTCCCTCGTTAGTCGAGCTCGTAGAGACTAGGGGAATGGCCTTTGGTCTGATATCTGACGATGGGCAGATGAACGACTCTGACCACGTACAAACGAGCTAGTTGAATTCAACGGACAGGATTAGACACGCCGTCCACATGCGGTGCTTATTTCTTCATTCATCTTCTGGCGGATACCCGCCGTTCAAATCAAATAGCGGACAAGCGCGAGATTACTTTTCTCGCGATATTTTCCCGCGTTCAAATTGAGCCGAGAAAAGAGTTCCCGACGCGTAATCGGTGGATCCGGAGAACCACCGTGGTTTGTGGATTCGTGACTGTGGGTCCCACAGTGATGTATGGTTTTTATATCCACACCGTCCATCTATTTTTCAATATCATTTAACTGTATAAGCCCAATAATGAACTAGATCCAAATCTCGAGTTGACCACACCACATAAATAGTGGTGATTGAACGACCACCATTAAAAACCTCCTAAGCAATGTTTATTTGCCTTCCAATCTAGGTGTGGTCCACTTGAGATTTGGACCCGTGCGTGGGCCTTGTGATGTGTGTTTTATTTCCACACCTTCCATCTAATTTTTCAGGTTATGTTAGGGCATGAACCCAAAAACGAAGGAAATCCAAAGCTGACCACACCTGTGCGGGGATAGTGAAACCCAACGTTGAAACCTTTCCATGCCCACTTTAATGTTTATTTTGGACGGTAAGTGTTTAATCACTGCTGCTGTGGTCTACTTGAGCTTCCATTCTACTTTATTTTTTTGATCCATGAGCTAAAATGAGGGGTCAAAACAGATAGACAGCATGGATATAAGACACGTGCATCACGTTGGGCCCACAATGCCCAACACATCGACACACCACCACTTAGAGATGGTGCAGGAAACACTACCTGATCCGCGTCCGACGGTGGGGCCCACAGCCCGGGTTTCACCAACTTCACTTGCTCCGGATCCACCGAATCCGCGGACATTTAATTTCCACTGTTTCATGTGGTGTGGTCCAGGCTTTGTATGTACTTTAATTTTGAACTTATGCTTTAAAATGAATTGGAAAAAGGGATATATGATGTGAATAAAACAATGGTTAAAGGTAGGCCCACAAATTCTTAACTGCACAAGCGAAGGAAACGGATTGGCTACTCCCCCTGCCACCAGCCAATGGCTGATGGTCGGTGCTATGTGGGCCCTACCATGATGTATATGTTTCATCCACGCCGTCCAGCTATTTTTCTAGATCATTTTATGGTATGAGACCAAAAAAAAGGTATATAACAATCTCAAGTGGTCAACATTACAGGAAACTTTGTTGAATGAACGTGGACCATTAAAAACTTTTTGAGTCCATAAAAGTTTTGGATCAAGCTTATCTTTGTTTTTTTTTAATTTTTCCCTTCATTTGGGTCTGTATGACCTAATCAACAGATTGGATGTCAAATGAACAGTACAGTGGGCCTTAGGAGGATTTTAATGGTGGATATCCAATCATTATTGTTTTCCTGTGGTGTGGTCCACCTGAGATTTATATCTATCTCATTTTTGGGACCAAGCCCTAAAATGATCTGTAAAAATGAATGAACAGAATGGATGAAACACATACATCATGGTGGGGCCCATAAGCACCGACCATCAGCCACCAGGCTGGTGGCAGGGGGAGTAGCCAAACCCTGTCCACAAGCTACCTCCTTTTAGTTGTGGGGTCTGGGGCTGGTGTGCCCTTGTATGGACTCAACGAACCCAAAAATGTCTCGGATTGGAATATCTTAGCCACTGTAAATACTTCACTTTCCCAAAATCATATAAACTGGATAATCCTAGACGCTGGTTTATTGGTCCCTGTTGAATCTTATGCGTGTTCATATCAGTCATCGACTTGTTGTCCACCGATCAGCTATTTAAGACATCAGGTTAAGCTATTTTTGGCCCATGACACATGTGAATTGGGTCCATGGAGGGTTTATGTCTAGCAATGGATGGTTAGACCCATGCAATGGATCTAGCCTCAATTTTGGTGGGACCATGTTCTAATATTTTAACCTATTAAGAAATAGGTTCATTTGGGTGTCTTAAGAAATAGGTTCATTTGGGTGTCTTCTCCACACCGTCCATTTATTTTAACATATCATTTTAGGGCACGAACTCAAGGTGGAGATAGTTTTAAGGCTCAATATGGAAGCAATGGGAATTTAGTTCCCACCCTTGAAAGCTTTAAGGGCCTGTTTGGCCGGGCAGATTGGATAGGATTGGATGTTATTAGAGTAAATTGCACGGATTTCAAGGTAATGATAGTTGGGTTAGTGGATTGGTGCAAGATCTATGAGATTGCTATATCCGGTCTATTTGGCACGCCCGGCCAATCCTATGATTAAACCTTTCAATCCTTTTCAATCCCTCAAACCAAACATGTCCCAGGTAATTTTGAAGGGATTAGGGTGAATTGGATAGATTTAAAGGTAATGATGGTGATGTCAGTGAATTTTCTTAAGATCCATAGGATTGCTATATCCTGAGATTAGGATCCCATGTCTGTTTGGCACGCCTGGCCATTCCCGGGATCTATCTTCCAATCCCATCCAATATGCCTGGCCAAACAGGCCCTAAGGGCTCACCTCCATGTCTTGCTATCATCCAACCTTTTCATAAGGCCACAGAGATCTGTTTGAAGGAAAAATAGAAATATCAGGTTGATCCAAAAGTTGTGTGACTCAAAATAGACTGATGGTGTGGATAAGACACACTCATCACAGTGGGCCCCACAGCGCTTGGGCGACCTAGTACCTAGGCAATATCCCTTTGGTGGGTGCCACAGGCAATCCACTTCCTTGGTTTTAATAATACTAAAACACATACACTATTTTAATAATTGAAGTACCATATGTATGAAAGAGAGTCTATTTATACACTATTCATGTGGCACATGTACGTGTAATCTAATCCATCCATCGGATGGACCAACTATGCAAATGCTGTTATTTGTTACAAACCTACTCGGAGGTTAGACCCGATCGGTACCCAAATTCAATCAGAGTACCGGAGCCCGATCCTATGTCATTGCGTCTATCGCGCAGCTATTTCCAAGTGCATGCGTATGAACCATTCCATCCCGCCAGAGTACCGGAGTTTCTCTCCAGAAGAAAAGGTCAAAACCGCCGATCGTTTTCCTAGTTGCGCACCACTGCGAGAAAATGAAATTATCACGATAAATTACTGATAAAACGAAACGAGAAAAAGAGCGAGAAAAACCCGTCCGCTGCGTGCTCGACAATCCATATCCGCTCATGCTCCCGCATGCGAAACCCACCATCATAAAAATCCACATCATACATTAAATGCAACCCCATGCATGCAACAATAGGATTTACACCGTAAAGAGGGAGTTATATCATACGTGGCAGAACATCTTCTCACGTATATCATTTATCATAAGGCCCACCTAAGTAATCCAAACCATCGTTCTCTGTGTCCCACTGTTGTTAATGGACGACTCAGAACAGTCTATACAGACGGTTGTTGATAAAAATACAACGGAAGTCCGCAGAAAGTTCTTTTGATGGGTTTTAACATTTCAAATCCGTGTATATTTTTTTATGATCAATTCAAGGTAGGATTCATCCAATCAACGGTCTTGATTAACTATAAATGGGCCTTATTTGTTAGAAGAGAAAACACATGTATATTTTTGAAAGCATGGCCGACGTGTACTATACAATTACTTAGCAGTAAAAATAAAATAAAATAATAAAAACCCCCTGTCGGGCAAAACGAAGACCGGCTATTCCGCTATAAATACCTCCCAACCCTTTCTTCTTTCTCATCTCTCCTCTCTCACGCGCTCCTACCGATTCCGTACACACTCTCTCCAGGTCACCCACCTTTCACTCACCGGCTAATGGCGGTGGAGACGCTCCAGCTCCGGAAAGAAGGCTTCCCTACAGGCGAGAAAGAGCCCGTGCCCACGGCGGCGCCGGTTAAGGAGGCGCATTTTAGAGGTGTCCGGAAGCGCCCGTGGGGCCGATTCGCGGCCGAGATTCGCGATCCGTGGAAGAAGACGCGGAAATGGCTCGGCACGTTCGACACGGCGGAGGAGGCTGCGCGTGCCTACGACGACGCTGCTAGAAATCTCCGCGGCCCGAAGGCTAAGACGAACTTCGGCTGCGACGGCGAGATCTCGATCTCCGCGGTGGCATCCGGCAGCTTCCAGAAGCATCTACAGCAGTGGCGGTCTACCGCGTACGGATCGGACGGCCGCGATCTGCTGTCGACGATCGGCGGATCGCCGTCGGATTTTACCGGGTACAAGTTCGAGGCGGTGGAGGTGGTGGTGAGAAACGAGCAGGAGAAGAAGATGAGGAAGGAGAAGAAGCCTCTGGCTTTCGATCTAAACCTCCCGCCTCCTCTTGTTTAATCCGACGGCTGAGATTTCTCGGTCGTACGAGGCTTTTTTTTTTTTTTGGCAGACGGCGAAAATAACGGCCTGGTTTTTGCTGCTGCTGCTCGCTCTCCTTTTTCTATTTCCCGTTTTGCCCTTTCGCTTTTGTCTCATGTATAGTTCTTAAGAAGACAAAGTGATTAGAAGAATTCAATTTTACTCGATCTCGGTCTGAGTCGACTCAGTTAACTCGTTCTTTACTCGGTTTTTGAATATGAAATATGCCTGTAGTTGTAAGGGAAAATTACTTAAACTGTCCTCATAGATGATTAGTGTTGCGTTTCTCAACGATGCGTAGCCAAGGGCACTTTCGTCCATTTAAATAGGCGGAAGCACTTTGACTCGGTGAGTTGAGTGAGTTGAATCGGTGAGCGGTCGAGTTTTCTTGAATAAAAGAGAATCTGCTTTCTTAATTAACTGCTTTCTTAATTAATTATTATTACTAAAACTGCCCAAACAGCTCCATCCGAGCAGGGCATCCGTACAGGTGGTCCCATCTTTCCTTGATCTAGACCGTTAATCTTAGAGCGGCTGGCTTAAACGGATTATAACTATTCTTGCATGTGGACCCTCCGTCCCAACTGTCTTCTTCCACGTGGCTTCTGCTGGTTGTTATCCGCGGTGTGGCCTACCACGTGAACGGTCTAGATCGTTCGAAGAGGCTTGTAATGTTGGCTAGTATAAAAGCGCCGGCAGTACGGCCGAGCATTTAACTTCTTCCTACGTTACAAGAGCTTCCTCCCTTTTACCCCGAGAGGGACCTCATTTCCTGAGCATTTCCAAATGACGAAATACCCTCCTAAAATGTTAATATTTCTTGGAACTCACCGAAGAAAGAGGACCTTGCGGTAGGGGCGTTTCTGTCATTAAAAATATAGAGCGATCTTTTCGCGACACGTCATTTTGCATTGAGGGAGCGAGAGACAGAGATAGGAATATGCGCGCAGAGAAAAGACGAATCCAGCCGCTCGATTAATTGAAAATGAGTGACTTGCGCGAGTGCATTTTTCTTGAAGTTTTCGCCAACACGTGGCAAACGAGTAGACATCTACCAGATCAGAGCGGTTCATTATTCGTGGCCCACGTCTCAATTGAAGTCGACTGCTTGGATCTTCTGGTCCACCATAGAAATAATTACTCTGGACCGTTATCCTATATCATCTTACCATTGATTGTCTTATTAGTCTGTTCCAAGCTGACAAGTAAACGGCTTCACTAGTTTTGGGGAAACGTTTTAGAAGAACCTGACTGATTAACGGTTTCGATCTATTACACGTGTTCCTTATGAACAGGAATTTACAGAAAGGTACACCCGCGCGTCTGTAAAGTCCGCACCTAGAAGAGCCGATAGGAGACGTACGCGGGCGGCGAGTGGGGCCCACAAGTTAGGGCTAACGTGGTGGGCTGATACGGCAAAGGGAGCGCTGCTTCCTGACATGCGGCGCCCACCAGCCGTCAGATCCGGACGGTTTGCCGCCGCGTTCACGCCACGGACAAGCGCCCGTGTGTTGACGGCGTCAGGCTCGCGACAGTTTGACCGGACACGTGGTAGCTAATCATCGCTTCACAGCGGGTGGCTCGAGAGCTGACGTGTTACTTAATCTCTCCATGTACTAACGGCGGCCTCGCTTATGAAAATCACTTCTTTGCATTTGGTAGTCCTCTGACTACCGAAGCGACATCGTAATCTACCAGCCGCTACATGCGGTGTGGTTCAGTACGACCCACTTTAGTGGGCAGGGATCTTGTAACATGCTATGGCCGCAGATTGAGTACAACCCAACCGAGGTATGATTTATGTATTTTATCTATACAGTTCATTTATTTAGACAAATCATTTTTACGCAGAAGCCCAAGAGGAAGCAGATGTAATGCTCAAGTGAACCACACCGCATGAAGTAGTCCAAAACTTACTTGGAGCCATAAAAGCTATGAATCAAGTTGATATTTATACTTCCCCTTGGCCCATGATTCAAGTATATGTGACCTTATGAATAGGTTAGTAGACAAATAAACATCACTTACACTGAGAGCAAATGGTTTAAAGAGGTGGTCCACGTCCTCATTGTTTCATTTTGGAACTAGCTTCTCTATCTTCGTAGCAACTGTAAATTGAAAAGTATTAAATTTGAGTTGCTTTCTTTATCTCGCTTGCCATTAGTACTTGCAGTGTCTTTCAATTGGGGTCCGCCCCGGGGGTTATACCGTTGGGGGCATACGTCTCCTCTCTTTCGGGGAGGTGCTCACTTGGCTAGTAGAAATTACTCATAGCGGTAAACATGGAGGTCGTAGTCAAATATATCTCTTTCGGGAGAGTAGTACTCTTGGGAAGGTCAAAGAGATTCTTTCTTTCTGAGCTAGTGAGGTAAGAGATCAATTCCTACTACTTCATGTGGTGTGGTCCATTTGATCATTTTATCTGCCTCCTTTTTAGGTTCATGCCCTAAAATAATATGTCGAAATAAATGGATGGCATGGATAAAACATGTAAGCCTTACAGTGCCCCTGACATGATCGTCAGCTCTCCCTAGGTTGCGCACAACCACCTTCATGTTAGGCACATAACCACAATATCTACTACGAAAAAACTGAAAGTATAAGAGATGGAATCAACTTACAATCAAGGCCTCGTCTACCAAGATGAATCTGTAGAGTAGAAAACCCTAGACATGTTTTGGCTCTCCTTATGCTATCGTAATTTGTGATTACAAGTCACTTATATATAGCCCCCTCACAAAATTAGAAACAAAACCTACAATTGCACAATTTTGTCGATGGAACCTTCGATAGGATCGAATGGCATTGATGGTCTGTTGATAGGATCAAGGAACGCCAGAAAATTGTCTAGTGAGCAAATTGGGTAAATTGAAAATTTCTCGATAATATCGACTAGACTATCGATCTTATCGAAGATCCCTATCCAGCATAGATTAAAGGCACCCAGTTTCAACAATCTCCATTCTCCACTGTTGTAAACTACATCCTTCATCTCTACTCGTCTCCACTATAGTAATACCATCGTCGCTTTTCATGCACACTCCATCTTTATTCTGTCTTCACAAGCTTAGAGAAGTCAAACTAAACCTGAACTTTTTTTCATGAACCACTTTTGTAAGCATGTCGGGCAAATTTTCACTAGTGTGAATCTTCTGAAGAGTAACACTACATTCCTCTAGCATTTGCCGAATAAAATGATGAGCACATCAACGTGCTTGGTTCGCAAGTGATAAACTAGGTTCTTCGCTAAGTTGATACTGCTTTCACTGTCACAATGTATTGGCACAGCTTTCTGCTGAAGCTCCAACTCATTCATCATTCCTCTCAACCAAACAGACGCCTCTTTGAATGCTTCTATCACCGCTATATACTCAGCTTCGATTGTGAAAAGAGCAACCACAGACTGAAGTTTAGACATCCAACTGATTGCTATACTCGTTAATATAAATGAGTAATTAGAAGTCGACATTCTGTTATCCATGTATCCAACATAATCGACATCTACGTAAATGACAAGTTTCTCCCTAGACTTACTGAACGCCAAGATGTAGTCAATCGTACCTCGTATGTAATAAAGTAGTCATTTCACTACCTCCTAGTGTTGCTTGCCGGGATTTGATATGTATTTTCTCATAACAACTAATACATGTGAAATGTCTGATCTAGTATAGACCATGGGGTACATCAGACGACCAATTACACTTGAGTAGGGCATATTAGACATTTGATGCTTTACCTTATTAAGTCCATACTTGACCAAGACTTTTTCAAGATATTATTCCTGAGATAACTAAAGCCTGCTCCTTTTCCTGTTCTTGTGTATATCGATGATGAGAATCTTCTTTGTAGCTCTCAGATCTTTCATCTCGAATGTCCTAGATAATTGAGCTATCAGTATGTTGATTTTAGACATGCTACGACTAGCAATAAGTATATCATCAACATATAATATCAGTATAAAGAATTTTTTATCACTCAGTGTTCTAAAATAGAAAGAGTGATTTGATTTTCTTTTAGTAAACTACCGACTCACTATGAAAGAACCAAACTTTTTATACCATTGCTTAGTCGACTCTTTTAGGTTGTATAATGACCTCTTCAGGTTGCAAATCTTATTCTCTTCTCCCTGTCCTCAAACCCCTCTAGTTACTTCATATAAATTTGCCTTTCCAATTTCCAATGTAGGAAAGAAGTATTTACATTCAATTGTTCCAATTCAAGATTGTATTGGACAATCAATACCAACACAAATATGATAGATACATGCTTAACCACAGGCATGAAAATCTCACAGAAGTCGACACCATCTTTCTTTGCATAACCTTTCCCTACCAATCTGGCCTTATATCTGTCATGTTTCTTCATGAAGATCTACTTGCACCAAATCATTTTCTGACCAATGAGAAGCTTCATAATAACCTATGTCTCATTATTGTACAAGGAATTCATCTCAACATGTATGACCATCATCCATTTCTAAGCATCAATATCTTCTAATGCTTCTTGAAAGGTAGACGAATCCCCCTTATCCTTGTATGCGATTTCTTGGTAGATTTCTTTTGATAGGTGGTTGCTCCACCTACTCTAGTACCTCTTTTTGCGACTTAACTTCTACCTGTACCTCACCCTTTTTAATTTCAACATCAATTACCATTGACTTTTCAATTTCCGTGTGTTCATCTTTACAAAATAAGGAACCCTCGTCAAACTTGACGTCACGGTTAATTGTGATCTTTCATGTGACCCGGTCATATATCCTACATTATTTCACACCATCACCATAACCAACAAAGATACACTTTTTAACCTATTAGTTTAACTTAGCTCTCAACTGATGATACATGAGAGTAAGCATCACAATAAAATACATGCAACCCTAAGTAGTCAACTTCATAACCACTTAACACTTCTTCCGAAATTTTATATTTAATTGTTTTAGATGAAGACTGATTCATTAAGTAGCAAGCTATGTTAACGACTTCATTCCATAATTTTTTACCTAACCCAGTATTGCTCAACATACTTGGATCAAACCAGTTTGGTGACTTGGTTACTTTGATATTGATGTTGCTCACCAAGCATTATTTATTTTACACATGCACACACAGCCTACACACTCATGCTAGTGGAATTCTTCACCTATGGATACACCCTTGACTGGGGGTTGAAACTCCTGAGAGTCTACCACCCGAGTAAGAGTAAGGATCCTGCTCACCAAGTGTTTGATGAAATGACTCAATGAAGTGTGGCTGGTGAAACTGTAACATCCTGGATTTTTACTGTTTTGGATTTCCAAAAATTCTTGAAATTTTTTTTATTAATTAACTTATAATATCACTTAATGACCATCAGCACTCAATGTTAGTTTATATAGGGGTGATACCAGTAAAGAACCACACAAGTCCGTTTAATCAACAGTAGGAAGCCATCGAATCCGCCCGATCATTTGGACAACAAGTTTAGCCCCATGATTTACTCATATAGAGCCCAAATCTAACCGACCCATTACTAACTAATCAAGACAAGCATAACCAAATTAAAGATCTAACCGAAGCCGAGTCAGATAAGGCCCGGATCTTAGCTAATAGACCAAATCAACCCCATTACTGTTTTAGCCTAAAACCGACTATTTAGAGTAATCATGACCAAATCTCCACTTTCACTAGTTATAAATAGGCCACACTATGAACATAGTTAATCCAAACCCTAATCATTGCCCACGAGAAATCTCAATACCTAATTTATTTTAGAAATGCCTCGATTTCCCGAACAAGCTATACACCGCTCGTTAGTGGGCCACTAGTTCCAAAACTATACGATAATGTCTGTCTTACTAGGCTTGACGTCCATCGAGGAGTTGGACCTAGGTGTTGTCCACCGCTCAACTTAAGTTAAAGGAAGAGTGCATGAGAAGTGTAAATACCCTAGAGGAGGAAGCTGGAACTAAAGTGAATTGGGTCGTCCACTCTTATGCGAAGTTAAGGATTTCAGACCGTCAGTTTACGACCAAACTTTACCCGTGGAGTAAGGATATTTCCCTTCTCATATCCATATAGCCACGGCCCCGATCGACTATCGGTGACCGTTAAACAGACTTCTAATCATATCTGTCGATCGGCGGATCTAAATAGCGGGCCGATCATATACATACGTAGATCGTCATTAGGGACAACTATCCAATGGTAGGTGTCAACTCCTATGCCCCATAGTGGGCCCTAGAGCTTAGAAAGACCCTCCCATAGGTCTAGTATAGTAAAAACCTAGCCCTTGGGGCCATTTATACCAAATCTGGCACTATAAAAGGGCCTTATTTGGGCACCCCCTCTCCCCATACGATTTTGCCCTAGAGAAAAGAAAGAGAGAAAGAGAGAAAGAGAGAAAAGGGAGAAAGAAGAAAGGAAGAAGAGAGGAAGGGAAAGTGAAGAAGGGAGAGAAGGTGGGCCATAGTTGAAAGTGGGGCCTAAGAGAAGTCGATCCTTACAACTCCTTTATTCTCCAAGAAAACCTTCACCAAACCCACCCATGCTAAGAAGCGGAGGTAAGAATGATATATTTTCCTTTAGTAGAGAAACCTAGTGTAGATTTCTAGGCATTAATGTTGTTTTTCTTGATTTTAATTTAGGAATTGGCGGTTTACCCAAATCCCCAAACCCTAAGATCTCAAAGAATGAAAATCTCCTCTTAAGGTGCGGACTATTAATCTTTGGTGGCTTAACACTAATTGTAGTATGAGTCTAATAATTTTGTTTGTATAGATGATGCATTTGGAGAATTTAAAAAACAAAAACCTAGGAATTGTTGGGTTATTTGGAATTGTATGGAATTGTATGACATGTTGATTTCTCACATGATGTTGTCCTTGCCTCTCGCATGATTTAGTACAAATTGATGATCTCATGTTTATGTCTTGTTTGGTTTTCTTCACATGATGTTATCTTATAGCATGTATGCCTTATTAACTCTTGTGCATTTTGATTTTATGAGATGTAGGAAGTGCTTAACTTCCTCACCAATCCACACAACATACATCCACCTTTATTCATGATATTGTTAGCCTCCCTTGCTAGGAGATTCTGAATTGCATGTGGAGGTGTATGAGAACATGATGTTGTTTATGCTAATTGATAACCCTGTTAGTTGGCATGTGATGAATCACCACCTAAACCCTTAGGGTTGGTCAGGAATACGAGAAGAGCGAAGACGGCCTCGTTGGTAGGTCTGTCTTGAGGCTAAACCCATGGATTTGGGCGAGTGCGTGTGGGCGACATTAGTTAGACTACATGGGTCGATCGTACCCGATGCCGTTCCGCCACGTACTTGCCTGAACTCATGCGGTCTAGTCTCTTGGTGATTAACCTCGTTTGTTAACCACGTCGCTCATACATGTATGGAACCTTGCATACCCTACAACCGTTGAAGCGATGAAAGATTGATCTACTGACTCGAGAGCCGGGCATGGTGGACTGGGATACTGAGTCCGAGCTGTCGACCTACGCTGGGGTGACGAGCCTCCCCGTAGTGACCATGAGCAATCCTTTTTCTCACCACTCCCCATGTGCTTGAAATTGGGGATGGGGAACCCGATGCAAAAAGATCGCGGGGTCTTGGCTTCACACGTTGAGGGGTCCTTGGCCTCGCAACTAGTTGGGGGTATTGATACGTGGGGTGTACCAGTTTCCCCAATCTGCTGGATGAACGGAACTAACTAAATACCCGGTGAACATTGTTCATGCATTGCATTAGTTAGTTTTGATGACTCAGCAGTTGAGGTCGCAATAAGGGAGTGTTGGTCATGTGCAATCGTTAAATGGAGTCGCTCGAGGGAGTGTTGTTGCGAGGGCATGCATCATATCGTAATACATGCACATGTATTAACAATACTAGTTAGGATTTTATGAATGTATTGCATTTCATTAAATTCGTAATATAATTGATGTTTATTACGAGTTAAGACTAATAGCATCCACTGAGTTGATCACTCACTCCCACTCTGGGGCGGTGTTTTAAAACGCTAACCAGACTCTTCCGTAGTTGTAGGTGACGCAGAGTACGAGGAGCTTGGCGACGAAAGTCTTGACGAGGAGGATGAGCTGTCTTACTTCCAGCTGATGGGCGGCTCTCCATCGGCTTGATAGGCAGGATTTGGATCGCTGAGCAGTGGGCTCAGCTCTATTCTTTTTGGACATATCATTCTTTTTGTGGTTTTTGTTAGGCAACGCCTTGTGTGACTAATTTATATTTTTGGACCTGTATATATTCTATATCTCTTTTATTTCAGTAGACTTATGTAGTTGTGCTTCATGTTCCAGGAAATTCCTAGCTATGCAATTAAACCCGATTAAACGCAAACTAATAAAAATCGGATATAAGTGATGTCCTGGAACTCGGGAGTCGAGCCTATGCACGACCCCCAATTTCCAGGGCGTTACGCCATTCGACATTGAATTAGATGTATTATGTGAGAATCAAGCACATCGACATGAGGTTTCACAAGATATAAGAATTCATTACTTCAGGAAAGATTCATATCAAAATTCTTAAAGGCAGGAATTATACCACGATCAAGTAGTACATTCATACCGTGCTCACTCATGTAGCCCAACGTGCATGAACAAATGCTCGCTCATGGAGTCAACTACAGTCGCTGCGACTCCACCCAATATAGTACTATAGATTAACTTATAGAAGTTTCTGATTTTATGTGTCTTCATTATAATGAGTGCCTCTTTAGAAACTTTCAGAACACCATCGTGGCCAGAGAATTTGCATCCAAGAGCATCAAGCACTCTCAGAGATATCAGTTTATTCTTCAGATCAGGAACGTGTCTTACATTTGTCAATGTACGATCTACCCCATCGAACATTTGAATGTGACTAAGACCAATCCCAACCATCTTATAGATATGATCATTTGCCCATAAGTATTGGGCCACCATCATACTTGTTATACGTGGTGAATTAACTCTGGTGATGACACATGTGATACAATGCCCCATATTTAAAATTCATTCTTTATGCAAGTGTCCAACCTTGGAAATGGATAATATATCAGATTCACTGCCTCCTCGTTGGATTCTACCGAATTGGGTTTTTTAGGAGAAGTATCTGATTTCTCATTTGTCTTAGTTTTAGGGTTTGTGCAGTCATTCTTCAAGTGACCAATTCTTCGATAATTCTAGCACTTCAACTTCCCTTTGCCATTTGACTTAGACCTTGATCGTGATTTATCTTTCTCTCATTCAGACGCTCTTCTCCTAGCAATCAGTGCGCTCGTAAATGTACCTTCCCCACCATTTTCCTTTCTTAATTACTTTGACTGAAATGATAAGATAACAATGTTTAAGTCCAAAGTATTTCTACAATGACATGCATATTAAGGAAAAACGGTTATAAGTGACACCCGGGAACTCGGGAGTCGAGTGTATGCGCGACCCCCGATTTTCAGGGTGTTACACCAAAACAGTGACAATTCAGGACGTTACATGTGTTCATTGAGATCCGACGCTTCTGTCACCTTTAGAGTATACAAAAGTTTCTTCAAATATAGGTAATTGGAGAGCAATTTCATTATATAGATGCTCTCTAATTTCGTCCATAAGCCCAATGCAATTTTCTCATTGATCACATTGTATAGGACATTATTAGCTAAGTACGATTGAATTGCACTAATCGCCTTTGATCTAAGTCTTCTCAATCCCCATCTTTCATAGTTTTATGGCGTCTTGCTTTGCCAATAAGTGCCTAGTGTAGTCCTTGTTGAATTAGGAGGGCTTTTATCTTCAACATCCATAATTCAAAGTTATCACTTCCTGTAAATTTCTCTATCTCATATTTAACATTTAATCATTAAAAGTTATGTCTCACATTCAATCTAATATCCCAACATAATATCTTACTCTTTGATACCACTTGTTGCATGTAACCACCTTCACGATAGGCGTGACAGCAACCTTAGAGCGAATCAAACAAGCAAATAAAGAAACCAAAAGGACAAACAATCGTAAAGAACATATCAATTTACATGGAAAAAACCCTTTCATGGAAAAAAAAACACGACACAGGGCAACAATATCTACCATAAAAAATGGAAGTACAAAAGAAGGAATCAATTTACAATCAAGGCCCCGTCTCTCAAGACGAATATATTGTATTAGAAAACCCTAGCCTCTTCCCAGAACCCTAGACACATTTTGACTTTCCTTTTGCTATCCTAATTCTTGATTGCTCGCCATCATAAATTAAAGGCACCCAATTTCAACACTCAATAGTATCGATTAGACTATCAACATGAATATTATTGAGTATTATTGAAGGTAATACTCAATCTACACCAATTGCTTATATTCTATTCATCGTGCGACCCCCCCTTGAACGGTTCCCATCATAAGAGAGCATGGCCCAACTAGAGAGGACCATGGATTCACTTACTTCGCGCGGACTACGGAGCTGATGCACCTTTTATTTACGATAACGGGGGCGCAAGCCGCGCTAGTGCGCTGGATTGTAAAAGAGACTTGTCTGCCGCGGAAATGCAGAGGATGCACAGATGGGAAGCTTCTCTGGAGCTCTCCTGGATACTGAAAGTAGATGGACGGTCCAAATCTACCATGCGTTGTTGGGCTAGTTTTCATTGAATGCGGACGAATGCTGTATTTCTTCATGGTGCAGATCAGGTGTTGCCCTTGCAGTGGGGCCCACCATTAACCACATCCAAATCTCAGGTGGACCACACCACAAGAAACCATTAAAAAATTCTCAAGGCTCATTGTAAGCAGATCCGTAATGTTTATTTGTCATCCAATCCGTTGAGAAGGCCAGATGAAGGGAAAATATAAATACTAGCTTGATTGAAAACTTTTGTGGCTTATAAAATCTTTTAATGGCCATTCACTACTTTCTCCAGTGGTGTGGTCCACACGAGATTTGGATCTTCTTTAAATTTTTGGATCATGTCCTTAAATGAGGTGAAAAAACGGATGGACGGAGTGGATATGAAAAATATTCATAAAGTTAGGTCCTACACGGTAAGCGTAACACCCACTATGCTGTTACCGGGTAAAGCTAATCCGCTGCCATTTCTTCAAGATCTGATGAGCACGACATGCCGAGTGTGTCCACGAGTTGGACGGTTAGGATCGTCTAACCACTGGAAATTGTTGGTAGTTACACATGGTAGATGGATGGTCTGGATCATTGTCTACATGGCTAATGTATGGAGTGCAAGCTGGACGCGGATTGCGTCCTACCCGCGCTAACGGTAATCCGTCCGGGCAGGGCTGTGGGGGTCACCGTGATGTAAGTGTTTTATCCACGCCGTTCATCATTTTTCGCAGATCATTTTAAGATTTACTTACAAAAATGAGGAAGGTACAGGGCTTAATTGGACCACAAAGTGGGGATTGAACGTACACCATTAAAAACTTCTTGAGGAGCTGGAGAAGTTTCGGATCAAGCTGATATTTGCTTTTTCACTTCATCCACGTCTACACGACCTTATGAATAGGTTGGATGGTAAAAAAACATCATGGTAGCCATTATAAAGGTTTCGGCGGTGGGTGTCATTATCACTGTAGCTTCCTTTGGCGTGGTCCACTAGAGCTGTGGACCTGCTTCATTTTTAATACTGCACATTAAAATGATCTTATAAAAGATATGAACGGCGTGGATAAAGCACTTACATCAATGTGTGCCTCACAGAGACATGCCCGGACGGATTACCGTCAGTTCGGGGGTAGGACGCAATCCACGAAAGGCTTTCGCACGAAATTCCTGCGCTGTAAACCTAAGTTGCCCAACGTGTTGTTTGTTAGATATCCACCCCGTCCATCCACTGGGATAATCTTAGGACATGAGATCAAAAATGAGCCAAATCAATTCCTAAGTGGGCTGAAAACGTGAGGATTCTACAGTTGAAATATTCATAGGCCACGAAAGTTTTTAATCAGGCTAATATTTATGTTTTTGGTTCATCTCAGTGGAAATGATGCTACTACCAGTATAGATGGACGGTGTTGGGAACAAAAGATATAAGTCCGTAGATTCGGACTTAATGCCTCGGCCGCCTAAGAATGTGCCAAACCCGAGGCATGATTCGCAAAACCGAGACAAAGGTTGAGTCGGTTCCGACGACAAAGGTTGAGTCGGTTCGGACGACTCATCCACACTCCGGGCATGCGTCGGGCGGACCACCTTACCAGATCGGCCATCGCAAGATCAAGCCTCATCCCGGATATCTTGGGATAAGATCTCCAACCCAAGCTCACGGGATCGGATGAAGGCTCAAGATGGGCACGACCCAAATCCCCGGGATACTAGGAGAAGATCCCGCGCTCAATATCGGGAAGAGAATCCTCGTGCGATTAAATGCCCCAGCAGCTATAAAAGAGACCCCGATCACCCTGAAAGGTACGAAAGAAATTCTCTCTAAAAGCTCCTCAATACTCTTAGACCCAGAATCCAGGGCCGACTTTGGCATCGGAGGGTCCCTTGCTCAAGTCGGGGTCTCCTTTGTGCAGGTACACGAAGATCCAAGAGGAGGAACCGGACATTTGCATCAACAGCTTGGCGCCGTCTGTGGGAACGTACAAAAAGCCATCTTGTATCTCAATACTGATTTCAATGGTGATGACTAGAAGGACGGTCCCAGAAGAAGATTTGAATGAGAATGCGATTACAGGGCCAGCGGGTCCAGTCGCGGTTCCCGCAGCCCAGAACCCACCTAACAACCGCCGACGAGGGGCGACCGGAACAAGCAACAATCAGCGGGGTCGCGACGATGGGCGGTTGGACAAGGAGGTTCAAGAAATCCGCTCCGATATGAATATGATGAAGCAGATGCTGGAACGAATGTATCAGCAGCAAATGCAGCCACTCCCGCATCCTCAAGGGGAGACAGCGCACGTACCGACGGCGGCGGTTGATCCTCAACCTTCCGCGCCGCAATCTTTCCGGCCGAGCCAACCCCAAGGCGGATCAGAACCATCTCCAACGCAGTCAGCCAACGCTTCCCTACCCCCGACTGATCTTCGGCACGAGATAGAGCGAAGAAGGCGCTATCGCCCATCCATGGAAGGCACTGCGGAGAGCAGTGAACCTTGGAAAGCCGATATTCAAAGTTTTAAAAGAGAAGTGCGGGAAGAAATGGCGAAAGAGATGGCGGACATAAAGCACGGCCGGAATATATATCCAACCGGGTCCGAAGCGAAAGCGTCCCCCTTTGTGGACTCGGTACTGAAGGCCCGGTTGCCCGAGAGGTTTCGATTGCCTCAAATCACTCCTTTCACCGGCAAGACCGACCCAACGGAGCACATCGAATGCTTCAGAACCTATATGGAGCTCCACGATGCCTCGGACGCAGTAATGTGTCGAGCCTTTTCTCTTACATTGACCGATGTAGCTCGACTGTGGTTCAAACAGTTGAAACCAAAGTCCGTCAGTTCATTCGCTGAGCTGAGCGACGCCTTCCTCACCAACTTCATCGGCGGAAAGAAGAAATTGAAGCCCCCTGCACATCTGAACAACTTACTTCAAAAGCAGGGAGAGCTATTGAAAGATTATATCAAGCGTTTTAATTTCGAATCCCTTTAGGTTCGAAAACATTCAGAAGAAACGGCTCTCAATGCGCTCATGCAAGGAGTTAGAGATAGGCCATTCCTGGCCTCTCTAGACAAAACTCCGCCCGACACTCTGGCAGAATTTATGGCACGGTCGGATAAGTATGCGAATGCCGAGGAAGCGCGAATCCTGCGTGAAACTAAAACTTTGGCAAAAGAGTCGGCCAAAAAGGAAGCCGACTCGGCCGGAGGAAGGAAGCGCAAGGATGATCAGGCGCGTGATGAGCGAAGGTCAGGCAAACGGCCGGATCGAAAATTTTCCACATATACTCCCCTAAACAAGACTCGGGAAGAAGTATTGATGGAAATAAAAAACGAAGGCTTTGTTAACTGGCCCAGTAAGCTCAGGAGTAATCCTAATCGGCGGGACAAAGATAAATACTGCCATTATCACCGTGATCACGGACATAACACAAGTGATTGCCGTCACCTAAAAGAAGAGATCGAACGACTCATAAAAGACGGCCGACTCAGAGAACATATGGTTAAAGCTGGGGCAGCTGAGGCACGCCCGACCGAGAGCCAGCCTATGGAAGAAATCCGGACGATTATCGGCGGTCCACAAGGTGGGGGCGACTCAAACAATGCACGAAGGAATCATGCAAGAAAACTTACTCAGCCTCAGTCCGAGCTCATGATCATAGATCGGCCACCAAAGGAGAAGAAAAGAGAAAGATATTGCATCTCTTTCACAGAGGAAGATGCCCGAGGCATCTATCACCCCCACGATGACGCATTGATTGTCACCCTGGCTATCGCTAACCGAAAGGTGTTTCGGATACTCGTCGATACGGGGTCATCTGCAGACGTGTTATTTACCCAGGCGTTCGACAAAATGGGGATCGAACGGTCCACACTACGCCCAGTTCGGACCCCGTTGATCGGTTTTTCCGGAGGACAGGTACTGCCTGAAGGGATTGTCTCGTTACCACTCACTGCTGGTAGTGCCCCATGTCAGACAACGATGATGGTTGACTTCTTGGTCGTCGATCAACCCTCAGTATACAACGCAATACTCGGCCGACCTTCATTGAGTCTCCTCCAGGCCGTGGTATCCACATACCATCTTTCAATGAAATTCCCGACCGAGTCGGGAGTCGAAATTGTCAAAGGAGACCAGCAGGATGCGAGGCGATGTTACATGATAGCCGTAAAAGGAGCCGTCGACAAAAGTCCGACCAACATATTAACGATCGAATCATTGGACCCTCGGGGCGAGAATTATGAACGAGGACAGCCGGTCGAGGATCTTGTCTCGGTCCCCTTGGTCGAGACAGATGGATCCAAGACGGTACGAATTGGCTCGTCTCTGCAGTCCCCTTTGAAAGAAAAGCTGATAGCCCTGCTCCGTAGGTACGCCGACGTCTTTGCCTGGAGTCATGAAGATATGCCCGGGATCGACCCCTCTGTGGTGACTCACCGACTCAACATCGATCCGTCGTATCGACCGATCCGACAGAAGCGGCGACCGCTCGGCCCTGAACGATACGCTATCATTGAGGAAGAAGTCGACAAACTCCTCCAGGCTAATTTCATAGAAGAAGTATACTATCCAGAGTGGGTCGCGAATGTCGTGCTCGTAAAGAAATCCAACGGGAAGTGGCGAGTCTGTATTGACTATACCGACTTATATAAAGCTTGCCCAAATGTTAGCTTTACGCTTCCAAGGATAGACCAACTAGTAGATAGTACCGCCGGACATGAGCTCCTTAGCTTCATGGACGCTTATTCAGGATATAATCAAATTGCAATGCATAAGACAGATAAATCAAAAACTACCTTTGTCACCGACAAAGGCCTTTATTGTTACCGAGTGATGTCATTTTGTCTGAAGAATGGCGCAACCTATCAAAGATTAGTTTATAAAATCTTTGCTCGGCTTATAGTCCTAAACATGGTATTTTATATTGATTACATGCTCGTCAATATTATACACGCGTCATATAATGTGAAATATTTTTAAGAAATGTTTCTCACCCTACGAAAGTTTCGGATGAAGTGAATCCGAATAAATGCGCTTTTGGGGTGCGCTCAGGAAAGTTCCTCGGTTTCTTGGTTAGTCGAGGAATAGAGGCAAACCCCGAGAAGATAAAGGCTTTGATTGATATGGAATCCCTAAAACCATAAAGGACATACAAAGGTTGACTTGGACGAGTCGCGGCACTTAATCGGTTCCTCCCGAGCCACGGATAAATGTCTCCCTTTCTTCAGACGGTTGAAAGGAAGACAAACAATGGATTGGACGGAAGAGTGTGAAGCGGCATTCCAACAATTAAAATCATGTCTCGGTTCGCACCTCTCTTATCAAAGCCCGAATCGGGAGTCTTTGCTCCTTTACCTAGCGGTGTCGGAAGCGGTTAGCTCGACCTTGATACGAGAATCGAAGGAAAGCAAGCTGCCGGTTTACTACGTCGAAAGCATTATTGCCGTGAAACAAGATACCCAAGCCTGGAAAAAATGGCCTTGGCTTTAATCACTTCCTCTCGCCGACTCGCCGTACTTCCATGCCCATACCATCATCGTAATGACCGATCTTCCGCTTCGCCAGGTATTGCAGAAACCAGAAGCTTCCGGCCGACTCACGAAATGGGCCATCGAATTGAGTGAATTTGACATTCAATATAGACCGAAGGCAGCAATCAAAGGGCAAGCAGTAGCTGATTTTATCGCCGAAGGAACTCCACCATTCGAGCTCCCGGTCAACGATATGCCAAAGGATGTTGCAGTCCCAACAACAACCGCTCCCCCGACCCTTACCTGCCCTATTCCCTGGAAACTATTTGTCGACGGTTCTTCCAACTCGAAGGCAAGTGGAGCTGGGGTTGTGCTGGAAACCCCCGATCATACCTATATACCGTAGGCCTTACGACTTGGATTCCAAGCGTCGAACAATACGGCGGAATACGAAGCATTGTTACTCGGCCTCCGACTCGCCGCTAGCTTGGAGGTCACGCACCTAAGCATTTTCAGCGACTCCCAGTTGGTTGTTAACCAAGTTACCGGTGTATACCAGGCACGGAAAGACCAGCTAAGGGCATACATGGAGAAAGCGAAAGAACTTATCAACGGATTTCAACTCTGTCGTGTCACTCGGATCCCTCGTGCGGAAAACAGCAAAGCCGATCTGTTAGCAAAGCTCGCCTCAGCCGATGAAGATGAAATACCCAGGTCCGTCCCTGTCGAATACGCCGATAAGCCTAGTATAGATGAACCACTTAACAAGGCCGTCAATATAATCGACTCGGAACCATCCTGGATCGATCCAATCCGCCAATACCTTGACAAAGGAAAGTTGCCTGAGGATCGCGCCGAGGCTCGACGAATTAAGATCCGAGCCTCTCGCTATACCATACTCAACGGAACCCTTTACAAGAAAGGCTACTACGCCCCGTTGCTACGGTGCCTCAAACCCAGCGAGGCAAACTATGTATTACGGGAAATTCATGAAGGAATCTGCGGAAACCACTCTGGAGGGCGATCTCTCGCCCATAAGGTCTTACGACAGGGATACTACCGGCCCACTATCCAACACGACGCTCGCGACTCGTCCAAAAATGAGACAAATGTCAACGATTCGCGGTAATTCCAAGGCAAGCCCCCGAGGCACGACGCCGATGACTGGGTCCCTGGCCCTTCGCACGGTGGGGTGTCGACATCATAGGCCCGCTCCCTATGGGAAAAGGTCGGACCAAATTTGTTGTGGTAGCGGTGGACTATTTCACGAAGTGGGCCGAGGCGGAGCCATTAGCTAAAATAACCGAGCGGAAGATCACCGAGTTTGTGTGGAAAAATATTATCTGCCGATTCGGAGAACCCGTACCATTGTCACGGACAATGGAAGGCAATTTGATAATAGGAGCTTTCGCGAGATGTGCGACAACCTCGGAATCAGAAACGTTTATTCTTCACCTCATCACCCTCAAACCAACGGACAAGTTGAGGCGGTTAACAAGATTATCAAGCAACATCTTCGGACCAAACTTGGCCGGGCCAAAGGAGCATGGGCCGAATAGCTCCCGAAAATTCTTTGGGCTTACCGAACTACAGGTCGAACGGCCACAGGAGAGACTCCGTTTTCACTAGCTTATGGCTCGGAAGCCGTCACCCCCGTCGAAGTCGGATTACCTTCGGCTCGAATCACCTCATTCAATGCAGAAGAGAATGAAGAACTCCTTGCACTCGGACTCGACCTTTTGGACGAACAAAGGGAAATGGCGCGGTTGCGCACGGAGGCACGGCAACGACAAGTGGCTCAGTTCTACAATACCCGAGTTAAGATTAGAAGGTTTCGAATGAGAGATATGGTTCTCCGGAAAGTGTTTTCCAACACCAAGGAATTTAGGTCGGGTACGCTGGGACCCAATTGGGAAGGGCCCTATATCGTCTCGGGCACCATCCGACCAGGAACGTATCGGCTAGAAGACCTAAATGGACAACCATTGCCTCACCCTTGGACGCTGAACACCTCAAGGTCTACTATCCTTAGCTCGGTACTCAATGTTTAAAGATTCTGAACTAAGAAAGATTAAAGCCAAGTCAAATGAATAAAGCTAAGCATTTTTTTTCATTCATCAAAACACATACAAATACAATGTGTGAATACATCAAAGTGAATAGAAAGAAAAAATCAAAGGGCCCTGGTAACTGTCCTCATGCACCGGCCTCGTCCCCAGCAGCAGTGTCTTCAGCAGCGGCGTCCGGGTTCTCGGATTCCGAGGCTGCTCCACCCTCGATTTCTGAAAGGTCAAGGTCAGGAAAAGATTTCTTTATATCCTTGACGCATTCCAGATATCCTCTTTGGAACAAGCGGTCCCTCTCGTCCTCGAACTCCGCCGACTCAAGGAAAGCTTGGACGGCTTGGTCCCTAGCCTTCTCAGCCTCCCGAGTCTTCTCGTCGGCCTGCTGAATATGCTCCGCCGCCTCAAGCTTAGCCCGAGCTAAGTCATCTGCGCACGAAGCATGAACTGCGAGAACTCGCCGGTTCTCTTCTTCAGCTTCGGAGAGAAGGGCCAGTACCCGAGCAACCTCTGCTTGCGCATCCTCCAAGGCTCTTCTGGAGGAAGCCGCCTCTGCTTTCGCATCTTCGGCAGCCTTCCGGGCAAGGGACGCCTCGCCTGTCAGGACGCCGACCTGGATTTCGGCCTCCTCGCGTCGCCCTTCGGCTTCCGACAGAAGAGTCTGCAGCCGATGAGTCGAGGATAGCTCCTTGCCGGCCTTAATCAAGCAGGGAGCGAGTTCAAGAAGCACCCTTGCGGCATGGCTGACGGTTTGCGATGACGGGGCGTTGTAGAGCCTCACGAACTCTCTTTCGCCCCCGTGGGCTAAGGCCCAGGGAACCATCCCCGATACCACTTGCTGCAGGACAGACGGCCCTTCCTGGTTCGTCTCCTCCCCTCTGGAGGATGCGGTCCTCGTCTCACCTTCCCCTCTGGAAGACGCGGCCCTGGTCTCTTCCTCCCGTCTCGGAACGTCCGTCTCAACGTTTGCCGAGTCGGGTGCCGCCTGAGGTTCCGAGGCAGCAACCGCCGTCTCTTCAGCCCTTTCTTCTGGGTCAGGAATTACGACGACGGGAGGGGCAGAAGAACTCACTGGCTCTTTTTCCTTCCGCACCACCCTTTGCCTCTTAGGCGGCCGAGGCTCCGACAGAAGAACCGACCGCGGAGGAGCCTTCAGCTTCGTGACTGCCCTAAGGGGGGAACGAGCTCCAGTCATTTCTGAGGGAGCCGGCTCGGGAACAATCCTGAGGTTAGGACGGGCTTCGGGCAGATCTTTTAAAAAAAAAAAAAAAAACGAAGTCAGGGAAAATTCGGAAAATTCAGAAGACACATTTTCAGTTACCTGTGACTTCCGAATCTAGACCTGCAAGATGAAGGCGCTCCGGCTGTAAAAGCACCTTCCAAGATCTATCTGCCGGATCCAACGTCCTCAACTCTTTGATCCGAGCCGAGGCACTGGAGCCGAGCTTCGACCGCTTCTTCGGGATATCTGCCAGACACAAGTCCTTCAGACTCAGAATATTACATAAAACGAAAAGGGGCGAGAGAGAGAAAACCCAAGTCACCTGCCCTCTGGAATGTCCGAGGAACATGAGCCTCGCAGGACCCGGGCTCATCCATCTCCCAGCGACCACATGCCCAAAACCAACGCTCTCTCCAATGTTTGTTGGAAGTGGGAGGGTCAGTGATCAGGGAACCGCCTCCGCCTCGCCAAGCAGCGAAGACGTAGAAGCCAGGGTAGTTGGATTCACGCGCACTTGGTATAAGTGGAGAAATTCGTCGACTGTTAGCGGTGGCTGTTCCATCTCGGCCCACAACACCGCACACCCGAATAAGTTCCTCCACCCATTCGGGACTATCGGCCCCGGGGCAATCTGAATGCGAGACTCCCCGGACAATGGCCTGAAGGGGCAGACGCAAGCCACATTGCATTGACACTTGGTAAATGGCGACCGCCCCAGCAGGAGGGTGATCCGGCAAGTCATTTGGACGGGGAAGATAGGTGATGACCGACTCGGGGATATGATACCCGATTCGGATTCTGTCCAAGTCCGCCTCAGTTAAAACTGAGGGAACCGGACCACTTAAATCTTCCCCCGATCCTTCTCCTTCAGACTCGGCATGCGCCGGTTCATCGACAGGAACTGGATCGGAGGTTCCCTCGGCAATCAACATTTCATCTTCTTCCTCCTCATCTTCCTCCATGCCCCTCGGGAAGTTAGGCCTTCCCGGGCGGGTTAATAAAGACGACCCACCACGAGAAGGAACAACAGAAGCAGGGCGCTCCGCCGGAACTTCAGTGACTCTCTCAGATAGAAAAGCAGCGTTGGCATCCACTGCTATCTCCGTCAGTAAGGAAGGCGATTCCGCAACATTCCAAAAACGTTGCGCTTCGCCTTCGTCTCCGGAAGCTCCCCCCTGGGGACTTCGAGAACCCCTATCCGCCATTATTATCTAATAAAGAGGAAGGAGAAACTCACCGGAGGGAGAAAGGAAAACGGAAATGGCGGAAGGAAGCGCTGACGGTTAAGAGAGAGGAAAGGAAGAAGATGAAAGACTGAGAAGGCTCCAAAGGGAATGAAAAGTAGGAATGGCAATAGAAGTTCAAAATGCGGGACCCCCACCAATTTATAAGATTGCCATACGGCGGGAGTAATTAATGAGGAAATGATTCGACGCCTGCATCGATTCCCCCACTCGACACGTGGCGCTCGTCGACTGACGACAATAATGCCCTTGCTACGTGTCCAACCCTCATTGGCGGGATAAGCGATTTGACGGCTGACGGCGCATGCGATGTCAGGAACCGAACCGCCTCCCGTCAAAGGCGACATGGAACGCATTAAATGACCACCTACTGTCTCGGACTGGGTTGTGAACCGACTCAAAACTCGCTACTCCTAAGTGTCATATGAAACACACGGAGTAGGGGGGCTTACTGTTGGGAACAAAAGATATAAGTCCGTAGATTCGGACTTAATGCCTCGGCCGCCTAAGAATGTGCCAAACCCGAGGCATGATTCGCAAAACCGAGACAAAGGTTGAGTCGGTTCCGACGACAAAGGTTGAGTCGGTTCGGACGACTCATCCGCACTCCGGGCATGCGTCGGGCGGACCACCTTACCGGATCGGCCATCGCAAGATCAAGCCTCATCCCGGATATCTTGGGATAAGATCTCCAACCCCGAAGCTCACGGGATCGGATGAAGGCTCCAGATGGGCACGACCCAAATCCCCGGGATACTAGGAGAAGATCCCGCGCACAATATCAGGAAGAGAATCCTCGTGCGATTAAATGCCCCAGCAGCTATAAAAGAGGGACCCGGATCACCTGAAAGGTACGAAAGAAATTCTCTCTAAAACACTCCTCAATACTCTTAGACCCAGGATCCAGGCCTGACTTTGGCATCGGAGGGTCCCCTGCTCAAGCCAGGGTCTCCTTTGTCCCCTTTTTGTGCAGGTACACGAAGGTCCAAGAGGAGCAACCGGACATTTGCATCAACAGACGGCATGGATTAAATACATATATCATGATGGGTTGCACAGAAAGTGGTCTGGATCTTGAACGAGCACTGCCCATTTCGAGCCTTGGGGATCTCATTTTTCGTCTCATATATTAAAATGGTCTCACAAAAGGGATGGACGGGTATATATCTCCCAAACATCATGGTGGCCCCGGCTGGAAATCCGCATCCGCCTTAATACAGGAATTACAAGTGGCTAGGGCAGCATGACGGGCTTATTATTGCGTTCAATCTGCGGAAGTGGGTCCTAAAGTTGGACGGTCCAAAAGATCTGAACTCATGGGCCCCACTTTGGATGAGGTACCCAAAAATCATGAGATTGAAAGACCCTAACCGTCCAACCTCATTCTATTTACTCGATTTTGGTTGTATTTTTACCAACAAATGGTGGGCTATTGTACAAGAAAGGCTCAGGTGGTACCGGCGGAAGTGGGCCCCACGTGATATGTATGTGCCATCCACCCGTCCGTCAGATGTATATTTGAATTCATGGGCCCCCACTTTAGACTGGGAACCCAAAAATCATTAGATTGAAAGATCCTAGCCGTTGAATCGAATTTTGTTGTATTTTTATCAACAAACGGTAGGCCATCGTTCAAAGAAGTGCGCTCCAGTGGTCCCGGTACCACCCTAACCTTACAGTGTCCCGCGTGATATGTAGGTATCATCCATCCAGTCTATCAGACGTGTCACCTCCAGAAACTTCAGACCATCCATGCCTTGATTTTCTAGGAGATGCAAAACCCTTATGGCATGGATGAAGGGCGTAAACAGTCTATATTCCACATAAACAAAACGGTGGGCCCCACACAAATCATGATGACCGCATTACTACCTGGTGAAAGGTTTGGATCTTTCACACGTGTGCCACGTTGGCATATTCTCGTCCGAGCCGTGTAAGCCACGATCCATACATTCCATCTAAAAGGTCCCACCTCTGCCAGAACAGTGGTGGTCGTGGATCAATGAGGCCCTCGAGATGGTGATGAACGGTCAGGATCATCACGTGGCTGGGCACAAGAGGCCCGAGCAGCGGTGCTCCCCTTTTCCCATGATAATAAATATAATTTATTTTAGTCGCCGGTAAATTCCCGACAGCAACAACTGAGACCGTGCTTTTTGGTTGACGGTCCTGCTTTTGATGCTGACGTGTCGCGAAGGACGCTCACGGCGTACGATAGCGGCAACCGCTCGACACGAGAGAACTGTTCACTGTCCGGTTTGACCCCGCACGTGCGACGACCCGTACCCTCCGTCTATAGCGCGAGAAAAGGGGCGTGCGGCAGAGTCACTTTCGGTGGGGTCCATCACCATGACGTGTGCGCACTTTAGCGCGCCGTCTCCATCCGTGGATGAATATAAATGGAGAGAGAACATGCATGGATGCCGAAAGAGAGGCATACATGCATACATACATGGGGGGCTGCGCATGCATATCGGACGGCGGGATGATGATGAGTCCGCATGTAACGGCCATGCGGTGCCCTTGGGATGCCACGTCAGTACGTTGATGCCCCGCTTTCGACGCTGCTTCTCGGGGGAGAAACCGTGGCTTTCGCTCGTCGCGTTGCTTTTGAACGCCTGTCTCCTATCTGTCGACACGTGGCGATTTCCTGAACATGAGATTAGCGTCGTGTACGTCGTCTACTTTTCGCAACCGTACACACGCGCTGGCTTCGAGGTCCACACGGGGATTTCAGCGGGTTATGTTGATCGAAATAAAGCGGATTGGCTGGTGTACCACACACTGGGTATATAGCTGCTGTGGGTACGCGTCGTGCGAGGACGAGCACTGACGCTCTTCGAGCTCCGACTTGTACGAACGGTTCGAAGGAGATCAAAGTTGCATGGGCCAAACAGTGATGTATTATTATATCTATACTGTTCATCGATTTTTAGAGATAATTTTAGAGCATTATCTAAAAAATGAATTATATCCAAAAGTCAAATGGACCACACCAAAAATAGCAGCGAGGATGCCGTTAAAAAATGTATAGGGGCCCACCATAACGTTTATTTTCCGTCCAATGTGTTGATAAGGTCACCAAGACCTACATGAAGAGGAAAAACAAATCTGGTATTGATCTAAAACTCTTGTGACCTCAAAAAAAGGTTTCAATGGTAGCTGTCCAATCTCCCACTGCTTTTTTCGGTGTTGTCCACTTCATAGTTGTATCTGTCTTATAACTTAAGACGAGCTCACGGAATAGATGGACGGTTCGGATATAACACACACCTTATGATCAGGCTGACGGAACTTGCTGACGTGAATACAGCAGCTATAGTACACCAGCAAATCCGCTTCCTGAGAAAAGTGCTTTCGTTCATTTCCTACAGCACCATTCGGTGGGGCCTACCATGAATATCTCTGTGACATCCACTCCGTCCATCCGTCGGACAGCTCGTATTGCGCAGTGGAGCGCACAACACCTGGTGGTAGGAAGTGGATTGGCTGGTGTGCCAGACAACCGACCTGGCTGGTGTGGGTACGTGTCGTGGGAAGACGAGCGCTGACGCTCCTCGACGTCGGAAGCGGATTGGCTGGTGTACCACACACGAGCTATATTGCCGCTGTACCTACGTGTGATGTGAAGGCGAGCACTGGCGCTCCTCGAGCTCCATGTTATACGAACGGTTCAGAGGACAACAAAGTTACATTGCACAACGGTGATGTATTTATTATTTTTGGAGATCATTTTAGAGCATTATGCAAAAAAAAAAATATATATAATTAATTATATATAAAGACCATCTGTATCACAGTACGAACAGCAGCGGGGACTGAAATTTCACGGTTAAACAATTTGGAGGGCCCACCGTAACTTTTATTTTCTATCCAACTATTCATGAGGTCACAGGGGAAACATAAATTTCATATTGATCCAAAACTTCACTTACCCGAAAAGGGGTTTCAAAGGTAGACGTTCAATCACCCATTGTTTTTTACAGCGTGGTCTACTTGATAGCTAGATATGTCTTTTAATTTTTCAGTCTCAAGCTTTAAGAGGAGCTCGCCAAATGGATGGATAGTTTGGATATCACACATCTCATGATCACACTCACAGAACATGCTGAGGTTAATACAACAGCTATACAGCGAATTAGATACTGGCAAGTTTAGTAGCCAAATTGCTATTGAAGTGACGTCACCAAGTTATGTGGACTCACCGTGATGCATGTGCTATATCTATATTATCTAACTATTTGTAGAGATCGTTTTATAGCATGAGAAAAAGAATGAGATAAATCTTAAGTTCAAATGGGCCAACCACAGAAAACTGTGGGATCAGTCACACCCACCGTTGAAACATTTACAGGGCCCACCGTGATGTGTTTTTTTAGATCCAACCTATTCATAAGCTAATATATAGATAGATGAAGTGAAAACAAAAATATAAGCTTGATCGGAAACTTCTATGGCCCCTGAGAAGTTTTGAACGGTGATGTCAGTGTCCCCACTGCTTTCTATGGTGGGGTCCACTTGAACTTTAGATCTCTCTCAATATTTTTACCGTGCCATAAAATGATCTCTCCAAATGGATGGACGGTATGGATACAAGACATGCATCACGGTGGGGTCCGCAGAGCTTGGTGACGTCACTTCGGTAGCGATTTGCCTACTGACATTGTCAGTATTTAATCTGCGCCGCCCTGTATAGCAGGTGTGAGGTACATAGCCAATCCGCTTCCCTTGACCTCTAAGTTATACGTACGCGGAATGCGTATCCCCGCCCATCTCCAGCTGAGAACGGGCATGGGTTCTGAGTGGCCATCGTGATGTATGGGTCTTATCCACACGTCCATTCATATTTTCATATCATTCTAGGGTATATCTCAAAAAATAAGGCAGATCCAAGTCTCAAGTGGACCACATCATAGGAGGCAGCGGTGATAATGATAATCCAGGATGTTACACACCGTAATGTTTATTTGCCATCCAACCTATTAATAAATTTACATAGGCCTTAATGACAATAAAAACAATTCAACTCCATTCCAAACTTCTTTGGCACCTGTTGAGGGTCAAATATTGAATATCAGACCCAGTTGCTGCATAGATTTACAAGCATGATACAGCTTAATGGCCTGATTAATCGTGTTTGTAATGCAGAGTGTATGTACGAGCCTGGACCGAAAGCCAATCTAATTATTTGAAGCTCGAGTTGAGTTCAAGCCAAGTTCGACTAGGGGGCATTTCAACTCGACTCGACTCGACTCGAAGCTCGAACTCGAGCTCAACTCGGCTCGATTAATAAATATATTAAATATATATATATATTATATTATATATATATATATATATGTATATATATTATATTATATTAATATAAGTTTTAAGTTTAAACTTAAAAATAAAAAATAAAAAACAAATCCTACAGTCTCTACTCGACCGCACGCACCCCCTTCCCTTTCCCTTTCTTCTCTTTCTCTACCCACTGCCATCAACCCCCCGACCACCACCACTAGTTTTCATTTCACTTCATAATAGTATGATTTCAATCTCTTTAGATTACTTTTAGGCGAGAAACTCAAGAAATTTGAGATGGGTTCTTCTCGGATTTGTTGAGCTTCAAGGAAATCTAATGATCCGATTGGCTAGAGCTCTTTACTTGGATTTTTGATATGTGTTATGATCAGGTACAAATTTCGAGGACGAAATTTATTTGTAAGGTGGGTAGATTGTAACGTCCCGTCCAATCGGTGCATTGTCCTGAGGCGTCTACGTAGGATTTTCCGCAGGACCGAACGGTTAAAACATTCAGGGCTGGGATGCCATGAACTAATTAACCTAGAATTGGCCGTTTGAATAAACCAGACAGGCCTGACCAAGGCCAAGTGCGGGCTGTCAAGCTGGATGACCATGTACACTGAACAACAGCCCATATGGGCTATATCGCGACGCCGAAGGGTCAGAAAAATCTAATAATTTAGGGAACCCTTGAGCTCACTGGGCTTGTGGTCCATCGCGGACCGCGGACCCGGCAGACACCTAGAAGCGGGATTTGGCATTGACTAAATGCACCCCACCCATGCCAGGACCAAATCTGGCGCTTGCAAATGGAACCAAGATTCCAGGTCATCGGACCATCGGATCTCTTCCATATTTACCAGGGAGGTCAAGTGGATTTTCCTACACCCGTCCACCAGCTCTGGGACCCGATCGTGGGCCGGTCACCGTCGATCACAAATCGGACCCGTGCGATCAAACCCCTGGTCCGATCGTTCCCAAATTTTACGTGGCCCTTCATCGGGCCATGAAGCACCCATCCTAGAAATCTCATAGCCTGAGGACCACCAGAATTACTCAAATCACTAGAATGGACCCCCACAGGGCCGTTTCAAGATCAAAGCCTTTGACTCAAACCCCACTTTCGTCTATCCGTTTATTCCCAAATTTTACACGGGCCCTAGACGGGCCATAAGGCACCTACCCACCGAATTTGGTGGCCAAAGGAGCATTAGGGCCACGCCAACCCCGAAAATGTCCCTTAGTAGGCTAATTTGGGAATTTAAGGGAACTTAAGGTCAAAAGGGGCCAAGTCTAGGGAATAAACCCAATCCCTCATAACTCCCTCTCCCATTTGCTACAACCACCAAGAGAGAAAGAGAGTAAAGAGGAGTAAAGAGGAGAAGAGAGAGAGAAGGAGGAGATCAAGGTGGACCCTAGATCAAGGTGGGCCCTAAGAAAGCCAACCCTTCCAACTCTTTGCCACTCTTGCAAGGAGAAAACTCTTTTTCTTAACCTCAACAACTATCTGGGGATTGCCTAGGTGATTTTTTCACCATCCTTCTTGAAATTCGAGTAGTATTGTGGATTTGGGTTAGGATTCTAACATGCAATAACTTGATTTAGGGATTCTGATCGTTCTACCCAAAAGCCCTCATTCCTAGGGCGTTTTTCGAGTCTCCATCGAGCCATAGGTGCGGACTATTACTCCTAGGTGGCCTTGCGCCAATTTCAACATGAGTTTAATGATTATGATTGGTTGGTTGATGCGTCTAGAGAGTGTAGAGAAAACCTAGGGAATTATGCCTATTTTAAATGGTATGGAATTGTATGTTTTATATGATTTTCCTCACATGATGCTATTCTTGTTTCTCGTATATTTGTTGAAATCTTGATTATTGCCTATGGATGATTTGTGGGATTGCTCATATCATTATGCCCTATAGTATGCTTGCCTCATTAACTCTTATGTAATGGTTTCTATGAGTTGTAGGAAGTGAGCAACTTCCTCACCAACACACACAACACACATGCACTATTGTTCATTAATTGTGTTAGTTCGCATGTTAGACAAATTTGAATTGTATGATTGAGGGGTGAGAATATGATTATGATTATTGCTAATTGATAGCTCTGTCCGTTGACGTGTTGTGAACCACCATCCAAACGCCAGGTTTGGTCCAGAAAATAAGGAGAGTTAAGACGGTCTCGTTGGTAGGATCGCCTTGAGGCTAAACCTAAGGATTTGGGCAAGTGTGTGTGGGCGACTGTAGTTAGACTACGTGGGTTGCTTGCACCCAATGTCGTTCCGCCATGCGCTTGCCTGGACTCGTGCGGTCTAGCCTACTGTCTGGCCAACCACGATTGTTAACCCTGTCTGCTCACATTTGTATGGAACCTGGGACTCCCCACAACCATTGTAGCCCAACAACAACCCACTTGAAATCGGTCCACAGCCTCGTGAGCCGGGCATGGTGGAATGGGACACCGTGTCCGAGCTGTCGGCCTACGCTGGGGTACCGCGCCTCCCCGTAGTGACCGCGAGCGATCCCTTTCTCTTGGCACTCCTCATGTGCTTGAAGTCGGGGATGAGGAACCCGACGGGATCACGGACCGCGGGGCCTCGGCCTCACGCATTGGGAGGTCTTGGCCTCGCACTCAGATCAGGGCATTAATAGGTGGGGTGTACCAGTTTTCCCAATCTGCTGGATGAATAAACCTAACTAAGAACTCGGTTAACACGACCGCATCGCATCGCATTAGTTAGGTTGGCGACTCGGCAGTCGAGGTCGCACTGAGGGAGTGTTGGCATTGGCGATCGTTAGATGTCGTCGTACGAGGGAGCGTCGTGGTGAGGACATGCATCATGTCATGCTGCATACATGCGCGTTAACAAGAGTACTTAGGCTTATATGATTGTCTGCTTTTCATTAAAATCATGTAAAAATTGTTGCCTGCGATAACTTGAGATTAATAGCACCCACTGAGTTGATCACTCACTCCCACTCTGGGACGGTATTTTAAAACACCAACCGAAATCTGAAATAGATGCAGGTACCCTGGAGCAGGAGCCTGGAGAGCCGAGCCTAGACGAGGAGGTCGAGCTATCATATTTTCAGCTGATGGAGGGTTCGCCGCCTGCTTGAGGGGCGGGATTGAATGGCTGAGCAATGGGCTCAGTCTCATTCTTTTGAACAGTATATTCTTTTTGTTGTTTTGTTTGGGCAACGCCTTGGTGCGACCCATTTATTTTTGGACTTGTATTTATATTCCGGCCTCTTCATTTCAGCAAACTGGTGCGATCTTGTTCCATGTTCAGAGTATTCCCGACTGTGCAGCTTGAACAACTCAAATGCATAATAATGTAAAATCGACAATAGTGATTCTCGGGAACTCGAGAGTCGAGCAGATGCGCGACCCCCGAATTCCAGGGCATTACAAGTTGGTATCAGAGCATCGTTTGGGATTAGTTGGGCCATGGGTCATGAAACTCACTACGCGTCCGCTGAATTGAGAGGGTACTCGTTAGATAGCGCAACAGGGGCGTAGAACGCTAGGAGCCACCCTAAGCCTTGAACGAACGATCGTAGAGGGAACATGGATCCCTCAACGAGTTGAGGTCGGGGAGTGAGGGCAAAGGGAAATGCGGGGAGCCGTGTCCGGAGGTCCTGCAGTGCTCTGGCATGTCGACGGAATGCAAACCGAAGGCCTAAGAATTTAACGTTCGGGGAGCGAATCCAAGACCGAAGAACCTAGGTCCTGATCAGTTGCCGAAAATAGAGAGATGTAGAAATGGGGAGGATTTTGGCCCCAACTAGGGGGGTTCTCGTGAAGCCACTAGGCCCGTTGCGTCGATTGGCTTCTCCTACCCCAAAATCATATATGGCACTTGTCGGGGAGGATTTTTCGACGCCGAAAAGCGACAAGGAAAGCGGGACCTGCAAGCGGCGTGGCCCCCGCCGCCAGCCGCGTGGCCCCCGCCGGTTTACACAGTGGCCCACGTGGCCCCCGCCGGTTTACACAGTGGCCCTCGTGGCCCCCGCCGATCGCCCACGTGGCCCCCGCCGGTTTACACAGTGGCCCGCGTGGCCCCCGCCGCTTACACAGCAGGCCGCGTGGCCTCCGCTGACCGTCCGCGTGGCCCCCGCCGGTTTACACAGTGGCCCGCGTGGCCCCCGCCGCTTACACAGCAGGCCGCGTGGCCTCCGCTGACCGTCCGCGTGGCCCCCGCCGGACCACCTCTTGCTGGCCCACCTTAAAACCGAAATGGGAATGGGTCACACAGTTGGCCCTTGCAAAAAATCACCATCCCACTCTCCCTCATTCCACTCCAAACCCCTCCAAGAGGAAACCCTTCCTTCCAAACCTCAAAGGGAGCCATCCATATCTCTCAAATCCCTTAACCCCATCCTTTTTTCCCTTTTTTTTTCTCCAACAAGAGCTACCTTCCCTCAACCCATTTCCTCTTTCTCCTCTCCTATCCTTCTTCCCCAACCCCATTCTCTAAACTCCACTCCACCATCTTCAAGGCCCCCTCCATAAGACAAGCTCCAAACCCATCTCAAGGTGCATTTCCAACACCCATTCTCAAAACCCATACCTTCCATCACCCACTTCCACCTTCTTCCAAACCCTACACCTAAACTCTCTTCGAAGCTTCATTCCCAAGCCCTTTTTAACACCCATCTCAAAATCCATTCCCAACCTAATCTATAACCCCTTTCAAAGGACCCGCTAGCTATCAACCGAGTAGGATGGCGTTCCTTGCCACCATGGCCTCATTCCTTGCTATCTCGGTATTCCTATCCCTCATGGGAAAGAAAAGGGCAGCTCCCGAGAAGGCGGGGCCGAGCCAAGAGCGGCGTAGTAAGAAGAAGGCCGATCGGAAGGAGAAGGAAAGTTTGAAAATCTGATCCAAGAAGCGGAACGACTCCCAAAGGGATGAGGCGATCGTTGAAGACTTAGCAAATTTTCGCGTGCGCCAACTCGCCTTCGAGGCCTCTGTAGAGGAGCACCTGCTAGGTAATAACCCCCTACTTAACCGACTTATGGAGAAGGATTGGGGCCCCATGTTTTATGTGAGCGGGCAAGCCGATGTGGGACGGGCTAGGATGTTTTATACACGAATTAGAAACCCTAAATTCGAGCCCCTTGGATTCGATATCATAGTGCGGGGCAAGGAAGTCCACTTGGGAGTTGAGGATTTTGCTGAAATACTGGGAGTGCCTCTGGGAGAGGTGCAAGTCGATGAGACGAATCTCGAATCGAGGGAAGCCCGCGATGAAAGGACTCGCTTTTTGTGCGGTCGCATTGCTCCCTGGATGCGAGAGGTCGGCTTGTACGCGACATCCCTGTCTCCAGAATATCGGGTACTCCACTGCATTGCGACTTTCAACATATACCTGAGATTGAAGAACCGCACCGAGTGCTCCCGCTACATGGTGGAGTTCATGTATCAGGTGGGTCGAGGAGCAAATGTGTACACCCCTAGCACCGTGCTTTACCAGATTGTGAAGGCCGCAAGGGCTGTACGAAAGGATATCTCTCCCTTTTGGCCGTTTGGCCTGTCACATAGCCGAGCAGTATGGGATAGGTGGTTCGGACGAAAATCCCGTACCCACAGAAATCGTGGGAGATAAGATGCTGAACTCCATGGGATTAGGACCCAAACAGAAATAGGCCCACATTGACAAGTACGGGGATACAGACGAAGGGGAGGAAGAGGGCGACGAGAGTAACGAAGAAGAAGACGAGGATGAGGGTGAGAAAGAAGTCGAAGGGGCCGAAGGAGCTGACGGGATCGAGGAGGTTGGTAGGGAGCCACCTATCACTCCAAACGTGCTTGCACGCTTGGACGCACTCGATGCTAGGATAGCCATGATCGAAGAGAACCAAGCAAAGCAAGAGAAATGGAACAAGAAAATGTATCGAGCCATAAAGGCCTTAATCTGTTGCAGCAAAGGGGAAGAAGCACCGCCACTCTCGCCTGACTCAGACGAGTAGCTCCGCAGCCGTACGCATAACTCGTGGTTGTTTTAAGCTGATTTGGTCAAATCTTGTGTACTAGGAGATAGTTAGTATCCTTGCTTGACTTAGTTGTATTTCTTTTCGTTTGTCATGATAATAACGCTTGTAATCCATGCTGCGACATGTAATTGGCCATATCAATGGCATTTTGAAATCAATGTGAAGTATGGATTGCCTTGAAAATTTCTTGTTGCTATGAAAATGTTTGTATGAGTTCGCCTTTATGCACAAATGGATTATATATGGACCTTGCATCTGTACGCATAATCAGGATTGAGAAATGTTTCAGCACCTAATCCGTTTAAGGATATTTTACAGGAAATGCCTCCTCGACCGGAGGGTCGATACGTCCGTCTTCCTCACGGAGGCTTGATCGAAAGGGACCTCCTCCCTGACGATCCGCAAGGCCCCCTAGGCGGGAACGGATCTCAGAACACGGGTAGCACTACCCAAGAGGCGGCCCCTAGTGCACCACCACCGCAGGCCGCGGCATCTGCACCTCCTCCACCACCGGTCATGGATCGAGTAGACCAGATGTTGCTTCTCATGCAATAACAGCAATAGATGATGGTTGTAAATATGCAACAACAGCAGCAGATGATGGCTACTATGATGGGGGCCATGGCCCAGAACATGGGTATGCCGCAACCGGCGCAACCCGGTCCAACCGCATCTGCAAGCAACGTGAGCAGCCTATTTGAGCGGTTCCAGCGGTATAGACCGCCTACATTCGCAGGCACCCACCGCCCCGAGGAAGCAGAGTATTGGCTCAACCGAGTCACCAAGTTACTACGGCCTCTTCATTGTTCTGAGGCAGAAAATGTAGAGCTTGTCTCATATCTTTTTTAGAAGGAGGCGGACCTGTGGTGGGAGAGCGTCTTTCGATCCATTTCCGAGGACCATATATGGACATGGGAAGCATTCGAAGCCCGCTTTAAGGAGAAGTATATCCCTCAATCGTATCAGCACGAGAGAGAGAATGAATTTCTCCGCCTCCAACAAGGGGGGATGAGCGTGGCCCAATATTAGAATCGCTTTACTGAACTCTCCCGCTATGCTTCCGAAATGATTGCCAATGAAGCGGTCAAGATGAGACGATTCACGGCTGGGCTGCGAAGCGGTATTCGCTCCAAGATATGTTGCGTCAACATCAGGACATACGCCGAGCTTGTCGAGATGTCCATCAGGGCGGAGCAGGATGAGGAGCGGGTCGCCCGAAACCGTTCACAGTTAGGGCCACGGATCAGGGTGGAAGGACCGTCCTCCTCTTTTACAGGAAAAAGGGCGCGCCCTAGCTCACCACCCCGACTCGCCGCCACACCGGCCCCTTCTACGCGACCGGCCTAGATATGTACCTATTGCAGGAGAGTGGGACATTTAGAGCCCTATTGTTTTATGAGGATGAGAGACCTCGGCTTCACACCGCCGCAGCGTAACATTAGGCCTCCACAGCCGGCCTTACAGATTCCGCCCCTACGGGCAATGGGGCCTAATTAGCAGTTTCGACGTCCACCACCCCCTCAGGTCAGACAGCCACAACGGCCCATGCAACGGCCGAATTTTTCACAGCAGGCTCGAGTGCCTGCCCTAGCGGTTGAAGGCCAAGATGCGGCAATCCCTACTCTTACGGCCTTTGAGGTGACAGCCCACATCCAAGGTACTCCCATATTCCTTTTAGTGGACACCGGGTCCACTGCTTCCCTCATATCTCATGCAACTGTCAAGCACTTGGGGCTACGCCCTAGCCCCTTCGTGGGGGTAAAGATCATTGCGGCCGCCGGCACTTTTACAGAGGCGACAAAGATATGTTATAGTTGCCCCATCGACTTGGGATGCAAGGTGGCCCACGTGGATTTGATGGTGACCAAAATCTTCCACTACGACGTCATCCTGGGCATGGATTGGTTGACAATGATGAAAGCAGAAATTGATTGCGATGCAAAAACAGTGAAGATATTTGAGGACGACGGCTCTTCCCTCACGTTCCCGGTCCAGGTCAGCTACGAACGCAGGATTTCGTGTTATGCATCATTGGAGGACGGATATTCTGGACCCTCGATAACGGACACGCCCGTGGTCCAGGATTTTTGGGATGTATTCAAAAACATACCTGGACTACCACCTCGACGTGAGATAGACTTCACGATCGAGCTAGTCCCTGGAGCCAAGCCCGTCTCCTTGCCTACTTACCGCATGCCTCCATGTGAGATGGAAGAATTGCGGACTCAAATCGACGACTTGCTAGAGTCGGGCTTCATCAGACCCAGCGTGTCGCCATGGGGAGCCCCGGTCCTATTCGTAAAAAAGAAGGACGGCTCTTTGCGGCTATGTGTGGATTACAGAAGGCTGAACCAAATGACGGTTCGGAACAAATATCCGTTGCCTAGAATCGACGATTTGTTCGACCAGTTGAGGGGTGCTCAATATTTCTCCAAGATCGATCTAAAGTCAGGGTACCATCAGTTACGAGTTAGGGACGAGGATATTCAGAAAACGGCCTTTAGAACCTGCTTTGGCCATTACGAGTTTCTAGTTATGCCGTTTGGACTCACTAACGCTCCAGCGGTCTTCATGGACCTCATGAACAGAGTCCTTAGGCCCTTCTTATACAGATTTGTTATCGTGTTTATCGATGACATATTAATCTATTCAAAGAGCCGTGAAGAGCATGGAGAACATTTAAGAGCAGTCTTCGAAACCCTAGAGAAAAATTGACTGTTTGCGCAATTTAGGAAATGCCCCTTCTGGAAGGAGGAGGTCAAATTTCTGGGTCATGTAGTGTCTAAGGAAGGGATATCTGTGGATCTTGCCAAGGTGGCGGCGGTACAGGATTAGAAGCAACCGAAGTTGGTTACAAAAGTACGAGTTTCCTTGGTCTTGCAGGCTATTACCGCAGATTCATTAGAGACTTCTCGAAGATAGCCCAACCGCTATCCCAGCTTACTCGGAGGGAACTCAAATTTGCCTGGAATGAAAAGGCAGAGGCGGCTTTTCAAGAGTTGAAGGATAAGCTGACGTCTGCACCTGTGCTTGTGCTACCCAAGCAAGGGGTCAAGTACACTGTCTATACTAACGCCTCTCATGTGGGCTTGAGTTGTGTACTCATGCAAAAAGACAGGGCAATTGCGTATGCGTCTCGACAGTTAAGGAAGCATGAAGAGAACTACCCTACACATGACCTCGAGCTTGCGGCGGTAGCTTTCGCAGTGAAGATATGGAGGCACTATCTCTATGGTGAGGAGTTTGAGCTCTTCTCTGATTATAAGAGCCTCAAATACATCTTCACCCAGAAGGACCTGAATATGAGACATCGTCGCTGGATGGAGACGTTGAAAGACTTCAAGTTTAACGTCTCATATCATCCTGGCAAAGCCAACTTGGTGGCAGACGCCTTAAGTCGCAAGAAGACAATTGAATTTGCGGCCCTGTTAATGGTGAGAGAGTGGGACATGGTGAAGTTCGTTCGGGACTTCGACATGAAGCTGACAGTGGAGGAACCTTACGAGTTCATAGCCCACATTCAAGCCCAACCAATGATTGACAGTAGAATCATTGAAGCCCAGGCGAGCGATGAGCTATTGAGGAAGATGAGGGAAGGGGCAAGGAATGACGAGAAGTCTGAATGGAGAGTTGGCATTGACAGGGGATTGCGGTACCGACGCCGCCTTTGTGTTCCAAACCTCCAGGGATTGCGAGAAGAAGTTTTAAATGCCGCCCACAATTCCAAGTTGGCGATGCATCCTGGTAGTACAAAGATGTACCGGGACCTAAAGCGAACCTATTGGTAGGACAACATGAAAAGGGAAATAGCGGAATACGTATCCCGATGCCTCACCTGTCAACAAGTTAAGGCTGAACACCGCCGACCACCGGGCCTGTTGCAGCCCATGCCTATAGCGGAATGGAAGTGGGACTTCATATCTATGGACTTCATTGCCGGGTTACCCAAGACTAGAAAGGGGCACGACTCGATATGGGTGATTGTGGACAGGCTAACCAAATCAGCCCACTTCCTGCCGATCAAGACTTCTAGCTCCGCCGATGACTTAGCTAAGCTGTATATCAAGGAGATAGTGCGGCTCCATGGTGTCTCATTGGAGATTGTGTCGGACCGGGATACTCATTTCACGTCAATCTTCTGGACCTGCATTCAAGAAGCTATGGGAGTGAAACTGAAGTTTAGCACCGCCTTCCACCCGCAAACAGATGGGCAAACCGAACGGGTGAACCAGATTTTGGAAGACATGTTGCGTGCTTGTGTTCTGGACTTCCAGGAGAGTTGGGACGATTGCCTCCCATATGCCGAGTTCGCCTACAACAATAGCTTCCAAGCTAGCATCGGTATGGCGCCCTATGAGGCTTTGTATAGGCATCCATGCCGAGCCCCACATTGTTGGAAGGAAATTGGCGAGAAGAGTTTGCTAGGGCTGGACTTAGTACGGATTACGACCGAAAAGATTAGAATCATCCGGCGCCTCCTCTTGACGGCCCAAAGCAGACAAAAGAGTTATGCCGATACCAGACGAAGGGACTTAGAATTTGAAGCTGGGGACCATATATTTCTCAAGATCTCCTCAATGAAGGGCGTTTTGTACTTCAGCAAGAAGGGAAAGCTCGCGCCACGGTTTATCGGGCCCTTTTAGATTTTGGACTGTTTTGGTGCGGTTGCCTATCGCTTGGCCCTACCCACGCCTCTCATCGGAGTGTATAACGTCTTCCATGTATCAATGTTGAAGAAGTACGTCCCCAATCCTTCGCACATCATCAAGTGGGAACATGTGGAACTTAAGAAAAATGCCACGTATATTCTTCGTCCCACTCGAATATTGGATAGGAAGGAGAAAGTCTTGTGCAACAAAGTCATCCCATTGGTCAAGGTGCTATGTACCCATCACGATGAAGAAGAGGCCACTTGGGAGACGGAAGCGGAAGTCTGCGAGCATCACCCAACCCTGCTTTAGATATATGAACAGGTATAAATTTTGAGGATGAAATTTATTTATAAGGGGGGTAGATTGTAACGTCCGTACCTTTCAGTATTGTCTGAGGAGTCCACGTAGGATTTTCCGCAGGACCGAACGGTTAAAACATTCAGGGCTGGGATGCCATGAACTAATTAACCTAGAATTGGCCGTTTGAATAAACCAGATAGGCCTGACCAAGGCCAAGTGCGGGCCGTCAAGCTGAATGACCATGTACACTGAACAACAGCCCATATGGGCTATACCGCGACGTCGAAGGGTCAGAAAAATCTAATAATTTAGGGAACCCTTGAGCTCACTGGGCTTGTGGTCCATCGCGGACCGCGGACCCGGCAGACACCTAGAAGCGGGATCTGACATTGACTAAATGCACCCCACCCATGCCAGGACCAAATCTGGTGCTTGCAAATGGAACTAAAATTCCAGGTTATCCGACCGTCGAATCTCTTCCATATTTACCAGGGAGGTCAAGTGAATTTTCCTGCACCTGTCCACCAACTCTGGGACCCGATCGTGGGCCGGTCACCGTTGATCACAAATCGGACCCGTGCGGCCAAACCCCTGGCCCGATCGTCCCCAAACTTTGCGTGGCCCTTCATCGGGCCATGAAGCACCCATCCTAAAAACTTCATAGCCTGAGGGCCACCAGAATTACTCAAATCACTAAAATGGACCCCACAGGGCCGTTTAAAGATCAAAGCCTTTGACTCAAACCCCACTTTCGTCTATCCGTTTATTCCCAAATTTTACGCGGGCCCTAGACGGGCCATAAGGCACCTACCCACCGAATTTGGTGGCCAAAGGAGCATTAGGGCCACGCCAACCCCGAAAATGTCCCTTAGTAGGCTAATATGGGAATTTAAGGGAACTTAAGGCCATAAGGCCCAAGTCTAGGGAATAAACCCTATCCCTCATAAATCTCTCTCCCATTTGCTACAACTACCAAGAGAGAAAGAGAGTAAGGGAGAGTAAAGAGGAGAAGAGAGAGAGAAGGAGGAGATCAAGGTGGACCCTAGATCAAGAGGGGCCCCAAGAAAGCCAACCTTCCAACTCTTTGCCACTCTTGCAAGGAGAAAATCCTTTTTTCTTAACCTCAACAACTATCCGTGGGTTGCCTAGGTGAGTTTTTCACCATCCTTCTTGAAATTCGAGTAGTATTGTCGATTTGGCTTGAAATGCTAACATGCATTAGCTTGATTTAAGGATTCCGACCGATCTACCCGAAAGCCCTCTTTCCTAGGGCATTTTTCGAGCCTCCACCGAGCCATAGGTGCGGACTATTACTCTTAGGTGGCCTAGCACCAATTTCAATATGAGTTTAATGATTATGATTGGTTGGTTGATGCGTCTAGAGAGTGTAGAGAAAACCTAGGGAATTATGCCTATTTTAAATGGTATGGAATTGTATGTTTTATATGATTTTCCTCACATGATGCTATTCTTGTTTCTCGTATATTTATTGAAATCTTGATTATTGCCTATGGATGATTTGTGGGATTGCTCATATCATTATGCCCTATAGTATGCTTGCCTCATTAACTCTTATGTAATGGTTTCTATGAGTTGTAGGAAGTGAGCAACTTCCTCACCAACACACACAACACACATGCACTATTGCTCATTAATTGTGTTAGTTCGCATGTTAGACAAATTTGAATTGTATGATTGAGGGGTGAGAATATGATTATGATTATTGCTAATTGATAGCTCTGTCCGTTGACGTGTTGTGAACCACCATCCAAACGCCAGGTTTGGTCCAGAAAATAAGGAGAGTTAAGGCGGTCTCGTTGGTAGGATCGCCTTGAGGCTAAACCGACGGATTTGGCAAGTGTGTGTGGGCGCCTGTAGTTAGACTACGTGGGTTGCTTGCACTCGATGTCGTTCCGCCATGCGCTTGTTTGGACTCGTGCGGTCCAACCTACAGTCTGCCAACCACGACTGTTAACCCTGTCTGCTCACATTTGCATGGAACCTGAGACTTCCCACGACCATTGTAGCCCAACAACAACCCACTTGAAATCGGTCCACAGCCTCGTGAGCCGGGCATGGTGGAATGGGACACCGTGTCCGAGCTGTCGGCCTACGCTGGGGTACCACGCCTCCCCGTAGTGACCGCGAGCGATCCCTTTCTCTTGGCACTCCTCATGTGCTTGAAGTCGGGGATGAGGAACCCGACGGGATCACGGACCGCGGGGCCTCGGCCTCACGCATTGGGAGGTCTTGGCCTCGCACTCAGATCAGGGCATTAATAGATGGGGTGTACCAGTTTTCCCAATCTGCTGGATGAATAAACCTAACTAAGAACTCGGTTAACATGACCGCATCGCATCGCATTAGTTAGGTTGGCGATTCGGCAGTCGAGGTCGCACTGAGGGAGTGTCGGCATTGGCGATCGTTAGATGTCGTCGCACGAGGGAGCGTTGTGGTGAGGGCATGCATCATGTCATGCTGCATACATGCGCGTTAACAAGAGTACTTAGGCTTATATGATTGTCTGCTTTTCATTAAAATCATGTAAAAATTGTTGCCTGCGATAACTTGAGATTAATAGCACCCACTGAGTTGATCACTCACTCCCACTCTGGGACGGTATTTTAAAACACCAACCAGACCCTTTTATAGATGCAGGTGACTCGGGACAGGAGGAGCCTGGAGAGCCGAGCCTAGACGAGGAGGTCGAGCTATCATATTTTCAGCTGATGGAGGGTTCGCCGCCTGCTTGAGGGGCGGGATTGGGATTGCCGGGCGTTGGGCTCGATCTCATTCTTTTGGACAATATATTCTTTTTGTTGTTTTGTTTGGGCAATGCCTTGGTGCGACCCATTTATTTTTGGACTTGTATTTATATTCCGGCCTCTTCATTTTAGCAGACTGGTGCGATCATGTTCCATGTTCAGAGTATTCCTGACTATGCAACTTAAACAGCTCAAATGCATAATAATGTAAAATCGATAATAGTGATTCTCGGGAACTCGAGAGTCGAGCGGTACTTGGATTTTTTCTGGTGGAAGAAGATCAAGAACAGATCGGTTCTTATAGGTTTCCTCATCCGAATCGAAGCTTTGTTTGGTTTTTTAATCGGGGTTTGCTTTGATTCTCTTAAGATTTTTGACTTTTTCATCAATGGAGGAGGATCATGTACAGTAGCCATTACTCTCTCACCCTACAAGCTCGAGCTCGACTCGGGGTACACTCGACTTGACTCGAACCACTAGCTCGACACAACCCTATACTTGGGGAGTGAACAGCACCTAAGAAGCTTTCAATAGTAAGAGTATAATTCCCATTGTGTAGTTCATTTGAGCCTTAGATCAGCCTCAATTTTAGGCTTGTAGCCTAAAATGATATAAAAAAAATAAATAAATGAACAGTATGGATAAGATCCATACATCATGGTGGCCATTCAAACCTCCTGCTCATTCCCAGGGTACCAGGGAATTCGCATTAGAGTTGTATGAACGGTACAAAAGAGATCAAAGTTACGTGCCTGACAATGATGTATTTATTATATCCACACCGTTCATGCATTTGGAGAGATCATATCATGAATGAAAAATGAGTCATATTGAAAGTTTATTTACGGACCAAACCATAAATAGCAATGAGACCAATTCTCATTATTAAAACATTCACACCTTCCAGTATAATATTTATTTTCCATTCAATTTCCTTAGAAAGTTACAAATACTTGGCCACTTGAACTCGTGATGGGACCTACAAAACTTGGTGACGTCAACACACCAGCCAATCTACTTCCCTCGTGGAAATGCTCCATGGTCCCACCAAAACCCACGCCGGTTACGGTATGCAATCAGAATCCACCGTGGAAACTTTCCTATGCCCGACGTGATTTTTATATGCATCCAACCCATTCAAAAGGTTTATCAATTCCCACCATTGATTGTGATGGGTTCCTATTGATTTTTAAATCTGCATGGCGGAGTCAGCCCAAAGTTATAACTGCCGGTACACAGCCATAACGGGCGCGGATTGGGTACTACCTCATCCGGACCTAGCTAGTGACAGGCAGTACTGTCATGGTCACAGGGTCTCTGTGGGTCCCACCATGATTTTTATGTTCTATCCACGCCGTCCATTCATTTTGATATATCATTTTATGACATGAGCCTAAAACTGAGGTAGATTGAAGGCTAAAGTGGACCACACCATAGTATTCAGTGGGGATTGAATTCTTTACCGTTTAAAACTTCTAGACCCACCGTTTATTTGCCATCAACCTTCTCGTAAGGTCATATAGACTTATACGATGGGAACCCATAACTTCACTGCCGCCCAAGAAGTTTTCAACGGTGAGCTTTCAATCCTCATTACTTACTTTGCTGTGGTCCACTTGAACTTTCAATCTGCTTCATTTTTGAACCCTTGTATTAAAATGATCTTCCAAAATTGATGGACGGCATGGATAATACATACAGACCACGCTGAGCCCCACAGAGCCCCTGAAAGGACCGTCCGGCTCTATCTAGGTACTGGCGGGGGCAGTACTCAGTCCGCACCCAGGCATAACGGCCAGCAGGATTTAACCCCTAACCGCCTCTATTGCTAAAAAGGTGAGGGCTTTATGTTGGCTTTGAAACGTGATGATCGTGACTGTTCATCTTGAAGTCAGCACCGATGATGGCCCACACGTCCAAATCTTGCTGATGATAGCTTCTCAACCGTCCATGGCGAATTTGAAATTATTTCACCGAACCGTTGAATAAGATTTCTAATCAACTGTTCCACCCAACCTCTCTTCAACCATTGGAGACTGTAGCTAGAGAGGGACGGTCTTGTCAGGAGATCTGTGATGTATATATTTTATCCACATCGTTCATCCATTTTTACTGATTATTTTAAGGTTTGAGCTAAAAAAGGAGGCAGATTGAAGGCTTAAGTGTACCACACCACAGGAAGCAATGGGGATTGAATTCCTACCGTTGGAAACCTATTCAGGCCTACCATGATGATGTTATTTTCCATCGAACATGTTGATAAGGTCGTTATATACTTGTACGAAGGGAAAACATAAATATCAGATTGATCCAATGCTTCTGTGCCTCCCAATAAGTTTTCAACAGTAGGAATTTAATCCCCAATGCTTCGTATGGTGTGGTGCACTTCAGTCTTCAATCAGCATCATTTTTCGACTCATGCCCTAAAATGATATGTCAAAATGGATGGATTGTGTGGATAAAACATATACATCATGGTGGGCCCGCCCTTATAGGACCATCCGTCTCTGGCCAGCTCATCCTAGTGGGAGAAGTACCCAATCCGCGCCCGCCAATGACTGGTGGACGACTGTACTGAGGTCAATATGGACCGTTCTAAGTCTCTCTATTTTCTTAAAGAAATTCTTAGTAATAATTAAGATAGACCTTTTGTTTTCAATTGATCAGATGGTTAGGATCATTTGGCGGCATTCGAAGATATCCTCGAAGAGGGGAGGGTTAAAATAAATGATTGAAAATTCTCTATTATAAATTAACATGGACAGTCCATTATCTTAACAATTGGTTGGATGGATGTGATCTTTATATTAAAGAGATTTTTAGAGGGAGGGGAAATAAAAGATTGAAGATCCACGTCAATGGTTGGAGCTATTCTCTTATAATTAATATGGACCATCTACTTTCTTAGTCGATGATTAGATTGTTAAAATCATCCAATTAGTGTGATTATTTTTTTTAAAGAGGAATTGACAATTAAAGGTGAGTCTCGCATGACCCGCGGTCCATATCGGCGAATAGACCTCTTTTATAATAAATATGGATTGTCCAATTATTCAGCCATCAATTGGATGATTAGATCATTAGAGTAAAGTGTCTTCAAAAGCAATGCAAGATCAATTGTGGGCCTCTAATGATGGACCATCTAGGTCACTAATTGGATAGTATTTATTATAATTAATATGGACCATCCAATCTTTTAGCCATTGTTTGGACATTTTGGATCATTAGTGTCTTTTAAGATGATTGGACAATAGAAAAATTGGACACCACTATAAGCTTTTGTGTCCTTGGAAGCCAACCCCATGTTTCCCTACTATTGTAATGGAAAAGATGTGCTTAGTTTATTTATTTATTTATGATAGAACCAGATTTTTTGCTATGTGTGAAGTAGCTTGATTTTCACAAAATAACTGTGTAGTTAATGTACTATAAATCTCATTTCTTGCAATAATCTCTTGATCGATATCAACTTATAGGAGTTATAAGCAATTGCTACACCCAGATCCATAGCTCAAGTGGTAGACATAGTGAAAGATACCTCGCTTCAACACTGAGGTCGTGGCATTGATTCCCTAGTGGGAGTGGCTACCAGTGAAGTGTGATCTGCCAATGGGTGTACTAACAAGCTAACAAACAAAAAAGAAGGTATAAGCAATTGCTCTTATGCCTGACACTTAATTAAGCTACTATACTTTGCTTCTTACTTTTTCATGTGATTAAATTTCTCCCACAAATGTACAATATTTATTAGTAGATCATCTATCTATTAAGGAACCTACTCAGTCTGCATTTGAATATCTTGTGACTCAATCACCATTTCATTTATACAAAATTTATTCGACCGTTGCACTTTTGGGGTAATACAAAATTTGAATGAATGCTTCCATTTGAAATATTTTTGGAGAACTTATGAATCAACTTACTAGGTCATTGCATGGGATGTATCTAGTTGAGTAATAGTTAAGTACATAAGTTTTTCAACCAATTTTCTGTATCTTCTCAAATCTTCCACTACATCTCTTTAATCACTTACAAGCTTGTGATTAAAATCTATTAGAGTATCAATTCGCTTAGTCCCAGGAAGGCTTATCTTCATAAGTAAATTCAAAACATATTTATGTTAAGATAGATTAACTTTGTAACATCCCGTCCAATCGGCACAGTGTCCTGAGGCGTCCACGTAGGATTGTACCGCAGGACCGAACGTTTGAAACGTTCGTGGCAGGGATGCCATGAGCTAATTAATCTAGGATTAGCCCATTTGCCTGTACCGGACAGGCCACGGCAAGACCAAGTGCGGGCCGCCAAGCCGGATGACCATTTACAATGAGCTACAGTCCGTCCGGGCTGTACCGCGACGCCGGAAGGTCAGAAAAATCTAGAAACTTAGGGGGTCATAGGGCTCACTGGGCTTGTGGTCCATCGCGGACCGCGGACCCGGCAGACGCTCAGAAGTGGGATCTGGCACTGACTTAATGCACCGCAACTATGCCAGGACCAATCTGGCGCTGGCAAATGGAACCAAGATTCCAGATTATCCGACCATTGGATCTCTTCCATATTTACCGTGGAGGCCTAATGGATTTTCCTGTGCCTGTCCACCAACTCTGGGACCCGATCGTGGATCGGTCACCGTCGATCACAAATCGGACCCGTGCGGTCAAACCCCTGGTCCGATTGTCTCCAAATTTTGCGTGGCCCCTCATCAGGCCATGAAGCACCCATCCTAGAAATTTCATGGCCTGAGGACCACCAGAATTACTTAAATCACTAAAATGGACCCCACAAGGCCGTTTAAAGATCAAAGCCTTTGACTCAAACCCTACTTTCGTCTATCCGTTCATTCCCAAATTTTACACGGGACCTAGGCGGGTCATAAGGCACCTACCCCCCCGAATTTGGTGGCCGAAGGAGCGTTAGGGCCACGCCAACCCCAAAAATGTCCCTTGTAGGCTATTTTGGGAATATGAGGGAACTTAAGGCCAAAGGGGCCTAGTCTAGGAGATAAACCCAATCCCTCATAACTCCCTCTCCCATTTGCTACAACTACCAAGAGTGAAAGAGAGTAAAGGAGAGTAAAGAGAGAGAGAGAGAGGAGGAGGAGATCCAAGGTGGACCTTAGATCAAGGTGGGCCCCAAGAAAGCCAACCCTTCCATCTCTTTACCACTCTTACAAGGAGGAAACTCCTTTCCTTAGCCTCAACAAACAGCCGTGGGTTGCTTAGGTGAGTTTTTTCCCCCATCCTTCTTGAAGTTCAAGTAGTATTATGGATTTTGGTTGGAAATCTAACATGCAATAGCTTGATTTAGGGATTCCGACCGTTCTACCCGAAAGCCCTCTTTCCTAGGGCATTTTCCGAGTCTCCAACGAGCCATAGGTGCGGACTATTACTCCTAGGTGGCCTGGCACCAATTACAATACGAGTTTATTGATTTTGATTGTTGGGATGTGCATTTAGAGAGTGTAGAGAAAACCTAGGGATGCATGCCTATTTTAATCGTATGAAATCGTGTGTTTGTTTGATTTCCTCACATGATATTGTTCGTGTTTCTCACATGACTTGTTAGAATTTAATGACTGCTTGTTGATGACTTGTTTGATTGCTCATAAGATTGATGCCCTATTGTATGCATGCCCTATTTACCACATGAGAAATTTATTTCCATGAGTTATAGGAAGTGAGCAACTTCCCACCAACACACCCAACACACATGCACCATTACTCATAAATTCTTAGTTGGCTTATTTGGAGAATCTGGACTATATGATTGAGGTATGAGAACATGATAATCTTGCATGCTGATACTCCTGTCCGTTGACATGTTGTGGACCACCAGTCAAACCTTGCGGTTGGCCAGGGAAACAAGGAAAGCTAAGGTGGTCTCGTCGGTAGGACCGCCTTGAGGCTATACCCTCGGATTTGAGCGGGCGTGTGTGGGTGGCTATAGTTATACGTGGGTTGCTTGCACCCGATGTCGTTCTGCCACACGTTTGCCTGGACTCATACGGTCTAGCCTACTGTCTGGCCAACCATGATTGTTAACCCTGTTTGCTCACATTGGTATGGAACCTAGGACTCCCCACAACCATTGCAGCCCAACGACAAACCACTTGAATTCGGCCCACAGCCTCATGAGCCGGGCATGGTGGAATGGGACACTGTGTTCGAGCTGTCGGCCTACGCTGGGGTACCGCGCCTCCCCGTAGTGACCGCGAGCGATCCCTTTCTCTTGGCACTCCTCATGTGCTTGAAGTCAGGGATGAGGAACCCGACGGGATCACGGACCGCTGGGCCTCGGCCTCACGCATTGAGGGGTCTTGGCCTCGCAACCAGATTAGGGCATTAATTAGATGGGGTGTTCCAGAATTCTCAAATCTGCTGGATGAATGAACCTAACTAATAACTCGGCTAACACGACTGCATTGCATCGCATTAGTTAGGTTGGCGACTCAGCAGTCGAGGTCGCACTAAGGGAGTGTTGGCATTGGCGATCGTTAGATGGCGTCGCAGGAGGGAGTGTTGGGCGAGGGTATACATCATATCATCTTGCATGCATGCGCATTAATAAGACTAGACAGATGCTGATGATTGATCGCTTTTCATTAAATTCTTATTACAATTGATGCTTGTTATAACTTATGGCTAATAGCACCCACTAAGTTGATCACTCACTCCCACTCTGGGACAGTGTTTTAAAACACCAACCAGACCCTTTCATAGATGCAGGTGACTCAGGACTGGAGGAGCCTAGCGAGGTGAGCCTGGACGAGGAGCTGGAGCTGTCGTACTTCCAGCTGATGGAGGGTTCGCCGCCTGCATGAGAGGCGGGATAGGATGGCTGGGCGCTGGGCTCAATCTCATTCTTTTGGGTTGTTTTATTCTTTTGATATTTTGTTTAGGCAGCGCCTTGCGCGACCCATTTATTTTGAACTTGTATATATATATTCAGATCGTCCTCTTCATTTCAGCAGACTCGTGTGTTCATGTTCCATGTTCAGGGAACTCAGGCTGCGCAACTCAACGAGATTAAACGCACATTGATGATTATCTGTTAATGGTGACTCTCGGGAACTCGGGAGTCGAGCGGATGCGCGACCCCCGATTTCCAGGGTGTTACAAACTTATTCTTTGGATTTAACTATTTTTATAACAAGGAAGTATCGAAAATGATCCAGATCTTTTGTAAGAAAATGCTGTTGAAGATATTCTATGGTTCTTTAATCCACTTGTTGTCACTTGCAGTAACAACAATATTATTAACATATACTATAATCATAATAAGACATGAGATCCATTTCTATGAAAAAATGGAATGATCAACAATGACTTTGAATAAAGCCATAGTTTAATACAATTTTATTAGAGTTATCAAACCATATCATGGAGTTTGTTTTAACTCATAAATTGCTAGTATTGTTGTAATTATGAAACTTTCATAATATAAAACGAGAATGGGGGCATGGATCCTAACTTCAACCTTTTCTCCTCTCCTATTCTTCTCTGTTCCATCTCTCTTTCTGTAACACCCCAAAAATCAGCACCCAAGTACAAAGACCCCGATCTCGAGTTCCTGGGTGTTAACCTAATGAAAATGCACTTGTGACTACATTCAGATTTACATTCATTTCGCACACGGATAATTAGAGTAACGCAATTCACTTAGCGGATCCAAAGCGAGGTAGAGATAACAAAAAATTCAGAAATATAGAGCTAAAAGTCAAAAATACAATTTTAATAGTGATGATCGTCCAAAATGGGATTATACAAGCCACAATCTACAATATACATACCAAAGATGGTTAAAGCGTAAAGCTTTCAATTTATGCCAAAATTTTCAAAACATATCGGCGTTGGCACAACACGATATAAACCTACCTATTTGAGGTCTTACTAATACTTACATCAATGATACGCACCGTCCTAGGTGGGAGTGAGTAGCTAACTCGGTGATTCCATTAGTTTTAAGTTACATATGTTATCAACCCAATCAGCGTAAGTAATGATAAAATAAGAAATCAAACATTTCTTAAATACTCTTGTTAAATGCGCATATGAAGATATGACATGATATATTCTCTCACCATTCAACATTCCCTCAGTATGCGACTCTGACCACATGGTTCGCAAATGACAATACTTCCTCAACATGCGACTTTAACGCTTGTTTCATCACATTCTAAACTAATGCGATGCGATGAATGATAATGTTAGCCGAGTAATTATTTAGTTCAATTCATCTAGCATATTGGCGAAGCTAGGACATCGAAGTTATATCACGAGTCCTTATTCGGATCACGTGACTCGTTGCCACACGTAGCGACTTCTTATCAGTGTCCCTTGATCCAAATTTAGGTGTCACCCGTTTATCTCACAAATTAACAATTCCAAAGGTACGGTATAATACCTAAATGTATGAGGATCAACTCGGCATGGGTCGTCACCCAAACCGAGTATGATCACTCAATTCTGAGGTTGTAATAGCCTACAGCACGTTGTCCTGATTGACTGGAGTGTTATTTTCGAAGCCCGACCGATCCCACATCAAGGACCTAGATGACAACCCACGCTCGAACCATAGTCCGAATGAACAGTGGCTAGGATGTTACAGAGGTGCGGGCTTATCACATGAAACCAAATCACCACAAGGAAAGGGCTCGTTACCCAATTCCATTCACACCCAGGTCGTTCGAACAGTACTTTAGTACGGAACTATCGGCCAGATAATTTGACAAGGACCATTCGAATAATGATCTATCACCTTCATCAGTGCTCACTGGTCACTATGGAGAGACTCGTCACCCCAGCATAGGCCGACAGCTTGGACACGGTGTCCCATACCACCATGCCCAACTCATGAGTCTTAGTTGCTCACTAGTCACTACGGGGAGGCTCATCACCCCAGCTCTGATACGGTGTCCCATATCACTATGCTCGACTTATGAGTCTTAGTGGGATCGTATCGCACTAACAGTTATGAATGGACACATCCATTGAGAATGAGGTATCCTAGATTTCATTTAGTCATGTCATACATTGTGAACATATATGATCAGTCGGCTAGTGGACTAATTTGATTGACTTGGGAGAACTACGACACAACCGGCATTGGGTGTAAGCAACCTGTGTAGTCCAGATACTGTCGATCGTTCGTGTTCAACCCGGGTCGATCGAATAAGCCTAGAGTGGCCGCCTTAATTTAGGCCACCCCTTGATTTGGGTAATTTACTAGCTGACCTAACATCTTAGCAATCTTAAGTGTTTTTATGGACTAAACTTTATATAACACAATTATAGCATAAATTTTACTATACAACCACTTAGGCATTTCATCGAACACAAGGGCATCTATAGGGTATTATATTCACTAAAGCATTAAATCAAACATGTGGGCATGCATAAAGTAATACAATCACTAAGGCAATAAATCAAGCATGTAAACATTGACAAATCAACACATTTTATCTCTTAGACATTTCATCGAATATGTGAGCATTCATATCCAACCAATAGCATATAATACAATCAAACATGAAATATGAACATGTTGATTATTACAACTCATTCAACACAAGACATCATTAACTGAGACCCTCAAGGGTCGATAAATAGAAACGTAGAAATAATGGTCCATACCTTTAAGAAGGAATCTTCGATTTTGAGCTCCTAGGGTTATGGATTTGGAAAAAATCACAAATTCCTATACACATACCAAGAACTATGTGAGATTCATGCAATTCATCATAGAAAAACCTAGTTGAAAAGTAAGATTTATTTTTTACCTCCCAATCGTGAGTGGGGTGGATTTAGCGGAAGAAAACGATCGATGAACTACTAACCCCCAAACGCTAAGGTCTTTCCCTCTCTCTCATAATCTCTTTTCCTCTTTCTCTCTTCTTCTTCTTCTTCTTTCTCTCTCTCTCTCTCTCTCTCTCTCTTCTTCTCTCTCTTTTCCTTTTTCTCTTTCTCTCATATGGTGTGAAATTCATATGGGAGTAAAGGAGACCCCCAAATGCCTTATTTATAGCACCAGATTTGGTGCATATGGCCCTAATGACTCTTTATTCATTATATTAATCCTTCAGGGGTTTGTTTCTAACATTTGGAGCCCACTATGGGGTGTAGGGGTTGATATACATTGTATGATAGTTAGACATAATGATCATTTACGTATGGATATGATTGGCCCACCATTTGGATGTGCAGATCGACGAATATGATTAGAAGTTTGTTCAATGGTCATCGATGATCGATCAGGGCCGCGGCTATACAGATATGTTTGGAGAAATATCTTTAGTTGGTACCTTGACTTTGGCTATGAATCAACAGTCTGAAAGTCACAACTTTGTGAAAGAATGAAGTGACTAGTTTCACTTAAGTTACAGATTTCAATATAGGGGATTCGTGCGTTTGAAGCACTTAGATTCCGGCCCAAGTTGAGTAATTCTAGGCATTATCTTAGTTTACCACCCGCAATGGGCGTCAAGCCCAGTGAGATGGACATTATTCTATAATTTCGAGTTTAGTGGGCCACTGATGAGTGGTCTAGAGCTTATTTAAAAAATTGGGGCATTTGTGAAATGAATTTGGTATCAAGATTTTTTGTGTAAAATTATTAGGGTTTAGATTAACTACGTAATAGTGTGGTCTATTTATAATTTGTAAAAATGGTGATTCGGTCTTAATAAACCTAAACCGTTGGTTTTTAAGCTAAAGGAGTAACTAGATTGATTTGGTTTGTTAATTAAGATCTGATCACTATTTATCTCGACTTTGGGTAAATCTTTATTTAGTTACGATGGTCTTGATTAGTCAGTGATAGGTTGACTAGATTTGGACCCTGCGTGAATAAATCCTGAAGCTAAGCTCAATGTTTAAGTAATCGGCCGGATTCGTTGGCTTCCTATGGTTGATTGATCGGATTTGTACGATTCTTTACCAGTACTACCCGCATATGTGCTCACTTCGAACGTCAAGGGTCAATAAGCAGCACGTAGGCTAGTCATATCGAAAGTTTTCAAGAGTTTTTGAAAATTCAAAATAACAAAAATCTAGGATGTTACAATCTACCACCCTTAAAAATAATTTCATCATCGAAATTTTCTAAGTTTAATAAGTATAAATATTATTATTTCATTTGCCTAAGTTTTATTGATTTTAAGTTTATATACGTGGTAGGGTGTATACTAACTACACTAGCCTTTCTTATTATAGTCTACCCTGCTTAAAGCTTTCACCCTTGAGATTTGAGACTAATGTTAAAATCATCACTACTAACGAAGTTTAAATAGGGGTGGTGTATTCTGTTCCTCACGATCGGGTTAATACGGAAAAACGGTTGTGATAGACTCAAATCCGATACGTCGATTGTCCGCTTGACCAGGGCAGACAACTCATTGTATCTCTTCTTAGTTCTGGTAGATCCTAGTCTTCTGCTCGGTTAAAGCAGTGAGTCCATTGGTAGTCCCACAGTATTGAGAATTGAGTTAAGTCGTAATGCCTCGCAATTGTATGGTTCTGTAGTTCCGTGATCCAATCATCCTACATATTTAGAGAACATCACACATCATTGAAAAGTTCAAATCTCTTATTTATAATATTGTCACTCGAGTCTTGGTTAAAGAGAGTTCTCGTCTTAATTAATGTCCAAATTAGTGATTAATAAAATTTTCACTATGCCTATGGTCAAACGATTATCCTCTAAATTTTTTAATAGCCTAAGATTGCATCTTTATGTTATCGTCTCGATCCTATGGCTAGTGGGTTATGAGCAAACCATTATTCGATTTGGTTAATTTCGAAAAGAAATGAAGAATCGAGAGTTCTAAGGCATTTCGGAGGTTTGGAGGACTAATGACGCTAAAAAGGGCACATAAAATGAAAGAGGAAGAATATTGTCTCCTCATTTTGGTATGAGCCTTAAATTCACAAATGAATAAGGAACTCATATTATTTTAGTGAAGTTTGCCCCAAATACGAACTTAAAGAGTATTAAACAATCAAACTTAACTCTACTCTAGAGCCGTAGTTCAACCGTACTATAAACTATTTGAAGTATAAAAATATACTAAAAATAATCTAATTTAATTATACAAGATGATCCTTAGCATGATTAGAAGTAATTTCTAAAAAGACACAAATTTCAAAAACTCAAATATAAAAAAGATACGTCCAGTCTATCGGCAACTCGAAGTTGTAGAAATTTTTAGTTTCAATCTATCTATTGTTCATAACATCTTTGTCACATTTATTTATTAAATTATTTTTATAATTTTTTTGGAAATCCATAATTAAGTTAAAATTTATCTCACAAAATTTCATTTCATTTTGAGCTCTATAAAAATTATAAAAATTTCTGAAAGTAACGGTTGTCCAAAACCAATGAATTTTGTATGATTTCAAAATGTCTCTATTTTTTGTAACGTTTCTTATATATTTAGTAATTGAATTATTTTTAAAAATTTTATAATAGTTTATAATTAAGTTTAAAATTACTCCACAATTTTATTTTATTTGGAGTTCTAAAAAAAATATTAAAATTCTAGAAGCGACATTTGTCTGAAACTAACTATTTTTTGTATGATTGCAAAATGTCTCTATTTCTTGTAAGGTTTCTTATACTTTTAGTAACTAAATTATTTTTAAAATTTTTATAGTATTTCATCACTAAGTTTAAAGTCATCCCACAAAATTTCATATCATTTGGAATTGTAAATAAATTATTAAAATTCTAGAAGTAAAAGTGGTCTGAAATTAATAAATTTTACATAGTTGCCAAAACATTATAAAATAAACTATATTATAAATTTTATTTTATTTTTATATAAAACTAAACTTATTAATCTTTAATCTTGCTTTTGAATCACCTAAATCAGAATTATAATGAAGGAGATATGAATTTTTGAAATTGCCTAAAAAAAAAAAAAAAAATCCATCCAAATTCCGGTGGTGGATCCACCGCTTCCTACCACTCTGGCGGTGGTGGGGCCAGTGGTCTGGCGGGGCGCCGTCGATCCCGCGGTGGTGCCGTCATCGCCTAGCGGATTCCAGTGGTGGTGCCACCATAATATATATATATATAATTACAAATAAAACTTTTTTTTTTCTATATTTTTCTCTACTACACACACACACACACACACACACACACATATATATATATATATATGTATATATATATCTATATAAGTATATATAAGCATATAAAAATTATTCTCTCTCTCTCTCTCTCTCTCTCTCTCTCTCTTTCTTTCTTTATTCATTCAATAAGCATATCTCCCAAACTAGAATGAGTTGATGTACCATTTATGATTTTGGGGTAGGAGAAGCTACTTTAGCCAACCAACTTGGTTATTTTCCAATATTCCATTAGTTCGATGCTCAAAAATCCGTTTTATTTCCATTTTTACTATTTATAGTAAGTTTTAGTTTGATTATAACTCTTCATCCTTTGAGCTTTGGGAGTTGTGTCCAACATGAAAAGTGCTTAGAATAATTAGAAGAATAAAATGATTAAGCCAGATAGGACACTTACTACAAATAACAAATTTACTATTTATATTAAGCTACGAATTCTAGGGAGTTTGAGTTGGAGTTTGATTCTGAAACTTCTTACAAGGTTTGATATCACTGTTAAATTTTTCTAAAATTTATTCCTATTTTATTATTCTCTTGAGGTATCTTTATGAGGAGCCCAAAGAAGCTCCGTAGATTCAGAGTAATTATTTCCTTGAGGAAGACGGTGATTGACCTCATTACGCCCTTTCTTTTTCTTTGTTTTTTAGGCTTTCCATTTTCTTAAGGGCTCATTTGGGAGTGTGGATTTGGAACCCTCTGGATTTGAAATCCTCCTATTGTGTATGACACCATAGATTTGGAATCAACTTTAATCCAAAAATAGTTATACATGGTATATTTACAAGGGTTTGAATATAATTACTAAATCAACTTTAATATCTCTAATTAGTGAACGTATGTAATGTTCGACATAATAGTTGTAATAAGCCCATCGAAATATATACTTTGCTTGAAAATGATGAAAATTCCAAGTATCGGATGGACCACAAGCACAAGATCATGTCCGAGAGACTAACAAACAATTTTTAACTGTTGATTTGCATGGACAATGTTTGGATGACACTGATCATTATATTAAAATAATTATAGTGATGCAATTAATAATCTAGTTGTTTTAGGATATCATTAATGGGCCATGTGCCCAATGGTTTAGTAGTCTAGTGACACACATATTACACATGCAACTCTTTAGTCTAGTGACACACATATTACACATGTAACTCTTTGAAGCAATTTACATGCAATCTAAGCTCTCACTGAGGATTTCGAACCTCCTATTTTAGGGGATTTGAAACTCCTAGTTACTTTATAGTGCCAAACAACTAGGGGAATTGAAATCCCCTGAAATCCCTCCAATTCCATGGTGCAAAACGACCCCTAACTATTACTTTGAGGAACAGAGACCCACTATCTATATTTCGTAAAACTTTAACTTTGTATTTGTTGTTCAAGTTTTTACTGAGCCCGGATCACTCATCCTAGCAAGTTTTTGAACCCTTATGCTAAATCTTACTACCTAGAGGGGTTTACCGTATTTATTCATTCCAAGTCTGAATCACACATACATAAACACTTTGTACACGACAAAATTAACCAGGGCGGTCCTAAGTTTATGATTTCTAAGTTAAAGTTTGAAAGCATTACAAAATTGGAAATTTGATCCTATAGTTCATAATTTCTAAGTTCAAATTCAAAACCATCAACATAATGGGAAGTTAAATCCTAGACTCCAATTTTTAAATTTCAAGTTCAAACCATAACAAACAGGGGAATTTGGTCCTACGGTTTATTGTTCCTGATTTAATGGATTTCTTACACTGTTGGATACTCCTAAAATTAAAAAAACCTCATTTAGGTCCAAACCTCAAATCCTAAGTTTCTTAACACCAAGTTTTTGTGGTTTGTATAATCCGCATTCCCAAGGTCCTGGTTATCTCAATACTCCACTTTGATACCAACTTGTAACGCTTTGAAAATTGGCACTCCCGATCCCGAGTTCCTGGGTGTTAACCTAATGAAAATGCACATGTGACTACATTCAGATTTACATTCATTCCACACATGGATAATCAGAGTAACGTAATTCACTTAGCGGATACAAAGCGAGGTAGAGATAACAAAAGATTCAGAAATATAAGGTTAAGAGTAGAAAATACAATTTCAATAGTGATGATCGCCCAAAATGGGATTATACAAGCCACAATCCACAATATACATACGTAAGATGGTTAAAGAGTAAAGCTTTCAGTTTACACCCAATTCTTCAAAATATATTGGCGTTGGCACAACCCGATATAAGCCTACCTGTTTGAGGTCTCACTAGTACCTGCATCAATGATATGCTTGGTTGGTGTTTTAAAACACCGTCTCAGGTGGGAATGAGTAGCTAACTCAGTGGTTCCATTAGTTTTAAGTTACACATGTTATCAACCCAATCAGCACAGCTAATGATAAAATAAGAAATCAAACATTTTTTAAATACTCTTGTTAAATGCGCATATGAAGATATGACATGATATATGCTCTCACCATTCAACACTCCCTTTACACGTGACTCTGACCACCTGGTTCGCAAATGACAACACTTCCTCAATATACGACTTCAACGCCTGTTTCACCATATTCTAAACTAATGCAATGTAGTGAATGATTATGTTAGCTGAGTAATTATTAAATTCAATTCATCCAGCATATTGACGAAGTTAGGATATCGACGTTATATCACAAGTCCTTATCTGGATCACATGGCCCGTTGCTACACGTAACGACTCCTTACCAGTGTCCTTTGATCCAAATTTAAGTGTCACCCATTTATCTCATAAATTAATAATTTTAAAGGTACGGTATGATACCTAAATGTATGAGGATTAACCTGGTATGGGTTGTCACCCAAACCATGTATGATTACTCAGTTCTGAGGTTGTAACAGCCCACAACATGCCGCCCCGATCAACTGGAGCACTATTTTCAAAGCTCGACTGATCCCACATCAAGGACCCAGATGACAACCCACGCTTGGACCACAACCCGGATAAACAGTGGTTAAGGTGTTACAGAGGTGCGGGCTTATCATATAAAACCAAGTCACCACAAGGAAAGGGCTCATTATCCAATTCCATTCAACCTGGGTCATTCGAACAGTACTTTGACACGAAACCATAGACTGGGTAATTTGACGTGGGCCATTTGAACAATGATCTATCACCTCTATCAGTGCTCACTGGTCACTATGGGGAGGCTCGTCACCCCAACATAGGCCGACAACTCGGACACGGTGTCCCATACCACCATACCCGGCTTATGAGTCTTAGTTACTCACTAGTCACTATGGGGAGACTCATCACCCCAGCGTAGGTTGACAACTCAAATACAGTGTCTTATACAACCATACCCAGCTCAAGTCTTAGTGGGATCGTATCACATAAATGATTATGAATGAACACATCCATTGAGAATGGGGTATCCTAAATTTTATTTAGTCATGTCATACATTATGAATATATATGATCAGTCGGTTAGTGGACTAATTTGATTGACATAAGAGAACTACGACACAACCATAATTAGGTGCAAGCAATCCGTGTAGTCCAGCTATTGTTGGTCGTTCGTGTTCAACTCGGGTCGATCGAACAAGCTTAGAGTGACTGCCTTAACTTAGGCCACCCCTTGATTTAGGTGATTTACCGGCTAACCTAACATCTTAGCAATCTTAAGTATTTTTATGGACTAAACTTTATATCACACAATTATAGCATAAATTTTACTACGCAACCACTTAGGCATTTCATCAAACACATGAGTATCTATAGGGTATTATATTTACTAAAGTATTAAATCAAACATATGGGCATGCATAAAGTATTACAATCACTTAGGCAATAAATCAAGTATGTGAACATTGACAAATCAACACATATCACTCAGACATTTCATCGAACATGTGAGCATCCATATCTAACCAATATCATATAATACAATCAAACATGAAATATGAACATGCTAACTATTACAACTCATTCAACACAAGACATTATTAACTGAGACCCTTAAGGGTCGATAAATGGAAACGTACAAATAATGGTCCGCACCTTTAAGAAGGAATCTTTGATTTTGAGCTCCTAGGGTTATGAATTTGGAAAAAATCACAAATTCCTATACACATACCAAGAACTATGTGAGATTCATGCTATTCATCATAGAAAAACCTAGTTGAAAAGTAAGATTCGTTTCTTACCTCCCAATCGCGAGTGGGGTGGATTTAGCGGAGGAAAACAATCGATGAACTACTAACCCCCAAGCACCAAGGTCTTTCCCTCTCTCACAATCTCTATTCTTCTCTCTCTATTCTTCTCTTTCTCTTTTCCTTTTTCTCTTTCTCTCATAAGGTGTGAAATTCGTATGGGAGCAAAGGAGGCCCCTAAATGCCCTATTTATAGCACTAGATTTGGTGCATATCACTCTAATGGTCCTTTATTCATTATATTAACCCTTAAGGGAGTTGTTTCTAACATTTGGGGCCCACTATAGGGTGCAGGGGTTGATATACACCATATGATAGTTAGCCATAATGATGATCTACGTATAGATACGATCGGCCTACCATTTGGATGTACAGATCGATGGATATGATTAGAAGTCTGTTCAACGGTCATCGATGATCGATCGAGGTTACGGATATAGGATATGTTTGGAGAAATATCTTTAGTTGGTATCCTGACTTTGGCCTTGAATTGATGGTCTGAAAGTCATAACTTTGTGAAAGAATAAAGTGACTAGTTTCACTTAAGTTTTAGATTTCAACATAGGAGATTCGCGCATTTGAAGTACTTAGATTTTGGCCTAAGTTGAGTAATTTTAGGCACTATCTTGGTTTACCACCTATGATGGGCGTCAAGCCCAGTGAGATAGACATTATTCTATAATTTTGGGTTTAGTGGGCCACTGACGAGCAGTCTAGAGCTTATTCAGAAAATCGGGGTATTTCTGAAATGAATTTGCTATCAAGATTTATTGTGTACAATTATTAGGGTTTAGATTAACTACATCATAGTCTGCCTATTTATAACTTGTGAAAATGGTAATTCAGTTTTATTAATCCCAAACCGTTGGATTCTAGGCGAAAGGAGTAACTGGATTGATTTGGTTTGTTAATTAAGATCTGGCGCCTACTTGTCTCGGTTTTGGGTAGATCTTTATTTAGTTAAGGTTGTCTTAATTAGTCAGTGGTAGGTCGGTTAGATTTGGACCCTATGTGAACAAATCTCGAGACTAAGCTTGATGTTTGAGTGATTGGGCGGATTCGTTAGCTTCTTATGGTTGATTGATCGGATTTGTGTGATTCTTTATTGGTACCACCCGTGTATAGGCTCACTTCGAACGTCAATGGTCAATAAGCAACACGTAGGCTAGTCATATCGAAAGTTTTCAAGAGTTTTTGAAAATTCAAAATAGCAAAAATCTAGGACGTTACACTTTCCAGTAATTTATAGGCTAGCAGCGACATATTGTCTATGATCCTTCTTTTTCTTATCTAAATATTCTTATTTGTTTTTCTTTTTTTCTTTTATCTATTGGTGTCCCTTGTCTTGTGCTAAATATTTCTAAAAAAACCTAAGCTTTTTTTTTTTTGGTGCCGGGCTTTTTGTAATGTTCTGTGTGTATATGGGGGGAATTAAGATGTAACGACCCAAGATTTTAGTGCGCATGCATGCATGCATGCACACTTGCATTTATCTAAGTATTTATGCACAATCCTTCCATTTATTCATACATTTATGTATACACGCGTCCATAAAGTGAGCAATTTGTGACCATTGATATGCATTATCGATTTATTCAGTGTGTATCATTAATTGATAATTGTATGGTTTTGGTGTGTATATATATACATGTGCATTCTCTTTACTCATACACCTAAGATTAATTGTTCATTCATTAATCAGTTCAAATCTAATCGTGGAACATATACTAAACCCAATCATGTAGGGTATGCGGTCATCCACTCATCCATTCATTTTTAAGATTGTAGTTTAATCATCTAAGCCATTTATCCGATAATCCACTGATTTGATCAACTAAAAACCTATTTTGCACTTATCTGACCATGAAAGTAACCGTACAATAACTTGTATAAAGGATTAGACTCTTAATCATTTGATTATTTCACATATATCTTATCATCCAACCGTACATCATACCTATATCCACCAATTGGGTCACCTAAAAATCACCACGATGATTCTCACATTTCTCTAGATAAATTTACTACAGTATTTCTTACATTGAAATATGATTTAATAAGTTTTAGAGGCCCACAAGTCATATACATATTTTAGTGGTAAACTCATAATTTTAATGGAGGAGAAAACCATTCATGTATCCATAAGTATAATCGATCGTAAATCCAACGCCCCATATCTTGTAAACGGGTTACCCATTCATAAAATCAACCGTGTATCGACCTCTCTGCTCATTGAGGTACCACATGGTCCATTTTTTTTGTTAGCTTGTTAGTACACACCCATGTCAGTACACACTCCATGTTAACCACCCCCACTAGGGATCGATACCACATGGTCCACTTAAATCTTATTTTCATTACATCCCAACCATCCATCCATGTATGATATAACTATCTAATGTAGTATGTCCTAAACATGTGTAGCATGCCCATTTAAATTTTAATATTTTAAAGAGTTAATAGCATGTATTAAGTATTATTAATTTTTAGTAAAATATAAATATATATTAATTAGTATTAAAGTTATTATCATGTGAATATTGGATTTAGAAATGAAAAAGGGCATGTGATTATCATTAGTGGTCACTAATCTAGATCACCCATAACATTGACCAACCCATCAATTTTAAATCGTCCAAGTTTTATTACAAGATCAGTTGATCATCCGTTCATTAACTTAAACTAATAAAATGAAATCATTAAATTCATACACAAATCAACACCATCCAAAGAACTTCTCAATTAGTCATCCACCACCCAAATTCATCCATTAATTTGACTATCAACCCACCCACTTGATTAACCATCCATTGTACATTAATCATTTTACATATATGCCCATGTGTACACTATTCACACATGCACAACCACACAACACATGCATCACTTCCTATAAACACGTAATGTAATTTTTGTAATAAATGAAAATAAATGGTGGGTCTCTCACTTTCATGAGATGCAATTGAAAGGTAATTTTTTTTCCACGTGTGTGTATTACGTCTGATGGGACCCTTTCATATAAATAAGGTCGTGGGTGTAGCCGTGTAGGCATGAGAAGGGAGAGTGTGGAAAAATATTAAAAAAATAAAAAAATAAAAAGGAGAGAAAAAAAAGAAGTTTCGTAAAGATTTTGTCAAGGTGGGTGATGCATCCTCGATCTGAAATTTTTATAGTTATTTTTATTTAAAATTATTTTATTATTATTATAGTTAATTGACTTGAAATCTAAAATTTATAGGAAATAATTGTTTATCATTGATATACATACATACATACATATATATATATATATATATATATATATATATATATATATATATTGCTGACATATATAGACAAATAAAAAAATTTACAAAATAAGATTAAAGAAAAATCTAAATTGAATTTCTAAATTAGTAAATTTAATATGATTTTTTTAAATATGTAAGAATTAAATAAAAAATTATTCCAAATCCTACTTAAGTTATATTTTAAATTAATTTTATTGACATTAATTTGTAAAGTGACTCAAGTTATTAATTCTAGATTTTTTTTTCTTAAGACTAGTTAAAAGTAATATATTAAAATGATTCATACTAATAAAAAAATAATGATATTTATAATATTAAGTAAAATTTAATAATAATTAAAGTCGAAGCTTAATAATTTTAAATATTTTATTGATCTAAAACGTAAATCATGTAAAATTTCATTTTAGGAATATTGATATATAATTAACTAATTTAAATTTAGATTTAGTTTAGTATTGTTTAACTTTATTTGTTTAATAGTAATTTAATTGCGAATTTTAGGGTTAGATTATGAATTTTAAGGATTATAAAATTTATTTCAATTAGGTAAATTTAATTCTAAATAGATAATAACTAATTTTAATTTAAATAAATTTATATCTAACCAATCAAATTTTATATCTTGAAAATTAGTGATTAGTATAGATTTTCAATCTATGTACTTACCTAACCCTAATAGATGGAAGTGTACTAATAATGGATATTGGATTAATTTTTTAAATATTTCTCTTAATTCAACTATTAAGGTTTGAAATAAGTAAAGAATGAATCTGATTAATATGTTTAGTATATATTTTTCCTTAGAAGAAAGTAAAGAATTATTATAAAATAGTCAGGTTTTATTAATATATTACTAAATTAATTAAATTAGAATAGTTAAATTTAAATAATACATTAATTTATTTGAATTTGGGATTTAATATCAAGTTCATATGCTTTATTGATTTACAATTTCATGAAGAAATTTTAATTCGAAATAAAATTTTAATTTTGATAAATTAATTATTAACTTATATTAAAAAAATAATTCTGAATTTATAATCGAGGATTTTAATTATATAATTAAAATAATTACTGAGTTAATAGTCATCGAACCTTACGATGACTTATATGCGTAATTTGAAAAAAACGAAGAATATGCGATGTAACTAACATGTAGTAAGTTGCATATTTAATAATTTCAATTTGAATGGATGGTGTCACTCAGATCATGTACATATTTATTTATAATTAAGAATGAAGGTTGGAATGCAGTGCGCTATCCCTAAAAGGCATAAGCAGGTAGGGTGATTGTGTCCTTTGGATGAAAGTCCCTAAAGCCAGCAAGTAGGACGATTGTGTCCCTTGGGTGGAAGACCCTAAAGCCAATAAGTAGGGTGATCGTGTCCCTTGGGTAAATGACCATAGAACTCACTGGATCATTTGGAGTCTCCTTTGTATAGGACGTATGAGTACAATTGTGTGCGCGGATATACGCCAGAGGTACAACTGGAGTAGTAGTCTAATCAGCTAACGTATAAATGGGTCACTTACCTCGAGGTACTGTGTGTAGACGTTAATGTAATGTAGCCATCCACTTGGGTATGGTGTTGTAAAATATAATGATTATATAATTTTGTTATTTATAGACTCATGGAAAGTTTGACATTCGGAGCATCTTTATAATTCTAGTAATACATTAATATCATCTTTTAAGATTCAGTACTTTAATTTGTGTTTTAAACTTTAAATAAATTATTTTTATTATTTGTACATTTTGTATAATTATACAAATTTTAAATTTGGGTTAGATACAATCCCACGAGCTATTATGCTCACCTCCACATTAACAATGTTTCAGGGTTGAGAGATTAGTTAAGGGCAAAGCAAAGTGACGATCTAACGATCCGTCTGATTGTAGTGATTTTTTTAAATTTATGTTAGAAAAAATATATAGTGCAAAAATCAAAAGTGAGTCTAAACATTGTATTCGATGAATATTTGATTTATTGTAATGTAGTTTTTATTAGATTTATGGTTGAGAATGTTAAAAAAAAAATTAATCACAACCTAGGATTCAGAATCGGATCTGGCCAACTCAAGCACTGAATTTCGAGGCGTGATATAAGACATCGGGCTTCTTGAATGATATCACCTCATGTGTGATTGTTATAAACTTGTGAGTTATTTGACTATGTTGGATGCCGTGTTTGTGACTGTATTTCTTCATGGCTAGTTGGAAGTTATGTTTGCACTAATTCTTCTGTCTGAGGTGACATGTGCATCATGTGGAGTGTTTAAGTGTGATACTCATCAATTGTGCTAGGTCAGCCCCCGTTTGTATTTGTAAGATATATTTCTTTTCTTTGTTATACAGATAAAAAAAGTAACTTGAAATCTAGATTTATAAACCTATCTAATTTTTAAGGGTTAAGATAACATCAAATAAGTTAAATTTGATAAATTATTTATAGTGGTATAAGTTCATCCAAGTTTTTCTCATGGCTAAAGAAAAATTGAGATATTTGATCACAAAAACCTAATAAAGAATCCAGTACTTATGATGAGTAGATCAAAGAAAATGCTCAAATTCTGACCTACTTGTATAATAGTATCGAACCGCCTCATAAGTGCAAATGTCATGTTTCTGAATATGACTAAGGAAGTGTGGGATGCTCTATAAGAGATGCATTTATTTGATAAAAACATTTAAATCGTTGGGTGAATACTATTCCAAAGTTAAAAAAATATGGGAAGAATTAAACGTGTATTACCCCATGATTACCAATATAAAGAAACTACATTAGCATTGTGAAGAATTTTGAGTGGCTTAGTTCTTATTTAGGTTGAAATGTAAGTATGAGTCGGTTTGTGTACAGATTTCGGGTGAAAAAAAACGTGCTATCTCTAAATGAGGTATACGCATACCTCCAACATGAATTTTTTGGGCTCTAAAAGCGGGATCAAATGATATCTTGATTTTAGCATTGTTCTATAGATAGGGCCGCGGTGGTGGTGTGGTGGAAGAGGTGATTGTGGTGGCATGGGAGGTGGCCAGTACATAAGTCATGGACCTAAGAAGTGTACATATTATGGGGTTTCCAATCATTTTGTTAAAAAATGCTAAGCCTCCATAGGAAGCTTGTATGAGTTAATTAAGCTTTTCACATTAGAGAGAGCAGCATACTTTCTCTGGCTAGCTCTACATTTATTGCTTTATAGATACGTATGCTACCTGAGATAGTTACTCTAACTTAAGAAGAATATTCGAAGTTGCTTAGCAATATCTCACACCAAAGTAGCATTACCTAATTATCTCACCACGAGGTGTAAAATAATGAATATAAATGAGTTACCTAAGAAACTAGTGAGCTTGCAAAATAATAATAGTGGAATCGATCTATTGCTTGTATGTAAATGGTCATATATATTTATACATCGTGAATGATCAAACAATTGTTATATTCACGATTATCATGTTCAATTGATGATTCATCTTAGTTGTAACTTATAGGCTTACATGATATCACTAGGTACGATGCTAATCTCATTATGATACTCTTATAGATTAAGATGGAAATATATAATTTTTTTTATAGATGCGTCTCATTATACACTACTTCCATTATGCATACCTACATAATAGTCTACGCAATGTAATTAGTGAAAAACAACACCTAATCTTGTTGTTGATAATAGCATATGTACATCACATAACATGCATATGATAACCAAAACCACACATGTGAATATGTGCACATGTTTATATTAATTTGATGGTGGCAAACAATCCAATATAATTCACCATGTGCACAGCTGGAGGTCAAAAAAAGAATTTTGATAACATTTCTCCCATATGGTATCTCACACACACATGCATAAACACACACATATATGGGGTATGCTCAAACAAAATTGGTTGTACTTCTAACAATTTGTGTGTGAGGCTCACCATGGTGTTTAAATAACATCCAGCCCGTCTAGCGAGGTAGTCCTGCCATGAAAATGGGATACTCGAAAAACAATGAACAACCACCCAAAAACTTCCACATTCATATATGGTCCCTATTTAATGGTTGGATCAACTTGATTTTTAGGACGTCGCATTTTCATTGCAGGGGTACCATAATGGATGTGTGCGATGTCATAAAACACCACAATTGGGTCCCACACACTAAATTAGTTGTACACAATTGTGTGTGCATTCCTTTCTGTGTGTCTGTGAATGTGTGTGTGTGTGTGTGTTGGGGGGGGGGGGGGGTAATATGAGGTCGAGATGTGTGGGGCCCACTGTGATCTATATTGAACATCCACCCTCATCAATCAAATGGCCCTTACATGGTGGGCTATATGCCTAAAAATTAGGCCATCCATGACTTGCTAGGTGGGCCACACCACAGATGGATGTGTGTGATGTCAAGCCCAATCAAGCAAAAAAATCAGATTGATCCAACTTTCAGGTGGGTTACTCCATAGAAAATAATGAATAACTACCTAAAAATCACCACATTCATATGAGTCCCTATTTAGTGGTTGGATCAACTTGATTTTTAAGACAACACATTTTCATTGGGGCATGATGTCATACAAACACCACAATTGTGTCCCACACACTAAATTAGTTGCACACAATTATGCATGTGCATTCCCCTCTGTGTGTGTGTGTGTGGGGGGGTCATGATCTATGTCGGACATCCACCCCATCAATCAATTGCCTCTTTGGAGGGCCCAAGGGTGAGGGCGGTGTGGCCCATCGTGATCTATGTCGGACATCCACCCCATCAATCAATTGCCCCTTTGGAGGGCCCAAAGCCTAAAAATCAGGCCAATCCATGACTTAGGTGGGTCACACCATAAAAAATAGTTGAGAGTGGATACCTACCCTTAGACGAGGGGTGAAATTGCAAAAGGTGTGCCATGCAAACATTAACACATTAATTGATGTCAATTTGTTAGTAAATTTAATACTCGAGTGCCCACTTTTATGCAGTTTTAAAAAACAAATGGGCATGTCAACAAGAACATTGGTTTTTTTTTTTTCTTCTAATATCAACATGCATGGCAAGACCCATGCCTACTGTGAGATTGTTTGGCTATTGGGACATGGAACATTTTCTATTCTACCATTGAAGATTAGCCTAACTTAGCTTGACTTCATATGTACTTGGGTTATATCCCAATCTAAATCATTCGTTAGGCAACACATGCATCTTACACATTGACCATTGGGTTTCATTTTACAAAATGTCCGATTCCTTATGCATGTGCATATTTGGCCCATTGATCACCAGATGGTTTGGGAACATTGACCATGGAAATAAGGATTTGATCAGTTTTTGAAATAGGATGGCATTATCACCCCAAGTCAGTAGTGTCCTTAATCATCTAATCCAATGGTGATGGAGGCACGTGATTTCATGCCATCTTATTGTTGCTCACATCCAGTGGTTTGGATCATTCATTTAATAGTGTTCATGATGGTTGTACCATGGATCAAAGAGGAGTTATTTAATCTGACGTGAGGGTGTAATATGCATACAATTACACATGTGACATTACATAACGAAAAATGTACCATGCTAAATGGGCTAGATGATCCCAACCTCTAACCAACAAACATGTGTTTATTGAATTGAGGCCATTAATATTCGCTAATTAGGGCATGATCCAAGTATAATTGTTAGTTTATGGCCCATTTGTAGAGGGACGCAAAATCTGCATGATCAACTTTAGTCACACGTATCCCATGTGTATATTCTTTGAGTGGTCTGCATGTGGGCCATCACAATATGCCAATAATGGTTACACTCCAATCGTACTTGTGGTATAAATGTATGGCCATTCATATCATCTAAATCTCTGAACCCAATTGCGCATGGACCGTGACCCAAAAGTTACACTGAGATGACCGTCAATTGGATGGTTGGAATTTCTTGCTCCGCGTGATTAAGAAAAATATCACATCCACATGCCCCACAAATTGGATGGTTTGAATTTCCCTAAGTGAATACAATAAGAGAGAGAGAGAGAGAGAGAGAGAGAGAGTTGGTATCTCAAATGATCGAAAGGTTAAACTATTCTAGTATGAGAGAATTTAGGAGTATAGTTCATTCGTGAGTGTTGGTGTATTAAAAATCACGTTGATACGGTGATCTTCACCATACTATCAAGATGATCAAATGAATGGTTTGAATCAATCTTAATAACAAGGTCCAAGTATCAATATTGTTTATCCATCATGTGGTCCCTGCCTTGTATAGAAGGCTGGCTAACAATCAATTTGATCAAATTAATGATCCTGAATATCATATTGCTAGCCTACAATAGAGATAATTTCAATCAATTATAAAGAGATAGATCATCAACTAGAACTATCTATTACGTGCTCTCAATCTTCGATTGTTTATAGTGAACTTTTTTTTCATATGAAAAAGGCAATAATAAAAGAAAAATACACTTAAAGATGGGCTTAAGGTGTGTTGCGTGTTGTTATCTTTTAAGGTGATATTCGTACCCTATTGGTGGTTAAACTAGTTTAAAAGAGGATCAAGTTCACTTCCAGAATACAATAATCATCCTCTCCTGAATAGGAGAAATGTGGGCTTTGGCCTGAAAATTTGAAAAATCGTACATTGTACACACTTTTGAATTGTACGTTGTAACACCCCAGGTTTTCAGGGGCTGTGTAAGAACTTGGCTCCCGAATTCCCAGGTGTCATGGGTGCCCTAATGGGCTTCAGATTTTAATTACATTTAGATGATCTCATAAACAATGGAGAGTTTAGCAGGGCATGAAACATAAGTAAGTCATAAAGCAGTATCAAGTGCCATTAAATATAAAAATATCCAAACACAAATTCAAAATCATCTAAATAGGGAATTAGTTCCACCCATACATGACCCAAAGCGACTAAAGCTCGTGCCCATACCCCGGGGTAGCCCGAACTTAGACTACAAGGATCCGTCGAAAGTCTGGGAGTAGGGAAGCTCCTCTTCCCTATCCATGCTCACCTCGCTCGGCTCGTCGAGCTCCACCTCACTTGCATTTAGTAAAGGGTCTGGTTGGTGTTTTAAAACACCGTCCTAGAGTGGGAGTGAGTAGCTAACTCAGTGGTTACTATTAGCCTTAAGTTATAACAAGCATCAATTATATGTTGAATTTAATGAAAGACATAACATTCACGGATCCTTAACTAATCTTATTAATGTATATGCATGTATTATGATATGATGCATGACCTCGCAACAACACTCCCTTGAGCAACTTCATCTCACGGTCGTGCATGACCAACACTCCCTCATTACGACCTTAACTGCCGAGTCACCAAATACTAGCTAATGCGATGTATGAATAATGTTAGCCGAGTATTTAATTAATTCCGTTCATCCAGCAGATTGAGAAAACTAGTACACCCCACAATGCCAATGCCTTAAACTGGTTGTCAGGCCAAGACCCCTCAACGTGTGAGGCTAAGATCCTATGATCCTTGATCCCATCGGATTTTCCCATCCTCGACCTCAAGCACATGGGGGGCTGAAATGTGGGATCGCTCGCGGTCACCATGGGGAGGCTCGTCACCCCAGCATAGGCCGATAACTCGAACACAGTGTCCCATTCCACCATGTCCGGCTCTCAAGTCAGTGGATGGTTTCAAATGGTTATCAATGGGCTTTAGTGAGCGAAGGGTGTTCCAGGTTCCATTCAGGTGTGAGCAGACAGGGTTAACAAACAATGGTTGGTCAGTACATAGTCAAAGCTGGTGAGTTTAGGCAAGCACATGACGAGCAACATCGGGTACAAGCAACTCATGTAATCCAACTACTGTCACCCGATCGCACCCGCCCAAACCCGCTAATTCAGCTGCGGATGGTCTTACCAACTGGACCACCTTCTCTCACCTCCATTCCTGACCAACCAGGGGGGTTTTCAAAGGTATTTAATAGCACTCCAACAAATTAGAATCCATCAAATAACACAAGTAATGTCATGCATTCACACTTCTAACACAATTTCAGATTTTCTCTATAATACAACTACTAACAGTATTAAGAAATAAATGTGTATGTGCAGTGTGGGTTAAAGGGGAAGCCAAACATTTCATATACCTCATAGTACAAAGAATGCATAAGGGTTAGTGCATCAAACATGTTATGAGGAAAACATTGCAAGAATCAATCAAGACATGAACATACAATCATCAATTACATACCCAATCATATGAAAGACAACAAACATTCCATAGCATTTCACGTTGATTGAGAGGATCAAGGTGAGGTCTTTCTTAGGTTCTCTCTAGATTGTCCAATACATCACCCAATCAAGCATAATCATTAGATTCATACAAAAATTGGTGCTAGGCCACCTAAGAATAATAGTCTACACCTATGAATCGTTGAGAGATCTAGGTCTCGCGAGTGGATTCGTAGAGATCCTGAGTCAAATGAACTTGCATGTTAGGGTTATATGCAAATCCTAGCTCAACACAAAAGATTATAAAAAGATGGGTGCTTACCTCCCCCAATCGGTTAGAAATGGAGCTTAGAGTTATGGATGTGGGAGAAAGGAAGGAGATTTCCTTGGCTCCTTCACCAACAACACCCTCCTTCACTCTCTCCTTCCTCTCTTCCTTCTTCTTTTTCTATCCTCTCTTTCCTTTCTCTAGGGTAAATTCGTATGGGGAGAGGGGTGCCCCAAAGAAGCCCTTATATAGGGCCAGATTTGGTGTAAATGGCCCCATGGGCTAGGATTTTACTATACTAGACCTGTGAGAGGGTCTTCCTAAGTTCTAGGGCCCACTATGGGATGTACATATTGATATACACCGTAGGATAGTTAGTCCTAATGATGATTTACGTATGGATGTGATCGGCCCGCCATTTGGATGCGCTGATTGACAGATATGATTGATAGTCTGTTCAATGGTCATCGATGGATGATTGGGGCCGCGGCTATACGGATATGAGCTGGAGAATATCCTTATTCCATGTGTGAAGTTTGGTCGTAAACCGACGGTCCGAAATTCTCAACTTTGCCTAAGAGTGGATGACCCAATTCACCTAAGTTTCAGCTTGTTCCTTTAGGGTATTTGCACTTCTCATGCACTCGTCCTTTGGCTCAATTTGAGTGGTTCTGGACAGTACCCAGGTCTGACTCCCCCGATGGACGTCAAGCCCTGTAAGACGGACATTATTCTATAGTTTTGGAACTAGTGGCCCACCAATGAGTGGTCTAGAGCTTGTTTGAAAAATTGAGGCATTTCTGGAATGAATTAGGTATTGAGATTTCTCATGGAAAATGATTAGGGTTTGGATTAATTATGTTCATAGTTTGACCTATTTATAGCTAGTGAAAGTGGAGATTTGGTCATGATTACTCTAAACCGTTAGTTTTAAGCTAAAAGAGTAAAATGATTGATTTGGTCTATTAGTCAAGATCCGAGCCTTATCTGACTCGGCCTCAGTTAGGTCTTTAATTTAGTTATGATTGTCTTGATTAGTTAGCAATGAGTCAGTTAGATTTGGACCCTATGTGAGTAAATCATGGGGCTAAACTTGATGTTCAAGTGATCGGGCGGATTCGTTGGCTTCTTACGGTTGATTAATCGGACTTGTGCGGTTCTTTATTGGTTCCACCTATGCATAAACTAACATTGAGTATTAATGGCCAGTAAGTGATAATATAAGTTAATTACATAAAAAAATTCAAGGATTTTTAGAGATCCAAAACAGTGAAAATCCAGAACGTTACAATCTACCCCCCTTAAAAAAACAATTTCGTCCTCAAAATTGCCTACGAGTAATAAGTAAAGATTTTATTATTTCATTTGCCTAAGTTTTATTGATTTCAAGTTTATATGCATGATAGGGTGTATACTATCTATACTAGTCTGGCTCATTTTGCTTTACCCCCCTTAAAACTTTTTCACTTTGATGGTTTACTACAATTTATTTATTTATCTATTTATTTTTAAAGATTTGGATTCATGACAACGATTTCCCTTTATCTAGAGTAAAAATATTTATTTTCAATATTTGACCCTGTAACGCCCTGAAAATTGGGGGTTGTGCATACACTTGACTCCCGAGTTCCCGGGGTCACTTATAACCGGTTTTTCATTAATATGCGCTTAAATCAAGTTTAAATGCGCAGCCTGAAATTTCCTGGAACATGAAGCACAAACACACGAGTCTACTGAAATAAAAGAGATCAAGTATATATACAAGTCCAAAAGAATATATAATGAGTCGCATAAGTGTTACCCAACAAAAATAACTAAAAAGAATAGTATGTCCAAAAGAATAAAGTTGAGTCCACTACTCAGCGATCCAACGTCCCATCTACTGAGCCGATGAAGACCCGCTCGTCAACTGGAAGTAGGAAAACTTGTCCTCCTCCTTGAGACTAGCGTCGCCGGGCTCCTCATACTCAGCATCACCTGCATCTACGGGCGAGTCTGGTTGGTGTTTTAAAACACTGTCCCAGAGTGGGAGTGAGTGATCAACTCAATGGGTGCTATTAGTCTTAAGTCGTAACAAACATTAATTATATTATGAATTTAATGAAATGCAATCATTCAGGAACACCTAACTAATCTTGTTAATGCATATGTATGATAGATGATATGATGCATGCCCTCGCCACAACACTCCCTCGAGCGACTCCGTCTAACGATCATGTATGACCAACACTCCCTCAGAGCGACCTCGACTTCCGAGTCGCTAACCTAGCTAGTGCGATGTGATGATAATGTTAACTAAGTTCTTAATTAATTTCATTCATCCAGCAGGTTAGGAAAACTGATACACCCCACATATCAATGCCCTTAATTGGTTGCAAGGCCAATGCCCCCCAATGTGTGAGGCCGAGACCTCGCGATCCTTAATCCCGTCGGGTTTCCCATTTCTGACTTTAAGCACATGGGGAGTGCCGAGAGAAAGGGATCGCTCGTGGTCACTACGGGGAGGCGTGTCACCCCAGCGTAGGCCGATAGCTCGGACACAGTGTCCCATTCCACCATGCCCTGCTCACGAGACGATGGATCGATTTCAATTTGGTTATCGGTGGGCTACAACGGTTATAAGGTGTTCCAGGTTCCATACATATGTAAGCAAATAAGGTTAACAAACAAGGTTGGTTAGCCAGTAGACTAGACCGTGCGAGTCCAGGCAAGTACGTGGCCGAGTGGCATCGGGTAAAAGCGACCCATGTAGCCTAACTACTGTCGCCCATACGCACTCGTCCAAATCCATGGGTTTAGACTCGAGACGGTCCTACCAACGGGGCCGCCTTCGCTCTCCTCGTATTCCTGACCAACCCAAGGGTGGGGTGGTAACTCATAACATGCCAACTATCAATGAATCATTTAGCATACACAACATCATGTTCTCATACTTCTCAACATACAATTCAGATTCTCCCAGCAAACAAAGCTAACAATATCATGAACAAGGTGTGTGTGTGTGTTGTGTGGGTTGGTGAGGAAGTTAAGCACTTCCTACATCCCTTAGAACCAAAATGCACAAGAATTAAAGGATCTTACATGCTATAAGACACATCATTTGAGAGATCAAGCAAGACAGAAACATGTAATCATCCATGGTAGCTAAATCATGTGAGAAGCACGAACAATATCACATCAGAACTAAACAAGCAAACAATCCCATACAATCCTCAAGCAAACATCCAAATCCTGGGGTTCCTCTAGATTCTCCAAATATAGCATCCAATTAATCAAAATCATTAGACTCATAATAGAATTGGTGCTAGGCCACCTAAGGATAATAGTCCGCACCTTCGGATCGTTGTAGGCTTGGGGAAATGACCTAGAAGCGTGGATTTTGGGGTCGAACGGCCGGAATCCCTAGAGCACACATTTGTATGTTAGAATCCAATGTAAATCCCTCTCATCTCAAAGGTTTCAAGAAAAAGGGGTGATGGATCTTACCTAAGCGATCACCGGAATGAATGGGCGGTCGCAGAGGAGGGTTTCTTCTTGGAGAAGAGGTAGGGAGTTGTAGGGTTTGATTTCCTTGGGCCCCACCTCGATCTAGGGTCCACTTGCTCACCTTCACTCTCTCTTCCTCTCTTCTTCCTTTCTTCTTTCTCCCTTTTCTCTCTTCTCTCTTTCCTTCCCTAGGGCAAATTCGTATGGGGAGAGCGGGTGCCCAAATGAGGCCCTTTTATAGTGCCAGATTTGGTATAAATGGCCCCAATGGCCAGGCTTTTACTATACTAGCCCTATAGGAGGGTTTTTCTAGCCTCTAGGGCCCACTATAGGGTGTAGGAGTCGATACCCACCGTTGGATAGTTGGCCCTAGTGATGATCTGCACATGGACACAATCGGCTCGCCATTTAAATGCACCGATCGACAGATATGATTAGAAGTCTGTTCAATGCTCATCGATGGTTGATCGGGGCCGCGGCTATACGGATATGAGCATGGAAATATTCTTATTTAACATGTGAAGTTTGGTCATAAACCGACGGTCTAAAATTCTTAACTTTGCATAAGAGTGGTCGACCCAATTCACTTAAGTTCCAGCTCCTTCCTTTGGGGTATTTGCACTTCTCATGTACTCATCCTTTAGCTCAGGTTGAGTGGTTCTGGGTAGTACACAGGTCCAACTCCCGCGATGGACGTCAAGCCCAGTGAGACGGACATTATTCTATAGTTTTTGAACTAGTGGCCCACCAACGAGCGGTCTAGATCTTATTTGAAAAATTGGGGCGTTTTTGGAATGAATTAGTTATTGAGATTTTTTATGGGCAATGATCAGGGTTTGAATTAACTATATTTATAGGGTGACCTATTTATAACTAGTGGAAGTGGAGAATTGATCATGATCACTCTAAACCGTCGGTTTAGGCTAAAAGAGTAATGGGGTTCATTAGGTCTACTAGCTAAGATCCGGGCCTTGTCTGACTCGGCTTCGGTTAGATCTTTAATTTAGTTATGATTTTCTTGATTTATTAGTGATGGGTCGGTTAGATTTGGGCCCTCTGTGAATGAATCATGGGGCTAAACTTGATGTTCAGGTGATTGGGCGGATTCGTTGGCTTTCTGCGGTTGATTAAACGGACTTGTGTAGTTCTTTACTGGTTCCACCCTTGTTTAAACTATCATTGAGTGCTAATAGTTATTAAGTGATATTATAAATTAATTAATAATAAAAAAATTCAAGCATTTTTGGAAATCCAAAACAGTGAAAATCTAGGATGTTACAATTTACCCCCCTTAAAAATAATTTCGTCCTCGAAATTGCCCAAGGGTAATAAGCAAAGATTTTATTATTTCATTTGCCTAAGTTTTATTGATTTCAAGTTTATATGCCTGGTAGGGTGCATACTATCTATACTAGTTTGACTCATTTTTGTCTACCCCCCTTAAAACTTTTTTTTTTCACCCTGATGGTTTACTACAATTTATTTAATTATCTATTTATTTTTTTTAAAAAAAAATTGGATTCATGATGACGATTTCCCTTTATCTAGAGTAAAAATATTTATTTTCAATGTTAGACCAATACGGAGAGACGGTTGTAGTGGGCTTAAACCCGATACGTCGATCATCTACCTGACCAGGGTAGAAGGCACATCGTATCCCTTCTTCATCTTAGTGGATCCTGATCTTCTGTTCGGTCAAAGCAGTGAGTCCATTGGTAGTCGCCCAGGATTGAGAATTGGGTCAAGCCGTGAATGCTTCGCAAGTGTATACTTCCGAAATTCCGTAGTCCGATCAATCTAAATGTTTAGCCATCATTAGAAAGTTTAAATATCTTATTTATAAGGTTGTCCTTTGCGTATTGGTCTACGAGAGTCCTCGTTGTAATTTATATCCAAATTGGTGGTTAATAAATCTCTCGATATGCCTATGGTCAAAGATCATCCTAATAAGTTTCTAAAGGCACAAAATTTTATATGAATTACCGTTTCAATCCTATGGCTAGTGGGTAAATCGTAGACTACACTTTGGTTTCATAAATTTCAAGAATGAAGGAATAGTCGAGGTTCTAAGGTATTTGGGAGGTTTGGAGATGTTGAGTGGGATGAATCTGGAGATGAGTTTAAGAAAATGAATTTGAGGGATGGAAGTTGAGAAGTGATTAGGAATGAGTTGAAGAAATGATATTGAGAAAAGTTTGGAAAGGGTTTGAGAGAATGATGATTGAGATCGGTTAGAGTGAAGAAGAAGATAGTGGGTTTGGGGATTGGGTTTTGAGATTGGGAGTGGGAGAGTTTTCTCTGGGGTTTAGAAGGGATGGTGGAGGGTAATGGGAGTAATAGAGATAGGTTTTATGGACTCTAGATAGTCCTAATTAGCAAGAAAAATGGGCCCCACTCACGTGTACATTAAAAGGGAGGAGGGGTCCTATCTTGTAACGTTTCTTATACTTTTAGTAACTAAATTATTTTTAAAATTTTTACGATGATTAACCATTAAGTTTTAAGTCATCCACCAAATTTCATATCATTTGGAGTTGTAAATAAATTATAAAAATTCTAGAAGTAACTACCGTCTAAAACTAATGATTTTTGCACAGTTGTCAATTCACTTCAAATATAGCTATATTATAATTTTTATTTTATTTTTATATGAAACTATACTTGTTAATCTTCAATCTGGCTTTTGAATCACCTACATCGGAATTGTAACAAAGGAGACGGACATCATTCTGGGTAGTACCCAGGTCCGACTCCCTCGATGGACGGCAAGCCCAGTGAGACAGACATCATTCTATAGTTTTGGAACTGGTGGCCTACCAACGAGCGGTCTAGATCTTGTTTAAAAAATTAGCGTATTTCTGGAATGAATTAGGTATTGAGATTTCTCTGAATGAATTAGGTATTGAGATTTCTCATGGGCAATGATCAGGGTTTGGATTAAGTATATTTATAGCGTGACCTATTTATAACTAGTGGAAGTGGAGATTTGATCAGGATCACTCTAAACCATCGGTTTTAGGCTAAAAGAGTAATGGGGTTCATTTGGTCTATTAGCTAAGATCCGGGCCTTGTCTGACTCGGCTTCGGTTAGATCTTTAATTTAGTTATGATTGTCTTGTTTTGTTAGCGATGGGTCGGTTAGATTTGGGCCTCCTGTGAATGAATCATGGGGCTAAACTTGATGTTTTGGTGATCGGGCAGATTCGTTGGCTTCCTACAGTTGATTAAATGGACTTATGCGGTTCTTTACTGGTTCCACTCATGTTTAAATTATCATTGAGTACTAATGGTCATTAAGTGATATTATAAGTTAATTAATAATAAAAAAATTGAGGATTTTTGAAAATCTAAAACAGTGAAAATTCAGGATGTTACAGACCCACATGGAGAGATGGTTGTAATGGGCTTGAACCTAATACATCGATCATCTACCTGACCAGGGTCGAAGGCTTATTGTATCCCTTCTTCGTCCTGGTAGAGCCTGGTTTTCTGCTCGGTCAAAGTAGTGAGTCCATTGGTAGTCGCCCAGGATTGAAAATTAGGTCAAGCCGCGAATGCTCGCAGGTGTATATTTCCGTAATTCTGTAGTCCGATCAATCTAAATGTTTAGGGAATGTTCATCATCGAAAAGTTTAAATCTCTTATTTATAAGGTCGTCTTTTGGGTCTTGGTCCAAGAGAGTTTGAATTTTAATTCGTGTCTAACTTAGTGATTTAAATCTCCCACGATGCCTATGGTCAAACAATTATCCTAGGAAGTCTTCCTATAGCCTAAACATGTTTCTATATATTGTCATCTTGATCTTATGGGCATACGTTATGGGCAAATCACGCTTCGGTTTCGTTGATATCGGGAAAAAGGTAGAATCAAAAGTTTTAAGATATCTTAGAGATTTGGAGGGTTGATGACGCTAAGAATGATGCAAAAAGGAAAGGAAGAAAAAGTTTTAGGAACTCATAATGTTTTAGTGAAGTTCGCATTGAATATGAACTTACAAGGTCTTAAGTAATGAAATTCAATCCTTCTAAGGAATTGTAATTCAACCATGGTAAAAACTATTTGAAATATAAAAATGTACTAAAAATAATCTGATTTAATTATACAAGATGATTCCTGACATGATTAGAAGCAATTTCTAAAAAGATATAAAGTTCTAAAACTCTAATATATAAAGGATACGTCCGGTACACTAGCAATTCGAAGTTGCAGAAATGTTTTTTTCATCCCTTCTATTATTTACAACATATTCGTCACCTTTGGTTACTATATTATTCTTAAATTTTTTTTTATAGTAATTCATCATTAAGCTTACTTTTATTTTACAAAATTTTGTTTTATTTGAAGTTCCATAAAAATTATAAAAATTCAAAAAGTTCTAGTTGTCCTAAACTAATGATTTTCTGTTTGTTTCTAAAATACCTCTACTGCTCGTAACGTTTTTCAAGCTTAAAGTAACTAAATTATTTTTAAAATTTTTTATAATAAGTTTTTAATAATTTTATCCTCATATTATAACATTTCATATCATTTTGAGTTGTATAAAAATTATTAAAATTCTATAAGTGACAGTTGTCTGAAACTAATGATTATTATTTTTTGTATGATTACAAAATGTATCTATTTCTTATAAGGCTTCTTATACTTTTGGTAAATTAATTATTTTTTAAAATTTTATAATATTTTATTATTAAATTTAAAGTCATACCATAAAACTTTATATAATTTGGAGTTTTAAATAAATTATTAAAATTCTAGGAGCAACAGCTGTCTGAAATTAATAATTTTTAGATAGTTGGTAAATCATCTTAATTTTAACTATATTATAATTCTTATTTTATTTTATTATTATTTTTATATAAAACTAAACTCATCAATCTTCAATATGACTTTTGAATCACCTAAATCGGAGTTGTAACGAAGGAGATATGAATTTTTGATGTCGACCTAAAATTTCAGGAATTTTCAGTGCGGGCAACGTCGATCCGGCGAGGGCCACGTAGTATCGGCGGGGACGATGAGCCTAGTGGTTTCATGATATTCTCCTCAATTAGTGGTCAAAATCTAATTTTTCTATAGTTTCACTAATTTCAGTAAATTTTTGTTCACCCCTAAGTCTTTATCCCCGAATGAGTCGAAACTATCGAATTTGGTCCAGTATTAGCTCATTTGAACTTGGACGGTGGTCTCGACCGTCTACTCATTCAATTCCGGTTCATTCCTATCATTGGGCTAAGGTATTGTAAGTCTCTCGGACATATTTTCTATCGTCGCTACTATCTCTCATTACCCAACCCTAACAGCTTGGAAGTCTTACCATCCATCTAAGATTGCCAGTTCCAGTTCTAGGATGGTTCCTACCAATGTAAGTCTCTGTTGCGTTTCTTCTTGAGTCAGCGGATGCGTTAGTGAGTTCATGACCCACGGCCCAATTAATTCCAAACCATTACTTTGATTCCATTTGTAACACCTTGGGTTTTCAGGAGCCGTGTAAGAACTCGGCTCCCGAATTCATAGCTGTCATGGGTGCCCTAATGGGCTTAAGATTTTAATTATATTTAGATGATCTCATAAACAATGGAGAGTTTAGCAGGGCATGAAACATAAGTAAGTCATAAAGCAGTATCAAGTACCACTAAATATAAAAATATCCAAACACAAATCTAAAATCATCTAAATAGGGAACTAGTCCTACTCATACATGACCCAAAGCGACTAGAGCCCTTGCCCATACCCCGCGGTAGCCCGAACTTAGACTAGAAAGATGCGCTGAAAGTCTGGGAGTAGGGAAGCTCCTCTTCCCTATCCATGCTCACCTCGCTCGGTTCGTCGAGCTCCGCCTCACCTGCATCTAGTAAAGGGTCTGGTTGGTGTTTTAAAACACCGTCCCAGAGTGGGAGTGAGTAGCTAACTCAGTAGTTACTATTAGCCTTAAGTTACAACAAGCATCAATTATATGTTCAATTTAATGAAAGACATATGTTCACAGATCTCTAACTAATCTTGTTAATGTATATGCATGTATTATGATATGATGCTGACCTCGCAACAACACTCCCTTGAGTGACTTCATCTCACGGTTACACATGACCAACACTCCCTCATTACGACCTCAACTGCCAAGTCACCAAATACTAGCTAATGCGATGCATAAATAATGTTAGCCGAGTATTTAATTAATTTCGTTCATTCAGTAGATTGGGAAAACTAGTACACCTCACGATGTTAATGCCCTAAATTGGTTGCGAGGCCAAGACCCCCCAATGTGTGAGGCCAAGACCTCGCAATCCTTGATCCCGTCGAGTTTTCCCATCCCCGACTTCAAGCACATGGGGGTGCTGAAATGTGGAATCTCTCACAGTCACTACGGGGAGGCTCGTCACCCCAGCGTAGGCTAACAACTCGAACATAGTGTCTTATTCCACCATGCCCGGCTCTCGAGTTAGTGGATCGATTTCAAATGGTTATTAATGGGCTTCAGTGGGTGAAGGGTGTTCCAGGTTCCATTTAGGCGTGAGCAGACAGGGTTAACAAACAATGGTTGGTCAGTACGTGGCCAAACCTGGTAAGTTCAGGTGAACACATGACGAGCGACATCGGGTACAAGCGACTCATGTAGTCCAACTACTGTTGCCCGATCGCACCCGCCCAAACTCGCTAATTCAGCCGCGGATGGTCCTATTAACGGGACCACCTTCTCTCAACTCTATTCCTGACCAACTAGGGGGTTTCAAAGGTATTTAATAGCACTCCAACAAATTAGAATCCATCAAATAACATAAGTAATGTCATGCATTCACACTTCTAACATAATTTCATATTTTCTCTATAATCATAACTACTAACAGTATTAAGAAATAAATGTGTATTTGTGTGGTCTGGGTTAAAGAGGAATTCAAGCATTTCATATACCTCATAGTACAAAGAATACACAAGGGTTAGTGCATCAAACATGTTATGAGGAAAACATCACAAGAATCAACCAAGACATGAACATACAATCATCAATTACATACCCAATCATATGAAAGACGACAAACATTCCATAACATTTCACGTTGATTGAGAGGATCAAGGTGAGGTCTTTCCTAGGTTCTCTCTAGATTGTCCAATACATCACCCAATCAAGTATAATCATTAGATTCATACTAAAATTGGTGCTAGGCCACCTAAGAATAATAGTCTGCACCTATGAATCGTTGAGAGCTCTAGGAAACGATCTAGGGTTGCCAAGCTCGCGGGTGGATTCGTAGAGATCCTGAGTTAAATGAACTTGCATGTTAGGGTTATATGCAAATCTTAGCTTAACACAAAAGATTACAAAAAGATGGGTGCTTACCTCCTCCAATCGGTTAGAAATGGAGCTTGGAGTTGCGGATGTAGGAGAAATGAATGAGATTTGCTAAGGTTCCAAGTTTCCTTGGCTCCTTCACCAACAACACCCTCCTTCACTCTCTCCTTCCTCTCTTCCTTCTCCTTTTTCTATCCTCCTTTTCTTTTCTATAGGGCAAATTCGTATGGGGAGAGGGGTGCCCTAAAGAAGCCCTTATATAGGGCTAGATTTGGTGTAAATGACCCCAAGGGCTAGGTTTTTACCATACTAGACCTATGATAGGGTCTTTCTAAGCTCTAGGGCCCACTATGAGATGTACATATTGATATCCACCGTAGGATAGTTATTCCTAATGATGATCTACATATGGATGTGATTGGCCCGCCATTTGGATGCGCCGATCGTCAGATATGATTAGAAGTCTATTCAACGGTCACCGATGGTCAATTGGGGCTGCGACTACACGGATATGAGCAGAAAAATATCTTTACACCACGTGTGAAGTTTGGTCGTAAATCGATGGTCTGAAATCCTCAACTTTGCCTAAGAGTGGATGACCCAATTCACTTAAGTTTCAGCTTCTTCCTTTAGGGTATTTGCACTTCTCATGCACTTGTCCTTTGGCTCAAGTTGAACGATTCTGGACAGTACCCAGGTTCGACTCCCGCGATGGACGTCAAGCCCTGTAAGACGGACATTATTCTATAGTTTTGGAACTAGTGGCCCACTAACAAGCGGTCTAGAGCTTGTTCGAAAAATTGGGGCATTTCTGGAATGAATTAGGTATTGAGATTTCTCATGGGCAATGATTAGGGTTTGGAATAACTATGTTCATAGTGTGGCCTATTTATAACCAGTGAAAGTGAAGATTTGGTCATGATTACTCTAAAACGTAAGTTTTAGGCTAAAAAAGTAACAGGGTTGATTTGGTCTATTAGTCAAGATCCGGGCCTTATCTGACTCAGCCATGGTTAGGTCTTTAATTTAGTTATGATTGTCTTGATTAGTTAGTGATGGGTAGGTTAGATTGGGCCCTATGTGAGTAAATCATAGGGCTAAACTTGATGTTCAAGTGATCGAGCAGATTCGTTGGCTTCCTATGGTTGATTAATCAGACTTGTGTGGTTCTTTATTGGTTCCACCCATGCATAAACTAACATTGAGTGCTAATGGTTAGTAAGTGATAATATAAGTTAATTACATAAAAAAATCAAGGATTTTTGGAGATCCAAAACAGTGAAAATCTAGGACGTTACATACACCCTTGCCTTCTTTATTTTTTACAGTTTACACCCTAACTACTTTATTTTTTTAATTAACCCCTAAAAATTTATGTAATTTCTAAATATTTTAACAAATATTCTAAAACAATAAAATTATGGAGAAGAATATACATAGAAGAGTTTGTTAAAGATTGTAATTTTTGTAGAATACTCTAAGGTGATTTTTTATAAACTAAGAAGGGACACCTAAAGTATCTTTCATGAAAAGTTTGATGTCTTTTCATTAATGATAACTTTTTACCATAATGAATTTAGTTTTGCTTCATTTTACCAAGTAACCATGATTCAGAACCAAGAATCACCAAAAGCTACAACCTTTTTGTTTGTTATTTTTTTTTTTATTATTTACTTGGAAAACGTAACATTCAATTTCGAATAGTCATTTTGGTTAATGAATATAACTATTGGGTAAATGACCACAAGATGAATATACTTTCTTCAAGGAAGAATATCCTCTAAATGAACTCATGTTATTTCTTCTAATTCTCTGATTTATGGATGAAACTACTTTGACTAGAAGATTCTTACCTATCATATCTACCTATTTGAAAGTGCAAGCACTGTAAAATATGCCAATTAAAAATTTTCAGTAATGAAATTACTTTGAATACATAACCATCATATTCTTTGCTGTAAGAAACTAGAAAGAAGATTGAAGAAAGCTTATAAGAGATTTTGACTCTCAACCACAAAAGGGAATAGAGCCCGTATATAGTATGAATATCTAGATTTGATGTATTAGCGTTTCGAGGTGAGGGATTTGTTTACGGCTAAGGCTTGAGAGGAGAGAGAAGTGTCTCAAAGAAAAACCTCACACATCTACTTATAGGTCTCCTTCTTAGAAAAATTTCAATTAGAAACTAAATTCAATATCTCTTATATTATAGTAGTATCAAGGTATATTGAATTACCCGCCTTTAAAAATAAAAAAATAAAAAAAATCTAATCTACACATTCTATCAGGTAGATCTAGTGTGAGACCTCTAAGACTATAATCCTCCATAAGAGATGATACCACACCAAATTGACGACTGGATTAGAAATAGTTTGTCTCAATCTCCAATCACTTATCCCAAAATGTTGATTTAATTGCACTCAATTGAGTACGTTTGATTCCATATGTGCACATGCATAAATTTCAATGTTTGATCGTGAAACACACTTATCTATTTTTTAGATTGAACAAATTTTATCTTCATAAATTTAATTGATTAAAAACCAATTCAAAGTATTAATATAATAATATTAAATATTCTTAAATTAGTTTGCAATAAAATCTGATAGCCCATTTTATCCAATGCCTTAGATAAGTCTCTATACATCATCACTACATTGCAATCATATACGATCTTCCTCTATCCCCATCTCACAATATCATCTTAATTTTGCCACTTTCCTATATACTTTTGACCCAACGAATATGTGCAAAAGGACTTGAGAATGCACATTAACGTATTATTACCTTATTTTGACATTTTCATATAATATAAAGTAATAAGGACATAAGAGTCACCAATGGGATTAGCATAATCACAAAGTGATTGCATCAAAATTAATCTATCCCTTGTAGGTAATTGGTTTTACAATACATGTGGCATAATTCACACATCATGAATGATCAAGAGTTCATCATTTATGTGATTAAGTGGGATTCATCTAATCAAGTAATGATCCATCCCTATTTTAATACACAGGCTTATACGAATTGACTGGGTACAGAGTCAATTATATTGATATCTATGGGATCTCATCCTGATTACCTCATAAATCATGACAGAAGTACATCTCATATGTTCATGCATCTCAATAGGCATCACTACCATTGTGCATACCTGCATAATGGTCTATTCCATGTGAGAAGTGGATAAAGCTTTAATTGAAGAATATTAGATGCATCTCATTATGACAACCAATCTAAATTTTTGTATTTATACATTATCATGAAATGAGCACATTCGTATAAGCTCATATATCAGAAAATCTCAATATAATCAAATAATAAATATCTACTCGTGTCATTAATGGGCTAATGGATTGCATAACGTTTGACAATCTCTCATTAAGCTTGAAGACAAATAGAGTCACACTCTTTATAGTCACATTCCCCTAACATGAGACACAAAAGATTCACACATAAGCAGCTTAATGAATGGGTCAGCCAATGTTCCCAGCTTAGAGATAAAACTAATGGCGATTTCACTCTCAACAACCTGCTCTTTGACAAAGTGATACCTCGACTTCATATGCTTTAACCTCTAATGAAAGTTGGGGTCTTTTGAAATCTCTATGGCTGAAGAGTTGTCACAATACAAAAGTATAGTCTCTCTAATACTGGCGATAATCCCTTAAATAGTAAGAAATTTCTCAACCATATGGCGTCATGCGTTACAATGTAGTGGGCGATATACTATGACTTTATGGACCAGAGAGTAGTAGGGTTTTGTTTCTTACTCGACTGAGAAATAGATCCCTGTAACATCCTGGATTTTCACTGTTTTGGATTTCCAAAAATTCTTAAATTTTTTTTATTAATTAACTTATAATATCACTTAATGACCATTAGCACTCAATGTTAGTTTATACAGGGGTGGTACCAGTAAGGAACCGCACAAGTTTGATTAATCAGCCTTAGGAAGCCAATGAATCCGCCCGATCACTTGAACATCAGGTGTAGCCCCATGATTTACTCACATAGGACCCAAATCTAACTGACCCATCACTAACTAATCAAGAAAATCATAACTAAATTAAAGATCTAACCGAAGCCGAGTCAGACAAGGCCCGGATCTTGGCTAATAGACCAAATGAACCCCTTTACTCTTTTAGCCTAAAACCAACGGCTTGGAGTAATCATGACCAAATCTCCACTTTCACTAGTTATAAATAGGCCAGACTATGAACATAGTTAATCCAAACCCTAATCAATGCTCACGAAAAATCTCAATACCTAATTCATTCCAGAAATGCCCCGATTCTCCAAATAAGCTCTAGATCGCTCATTGGTGGGCCAGTAGTTCCAAACTATAGAATAATGTCCATCTTACTGGGCTTGATGCTCATCGCGGGAGTCGGACTGGGGTATTGTCCAAAACCGCTCAACTTGAGCCGAAGGACGAGTGCATGAGAAGTGTAAATACCCTAAAGAAAGGAGCTGAAACTTAAGTGAATTGAGTCGTCCACTCTTATACAAAGTTGAGGATTTTGGATCGTCGGTTTGTGACCAAACTTTACCCGTGGAGTAAGGATATTTTCCTACTCATATCCGTATAGTCGTGACCCTGATTGACTATCAGTGACCGTTGAACAGACTTTTAATCATCTCTGTCGATTGGCGCATCCAAATGGCGGGCCGATCATATACATACATAGATCATCATTAGGGCCAATTATCCAATGGTGGGTGTCGACTCCTACACCCCATAGTGGGCCCCAGAGCTTAGAAACACCCTCTCATAGGTCTAGTATAGTAAAAACCTAGCATTTGAGGTCATTTGCACCAAATCTAGCATTATAAAAGGGGCTTCTTTGGGGCACCCCTCTCCCCATACGAATTTACCCTAGAGAAAGGAAAGAGAGAAGAGAGAAAAGAGAGAAAGGGAGAAGAGGAAGAGGAGAAAGGAGGAGAAAGAGAGAGGAAGAAGAAAGGAAAGGAGTGTGTGGTAGGAGGTAGGGCCTAAGGAAGCTTGGGGCCTTAGAGAAATACCTTTCCCTTCCCATATCCACAACTACAAGCCACTTCCATCCAAATGGGGAGGTAAGCATCCATCATTTTTGGTAATCTTTGAGGGTTGAGTTGGGAAATGCATGTAGTCCTAACATGCAGGTTCATTTGGCTCAAGATCTTTATAAATCGACCCGCGAGTTTGGCAACCATAGATCACTTCCTAACATCTTCAATGATCCATAGGTGCGGATTATTGTTCTTAGGTGGCCTAGCACCAATTTCAATATGAATCTAATGATTTTGTTTGTTGGATGATGTATTTGGGTAATCTAGCAAAACCTAGACAAGACCTTACACTTTAGATCCCCCAAATTAATGTGGAATGATGATGGAATGCTTGTTGTTTGTCAAACATGATTGGGTATGTTAATGATGATTGCTTGTACATTCCTTGCTTGGTTCATGTATGATGTTTTCCCCATAACATGTTTGATGCATTAACCCTTGTGCATATTTTGGTATTAGGAGATATATGAAATGCTTGCCTTCCACACTAATCCACACAACACTTGCACCTTTATTTCATGATATTGTTAGCATTTTCCTTATAAAAATCTGAATTCTATGATAGGAAGTATGAATGCATGCTATTACCTATGCTAGTTGATAACCCATGTTAGTCAACATGCTACACATTACCACCAAACCCTTGGGTTGGTCAGGAATACGAGGAGAGTGAAGGTGGTCTCGTTGGTAGGGCTATCTTGGGGTTAAACCCATGAATTTGGACGGGTGCGCATGGGCGACAGTAGTTAGACTACATAGGTCGCTTGTACCCGATGTCGTCTGTACGTACTTGCCTGAACTCGTGCGGTCTAGCCTATTTACTGACCAACCTTGATTGTTACCCCTATTTGCTCACATATGTATAGAACCTGGAATACCCTACAACCATTGTAGCCCATTGATAACCATATTGAAACCGATCCACCGCCTCGTGAGCCGGGAATAGTAGAATGAGACACTATGTTCGAGTTGTCGGCCTACGCTGGGGTGACGCACTTCCCCGTAGTGACTGTGAGCGATCCCTTTTTCTCAACACTCTCCATGTGCTTGAAGTCAGGGATGGGGAACCCGACAGGATCAAGGATCGCATGGTCTAGGCCTTATACATTGGGGGGCCTTGGCCTCGCAACCAGTTAAGGGCATTGATACGTGGGGTGTATCAGTTTTTCCAACCTGCTGGATGAATTGTAACGCCCTGAAATTCGGGGGTCGAGTATAACTCAGCTCCCGAGTTTCAAAACATCACTTATGTAACATATTTAATGATGGATGTATGTTGTCTGTATGAGTACATAAAACATGGAATAGATTAAGCCAAACTGCAAACATAATTTAGGGATAAGTGAAGGAACGCAAGCGGAAGACTTAAAGAAACATAAGTGTACATGTGCAAGTCCCTGAAGTACGCATACATGCCAGGTCATGCTTACAAGTGTTGCTATCAAAAATACAAGCATCCAATGACATTATCTATTCCAAAAGAAAACCCAAAATTTTCGCACATCAGGACATGGCTCACAAGAACCCGCCTGAGAACTGCATAAAAGAAAATGCGGCCTCATCATCCTCAAACTCCTGCTCTGCCTCAGGGGTCGCATCAACATCTGCATCTAAGACAGAGTCTGGTTGGTGTTTAAACACCGTCCCAGAACGTGGGAGTGAGTGATCAACTCAGTGGAACAATAAAGCAAAGGTTAACATGTTATCAATTCAATCAAGCAGTAATGATAAAGCAGAACAATCAAACATGTCCTAATTACTCTTGTTAGTGCAAGGATGTATGTATAAATGATGCATGCCCTCGCCTTACTCCCTCGGCGTCTTCATCTCACGTTATGCATGACATCCTCCCGCAGTGCCAACGACTTCCACGCACATGCAAATGCGGTGCATGAACATGATTACAAGTTGTTATTAGTTCTTTTCATACAGTAGGATTGGAAAGCTAAGGTACCTTCCTTATATCAATTTCCACACAGTGATCCATTCTAGGGTCGTCAGTCCTAGGCCATCTCATACGATCATATGGTTTTAGGTTGCTGCAAAGGGCTCCTCACCAATCAATGCACGCCTATCATACCTTCATTACTACTCTAAGGCTCGTCGCCTTAATGCAGTATCCAGGTATGCTCGAGGTCACTACAAATGGCTCGTCACCAATCAATGTAGGCTGACAGCACGAATATAGTGTCCCATACCACCATAATCGGCTCACGAGTCTGGTGTGCTCATTGGTCACTACGGGGAGGCTCGTCACCTCAGCGTTGGCCGACAGCTCGACCACGGTGTCCCATACCACCATGTCCGGCTCATGAGTCTTAGCGGATCAAGGTACAACGGTTAACGGGATTTCATCGGTAAGTTTGGTACCCTAGATTCAAATAATAGCGTCCATACATGGTGAACATACATCAAACAATCGGGTTACTTGACGAACTCAACTAGCACGAGCGCACGTTGGGTTGATCGACATAGAGTGCGCAAACACTCCGTGTGGCCAAACCACTGTCGACAACTCTAATACAACTCGAGTTCGTCAAATCACGTCCTTCGTGGTGAAAGCAACCTCAACCACGAACTCAAGGCCGATTACCGATTTCCTGGACTATTGCATAGTCCCAAACACATTCCATTACAACAGATATGCATATACAATTTAGAACAGTAATGGAATAATATTTCAAATCACACAGTATGTGAGCATTTGAAGAATATCACTTAACATGGATTTTAACATAAGTAGTGCTTGAACTTAAAGAACAAAGAATGTAAATTGAATGTAAGGAATCATACACACCAGATAGGAGAGTTGAGAATCTCTTCTCAACGCCCGCAAATAGGATAATGTATTACACATTAGCCCATTCAAACATTTCTACAAACACTTAGACTACATAGTTCAAATACATGACGTATGTTGGAATACACGCATTTGGACAATTCCTTTTGCCAAGGAGTTGACACACATACAATTAGCACAAGTACATGACAAATAATCATGGCAAACATATGTTCATATTTTATATGTATACGATACTTCCTACTTATACATAGAATACACAAATCTCAATATAACACATACATATCAGGAACGCAAAATAAACATATCATTTGTCATGTGAAATTTCACCCACAACAAGAATAAACCATTATCTGACATTGAAAGCCTTGAAAACTATAACCTATACGAATATAGTCCGCACCTTAAACCAGAAATAGCACACCGAACTGATTCAAACGATATATCTTCGTCAACGGTGACTAGATAACCTAAGGCAAGAATAGAAATGAGCTACAACAACACATAGACTATTCTAAGCTCTAAAACAGATTAGGGTTAGATTAACTTACCCAAGAAGGAACTTTGAATCGCCGGAATAACGATTCAACAGTGATGGTGTAAGGATGTAGGGTAACAGGAAAGAATCTTAAATGATTCACCAACTTCTCTCTCACTTACTCTCTCTTTTCCTCTCTCTCTTAGCTAGGGTTTAGAAAATTCGTATGGCATAGAGAATAAGGGTTTTAAGGTCTATTTACAGGCCTAACATTGATAAAAATAGCCCCAGGGCCAAGGTATACTTAGGTTATAACCAAATCAGGCCTCTCTCGATCCAACGGAACACTTCCGGTGGTCCTTTCTCCACGTGCGGTCAGAGTTAAGCTCATTGACCATGGATCTAGGTCAGGCTGAGTTTTCGTACCGATCGGATTTACAGATCAGCCGTGGCGGACCACACTCAATTCAACAGTTACCGAAACTCGATCAGGTCCACAAGCATCATGACATGCCTGGGCCATCTTTCCTGATCCGAGGGTGAAATTGGGTCAGAATCCAACGGTCAGATTGCTTAAAATCGTTGTGCAAGCGACACGACTCAGATTTCATAAAATCTCATTTAATTTCTCACCATTCTCACACTCTTTACTCCGGACTCAATCAAATCGACCCAGGACATCATCTGGACTTGATTTTTGAGTTGATGGTCAAGTCCAACATGGTGACCATAATTGTCTATGATCATCGCTATCGGACTTTTGACGCGCGGTCCAAGTCTGATCCAAAGCTTCTAAAAATTTTCAAGAGCAACTGGATTTAGCGTTGAATCCCAGATTTCAGGGTAACATAGCGCTAACGATTCTACAGGTTTTGAGCCCTGCAGATCAAATTTAAAGTGATTGATGCTAATTTCACAAGCAATCGAGTTTAACGCTAATTAACTCATAAATAATTTCTAAGGAAAATAGAGGTAGTACTCGGGTCTTGGCATGAAATTTTCCAAGTCATTACATGACTGGAATTAACAAAGAACTTAGCTAACATTATCATCACATCGCACTAGCTAGGTTGGCGACTCGGTAGTCGAGGTCGCTCTAAGGGAGTGTTGGTCATACGTGATCGTTAGATGGATTCGCTCGAGGGTGTGTTGTGGCGAGGGCATGCATCATATCATCTATCATGCATATGCATTAATAAGATTAGTTAGGTATTTATGAATGATTGCTTTTCATTAAGTTCATAATGTAATTAATGCCTGACACAACTTGAGATTAATAACACCCACTGATTTGATCACTCACTCCCACTCTGGGATGGTGTTTTAAAACACCAACCAGACTCTCTCGTAGACGCAGGTGATGCAGAGTATGAGAACGAGTTGTCCTACTTCCAGCTAATGGACAGTTCCCCGTCGACCTAGTAGACGAGATTTGGTTCGCTGAGTTATGGACCCAGCCCTATTCTTTTGGACATGATATTCCTTTTGTGATCTCATTAGGCAATGCCTGGTGCGACCCATTGACATTCTTTTGAACTTATATATATATATATATATATATATATATATATATATATATATATATATTTGACTTCTTTCATTTCAGTAAATCAGTTATGATTATGTTTCATGTTCCAAGAAATTTCATGTTGATTATTTAAGCCTGATTAAACGTAAATTAGTAAAAATTAGCATAAGTGACACCCGGGAACTTGAGAGTCGAGTTTATGCACGGCGCCCAATTTCCAAGGCGTTACAATCCCCCATTTAAAAAGATGTATCCGCAAGTTGACATACTACTATCTTTATCTCATTCCTAATCAATATCAGTGAATTCACGTACTCTTATATCACCTCCATGATAACCTATATGAAGTTTTTTTGTGCCTTTTAAATAATGAAAAAAACAATCACTTGATGATTTACTAATGAGCAAACCATAGGTTTAAATGCAAGCAACTAATTAAACCAATGACATGACAAATATTGGGACGAGTGCACAACATATCATACATGAGACTACTGATTGTGTTAACATGAAGACCATTATGTATTTTCTCATTTTCCAAATCATTTTAAGGATACATTCTACTACTCAACTTAAAACTCTTCTCTACCGGTGTAGCCATAAGTTCACAACCCAACATTTCCAAATGATCAAGAATAAATCCATTATAATGATTTAGATTTAACTCCTATGTAGATTGGTTCACTCGTATCTTTTATTTCTTAATACAAAGATAACCAATGCTTGGAAGGATCTAGCATATCCAAATCATTGCCAACAAGAAAAACAAAGTTCATATATAAGGATAAGATTAATAACTTTCCAAATGTCTTCACATAAACACATTGGCCTTCATTGCTCATGAAAAGCTAAAAAAAAATCACTAATAAATGGAACTTTCTATGCCATTAGCTCGAAGTCTGTTTCAGGCTATATATCAAATTGTTCAACTGACATACTTTATTCTTATAACCTTTCGCCTCATACCTATGGGCTAAAACATATAGATTTCTGATTTAGGTCACCATTCAAGAAACTAGTCTACATGCCCATGTGGAATACTTTTAAATCCATACGTACGATGATGGTTAAGATCATTTTGATGGAAGTGAGCTTCACTACAGGAGAGAAAAATCTCCTTATAAGCTAGGCCCTCAACTTGAGTGAATCCCTTAACAATAATTCTATCCAGCAACCTGCCAATGCTTCCATCTAATTTTCTTTTAATTTGTATGATTTAGTTATCATCCATAACATTTTTCTTCAATGGTAGGTCAACTAGTTCCTAGACCTTTTTTTCATCAACGAGTTGAATTTTTCATCCATATCTTCCTTTTCCATCTTCCTTTCATTTACTAGCAAGTAGTGACATAAGCATTTACTTGTAGAACCAGGTTCACTTTGATCTACCGTGATGTAAGTATAGCATTCTCTGTTAATTTTGAAATATCTCTGAGGGATTCTACCTTGTACACTCTTTCTAAGTAGATAATCACCAAACAATGAGCTCCCACTGTCATTAAACAATCGAATGATTATTTTCACTATCGTCAAAGATGGGTGGAGTTATCCCACTTACTATAGGATCTCTAGAAAGCTTTTCTACCTCGATTGATATCCTCTGCCTTTTTTCTACTAGAATATTGATATTCAAAGAAGTCAACATTTAAAGATTCAATCTCAAAAATTACAACATTATATCATAATATATTATTTAGTTGAGTGTTCATGATAGCGAATAAAAATACATTGAATAGTCTTCAATTCTAATTTATCTCTACAACGTGAAGGGATTAATACATGTCCCATGGATCCCCATGGTCTCTCATGAGATAAGTCATGTTTGCTGCCTTTTCATAATTCATTGGTAGTATGTAGACTAATTTGGTGGGAACCCTATTTAAGATATAAAGGTGGTGAGAAGTGCATCTCCACATAATGACTTCAACAAGTTCGTATGCGGCATATTGATCTCACCATATCCACTGAGGTCATGTTTCTGTTTTAAGAACTCTATTTAGCCAAGGAGAATAAGGCACGACAACTTTCTCTATTTTATGATCCTCATAGAAGCTCCTGAAGAGAGTAGGAGAATAGAGGTATACTCTCCCCTCTGACAGTTTTAAGAATTTTGATCTTTCAATCAAGTTGATTTTCAACTAATATTACATATTTCTTAAAACATTCAAGAGCCTCATATTTATGTGAGAATAGCTAAAATATACAACTATTTTCAATTAATGTCACGAAGTAGGTGATCTCTTAATAGGTAGCATGATTCATCGGGCCATATATATTCAAGTGGATTCGATTAAGCAATCCATTTGACCTAATTGCCTTGGAGAATGGATTTCATGTTGCTTTTTAGACACTTAATACTCACATATTGGTATGTTTATTTTTGATAGATTACCAAAGAACTTTTTCCTTTATTTGACAATATTTCACTCTATATTCAAGATCTTATACAACTCACGAATCCATTCCAACTAACTAATTATCTAGTTAATTGATCCCTAAAATCAAAAGATTTTATCTTTATCTATTTACATATAATGTGTCATTAATGTATATATACAATATTCATATAGAAAATTATATACATAGATAATCTTTCATACCAGATTCAATATCTTATACAACTCACAAATCCATTTTAGCAGGCTAATTATCTAATTAATTAATTTTTAAAATCAAAAGATTTTATCTTGAGTTATCTACATACAATGTACCATTGATGTATATATGCCCTACTCATACAATTTTTTTTTTTAATTCAATATAGGTTTTATTTATGTTATTAGAGCAGTCAGTCCAAAGCATCTGAATCATTCATTATCATTATCGCCATTCCCCCATTCCAAAACCCCAACCCAAACCTACCTTCTCAAGACACCAACACCCAAAAACCCCAACCACAACTCATCTTCCCAAATTGTCATCACTAACCTAAACTACACCTGATACACTCGACACTACAAAATCCCTTCCACCGTCCAACAACCCCAAAGCCCAAACAACATGCCCAACCATGGCCCTGTCTAGTAGCCTTTCCCCCACGACCTCCCATGCCCAACCTTAGTAACCTTCTCAACGCATCACCATCGCATGTTCCCTAATCACTGAAATTCAGTTATCTAAACTGGTATTTGCATCCCCATCCACACTTGATCTGATGCCTCATCCCCTTCCTACCATCGTTGTCATTACTGTTACAACCATTATTTTTGGCCATCCGCTTCAGCCCAAACCTGTAATGCCCTGGATTCCGTCGCTCGAGTAAACCATTATTTTTGACCATTCACTTTAGCCCAAACCTGTAATGCCTTGGATTCCATCGCTCTCGCCATGGAGACCCAAGTCTCACACTATGAAATATCGCACATGGGTAGACTTCACACGAGTTCACACAATTGGATTAGCATCGCATGAATCAGAGTAACAATCAATCAAAGGGCGAGTATCAAAGATGAGTTAATTAACCATGCCAAAAAATAAGAGCTAACATCCAAAATGTATACAATCCAAAAGAACACCCTTAACAAGGGTTGTACAATACAAAATGAACCAAATGTATAAGATTATAAACTGTCCAAAAAGAATAGCTACCGCCCTATTGGTTGAGTTCATACAGCTCATCCATGCTAGAAGCCTACTCCTCCTCGGCGAACTGTTCACTGCTTACTACTAGGTCACCCTCATAAGGTATACCTCCTCCATCTATTCCTATATCGCTTGTATGGTTGGAAAGTTGAAGCATGAGTGGCCAACTTAGTCAGAAATCCCCTTACACACATGATATATCAATTAAGTATAGTTTTAATGAAAGCACATAAACAATCATACTTTATAATGTATCTTTTTTAAATACATAAATGTATAAAAATGCTCATCACACTGGCGATGCACATCTAACTGGACAAAGGGGTAAAACCTGCCATGAAAGCGACAGGGTTGTTCCAAACAGTTGACCCATCTCACAATAAATGGGTCGTTCAAACAGTGGTTCAGAAGCCAACAAAAATGCCTAATTGCACGTGGTATCACAACATTTGGATTAGCCACCCGATAACACTAACGTGCCATGGATGCATGAGTAAGCTAACCTTTATTAGTCCATTCATAAACAACCCATTAACAACCTCTGGAACTAGTAATTGATCTTGATCCAACAAATAGGCACTACCATCACAAGTTCAAATACAATCTTATAAGTGGGTTCATCCCAACAAAGCCAAAAAGGCAATCAATTCCTAAGTGATAGTAATCCTACAATCAAATTTCTATTTACCCCTACATAAGATGGCTAAAAGTTCTAGGTACGATTTTAATAAAAACATGTGTAACCATACAAAACACATTTTTTTTCACAAATGGGGCAATCCGAAGCCCCGACTTTCCATCCACAGTTCACAAGGTTCTAGAATTTCCTTGAGAGAGTCTGATTGCCACTTTTTATTAGTCTACACGATTCAGCATACAATACAAATGAACCATATTAAACAAGTTATAATATATATTCACATAAAATTCATAGGATAAAATTCATGGCACTAAACATGTTATGTGTACATATACAAGGATCCAAGGTTAGAGATTCTAGCAATTTATCCTAAATTAATACACGTGAGATGGATTACTAGAGTTATAACATGAATCATAGGCTAAATAGCTTGACAATCCAAATATGAAACTATCCAATGATCAAAAATGTCAAGGGAAAGCTTGAAGGGTAAAACTTCACCTTGGGGTCGGAGCCCTTGACCCACATGCGATCTAAGTGATGGATTTTGGGAGAAAATTCTCTAATCACAAATTAGAGCATAAACCTAGTGTTAATGACTTAGATTTGACCCTAATCAAAGGTCAACAAAAGGATTAGGGGCTTACCTACCTTGGTTTGAACAATGCCCAACTCGATCCAACTAATGGGGGATCGAAATTGGCTCACCACAGAACCCTAACAAGGCCACGCCCACATATGACACCTGTGATAGAAGGACCACCTCAAACAACTATCGGGAGTGCATGTCCAATGATACACAACACTAATGTTAGAATTTTCAGGATTTTGGGATATACAAGCGACTCAAAATCCATAATAGCTTGAAAACACTATGAAGATGGAAAAATTGCCCATGCAAGGCTAGAGGCCTCTTACCTAGCACAGGTGTGGAATCCAACAGGGAATTCATACTGGGAAGCTCACACGGCCCCACCTTTGAGAGGAGCAACTTGATTTGGTGAAATCTCCTTCTCCCCTTACATTCTCTCTTGATTTCTCCTCCTTCCTCTCTCTCTCTCTCTCTCTCTCTCTCTCAGAAACCCTATATATTTGGTATAATACCCCAAATGAAAGAAAAGGGTATTTATACCCAATGTTTCCCAAATTGTGTGGGGTTTAGGTGTAAGCCCTGTATCCTACTCCGTACCATTCCGTAGGTTCCTGCGATCCTCCCGATCGAATTCTAACAACCTTCGACCCTTATTCGATGTTTGCGCGCGATCATAAGCCGAGTCCTGTAAATCAGAGTCGGCCTAACCCGAGACCTGTACCCTAGCGACCGCGCCGTCGCTGCGGTTCCAATGCCGCGTTTTGCGCGCCGAGGCGATACTTTGGCCAGGAGATGTGGGCCCGCGTTCAGTTCGAGAAAACACCGCGCATTTGCAAACCCAAGAAAGATTTCAAATCATGTCCCATCAATCCCATCAATCACACCTCATGTCAAGTACACATCACCCCATCCCCAAGCAACCCCTAAAGTCAACACTCTCTTACACAAAGTACACCCATCACTCACCTTTTCACCCATCACACCCATCCCTCCCTCTCTCTTACATCACCCCTCTCTCTCTCTTTTCTCTCTCATTCCAAGCAACCCAAGGAGAGAAGCCAACGTCCAAGGCATTTTCCAACATCATGAGAGCTAGGTGTGGCCCACCTTCCTACCTCCCATCTCCACCATCAAAGCCTCATCTCAACCGTTGGATCACACTCTTTGGAGCTATAGAACGCGTTGATGGAAGAAGGACAAAGAGATCTTGAGGTGGGTGTATTTTATTTTATTTTATGATTGTGAGGTTTTGATGATTTGAGGGCCCATATATGGTGGGACCCACCTTGATGTATGCAATGTATAGGAAGGGCCCATAGTGGCGGGGTCCCTCCTCTCTCACGTTCATCTCTCTCTCTCTCTCGATGTGTGGCCCACCTTGAGGATCTTAGTAGATCCACGCCATCCATGTGGAGAGATCATTTCAGGCTTGGGCCCACTGTTTGGACAGACCTAGCAATGCAGACTGTCCAGCTTGCCGGTAGCCCTGTGTGAAGGGAAAGCACAAATATCAACCGACCTAAAACTTTGTGGGCCACCCTCATGGACCCCATTGCGACATATGGGCTTTATCCTCACTGTGATGTATTGCTGCTTCAACGGTTCAGATCAACAGCAGGTTGTGGCCTGCGCCGTAGCAGCAGCAGCAGGGCCGTCCCCTGCTGACCGCTTGGATGAAGGAAAGGCGCAAATATCAGCCTGTCTGGAGCAGGTGGGCCACACGTGTGAACCCACCTGACATTTGCATGTCATCCATACTATCCACCGTCCGTGGATAGTGGAGCCTGCATTAATGTATATGTTGTATCCACCGTCCAGCTGTTGGACGGTGGTACACACCATGATGTATTTATTCCGCATCTAGACCGTCTATCTGTTTCACTAGGTGGGACCCACTGCCTTATGACATCAGCAAGTTACGGGGGTTGCATCCACACCGCTCGTCTGTATGGACCCACCTGACATGTCTTTCATCCAAGCCATCCACCGTCCGTGGACGGTGGAGTCCATCTGCACGTGAAATCCACACCATCTGAGTGGATTGGCTGACGTACCAATACAGCTAATAGCTGCTGTACTGATCATATAGAACGATCAGAGGGTCTGATCGTGTTGCATCTATACCGTACATGTGGGGCCACCTTGATGCTTATAGTCTATCTGGACTGTCCGTACATGGGCCCCATGAGATGTACATGTTTTCTCCAAGCCATCCACGTGGGGTGGGGCCCACCTTGAGATACACAGCTGGGAACGGATTTGTTGTAGTTTAAATTATATATATATATATATATATATATACACACACACATAGTAATCATAAATATATATATTATTACATGTGATGGGCCCCACGTGGGACCCACCTGCCTGGAAGGGATTGGCTGGTGCATCTCACACCAGCCATATACATGTTGTAGTGACGTCACCAGCCTTGTGGGCCCATCACGAGGTACGATTTTATCTGCACCGTCCACCCACGGCAGCCCTCCATGATGATGTGCATCATCCAGCCGTCCGTGTGGACCCCCACCATGATGTGTTTGTCTGCACCGTCCAGCTGGGGCGGTGCTGCACGTGTTGGGCATGCTGGACATGCTGTACGTGACACGTGGGACCCACTTGTATGTGTTGTATGCACAGCCGTCCACACGTGGGGTTCACATTCATCTGTTGCATCCACGCCACCCATCTGCTGGATCCACCCTATCCGCACGTGTGTTGTGTCCAGCACATGGATCCCTCCCTCGTGGCCCACCTTGAATGATGTATTCTATATCCCAGCCATCCAGCAGCTGCTGGGCGGTGGGTACCTTCCATGATGTGTGTGAGGTGCCCTGGATCGCACCATTTTGCATATTTTTCATCCACACCGTCCACAGTGTCTGGACGGTGCTGGTAGAGTTTTGGATGATATTGTGAGGCCCTGCAATGATGTCGGCAATGATGTATGTGTTGATCTACACCGTCCGTCCAAAGGGCCCCACGTGATGTGTATCTTTTATCCAGGTTGCCCATCCAGGGCTGGGTGCTGGAGCATATGTTTATATAACCTTATAATATATATATATATATATTTATAAATATATTCTGGTATATATCTGGTGGGCCCCACCCACTGTGAAGCGGATTGGCTGATCTACCGCACACCAGCTATATAGCTGCCGCGTGCACCATGTGGGTGTGATCCACACCGCCTACCTGTGCGGCCCACCTTAATGATATGTTGAATATTTGCTCCGTCCATGGCACGTGGGACCCACCCTGATGTATATGCTCTATATCCACCCGTCCATCTGTACGAGTGGCGTGAGGTCACCCTGATGTATTATTATATCTAATCATCCGTATGCTTAAGGACGTGGACCCCACTAGAATGTATGTGGTTCTCCAACTGTCCATCTGTCCAGGGTGGTGTGGGAACCTGCCGTGATGTATGTATTTACCGCACCACCCATTGGCATGTGGGGCGCACCATGATGGACATGTTTCAACCACGCTGTCCATTTGTTTTGCTAAACCATGGGTTGCCCCATTTGGCCCACTTAATATATATGGGGCCCACCTGTTGTATGAGGCCCATACGATATATTTGAGACCCGTGTGATGAGGCCCACCTGTTTTGTATTTGAGTCTCATGTGCGGGGCCCACTTATTGTGTATTTGAAGCCCATAGGTTGTGGCCCATTGTGATGTATTCAAGGCACCTGGGCGAGGCTCAATGTGATGTATTCATGGCCTATGGGCGAGGCCCAATGTGATGTATTCGAGGCCCATGGGTGAGGCCCAATATGATGTATCTGAGGCCCATGAGTGAGGCCCATTGTGATGTATTCGAGGTCCAGGTGATGCGGCCCATAGTGATATGTATGCGGCCCTTGTATGAGGCTCATTACGATGTGCATTAGGCCTTCGTGTGAGGCCATGGGCCCACTATATGTTTAACCCTATGTGGGCCACTTCTTGGGAGCAATGTTGGTTAAATGTCCACATGGATGGGCAGTGAGGGTTAAATGTCCACACTGTGACATTTTATTAGGCCTAATTAGGCCCTTTCTCATCATTCTCTAGTATGTTAACCCAATGAGTGGGCCCCATTGATATTGTTTGGTCCATCATCGGTCGTCCATCTATGGACCTCGCCTCGCGCGAGGTGATTTCGATTAGCGATCGAGGCCGCTTATCTTGACCGATTGCGATTAGCGATCGAGGCCGCTTATCTCGACCGATTGCCGATTAGCGATCTAGGCCGGTTTATCTCGACCGATTGCCGATTAGCGATCGAGGCCGTTTATCTCGACCGATTCCGATTAGCGATCGAGGCCGCTTATCTTGACCGATGCCGATTAGCGATCGAGGCCGCTTATCTCGACCGATTGCCGATTAGCGATCGAGGCCGCTTATCTTGACGATTTCGATTAGCGATCGAGGCCGTTTATCTCGACCGATTTCCGATTAGCGATCGAGGCCGTTTATCTTGACCGATTGCCGATTAGCGATCAAGGCTGTTTGTCATGACCGATTTGTTGATTCCGATTATTGACCGATTTTAATTATCGAGACCTATATGGTGTATATGCCACTCGTAGTTGAGGCCCTTTGTGATGTATGTTAGGCCTATGTGAAAGGCCTATCGTGATATGCATTAAGCTCTTAAGTGAGGCATATGGTGTTGTATATTTGGCCCTTGTGTGAGGTCATGGGTCCATTATATGTTAGGATCTATGAGGGTCATTCTTCGGGGGCAATGTTTATTGAATGTCCATTATCGATGCCGATTGTCGGTGCCGGTTATTGATGCCGATTATGAGTATGTGACTGCATAGCATCATGATACATGCCCATACGCATCATCTGCGTGTTTGTTATGAGATGTGGTTGACCATTGCATATTTCATTAGGCAGATTGTTATGAGACTCCCTGATAGGCGGAGGTTATCTCACATGAGCGCACGGTATGCGCATGGTTGATGCATGACTGGATTGTATGACTCATGCATCTTGCATTGTGTGCCCTAGTGACATCAGGGTTGTAGCCTCCACAGGCATATCGTGGATGGCCAGACGGGACACCGGAAATCTGTTCTACATGGGGTGCTATAGATATCCCTGGGTGAAAGTCCCTAAACCCTCTTGGTTCCAGAGGTTGCTCCAACATCTAGACCGAGTGGATGCATGAGCGCATGAGGGCCGTATACCGTTAGGCCGCGTCTCCCACTGTGTCGTGGTCGGTTGGAAGGGGGTACGGCCTTACCTGCCCGAGAGGAGGGGGCAATGCTAGGCTGAGTCTGACCAGCTCGAGGAATGGGTCCGCTATCGACGAGCCGGGCCCGATATTGGCAGGCAGATAGTGAGGTCTCTTCCACTCACCTTGTTGCGCGCGATGGGGCGACAATCTGGTTTGGAGTGTAATAGACCCCGGTGATTCCCCAGAGAGTAACCGTACTGATATGTGGACTTATTGAGCAGGAATTGCATATTCATTCATTCACTATCCACTCGGGCTGGTGGTGCGTAACTATTTGTTACGTGTACCTTCGCATGGCGAGGATTTCGGTTGGGCGCGCGACTAACCTGAGATCAGGAGTTTACCACATTGAGTCTGACTATCCAAATTTAGGTATGGGACTGGTTTGGATAGAAGTCCCTTGTGGTGGACCCCGTAGCATGCGATACTACGTACTATCATCCCGACTTCACACTCCAGCAGGGTCATTTCATTCGCACCGCATATCACATTGCATCCGCAGTACTTAGCATTTTGGGTTACTATGTTTCTGCACTTATATGGCCTAGACGGACTTAGTAGGATTTACATATTGCATTTGCACCCTCGGCATTTGATATTTGGCTCTCTTTGACTCCTCATTTGTATAGTTGATTTATATTGCGTACTCTGATATTGTATGACTCGTGAACTTACCAGTGTCATTCCGCTTACTCTGAAACTTTATCTTGTCTGTATTTCTATTTATTCCATTATATGATTTATAGCATTGTATTGCAAACTTGGCACTTTCCTTGTATACACACTTACACTACCCTCTAAGCTTTCTATAAGCTTATGCACGATAGATGCGTGCAGGTGATGTTAGGTTGCAGCAGTGTTGAGCTTGGAACATGCAGCGGTCTTCTGGGGCTTGATTTATTTTTTTTATTTTTATTTTTATTCTCTTATTGATGTATTTTCCTTTCAGCATTGTACTCAAATGACTATATTAGTGGATATGTGATGATATGTTGCCTTTGTGAATTGGGTAATCTTGTGGTTATGCTTATTATGAGTTAAATGTACGTTGGAAAATCCTCTTTGTAGGACCCCAGGATCGGAATCTGGCGTATGGACGCTAGGAGTCGAGAATGGGGTACTACGGAGGCTGTCGGCACTAGATTCAGCAATTGAGATTCTTGTGAATCCGATTTCTGGGTTTGGGGTGTGACAGAAGTTGGTATCAGAGCATAACTTGGGAATACCTGAGGATAACATCACATATCTGCCGATAGCTACCCTTCACTTCATGATTGCTGAGAACTTAGAATGATTAGATCCCCGAGTTCGAATAACTTAGAAACTTTCAGACATAGCTCCCTACCGATGAGATTGTAAGGCTGCATAGTATTTTAGTTCAATTATTTTTAACCAGGATTCGAGGATTAGCGGGGTCATCATAGTGCTGTTGAGGCGTCTTGAGAGCAGAAAATAAAGATTCTAGGGTGTTATCCCCGTCTCTTAGGTGTCCGATTATGTTAGTATGTTTTGCGATAATATTTTTCTCCCTTTGAGAGCTCTGTATTGTTTGTATTATGGTTTAAATTTCGAGGACGAAATTTTTATTTGGTGAGGAGAGTTGTAAGCCCTGTATCCTACTCCGTACCATTCCGTAGGTTCCTGCGATCCTCCCGATCGAATTCTAACAACCTTCGACCCTTATTCGATGTTTGCGCGCGATCATAAGCCGAGTCCTGTAAATCAGAGTCGGCCTAACCCGAGACCTGTACCCTAGCGACCGCGCCGTCGCTGCGGTTCCAATGCCGCGTTTTGCGCGCCGAGGCGATACTTTGGCCAGGAGATGTGGGCCCGCGTTCAGTTCGAGAAAACACCGCGCATTTGCAAACCCAAGAAAGATTTCAAATCATGTCCCATCAATCCCATCAATCACACCTCATGTCAAGTACACATCACCCCATCCCCAAGCAACCCCTAAAGTCAACACTCTCTTACACAAAGTACACCCATCACTCACCTTTTCACCCATCACACCCATCCCTCCCTCTCTCTTACATCACCCCTCTCTCTCTCTTTTCTCTCTCATTCCAAGCAACCCAAGGAGAGAAGCCAACGTCCAAGGCATTTTCCAACATCATGAGAGCTAGGTGTGGCCCACCTTCCTACCTCCCATCTCCACCATCAAAGCCTCATCTCAACCGTTGGATCACACTCTTTGGAGCTATAGAACGCGTTGATGGAAGAAGGACAAAGAGATCTTGAGGTGGGTGTATTTTATTTTATTTTATGATTGTGAGGTTTTGATGATTTGAGGGCCCATATATGGTGGGACCCACCTTGATGTATGCAATGTATAGGAAGGGCCCATAGTGGCGGGGTCCCTCCTCTCTCACGTTCATCTCTCTCTCTCTCTCTCTCTCTTGATGTGTGGCCCACCTTGAGGATCTTAGTAGATCCACGCCATCCATGTGGAGAGATCATTTCAGGCTTGGGCCCACTGTTTGGACAGACCTAGCAATGCAGACTGTCCAGCTTGCCGGTAGCCCTGTGTGAAGGGAAAGCACAAATATCAACCGACCTAAAACTTTGTGGGCCACCCTCATGGACCCCATTGCGACATATGGGCTTTATCCTCACTGTGATGTATTGCTGCTTCAACGGTTCAGATCAACAGCAGGTTGTGGCCTGCGCCGTAGCAGCAGCAGCAGGGCCGTCCCCTGCTGACCGCTTGGATGAAGGAAAGGCGCAAATATCAGCCTGTCTGGAGCAGGTGGGCCACACGTGTGAACCCACCTGACATTTGCATGTCATCCATACTATCCACCGTCCGTGGATAGTGGAGCCTGCATTAATGTATATGTTGTATCCACCGTCCAGCTGTTGGACGGTGGTACACACCATGATGTATTTATTCCGCATCTAGACCGTCTATCTGTTTCACTAGGTGGGACCCACTGCCTTATGACATCAGCAAGTTACGGGGGTTGCATCCACACCGCTCGTCTGTATGGACCCACCTGACATGTCTTTCATCCAAGCCATCCACCGTCCGTGGACGGTGGAGTCCATCTGCACGTGAAATCCACACCATCTGAGTGGATTGGCTGACGTACCAATACAGCTAATAGCTGCTGTACTGATCATATAGAACGATCAGAGGGTCTGATCGTGTTGCATCTATACCGTACATGTGGGGCCACCTTGATGCTTATAGTCTATCTGGACTGTCCGTACATGGGCCCCATGAGATGTACATGTTTTCTCCAAGCCATCCACGTGGGGTGGGGCCCACCTTGAGATACACAGCTGGGAACGGATTTGTTGTAGTTTAAATTATATATATATATATATATATATATATATATATATACACACACACACATAGTAATCATAAATATATATATTATTACATGTGATGGGCCCCACGTGGGACCCACCTGCCTGGAAGGGATTGGCTGGTGCATCTCACACCAGCCATATACATGTTGTAGTGACGTCACCAGCCTTGTGGGCCCATCACGAGGTACGATTTTATCTGCACCGTCCACCCACGGCAGCCCTCCATGATGATGTGCATCATCCAGCCGTCCGTGTGGACCCCCACCATGATGTGTTTGTCTGCACCGTCCAGCTGGGGCGGTGTTGCACGTGTTGGGCATGCTGGACATGCTGTACGTGACACGTGGGACCCACTTGTATGTGTTGTATGCACAGCCGTCCACACGTGGGGTTCACATTCATCTGTTGCATCCACGCCACCCATCTGCTGGATCCACCCTATCCGCACGTGTGTTGTGTCCAGCACATGGATCCCTCCCTCGTGGCCCACCTTGAATGATGTATTCTGTATCCCAGCCGTCCAGCAGCTGCTGGGCGGTGGGTACCTTCCATGATGTGTGTGAGGTGCCCTGGATCGCACCATTTTGCATATTTTTCATCCACACCGTCCACAGTGTCTGGACGGTGCTGGTAGAGTTTTGGATGATATTGTGAGGCCCTGCAATGATGTCGGCAATGATGTATGTGTTGATCTACACCGTCCGTCCAAAGGGCCCCACGTGATGTGTATCTTTTATCCAGGTTGCCCATCCAGGGCTGGGCGCTGGAGCATATGTTTATATAACCTTATAATATATATATATATATATATTTATAAATATATTCTGGTATATATCTGGTGGGCCTCACCCACTGTGAAGCGGATTGGCTGATCTACCGCACACCAGCTATATAGCTGCCGCGTGCACCATGTGGGTGTGATCCACACCGCCTACCTGTGCGGCCCACCTTAATGATATGTTGAATATTTGCTCCGTCCATGGCACGTGGGACCCACCCTGATGTATATGCTCTATATCCACCCGTCCATCTGTACGAGTGGCGTGAGGTCACCCTGATGTATTATTATATCTAATCATCCGTATGCTTAAGGACGTGGACCCCACTAGAATGTATGTGGTTCTCCAACTGTCCATCTGTCCAGGGTGGTGTGGGAACCTGCCGTGATGTATGTATTTACCGCACCACCCATTGGCATGTGGGGCGCACCATGATGGACATGTTTCAACCACGCTGTCCATTTGTTTTGCTAAACCATGGGTTGCCCCATTTGGCCCACTTAATATATATGGGGCCCACCTGTTGTATGAGGCCCATACGATATATTTGAGACCCGTGTGATGAGGCCCACCTGTTTTGTATTTGAGTCTCATGTGCGGGGCCCACTTATTGTGTATTTGAAGCCCATAGGTTGTGGCCCATTGTGATGTATTCAAGGCACCTGGGCGAGGCTCAATGTGATGTATTCATGGCCTATGGGCGAGGCCCAATGTGATGTATTCGAGGCCCATGGGTGAGGCCCAATATGATGTATCTGAGGCCCATGAGTGAGGCCCATTGTGATGTATTCGAGGTCCAGGTGATGCGGCCCATAGTGATATGTATGCGGCCCTTGTATGAGGCTCATTGCGATGTGCATTAGGCCTTCGTGTGAGGCCATGGGCCCACTATATGTTTAACCCTATGTGGGCCACTTCTTTGGAGCAATGTTGGTTAAATGTCCACATGGATGGGCAGTGAGGGTTAAATGTCCACACTGTGACATTTTATTAGGCCTAATTAGGCCCTTTCTCATCATTCTCTAGTATGTTAACCCAATGAGTGGGCCCCATTGATATTGTTTGGTCCATCATCGGTCGTCCATCTATGGACCTCGCCTCGCGTCGAGACCGATTGCTGATTAGCGATCGAGGCCGTTTATCTCGACCGATTGCCGATTAGCGATCGAGGCCGTTTATCTCGACCGATTGCCGATTAGCGATCTAGGCCGTTTATCTTGACCGATTGCCGATTAGCGATCGAGGCCGTTTATCTTGACCGATTGCTGATTAGCGATCGAGGCCGTTTATCTCGACCGATTGCCGATTAGCGATCGAGGCCGTTTATCTCGACCGATTGCCGATTAGCGATCGAGGCCGTTTATCTTGATCGATTGCCGATTAGCGATCGAGGCCGTTTATCTTGACCGATTACCGATTAGCGATCGAGGCCGTTTATCTTGACCGATTGCCGATTAGCGATCAAGGCTGTTTGTCATGACCGATTTGTTGATTCCGATTATTGACCGATTTTAATTATCGAGACCTATATGGTGTATATGCCACTCGTAGTTGAGGCCCTTTGTGATGTATGTTAGGCCTATGTGAAAGGCCTATCGTGATATGCATTAAGCTCTTAAGTGAGGCACATGGTGTTGTATATTTGGCCCTTGTGTGAGGTCATGGGTCCATTATATGTTAGGATCTATGAGGGTCATTCTTCGGGGGCAATGTTTATTGAATGTCCATTGTCGAGGTCGATTGTCGATGCCAGTCATTGAGACCGATTATGAGTATGTGACTGCATAGCATCATGATACATGCCCATACGCATCATCTGCGTGTTTGTTATGAGATGTGGTTGACCATTGCATATTTCATTAGGCAGATTGTTATTAGACTCCCTGATAGGCGGAGGTTATCTCACATGAGCGCACGGTATGCGCATGGTTGATGCATGACTGGATTGTATGACTCATGCATCTTGCATTGTGTGCCCTAGTGACATCAGGGCTGTAGCCTCCACAGGCATATCGTGGATGGCCAGACGGGACACCGAAAATCTGTTCTACATGGGGTGCTATAGATATCCCTGGGTGAAAGTCCCTAAACCCTCTTGGTTCCAGAGGTTGCTCTAACGTCTAGACCGAGTGGATGCATGAGCGCATGAGGGCCGTATACCGTTAGGCCGCGTCTCCCACTGTGTCGTGGTCGGTTGGAAGGGGGTACGGCCTTACCTGCCCGAGAGGGAGGGACAATGCTAGGCTGAGTCTGACCAGCTCGAGGAATGGGTCCGCTATCGACGAGCCGGGCCCGATATTGGCAGGTGGATAGTGAGGTCTCTTCCACTCACCTTGTTGCGCGCGATGGGGCGGCAATCTGGTTTAGAGTGTAATAGACCCCGGTGATTTTCCAGAGAGTAACCGTACTGATATGTGGACTTATTGAGCAGGAATTGCATATTCATTCATTCACTATCCACTCGGGCTGGTGGTGCGTAACTATTTGTTACGTGTACCTTCGCATGGCGAGGACTTCGGTTAGGCGCGCGACTAACCTGAGGTCAGGAGTTTACCACATTGAGTCTGACTATCCAAATTTAGGTATGGGACTGGTTTGGATAGAAGTCCCTTGTGGTGGACCCCGTAGCCTGCGATACTACGTACTATCATCCCGACTTCACACTCCAGCATGGTCATTTCATTCGCACCGCATATCACATTGCATCCGCAGTACTTAGCATTTTGGGTTACTATGTTTCTGCACTTATATGGCCTAGACGAACTTAGTAGGATTTACATATTGCATTTGCACCCTCGGCATTTGATATTTGGCTCTCTTTGACTCCTCATTTGTATAGTTGATTTATATTGCGTACTCTGATATTGTATGACTCGTGAACTTACCAGTGTCATTCCGCTTACTCTGAAACTTTATCTTGTCTGTATTTCTATTTATTCCATTATATGATTTATAGCATTGTATTGCAAACTTGGCACTTTCCTTGTATACACACTTACACTACCCTCTAAGCTTTCTATAAGCTTATGCACGATAGATGCGTGCAGGTGATGTTAGGTTGCAGCAGTGTTGAGCTTGGAACATGCAGCGGGCTTGATTTATTTTTTTTATTTTTATTTTTATTCTCTTATTGATGTATTTTCCTTTCAGCATTGTACTCAAATGACTATATTAGTGGATATGTGATGATATGTTGCCTTTGTGAATTGGGTAATCTTGTGGTTATGCTTATTATGAGTTAAATGTACGTTGGAAAATCCTCTTTGTAGGACCCCAGGATCGGAATCTGGCGTATGGACGCTAGGAGTCGAGAATGGGGTACTACGGAGGCTGTCGGCACTAGATTCAGCAATTGAGATTCTTGTGAATCCGATTTCTGGGTTTGGGGTGTGACATTAGGTGACTTACGTGACCCATATATTGGTTGTACCATTGACCGTTGTCAGTCGAACCGACAGGAACCGACACAATGTCGATTAGACTGATAGTGTGCTTTTTGACCCTCTATAGGTTCTGAAGGCTAGTTCTTAGTTTTCATAGGCTATCCTAGTGGGAGGTTTGTGTACAAGGTGCTATTAGGGTCTGGGTTCTCGAATTTAGGTTTCATTAACAAACTCCCGAAGTTCTGGGCTCCGAACTCATGTGTGTGCGCACATGCGGATGTGCACTCTAATAAAAAAAAATGCAGTATAATGCCCAGGGACATCTAATACCTGAGTATTGGAGGGTTAGGGTATTACAAAATCCCTCTATGGTGGTCAATCCTGACAATGAAATCATTTTCTCATGACGCCTATATAGCTTGTATATCACACAACTATTCCACAATCATCACCCAAACACCTTATTGCCCACCATCGCACGATGTCCATCTAGTGGGATCTCCTCATTTATATACTAAGCATGCTTCCCGCATGCTGAATTTACTGTGTGACTGATTGTGGCTAACTTTTTTATTGCATCAACACCTTAGATATTGGTACCATTTGTTGATTGTTGGACTGGCATTCTCCTCATGATAGTCAGTTTCAATGGTGTCTTCCTCCCCCAACTTATCATCTCTTGTCATTACTAATATTATCAGTCTAGTTTCTATCAAACCAAATTGTACCAATTATCTCCTCTAAAAATCACAATTGCTATGAGCACTAAAAAGCCATGGACTTCTAGGATTTGTCGATGGTATGTATCATGCCCTGAATAATTTCTTTCAGAAGCTGATGAAAAAATCTCCACAACAATCAATCCAAAGTATGATGAATGGCAACACCAAAATCGAAATATTCTAGGCTCAATAATTGCTACCTTATTAGAAAGTATTCTGTCTTTTATTGTCGGTATTCACACATCTCAATCTGTTTGTGTGGGACCCAAGAGTTCTCGACACTTTTTTGACATGTTACTTGTGATCCGGCGCATTACACACGCTCATCTAAACCCCTCATGTATAGACCCTAAGCTTTCACACACGTCTAATGACATATGTGCTGATAGCTAAGGAGGAGCACCATAGTACCATACACCATATTGTATTATACCGTTGTCAAATGTTGACTGAAGACCAGTGGAGAGACTGACTTCACTTTTCCACATCACCCTGCACCTTTACATGTTACATGTACATGTCACATGTACCTTTACACATCACCATGTGCCTTTACACATCCATGTGCTCTTCACACCACTCATTCTCTATAAATACCATTCATTCTCTCTCTACTACAAAATCCCTCTCAAATTAATCATTACTTATCCCACTCCTCTTATTAACAAATCATTTTCTACCCCCCTTCTCTTATACCACATCCAATTAAGCCAATGCATGTGTAGGATTTCACTACATCAATATTCATTCCCTAATCAAAATCCACCAAAATGTCACCTAGACATTCCACTCATAACTCCTCTCTCTCTCTTACAATCAATGTATACCAAGCCATCTCACGATAGGATATGCTAGCCCCTTAGCCATGTCACTAATCCTCTCATCCAACACCATCCAATGAAATCCACCAAAGTGACAACTAGAATTTCCACCCAAACTCCTTATAAAAGGAGAACTCCGAGCAAGAGCTTAGAACTTTTTCAGATTTGTTTTAAGTGCTAAAGAGAAGGGAGTAGAAATGGAGTAAGGAGTCCTTGGCATTTTGAGGTAGGTATACTCTTCCATCTTTATTTTTCCTTTCTTTTTCTTTCCTTTTTTATTGACTTTGGAGCCCATCCTTGGAGCTCATATTTTTATAAATGGGGCCCACCTTGCTGATTAAAGGGAGGCCCACCATGACATTTAATCTTCTTCTTACATTGGTCTCCAACAAGGTTCTTTGCAGTCCAATCCTTTGGACAAATTTAAGACTCTGTTTTAAGATATTTTTCGGCCACCTTCCTGCCCTATTCTTGGGGCTAAATGTACTTTAGAATATGGTATAAGGTGTGGCCCACTTCTATCAAGAAATGGGGCTCACATGGACCCATGATGGCTGCCCAAAATGGCTTAGTTGTGGTTGCAGGAAAGTGTTGTTTTCAAGCCAAACCCCAAACTTTGGGCCTTTGTGGCGAGCCCCATGAATATTCTTTATAAAAGTCTCCACTTAGGATTCGTAGTCCACATGAGAGTGTAGGAAAAATCATTTATATCACCCAAAGGGGCTCCCACGCAGTCAGCAAACAACGCCCAAAATGGGGATAACACTAAAACTGCATTTCTGTATTACTATTTATTATTTTTGGCCGACTTTGGGTACCTATGACAGGCCCCACACATGCTTGTTGCACGTCCCACCACTTTGTTCTTGTATAACCCACATAGAGCTATGAGAACAACTATTTTTCTTGGCCAAAATGGCCCCACACGATCTGCGAATAAACCCTAAAATGGAGCCAACAATAGTTTAACAGCATAAGCATGTGCAGATTTGTGCTAGACCCGTTTTGGCCAATGTACCACGCGCAAACTTAGTGGATCCCACCACTTGAAACTTGTAGTACCCATATAGGAGAGTAAGAATAATCATTTACCTCAAAAAAATTGAGCCCTACTTGTTTTGCACCTGACTCCCAAAATGGGGCCAATAATAGTTAGAAGTAGAAAATGTAGCTCAAAAATTTCAAGAATCCATTTTGGGCGATGTACTAAAAATTTTACAAATATCTTTAGCAAGTATCATCTCATGGGTTTTGAAGCCCCCACATGAGGTTACCAGGGGTTTATTCCCCCTTGCCCAAAGCGGGCTCCACGTGATGAAAAATCGAAATCCAAAATGGGCTGAGTAAAAATCTGTTAGAACTGTTTCTGCATTTTATTTGTAAGTAGTTGTTTTTGGAGGAAGATGGTGGGCCATGTGATTGTGGTCTATGGGCCCCATTGGATGGGATGTGTAGGCCCTACATAGGAGTACTAGGAAATACTAACCCACAACCGAAAATGGGCCCCATGCGATGGTGATGCAGGCTCCAAAATAGATTAAAATTAGATATATGGTCATATGAACATGGTAGAACGAAAACACCAATATCACCTTAATTCAAAACATGGGTGGGCCATGCTGTTTGGTTAGCATGTGAGCCCACGGGAACCTAAAACATGAAACAGATTCAAACCTCAGGTGAGTCACTCTGTTATGACTATGTGGTGGGGCCCACCTTGGTGTATGCATTTTATATCCCCGTTGTCCATTAGTATGGTGGACTCTACCTTGTTGTTGTCCAAATAACCCACCTTGTTGCATGTGTTGCACATACACACATCGTTGAAACCTTCTTTCGGCTCTCCAGGATGTGTGTGTTGTATGTACATCATGTCTGTTAATTTTGGCAGCCCATGTGGCCCACCTTGATACATGTACTCTAGGCCCACACTGCAATTTTCCTTGAACGGCGTGGTAAATCTTATGATGAAGCCCACTTGAGCCCAAAATATGGAGCCATTTCAATGCCTAAGGGGATCAAAATCATTGGCTAGTATGTGGGCCACATGTAGAATTGAAACCGAGGTAATTTTCAAGAAAAATGAGGCCAGACATCTCTTAATATGTGGGCCATTTGATTCGAGTGTCCCAAACACTTGGGGCTCATTTCAATGTATGTGTTATATTGCTTGTTATGTGTGAATGTAGTTACTTGATGATGAGGACGGCTTGATTTTATGATTTTATTTGGTCCACTGGCAATGTATATTTATAATATTTTTCCTTTGGTGGTTCATGATTGTTGACAACCCCAAGTGCAGGGTTGCAATATAGTAATAACTAGGGAGTCCGAGGTTGAAACACAGCGGAGCATTAGTAAGAACATAATTAAAATTTATTGGGTTGTATAGGTTTTTAATCCAGCATACAAACACATGCATGTTGTTCATATAAAGAAAGTCATGTCGAGTGGCTTTCTAATATGTCCAAGAGCTTTTACATTCCAAGTTGTGATATAGAACAAGCTCTTAATTACATCCCTGGAAAAAAAAAAAACCTTGATTAGAAGGTAAAAACAAGAGTAGGTGTCCTTTAACATGGCTCGTGAGGTGTTTTGGTTCTTAGTTCTTTGTCTTCATAGTATCTGGTGTTGGGAGACCACGGAAGCACACAGAGTCGAATCAAGCAAAGTATTCCAATCGCACAATTAAGTCTAATTACAAAGACTCTAAATTTAATGTGGAAAAACTCTTACGGAAAAAAACTAGCCACAAAGCGACGGATATCACTATGAAAGATGAAATTACAAGCAATAGAGAGAATACTCGATTCGAACAATCCTCGAATCTCCCTTTACAAGCCTTTGAAAACACTATGAATGATCTAGAAAACTCTTAGATTACCCCATAATCCCGATTACACCCATATTTATGGCCTCTACGAGAATCACAATCGGAATAAGAAACAAATCCCATAGATACACACCTCTGTGGAACCTGCACAATAGTTCGATGACACCTTTGATGGGACTTTGATTGCATCGAACAACCTTCGATGTCATCAAACATAACACCAAAACATTCCGACGATAAATCATGGATTTTCTAGATTTTTCCGATGGCATCGAGCAGGCCTTCGATGTCATCAAATAGCTTTCAATGGCATTAAACCTCTTTTAATGGCATCGAGCAGGACATCCAAAGTCTCCAGTAACCAACTTAGGAAATTCTGGATTTTTACGATGGCATCGAGTAACCTTCGATACCATCGAAGGTTACTCGATGACATTGAACCTGGCATCGACAGACTTGTTGATTTATAAATTTAAGACATTAATCAACATCTAGAATGAAGAAACTCGTGCTGACCATGGTGTACACCAATGGTTGTCTCAACAATGCGGCGAGAGCTCAAATGTCATAGATGGGTAGAAAGTTGGTTTTTCTAGCTTCCGTCATCCGGTGATAAGACCCTCTACGTCGGACATTGACTGTATAGGGTTCTACCCCCATTTCGGGGATGTGACTGTGAGAGGTCCATTGTGGGTTGTTTGCACCCAAAGTCCTTTTAGTGGTCTAAAGGAGAACTTCATGCCTAGGCATAGATATTATTGATAAGTTTGCACCTAGGCGCAGAGATCAATTCGATAGCGCTTGGCGCATAGCATTGAAGCCTGTGTTCAGGAGGCCCTAATGCATAACACGAGGCATTTCTCTTTATTAGGATCCTCATCGCATGACACCGGCTAGTGTTCGCAATATCGATACTATCGGACAATATTATCGTTTTCGTTTTCTAGCAACATGAACCCCACACGAGATTCCTCAGAAGTTTTAAAAAATAGCAAAAATGTAGATATCGCGCGATATATCGTAGATCTAATCTTCAATATCATAGATATCATCTATACCATAACCATCATTTTCGAATTTTATGACAGACTCACTCACGGGTTTATTGCAGAGTCTGTCATGGACTCACAAGTCCACTGTAGCCAGCAACCTACGGCGACAATAAAATGCCGATGAGGGGCTACATATTTACTAAAAATTTAGAAAAAAGAAGAAAATTTGGAGAGGATTACCTGTAATGAAGATTGCGTGATCAGAGATGGGCCATTCCATCAATTGACAAAGCCAATTTCCATTTCTCTCTTTCTTTGTCAATTTTCCTCTTTATTTTCTTTGAATCAATACAACACGAAGATTTGGGGATTTCTTGGAGATTCTGGCGAGAAATCGGGCCGGATTAACTACAATTGAGAAGAAGGTTCCCAAATTTTAGGATTTTCTAGAACCATTGGCCTTTTGAAAATGGGTTTCTTCTGTGTTGTGTTTGAAATGGAGGGAAGTGGATTAGCTACTGCCAAGTTAAGTAGCAAGAGTTGCTACGAAAGTGACGTCACCAAGTTCTGTGGGTCCCACAATAATGTATGCGTTGTATCCACATCATCCATTCATTTGGAGAGGTTATTTTAGGGCATGAGACAAACAATGACGCTTATCCAAATCTGTAGTGGACCCCACCATAGAAAAAGGTGGAGAGAGTGACGCCCACCGTTGAAACCTTCTTAAAGCCCACCGTGATGTTTATTTGAGATCCAACCTGTTCATAAGTTGAAAATGCCATTAAATAAGGGAAACATAAATATTAGCTTGATCAAAAACTTTTATGGCCCTTAGAAGTTTTTAATGGTGGGCATCACTCTCTCCACTATTTTCTGTGGTGGGGTCCACTCGAGGTCTTGATCTGACTCATTATTTGGCTCATGCCCTAAAATGATCTCTCCAAATGGATGGATGGTGTGGATACAAAAAATACATCATGATGGGACCCACAAAACTTGGTGATGTCATTGAGTACGAGTCTCACTACTCAACCTATTAGTAGGTAATCCGCGTCCAAACAGAGCCTCTTTTATCGAGCTATGAAAACTCTATGGGGTCTACCATGAATGTATGTGGTTTATCCATGTCGTCCAACCATTTTTACAACTCATTTAAGGGGTTGAGCCCACAATTGAAGCATATCCAAAGCGCTTCAGTGGACCATACCATATGAAATAGTGGGAATAATGATTTCAATTGTTGAAACCTTGTCAGGCCCCACAGTGATGTTTTTCTATCATCCAACCCGTTCATAAGATCAAAGAAATAGGGATGAAGGGAAAATATAAATATAAGCTTGATCCAAAACTTTTGTGGCCCTCAAGAATTTTTCAATGGTATACGTTCAATTTACATTATTTCTCGTGGTGTGGTCCATTTGAGCTTTGAACATGCTTCAATTTTGGGCTCAAGTACTAAAATTATCTGTTAAAATGGATAGAAGGAGTGGATAAAATATATAAATCATGGTGGACCCTATAGAGTTTACTAAATACGCTCGAAAATTAAGGTAGTGGATTTGGTGCTATGTGAGTAAACAACTTAATAGGTGTTACACTTATTGTAGGGACCACAATGATGATATGTGGTAGATCCACTTCATCTATTCATTTTTATAATCAATTTTATGATGTCATACCAAAAATTAATCACATTAAAATCTCAAGTGGACCACACCACATTAAAAAAAAAATGTTAATGAACATTTACCATTAAATGATATGGATTTGCTTAATTTTTTTGGTGCGGTCTACCTAAGATTTGAATCTGCTTAATTTTTGGAATAAGATGCTTAAATGATATTAAAAATAGATGGATGGCTTGGATAAAATATATATAGCAAGGTGGACCCACAGAGCCTGTGAGAAGATTGGCTGGTATACCATATAAACACCCCTCCAGCTCCGAGTGGTACGAATGGTTTAAAGGAGATCAAATTTAGATGGGCCACACAATGATGTATTTATTATATCCACGGTACCCCGTTCATCTATTTGGCAAGATCATTTTAGATCATAAGCCCAAAAATGAGTCATATCCAAATCTCAAGTGACCACACCACAAATGGCAGTGGGACAATGATTCTGACCATTAAAACTTTTATAGGGCCCATCATGTAACATTTCAAATTTTCATGTCTTAAGTGCATACTCGTGCTTGAGAATTCCGAGTGTTAATAATGTAAAATTTTGGATACTTCAAAATCTTACCTTAATTTTCTTTTCATTTAGATTACATCAGTTACATTAATAAAGGTAACCATTTACAAAAGTAAAATCAACTGTATTTATTATTTTATTAGATTAAAAGAATTCAATAAATCATCAAATGCCCTCTCAATGGGAGCTTATTATATTATTAAAGTTTACTGCTGAATGCTCAAGACCAAGAAAATACTGATTAGGTAACCTAATCTCCCACCCCCAACCTAAAATCTACATTGTCCTCAATGTAAAAGAAATAAGCAAGCAATGCACATAGGACAACGAGAATAAAAGAGGAGTGAGGGAAAGATAGTACCTGGACGGAGAATCAAGAGGCTTTCACAAAAAAAAATTTCAATGTAAGAGCAAGTTAGCACAAGAGAGAAATCAACAGAAGCAAAAATAACAAAAAGAAAAATAAAAGAAGATCCTACCTATACCACTTTCGCAGGTGCTCTCGATTGCATTTAGCGTATGAACAAGCCTTTAAACCCCTAGGTTACCCCTAGTGGACGAGTTGTAGTCTCGTGAGGGTTTGCAGTAATGTTACCCACAAACATTGAAGTAACTAACTAAGAAAAATGAAAATGAATGAAATAAAAAGCAATACAATAAAGCAAAAGGCTGGGTTGCCTCCCATGAGCGCTAAGTTTAATGTCTTCAGCCAGACAAGAACGGACCATGAATGAAATAATCTTTATAACCAGGGTCCGCCAAAGAAATTACCTCAACACTTTCATTAACCGATCCCAGACAAGTAATGTGAGTTCCCATGAACTGTGCTATCTGAAATAAGGCAACTGACACTGTCGTCAAATAATTTAAGGACTTCTGCTCGAACGACTTCTTCTATGTTAGGATCACGCTTCCTTTGCATGTTATGCGATATTACCACAGCATGATCCATCCATACAGTGGGGCATACTCCCTGGATTTTTTCTATCTTCCGTTCAATTGCTGCCTTATATGGTCTAAGAACATTAAGCAGCCTGCTCGCCTTTGTCTTCTCAGAGTTACAAACTGTGCTGTCAGGAAGAGTCTCAAAGGGATGAAGAGGTTCCACTTTCGCTCTCCATTTTTCAGTCTCCAATATAGGAGTAGAGTCGAGCAATGCATTGACTTCATGGATGGGACTATCAATGTCAAAATCCATGCCCGATTGTGCTAAGCAGGTCTCAAGAGGATCTTCAAAAGATGTACGGAAGGAGTCCTGCACAAGGCTCTCGATCATGTCCACTTCAAATATGTCATCCAAATCTGAGGATTGTTGTCCTGCATTAAAAACATTGAGTTTAATATTTATGTTACCAAAGGACAATTTCATAACTCCATTCCTGTAATTGATAATAGCATTAGATGTGGCCAAAAATGGACGACCCAAAATGACTGGGATCTGACTATGAAGATTCTGGACAGGCTGAGTATCTATAACTATGAAATCCACTGGAAAATAAAATTTATCAACCTGGATTAACACATCTTCAATAACACCCCGGGCAACAGATCTATCGGCTAGTTGTAATGTTACCTTAGTCGGTTTCAACTCACCAAGTCCTAGCTGCTCATAAACCGAATATGGTAACAAATTGACACTCGCCCCTAAATCAAGTAATGCCTTCCCGATCTTATGATCTCCTATGCCGCAAGAAATGGTGGGAGCTCCTGGATCCCTAAATTTAGGAGGGGTGTTATGTTGAATCATGAAGCTGAGCTGCTCTGCAAGGAAGACTTTCTTATGAACATTCTGCTTATGCTTTTGAGTGCATAAATCTTTAAGAAACTTAGCGTAAGCAGGGACTTGCTTGATAGCGTCAAGCAACGGAATGTTGACTTGCACTTTTTGAAACACATCCAAGATTTCATCAAAGTTATTTCTTTTCTTTATTGGTGCCAGACGTTGAGGAAAGGGTGCTTTGGGCACATAAGGTGGCACATTAGTGGCTCTTGGAGAGTCAGAGAGCTTTTGGACTTTGGATGCATTGGTATGGCTCTCTGCTTCATCTTGATCTTCTGTTTTAGAATTTGATTCATCCCCAGGCATCTCTATTCTGTTATCAATCTGCTTACCTGACCTAAGGGTAGTGATCGATTTGGCCTGTTCATGATATTGCCCTTGGTTGGAATTAGAGCCAATCTCATACTGTCCCTTTGGATTAGCCTCCGGTTGGCTAGGGAACTTGCCCTTCTCTCTCTCACTCAATGTGGCAGCTAGTTGACCCATTTGTACTTCCAGCTTGGCAATGGATTGTGCATTTGCATGTAAGCTTTGCTGGTTGGCCAGTAAGGTTTGTTGGGTGTCTTTTTGGAATTGGAGAGAACTCTGCATGAAAAGATGGAGTGTATCCTCAAGAGATGGTTTCCTTGATTGTGTAGGCAGTTGTTGATATTGTGGAAACTGTTGAGGTTGTTGACTGCCAACTTGGAGGTGCGGTTGCATGGGAGGATTTTCAGATGGTCCTCCTTATTGTGGTCTTTTTTCCCAAGAGAAATTTGGATGTCTAGCCCACCCTGGGTTGTATGTGTTCGAGTAAGGATCATTCCCAGATTTTTGAAAAGTGTTCATAGCATGAACTTGTTCAGAGAGAAGTTCTGGGAATGCTGCACCAAATGGACAAGACTGCATAGGATGGGCAGGACTAGAACATGTGGCATATGCCTCGACTTGAGCTGTTTGTGGTGGTCTATTATTTAATACCAGAGCATCAACTTTCTTTGTCAGGTTATCAAGCTTGGCGCTCAGCTCTGGCATGACTCCTATCTCATATATACCACCTCTCTTTTGTGGTTGGGGACTTCTGTCACCTCTATTTGAATAATCCCATTGCTGGGAATTTTCGCACAAGGTTTCAAAGAAGTTCCACGCTTCGACATCACTTTTGGTCATGAATGACCCTTCACTGGTGGCATCAACCATGCGACGGTTCTGTGGTGTTAAACCGTCATAGAAGTATTGAACTTGTTGCCACTTCTCAAAACCATGGTGAGGACATTTAAGAAGCAAGTCCTTCCATCTTTCCCAACATTCATGAAAGTGCTCGCCCTCTTTTTGTATGAAGTTAGTAATTTCTCTACGGAGGGCATTGGTTTTGTGATCGGGGAAGAACTTGTTTAAGAACTTCTTAGACAGTTGGTCCCATGTAGTGATAGATCCAACTTCTAGAGAATTCAACCATGCTTTCGCCTTATCCTTCAAAGAAAATGGAAACAGGCGTAGGCGGATCGAATCGTCTGAGAAGTTTTGGAACTTAAAGGTGGAGCAAATGTTTAAGAATTCTTTCACATGATGATATGGGTCCTCCTTGTCCAATCCATAAAAGGATGGCAACAATTGTATGACTCCAGGTTTAAGTTCAAAGTGTGCTGCCGTAGTGGTTGGCAACACTATGCATGAAGGCGCATTAAATTGGACAGGAGCTGAATAATCTTTGAGAGCTTTAACTTCAGTCTCATTCGCCATTTCAACAGGATTATTTCTCAATCTTTCACGAATTGTTCTTTCAATCTCAGGATCAAACGGTGCTAGTTCTATATTCAGAGATCTACGTCCTAGCATAAACTATGTTATTGCAATGTAAGAAAGAAAACTAAACTAAGAAGCAACCTAAGAGAAATAAAACTAGACCTAGAAACTATGAGATTCTAAAACAAGTTAAAACTATGTAAATAAGAATGGGAAGAAAGAACCCGGAAAAGGAGATGATTGATGTCTGAAGAATAGGGAGCTCCTCCTTCACTTCCAATTTGGAGATCTATGTTAGAATCTAACTTAGAAATTTATGTCAGGATCCTATAAAACAGGAAATAGGTTAGTTTCTAAAATCAAGAAAAGAACTCTAAGTTAGAAAAATCCTAAGCTATAAATTATGATAAGAGAGAATCCCAAATTCAATTTGGAATGAAACAGTCCCCGGCAACGGCGCCAAAAACTTGATGTTTTATTTAAACCAACACGATTTAAATGATTTTTAAACTCGCAAGTATACGAATCAGATGCAGATACGGTACGTATTACGAGATCGTTCCCACGAGGACTAATCGTCACAATTCAAATCTATAACTCTCCTTAACTAATCCAACAAATAATGAACTAAACTACTAAGCACAATTTTAGGAAAAAAAAAACAATTAAGAACAGGGAAGAAAATTCAATCAGAGAGAGAGCACTAGGACTTTCGAATCCACCCCTAATTATCCTAACCCTTGTTTTGTCTGTTGATTCACCTTGACCTAGATTGATACCACTTATATAGAGAAAGCACAATCTGTGTCCTTAATCGGGCATACAGACTGTCTAATTCTTTTAAGCAATGCCATGAATGACATATCCCATGTCCTTGGTCGGGCACATGGAATGTACAATTCATTAAAGCACCCTGTTTCTTCCTCTATAGGAAACCTGTTCTTGATCAGACACAAGCACCTATAATAAGCATCCAAACAACATCCATATATATACTTTGGTCAAGTTCATAGATGGAGAAGTATAGAATTTAAACCCATAAAGCCCACTTAGAGAAAGAAACAAATTAATTGATATTCAAAGTAAATCAACCAAAACAAAAGCTAATCAAATTAGGAGCTTCATCTCAGCCCTAGCTGAGAGATTAGTGACCCATAAAATCCATTAAATAGATGAAATAAAATTCATAAAAACAAGGAACATCAAACCGATCGATCTCTCTCTTCTTTCTTCTCTTTCTTCTCTCTCTTCTCTCCCTTGCTCTAGGTCTGGAATTCCCTAGCTCTGAATGCCTTTCTCACGTCCAAAACTCCCCTTTTATAGCTGCTGGATGGATGGGATCGGTGGGCGAGTCGTAGAAGGACTCGGAGTACAAATTTTCACAGCTGTGATCGGTGGGCCCCACAGAGGCATTTTCTGGAAAATCTACCCCGTCCATTAGATTCAGGACGAAATTTCAGTCAAAAATGGGTGGTTTTGAACGTCCATTGACGCGGCCCACAGAAGAAATCACGAAAAGATCAGTTTTAAACATTGCAGAGCAGTCCGTTTGTGGCCACTGTACCGCGCATGTGTGTACGCATGGGAGTGGAATATCAGCATGGTTTTGTAGTATTCATGGCCCTCTACACGATGGGTGGCTCGGATCGGCCGTACGGGTGACGTACGGGGCCCACAATCCTTCGCAAAAACGGCCAGCGGTCGTCCTTTACGCGGACGCGAAAACAACTTCCGTGGCAATGGTGGGACCCATTTTGATAATTATTTCAATAATCCACTCCGTCCATTGCATGGAGGTTGAAAAAATGGCTAGGAATGCCCAATTTCGAGTTAGAGTTGCGGTGGCCCACAGAGTTTTGAACTCACCGTCCGTTTTGCGTTTTTCAGCGATCAACGTCCGTACACATGCATGGAACCAAACGGACATCTAGGCGATGGTTATAACTGCCCCAGGAAGCGGATGGACGGTTTGGATTGTCCATTTGGACACTAGGTGGGCCCCACAACCGACGACCGTGGTCGGCTTGCGGAGACGCTGGACGGCTCTGCCGTTTTCGACGAAGAAACTGCGAGTCAGCACTGGCGCTGACCGAGATACGGGTACGGTGCACAGCTGGTGCAAGTGTGCACGATGCACACTCTGCATACACAGGGCCCACTGTAATGTTTTTGAGAAATCTGCACCGTCCATCCTTTTTCTCATATTATTTCCACCGTCAGGACCAAAATTGATGTATATCCAGATATCTAGCGGGCCCCACTTAATGAATTAAGGGGCTGATCTGGCCGTTAGACCACTTCCCGAGATCGTCAATGGCTGAAATTTAATATGTACGGTTAATTTATGGTCCCCATCACGTGTATGAAGTTTCGAGTTGATCGGATGGTGGGAAACATGTGATCTTGCATTTTGGACCCTTTTCGAGCCCCTTTGCCTTGCTTTCCTCAATCCCAGGCGTGTAAAATCTTCACTATTGGTTTTCTGGAGTCCATCCCGTGCTCTGGTAATTTTGGAGTGCCAAATCCATGTTCTTAACATCATCTTTCAGTACACACTCCTGATTTCATCCTGTAATAAAAACACGATTAAAATATGGCATTAAACCTTATCATGTACGTAAAATCAGGCAATTACTGGGGTCTGAGATGCAACATTCGACACTCATCACTGAAATAAATAAAATTAAACATAAAGTTATCTCTTTATTTATTCAGACTAATCTTCCGTAAGGGGATTGTCATCCATGTCTTCAATTTGCACATCACCTGCATCATCTGTACGGTTAGAGAGGGTCAATACCCTACTCGTAGTGATGGTTATTCTTTAAGATTAACAATAATTCAAGATATTCATAAAAGCAATGTAAGAGTTCTGATATGTCTCGTACTCTACCACTACGAGTGGTGTCGAAATGCGTAACAAATATATATGAATACATGCCTAGTAAAGTGTGTGCAGCTCATCATACGTAGTGATCATCACAATGTGAAATATAATTTATAGAAAACCCAGCTCGTCCCGCATCCCATGACTACGGATATTCGTCGGCGTGTCCAATGCTACCGTGAATTTACATGAACACCTCGAGACGGCACAATACATGAATCAGATAAATTACGTGACACAATTTATTCATGGAGCAACTATTTGTGACATCCAATCCTGAAAGTGAGTAACACATATTGCTGATTGCTTACATCGATTTGTGCACCGCTACCCAAAATTCATGAAATTACGCGTCGACCAAGAGGGTTACTACCCAGAGTGCATTACGTCCACGATAAATATATTTAAATCACTAGTTGTGAGACCTCTAACATATCACTTGCACCAAAGGGGAAATAAATTGAACCATGAGAGTTTTGAAATTTCAAAACACATGAAAGGGAGGTAGCACAAGGCTAACCTAATAAATGAGAAAAGTAGCATTAAGCTATCTCAATAAAAGAGAAGATTAACAAATAGGCTAACTCAACAAGAATAAGGGGAGATGAGCGAAAGGCCAACTCAATATAGAGTGGAAGCACACATCGCTCTCAAAATTGGCAAAGGGCAAGACTTGTATCTACCCCACATAAATTCATAAAAATCATGCATAATTAAAATCATACCTTAACCATAATTTCTAAAAGAATAAATAATTGATAATGGTAAATCAATCAATTGCATGGAAAATCACAGAATATGAAAGTATGCAAAAACAAGATAAATCATATCAACTCAAATTAATGTAAACTTTAAAAGAATCCCTTAGCTTAGCCTTAGATATAAACCCTAGGTAGATATCGATATAGGAAAGCTTCTACATGAATCATGACATCGCTTAAGCAAGAAGGAGACACCATATGTTTGGAGAAGGAAGAGGATGATGGACGTCTAGGCTTCTCATTCTCTTTCTTTCTCTCTCTCTCTTTCTCTTTCTCATTCTCTCTCTCTCTCTTCCTTGGGCATTGGGGGATTAGGCATATGAGTGGAGAAGGGAACGACACCCCTTTTATAAATGGAGTGGTCTTGTGAGAGGGGTGTGTTTCACATCCCACTTAGATTGGTTTCTCCAATTTGCCCTTTTCTGACGATCTTTCTTTAAATCTAATTCGTCCAGTGTATCGAAGTCATTGAAAAGATCCCAGGTATATGACTTTCTTGGTGATCCAAAATTTAAATTAGCCTATCTTGAAAATTCTCCCTACAGTTGCTAAAACGAATTTGATTTCAATTAACGTTCTACACTTGATGATCAGGGCCCAATTTTGAGAAAAATATGTACTTAAGATAGCCAAACGATTGAACAAAGTTTCGTGGTTAATCGATGGTAGAAAAATCCTAAATCTAAAATTTTACCTTTTGTACCAAAAGAAATGAACTGGCTTCAACATTCAATCGTGTAGGATCATAAATTATGGTCTAAATTTTGTATAACCTCGTAGTCATATTAGACCAAAGTGTGGTCCAAATTTGAGGTCCGATGGACGGCACGAAGTGGTTAAATCGGAGATCCAGATTTATAAGGAGTTGATAAGCCTTGAAAGGATAATTTCGCGCCTAAGGAAAAGCTTACCAAAGTGGGGTCTTCATATTTCACACTTATTCCATATTATGGGCAATTCAAGTCATTCATATGAAGGGAAGTATCGTACTATGACTATTATAAGGTTTCTTTACTCGACGGACACCAAAATCAATGGTTACGGGGCTGATTTGTCAATTGGGCCACTTATACAATGATATAAGAGATGAAATTCGACGTGTATAATTAATTTATGATAAATAAATATAGTATAAAATTTTACATGAAATAGATCATGGAAACCATGTGATCTAGAATTCAATGGTATATGATAATGACATTTTCATAATTATTATTAATATAAGAGTTTTGGAAAATCTAATAGTTCTACGTAGTTATAAGCACATTTCTAAGCAATTATTATGAAAGAACTTGTATCTAAATCATTATGAATAAAGAGTTATTCACCAAATTAATTAGGGAATGTACATATATCAAACCACATAATGGATGGTCAGATGACATGTTAAAAAAATAGTATAACTTAATGGTTAGTACTTTGATCATTTATGCAGGTAGATGTACGGTCAATTTTATAAACAGATGAACACAAAGTAAGTTTTTGGAGTGATCGAGAGGTATAACATGTTAGATTAAAGTAACTTGTTCACATGTGTAAGTACCTCGGATTGTAGTTGTGATGATGGGTTAAGTATATTCATAGGTGGTGAATAAGATGAAGGGACCAGAATCTTTATTCTATATGTATACAAGCGGATGCTGAGATCAAGAAGCTAGTTTACTATGATCAAGTGTTCCAAGCTCAGTGGGCGGTCAGATATCGTTACCTAACTAGTGATGAATAGTTGACTGATAGACAGGTGAGAATACTTAGGTATATGATGATCCCATCTCAAAATCAACGGTCAGATGACTTGATATATGAATGGAGATTATTCCCAATGGTCAGATGTATTAGAGAATAGATGTAAGGTTAAGATAGCTAGATTGGTATCGTACATATGTACATAATAAGTTAAATTTCCTGCAACACTCGAGAACTTTCAATACTCAGATATTGAAAAGTTCGGGGTGTTATACATATTACATTTATTTTCTATCCAATCTGTTCATAAAGGTCACAAATACCTAGATGGAGAGGAAAAACAAATATCATATTGATCCAAAACTTCAGTGACCCTAAGGGCCTATTTGGCCCGGTAGATCTCATGGTATTAGGAGAGATGGGATCAATTTTAAGGTAATGATGGTGGTGTCAGTGGATTGTCTTAAGATCCATGGGATTGCTTATATCCCAGACAAGTTCACTGGGTCTGTTTAGCACGCCCTGCATATCCCGGGATTTTACCTTCCAATCCATCCAAACAAGGGATAAGATCAGTTTTAAGGTAATGATGGTGATGTAAGTGGATTGTCTTAAGATCCATGGGATTGCTCATATTCCGAGACAAATTCACCGGATCTATTTGGCTCGTCATGCCTATCCCAGGATATTGCCAATCCCATCCCTCCTAATCCCATCTAATACCACATCCAGCGCTCGGCCAAACATGCCCTAAAATGGTTTCAACGGTAGACGTTCAATCCCCCACTATGTTTTGCAGTGTGGTCCACTTGATAATTGGATCTTCCTTATTTTTCGGCTCAAGCCTTACAACGAACTCGCTAAATGGACGGCCGGTTTAGATATAACAGATACCTCATGATGGGACCCACAAAAGTTGGTGACGTCAACACATGTACACCAACCAATCCGCTTCCTCAGATTTCTTGCAAAAGTCATGGTTCTCGTCTAAGAGAACCATGACCCCGTCTTATCTACAATAAGACATATGAGCGTTAAAGGCTATTGAAGAAAAAACAGACTCAGAAAATTTCAGATTTTGAGGAGCTATTAGAAAAATGCATGAAGGACACAAGCATTCGTGATAAGCGAGGTGATTCTAGATTTGGATCACAAAAGAGGAAGGGGAGCTCGAGTTACAGGCCACAACATGGATCTGAATAAAAACACAGGAGAGTAGCTCGAGTTGTGTCATAGTATGAGCATGGATATGGACCTAGTGGACATACAGCGAGTGACTCTAGCAATTACGATACATCATTTTTCAACTATGGTCATAAGTTCACTTCTGCATATGGGCAGGGATATGAGTAGCGGTATGTATATGGCCAGTAATATGGATCCCAATGAGCTTCATATGTGCCCTTCCCAGATCCATACCAGCCACAGACTGTGACGATTACGCAGTAACCACGAATGGGCGTATTGGTTCAATTCGGAGAGGATGAGTACCAGCATTATGTCAGAGAGTATCTTAACTAGTACCACTCTACTATGACCTGGGCACAATATTGTCGATTTGTGGGGCAACAGTACTATTCCCAATCTCGTCGAGATGGAGACGATGATTACGAGCCATTGTGCAACTCTATGTGGGTCTAGGCCACAATCAGTCATCGTTATTGATATGTATATTTTTTAATTTTTACTTCTTTTGCTTTTCAATGAATTGGTTGTGTTTTCATACATTTATAAATGTGATGTATTCAATTTAAATATAGTTGCATTAGTTCAGCTAAACATCGCATGCTTAGGACCCTATACAAAGGAAATTTATTATGTGCATTTTTTTTGAGATGTTATGATTTAAAAGTGTATGTTAAGGTCCTTTTCAACAATCCCTAAAGTTTCATTAAAAAATTCAACCATTTTCCTAATATTTCCTCGTGTTTCCAAAAAAGTGTGATAAATTATGCGATACAAACAATATATCCCGTGCATAACCAATACGTATCTGTATCCCAAGGGTGTGATACATAGCGCGATACTGATATTTCGAACACTGGCACCTAATCTTCGAATGAAGGGGCAGAATGTTTAGGCAAGTGAGGCTCACTTTAGGAGTGACTACGCCCGAAGTTCCAAAGTTCACGTCCTACGTATTGCTTGTACTTGTCTCCTTGTATGCATATGTGCATTTTTAAATCTCTCATTATCTTTCCTTGGGTATTCATAGGTCGATGGAAAAGATTTTTTCCAATGCCCGGAGGTGAGGGCCTCTGCTTTTGCCTTAATAGTTTCATGACATATAACCTTCCGTTGGTTTTTCGCTTCCCCATTGCGACGTGATGATGTCATCGTTCAGTGCAAAGCTGCTTGAGCTGAGATGATATGGCACAAAGATGTCCTTAGTTGAGATTTTGGCTAAGTACAAAATTTCAGGTGTCAACAACAACCAAGCAAATCAATGAAGACATGTAGAGAATACTTAAGGTACTTAAAGTCCAAATTATTGAGATTGAGAGGTAATGAGAAAAGAGATTGAGCAACTATGTGCAAGGATTGCCATAGTTGAGAAGGTAATGAAAATAATAGATATACTTCGGATGAGGTTAACGAGCTTTTAAAAAAAGGTTAATGAACTTTAGGCCTTGAGCTTGGGGGATATTTGGTACCAGAAGAAGTTGGAGTCTGGACTACCTTGACTGGGCTTATAATGATTAGGGAAGAAGTCAGGCGTTTATTGAGAGATATTTTGGCAAGGATCCTGAGAAAATCGGATACAACTCATATATCATTTTTAGAATTAGATACGCCATCATTGTCTCTAGAAGTAAGTTCTAAGAATCTTGAACAACATTCTCTCCCTCCCTCTTTTTTCCCTCTCTCTATCTACCCATGTGTGATAATATTCAATTTGTCAATAACATTTGAATTGTGATTTTAGGCCCTAGAATTAAATATCAACTTGAATTATAGCTTGGGTGGGTTACAGGCAACAATGAGGATGGGGACACACACTAAACATTGAGGATGCAGTCCAAAAGCTTGTCTATATATTAAATCTAACCCATTAATCAAGTTTGTCCCACTAGGATGAACGGACATGACAAATATTTTAATGATTGAAAAATTTGGTGGACATGCCAAATATGTTTGCTTGTGATTTAACATAAAATTTCCCTCCTGTATGAACTAAGTTTTTTTCTTTATTTATTTATTTTTAATTTTTTTATGTTGGATATGAGGAGAGAAGCCTGATATACAAATAAGTCGATTTCAATCTAGCTTTAAGGGCCCCACAAAGCTCTGAGTATTTTAAAGCATAAATAAAATAAACTTAGGCTACGACAAACAACAAATAACCTTGTTCTTGCCACATTAGATAGATTTTAATAAACAACAAACAAGACTCACTATAATGACATTGGCCTAATGAGACAAGACCATGACATGCCCAAGTTAGGCAAGCTATATAGGAAGGGACTTTTATTGCTATCAAATATGCCTTTGGATGGGAGTACATTGAGGTAAATGAGTGAAATTGGAAGTAAATGGTATTTGAAATGTGTTTTGATGGAAGTAAATGCATGTAAATGAAATGAAATGAAATGGGAGTAAATGTGCACGGAAATGAAATCCTCTCTACAAAAGAGGATTTGGAAGTAAATGGGGGTGAAATGACTTCTTGAGCTCCTTTGGTGAGTCGTATGTGTAAACAAAGGTGCCACTATGCACATGTCCACCATACACGTGTCATACTTATAATACTATAAAACAAAGCAAATATTGATAATATTACTAAAATCACACCAAAAGAATAATCCAAAACATCCAAAGGATAACTATCTAAATGAACAATTAAAAAATGTTGGCATGTTTGTGACCTACCTGAGACTCAAAATTTCTTCATTTTTGACTAATGTATATATTTCAATTACTTCTATTAAATACCGCATATGTACACAAGGTTAGGATATTCAAACTAATTTGCAATATCACATGTATTTTTTTTCAGTATGTTAAAAAAAATTCAAATGTATTCCAAACCCTCCCATTTACTCCCATCCAAACGTGATATTTTGATTTCAAATGCATTTCATTTTGTTGGATCCAAACACAATTTTATAAACTATTTATTCTCAATTTATTTACCTCCAAATTCATTTCCCATTTACTCGCATTTAAAAGCTCTCGATGGAGCCAGAGTACTTCGATGAGATGAGGATTTCCAAGCGATTGGAGAGCGTCTTACTGCAAATGAAGCAGTACTTACGGGCATTTAAGCGATTGGAGAGCCAACAGTGGCATCATTAAGCCCTTGGGAAGGGTCTCTGCACCATTAAGAAATGGTACGGGAAAAGCTCTAGAAAGAGTCAAAGGTCTGCTTCCTTACTGAGAGAAGAGGAAAAGTCGTTTGAAACTACTGCAAGGTTAAAGTCAATGCAGTACAGGAAGCCATTCACAACATGGAAGTTGGCTACTAGAGGAAGAGGACGCCCCATTAAAAATATTGTTGATTGTGTGCGGCCCACCGTGATTTGTATATGCCATCCAATCCATTCCAAAGATGCATCCCGATGGGATGAACTGCCAATCGAAAATTCCAGCCATTCCAAAACTTAGGTGGCCCACACCATGTGATTTAAGGGTTTAGGCACGATTTTACATCGTGTGGTCTACGTTAGTTTTGGATCGTCCTGATTTTTAGCATCCACAGAGAACATGAGGTGGCCAATATGATGGACTGTTTGGATGTCACGTACCATCTTGATAGGCCCCATACATCATGATGTAGGTTAAGCTTGAACTATAAAGCTTCTAGAGCCCAGCCCAGCCGAGTCAAATCGATTCAAGATGAGTTCGAGTTATGTACCGATTCGATTAGAGTTGAGCTCGGGTCATTTCAAATTCGGTTCGAATTTTTTTTTGAACTTAAATAAATAAATTAATTAATTAAAAAAAAAAAAAATCAGCTTAACTCGGCTCGAACTCAGTTACAAACCGAGTTGTTTCGAGCCGAGTCGAGCAAGTACCTGAGCTAACTCAGTTCGTCTACAGTTCTTTAGCTTTGTAGTGGATCCGGCCTCGGATCCTCACAAAAGTCTCCAAGGTTGAAAGATCAAATAAGCCAACATGAGGTGTTTTTTTTTTTAATTGACGGTGGACTGCTGTGTATTTCTCTCCCCAACCATCTCTATTTAGGCCACAGATCGAAACGTTAAGATTATCCTATTATGAAGAACTTGGATTAATACTCCATCAAAGGCTGGAAACAACAGTCAAACGGTCTGGATTATCGAACCATTGGCCCAAATTGTCAGAATTGAAAACACGTGTATACAGTACACTGGTGTACGCCACACGTATGATATAGTTCCTCCTCAATTCTCCTTCATGATTTTCCTCTCCTGTCTCTCCTTCCCATTTGAATTTCAACTTCTTCCAAAAAAGAAAAAGGAAGAGTCTTACCTTTCAATCATCTCTCGATTTCAATGAGAATTCGAGGCTCTTCTTCTTTCAGTTCTTCTTATTTCTCTTCTTCTGAATCATTTTCTGCCAGTCATTCTCTTTCTTCTTCTTCTTCTTCATTTGGTTCATCTTCATTGAATTCTTCTTCTCTTACCAATACAAACACCCGTTGTGAAGGCCTCGATCTTCTCTTGAAGGCAGTCGGGCATATCCCAGGGCCCTTTCTCTTTGGAATCCCATTTACTCAAAAGAAAGTCGTCAGGAGAGGAAAGAGAGCCCTCCGATTCAAGGAAACAGTCATAAAAGAATCTGAGAAGGGAGAGAAAGAGATGAATGTAGCAAAAGAGAAGAAAGAATCCGGAATTGAATTGAATTCAGAGCCCGACAGGCAAAGGAGGCTCATGTCCCTGCCTTCCAAGTATCAAGACTCAGTTCTTCAGCCTTGGAAGCGAAAGACCCGACGGTCCTGATTCTTCGAAATCAATGTATTGGATCAATGATGGATTTTCTGAGGTGGGTTTTTCTTTTTGGACCTTAAATGATCTTCTTCTTGTCGAAATTTGCAGAGATTTCGAGTTTGGAGGAGTAGTTTTTGATGGGTTTTTGCTTGCATTGGATTTGGGGTTTCAGTTTCAGATCTTGGCAATCTTGTTTGGATCTGTGATGAACTTATGATGTAATGTTGGTGTGATCTTTCCCCATTTTGCAGATTCTTGCAATCTGGGATTTTATACAGTTTGGTTTGGAATCTTAGATGGGTTCAGTTTCTCTAATGCATGAATGAGTTTGAATGTTGGAATTTGATTATTAGTAGTTTTTCTGTGGAAAAATTCAGTGCTAGAAAGATTTAAATGTCTTTTTTTAGTAGGTTTTCTTCGAAAAATGTATAGGATAGAAAGGGGCAAGAATCGTGTACAAAAGGCTGCGTTGCAATTACAATGAAAATTACTTGAATTGGGAATGTGGGTAACCTATTCATTGATCTGAACCGTCCATTTTGGTCCCAGCCCACTTTCATGGCACTACCAAGGGCAATCGAAAATCGATAACCGTCCATTTTGTCCCAGCGTTTCCTTTTCTTTTCTATTTTTGTACCATTCCTAGAATGATGATTAGATGTTTGCAGGATTAGAGTGTATTGATAGTCTCTGTAGTGATTTCCAGTAGGATTAGCTCTCTTCACATGTTCTTTTTCAGTAACTTTCAGTACGTGGATTATGTAGGAAGTGAAATCACTACCATTTAAAGGATCCAATATCAGTGTTTGAAGCTTGGCTGAGTTCTCTGAAAGCTCGATAATATACTCGAAATTTCGATTGAGCATTCGGAGAATTCATTTCGGTATTTTATCAAAAACGAAAAATTGAAATTGGGTACTCAGACAAGCTATTTGAACTCGAAAACTACTTCAAATACTCAACTGAATTTTGTCTAAGCTTTGGTTCTTGGTGAGTCTGATCTGAGTTCATTAAGTTTCGAAACCTTTCTCGATAGTTGAAAGTCAGTCTGAGTACCGGAACATTTGAAATCTGTGTTAGGATGCGTTATCCAATTGAATTGAAGTAACCAAATTGTGATTTCCTTAGCTTTCATATTGATGGTCTGGGCTCCAAATTGCAAGTATTTCACATTCTAGTCGGACCTGAATGAAAAACAATTGGAAGTTGAGGGCTACTTCCTCAGCTCAAATACTAGGAAACATAGCTAGTACTTTCTAATTCCTTGATTACACTGAATTCTCACAACCCAATTCATTTCCACATCTAAATGCAGCTGTAGGGTCCGTTTGGATGAACCCCAAAAGGCCAACCGATCGTATTTGGGGATTGGATTTTTAAAATGCTGATTCTCGACATGCGATTTTAGGGTGGAATTACTGGTTTGCACCGACAAATGGTTATTTGCTGAAATTCCAGTAGCGGTAGAAGTGCAGTGGAGATGGTTTATGTCAGTATTTATATGGAAATCGATCGGGTAAAACCTCTAACTCAGTAGAGATGAATAAATCAATAGAATCTACACTGGTTTAAACGATTTCATGTCTGCAAACCATTTCACTATAAGTAATTCTGCATTTGGAAGCTTTGGATTCATTCATGCATCCTTCCACCCGAAAAATTCTCATCTTCTCCCTTTGATTTTTATATACAAAGCTCATCCTTTCAAGCTCAATGCACTCTTATGTTTCTTGATTTCTGTTTGGTTGCTTCATCAGCATGTTCGCTAGCTGTCTCTTGATTTTGATTGGTTTCTTGGCCATCCAAGAGTTGCTTCAGGTGGGCCACACTAAAGATATGACCATGGCCCCGTAAATGCTAGCTGGTAGACTCATTGACGTAGAGGGGGTCCCGGACACTTTCATGCTCAAGATGGACCAGAGAAGGTCCGATCAGAGGCGGAACTAATCACGAATGTCAGAACCTTAAAACAGCCTTATCTCGCAAACTAGAATGAGTTATTCGAGGTGTCATATATGATTTTGATAGTGATTTTGATAGGAGAAGCTACTTTAGCCACTCATGCCGAATTTGCGTGATTCCATCATATCGACGCTCAACAATCTATTTTATTTCCATTTTTACTATTTATAGTAAGTTTTAGTTATATCATAACTGTTGATCCATTGAGCTCTAAGGGCGTGTTTGATTTTTCAGGGACCGCGTAAATACCCTTGAAATGGGTAATTATTATCATTTCACCAGTTTGAAAATTGTTTGAAAATCCATCATACTTCCTACATTCGAAACCGGTTCAAAAGAGCTCTTTTATATTTATGGGCCCCAAGGTGATGTATATAATATATCCACTCCGTTCAGCCATTTTAACACAATATTTTAAGTTATGAGTAAAAAAATGAGGCACAATTAACACTCAAAAGGCCACACTACAAGAAACAGTGGCCCTAAGAGGTTTTTAATGGTAAGTATTCGATTCCCTTTTTCCCATGGCGTGGTCCACTTGAGCTTTGGATATGCCTCATTTTCTGGCTCATGTTATAAATGCATTAGGCATAATAGATGAACAATGTGGATAAGCAATATACATCACGGTGAGACCCACAAATATGTTGTGGTGTTGTTCATTTTAGAGTCAAAAAAAGCTCATGCTCAAATCAAACATTGGAAAAAGTGAGGTAAATAGAGGGGAAATAATCATTAGATATTTACATGATATTTTCCAGTGAATTGAAAAATCAAACTGGCCTTAAGAATTGTATACAAATGAAAATTGCTTAGAAAATTTAGGAGAATAACATGGTTAAGCCAAATATAATACGTATAATTTTTGGCCTAAAACCATGAAGTCCATTAGAAATCATTACCATTTATAATTAGTAAATTTACTATTTACACTAAGCCACTGTTTTAGATAGTTTTAGTTAAGAGTTTGATTCTGAAACTTCTTCCCAGGGTTTATATCAATATTTAAGTGACTGTAAGAGCTTTAGAAAGATTTGTCAATGGTCCGCATTTGGTGGACACATGTGGCCTGTCACCGAGTGGACCGGCCTGATTTAATGGGCATGGTGGGCCCACCTGGTGTCCAGCTCATAACCACAAACTTGACACGTGTTTAGGCGTGTGTGGGCTCAGGAAATGCTCTTATTTTTCGTACTCGCATTAGTAATTTTCTCCTCACCACTCAAATGTCAAATATAAGCTGATAGAAGAAATAAGAGCAAGGCATCTGTGGTAGTTATGTGGGCCCCACGATGATGTATGTGTTGTATCCACACCGTCCATCCATTTACAGAGATCATTTTAGGGCATGAGCCAAAGAATGAGAAAGAGCCAAAACTCAAGTGGAGCCCATGACTGAAAACAGTGGGGATTGAACTCCTACCATTAAAAACTTCTTTTGGCCACAGAAGTTTTCGATCAAGCTGATATCTATGTTTTCCATTATTCCATGTTTTTGTTAACTTATAAACAGGTTGGATCTCAAATAAAGATCATGGTGGGCCCTAGGAAGGTTTCAACGGTGGGCGTCACTGTCCCCATTGTTTTCTGTGGTGGGGTCCACTTGAACTTTGGATCTACCTCATTCATTGGTTCATGGCCTAAAATAATCTCTCCAAATGGATGACTGTTGTGGATACAACACATACATCATGATTTCCCGATTTGATAGACCGATCGGATATTTGAGCCCAGGGTATGATCGAGGTGGGGCCCACTTGGTGAGTGGATTGGATCTCACATGCGAATCCAACGTTGGTGTAAATCGTCTTAGCACTTGTCATTCCGTTGGGAAGGATCAGTTGGTTCTTCATGGTCCCTCAGCACCCAAAGGATGCAGGCCAGAGAGGCCGTCCATCAAAGGGGCCCACCTTCTACATGATCTGGCCAAAAATTTACAACCGTTCGCTCATCAAGCAGGCAATGCTGTACGTTGAATGTGGACTTTTTGGCAATTTCCTTTCTTTTTCTAGACCTACATTGATTCACTCATGTATGGGCCACCAGATTATGAGGGGATAGGCAGAGTTTTTGGGCTGGCCCATGATACAGCGAGGCCCACATGATGCATGGCTCGAGTGGGGAGCGGATTAGCTGCTACCCAGGTAACAGCTTAGTGGGTGTTACCATTACCGTGTGGGGCTCGCCTTGATGAATTTGTTTCATATCCACGCCGTCCATCCGTTTTATTGGCTCATTTAAGATGTTATCCAAAACTTTAAACAGATCCAAATCTCTGGTGCACCACAATACTGGAAATGTGGTAAATAACTATTAAAAGATTTTTGTAGGCTGCAAAAGTTTTAGACCCAGCTAATATTTGTATTTTTCCCTTCATCCAGTTTTGGTTGACCTTACCAAGGGAGGGCTGCAAGCCAAATTAAACACATTTTTCTTCCATAAAAAATGTTTTATTAGAGAGAGAGAGTTCTTTTTCCATTAAGCAGCTTGCCTTTTAGCCTTTTGACAATTCAGAGCTTACTTTAAAATGCTTCCAAATACTGGCTTAAGCTTTCAACCTTGGTCATCTGGGTATGGATCTTCTACTCGCCATAAGGAGGGATATCTGCTTGTTGCAATGTTAATGTGCCACATCGTTACTAACTGCATTTAATACAGTAGAAATGACATAGGTGATGACAACATTTAATGTAGTAGTGATGACTGCATTCACTAATGCTTTTAATGTTAATAATAAAATTGTCCTCGAGTAGACGCCTTGCCAACTCTACTCAAGCATTTATCAATGTTAAAACCATGACATCAATAAATATAGAATATTATATTTTCAAAATAATAAAAATTGTCCTCAAATAGGCACCTTACAAACTCTACTCAAGCATTTACCAAAGTTAAAACCATGGCATCCTAGCCTAACCTTCCTCTCCTTCTCTCCCTTCACTCCCTCTTGCCTCTCTCATCCAACTATAGTCTTCTTAAATACAGTTTCTTTTGGGGGAGTGGATTAAGTGAGACCTTGGATCCATTGAAGTGAGTGGGACCCCTAACTATGGGGCCCACTATAATGCTTGTGACTACATCCACACCATCCATCCCTATTGAAAGCTTATTTTAGGTCATGATCCAAAAAATGAAGCAAATCCAAATCTCAAGTAGACCATGATACAGGAAATAGTGGTAATCCACCATTGAAACCTACTCATGAGCCACAAAAGCTTTGGATCAATCTGATATTTGTGTGTTCTCTTAATCCAGATCTTTTTGGCCTTACCAACAAGTTGGATGGCATATAAACATTCCGGTGGCCCCCATGAAGTTTTTATGGTGGGGATTCAATCACTATAGTTTCTTGTGGTATAGTCCACATAAGATTTAGATCCGCTTCATTTTTAGGATCATGCCATAAAACGAGCTTTTAAAACGACTGTCATATTTTATTTGGCGATGGTAAAATCATAATGATGACGTATTTCCTTTACATTACTATCTGATGGGCGAAGCAAATAGGCTTTAAGCATCCATCTGATGGATGTCAGATGGATTGTGAAAATTAAAACTATTACTCGTTGCCCTAAATCACATTGTTATTATCTTCTTCCCATTGCAATGCTTCATCCACAAGTGGATAACGGGTTTGGACTGTCTTGATTGTAAAATGAGTATACCATGTGTGTTGCTAATGAGTCGTTGTCAATTTAATAATCGTGGCAACTGTGATAGGAGTCTAACCTGATAGGTATATTAAAATAAAAATTAAAAAAAAATAGGGGTGTCAGTGGGTCGAGTTGGCCCATTAGCCTTCTGGACCTGGCTTGCATCGAGTCGAGACTTGGCTGGAGTATATGGCCAGTGCTGAGCTTAAGCTTAAAATCAAAGCTTATTTCTAGATTGGGTTGGGCTTGGATTAGATGTCCAAAGCTAGTCAGCTTGGTCCAGCCCTAATAGGGTTAGCAAAGAGTAATTTTGTAATATTATTTATAATGAGAAATACTCGATGCCTCCCCATGATCCCATCACCACCTCCAACACACCTCAAACACACCTCTCTCTCTCTCTCTCTCTCTCTCTCTCTCTCTCTCTCTCTCTCTCGTTGTGTGTGTGCGCGTGCACTCCATCCAACCAACCCTAAACAACCCTTGCCACCATTACAGCAGTGGGGGTCTTCAGCCATTTAGTAGTAACATCCTTCTAACCAGTGCAACATGTTCACCTCTCTCTCTCTCTCTCTCTCTCTCTCTCTCTCTCTCTCTCTCTCTCTCTCTCTCTCTCTCTCTCTCTCTCTCTCTCTTTGTGTTATTATGTATAGAAATTTAGAAATGATCTATGGTTTATTCGTATCATGAATCCAAAATTTGAGGATTATTTGGTTGATTCTTGTACATGTGTACATACCGAAATAATTCGGATTGTTAATGATAATGTGGGCTGCACATTGATAATAATAATAATAAATTGTCTAAATGAGTGATTGTTTAGTTCCAAATTTAAAATCAAAGCATTTTATCTAAGTAGGTATGATTCTCGGCTACAAGCTTCTATGTGCTATGATGAGAGAACTTCTGTGTGGGGTTAGTGGCAATGTTTTTTGGGAGGTCTATTGGTATCACAACCTTCTTTCAAAAAAGCACATGCCATTGGCAAGTTGCCGTGACATATTGAAAAGTTGATTTCTGGCATTGTTTTGTGCTTAGGCTCGGGCTCAGGCTCATGCCAAACCCTAATAAACAATCCAGGTTGGACTTTTTTACCTGCCATGGGCCTGGGCCAGGTTTATGATGTAAGGAAGGGCAAGAAAATGAAAAGAAATTCACTATCTACCTTAAGTAGATAAAACATTAAATCCACAAGGTAGTTCTTAAAACCACAATATTTAAATAAATAAATAAACAAAAAGAAGAAGAAGAAGAAGAAGAAGAAAAAGGAATTGAATTATTCAATAATCAATCTAGAATTCTTAATTGCACTATTTATATAAAAGACTCAAATCCTAGTAGAAGTCTCAATTCAACTATAATAGAATTTACCCGAAATAGTAAATTTGGTCAAAAATAGAAAATCTTAAATTAACCTTATCGAAAGATTCCTAGCATGATAAGGAGTCATTTAAAAAAAAAAACAAAAAAACAAAAACAAAAAAGATAAAAATCCTAAAACTTTAAAAATAAGGAGATACGATAGAAACAAAATTTACTAAAAATAGTAAGTTTTTCATAAAATCATAATTTCGAACCAAAAGGGTGCATTTTCTCATGAAACTAATGAATACGACGAGCTATGCGGGTCGGTTGATCCCAGATGGCCTGCTTCATAAAGATCTATAGGTCGTGCGTTACATGACAATACTCAAATCAAAAGTTACTATCGATTTACAGTCCAAACTTCAAACTATAATTTCTCACTACCCACAAGGAATTTCTTCTATTCGGACACACCTGGGCCCAATTAAGTCAAGCCCTATGCAGGACTGGGCCCAAATCTAATGGACTACATTTGCTTCCATTCAGGCTTCTTTCGGTCCAACTACACTAAGAACACCTCTGTAACCTACTCTACATTAATCCCCTCTACTTGAAAAGAACTCATCCTCGAGTTATTCAACAGACTCGGCTCATGATACTCATACAAATCTGTCATATTGAACGTCTGTGAGATCTCTACGCCTTGGTTAGATCAACGATATAGGTGTTATTATTGATTTTCCTGAGTATCGGAATAGAGCCTATCTTCTTATTCCTCAATTGGTTGTACATCATAGTCGGAAACATCTCCATGTACATATGAACCACACGTTATTACCCACTTCAAACACCTTTTGGCATCGTTATTTATCAACATCTTCCTCGTACTTAGCGTTAGATTCTTGTAACTTTTTCTGGACATCTGCATGCATTGTCACCATTTGGTCCGCCATGTTTTCTGCAGCAACACTCGTACTTGGTAACTTAGGCAATGGAACCAAGTCAATGTATGCTTAGGAATACAACCATACACAACCTTGAATGGGAACTTGTCTATAGACCAATTTTATATATTTTTCTACAAGACAATTTTTCTTTTTCTCTACTGATATACTCCTTAGAAATATGCAAGTTCACGTAGAGCTCTCTCCCTTTTTAGATTAGACAGATATTTGCTCCATTGACTTAGCCTCAGATCCCACAATGCCTGTCAACATTGAAATAATCTACTTCAAATCGTCTAAACCACTTCTGGACCTTTCAGTCGAAATACTTGAGCAACAATCTTCCTCTCAACCCTCAGTATAATCTGATTCAGCTTAGTTGATTATATCTAATTCAGATGTCCTACCACCTTCTCCTTCAGCCACATCAACTCCCTTGGATCAATCACAATAAGACTTGCCTCATCCAATCTTTACAAATGGTGTTCTATCTGATGTGGTACTCAAGAATTTAAATTTTCAACTAGTAGGCCATCAGTACAACACATGATCTAAATTGGATACTTTAAAGCCTCGAATTATCCTTTCTTTATATGTTGATTCCAATACAATTATACCATCTCAGCTTAAATCAATCAAGGCAACCCTATCACACACAGGGTGATTTCAAACAATGCAACAGGAGATTTTTACATTACATGCCAATAAAACCTAAGAGTTAATGCCACTTGATCCTTCTATGAAAGTGATTGGGTGTCGTTGGATGTTAAAAATTAAACTTAAATGAGAGTTTAAAATGGCTTAAGTCTCGCCTTATTACAAAAGAATATAAACAAGTCGTAGAGGTAGATTTTTGTAAGACATTCATTCTCGTGATTAAGCTAGTTAGGATTCAAACCATTTTTTTATTTCTATTGTTTGTAGTTGGCTAATTAGACAGTTGGATTTCAAGAATGTATTCTTGCATGGTTTTCTTAAGTAACCTATGTTTATAGATCAACCTCCTGATTTCATTGATGATAAATTTTTCACTCATGTCTACCGACTTCGCAAGACCCTATAAAGTCTCAAGCAGACACTTTAGTCTTACTTTGACAAATTTAGCAATTATTTACTCTTTATGAGATTTTTCTTATAGTATGGCTAATTCTTCTTCTTCTTCTTTCTTTTTTTATTTTGTTTTTGTCGTTCTACTATGGCTCATCATTATTACTATTATATATCGGTGACATTATCGTTACTAGGTGATTCACCTTATTACTTGAATTGGTTTATTCATCAATTAGGTTGAAAATTTGTTATGAAAGATCTAGGTCCACTACATTATTTTCTTGGCATTAAGATCACCTATTTTAATAGTGGAATTTTCTTCTCCCAACCAAAGTATGTGAAGGATCTACTAACTCATACTTAGATGCAAGGATATAAATCTATTTCCACTCTGATGACTTAAAAATAAAATTTTACTAATATATTTGACAATTTTCATTATTTGAAGTTTTATCTAGTAATGTTAGTGCTCTACATTAGCTAACCATGTCTCAACCTGATTTGTCCTACTCAGTTAATTTTGTTTCTTAATATATGGAAATGCAAATAGTTTCTCATTTTTAAGTAGCTAAGCAAATTTTGTGGGATTTGTATAAGACTGGATGTTGGATTTTTCATTCTCTTATAGTCTACTCTTGATCTTTATACATTTTTTTTATGCTTATTAGGTTGGTTGCTCTTCCAAATGGTCTTTTATAATAGAATACCATATTTTTCTCAGTCTAACTTAATTTTTTTGTGTGCCAAAAAGCATATATTTATGACTCATTCGAATGTAAGAGCTGAGTATCAAGCAATGGCATCTATCACCGCAAAGCTTATATCACTAACATTTATTTTTTGGGATATTAGAATTTTTCCTTGGCATACTCCTATTTTATTTTATGATAACCTCAATGTCCTTTATATGTTGGTTAATCCAGTCTTTCATGCTCATAATAAGCATGTTGAATTGGACTACCACTTTGTAAGAGAGAAAGTTACCTTGAGCTTACTTATCACTTATCTTCTTACTACTTTTTAGTAGTTAGCTGGTTTTTTTCACTAAGTCTCTATTCCGAGATGCTTTTCGTGATATCTCAATTAAACTTATCCTTCTTCAGCAAACACATTTGAGGAGTAATAAAGAAGATGGCCAAGGGTCTAATTACAAATTGACACGACCACCAACATATCCGCATAAGATGCGTATGCAACATGAGAGGGAGGAGATCATTAAGTATCACCTGAAATGTGTGGGCTCATAGCCACTTGCCAGGTAAAAGTAGTTTTGCCTAGTAATTCTAGATCAATCCTAACGTGACTACTTTCTTTATAACCGTTTAATAGTTTTCTCTTTTATTTTAGAAGCTATCTTCTTTTAGTTATACTCTAATTATACATGAGGCTGGAAGCTTATTATAATATCCTGGATTTTTCACTGTTTTGGATTTCCAAAAATTCTTGAAATTTTCTTCTGTAATTAGCTTATAATATCACTTACTGGCCATTAGCACTCAATGTTAGTTGTACACGGCTGGTACTAGTAAGAACCGCACAAGTCTAATTAATCAACCGTAGGAAGCCAACGAATCCACCTGGATCTTGACTAATAGACCAAATCGACCCCGTTACTCCTTTAGCCTAAAACCGACGGTTCAGAGTAATCATAATCAAATCTCCACTTTCACTAGTTATAAATGAGCCACACTATGAACATAGTCAATCCAAACCCTAATCATTGCCCACGAGAAATCTTACTACCAAATTCATTCCAGAAATGCCCAGATTCTCTGAACAAGCTCTAGACTGCTCGTTGGTGAGCCACTAGTTCCAAAACTATAGAATAATATCCGTCTTACTGGGCTTGACGTCCATCACAGGAGTCGGACCTGGGTACTGCTCAGAACCGCTCAAATTGAGCCAAAGGACGAGTGCATGAGAAAAGCAAATACCCTAAAGAAAGGAGCTGGAACTTAAGTGAATTGGGTCATCTACTCTTATGCAAAGTTGAGGATTTTAAACCATCAGTTTACGACTAAACTTCACACGTGGAGTGAGGATATTTCCCTACTCATATCCATATAGTCGCAGCCCCGATCGACCATCGGCGACCATTGAACAGACTTCTCATCATGTCGATCGGCGCATCCAAATGGCGGGTCAATCATATCCATACGTAGATCATCATTAGGGCTACCTATCCTACAGTGTATATTGACTTGTACACCCTATAGTGGGCCCTAGAGTCTAGAAAAACCATCCCATAGGGTTAGTATAGTACAAACCCAACACTTAGGGCCATTGGCACCAAATCTGGCATTATAAAAGGGCCTCATTTGGGGCACCCCTCTTCCCATACGATTTTCCATCTTCAAAGCGGAGAACGAGAGAAAGAGGGAGAGAGTAAAGAGAGAAGAGAGAGAGAGCAAGGAGAGAAAGAGAGAGTAAAGGAGAGCAAGGGTGGACCATAGATCGAGGTGGGCCCAAGGGAACTCAATCTTGCAACTCCCTATCCCTTCCCCAAAGAAAATCCTACACCACAACCATAAGAATCGTTCCGTTGATCATCTAGGTAGGATCCCTCATCCTTTTTTCTTAAAACCCTTGTGTTGAGAAGGGATTGACATAGATTTCTAACATGCAAATGTGTGCTTTAAGGATTCCGGCCGATTGACCCCAAATCCACCCTCCTAGGTCGTTTCCAAGATCTCAACGATCCATAGGTGCTGACTATTATCCTTAAGTGGTCTTACACCAACTATACTATGAGCCTAATGATTTTGATTGCTTGAATGATGTATTTGGAAATTCTAAAGAAAACTTAGGAATTGTATGTTTAGTTTGAAATTGCACGAAATGGTATGTTTGTTTAGTTCTCACATGATGTTGTTCTTGCCTCTCACATGATTTGCTACAATGATTGAATATATGTCCATGTCTTGCTTGATTCCTCATATAATGTGCCCTATAACATGTATGATTCATTGATTCTTGTGCATTTTGGTTCTAAGGGATGTAGGAAGTGCTTAACTTCCTCACCAACCCACACCACACACATACCTTGTTCGTGATATTGTTAGCTTTGCTTGCTAGGAGAAATTGGAATTGTATGTTAAGAAAAATGAGAACATGATGTTGTTTATGCTAGTTGATATATTAATAGTTGGCATGTTATGGATCACCATCCAAACCTTTGGGTTGGTTTGGAATATGAGGAAGTGAAGGTAGTCCTACTGGTACGACTATCCTGAGGCTAAACCCATGGATTTGGGCGAGGGCGTGCAGGCGATAGTAGTTAGACTACATGGGTCGCTTGTACTCGATGTCGTCTGTCACGTGCTTGCCTGAACCGTGTGGTCTAACCTATTCACTGACCAACCTTGATTGTTAACCTTATTTGCTCACATATGTATGGAACTTAAAATACCCTACAACCGTTGTAGCCCATCGACAATCAAATTGAAACTGGTCCACCATCTCGTGAGCCGGGCATGGTAGAATGGGACACTGTGTCCAAGCTGTTAGCCTACGCTGAGGTGTTGCGCCTCCCCGTAGTGACCACGAGCAATCCCTTTCTCTCGGCACTCCCCATGTGCTTGAAGTCGGGGATAGGGAACCCGACGGGATCGAGGACCGCGGGGTCTCGGCCTCACATGTTGGGGGGCCAACCTGTTAAATGAATGGACTAAACTAAGAACTCGGCTAACACGACCACATTGCATCGCACTAGTTAGGGTGGCTACTCGGCAGTCAAGGTCGCTCTGAGGGAGTGTTGTTCATATGTGATAGTTAGATGGAGTCGCTCGAGGGAGAGTTGTGGCGAGGGCATGCATCATATCATCTGTCATGCATGCGCATTAATAAGATTAGTTAGGTGTTTATGATTGATTGTTTTTCATTAAATTCATATTATAACTAATGATTATTACAACTTAAGACTAATAGCACCGACTGAGTTGATCACTCACTCCCACTCTGGGATGATGTTTTAAAACACCAACCAGACTCTTCCATAGGTGCAAGTGATGTAGAGCATGAGGAGCCTGGCAGCGCGAGTCTTGAGGAAGAGGACGAGTTGTCCTACTTCCAGCTGATGGACAGTTTTCCACCGGCCTAGTAAACAGATTCGAATTGCTGGGTGTTAGACTCGGCTCATTTTTCATTTTGGACATATTTTTGTAATTTTGTTGGGCAATGCCTTGTGCAACCCTTTTGCATTCTTTTGGATATGTGTGTATATATATATATTTAACCTATTTCATTTCAGTAGACTGGTTGTGGTTGTGTTTCATGCTTCAAGAAATTTCATATTGTGCATTTAAGCCTGATTAATCATAAAACAATAAAATTGATTATAAGTGACACTCGGGAACTTGGGAGTCGAGTGTATGCATGACCCCTAATTTCCAAGACGTTACACTTATCTTTATTGATGAATATAAAAGTATAGTCAATTCATCTCTTCTTAGATGCTTTTAAGAGAGAGTTTCTCAAATTTCTCTTTTAGCTTCTTAAAAGGATTTTTATAAATTAGTACCTCATTAATATGGTATTTTCATCTTAATACATTTTTTAATTATGTTTTCATTAAACTACCTCATTAATCAAATTATTGTCAAATGGTCACCTTCAATTAATGTTTTTAACTCCCATCAATTTAAAGTTTGATTTTTCTTACAATGATGAAATGTCCATCAATTAATGAGGTTAATTTGCCTATTAACATTGCTAGTAGCAGGTGGCTACTAGACAGTGCTCTAGGGGTCCCACCATGATGTACGTGTTTTATCCACGTTGTCCATCTATTTTTCTAGATCATTTTAGGGCACAAGCCCAAAAATGAGACATCCAAATCTCAAGTGGACCACATCACAAGAAAATAGAGGTGATTGAATGCCTACCATTAAAAACTTCCTAGACTCCACTGTAATGTTTATTTGCCAACCAACCTCTTAATTAGGTCACATAGACTTGGATGAAGGGAAAACACAAATATCAGTTTCATCCAAAACATTTATGGCCCCTGAGAAGTTTTTAATAGTGGGTGTTCAATCACCACTAGTTCCTCAGATGTGGTCCACAGGAGATTTGGGTTTACATCATTTTTGGGCTCATGCCCTAAAATAATCTGGAAAAATGGATGGACAACATGAATAAAACACATACATTATGGTGGGCCACAGAGCACCGTCCAGTAGCTACTGGCTACTGACAGTATAGTATGCAATCTGCATCTGATGTAAATATCAAGCTGTTATTAGAAAAAATTCAAGAGTTTTCTCTTCATGTGGATTACATAGTAGAGATGTTGATATCCCTTAATGCTCTGTGGGCCCTACTATGAAGTATGTGATTAATCCATTGTTGTTCATTCATTTTTATAAACCATTATAAGCACATTGATCTATGCTCTCCATCACCATGAGATTTTTCATAATTGGATTTAAAATCTTCAAACTCATCCTGTTTTGTTGCCTTATCCTTTCTTTAGATTTCAATATGTTTGGAAATGGGGAGGCAACATGACCATAACCTCTGTAAATGTGCCACTGAGTTTCTTTTGATTTTTGAAAGGTCTTCTTATATGCATCGAGTCAAAAGATGTACCCTCCATGTTACAACTCTCTCTATTGTTAGACATCATTCTTAAGCTTCTTGGATCAACTTAAGGTAGTTAATCCCTTCAAGAGCTATCCACTTTGATACCAATTGAAATTGCATGTGCTGGTGGGCCACGAGCTGTGCGTGGAAGCTTAGCAGAGCTATAGAATAGTTGGTTATGTCCTAGGGGGGTGATTAAGACCAAATAAAAATTTTATAAATTAAATTCAATTGCTTACTTAAATTAGTATGCCAATTAAATTAAGGTAATGTAACACTAATGATTCCAAGCCAATAATGGGTTCAAGTACATATAATATGATAGATATACCAATGAAGTAACTAGTCTATAAAGGATAGTGATCTTGTGTATGCATTACAAGTTAAGTGCATAGCATACAATCTAATTCAAGCCTTTATAATTCAATTAATCAAACATAAGCATGAATATAATGATGCACAAATGATCGAACACAAACATAAGCATATATAGTGGTTCGGTTACTTACTTCATTCCCGACAGACACACTCTCCTTGAGTGTAATAATATTTCACTATCTGAGGTTTTAAATTAGGTTCACCTCTAACCTTTATAATCAAACACAAAGATAATCTCCCTCGGAGACTTATGTGGTTTTCTATAGGCTAGGTACGAACTTCGGTCCTACAAGAGAACCTACATGCACACACCTGTGTTGGTGGCCTACACAAGGACTTGATTTAAGACCTACACAAGAACCTAATCGAGTTTGGCAATCAAACTCTTACACTTAATCATACACAAGGAAAGAGTGTACATGGACTCTACAAATGATAATGTAACATCCTGAATTTTCACTGTTTTGGATTTTCAAAAAATCCATCAATTTTTATTTTTAAATTTTATTTAATTAACCTAAATATTACTTAATAACCATTAGCACTCAATGTCAGTATATACAGGGGTGGTACCAGTAAAGAGCCGCACAAGTCCGATTAATCATGTAACGTTCCGTCCAACCAGAACAGTGTACTGAGGCGTCTACGTAGGATTTTTCACAGGACCGTTCGTTTAAATTACTCATGGTTTGGTGTCACAACTAAATTAAGTTAGGATTAGCCCATTAGAGTAGACCAGTCGGGTTGTGATTGGGCCAAGTGCAGGCCGTCAAGCCAAATGGCGATTTACACTTGGCAGCAACCCGTGCGAGCTATACCGCGACGTGGGAAGGTCAGAAAATTATAAAATTTAGGAGAGCATAGATCTCACTGGGCTTGGGGACCATCGCGGACCACGAACCCATTGGGCACCTAGAAGTGGAATCTGGCACTTGCCAGATGCGCCCCACCAATGCCAAAAATTAGAATCTGGCACATGTAAATAAAACTGAAATGTAAGACATTTCAGCCGTCAGATTTCTTCATAATTTACGATGAGGGTCTAATGTATTTTTCTACACCCGCCCATAAAAATCTGGGAACTGATCGTGAAACGGTGACCTTTGATCGCAAATCGGACCGTTACGGTAAAATCCCGCATTCATTTGTCCCAAAATTTTACATGGCCCTTCATCGGGCCATGAAGCACCTATCCTATTAGTTTCATGGCCAGAGGGCCACCAGAACTGCCCCGATTCTCCAAATAAGCTCTATACCGCTCGTTGGTGGACCACTAGTTCCAAAACTATAGAATAATGTCTGTCTCATGGGACTTGACGTCCATCGCGGGAATCGAACCTGGGTACGGTCCAGAACCAGTCAACTTGATCTGAAGGACGAGTGCATGAGAAGTGCAAATACCCTAAAGGAAGGAGTTGGAACTTAAGTGAATTAAGTCGTCCACTCTTATGCAAAGTTGAGGATTTCGGACCGTCGGTTTGCGACCAAACTTTACCCATGGAGTAAGGATATTTTCCTGCTCATATCCGTATAGCCGCGGCCCCGATCGACTATCGGTGACCGTTGAACAGACTTCTTATCATATCTGTCGATCGACGCATCCAAATGGCGGGCTGATCATATCCATACGTAGATCATCATTAGGGCTAGCTATCCTACGGTCTATATTGACTTGTACACCCCATAGTGGGCTCTAGAGGCTAGAAAGACCCTCTCATAGGTCTAGTATAGTAAGAACCCTACACTTGGGGCCATTGTCACCAAATCTGGCATTATAAAAGGCCTTATTTGGGGCACCCACTCCCTCATACGAATTTGCCCTAAGGAACAAAGGGAGAGAGGAGAGAAAAAGGAGAAGGAAGAGAGGAAGAAGAGAGTGAAGGTGAGAGTGAAGGTGGACCGTAGGCAAGGTGGGATCCAAGGGAGTTTAATCTTGCACCACCCTACCTCTTCTTCAAGGAAGAGCCCTCCACCACAACCACACATTCGCTCCGTTGATCATCTAGGTAAAAATCTTCATCCCTTTTCTTAAAAACCTTGAGTTGAGGAAGGATTTGCTTGAAACTCTAACATGTAAATGGTTGCTTTAGGGATTCCGGCCGTCCGACCCCAAAAGCCCTCATTCCTAGGTCATTTTCCAAGCCTCCAACGATCCATATGTGCGGACTATTATCCTTAGGTGGCCTAGCACCAAATTATAGTTGGAGTTTAATGATTTTGTTTGCTTGGTGTGTTGTATGGAAGAATCTAGAAAAACCTAGGAATGACATATTGTTGGAATTGTATGAATTGCATGTTTATTTCTCTTTGATGTTAATCTTGCCTCTCTCATAATCTAGTGTATGGATGATTACATGCTCATGTATGATTGATTTCTTCTTCTCATATGTGTTGCTTCAGCTTGTGTATGATTTATTGCTCTTGTACATATGATTTCTCAACATGGAGGAAGTGTTAACTTCCTCACTAACCCACACCACACACCTACACTTTATTTATGATATTAATAGATGTTTGTTAGAGAAATTTGAATTGTATGTTGAGCAACATGAGAACATGGTGTTGAATATGCTTGATGTTACATTGGTAGTTGGCATGCTATAAGTCACTATTCCTACCCTTGGGTTGGTTAAGAACATGAGGAGAGTGACGGTGGTTCCGTTGGTAGGACCACCTTGAGGCTAAACCCATGGGTTTAGGTGAGTTTGTGTGGGCGGCAATAGTTAGGCCACATGGGTCGCTTGTACCCAATGTCGTTCCGCCACATACTTGCCTGGGCTCGTGCGGTTTAGTCCACTGGCTGACCCACCTGGTTGTTAACCTTGTTTACTCACATATGTATGGAAACTGGAACACCCTACCACCGTTGTAGCCCATCGATACCGGATGGAATATTGATCCACAATCTCATGAGCCGGGCATAGTGGAATGGGACACGGTGTCCGAGCTGTCAGCCTACGCTGGGGTGACGCGCCTCCCCGTAGTGACCGCAAGCGACCCCACATTCAGCACCCCCCATTTGCTTGAAGTCGGGGATGGGGGAAACCCGACAGGGTCAAGGATCGCGGGGTCTCAGCCTCACACATTGGGGGGTCTTGGCCTCGTAACTAGTTCAGGACATTTGATACGTGGGGTGTATCAGATTTCTAAATATACTAGATGAATGGACTTAACTAAGAACCCGGTTAACTTCATCATTGCATGACATTAGCTAGGTTGGCGACTCGGCAGTCGAGGTCGCACTGAGGGAGTATTGGCATTAGCGATCGTTAGATGTTGTCGCACGAGGGAGCGTTGTGGTGAGGGCATACATCATATCATCCTGCATGCATGCACATTAAGAAGACTAGATAGATGTTTATGATTGATTGCTTTTCATTAAATTCTTATTATAATTGATGTTTGTTACAACTTAAGACTAATAGCACCCACTGAGTTGATCACTCACTCCCACTCTGGGACGGTGTTTTAAAATACCAACTAGACCCGTTTATAGATGCAGGTGATACAAATTTTGTGGAGCCTGGTGATGCGAGCCTCGAGGAGGAGGACGAATTCTCTTACTTTCAGCTGATGGATGGTTCCCCGTCGGCCTAGTAGACAGGATTTGGATCGCTGAGTTGTGGACTCAGCCCTATTCTTTTAGACATGATACTCCTTTTGTGATTTTGTTGGGCAACGCCTGATGCGACCCTTTTTATATCCTTTTGGACATGTATATAATGATCTATTTTCATTTCAGCAGACTAGTTGTGATCGTGCTTCATGTTTCAAGTAATTCCATGCTGCGCCTTTAAACCTGAATTAATCACATATTAATAAAAACCGATTATAAGTGACCCCGGGAACTCGGGAGTCGAGCGTATGCACGACCCCCGATTTTTAAGGTGTTACAGATAATCTTACTTGTCGGATTGAACTCCGTTAACGTGCCTTCTCGAGATTCTTCTTCAATGCTCTCATGTGCCTTAAATTAGCTTCTCGTTGTTCCCCCAATCTTTGAAGCGAATGGTTTAAATCCACAATCAAACGCCTTGCATGCGATTAAAGGTTTGGGATGCATGCAATTAAAGTTAAATCGCGGGATTTTCTTTCAAATTACACTTGAAAATCCCATATCACACCTTCCAACACAAGACTCATTCTATAAAGCCTATGAAATAAGTTTTAAATTTCGTCCCACACTCATTCCCCACATGTCATTCCCAAATCTTGAGTTGGGAGTAACATTGCAACCCCATTTAGTACAACTAAATGCCCTTAACCAGACAGGCATAAGTCAAAATCTCTCTTTCCAACATATCTCTTTAAATATTCACCTGGCATCACCCTATTCTTGAATTTCCCGGGTACATTGGTAGGATGAGTCGGAAATCGAAAGATTTGACGGTCAGAAACATCGTTCTAGACCAAATGAGTGAATACTAGGCCAAATTTGATAATTCCGACCTGCTCTAGGATGAAGACTTAAGGGTGAATGAAAATCTACTGAAAATGGGGAAAACTGTATAAAAATTAGATTTTGACTGCTAACCAGGAATAATCTCGTAAAACCACTAGGCTCATTGCGTAGATGAGTTCCTCCTACCCCAAAATCATATATAGTACTTTCCTGGGGGCCTTACCGGCGCCCGGAAAATCGAAAAACTAGGAGTCTGAAGCAAGACCCCGGCGTGCCCACGCCCAAAATACACAGTGGGCCGGCGTACCCACGCCCACCGGGCATCCCCACTCCCAAAACTTCAGGGGCCCGACGTGCCTACGCCGGAATTTCCTGTAAAATTTGATCGACTTCAAAAATGCATATCTCCTTCATTACAACTCCGATTTAGGTGATTCAAAAGCCAAATTTAAGCTTGATGAGTCTAGTTTTGTATAAAAATAATAAAAAAATAAAATAAAAATTATAATATAGATAAACTTAGGATATTTTATCAACTGTTCAAAAATTATTAATTTCGGACGGCTATTGCTCCTAGAATTTTAGTAATTTATCTACAACTTCAAATGAGATGAAATTTTGTGGTATAATTTTAAACTTAATGATGAAACATTATAAAAATTTTAAAAATAATTTGGTTACCAAATATATAAGAAACGTTATAAGATAGGTCCCCTTTAGTACATGCACACGAGTGGGGTCCCCTCTCCTTGCAAATAGGACTCAAACCACTTCATTTCCTTCCATTTCCTTCCTCTCCATTGCTCCCAAACACTTGGAAAAAAAAATCCTCTACCCTCCCTTATTTCCAAACTCCATTCCCAAAGCCCATTCCTCCAAACTATTTTCTTCTCTTTCACAAAACTCATTCCTTCTTGTTCCACCCATTCAACATCAAACCCACCTTTATCTCTTGCACATTTCTCATCCTCTCTCACCACCCATATTTCTTTCAATACTCATTCACCAAAACCTCACTCCTTTCACTCTCGTCTTCCCCATTTCAAAATTTCATTTCCCAAAACCCATCTCAAAACCCTTCTTAGCCATTTCTTCAAACTCACATCTCAACTCCCATTCTCCAACTCCATTTCTCATAAAACCCATCTTAAAACCCTTCTCAAATCCCATACCTTCAACCCATCTTCAAGTTCATTTTTTCAAACCCACACTCAACCCATTTCCCCCAAACCACATCTTTAAAGTCCACCTTTTCAAAAAAAAAAAAAAAACCATCCTTCTCCCATTTTCACTTCCATCTCCCTAACCCATCTCCACTCTCTCATTTCCAAATATCCCCTCTAACACCCAATATCCATCCACCTAAATCCCTCATTCACAAAACCCAACCTCAACCATCCACATTCGACCCATTCCACCCCATTCCAAGACCATCCTCAACTTCATTTTCCAACCCTCATTCCAATCTCACTTTCAAAACCCATTCCTAAAACAAACTCCCAACACCCCTTCAACAGAACCTATTCAAAACTATCCACTCATTCACTCCCATAAGCTCATTTACAAAACTCAATGATTTGTAAAAATTGATTTTATATACTTTAGCATACATTGATCATTAGATTGTTGCAATTGAAAATTTTTATATAAGGTTTGATAATAATTAAGAGGCAACAATTTACTGTCTATTTTCAACTTCATTTTAGCCTAAATATTAATCTTTTCTATTCCCTTCTTTTCATAGGTCAATTGGTGTTGTTGCCACCAAACGAGCACACCCTTTGAGTTTTGCGGCCACAGACTTTAATTTCTTTCCATTCTCCAAAACTTTCCAGATAAAGAAAGCTGCTAAGGATGCTATTTAGTTCACATAATCAATGGGATTTAAGTTGCCTCTAGGATCTAAAACATCGACCTGGATGGTGTGATGTGACCCTTCAACAGCTTGGGCTAGGTATTCCATCCGATAAGTTGCCTTTGTTGTCTTGTTGAAGCTGTAGCAGGAGTTGAGTCTTGATTGACTCCATTAGCTCTCTCCAAACCACCCTCATTTTCTACACCCTCTCTCCAAACCTTCTCACCTTCAACACTCCTTCATTCTCTTCATCTTTCCTCTCTTAAAACCCACTCCCAACATTTATTTCCATCCCATTCTCAACTTTCTTTTCTAAACTCATTCATGAAAACCGACCTCAAACCCATTTTCAAGAGACTCATCCAAGAGCATCTAGCCTCTCCCCATCTCCTCTTCCTCATCTCCAAACCACCTTCCCAAACTCTTTCTTAACCATTTTTTTTTCTTAACCCCGTTCTTAAGTCCATCTACAAAATCTCATTCACAAAGCCAACATCAAACCTACTCTCTCCAACTAACTCCCATCTTTTTCTTTTTTTCATATCCAACCAAACCTATTTCTAAAATACATTCCCCAAAAACCAACATCATACTTCATTCCCAAATCCCACTCCATTCACTCAGTCACTCTCAAAACCCATTACAAAAAAAAAAAAAAAAATCCCTTCTCCTTCTCCATTTCTTCAACTTTTCTCAAATCTCACTACCCACTCTCTCAAATTTGCATCCTCTCAAATCCTACTTTCCAAAACCTATCTCCAAGACCATTCTTAAAACCCCTTTCTCAAACCCGCTTCTAAAACCCACTCCTAAGAACCGTTCACAAAAAAACTCATTTCTAAAGGTCATTTCCCAAACCTTTTCCTAAAACTCAATCTCAAGCCCCTTTTCAAAATCTCTTCCTCATATCCAATCCACCTCTAGCCAAGAAAGATGACCTTCCTTGCAACCATTGCCTCCTTCTTTTCCTCCTGGCGATCCTTTCCCTCATGGGAAAGAAAGGACTAGCTCGCGAGGAGGCGGGCTGAGCCAGGAACCGTCCTGTATAATTAAATCAGATTATTTTTAGTATATATTTTTTTTTCCAAGTAGTTTCTAGCATGGTTGGATTACAACTCCTTAGAAGGATTGAATTTTATTACTTAAGATCTTTTAAGTTCGTATTCGATGCAAACTTCGCTAAAACATTATGAGTTCCTAAAACTTTTTCTTCTTTCCCTTTTTGCATCGTTCATAGCGTCATCTGCCCTCCAAAATTTTTGAGATATCTTAAAACTTTTGATTCTTCCTTTACCCGAAACCAATGAAAGCAAAGTGTGATTTGCTCATAGCCTACGCCCATAAGATCAAGATGACAATATACAGAAACATGTTTAGGCCCTTAAGGGGTGTTTAGCACATGGTATTTGATAGGATTAGGTGGAATGAAATTGCATTTGGTCTGTGTAATTACATCCAACATTTGAAGAGGATGGAAAGGGTAAGATTAGGTGGGATGGAATTGCATTTAGTTCCATAAAATTGCATTTGATCCCATGCATGAATTCCATGGATTTTGAAATCTACTACATATGTAGGCCCTACATTGAGGCATGCGTTAAACCATGTCATCCATCCATATGCACCATTTACATGTGACATTCTGATTATATATGTGTACAAATGAATGACATCCGTTGTGAATTTGGTCTGCTGATTACAAATTTCATGGTCCACCGAACATGATTTAGCTTAATCCGGTATTTTTTGTGGTAAATTTTTTTTTTTAATCCCAAACATGGGATTGGATGGCTGCAATACCATGGTATTTCCAGACATGCAATCATTGTGAAATAATGATATTAATCCCATCTAATACAATTCAACACCATTCAATTCCACTAACCAAACAGGCCCTTAGGCTTCCAAATCCCACCCTATTTCCTCCCTATTCCACTCACCTCTCTCAAATCCAAGGGCTTCATGGGGCCAATGTCATATATGGATTGTATCTATGCCGTTCATTTAGTTTTTCCGAATTATTTTAGGGTATGAGCCAGACAAATAGACGGCTGAAGTGAACCACACAGTGAGGACTGAACTCCCACCACTAAAAATATTTTTTAGGTATATGTGAAAAATGACATGTCAAAGAATGCACTCTACATGCTCCATAATATGGGGAGGTGTGAATGAGGCCTATTTTGAGATCCTATAACAGTCTCTTCAATAATTTAGTTAGGAGCCGTGAAGCCCGTGTAGCGATTTATGTGTATGATCAGATAATTCGAGTTGGGATCATGCCTGATCTTTTCACTTTTACCATGATGGTGAATGTTTGCTTAAAGAATGGGATGATGCATAGGCCAGCTGAGTTTGTTGAGGTGTAGAAGATAAGGGGTTTGAAACAAAATGTGGTTACTTGCAATTCATTGATTGATGGATGGTGTGAGTTGGGTAAGACAGAAGTTGCATCAGATATTTTGCTGTTAATGGGTGAGAATGGTATTTTACCGAATGGGGTTAATTATAGTTCGTTGATTAAAGCTTACTGTAAAGAAAGTGAGTTTTAAAATATATATTTGTATATACATGATATAGCTCGCTTGCCTCTATCGCCAAATTTGTTTGCTCGGCTTTACCATTTGAGGTGTACATGTAATAGTTGTGTTGAATTTAACACTAGATGGGACCATGTCAAGATGCGAGGGTAGTCAATGTGAGGCTCCGCCATGGCCGGCTCCTGGATCCTAGTGTGTCATATCTTGAGTACTTCCCTAAGTGCAGACTATGAAGCATGCACACACACCCTCGTTGCAAATGAATCAGCCTACCACTATAGTGTAGTCACGCTATTTTGGAGAGGAGAGTAACATAAGAGAGCCTTCAAGGTAAGCGAATTTGTTATACTATGACTGAAGAATGAGGTTTATTTGGTTCGTTACAAATGAGGACTCGTCTTCCTTATATAGACCTAAGATCCTTTTAGCTACCTTACATGGATAGTTAAGATAAGGCTTACGATGTCATCTCGCGGCTTTTCTAGGGTCACCATCCCTTCTAAACCCTAGAGAGAACTCTCCCATTCTAGATCTACTCCAAAAACCCATCTTAAACCCCCTTCACAAATCCAACACTAAATCCATTTCATTTTTCCAAAACATTTTCATCAACAATCCATTTCCTTGCCAAGGGAAGTGGCATTCCTAACAATCGTTGCCTCCTTCTCCATTCTGTGATTCTTTCCCTCATGGGGAAAAAGCACCCCCACCCTCGTCCGACCCGGAAGAATAGAAGCTTAACACATGGATAATTAGTAGTTTGTTTTGAGTCAGTTAGGACTATTTCCATGTATTGAAGGATAATTAGAACTTTTGCTTGACTAGGTTATATTTCCCTTGCATTTGGAATATCTATACTGAAATCCATATTGTAGGATGTAACTGGTCATACTAATGACACTTTGAATCCAATATGTATGTATGATTGCCTTAAAATTTTCTTGTTGCCTTGTGAATGCTTGTATGTATCATTGCCTTATTGTGTCCTTGTTAACGTTATTGGCACTTCAAACCACCAGAATACTTTAAAACTTTCGACTATTCCTTCATTCTTGAAATTTATGAAACTAAAATGCAGTCTACTCCTAACCCACTAGACATGAGATCGAGTTGGTGATATACATCTAAGATTTTATACTATTAGAAACTTTTTTAGGATAATCATTAGGCCATAAGCACCGTGGGAGATTTAAATCACTTTGTTAGACAAGAATTAAAATAAGAACTCTCTCGGACCAAGACCCAAAGGACAACCGTATAAATAGGAGATTTAGACTTTCCAATAATGGGTCATTCCCTAAACATTTAGATTGATCGGACTACGGAATTACGGAAGTATACACCAGCGAAGCATTCGCGGCTTGACTCAATTCTCAATCCTGGGCGACTACCAATAGACTCACTGCTTTGGCCGAGCAGAAGACCAGGATCCACCAGGACGAAGAAGGGATACGATGAGCCTTCTACCCTGGTCAGGTAGATGATCGACGTATCGGGTTCAAGCCTACTACAGCCGTCTCTCCGTATTGGTCTACCATTGAAAACAAATATTTTTACTCTAGATAGAGGAAAACCGTCGCCATGAATCTAAATTTTTATAAATAAATTTTAGTAAACCATCAGGGTGAAAAAGTTTTAAGGGGGGTAGACTAAAATGAGCCAGCCTAGCATAGATAGTATACACCCTACCATGCATATAAACTTGAGATCAATAAACCTAGGTAAATAAAATAATGAAGCATTCACTTACTACCCTTAGGCAATTTCGGGGACGAAATTATTTTTAAGGGGGGTAGATTGTAACATCCTGAATTTTCACTGTTTTAGATTTCCAAAAAATCCATCAATTTTTATTTTTTAATTTTATTTAATTAACCTAAATATTACTTAATAACCATTAGCACTCAATGTCAGTGTATACAGGGGTGGTACCAGTAAAGAGCCGCATAAGTCCGATTAATCATGTAACGTTCCGTCCAACCAGAACAGTGTACTGAGGCGTCTACGTAGGATTTTTCGCAGGACCGTTCGTTTAAACTACTCATGGTTTAGTGTCACAACTAAATTAAGTTAGGATTAGCCCATTAGAGTAGACCAGTCGGGTTGTGATTGGGCCAAGTGCAGGCCGTCGGGCCAAATGGCCATTTACACTTGGCAGCAGCCTGTGCGAGCTATACCGCGACGTGGGAAGGTCAGAAAATTATAAAAATTTAGAAGAGCATATATCTCACTAGGCTTGGGGACCATCGCGGACCACGAACCCATTAGGCACCTAGAAGTGGAATCTGGCACTTGCCAGATGCGCCCCACCAATGCCAAAATTTGAAATCTAGCACGTGTAAATAAAACTGAAATGTAAGACATTTCAGCCGTCAGATTTCTTCATAATTTACGATGAGGGTCTAATGTATTTTTCTACACCCGCCCATAAAAATCTGGGACCTGATCGTGAAACGGTGACCTTTGATCGCAAATCAAACCATTGCGGTAATCCTGCATCCGTTTGTCCCCAAATTTTGCATGGCCCTTCATCGGGCCATGGAGCACCTATCCTATTAGTTTCATGGCCAGAGGGCCACCAGAACTGCCCCGATTCTCCAAATAAGCTCTAGACCGCTCGTTGGTGGACCACTAGTTCCAAAACTATAGAATAATGTCTGTCTCATGGGGCTTGACGTCCATCGCGGGAATCGAACCTGGGTACGGTCCAGAACCAGTCAACTTGAGCTGAAGGACGAGTGCATGAGAAGTGCAAATACCCTAAAGGAAGGAGTTGGAACTTAAGTGAATTGAGTCATCCACTCTTATGCAAAGTTGAGGATTTCGGACCGTCGGTTTGCGACCAAACTTTACCCATGGAGTAAGGATATTTCCCTGCTCATATCCGTATAGCCGCAGCCCCGATCGACTATCGGTGACCGTTGAACAGACTTCTTATCATATCTGTCGATTGACGCATCCAAATGGCGGGCTGATCATATCCATACGTAGATCATCATTAGGGCTAGCTATCCTACGGTCTATATTGACTTGTACACCCCATAGTGGGCTCTAGAGGCTAGAAAGACCCTCTCATAGGTCTAGTATAGTAAGAACCCTACACTTGGGGCCATTGTCACCAAATCTGGCATTATAAAAGGCCTTATTTGGGGCACCCACTCCCTCATACGAATTTGCCCTAATGAACAAAGGGAGAGAGGAGAGAAAAAGGAGAAGAGAGGAAGAAGAGAGTGAAGGTGAGAGTGAAGGTGGACCGTAGGCAAGGTGGGATCCAAGGGAGTTTAATCTTGCACCACCCTACCTCTTCTTCAAGGAAGAGCCCTCCACCACAGCCACACATTCGCTCCGTTGATCATCTAGGTAAAAATCCTCATCCCTTTTCTTAAAAACCTTGAGTTGAGGAAGGATTTGCTTGAAACTCTAATATGCAAATGGTTGCTTTAGGGATTCCGGCCGTCCGACCCCAAAAGCCCTCATTCCTAGGTCATTTTCCAAGCCTCCAACGATCCATATGTGCGGACTATTATCCTTAGGTGGCCTAGCACCAAATTATAGTTGGAGTTTAATGATTTTGTTTGCTTGGTGTGTTGTATGGAAGAATCTAGGAAAACCTAGGAATGACATATTGTTGGAATTGTATGAATTGCATGTTTATTTCTCTTTGATGTTAATTTTGCCTCTCTCATAATCTAGTGTATGGATGATTACATGCTCATGTATAGTTGATTTCTTCTTCTCATATGTGTTGCTTTAGCTTGTGTATGATTTATTGCTCTTGTACATATGATTTCTCAACATGGAGGAAGTGTTAACTTCCTCACTAACCCACACCACACACCTACACTTTATTCATGATATTAATAGATGTTTGTTAGAGAAATTTGAATTGTATGTTGAGCAACATGAGAACATGGCGTTGAATATGCTTGATGTTACATTGGTAGTTGGCATGCTATAAGTCACTATTCCTACCCTTGGGTTGGTTAAGAACATGAGGAGAGCGACGGTGGTTCCGTTGGTAGGACCACCTTGAGGCTAAACTCATGGGTTTGGGCAAGTATGTGTGGGCGGCAGTAGTTAGGCTACATGGGGTCGCTTGTACCCGATGTCGTTCCACCACATACTTGCCTGGGCTCGTGCGGTTTAGTCCACTGGCTGACCCACCTGGTTGTTAACCTTGTTTACTCACATATGTATGAAAACTGGAACACCCTACCACCGTTGTAGCCCATCGATACCGGATGGAATATTGATCCACAGTCTCGTGAGCCGGGCATGGTGGAATGGGACACGGTGTCCGAGCTGTCGGCATACGATGGGGTGACGCGCCTCCCCGTAGTGACCGCGAGCGACCCCACATTCAGCACCCCCCATTTGCTTGAAGTCGGGGATGGGGGAAACCCGACGGGGTCAAGGATCGCGGGGTCTCAGCCTCACACATTGGGTGGTCTTGGCCTCGCAACTAGTTCAGGACATTTGATACGTGGGGTGTATTAGATTTCCAAATCTACTGGATGAATGGATTTAACTAAGAACCCGGTTAACATCATCATTGCATGACATTAGCTAGGTTGGCGACTCGGCAGTCGAGGTCGCACTGAGGGAGTGTTGGCATTGGCGATCGTTAGATGTTGTCGCACGAGGGAGCGTTGTGGTGAGGGCATACATCATATCATCCTGCATGCATGCACATTAAGAAGACTAGATAGATGTTTATGATTGATTACTTTTCATTAAATTCTTATTATAATTGATGCTTATTGCAACTTAAGACTAATAGCACCCACTGAGTTGATCACTCACTCCCACTTTGGAACGGTGTTTTAAAACACCAACCAGACCCGTTCATAGATGCAGGTGATACAGATTTCGTAGAGCCTGGTGATGCGAGCCTCGAGGAGGAGGACGAATTCTCTTACTTTCAGCTGATGGATGGTTCCCCGTCGGCCTAGTAGACAGGATTTGGATCGCTGAGTTGTGGACTCGGCCCTATTCTTTTGGACATGATACTCCTTTTGTGATTTTGTTGGGCAACGCCTGATGCGACCCTTTTTATATCCTTTTGGACATGTATATAATGATCTATTTTCATTTCAGCAGACTAGTTGTGATCGTGCTTCATGTTTCAAGTAATTCCATGCTGCGCCTTTAAACCTGGATTAATCGCATATTAATGAAAATCGATTATAAGTGACCCCGGGAACTCGGGAGTCGAGCGTATGCACGACCCCCGATTTTCAGGGTGTTACAGATAATCTTACTTGTCGGATTGAACTCCGTTAACGTGCCTTCTCGAGATTCTTCTTCAATGCTCTCATGTGCCTTAAATTAGCTTCTCGTTGTTCCCCCGATCTTTGAAGCGAATGGTTTAAATCCACAATCAAACGCCTTGCATGCGATGCTCCTTTGAGATAACCAAGGTGATAGGAGTTAGGTGAATCTCCTACAACTAATGAAATGATGGGGCTCCGATTAGGGATTCACATAAATGCCATTTTAGAGGTTGTTTAAAGAGATGATACACCTATTGGGTTTAATCTAACCTATAGAAAATGTAAGATGCCAAGTTCTTCCACAAATGGAACATTTGAATGCTTATACAGTGATGAACCACTTGGAAGAGGGTATGGATTTCAATGGGTAGAGTCTAAAAAGATTTTGAAGTATTGAGACACGTTAGGGTCTTTTTCTCACTCAAAACCATAATCTTTACAAAGATTCCGTTACTAAATTTATAGAAAAAAATGCTCCAATGGATTTATAATGGCTAGTCTTCGGTCAAATCAAATTTAGCTTTGGTCGCACCGAATTAAACAACAAAGCCTGCTAAAGCCGTTGGATAGAATTTGGCACTTTCGGTCGGACGGAATATGGTCTTCGATCGGACCGAACATGGTCTTCGATCAGACAAAATACGGCATTCGGTTATATCCAAAATACCTTAGATTTCAGGGCATGCTTGTTGTCCTATTTTAATAATTTTCGATCAGACCGAAGGTGGATTCGGTAGGACCAAATATGCCTAAAATTTCTCTAAAGCCTATCTAATCATGTTCAAATGAATTCTCAAGGCTTTCAATGATCAAATAAGTTTTTTCTATTAAGAATGGATCATCTAGAGACATTGTTTTAGACCTAAATGGGTTTATGGTTAGGATACACCAAGACACCTCGTGTATACTATTTCTTTGCTCCTTCATACTCTACGTCATCTTGTGTCTTCGATATTCAGCTTCCAAAGGTTCAAACGACTACATAACACATGGAGTTACGTGATTAACAAACAGGATTCACAAATCAATGCACTAACAATCTCTACTTTGTCAATTACGTTACGAAAACCTAACATAGATAATGTCATGGTACATACTAATGACATACCAAAACAACACAAACTATTATGTGTCAGATAAATTGATTTACAACTTGATATACTAAGACATGTAACACTAGTAATCCTTCTCCATAATTGCTCCCCCTATCTCATCAATTCCTGCAACAAAAAACTAATTTTGCGAAATGGAATTAAACTTATTTCAACTCTATAAGGCATACATGTTATTATAAGTACACTTCTTTTTATTACACACGCACACACACTCATGCCGTAGTGGGATTTCACCACTTACAGGTACTCGAACCCTTGACCAAGTGTTGAAACTCCTAAGAGTCTACCACCGGAGCAAGAGCAAAGACCCTTATACGTGCATACTAACAAGAGAAGAGTGTGCATATAAACTTAAATACATGAAGCATGCTAATTATGGTCATTTAAAAGATACACTAATCGAAAATAGGAATGACCAATGATAGTCTAAGCTAAAATATATAATGTTAAACTTAAGCAACTTTAAAAATTAAACTATCTAAATAAATGATGTTATAATGATCTAATTTTTCAATAAAACACAAGATGGCACTGGAATCCTCAAATTTAAGTATGAGCTCACATAGATCTCTATGGATCACATATCCCTCTTCACCACCCACATGGGTGTGAATTTTCTAAGACCCGGATCAATTTCTGGAGAGGTTTCTCTTTCTAGATTCTACTCTTCTATATGCATATCTACTAGGGGATTTATGCTTAGTAGGGGGTTTTCTTCTTTGCTTCCTACCTTTATGGTCGTTGCCTTGACGGAGGATTTTCCTAGTTCGTTTGTTCAATAGATCAACTTGTCTCACCAACTCCTTCATATGGTTGTGCATTTTTTTAGGAGATGTGAGCTTCTTCTCCTTTTTTGGTGATAGTCTAAGAGGACTCTTATTAGAGTGTGTCATTTTCTCAGTTAGAGTGAATTTACTTATATGGTTTGGGACTGAAGTGCATTATCGGTTTTTATAAATCCGACATTCAAATCTCAAGTGGCCTATGTCTCCATAAGAGCAACATATGAGAAAGGATTTAGATTTTCTCCTTTAAGCTGTAGGGTCGTTTTACATCACCACCGGGACAGAGGTTGTAACATACATTATTCTATTGTTTTTAAGACCTCTATTGTCACCACAAGTTTTACCTGCATCAAACAATTTACTTATATGCTCGGCAACCTTTGCATCCACAAGATAAGATTCAAGTTGGCTAACTTGAAAATTTAGGTATTGGTTTTTCAAATTTAACTATATCAAGTTCTAATTCAAGATCTGAACACTTCCCTAAAGTCTTATCAAGGTTAGACTTAAGATTTTACTTTTCTTGTGTCAATGAGGAATTTTCATATTCAACTTGTTGTAATCGATTAGACAATTGAATATATTCGGCCTTTACCAACCCCAACATTTTTATCAACTTCATGCTTTTCTAATTATAAAGTTGGTCATAGGCATCTTGCAATGTAACGCCCCGATTTCTAGAACCCGAGTACGAGACTCATTCTGTAAACCTGAGAATTAATCAATTAGAGATCTAGTGGAAAAGTTTAAAGTCAGAGTGCAATAGCATAAGCAAGCATGGATTATATCATATAAACTCGAATATTTGGCCCACACAATTGGGGGCCATAATTACAAAATTTATAAGTTTTTCAAATACCAACAACTGTAAAGGAAATACTACATCTACTGGTTGAGTCTAAAATATTCAGTCGCCTCCTGTTGCAGCTCATCGTCGTAATATCCTTCCTCGGGGTCTACTATCGCGCCTTCAAGGCTAGTGCTACCATCCTCTCTATTTACACTTGCATACTCTATACGGTTGGATATTCGATGAATGAGTGGCCAGCTCAGTGTGAATTCCCTTCAAGATTACACACCGCCGCCTTATCAAATATAACTTAAAAAAAGCAATGAAACATGCAAAACAAACAGGATGCGATCTTATTTACAATGTATGGATGTATGAATGCACATCGACCTGGGGATGCTCATCCAGTCGGACTTGGGCTAATCACCCATGCAAAAGACTGGTCACCAGCGTAGCATATCTCGTACAGCATAGAGACCAAGGGTCAATGGTTGGTGGTCTGTGAGCTAGCGAAACGATACCTAAATAAAAGGGCACATGCTACAGCATCCAGAATTAGCCACTCATCATCGCCAAATGCTATGAATGCATGCTTAGCCAACCCATTACTATTCTAGTTACAATCGTCACCCAGCGTAGGCTGACAGCTCGGGCATAGTGTCTCCTGATGACCATCCCCGGCCCATGAGATTTTTCCGCCTAAGGATGTTTAAATAAAATCCTTCGATCAAAACTAGATCAAGGGCCCTACTTTTCACACAATCTGTTTATTTACATCCCAAGTGCGGTTCACATGCAATAGTGGAATTTCCCACGTGAATGATGTGAATTTAATATTAAGGTGACTCAAAATCATTTGATATGTGAAGGTGCATAGAATTTCATAATGGTGATAGAATTATTATTTTTTTAATGATATCAAGTACAATCTAACAAGCAGTATGATACTAAAGCATGGAAAGTCGATAATCATGGTATATGTGCAGTATTCATAAATTGCTAACTAATATGCGACCCTAGCATTCAACATGAACATAATCAATCATGTATTGAGATAGGGAAATTAATAGAAACTTAGAAATCTACCGCCGTTATTTAAGATTTCGAACTAACAATAATAAGTTAGTGATTTCTATATTTGGCTAACTTAGAAATGGAAAGCCCAAGGGGAAAAGTCATCACCTAGTAGTTCAGAACTCCTTCCTTGATTCGAATTTCTGTGGTTAACTAATGGTCCAGCGCCGTATGACCGATCTCCTAGAATTATTTCCAACCCAAGAGCCGGTATTAGATAGTGTTTCCAAGACTTTAGCTAACTAACATATTGAAGTTGCGTGGAGATTTGAAAGGACCCATGAACAAGGTCAATTGGGCCTGAATTATAGTGACCAGGCCCACCAGACTTTTATCCCAACAAGTGGTCCAGATTTGGGCCTGGAATCATCTTTAACAAAGGCCCGAACTGGGCCTAACTTTGGCCTGATGTTGGGTCCAATTCGAGCCCAAAAATGGGGCTGGGTAGCCCATTGTCGTCCTCACCTCTGGCCCGCTCTTATGGCCCTATTTGCTGCTGGGCTAGGCTTGCCTGGCCTAGTAGTACGGCTGCAAAAGGGTTAGGCCAACTGTATGGCTTCAAAGTCCTGGGCCCACGACGGCTTTGAATGTGGCCCACCTACACTGTGTAGGGTGCGGCCCACCTGCGCAGACGCAGGGTGACCCATTGAGCTAGAATGTGGCCCACTTCTGGGCTAGTTTCAGCCCAGTTTGTGCGGCTGATTCTGGCCCAATGTTGGGGCTAGTTTCGGCCCAGTTCTAGGTTGGTTTCAGCCCAGGACGTGGCCCACATCAATGGATGCCCATTGCCCAAGTCACAGCCCAATTAAAACTGGTCTCGACCCACCCCTTTGGCTGCAACTGGGTCTGATCTCAACCCAGTTCTGAGGCTGATTTCGGCCCAGAACGTGGGCTGGTTCTGGCCCACTTCACGCACCAGCTGAGGGCTGGTTTCTTGGCCAAGTTGAAGGCCAATTTCATCCCATATCCCAACCCATCTGAAGGCTGCTTTCAGTCCGCTGTATTCCCCGGCCTGAGCTGCACCCAGACTAGATTTCAGCTGAACATCTGGCTTGATCCAGAGCTTCTGTTGGAAGCCTAGATTGGCCTAATTATGGGCTAGTTTTCAGTCCAAATAGCGTCCCAATACACGGCCAGATCTCAGCTGCATTCAAGCCGAATTTTCAACCCAAGTTTGTGGTTGTTCTCGGCCAGATCCCGGGACCAGTTTCAGCCCTAATTTTAGGGTTGGTTTCAATCCGTTTTGAGTTGGGTTCTCTGCTCCAACTGCCACCCAAACTGGTCTTTAGATCTGACCCCATTTTGGTCCAGCAATAAGCGAGTTTCGGCCTGGTTTCTAGGCAACAGTGGTCTTGATCAAGAGAGCCAGTCTGCCCTACTAAAATTGAAATCGAGATGGACTAACAGAAGTGGGGTGCTCGGAGTTACCTGGCTTCTTCTCACGCTCAGAAATGCTGCTGGTCTGCACTGGTTCGACTCAGTCTGAAAGGGCCGGGTCGACTCAGTGCAGCACCAAGCTTGCACCTAATCTTCCCTTCTTCTTCCTGGTTCTCTTTTCTCTCACAACCTCTCTGTCTCTCTTTCCTTTTCTCTCCTTTTGGATGGTATCTACGAGCTGCACTGACCCGACTCGATCCAACTTGAACGGCTCGACTCGGTGCAGTGCGGCACCTAGTTTTATACCTAACACCAGAACTGACTCACTCCCGCTCTCTCTCTCTCCTTGCGAGTTTAAGGTCCGAATCCCGAGGCCAATGGCTTGCCTTTATAGGGTCAAGACACGTGTGAATGGATCCTTCAACGGCTGAGATTTTGGTGGCCGAGTGCATGTTTTTCTTTCTGATCTCTGCATGCATGGGACCCATCCATCACTGGGGATGAGTTCCTGCTGCCATGGCCCACCGAAAAAGTAACTCTTTACTTCTAGTGGGGCCCACGTCCTGATAGTGGGTCCTAAGGCTAAACAGAGAAGATGATGTGGTTAGCATTGGTAGATTTTTGTCTATGGTATATTCCCGTGATCTGATTCGTTTGAACGGATCAGATGGGACCCTTGATTACGGTGGGGCCCATTTTTACCACCCACCATCACCGTTTGCTCACACTCGGCGGTATTTTCCGTCTCTTCCGATTTTCTCGTGAGATGATACGTCTCAGATGAGAAAGCAGCTGTAGCTTTAAAGGAAATGGATGAGATCTCTCCAGGGAGCCTAGAGGGTCGTTCGGAAAGTCGGTATTGTCTCCTACGCTGTTTGCTTCTACAGACTGCTGCCTGTCCATTTCTGGTAATGGATGGAAAGCTCGGATTTCCATCCCCATGGACGGCTGGGATTGAGAGAAAACTATAGACGCGAATTGCTGACGTGGAGGACTCCACAACGACTCTATTTCAGGAGGCATAGCTGTCCGTCCGAGACTGCCTCCTGCACGTGCACATGTACGTATGCATGGGGTGGTTCAGACGACGTGGTTTTGGTTGTCCAGGGCTCCCCTGCTTGATGAACAGTTTGGATTTCATGGATGAAGGTCAAAAGTGGGCCACGACACGTCTAGATGGATGGCTCCCGATCCAGCCTGCTGTTGTGGAGCATAGGAGAGAAATCCTCGCTTTTGCCACAACTCGTTGAGTCAGCACTTGTTTGACTGACCCGACGGTCTAGTGCATGTCATGCACACATGCCTTAGGTGCGCATGCATCCTGTGTGGACCCCATCGTGATAGAATCTTTTAATCTGGGTCGTTCATATTCTCTAGTGGTCCCATTTGAGGGTTCATACCGACGATCAACACAATCCAATGTCCTTGTGACTCATAAGTTATGATCGGAATGTTTATTTATGGTTTTTCTATCAACGTGAGGGCCAGATTGCTCTAAGATTGGTTATTAATGGTCGAAAGGGGGTCCAGGGGTGATAGGTAGATTCAGGCTTAGCTACTTGGCCTGCTGAGTGTCCTTAGTGTGCGTTGTCATGTTTGAGCGTTAAGTTTTCTCTTTGCCTTAGTTCAAGTTAGGTTTCATTTAGCATTTAGGTTTATAGTCATGCAACACAGGTTTTAATGGTAACACCCACGTAGCAGGGGTGCGAGGTGTTACATGCAATTCATCATCTCCATCCTCATCATCTTCTTCCCTATAGGAAGAGGATGTTTCTTCTTCATCCAATGTATTATGGTCGGATATGTCACGCCCCGAACTCGGAAATCGGGCTCATAAAATTCTCGATTGCCGAATCCGACGCCGACAGCCTCCGAAGTATCCCATTCTCGGCTCCCGGCACCCATACACCAAATTCCGATCCTGGGATGCTACGAGGAGGATTTCAAATCATCAGTTTAATTGTAATGAGCATAACCATAAGCATAACCCATGAACAATAACCACAAGAACACCACCACAAAATCCACTATGATCAAAAACTTTTGAGTACAATGTGTGTAAAAGGAAAATACAAGGTGATGATAATAACAGGAACTCCAAAAGCTCGACTGCACGCTCCAACTCTGACAAGGCTACAGCTGCGTCCTGGCGTCACCTGCATGCATCAATCGTGCATAAGCTTATAGAAAGCTTAGAGGGTGGTGTAAGTGTGTGCGCGATATAAGCGTGCTCAGAATGCAAGGTCAGAGTAATGCGGAATCATGGTGATAAGTACATGAATGCAATCAGCCGTACCAAGGCTATGCGGTGCAAGATATGAATGTTATCGGCCATAACACGGCCATGCGATGCAAGATGCAACTCAAGCATGCCAATCCTCATCATATATCAGTACAGTTCTCATTCTGGATAATCACCGGGGTTCAGTACACTCCAAATGGCACTGTCGGTCTCCTAGCCGCACAGTCCAAGTGAGCGTAAGAAACCTCACTATCCGCCTGGCTAATAGTCTGCCAATACCTATCTGGCACGTCGATAGCGGACCCATTCGCGAGCTGCTCAAACTCAGACTAGTATTGCCCCCACCCTCGGGCGAGTAAGGCCACACCCCTTTCCAACCGACCACGACACAGTGGGAGTCGCGGCCTCCTAGTATTCGGCCCTCGTGCGCTCATATATCCACTCGGTCTCAACATTGGAGTCATCCTCTGGTACCATCGGGTTTAGAGATTTTGACCCTGAGACATCTATGGCGCCCGTATGCTAAAACTAAATATTTTCGGTATCTAATCCAGCCACCCACAATGTGTCTGTGAAGGCTATGGCCCTGATGTCACTAGGGTATATAATGAGCACAATCACACGAATGCAAGTGCATAAATCATACCATCAGACATGCAATAATCCTGCGCGTACCGCACGCTCATGTAGGAAAACTCCGCCTATCAGGGAGTCCATAAACCATCTACCCGAAGGCATGTGCAATGATCAGTCAATCCTCACATCAGGCATACATATGATGCGTATGATTATGAATCATGAATCTATACTAAGCATGTTATGTGGTGACGGGTTCTGATCAAAACGAATATGGGCCTAGACGGCCTACACATTACATGTATGGGCCTATTAATGGGCCCTATGGAGAGAGTGACAATATGGACATTTAACCAACGTCATCCTTACAATGTGGACATCAAACCATCATTGCTCCCAAGGTGTAGCCAGCTATAAAATCAACACATATACCATGGTAGAATCATACTACAATGGGCCTTATGTACGTCCTATAGGGCCTTGGGCCTCCAGTACATCAAATGGGCCTCATACATGGGTCTCATATATACATATCAAGGTGGGCCTCAACAACGGGTCACAAATGCATCAAGATGGGCCTAGTCACATGGGCCTTGCATACATTACAATGGGTCTCATAATATGGGCCTTATAAAAATCAAGGTGGGCCTCAATGGACGGCCCACAAATACACCAAGATGGGCCTCAACACATGGCCTTAAAATTATTTCCAAAATGATTGGACGGTTTGGATGAAACACATGCATCATGGTGGAGCCTACACTAATGGAGGGTGTGGATTACAATACATCCACAAGTGGGTCCCTTGTGGGGCCTAGCAAAATGTTTATTTTCCGTCCAACCCATTGATAAGGTCACTCAGACCTGGGGCCCACAGTAATGTTTATTCTCCACCCAACCTAGGCCCACTATAATGTTTATTTACATCCAATCTGTGCATAAGGTCACGTGGACCAGGGCCTCCCATAATGTTTATTTACATCTAACCTGTACATAAGGTCACGTGGACCAGGGCCCACCATAACGTTTATTTACATCCAATCTATTCACAAGGCCACGTGGACCTGGGTGGGACTGGGGCCCACCGTAACGTTTATTTGCCATGTAACCTGTTGACAGGGTCACACGGTCAGGGAGCCCACCGTGATTTTTATTATTATTATTGTATTATTATTTTTTTAATCAGGTGGACAGGGAGCCCACCATGATGTGGTTCACAAATCCAGCCCACTCATTAGGTGCGTCCCACTTGGCTGAGGGTTCAGAGCAAGTTTCAGCCGCATCCAAATTTCAGGTAGGCCCTACCAAGTGATTTTATATGTTTTAGGCATGTCTTCACATGATTTTAGATGGTGTGGCCCACCTGAGTTCCGTATACGGTTGATTTTTGGGGTGGCCTCCTGGTTCGAGGGAACCCATCAAATGCATGGTGTTGATGTTCGAAACGCATCACGGTGGGGCCCACAATTGGGGCTGTGAGGGCCCTGCCAGGCCGTCCGCCCACCCACTAATACCTGCTGCTGCCCCTTTTCTTTTGTTTTTTTTTTTTGAAAACCATAAATCTGATGGTTTTTGATAGGTGGGGCCCACCTCAGACGAATCCATCCCAGCCATTGGTCCCTATAGCTCGATACAATCCCATAGAGTCCAATATTGGGTTGTTTTTTATATACAGGAGCATCAGGGAGTATATCAATGGTAGGAACACTGTTTCTTATACCATAGCCCGCCAGAAAGCCAGATCAACCTCATTTTTTTGCTCAACGCCTAAAACGATCTAAGGAAGAGGATGGATGGCCTGAATTAAGTACATGAATCAAGGTGGGGCCTACCTAAGTGGTCCACCCAAAAAGCAACTTTTCTTCCTTTTTTTTTGTTAGTACACACCCACGTCAATATACACACTCCATGTTAGCCTCGCCCGTCCAGCGTCCAGGGACGCTAGACGGCATGGATAAACACATGCATTGTGATGGGTCTCACATGGAAGTGGCCCACCAACTATATATATATATATTTATATAATAGCATAATATAAATATAATATATATATATATATATATATATATATATATATATATATATATATATATATATATTTATATAATAGCATAATATAAATATAATATATATATTGTGTGTGTGTGTGTGTGTATATTGCAGGTGGGACTTCCTACCGGACGGTGGATTATGCCTAAAATGTGGTGGGCCTCACCATTGATGAATGGAGTGGATTTAACATGATTTGGTGGGGCCCACTTCATTTTAAGGAGAGAGAAGAGAGAGAGAGAGAGAGAGAGAGAGAGAGAGATACGGTGATAAAGAGGAGGGACCCCACCACTATGGGCCCTCCATTGATACAACACATACATCAAGTGGGTCCCACATAAATCATGAAACCAATGGTAGAAACTCAAGGATCACCCACCTCTAAGCCTCCTTCTTGCTCCCTTAGCCTCCTTAGCTCCTTTCCTTCTCTTTTGATGGTGGTAGATGATGGATCAACGGTTAAGATGGGAGATGAGAGAGTAGGGAAAGTGGGCCACACTTGGCATTTGGGAGGGAGAGAGCTTGGACGTATGGAGTTTGGGTTGCTTGGGAGATTGAGAAATGAGAGAGAGAGTGAGGTGATGGGAATGATAGAGGTGATGGAGTGAAGGGTTGAGTGATGGATGAAGTGATGTGAGGGTTGACTTTAGGTAGCTTGTATAAGAGAGAGGTAGGGATAAGGTATGGGTTGCTTGTACTTGACTTGATGTGTGATGTATACTTGATTGATGGGATTGATTGATTGATTGATGGGATAGGTCGTAGAGATTCTCTCAAAATTCATACGCGCTGCATTTTCTTCGAATTGAACGTGGGCCCACATCTTCCAGCCTGGGTATCGATTCGGTGCGCTAGTCGCGGCGTTGGAATCGCAACGACGGCGCGATTGCTAAGGTACAGGTTTCGGTTCGAGCCGACTTCGGTAAGCGGGACTCGGCTTATGATCCCGCGCAAACGTCTGATACGGTGCGAAGATTGCCGGAATTCGACCGGAAGGATCGCGGAGGCCAACAGAACGGTACGGACTAGGATATGAGTCTTACAGGATACTTCTCCCATGTCTTTATTGTAGGGATAGTAGAGGTGTTGGAGGCCATTAAGGTGTGCATTAATTTAGGCTCTCAATTACTATGGTATTTTTTAGAATTGTATTTAAAATCCTCAAACTCATCCCATTTTGTTGTTTTATATCCTTTCTTTGGATTTTCAATATGTTTGGATATGAGGAGGAAAAATGATCATAACCCTCACAAATGTGACAGTAGGTTTCTTTTTATTTTTTGAAAGATTTACTTATATGCATTGAGTCAAAAGATGTACCCTCCATGTCACAATTACCTCTATTGTTAGACATCATTCTCAAGCTCCTTAAATCAACTTAAGGTAGTTAAGCCCTTCAAAAGCTACCCGCTTTGATATCAATTGAAATTGCACATGGTGGTGGGCCACGAGCTGTGCGCGGAAGCTTAGCGGAGCTATAGCATGGATGGCTATGTTCTAGATGTGAGTGATTAGGACCAAATAAAAATTTTACCAATTAAATCCAATTCCTTATTTAAACTAATATGTCAATTAAACTTAATAAGGCAATGTAATACTACGGCTTCCAAGCTAATAATGGGTCTAATCACATATACTATAATAAATTTGCCAATGAAGCAACCAATTCGTAAAGGATAGTGAGCTTGTGTGTACATTACAAGTTAAGTGCATAGCATACAATCTCATAATTTAATTAATCAAACATAAGCATGAATAGAATTATCCACAAATGATTAATCACAAACACAAGCCATATATAGTGGTTCGATTACTTACTCTACTCCTAGTGGACGCACTCTCCTCAAATATAATAGTATTTCACTGTTCGATATTCTTTATTTTAATGTTTCTCTTCTTTATTTAAATATTTATAGCAATTGAATCATTATTACGTTGATCTTTCATATTATTTCGTCTCTTCTTATTCCTCGAACTGTTCTTTTCCGCTCGACCGCTTTCTATCTCGTAGCCTTCTCAGCCGTGCCTAGTCATTATATGCTTGGATCAATTTCTTTCCATGCAATGATATATTTATATTGTTAATTGATTATTTTAGGAACGACCATAAATAGAATATGACATAGCTCAATGTACAAGTTGGCTGAGTGGACAATACTAGAGTGAGGACATTTTCACAGTGGCCCCACCGATAACATTCCTATTGCAAACGCCATTGCATGCGTCACTAGCACATTTTTCCTTATATTCACCGCCACGTCTCTCGCCTAGCCTTCGAAGTCCCATCCAGCGTTGTAGCTATCCTTGAATGGGGGTAGAGTTGTAGCACTCACGTCCAAAATCATTCATCCAAATTCAAAACTCTTGACTTGAGGGAAACACAATGCCACCTGGACATGACCTCCATTCCACGTGTTGACTCGAGAGAGCAGCGTGGACATTGCTTTCCTTCAAACCCGGATTCCCAAATCTCCTACCGATGCCATGTGGGGCCGATCATGATTCTCCATCATATTCATATGTGGGGCCCACCCTGATGTCACCTCCGCCATCGGCCGCTCCCGTCCAAGAAAGAGCGTGGATTAGACGCTCACCGTTGAAACTTTCTCGAACCAGGTTGATATTAGCTTTATCAGTTGGTTAGATGGCATCAGATGCAGATTGCCTTCTGCCCCTGTTTGGACTGGTATCGGTCCATGCAGGGGCTCTGTGGGGCCTACTGTGATGTATGGGTTTAATCCATGGCGTCCATACATTTTTCTAGATCATTTTATGATAAAAATCCAAAAAAAGAGATAGACCCAAGGCTCAATGGACCCACACCACACAACCAGCAGTGGTAATGATGGTGGTGTCGGTGGATTGGTTTAAGATCCATGTGATTGCTATATCCCGGGACAAGTATACCGAGTTTGTTTGGCACGCCCGGTATATCCTAGGATTTTACCTTCCAATCTGTCCAACCAAATACGCACCAGGCATGATTGGACAGGATTAGAAGGGATAAGATCAATTGTAAGATAATGATGGTGATGTCATTGGATTGATTTAAGATCCATGGGTTTTCTATACCCCGGGACAAGTTCAACGAGCCTGTTTGGCTCGTTTGGGCTTAGTTTGGTTCAGATTATACGGACTTTAAAATTGGTTTGGTTTGGTCTAAATATTCGACGGAGCCAAGTCCAAAACTTGTCCCTCGATAAACTTGGATCCTGTGTTGGGGTTGATTGGAGGTAGGTTTGGATCTTCTATATTTTTTGTTTTATCATGTAAAAAGAGATGAAATTTCTAGTTGACAACAGGATAAAACACATATCATGGTGGGGCATATAGAGTTTTAATACCAATTATGTGGTTGGCGAATCGAATCCCACTTTAGCATACCAAGTAAACTTTGTGAGCCATCGTCATGTATATGTATTATCCACGTTGTTCATCTGTTATTACATACCATTTTAGGATATGATTTAAAATTAAATCATATCAAGAAACCGTGTGTATTCATGTACATGTAGTATATATTATTCATGTTGTCATGTATATGAATTATCCACGCCGTCCAACCATTTTTACATATCATTTTAGGACTTAATTCTAAAATTGAATTATATCCAAAACTCAAGTAGATTACACCGCACGAAATATGGTGTGTATACAATTTATGAGCCGAATCGAGCCAAGGGTACTATCCTGGTTTGAGTTTGGTTTTTTAAAAAAAAAAAAATTGGTTTGAACTTCTACTCAACCAATCCAAGCCAAGCTTTTTCAATCTAATCTAGTGGGCAACCTATATGGAAGGAAAACGCAAATTTTAACTTATCCAAAATTTCCATGGCCCCCAAGTTGTTAATGGCGGGAGTTAAACCCCCCACTGTGTGGTCCACTTGAGCCTTGGATCTACCTATTTTAAGGCTCTACTCTAAAATAATTTGAACAAAAAAATTTTAAAAACGAACGGCCTGGATTAAACCTATACATCACAGCAGGCCCACAAAGCCCTTGACTGGACCGAATCATCCAGATGGGTCTGACAAGAGAATGCTACAGGCCTCATGTTAACCATTGAAATAAAAAATGATGAGAATCCAAAGCTCAGTTAGGCCAAAGATCGAATGGAAGACCCACTAGTTTTAGGGAGGGCCTACAGTGGAGTTTACATGCCATCCATTCCGTTCATCTGATGTGCTCATCATAAAATAAAAAAATAAAAAAACATTTTTCCAAAACCAGATGGGCCATATCACTTGAATTTATAATTTTCCATTGCTTTGAACCTTTTTTATCGTCTGAAAATGGGAGAGATCCGACATTTACAACCTTACAATCTACCCAATTTTCAAGCTTGGGCCCACCAACTGGAGTGTCCAGATTCATCTGCAATATGGTAGCCAACAAATGCCAATTTCCGAGATCCAAACCGTTCATCAGTAGCCCCAAGTGTACAGCCTATCTAATGGTTCATATAGTAAATTGTATGCAGACTACGGATTGATTTGTAGCCGTCGATTTCTTTTGTACACACTCGACCCACTAGTTAAGGAGACGGGCATGATCCCACCAAATGAATGGCTTGGATCTCGCACGTGCGAGTGCCCAGATTGCTTTTTTCGAAGTATAGCACCGCACCAAGTCTAGAGCTGTACATGAGTAGAGTTAGCTTGGTCAGCTCACTCAACTCAACTCAAAAAACTCTGACTAGCCTCGCCCAAAATTGGATTGGGACGGAGTTGAGCTAGATTTTGGAACCCGAAAAAATCCTGAGACGAGCTTATCTGAGATCAACTCAACTCAGATTGAACTCAACTCGAACAAACTCAGATCGAATCAGCTCAGTGACACGGTTATTTTGATATTGACGTTGATCATCAAGTATTTGATGAAATGATTCAACAAAGTGATGTTTCGGGTGCATACATTCTCCACGAGATTGGCTAGCGGCGAGAAAGAAATGGATATGAAACAAATCACTAAAAAAAACCTTTATATTATAAAACTACCCTTATATCTTGATTTTAATATTCCATGCTGAGTGTTTAATGAAATACCAGTAAACTGTTGCTGTTGTTTTGCATTATGTAAAAAATTAAATATGCACTTTTGTGTTTGAAAAAATATCACACAGGAGGCTTAAACTCGACTCGAATTAGCCAAGCTGCTGGCCAAACCAAGCCGAGCTGGCCAGTCAGGCTCAAGGACCGAGCTGAGCCGAGTTAGAGTTGAGGCTAGCTACTGGCCAAGCCGAGCCAAGCCCGACTTGGACCGCGCATGGGCATTCCTATCATTTGCATAGGGCTCAAGTGGACCAACCTACAATCACAGTAGACCATTGAATAGGAAGGGTAGATGGTGGATTGCACTTTGCCCCATTTCAAGCTGATTGGATATCAAAATGATTTAACCATTCAAATATAGGCCTGTAAAATAGTCGGCAAGACCAGATATACTCTTTAACATTCATATTGCATGTGCTTAATTGTATGGCTGTGATTATCCGACTGTGGTTATTTTTGCATCATGTGTAATGTACGGTGGATTCCTCCAATCCAATGGCCTTTGTCGATCACATGTGGGCCCACTACAGGAATTCACACCACCTCATTCCATACAAATGATACCATGGAATTTTGAGGCATAATCTCAGCACCAGTTGTGGAAGCATATTTATAGCAAAACCGTCTCCTTGGTCTATTTTACGCGACACCCAAGCTCTGTGGGACCCACCATGTTGTACATGTGAAATCTACGCCGCCCATGAGGTTCAAACTCTTATTTGCACCGTACATACCAAAAATCATCCTAATAAAAAGAACACACTACTAATGTGCCACACAAATGGGAGCCTTGCAAGTTCACGCAGTGTGGCCCACCTGAGTTTTGGATCCAGCTGATTTCTGCATCTTCTCTTCATCCTGGTGAGTTACACCTGATTAACGGGTTGGATGAAAGATGCACGCCATGGTGGCTTCACACACAAACCTATGTTTGGCATTCCATCCCATTTTTCCCAGCAGTCTGACCCACCTACATTGACGATCTAGTAGAATTTTTGCCCTAGGAGGCAGCATCAAGGATAAAAACTGATGGACAGAATGGATTCGATGTATAGAAACATGGTGGGGCCCAACAGCTTTGCAGACCATTCCTGTCCATCTATCTTTAGTCGACTTTGTGTACCTTTCATATCTAGTTTTCAGGACTAACACTTTCAGACCCAAGTGGGAAGATTTCATTCTGCCATTATTACATCCAACTTGCAAAAGAGAATGGAAGAAAACAACCGTCTTACTCAGTGACTCGATTTACTACTCAGTTTGTGTGGACTCAACCCAGAGCCTTACTCGATGACTCGGTTTACGACTCAGTTCTTAAGGACTCAACCCGCAGTCGAGGAAAAAACAATAAAAACTTGGCCTGGAAACCTGCAAACTCAGCTCTGCTAGAAAGCCCTTTGGGTTTAGTTGACCCGAATGCTCGGCCGACAACTCAGCTTGATTCAAAAGTAAAAAGAAAAAAAAAAAATCAGTAATTAATACTTTTTTTAAAAATACAAAAAATACCCAAAAATCATAAATTAATAGAGATGGAAAGTAATTCAAAAACCCAGAAACTAAGTAAAAGCTTGAGTCGACTCGACTCGACTGGACTGAGTTTCAGAGAGTGGATCGTGTGCAACCAGATCTGTTCCAGCATTGGAAAATAACACCAAGTGGACATGAACTTACTTATGCATGACGGATGACTTCACTGTACTAAATGCAGAGGCGGAGAGTTCAGCAACTAATGTGGGTAAGGTTGTGTTTGGATGCTCTATGAATCGAATTGCAAATAGTTACTTTGATTAAGTGAAAATGACCAAATCAAACTTACCTTTTACTTTCAAGAGGTTTGCAAGAATACATCCTAATATATTGCAATAAGATATGTCCGGGACTCCAACTGGATTTGGGTACTTTTCTATGACCCAAGCCGTTTATTTTCATTGGATGGGGGATGCCTGAAAAAACTCTCAGATTGAATATATCAACCCTTCGATCATAGAAAGATTATGGTGCCGGTTCACATTGAAAGCAAAAGGCTAAATCATCAAAGGGCTGAAATAATCCAATTGAAAACTTTTATTTGCCGTCCTTCCACCATGTAAAGTGAGAATTGTCATATAAACAGTTTGGATCATTGGTAGATGATCCAGATTCAAAGGCTAAAGCCCCAATGTATCCTATTGCAATAGGTCTGGATGTATTCAAACAAACCCCGACTTGCAGATACCACTTGAAAAGGAATGATTGTGTTTTATGTGAATAGAGCATCCAAATGTAGCTTTAGTTCTCTGTGTTGGTTAATGGTTCTTTGATGCGGTGATCATCGTATAAAGTGTATGATATGCTACTAAATCCAAATTAAACATCATCATCGTTTCTCCCAGCAATTTGGGGTCAGCTTTTAAATGGTAGATTGGCAAATGTTTTACCACCAGACGTTGTTGAAAGACTCAGTGTCTCAGACTGACTTGTGACTCACCCAAGTCAGAGGTGAATCATTTAGGCAACTTGTGCTGCTGAACCGTACTGGGTCTAACCAAGTCCAGGTCGACTCAGATAAGTCGCTCAGGACCTCCACATATCTTAAACCCATGCTATCAGTTGCCCACCAGACATCAACTTTCCTCTTTTACACAGGCTCTTGGAGCTGACAACTGCATAAGCTCACATTGACAGTACTCACATGCCAACATGGCCCCACCCAGTAGGCGAGTACTAACCACCAGCCCAACAATCACATGCATGTCGCAAAGGGCATGCAAGCAAAGTAGGGTCATGGAGGGGCAGTCGCCGGGCAAACCACTAAGCACAAAATGAATCTGAATTCAACATCAAAACAAAATAAAAAACATTCACTCATGAGCATGGGAACTAAATATATTGTATTAGAAAACTCCAACAGTCAAGAAACAGAACAGATGTTGCTATGAAAGAGTTCTTACACTTCCAAACATTTTCTTTTTCCAGTGCATATCTCACATCTTCCCTCCACAAGACCAGAAAGGTCACCTCCCCATGTCAGGAAACTCACTTTGTTCTCTGTATATCAAGCTCGAACCAAACAAGCTCGAACCAACCAGAGTATTTACAGGAGCAATTCAACTGATCGAAAACTTGGCATGTGGACCGTCAAACTGATCCCGGTTGAAATAGCTTTATGTGAGGGCAGACTGGGAGGACACTGACCTGGAGTGGTTGTGTTCACCTTCATAAGTGACAAGGAGCATTGATGGCTCTTCCAAGCACCGTTCAACGTGCTTCCTCGCTGGGCAGCCTCTCATGCTGCTACATTTGTAGTATCCCCTGCAAATGTTCAACCACATCCTTTTCAAATCAAACTGAATGGGCCTTGTTGGATAACCCAAAAAAAAAAATCATGTAGATATACAGAGATTGAATATAGAAGATGCTAAGCACAATTTTAGAAGCATCCATATCTATCATTTTACATGGGCAGACGCACGGTTTGTCAAAATTGGTGTTAAGATGTTCTTGGCAACTTGCAATGATACCAATGCTTCTTTTTTTTTTTCCATTAGTTTTATATTGATGAGCAAACAGCAGCTTCTATTAATCCATGAACCTACCATTGCAACTAGGCGAGTGGTTCTTTTGAGAAAAACATCAGGCACCTTTGATGTTAGGTGCTTGGGTGATACCAGAACGGGACTGACTTGGATGATGGGTTCATTTGTGACTCAAAAATCACAGCATGACCAGTGAAATCATGTGAAATGAGATCTCTCTCTGCATGATCAACCTAGGATGTGTCTGGGGTGATCGGAGGTCACAAGGCAAACTCAATTCATTGGTCCCATTCTTATCTCATTTGAGGTGGAAAAAGCATTTGAGGTGGAAAAAGAAGGAAAACACTTCTCCGCTTAATGCAGGCTTGCATTTTCCACACAGCTCAGAACATCAAGCACGCTAAGCTATGATACCCAAATACCTCAAAATTGGTATTGCATGTGTTCTCTTGAGTCCCATAGATTATTTTTGTGTGAGATCCATACCCACACCGTATCCACGACATATTTACACTGTATCTAGGAATTGTAGTCTAAGTTCGTTTCAGAATCCCTGCAAACCATAATTGATGGAACACCCAAACACGAACTTAGTCAATGACCGGCTAACTGGTTCCACCACATTGAGTGGATTGATTCGGCAAGCATCATATGATTATCGACTAGAACCGAAGTAATATAGCCTACCAATCTAACCGTCATTCTGACTACCGATTTCTTACGAGGCCAGAAGGATCTCTACAACAGAAATCGAGCACAAGGACAAAAGCAATAGATCAAAAACCAAAACTAAAACATGCCCATCAGCAACCACTCATCTTCATAAACCCAATTTCTATATTCAGCTCCAAAATGCATATATATTCAATTCAAAACAAGTGAAACATTAACATAGATCCCAAACATTAACCAAACAGCATTTATATGCATTTCGCTGAACTCTTCAGACTACAATTAAAGAGATTCAGACAAAACATTCAACAATGTCAAAACAACATACACATACCTAGGGTGTGGAGAACCTTTGATCGGCTTCTGGCCATACTTCCTCCATGAATACTCATCAGGAGGGATATCTGCAAGCTTGTTACTAATAGCAGGGACCTTGATTGATCGCTTCACCTTTGGCTTCCTACAACCAAAAAATGCCAGGACCGGTTTCAATTCAGTGCAAAATACAGCATAAATTAAAAAAGACCAAAATCAATTGATCACAAATTCAAGCATCTAAAACCCCACCTCCGTTTCGAGCAGTGACATCTCCCGCTTGTCCCGCACTTCCCACTCCCATCTTCCCCTCGACCAGAACACCTCCGCTTAGAAGGCTGGTGCAGGTTCTGATCGGACAGTGTCTGCGAGCTGCCGATCAAATGGAAGGCCTTCCCATCCAAGCTAGCAACACTACCATCCATACTCAGCGACGACATGAAGGACCGGGTGGACGACATGGTTGGCATGCAACTAGAGCTAGTGAACTTGAGATTTATACCACTGTTGCTCCTAAACATCATATCAGCTTGCAATTTCATCTGCTGCTGATGCTGAAACCTCTGTTGTTGCTCCTGGTGCTGCTTTTGGAGGAACTGCAAATGGGGGGGCGGTTGGAGATGATTCCTATCAGCAGCAGATTCCATTTCCATTGTTGGGTTTTCTAGAGATATCGTCTTCGATATTTGGATGGGATTTTTAGTGGATGAATCCAATAGAGTTGGGTTCTCTAAAAACTTCCTTTTGGCATTTGAATCTGCTATGGCTATGGGATTATCTAAGAGGATTTTTGGAGGTGGAGAGGATTGGATTTTGTTCAGCATCCTGACTCTCCCATGACCCAAACTAGCATTGAGAAGTGAGACCACTTTTCTGAATTTCAATACAGCTTCTCCTGTTTCTGCCATGAGATTTCTATAGTGTAACTGATCTTGAGGCTGAGATAACAAATTCAAAACCCTGTGGCAGCATTTCACAGCTCCTCTATTGGCCTCTTCAACTTCCTCCATACCCACCGAATTGATGAGACAAACCTAAAAAGATCTTTAATAGCCTAAAAAACCCAAAAGTCAGATAATCAGAAAACCCTGGAAATCTACTCCCCTTATGATGATCTCTGAAAGTTTATAGAAGACGAAATGGAGCAGAGGAAAATCCCAGAAAAACCCAGATGGGGTTTGGTCAGATTCTCAAGGTTGGATTGACAGTTGTGGTGGGATTGGATTGGGTGCAGGGAAATCGATGGAAACAAGAGAAACCCAGATAGGAATCATGGTAAAAATAGCAACAGAGACTCCAGAAATGGAAAAGAACAGACCTTGGATTTGAGCTGTGCAGACTTAGATTCTTCTTCTTCTTCATCTTCCATGGGTGGGAGATTGAAAGAGATGTAGAAGGGAAGAGAAGAGAAGACCTGCTGCTGCTGGCCTTTGAATTTTACCAGGCCAGGAGAGAAGAAAATCCCCATTTTTTTTATAATATAATAATAAGAAGAAATAGAAAAAAAGGAGAATAATGCAGAGAGAGAGAGAGAGAGAGAGAGAGAGGAGGGGGGAATGAGCACGCGAAATGGTACTCCTACGGATCACGAGCGTGTGTGTAGTTTTTGGAAATGGTCAATTGGTGGGTCCCACCTATCAGGACAGGCCATGAGGGCTAGACGCGAATTTTCTACAACCCCGGTCACACGGAGTCCCTGTAACCAAAAGCTATGTGGGGCCCACGGATATGTCTGGGTTCATCCAATCTGTTCATCCATTTCGACGGCTCATGTTAGAGCAAGAGCTCAAAGATGAGGCCAGCATCAAAACTCAAGTGGACCACACCACAGACGGAAAGGTGGGCCCAATCAAAACCTTCCTTGGGCCCACCGTAATGTTTACATGCCATCAAACCCATTCATGAGCTGAATCCCACCAGGATGAAGGGGATTAGCTGCTATAAGCTTGATCGAAAACTTTCGTGGGTCCCAAGAAGGTTTCAACGGTAGCCGTTCAATATCCATGTACTGATTAGGTGAGAAACCAGATCCACCGAGGTGAGTGGGACCCCTGGGGCCCACTATGATGTATTGACTACATCTGCACCGTCCATCCGTATTGAAAACTCATTTTAAGGCATCAATAAAAAAAATGAAGCATTCCAAATCCTAGATGGACCATAGTATAGGAAACAGCGGTTATTGACCATTAAAAACTTCTCGTGGGCCAAAAAAGCTTTGGATCAAGATGATATTTCTTTGGTCTCTTCATCTAAGTGGTTGTGACCTTATCAACGGTTGGATGGCAAATAAACAGTCCGGTGAATGCTTGAAGTTTTTAATAGTGGGGATTCAATCAAGACTGTTTCCTATTGTCTGGTCCACTTAAAATTCGAGCCAGCTTCATTTTTGGGATCATGCCCTAAAATGGGCTTTCAAAATGGTTGGACGGTGTGGATTTAAGGCACGTACATCACTGTGAGTCCCACAGTCAGGGTCGCAACGAATGGACGGAGTAGATATAAGATAGACAGCAGGTGGCCCCCACAGAGATGCGGTTTGCAGGGACTCCATGTAAACGTGGAAATTCGCGTGAGTTAGGGGAGTTATTTTATACTCTGGCTGCGAATGACGCGTGATACGCAGGACTTAGATATGGTACACGTGGAATATATTAACTCAAATTACACAGATTACATTGTGGAGCCCACTGAACCTTGGTTATTATTCATTTTAAACCGTCCAATAAATGTCCACCAATCTTATATTCTGAGAAATCAAATAACCGTATTATTTGATCCAAGATCGATTGTAAAAAGTACTCCAAATTTGGACGGTTTAGATTAAATTACGTTATCACACATGCAAGTTCTACAATTCTAGTGTCTGCGTATCATCCATTACGCTCTAGCAGAGTATCAAAGTTTTTCCGAGGAATTGCCTCAAAAGCAAGCATTTCACGCATACGTGCAGGTGGGCCATGGTTTGGTGATCAAAACAAGCTAGATGATGATGTGTCCCACGCAAGCGCAGATGCCCTGAATATTTTGCAGTTGGGAACATTCTAACCCTTTAAATCCGTGGGCCACAGTAGAGTTTGATGATTTTTTTAAAAAAAATGGCCTACATTCAACAAAAAGAAAAGCTAGAGATTGAAGGGTTATGACCATTTAATCTGAAGCGTTTTTGGATATCTTCCTTCCATGATAGGAGGCATATGATGGACGGTCTGGATCACTGAATCATTGTCATCACACGTGCAGAATGGATCACAGCAGCAACCTATGCATCTGCTGCTTTGCTGGACCTTAAATGTGGAAATATCATACTCAGGTAGACTATGACACTTGATACAAAGGCACAAAGAGATCATACACGTGGCATGCATTAGGTGATATTTAACCAATTTCATCGTGGAGCCCACCGTGGCTAAGTCGCGGACGTGGACTGCTTGGATCACCTGGCATTATAGGATTTGCTCGAGCCATGTGCCGTTGTCAGAGATTACTTTTAACTCTTTGTGTCGTATCATAGAAGGTAATTGGATCTTATCCTAATCACATCTAGCTGGAAATGGATAGATCCACGTGGAGCCCATCCAGATATATCCGTTTACGTGCCCTGTTCATCTTTTTTTCTTGTGTTATTTGAAGGCATAAGCTTAAAAATGAGGTATGTTAAACGTTTCAGGGGACCACACCACATGTTACTTTTACATTTAAAAGAAGAAAATAGGACACTTGCTTTTAATGTTTTATGCATAGTGCAGCTCAAGCTTATTATTTGGTGTGGTCCACCGGAGCCTTGGATCTTCCTCATTTTTAGGCACTGATGGTGTGGGTAATCAAATACATCATGGTGGCCCCCACACAAATCTATTAGTTTCCAGCTAGAGATGGGCACTTTTTAAACATGCTTTGTTTGGTCCTATCTTTGATGGTGACACATGGCCTAATCGAATTGCAGCATGTTTGGTCACTTGGGATATTCCAATGAGAGGGTAATCTACTCACCGCGTATGAGACTTCGATCCATCATGATCTCTGACCAATGGACACTTGTTGGTTGAAATAGGGTCATTGAATATTTTTTAAATTTTAACCTTCCAATAAATATATGCCCTGGTGATAATTAGGTAACCAAATATACTGTGATTTCTAGTTCATATTTAAACTAATTTGGACAACTTGAACTTGTAAGAATTTTATAAGGTAGGCATTATTGATCAACAATTTGGATCTCTCTAAGGGTTGGATAATGTGATTGGGCATATCAGTGGACTCCACAAAGTTGTGATTCATCTAAAATCATGTCAGCGGTGATGCGTTACGATCGTGTCATAAGCATAATATTCTAATTGGATTAGGATTGTCAAATTCATGTGGGTTTCAAACTCTTCCAGCATCTAAACTATATAAATAGGGCTAAGTCCCCAAGCTTACACTTGACTGAAGCTTCTATTTTCATTTCAGTGCTTCTCTAAAGGATGTAAGGTGTGAAAGACTACAACATCAGTTATATAATGATGGCATCACAATCAGGTACAAATTTTAAATTAAGGTTTTCCAATCTCTAACTCTGATGCATTGCACAGTCCTTTCAATTCCACATTCTAGTTTAATAGAACTAATATAATTGTGTCACATAAGATCTTTTAAGTAATTCTTATGTGTTTGTGCATCATCCATCATCTGTGGTTGTTAAAGATGGGGCGAGTCAAATAGAATAATGTATAAATAGGCTTCATGTGTACCCCATCTGTGTCGCTGGATATATCTAGTGATTCTTATCACCATGTAATCTGCTTCCAAAGCATCATAGCCCTATAATCAAGGGACATGAGTTGTGTGTGATGCGTGTCACCCAAAACCCTTAACCCAAAGTTATATAGGGCCACCACAATGTCTATATGACATCTAGGGGTGTACATCGAGTCGAACCTAGTCGAGCTGGCCTCAGCTCGACTCGACTCGGCCACTAGCTGACCTCAACTCGAACTTAGCTTGGCTTGGTCCTCGAGCTTGATTGGCCAACTCGGCTCAGTTCAGTCAACAGCTCGGGCCAATTCGAGCCAAGTTTGCCTGTGCAACATTTTCTCAAACACATGGACTGCACCTTCAAAATCCCACTATATGTAATAAAGTAGCAATGATTTTACAGATATTTTATCAAACACCTTGTAAGCAACATAAAAACCGAGAAAAAAGGGTATTTATTTCATGTACATATCTTCCTTACCACCAGCCACATTTCATTGAGTCATTTCATCAAACACTTGGTGAGCAACATCAATGTCAAAGTAACAGAGTCACCGAACTGGTTCAATCCGAGTTCGATTCGAGCTGGGTTTGATCCGAGTCGAGTCAAGCTGGGGCCAACTCGAACTCGGCTCAAACTCATTTTCGAGCTCAAAAAATCAGCTCGAATCGGCTTGAACTCAGCTTCGAACCGAGTCACCGAGTCGAATTGAGCTTTTTCGAGTTGAGTGGAGTGAGATAACCGAGCTAGCTCAGTTTGTGTACACCTCTAGTGACATCCCTCAATTCATCATATCTAAGTATCAGTTTAGGATGCATTCCTAAAATGAGGTAGATCCACATATTGGTCAGGAATAGAAACACCGACTCTGAAAACTTTCTTATGGTCCACCATGATTTTTATATACCATCAAACTCATTCATAAGATGATTCCTATAGAAATGTAGTATGGACAAATGTCATCTTAATACAAAACTTTTGTGTGCCCCAATATAGTTTTAATGGAGTATTTTCAATCCATACCATTTCTTATATGGTGAAGTGCGCTCGAGTTTCGTATCTACTTAGTTTTTGTGCCCACATCTTAAAATGATAGTGTGAGATTGATGGAGAGGGATGCCACATGGACATCATTGTGGCCTGCAAAGCTTTGGGTTATGCGGTGGTTTATAAGAATGTGTATAGTGCACACTTGTCATCCATTCGAAGGTGGTGGACATCCTAGCGGATAGTCTTTGGGCCTGTTTAGATACCACCAAATAACTTACTTTCTACTTACAGTAGCAAAGTAACTTATTTCAAATAAGTACGCTTGGTTTATGATTTCTATAACTAACTTTTTTACTTTAAAGTACTTAATCACCATGGTTACTCTCTCTTTTTAGCTTTCTACTTTTTGTTAGTTTTTGAAGAGGGGCATAAGATAGGCGAAGGAGAAGATAAGCTAATAAGTAAGTTGTTTACTAAACATACTTATCTTCTTAATAAGTAGAAACTAAGATAAGTTACTTGTGGCATAAGTAATATATCTTAAGCAACTTATGTTCTAAAGGGGCCCACCATGATATATGAGTTATATCCGCTCAATCCATTCATTAGTACAAATCATTTTAGGGCATGAGGCCTAAAAATGAGGTAGATTCGATCAAGTGGACCACACTACATAAAGTACGTATTGGAGATTGAATGCTAACAATTTAAATGTTCTTCCCATAGTGTGGTCCACTTAAGCTTTGGATTTATCTCATTTTTGGAAGCATACCCTAGAAATATCTGGCCAAATCAAAGGACGACTTGGATCAAACATATACATAATTGTAGGACCTAACAACTCAATCGCGTTTTCTGTACCTAGAAGTTGACGGTGTTAATGTCATGCAGCATTCCTTCCATAACAAACGCCATAGAAATAAACACTTAAAAAAATGTAAAATATATTACAATTTTCCTAAATACATCCAACCAAACAGGCCCTAAATGACTTACCATAAAGTCTTACTTGGTTTGTAAGTTGCTTAAGATAAGATACTTACTACACAAGTAACTAATCTTAATTTCTTATTATTAAGAATATAAGTATATTTTGGTAAACAATTTAAGTCTCACATTCCTGTCTTTCATGTCTCCTATGCTTCTCTTCGGCAACTTATAAAAAGTTAAAAAGCTAAAAAAATAATTAAAGTGATTAAGTGTTTTTAATTAAAACAAAGTTACTTGTAAGTAATCATTAACCCAACTTATTTAAAATAAGTTATTTATCTACTATTCTAAATAGAAAAAATTAACTTATTTAGTGGTATCTAAATAGGCCCCTATGTGACCACTCCGATAGGATTTGATTGGGCTACATATTGTTGTCGAAAATGACCCGATGTAATATTTAATTTTTCAAACATGCTTTGCGTGGCTACATTTCCGACTTATTATTTAATTGAATTCCATCACATCTAGTTATCAATGTCTTTCATAATTCAGTGATCAAGCAGTGGGCTGACGGGCGATGGTTCAGTTATAGTCTATTGGGACCCACCATGTGTGGCCATCCTAAAAGCATAAGTGCAGGAGCACCATAATCTTTCAATTTTGAAGATGCAAACGGAGGGTTGAGAAGAAAAAGGCTGCAGTGGTCCCCATTTGACAAGGCTTATGTCCTACAATGGTGGCTAGGATTTTTCACTCTGAGAAGACTGAAATCCATCCACCGCGGGGTACTACAGATCAACGATCTATATCACTAAGCCATGGGCCCACATGTACAAAGTTTTCTATTTTTGGTATATATATATATATATATATATATAGCTAGAAAACTGTGGATATCCTCGTTCATTGATTTGCCTAATCATTCGTCGGAGCTGAACTTCGACGAAACCTGCCCGTAAATCAGGCCAATGTATTATCAGATGGGACTTGAGTGTAAGAAAAGTAGCCAACGGTCTAATTTCAATGTACACAAGCGGCCCACGTGATGTGTGGACCACATCCTATCTGCTATCGCCTTTTCAACCTCTCCTCGCGCGACTCGCTTTAGCAAATTAGTAGGATCCTTGACGGTAGTCGGTAGCTTTGTTGACCGAGAGAGTATTTCGTGAGACCCCGGCCTCATCCAAAACGGTGCGGCCCTTTACCTTGGAGCCCACCTTGATGTATAAATTATGTATCCACGCCGTCCATATGTTTTTAAAGATTATTTTAGATCATTGTACAAAAAATGAAGTAGACCTAATTATCATGTGGACCATACCATAAGAATCAGTGATGATTGACGATTAATGGACCACAAAAGTTTTGGATCGAGCTGATATTTATTTATTTTTCCTTTCATCTAGGCTTATGTCAACATATCATATTGGATGGTAAATAAACATTAAGGAAACATTAAGATGCGCTCTAAGAAGTTTTTAATGATAGGACAGTCAATCAACATCGCTTCTTATGATATGGTCCACCTGATAATTGAATCTGTTCATTTTTACTATAATGGCCTAAAATGATCTGGAAAAATGGATGGATGGCGTGGATACATAATAAATACATAAAGGTGGGCCCCACAGTAAGCCCATGGTAAGGGCCGCACCGGCTCGGGTGAGGTCGGGGTCGCACCTAATCCGCTCCCTTGCAAACCATACAAAGCGGCGAGCGCACGCGGTTTGCCTACCGACGCTGCCGTAAGCTAGGTGGCTAGTGATAATTTCTCTGTGGACCCCACTACAATGTATGTGTCTTATCCTTACCGTTCATTCATTTTTTTCAGATAATTTTAGATTTTAGTACCAAAAATGAGGGGATCTAAATCTCAGGTGGACCACACCACAGAAAAACAGTAGCGATTGAATGTGCACTATTAAAAACCTCCCCAGTCCCATGGCCGAATGTAATGTTATATATATATATATATATATATATATATATATATATATATATATATATATATCATCACTGTTTCCTGTTACGTGGTCCACTTGAGATTTTTATATGTAAAAATGGATGGACGGCTGGGATGAAACACATACATCATGGTGAGCCCGCGGAATAACATCTTGGTGGGGCCCACGGATCACCGACTACTGTCCATCGGCTAATGGCAGGGTCACTAGGCAAACCGCGTCCATACTAAGGCCTTCAGTTCTAACAAGTGGACCCGTGGTTAAGTGATCCAAACGGTCAATATCTCCACGTATTGTAATCCTAGCCTTTAAAATGAGAGTTAAAACATTCATCCTCGTTCAAATGAAAAAAAGGCCGAATATTGGTGGCCAAGATCGACCAATCTTACAGTGCCTTTGGAGATGATAAATCAAGGGTGGGATGCAGAAAACCAACGGTCCACTGAACATGGGGGACCACTTCTCTCATATAGAGACCCGAGTAATCTCAAAAAGATGAGGCCGAGGATGATAAAATTCCTGTGGTTAATATACAGTTCTATAATATGTGAATCCCACGGATTGTGGTCCATACATCGACCGGCTGGGATTTAACTACTCCAAGATCCGAAGGAGTACAATTTCTCGTGGTCCTGACTTGGACCTGGCTTTTAAATAATAACTCGTGGAGCGCAAGTCAAACGAAACTGCCGCCTCTGGCAGAGATACCAGTGTGGGACCCACACGCACGTTGTTATTTCCTTTTCGGATGAGACTGGTGAGGCGGTTCGCAGTGCACGTGCGGGTCCTGGTGCACGTATGTGACATCCTGGCCACTCATCATATGAGAACCACATGGAACATGACCCGCGTTTGGGGATCTTCTGTTCCGCCATAAGCGCGAATCGCTCAAAATGTAGGCCTGCAAGCGGGGCGGGTCCACTGCAGCGCGGCCCTGCTAGCATTTGAACCTGTTAGGTGTCCTGTGGGCCCCACCAGAAAAAATGTATCTTATCCACGCCGTCCATTCATTTTTTTCAGATCATTTTAAATTATGAGTCCAAAAATAAGGTATAAGTAGATCTGAGGTGGACCACACCATAAAAAATAGTGTTGATTGGATGCCTAACATTAAAATATATAGTGGGCCACAAAAGTTTTGGATCAAGCTGATATTTGTATTTACCTACATCCAAGCATATGACCGACCTAATCAATAGGTTGGATGGCAGATAAACATTATAGTGGGCCCTATGAGATTTTTGACGGTGGGCTTTCAATCACCCCTATGACTAACCGCGTGGATGAAACACATGCGTCATGGTGGGGCGTTGGTTTGGCACCGCTAAGCGGCGCGGCTTCTGGGTTGGTGGATCCCTGATTATGCGGCCCACAATCCGTCCATCCATTTTGACAGCTCATTTCATAGTATGACCCCCAAAAATAAATTAGATTCAAATTACAGGTGGAAACTATTATAGGAAATAATTATGATTGACCGTTAAAAACTTGCAAGCCATAGCTGATATTTTTTTGGGTCTCTTCATCCATGTCTTTGTGACTTTATCAACAGGTTGGATGCCAAATAAAAAATACAGTGGCCCCGTGAGGTTTTCAGTGGTGGGTATTCAATCACCACTGTTTCATGTGGCGTGGTCCACCAAAAGATTCGAATCTGCTTCATGTGTGGGATGTAAGGCATGGTCGGCATAGATGTAAGGCACATACATCACGATGGCCCCCACAGACAGGAATTCACCAAAACTCTACAGCTAAGCTGACACGTGTCTGTCGGTTTGCGGATTGGCTGTCTTTTGCCAATGATTTCCGGGACGCGGATCGCGTGGTGGGGAGGCCGGATTAGGTGCGACCCAAATCAAGCCATGTGAGTGCCGCCTGACCGTAGCCCCACCTTGATGCATGTCTCATATTTCTATGCCGTTATTTTGCCAGAAGGTATGGTCCAAAAAATTAAGCAGATTTAGAAATAATAGCAATTTAAATCCTACCATTAAAAACGTTGAAATGTTCGTTTGCCTTCCAACTTCTGTTGATAAGGTCACAATAAGTTTCAACACTAGGTCAAGGGTTCTGTGTACTAGAGTTGGGCATCGGTCCAAGTCGGATCGGATTGAGACCGATCTGATCCGATCTGAAATTTGGGTATCTTGACCTGAATCCGATCCGATTCGAGAACGGATCCGAGTCACCTGATCCGATCAGATCCGAACAGTGCATTGAATGATCCGATCCGAGACCGACTCGGTCAGCAAAACCGAGTCGGATCGGATTTGACCCGGTTCGGATTCGGTCTAGAATTAATTTTAAAATTTTTTGAAAAACGTATGAATTGGATTTGTCACAAATATCATGGTGGGCTCCACCTAAGTTAATCAACTTTCATCTTTTGATTTAAATGTCCACCAAACCTAAGTTTAAAAGTCTTCCATTAATTGATGACATTGAATTAGAGTACTCATAGGTGGTGAAATTGCATTGCGGTGTAAGTGCATGGGTGTATCTGTAAAGTGGGTGTGCATAGGTGTGTGAAAAAAAAAAGGCTACAGTGACCTCAGATTTATATCCTTAAGTGTTTGGACGGTCCAAAAACAAGTCCTTATGATTTGGTAGTAGATTCACATGAGTTTTAACACGAGGTCATCCGTTCAAGTACCCATTGTGGTGAAGTCTACTGTGGTGGTGTGAGTGCGTGTGTAACCAAAAACAAAAACTGGCAAATTTGATAGGCGTTATGGATATACAACACATACATTAAGCTTATGGTGTGGTCTATTTGAACTTTGACTTTGCCTCATTTTTTGGGTCATACCCTAAATTGATTGGAAAAAATGAATGGACGGTGTGGATAAAATGCAGGTTATGATAGGGGTCACAAAGTTTTGCCACACATACACAATACCGACACGGTGCAATGTTCTATTATTTGCAATTCCAGTCTGACTTATAGGGTTAGACACGCCAAGGCCACTGTCTGTCTGATTACTTCCTTAATCCATCTATTCCTTATGAGTGTCAATTGAAGTAATTTTAAATAAACGAGGGAATGAATGATTTCTCAACATGAGGAAAGGAACTCATAAACCCCTTTTAATATAACTAAAGCTTCTTTGGAACGTTTATTCAAGCCAATCAAAACATGAAAGATTTTACTTCCCCGTTCGGTTGGTGATACTGACGTTGCCCATAGAATAAAGCAGGTGGACATTTTTACAGATTTGGATTGAGTTGTGTAGAGCACAACACCAATGTTGATATTGTGTACACGTTTCAAACCTCTATGGCCCACGATGATCTGTGTGTTTTATCCACACTTTTCATTTATTTTGCTAAATCATTTTAGGGCCCCATCGGTATCTAGTTAGAGATGGATGATCATGTCAAGGTCTCTATGTTGGGGGATGCATGGAAGTAACCCCGAGTCATAATCAAACAATAAAAGATCAATTAAACCAATCACAAACGAAACATAAGCTTTTACGTGGAAAAACATTCATATGAAAAAACCATGGTACAAAACAACAACGAATCCACTATGAAATCAACATTTACAAGAGATAGAAGAGCTTACCAATTGAGAATACACCTCAAATATCACAAAATCCTATATTTGAATTCCCTTTACTCTCTAAGAGCCCTAGACACATTTTCTATACCCTAATCTCTGATTAAAAACCCTTTAATAGATTAAAAACCAAAATAGAAAACAAAACCAACATTTTTGCAAAACTGCGCAAGTCTATCGATAAGAGATTCGATCGTATCAAGTGCCATTGATGTCAGTCGATAGAATCAAGCCACCTTCGATCATATCGATTTGGACCTAGAAATTACCTAGTGAACAAATGCCAAATATCAAAATTTTCTTGATGAGATCAAGTAGTCCGTTGATCCCATCAATAGACTCAGTTATAGACAGATTTAAAACATCAGACAACAATCTTCATCATGTCTTCAATCTTCACAAACCACAACTTCAAGATCCATCTCTAATTATCTCCATCATAGTTATACCATCGTCGTCGCTTCTCATGCACACTCTGCCTTTATCAAGTCTTCGCCAATATGAGAGAAGTCACACAAAACTCGAACTTTTCTGTAGGAACCGCCTTCATAAGCATGTCCGCTGGATTAACGCTTGTGTGGATCTTCTTAAGAGTCACTTCATATTTCTTAAGCACATGTTGGATAAAATGATGACGAACATCAATATGTTTAGTACGAGAGTAATAAACAGAGTTCTTCACCAAATTAATTATGCTTTCGTTGTCACAATTAACTAGCATGACTTCCTACTAAAGTCCAAGTTAATTTATCATCTATCTCAACCAAACACCTTCTTTAAACGCCTCCCTCACTGCTATATACTCAGCTTCAGTCGTGAAAAGAGCTACTAACAGATTAAGGCTTCGACATCCAACTGATCAGACCGCTCGCTAGCACAAACGTATAGTCAGAAGTCGATCTCATATTATCCACATTTCCTGCATAATTGGCATCTGCATAGCCTATCAACTTATCCTCTGACTTTTTAAATGTTAAGATGTAGTCCATTGTACCTCGAATACACCGAAGTAACCATTTCACTACCTTCCAATGTTTCTTACCAGGTTAGTCATGTATCTGCTCACAACACCCACTGCATATGAAATATCAGGTCTCATTAAGATCATGATATACATCAAACTACCAACAACACTCAAATATGGCACATGAGACATCACTTTCTTTTCTTCATCCGTACTAAGAAATTATTCAAAAGAAATTTTAAAGTGAGCAACATGGGGTGTGCTAATCGGTTTCGCCTTGCTCATAATGAACTTTATCAATACCTTCTCAAGGTATTCAACCGGTGATAACCGTAGCCTGCTCTTCTGTTTATATCTGTGAATATTTGTACTGACAATCTTCTTTGCAACCCCAAATCTTTCATTTCAAATGTTACTAACAACCGAGTCTTCAATGTATTAATCTTAGACATGCTATAACTGGCGATAAGTATGTCATCTGCGTACAGTACCCGTACAATAAACTGTCCATCATCCAGTGTCTTGTAATAAATATAATGATCATATTCACTCCTAGTAAATTGCTAACTTCTTAGCCCTTTTAACTTCAAACCATTCTTAACTTCGAACCATTCTGGTTACTTCATGTAAATTTACTCCTCCAACTCCCCAAGAAGGAAAGCAGTCTTTACATCCATTTGTTCTAATTTTATATTGTATTGGGCAACTAGCGTCTGCTAAAGTCGATACCCTCCTTCTACCCATACCCTTTCATTACTAATCTTACCTTGGATCTATCCTACATTTTCTTATAAATTTATTTCCAACCAATTGATTTTTGTACTATTGGGAGCTCCACCAGCTCCTATGTCTCATTTTTATATAAAGAGTTCATCTCGTCATGCATGGTTGCCATTCACTTCTCAGCAACAGAACCATCTAATGCTTCCCGAAAGGAGATGGATCTCCCTCATCTATGATGAGGGTAAATACGACATTCGAGTCATCCCTGTATTTGACTGGTAATCTACGATCTATCAAAAAATTTCTTCTAAGTAGTGGTTGTATGTGTATCTTCTTTTTCAATCTCGACATCAATGATCGTTGATTTCTCTGATTCCTTACATTTGTTCTTGAGGAATAAGAAATCTTTATCAAAATTGACATCTCACTAATTATGATCTTCCGTGTGACTCAATCGTACAATATGTACCTTTCACACAATCACTATAACCTACAAAAATACACTTCTTAGCCCTTTGGTGTAGCTTATCTCTCTCCATTGACGGTACATGAGAGTAAGCGTCACAATCAAATACATGCAACTGTGAGTAGCCTACCTTAAGACCACTCCACACTTCTTCAGGAATCTTGCAGTCTACTGGCATATACGAAGACCGATTCACAAGGTAACAAGTCATGTTAATGACTTTAGTCTATAATTCATAGCATTACTCAACATGCTTTGGGCTCTCTCCAAGAAGGTCCAATTCATTGTTTCGTCACACTATTTTGCTCTGGTATGTGCCTAATTGTATTATGCCGCACAATCTCATTATCCTTGTAAAGCCGATTGAATTCCTTTGAAGTGAATTCACCACTGTTATATATCCTTAGAACCTTCAGTTTCTTCTATGTTTGCTTCTCAACCCTTGTTATCCACAAAATGAATGTGGCAAATATATCTAATTTATTTTTTGTAGAAATAAACATATACTTTCCTGAAGTAATCATTTATGAATAAGATAAAAAATGATAACCCACAACAGAAATAATGGGTGACAGACCCCATATATCTGAATACACATATTCTAACATTCTCTTACATATATGCTTTTCATTCTTAAAAGTTAGCAGAGATTGTTTACCATATATTTAATGTTTACATATATGAAAATCAATGCTTTTAAAAATTGAAATCAAGTTACGATCAGAAAGTACCTTCATACTATGCTTTCTCATTTGGCCGAGATGAGCATGACACAAACGTACCGATGTGGACTCCGCTACAGACATTACAACTCCACCCAATACGGTATTCCCAATCAACTCGTAGAGATTTTTATTCTGTTGCGCTTTCATTACTATGAGTGCCCCTCTCGAAAATTTAAGGAGCATATCATAACTAGCAAATTTGCAACCAAGTGCCTTACGAGCCCTATGAGAGACAAGATTTTTCCTAAGGTCAAGAACATGTCTCACATCCGTCAAGATACGCTCCATTTTATCGAACATCCCGATGTGCACTGAACCAATACCAATCACCTTACAAGGAATGTCATTGAACATAAAAAACTAGTCCACCTTCGTACTCGCTGTAACTGGTAAACTAATAATCTCTGTGAGAAGTCACCACCATCCACCTCCTCATATGATTGTGCTGTGTTGTCCTCTTTTTCGCACACCCTCAAAAAAATTTCCCTTTTTGAGCCTTAGGGTTTCTAAAGTCCTTCATATGCTATGCCATCCCATAATTCCAACACTTCATCTTGCCATTCCATTTTGATTTGGATTGCGATCGAGAATTGTCCTTCTCCCATTCAGAAATCCTTCCATTGGCAACCAATGCATCTAGAGCTGGGCAAAAAAGACCCGATCCGGTAGATCCAACTAGACCAGACCCGATTTGACCCGATCAGAATCGAACCGACGGTCTGGATTGGTGCGGATTGGGTAGCCCCATCTAGATCCGAAATTTTCTGGGTCGAGTTCAGATTGGCCATGATCCGACCCAACTCGACCCGAAAACCCGATCCGAATGGATATGGACCGATCCGATCCTACCTGATCTGGAATAGTTTTATTGAAATTTCTATTTTTTCCTGTGGCATGGTCCGCTTGAGCTTTGGATATGCATCAATTTTGGGTTCAATGACTAAAATGATCTGCAAAAATGAATAGACGGCGTGGATAAACCACATGCATTCAAGGTGGGCCCCAACAGAGTTTAGGGTGTATAAATGAAAGAGGAATTGTTGGTGTACCACACACAGCTGGGTAGACAGAGACAGCTAGCTGGCTATGCACCTAGTCGTAGGTACGTGTCATGCTAAGACGACTGCGAGTTGTACGAACAGTTCAAAGGAGATCAAAGTTATATGGCCCCATGGTGATGTATTTATTATATCTACACTATTCATATACATTTAGAAATCATTTTAGAGCATTATAAAAAAATGGATCATATCCAAAGATCATCTGGACCACACCACAAATAGCAACAGAGAGTAATTTTCACCTTTAAACAATTTGTAGGGCCCACCATAACGTTTATTTTCCATCCAATCTATTCATAAGGTCACAAAGACCTGAATTAAGAAGAAAAATAAATTTGAAATTGATCCAAAACTTCTATAAGACGGTGACCTCAAAAAGAGTTTCAGTGATAGACGTTCAATCCCTACTGCTTTTTACAGTGTGGACCACTCAATAGTTAGATCTATCTTATTTTTTGTCTTAAGACTTAAAACAAGCTTTCTAGATGGATGGACGGTCTTGATATAACACATACACCATTATCAGACCCTCTTAACGTGCTAGTGTAAATAACTAAATATGTTATACACCGCACTAGACTTTCCTTTACAACAGCACGTTACTACTGCATGACTTTCACCGTGACTTTCAAGGCACGTAACCAATGCCCCGAGCTCCGAGTTGTACAAACGGCTCAAACAAGATCAACATGGGCCCCACAATGATGTATTTATCATATGCATACCATTTACCCATTTTTCATGATTATTTTATAGCATTTGTAAAAAAAATGAATCATATCTAAATATTAAATGGGCCACACCGAAAATAGCAACAAGGATAATGATATTCACCATTAAAAAATTCAAATTCGAATAGGATCGTATCCAATCCGATCCGACTTGGTTTCCTTGGCCGAGCCGGACTCGGTTCGGGTCAGACAAACCATGCACCGGATCGGTTTGGGTCAAATGTCCCGGACCCGGTGCTGGATCGGATCGGATTCGGATCTACCCACGCAGATTTCGGACCGAATCGAGTTGAACCGAATCCGGTCCAACTCGGTCCGATGCCCAGCTCTAAATGCATTTATAGAGGTACTATTGCTACAATCTTTCCCTCTCAGTTGCTTCTCATAAAGGGCTAAGATGACAGTTTCCACATCGATGGTATCCCTACCGTAGATCAGAGTGTCTATGAGATCTTCGTAAGATAATGAAAGCAAATGTAGCATAATTAAGGCTTGATATTCATTTCCGATCTTAACCTTTGCATTCGTCAGTTTATAGAGCAATTCATTGAATGTACTTATATGTTCATTGATATCAGATCCCTTCATCATTTTAAGATTGTAGAACTATTTCTTAAGATATAGATGACTACCCAGTGATTTCTTCATGTATAAATTATCTAGTTTCGTCCACATCCCTGCGGTGGTCTTTTGATACAGGATATTATATAGGACATTGTTCGCTAAACACTATATAGGACATTGTCTGTTAGACACAATTATTTTAATGTTATAGCCCTCTTATGTAGTTCATCACGCTCTTCATCTGTCGAAGATGCATGACGCTTCGCCTTGCCAAGGAGAGCTTATTACAATCCTTGCTAAACTAGAATGTTTGTTATCTTAACTTTCCATAATTCAAAATTATTTCTCCCAGTAAACTTCTCTATTTCATACTTAATGTTAGATCCCTTGGAAGACATAATTTTCAGATTCAATAAAATCAAAAACCCAATGTTATCTCTGATACCACTTGTTGGGGGACTCGTGGAAGTAACCCCGAGTTATAATCAAACAATAAGAGATCAATCAAACCAAGCATAAATAGAACATAAAGTTTTATGTGGAAAACCTTCACGAAAAAAAACTAGGCACAACGCAACAATGAATCCACTATGAAATCAATGTTTACAAGAGATGAAAGAGCTTACCGATCAACGATGCGCCCCAAATATCACAAAATCTTAACTTTGAATTCCCTTTGCTCTCCAAAAGCCCTAGACACATTTTTCATACCCTAATCTCCTATTATAAACCCTTTAATAGGTTAAAAACTGAAATAGAAAATAAAACCTGCAATTTTACAAAATTGTGCAAGTCAGTCGATGGGAGCTTCGATCATATTGAGTGTCATTGACATCTGTTAATAAGATCGAAGCCACCTTCGATCATATCAATTTGGATCTAGAAACTTTCCAACGAGCAAAGGTGAAAATTTGAAATTTTCTCGATGGGATCGAGTCAACAAACTTGGTTACAGATAGATTTAAGACATCAGACAACACTCAGTGGGGCCATTGTGATCTATATGTTTTATCCACACCATCCATCTATTTTGACAAATTATTTTCTAGCATAAGCCCAAAAAGAAGGCAGATTAAAGGCTCAAGTGGACCACACCACATGAAGCAATGAGGATTGAATCTTATTGTTGAAAACTTTTTAGGCCCCACCGTGATATTTATTTGCCATCCAACCTACTCATAAGGTCACTGTATGAAGGGAAAACATAAATATTAGCTTGATCCAAAACTTCTGTGGCCCCCAAGAAGTTTTCGACGGTAGGCTTTAAATCCCCACTACTTCATGTGGTGTGGTCTACTTCAACTTATGATCGCCTCTTTTTGGGCTGATGCCCTAAAATGATTTGTCAAGATAGATAGACAGTGTGGATAATAGATCATGGCAGCCCCACAAAACCCTGAACATGATCCTCCATCCTTTAAAAAAAAGAAAAAAAAAGAACACATTTAGGCAAATTCAAAGCTCACGACCACACCATACGAAGTAATGGGAATTGAACACCTACCATTGAAAACTTCCCAGGGATCACAAAAGTTTTGATATTTGTGTTTTTGCTTCATCCATGTTTGTGTGACCTTATAAGCAGCTTGGATGGCAAATACACATCATGGTGGGCCCTAGTAAGGCTTCAACAGTGGGTGTCATTGTCTCAATTACTTCACGTGGTGTGGTCCACTAAAACTTTGGATCTACCTCATTTATGGAATAATGCCCTAAAATGATGAGGCAAAATGAATGGACAACCAGATAAAACACACAAATCATGGTGGGGCCCATGGAGTTTTTGATGTATATGTGGAACCAGCATAGACTTAGAATGGGCCCAATGCGGTCTTATTATTTGGGCAATTCCCATAATAGCTAATTCCATCTAACTGAACGTGGATGACGTAATGACCCATCACTGATGGGCCCATAGTGACGTGGATGTTTTATCCAGTTGTCCATCCATATTGCCAACTCACTTTAAAACATGAGCCTAAAAAGGAAGTAGATACAAAGCTCAATTAAACCACACTACAGAACCCATGAGGATAATCAAGCCTTCTATTGAAATCTTCTTAGGCCCACCATGATGTTTATTTGTCATCCAACATGTTTATAAGGTCACACAAACCTGGGCAAAGGGATAACTAAATATCAGCTTGATCCAAAACTTTTGAGACGCCCAAGAAGTTTTCAACTACTGGCGTTTAATCCCCATTGTTTCCTATGATGTGGTCCACATAAGAAATAGTGGGGATTGAACCACCACTGGTAAAACCTTCTTTCTTGAAGGCCAATGGATTTTTAGATCAGACTGATATTTGTTCTTTTCTCTTAATTCGTGTGGGGACCACCTTATGAACAGGTTGGATGGCATATAAACATCATGTTGGGCCCATCAAGCTATACTCTCTTTCATAATCAAAGGTGGAGGGACAAACGTGCAACCTTGTGCGTGTATATGACATCTGAGCCATAAAAACCAAGCTGATTAGCTATCAGTTGAGCCAAACATCTCTGGAGATAGTGAAGGGCCTAAAACTCTGAAGCAGATTTCATCCTGACAAGCGCTCTGTGGTTCCACCGTGGTTTGTGGGTTTTCATCCACATCGTCCATCTATTTTTTTCATATCATTTTAAGGTATGAGTTTAAAAATTAGATAGGTCTAATGCTCAAGTGGACCACTGACGCAGGGATGAATGTGATGAGGTCGATCACCGTCTTCCTCAAGAATAACTACTCCGAATCCACAAAGCTTCTCTGGACTCCTCACAGAGACTTCTCGAATCCACGAGGAAAGAAAGCAATAAAATAGAAATAAATTCTAATAAATTCAAATTTTGATTGATGAATGAATTAAACGAGTTTACAACCCTTTAAATAGGGATAACAAGCAATGGGAGAGAAATCAAAATCAAACTACAACTAAAACTCCTAGAATTCGCAACTTTGCAACTTACTATAAATAGTAAACTTACTATTTATAGATGGTCATGATGTCTACTAGTGCGCAAGATTTTCGGCCAAAAATAGTGTCCTATGTGGCTTCATCAAGTTGTTCTCCTAATTATTCTAAGCACTTCTCACGTTGGGTACAACTCCTAAAGCCTAATGGATAAAGAGTTATAATCAAACTTCCCATCAATTTGGCGGTATTTTGCAAATTCAGCTTGCATAACCCTGCATAGTAGGGTTGGTGCCTAAAGTAGCTTGTTCTACCCTAAAATTATATATTTTACATCCAATAACTCATTCCGGATTGCGAGATACTCCCGTTTTAAGGTCCCACGGTCCGGATCACTTCTGTCATCGACCAGGCCTTTTCTGATCCATTGGTCATGAAATTGTCCGCGACCCGCTCCACATCAACTGCACCATAGGAAGTAGCGGTGATAACGAAACTCATGGTTGAAACCCTCCTAGGAGATACCATGATATTTATTTGTCATCCAACTTGATCATAAGGTCATATAGACCTGGATGAAGGGAAAACACAAATATTAGATTAATCCAAAACTTTTGCCGCTGATTTTAATGGTGGGAGTTCAATCCCCACTATGTGGTCCACTTGAGCCTTGGATCAGCCTCATTTTTGGGTTCATATCCTAATATGATCTGGGAAAATAGATGGATGATGCAGATAAAACCCATACATCATGATGGGCCCCAAAGATTCCTGCTTGGATGGATTATTGACCTGGTGGGGCGTAATCCTAAAATTCTAGTTTCTACACCAGGCTGCCAAACTTTTAAAAATGAAGGCAAATATTCTGTTTTCAAGCAATAGAGATTTTCTGTTCTTTGTATTGTGATGGGTCCATCTAATCACTAATGATATTAGTATGTATTGACTGTAACAATGTTGATGTCATTAGTAATGATGTGGCCAGTGAAAATGCAGGAAATTAAAATTTCCTATTTAAAATAAACAAAGAATCAGACTCTCCAATAACATGAGCAAAATCCTGTGAAATTCCTTGTGGTAGGAATAGTTCACCTATGTTTGGGTGACATCCACTCCATCCATCAACTCCCACTCCCAATCCAAAACTTAAGTGGGCCACACCAAAGTGAGCACCGCAGAAGGGGATGCAACACTTTCATGAGTAGTTTTTTTATTTAATGGAGAAAGAAGTTACTTTTTTTAAAAATTAATTTAGTAGTTAACATTTAAAAGTAGGAACTTTCCCGTATAAGGTATAGGCCTGTCAATGGATCAGATCGACTTGATGATCTGATCCAATCCGATCAATTTATAGTGGGTCTGGATCACTATACAAGTTCGATGGAATGGGTACGGATCTTAATATGGCGATCTGTTTGTAATTGGATTGGTTTCGGATCCACCCTGATCCGATCTGGCGAAAACCCGATTCAATTATTCCAATAAATGTTTCAATCTCAGCAGTCCATCTAAAAAATCCAAAAGCAAAAAAGCCTAAGTTATTCTCTTCCATTCCTTGTTTCTCTCTTTGAACACCCAGCAACCCACGACAACAAAAGAAAACTCTATTTCAATGAATGTTTCAATCTCAACTGTTTGTATAAAAAACTCAAAAGTAAAAAAATCAAGTTATTTTCTTCCATCCCTCATTTTTTTCTCTCCACAGCCAGTATCCCGTGTAAATTTTAATTTTATTTTTTTTAAAACTATTTCTCCTCTCTCCTCTCTCTCATTCTCTCCATGGACCACAACCCAAGCCACCACACCTACCTCTCCACACCCATGCCCACCTTTTCTAATATCTGATATCAAAAAGGTTTTTTTTTTCTCGTTTCTTCTTCATCTCCTTTCCTTTCTATTCTTTTCTTTTAGTTTTATTTCTCAATCTTGTTCTTATTTCTGATGTGTTTTCTTTAACAGATTGTGGATTTCTTTCTCTTCAATTGCATATATTTCTCTGGAATTTTCATTTCCTAGAGAATCTGTAAGTCCACAATCTGAAAAGCACTCTATTAACTTCTATGGATGCATGTTCTTCTCAATTCTAATGTTTTTTTTTTTTATATATATATTTCTTTGTATTAACTTGCTCTGTTTTAGTGTTTCTGATTTTGATTTTTTTCATGATTTTTTATAGAGTGAATGTTGTTTTTTGTGACTGAAATTGTTATTAAAGTTTTTTTTTTTTTGTACTTAACCCAAAAAATATAATACATATTATTCATTTACTCATTTTTGTGTTATTCCATTGATGTTGCATTAGAACTGCAATAATTTGTTGGATCACTATGTTTGAACCTAGTCAACCTATTGATGATAATATTGTTGAGGCGTCAAGCCAATATAGTTCTCCTAAATGACGAAAATTGATATTTAAAGTATAGAATGACTTTGATAAACATTGATCCTCAAGTGGTGAGGAAGTGGCTATTTGCAAGCATTATAAGGGGAAGTTTGTAGGGGTAGTAATAGTGAAACTTAGCCATTTGAATAAGTACTTGACAAAAATGTCTTAGGAAGAAGTATAGAATATTTCTCAATAATTAATAGCATTGAACAAGAATGTATGTGAAAAGACATTGTTTGAAGAACTTTAAGTTTGATAAAAAAAACGAACTTGTTTGGATCTTGTCACATGAGTACCCATTTAATATGGTTGAACACGAGTATTCTAAAATATTCGTGAACAATCTTCAACCCATGTTTAAATTAGTTTCCCCCAATACAGTTAGGGTTGATGTAATGCATGTTTTCAAGCAAGAGGAAGAATAACTCTATTATTACTTTGGTCAGCTCTCTTCCTGAATTGGCCTTACTATTGCCTTGTGGACATCAAACCAACAAAATATTATGTATTATTATATAACTTCGCATTTCATTAATGATGCATGGGAATTACAAAAGATAATTCTTGCTTTTACAGTAGTAAAAACTCTTCATAATATAGGGACTTTATATAGAATTATCATGAATAAAGTCATATAGTGGAATATTGATTTTTTAAATAAAAAAAAAACACTTATTCTCCATCACTATAGATAATGCTTGTCATGGTTAAAGTATGAAGACTTGTCTTTCTGATCGAGAATTGCTCATATTGTCTAGGGAATTGTTTCATGTCCATTGTTCTGCTCGTATTCTTTATTTAATTATGTAAAATGTCTTATGGGAGATAGCATGTGTGCTAAAAAATTATGACAAAGTGTGAAGTATATTAATCCATCACCATCAATGAAGCAAAAGTTCTAATCTGCAGTGGCTCGAGTAAAATGGTCAAAGAAAAAGAGTTACTTATGGATGTTCCAACAAGGTGGAACTCCACATATCTTAAGCTCGAGGCTACTTTGGACTTTAGAGAAACATTTTAATGATTAGAGCAATGTAATCATGACTTCAAGGTAAATCCATCCAATAAAAAATGAGAGATGGGAAAAGTTATTAATAAGTATTTGGAGGTTTTTTATGAAGCTACCAATAAATTTTTGAATTCCAAATATCCAGCTGTTAATATGTACTTTCCCAATGTTTGTGAAACTCATATCAAATTAGTTGAATGGGAGAAAAGTAATTACAATTATGTTAAATCAATGGCAAATTGAATGAAATCAAAGCTTGATAAGTATTGGCATAAATGTAGTACGGTTTTGGAAATGGCATTAGTTCTTGATCCTTATTTTAAAATAGAGTTGGTGGAGTACAACTACTATCAAATCTATGGTGGTAGTGTTCATTCCTACATCAGCAACATTTGACATACAATGGTTGATCTTTTCTCATAGTATAAAGTTGTTAACAACTTTTTCAGATCCATTGGTGAAAGCATTTGTAATAATAGTTTTTCATTATTTAGTGGTGTTTCTGATAATATTGAAGATAAATTCAGAAGATTTAATAAGTAGTATTCTCATGCACGTCCTAACAATCAAGCCTTCTTCGAAAACTCAGAACTAGATTAGTATTTGGAAGAGCCACTATTCCCTCGCAATCAAGAGCTTAACATATTAAGTTGATGGAGAATTAGCACTTAAAAGTTCCCAACACTTTCAAGAATGGCCCATAACATTTTGGTGATTATAGTCTCTACTGTAGCATCAGAATCAACATTTAGTACTTGTGGTAGAGTTCTTGATAAGTCTCGTAGTTACTTACTTTCAGAAGTTGTGGAGGCTTTAATATGTTGATAGGATTGGGTGTGACATCCAAAAAACAGTAAGTAGATTTTTACATTTATTTAATTTTGATTATAATTATTTTTCATAAAAAGAAAATTCAAATAGTTACTTACTTTCAGAAGTTGTGGAGGCTTTAATATGTTGATAGGATTGACTGTGACATCCAAAAAACAGTAAGTAGATTTTTACATTTATTTAATTTTGATTATAATTATTTTTCATAAAAAGAAAATTCAAATTATCATTTTTATGTATATGTTAGGTGTTTCTTCTCCTACCATTTGTATGAGCACAATCACAAGTTAGAATTGTCATAGCTCGTCTTTTCAATTTGGTAAGGAAAAATGTGTATGACATTTTCTTAGAATTGATAGTTGATAGAATTTCGTGACTTTGTTTCATCTTTGTATTAGTTTACTTTTAAACTATTAGTTTGACTTGATAGAGTTGATATTCGATAGATTTTTTTGAAATCTTAGATTAGTCCGAGCTCGGCGTAGGCAAATGTCGATCCGTTGACAGGACTTGAATAGGTGGCTATCAAATTATTGAGGGTCAAATATTGCATATCAGACCCAGTTGTTGCCTAGATTTATGAACATGGTACCATTTAATAGCCAATTTTAATCATGTTTCTGTTGCAAGGTGGAATTGCGAGCTGGGACTGGATCGGGATGCTAAAAGCATGGAATTAATGTTTCGAAGATACCAGAGCAAGGGACACACTCCAGAAAACCAAGACTGAAGAATTTACATGCCAGGGATCCGAGAAAATCAAGTCATTCACGTTAAAGAGGCCCGAAATTGGTGAAGAATGCAAGATCACATAGTTCCCGCCATCTGATTGGCTCAAAACTGCATGCATGGCCTGAGGGCCATAAATTAACCGTACATATCAAATTTCAGCCCTCAGATCACTATGGAAGTGGCCCAACAGTTAGATCAGCCCATAGAACAGCGATTTGGGGCCCACCTGATCTCTGGATATGCCTTGATTTTGGTCTCATCTCCTTAAATTAGATGAGAAGTCAAATGGACGGAGCAGATTTCTGTAAAACATCAAGGTGGGGCCCACTTTACATGGCCGATGTACACAGCAGGCGTACGCCCACTGTGCACTGGACCAGGATCTCCCGGTCAACAAAGGAGACCCGTCTCCTTCTCCTTCTCCAGCACGGACGAACAACGGACGACCGAGGTCCGCCGGTTTCACTCAGTGGGGCCCACCCCTTGCTCCTTTGAATGATCAGAGCCGTCCATGGTGTCTCTCGGGTAGGTAATACCCTCACCTAGGTGGCAAAGTTTCAAAAGGTCCCGGAGATCCATTTTTGATCGTCCAAAAGCAAGATGGACGGTGAATGGATCTGGTACAATGGGCCATGCAGAATTTAAAGAAAACTCACCTTTCCTGACTGGTTTTTCGTCAGGAATCTAATGAACGAAGTGGATTTCTCTGAAGATATCATTATGGGGCCCACCGAACACGTCAGCGCAACCTGGGTAAGGGTTACGCGCGTCCGTGAAATCCGCAACTTGTGGGGCATTCCGTGATCTTTATCATTGCCGGATTGCTGATCCGGACTATCCAATGTGTCCACAGGGACGCCAATAACCTAGCAAAGATTGCAGAATCGATAGATAAGTTGATATCATGCCGCAAATACCCTCCAAGTGCAAGACATTTTGCGCTTTTGCTGCGCATGCGACTTCTGCTGCGTAACAGATTACGAAAATCTTCATGGTGCGGAAAGGGACTGGGGACTGAAGTGGTACAGGGACCGAAGCCATTGCCAGGGGGTCTTCTATAAGAGAGAGTGGAGGATCGGTTCTCGTTTTGGGGGGAGGATTGAAAGGGTGAGCAATTGGCAGGAAGGAGGACTTGAGCTTGGATCTGGAGCAGGGAAAGAGATAGATAGTAAAAGGTTTTTTTTTTCTTATCTTTGTTTAAGGGTTAGCCGCATCATGACGGGCTAAACCTCTTAGCTGGGGCTAAGAGGTGAAGCTTGTAGCCTGATGGGAGCTTTTTACTTGTGCCTTTTTTTGTTTAAACTGAACTGATGTTGTTTTTAGTTTAATTAAAGGAATGTTTTTTTTTTGTCTTTAATGGTCTGTTGTGACTGAAATTACAATGGATCTGCAATGGCCTTGAATATCTCCTTTTCCCTTTTGATGTATATGACGTCAGGAAGCCCTATTGTTTACCATCGTCTCCTGGGCATGGTCGGATGATGATACCCTTCCTAACTTTCATGCATTGTTGATTGGTTGGTAATTAGTTAATTCTGTTATTTGCTTTGCCTCCTGGGTATGGATTGATGATGGAATCCATTCTAATTCATATACCTTTCATCTCTTTGAAAACTATATTAAAAGAAGTTCAGTTTAGTTTACATGATGATGGCATAAGATCTCCCTGATCTCTACAAGTGGATCCTCTGAATCCCCAGTTTCCCTTCCTCTGAATTCCTTAAGTTTAGATTAATCTCTCACCATTATTCATCAATTTACATTGGATTTAGATTACATCTTTTGCTAAGTTCTATAACAAGTTAGTTTCAGATCACGTACAAGTTTCAGTCCCTGTGGATTCGACCTCGGTCTTACCGAGTTTATTACTACATCACAACCCTATACTTGGGGAGTGAACAAGTTTTTGGCACCGTTGCCAGGGACTGACGGTTACATTTTTTCTGAAATTAATTAGTTTTAGAATTAGGTTAGGATTAGGATTTTACTAACTTTAGGTTAAAGGTTGTTATTTTATTTTATTTTTAGGAACTATTATTTTAGTTTTAGAAACTAACCTGTTTTTCTGATTTTGTAGGACCCTGTCATGAGTTTCTAAATTAGTAATTCCTTTCTAAATTCTCTACTTTTTCTACTCTTAAAATTAGGGTTTAAATTTTAGAAATGTTCTAATTCTAGTATCCTCCTATTTGTAGGAAATAGTTTATTTTTAGAAACTTTCCTCTTTTGTTTTTTAGAAACTAGGTTAGTTATTTCCCTTTTTAGAAATTAACTTTTTATTTTTATTTTCAGTAACTTTCTAATTTTAACTCTTTTAGAATCTAATTCTGTTTCCTAATTTTCCACTTATAGAATTTTTATTTAGAAACTAAATTTCCTATTCTGTAGGCTTTTAAGGTAGAAATTTCTAATTCGGTAAGCTTTCTCTCTACTTTCTAGTTTAGACTTTTCTTCTTTTAGAAACTGACTTGTTTGTTTTCTTTTACGGGTCTTTAACTTAGGGACTTCAAGTTGGTAATTTCTTTCCAACACTCTCTCTCCTTCTTTCTAGATTTTCTTTTCCTTTCTTAGAATTAGGTTTCAAATTTGATTAAGGGCTGTGAGTGTTTCATGCCCAAGTGGGCCTGTGACAACACTCGACGTCTCTTGACTGAAGGAGAATTGGTTGAGGGGTTGACTATCCATCGCAGGACTAGACACCACTCGAAATCCCCTGAGTTAATTAAAGTTATGGCTGAAAACCAACCTCCTCTACTTCCACCCAGGGTGGAGGAGAGCTAAGATGAGAATGAGGTGCATCAGGCACTCCCGCCTCGTACTTTACAAGATTATCTACAACCGGCGGGAGTGAGTACGCCCTCATGCATGATTTTTCCTGAAAACACAGGACAAATGGACATCAAGCTAGGAGTTATCCAACTCCTTCCCAAATTTCATGGGCTTGAATCAGAAAGTCCATATTTACATTTGAAAGAGTTCAATGAGATTATAGCTACATTATGTTTTCCTAATGTATCTGAGGATACAATCAGGCTGAAACTCTTTCCTTTTTTCTTAAAAGAGAAAGCTAAGACGTAGTTACATTCACTGCGTCCTAGATTCATTGGCACATGGAACGACATGCAGAGGGAATTCATAAAAAAATTCTTCCCACATCATAAAACGATTACCCTCAGAAGAGCAATCATGAACTTTGCCCAAAAGGAAGATGAAACATTCTTCCAATGTTAGGAAAGGTTCAAAGATTTGGTCAGTTCATGCCTACAATACGGATTTGAAACGTGGCGCATTACAAATTTTTTCTATGATGGACTGACATTTTCCATGCGCCAAATGGTCGAGACAATGTGTAATGGAGAGTTCATTAATAAAGATATTGACGAGGTATGGGATTACCTCGATAGTCTTGCTGAAAAAACACAATCATGGGACTATTACCCAAAGTCGAACACCACGTCTAGGCCGACTCAATTAAAGGAGAAAGGTGGATTATATCTCTTGAAAAAAGAGGATGATCTCAAGTGTAAAGTGACTACGCTTATAAGGAAAGTTGAGGCCATGGAAGGAAAGAAGGATAAGGTTAATGAAATTGTTTGCGGCATCTGTGATTGCAACATTCATACAACTGAAAATTGTCCTACAATACCCGCCTTTCGAGGAGTGTTGAATGAACAAGCCAATGCCGTAAACAACTATCAAAGACCTTTTACTAGACCTGACTCCAATACGTACAATCCTGGTTGGAAAAATTATCCAAACTTTAGTTGGAGGAATGGACAAACAGCTACTCCTCAAGGTTTCTTTAATCAAAATCCAAATCAAGTGAAACCTCAAGAGGAACCGGTTCAAAATTCTATACAAGAGCTGGCTCAGGCAATGCGGGGAATTACAGATTTTATGCAAAAGATAGATTCTCGTATGAAGGTTATAGAAAAGGGAATGCTTCCTGCACAACCTCTCCCCAACCCTAAACCGCAGTATAAGATTAGTAATCCCAGCTCTTCAAATCAGATGGGGCACGCTAAATCCATCACCACTCTTAGGAGTGGAAAGATCATTGTTAAAACTCTTCCAGTTGGCCCGAAAAGCCTCAAGAACCAGAAGAGGACAATAATGATGGATCTAGTGATGCCTCACAAAAATTAGAACCGGAACTTCTAGAAAAGCCAATTGCTCCGTTCCCCCAACGGTTGGTTACACCAAAACGTCTTTCTAACTCTCAGGATATCCTAGAGGTGTTGAAACAAGTGAAAGTCAACATTCCTCTACTTGATGTCGTGAAACAAACAGATACCTTCATATACTAAATTCCTGAAAGACTTATGCACGACCAAACGACGGCAGAGTATTCAAAAGAAGATCTTCTTGACCGAAAAAGTGAGTGTCATCCTAAAGCAAGACATACCACAGAAATTCAAGGATCCCGGTAGCCCAACCATATCATATGTAATCGGGGACCATCGAATTGATCATGCACTTCTTGACTTAGGAGAGAGCGTCAATCTGATTCCCTACGCGGTATACAAACAGTTAGGTTTGGGTGAATTAAAACCCACCCTAACCACACTACAACTTGCTGATCGCTCTGTTCGTGTACCAAGAGGGATAATTGAGAATGTGTTGGTCCAAGTTGATAGATTTTACTACCCTTTAGATTTTATCATCCTGGACACCGAACCCATCAATAACATAAGCACTCAGATCCCCGTCATTCTTGGCCGCCCATTCCTTGCCACTTCAAATGCAATTATCAATTGCAGGAATGGTATCATGACTATGTCTTTTGGGAATATGACATTAGAGTCAAATATCTTTTTCAATAACGGCAGAAACTTAGAGGAGGATGACGATTTCCACGACATTAACATGATTGACTCTTTAGTGGAAGATACGACACCTCTAACCTTATCCTCTGACTCTCTAGAGACGTGCCTGGCCCACTCCCATGATTTTGATGATGACATGATTAGGGAGATGTGTGCCTTGCTTGATACTGCACCGGTACTTGAAGTTAACCGGTGGAGGCCACAATTTGAAGAATTGCCACAAACCGATGTAGTGCCTCTACCGTCTAACCTCAAGCCGCTGAAGCTTGACCTAAAACCTTTGCCCTCTGATTTGAAATATGCCTATTTAGGTCAAGATGAGATATAGCCGGTGGTGATCTCTGCCCACCTGGAGAAAGAACATGAGAGTATGCTCATATCTACTCTCATTGAGCATAAAGGAGCCCTGGGATGGACGATAGCGGACCTCAAGGGAATCGATCCCTCAATTTGTACTCACCGCATATATCTTGAGGATAATGCAAAAACCGCTCGGCAACCACAACGTAGACTAAATTCAAACATGAAGGAAGTGGTTAAGGCCGAGGTTCTTAAACTATTGGACGTGGGTATCATATACTCTATATCTGATCGTCAATGGGTGAGTCCAACTCAAGTGGTCCCTAAGAAGTCCGGAATCACCATCGTAGCCAATGCTAATAATGAACTCGTGCCAACTACAGTCACTACTGGTTGGAGAATGTGCATTGACCACAGGAAGTTGAATACCGACAATGTTGAATGTGCATTGACTCGTTGGACCGGCCCTTACATTGTTGTTATTGTTTTTCCTCATGGGGCCGTTGAGATAAGAGATCCCGACAATTGCAAGGAGTTTAAAGTCAATGGACATCGATTGAAACCATTTGTCGAGAAATTTGATTCAGAGGACATGTCCATGCCCCCGACTGCTCCTGTTTATCAGGATTGATCTCCTAGTCTGATGGAGGTATAGGTAGGTTTATCACTTTCATAGGACTAGGGTAATTGCTTTATTTGTCTGGCTGAAGATGGTAAACTTAGCGCTCCTGGGAGGCAACCCAGCTCTTCATTTCTTTTCGTTCTTATCATTAGTTAGTTCAATGTTTGTGGGTAACATTACTGCAAACCCTCGCGAGACTACAACTCGTCCACTAAGGGTAACCTAGGGGTTTAAAGGCTTGTTGCATACACTAAATGCAATCGAGAGCACCTACGAAAGTGGTATAGGTAGGATTTTTTTTGTGTTGCCTTCTCTCTCGTACTGACCGACGCCCATGCTGCGATCTCTTGGAAAGTGTCTCTCGATTCATCATTCAGGTACTATCTTCCCATCACTTCATATTTACTTTTCATTGTCCCAAGTGCATCGCATGCTCATATCATTTACATTGAGGACAATGTAGATTTTAGGTTGGGGGTGGGAGATCAAGTGACCTAATCAGTGTTTTCTTAGTCTTAAACAAAAATTTGTGAAAATTTTTAAATTTTTCTAGAATTTTTTGTGAATTCGAAATGATTTTGACATCCAGCTGTGACTTCGAATTTCAAGATACGTGATGTTGGTAATTTATGACTCTGGGATTCAGTTATCTATTAGAGTTCACAATTAAGTTCGAATTGTTACTCCATAATTAGAAGTTTCAAACATTGATTGAGTCATGATTTCACAGGACACATCTCGCTTACACATTAAGATTTCAGTTCGACATTAAAGGGATAACTTGGTGCTCACTAAGCATGAAAAGAACCGGCCTGAGAAAATTGAAAGGATTGGGCGAATAATCTTCACCATAGGTTTGCTCCCTATAAGTGAAGGTTCAAGTTCCCAAAGTAACCAGTCGGAAAGGGGTAAGCAATGGTCTTCACCATAGGTTTGCTCCCTATAAGTGAGGATTCGATTCCCCTTCTTGGCGTTATTTAAAAAAATAATAATAATAATAAATTAAAAGAATAAAAAGATAATGTGTAAGGCGAAGTTGGGTTATCGTGAATTTTCTTATTGGTTACCGATAATATCTTTAAATAGAGAGGTGAATCTTAATGTTGATAAGTCGAGATTAGACTATACATCCATGGAATTCAATGTTTAGAATTTTTCTAATTCCTGGAATAATACTTTGAACTTGATTATGAAGTTTACCGTGCGCCTGAGTCTAGGAGAAAGTAATACCCAACATTCATGAATCTGAGAATGCTCATATCTGGATTATTCTGCAAAAATCACTCAAGTTTATAGAAATTGTTCTGTAATTCTCAACTTACTTTTCGCATATTTTGCTCGGGACTAGCAAAATACTGGTTAGGGGTTGTGTTGAGGGTCAAATATTGCATATCAGACCTAGTTGTTGCCTAGATTTATGAACATGGTACCATTTAATAGCCCATTTTAATCATGTTTCTGTTGCAAGCTGGAATTGCGAGCTGGGACTCGATCGGGATGCTAAAAGCATGGAATTAACGTTCCGAAGACACCAAAGCAAGGGACACACTCCAGAGAACCAAGACTGAAGAATTTACATGCCAAGGATCCGAGAAAATCAAGTCATTCACGTTAAAGAGGCCCGAAATTGGTGAAGAATGCAAGATCACATAGTTCCCGCCATCTGATTGGCTCAAAACTGCACGCATGGCCTGAGGGCCATAAATTAACCATACATATCAAATTTCAGCCCTCAAATCACTATGGAAGTGGCCCAACAGTTAGATCAGCCCATAGAATAGCAATTTGGGGCCCACCTGATCTCTGGATATGCCTTGATTTTGGTCTCATCTCCTTAAATTAGATGAGAAGTCAGATGGACGGAGCAGATTTCTATAAAACATTAAGGTGGGGCCCACTTTACATGGCCGATGTACACAGCAGGCATACGCCCGCTGTGCATTGGACCAGGATCTCCCGGTCAACAAAGGAGACCCGTCTCCTTCTCCTTCTCCAGCACAGACGAACAGCGGACGACCGAGGTCCGCCGGTTTCACTTAGTGGGGCCCACCCCTTGCTCCTTTGAATGATCAGAGCCGTCCATGGTGTCTCTGGGGTAGGTAATACCCTCACCTGGGTGGCAAAGTTTCAAAAGGTCCCGGAGATCCATTTTTGATCGTCCAAAAGCAAGATGGACGGTGAATGGATCTGATACAATGGGCCATGCAGAATTTGAAGAAAACCCACCTTTCCTGACTGGTTTTTCGTCAGGAATCTAATGAACGAAGTGGATTTCTCTGAAGACATCATTATGGGGCCCACCGAACACGTCAGCGCAACCTGCGTAAGGCTTACACACGTCCGTGAAATCCGCGAATTGTGGGGCATTCCGTGATCTTTATCACTGCCGGATTGCTGATCCGAACCATCCAATGTGTCCACAGGGACGCCAATAACCTAGCCAAGATTGCAAAATCGACAGATAAGTTGATATCACGCCGTAAATACCCTCCAAGAGCAAGATGTTTTGCACTTTTGCTGCGCATGCGACTTCTACTGCGTAGCAGATTACGAAAATCTTTAAGGTGCGGAAAGGAGACTGGGGACTGGAGTTGGACAGGGACCGAAGCCATTGCCAGGGGGTCTTCTATAAGAGAGAGTGGAGGATCGGTTCTCGTTTTGGGGGGAGGATTGAAAGGGTGAGCAATTGGCAGGAAGGAGGATTTGAGCTTGGATCTGGAGCAGGGAAAGAGATAGATAGTAAAAGGGTTTTTTTCTTTCTTATCTTTGTTTAAGGGTTAGCCGCATCATGACGGGCTAAACCTCTTAGCTGGGGCTAAGAGGTGAGCTAAGAGGTGAAGCTTGTAGCCTGATGGGAGCTTTTTACTTATGCCTTTTTTTTGTTTAAACTGAACTGATGTTGTTTTTAGTTTAATTAAAGGAATTTTTTTTTTTGTCTTTAATGGTCTATTATGACTGAAATTACAATGGATCTGCAATGGCCTTGAATATCTCCTTTTCCCTTTTGATGTATATGACATCAGGAAGCCCTGTTGTTCACCATCGTCTCCTGGGCATGGTCGGATGATGATACCCTTCATAACTTTCATGCATTGTTGATTGGTTGGTAATTAGTTTAATTCTGTTGTTTGCTTTACCTCCTGGGTATGGATTGATGATGGAATCCATTCTAATTCATATACCTTTCATCTCTTTGAAAACTATATTAAAAGAAGTTCAGTTTAATTTACATGATGATGGCATAAGATCTCCCTGATCTCTACAAGTGGATACTCTGAATCCCCAGTTTTCCTTCCTCTGAATTCCTTAAGTTTAGATTAATCTCTCACCATTATTCATCAATTTACATTGGATTTAGATTATATCTTTTGATAAGTTCTATACCTAGTTAGTTTCAGATCACGTACAAGTTTCAGTCCCTGTGGATTCGACCTCGGTCTTACCGAGTTTATTACTACATCACAACCCTATACTTGGGGAGTGAACACAAATCCGATCCGGCTCCAACCCATTAACAGATCAGGCGAGGCGGGGCAGGTCTGGATCCACTATACAGGTCTGATGGGACGAGTTTGGATCTTAAGATGCCGATCCGTTTATAATCACATTGGTTCCAGATCCACCCCAATCTAATCCGGGTCTAACCCATTGACAGGCGAAGGAAAAACCTCCTACCTCCTAGGCTATTTTTATATAAATATATACTTTTAAAATATTTAAAGCAAAACACCTGATGTTTACCATTAGATATTCAGCTGCCTGCAGTCAGATACTGTTATATGGCTTATGAACCATATTTTTTAAAATGACAAGACTACCCTCATTATCTCTCAGTTGATCACTAACCGTGCCCTCTCTTGTGCTAAAAACACCAACCTTTGGAAACTTCCCAAGGCCCACCTTGTTGTTTATCAGGGCCATCCAGTCTGTTGATTAGGTTGGGGAGACCTGGACAAAGGTTTTTAATGGTCAATAACCATTGTTTCATATGTTTTGGTCCTCTTGAAATTTTTGTCTACCTCATGTTTTTTTTTCATGAGGCTATGAAAACAAATAGACAGTTTGGATATACATTTCATACATGGATGTGGGCCCTGCCATCAGGGTCCCACCTGCATCGCAAGTTCAAGGGTTGATGCCAAAGTCATGGGATCCATCCAAGTGGGTTGGATCCCTGATCGCAGGACCCACCGTGATGCATGTGCCTTCTATCCAGGCCGTTGGTCCATTTTGAAAACTCATTTTCGGGCATGATCCCAAAAAATAAAGCAGACTCAAATCTCAGGTGGACCATAATATAGGAAAATTAATATAACTGGTTCGATGGAAAATTAATACAACTGTTTTGCCCCACAGTAAGGGATACACCCAAACCATGCCTCTAGTCGTTGGACCCGGATTTCCCAGGAAAGCCTTTCAGATGGAGTCGGATTATCTTTTACCCTTGTAACACCTCAGCGACTGTTACCCTAACCATGTGGGTCCCATCTTAATTTATTTGTTGTATATTCATGCCGTCCATCTGTTTTTCCATCTCATTTTAGGGCGCCATCCCAAACCTTAAGAAGACACAAATCTCAGCTGGATCACAACACTAGAAACAGTGACGAATGACCATTAAAAACTTTTTTGTGGGCCAAAAACGTTTTGGATCAAGCTGATCTTTGTATTTTCCTTCATCCAGATCTTCTTGACATAATCAACAGGTTGGATGGAAAATAAACATTACAAAAACCTTAAGATGAGCCCTTTGGAATTTTTAATGGCGAGACAGCTACACAACACTGTTTCTTGTGGTTTGGTTTGTACCACGTTCTAAAATGGGTCGGAGAAACGGATGAAGGGTATGGATATACAACACATCATCAAGGTGGGCCCTACGGTATGGGCAACACCCACTAACTAGTTACCCCGGTAACACATATCCGCTCCCTTTTGCTGAAAGTTTGCATAGGGATGCTAGGTGGGGTCCACCATGATGTTTTTTAGAAATCTACCCTGTTCATCTATTTTAATAGCTACCTTTAGGGCATGTGACCAAAATTAGGTGGATCCACAACTCAAGTGGGACATGAGAAGAGACAATGGGGATTTAATGACCACTATATGACTTTCAACCGAATGCCTTTTTTGATTGACGGCTACAATTTATTTGAACATGAGCACATGCAATATATGAATATCTGGGGATGGACTTTAAAGAGGTATTCTTCAGATTTCTTCGGTTATTATCAAATATAGATATTCCAATTTCTATGGCACATATACGATCTAGTGGTATCCCAATGGACTCTCAGGGATTTCACGAGCACTATTGAAACAGAAATTTTTATGAATCCTATTTTAAGGAGTACTTATAATAGCATGTAAAAAACTCTTATTCGTCTCACAATTTTCACCTCTCATCTTGCATATGAGAATATAACTATTGAAAAAGACTTATAATAATTATTTTCAATCTCATCATTTTCTTTACTAACCAAACAATAAAAAAAAATCCAAACAATGGAAAACTCACAGGTTTTTCTTTTCTTTTCTCGTAATCCAAACATACTCCTTAAGTTCCATGGATTTTATTGATTTCTAAGTTGGAGGACACCTTCTACATGTATTTAGGACAATTGATAAAGGAAAAATGGTTTAAAAATGGTTACGCATGATTGAATGATCGTTTCCTTCATGAACCGTTGGTTATTGTAGCTGACTACGTGGGCCCAACTAGTGAACTCTATTGTGCATGGCGAGGACCGCTGCCCATGGAATATCACTGCTCCATGGTATGTTTTAAGCTGCTTAAAAGTGGTATTATGCTTTTAATCAAGGAAAGCTTTTGATGTATTTTTAAACCATTAGATTATCATTCCAAGCGGCTTAAAATATGTATTAAAAAAAAAAGAAAAAAAAAGAAAAAAGAAAAAAAAAAAAAAAAGCTTACTTTATTGCAGGAGCAGAATAAGTGAGACCTGGACTCACCCAAGAAGGTGTGGCCCTTACCGTGGGGCCCACCTTGATGTATGTATTCTGTATCCATGCCATCCATTCGTTTTTTGAGATCATTTTAGGGTATTATCCTAAAAATTGAAGTAGATCCAATTATCAGGTGGACCATACCATAGGAAACAGTGGTGATTGACCATTAGTGGGCCACAAAAGTTCTGGATCAAGCTAATATTTGTTTTTCCCCTTCATCCAGGCTTATGTGGCCTTATCATAAAATTGGATGGAAAATAAACTCTATGGAAACATTAAGGTGCTGCCTAAGAAGTTTTTAATGGTAGGGAGTTTAATAACCACAGTTTCTTATGATATGGTCCACTTGATAAGTGGAGCTGCTTCATTTTTAGCATAATGCCCTAAAATGATCTATAAAAATGGATGGACAGTGTGGATACAGAATATATACATCAAGGTGGGCCCCACAGTACGCGCCACACCTAATCTGCTCCCACTTGATGAAGTCATGGGCTCGAGCTTGGACTTAGGGCCCGTTTGGACACACTTGCAGAAAGGGATGCTGAGAGAATGGTGTTGAATAGTGCCTATTTTATCTTGAGGGAATGTGAGATTGGGGCTTGAAAGTGCATACCAACCCATGTTAAAAACTCTTGTTTGGCTCAGGATAGAGTTTATGCCTCGAACCCCCGTTGGAGGGTACATCCAAACAGACTCTTATATGTATTGCATTGAGTACAAATTTCTAGGACAAAATTCCCGACGGTGCTTTCTTAGCTTGTTTTTTTTTTTTTTTTTTTTAAACACAGGCACACACACCACCACACACTCAGGCCGTAGTGGGATTTCACCACGTACGGGTACTTGAACTTTCAATCCAGTATTGAAACTCCTGAGAGTCTACCACCGGAGTAAGGGCAAGGACCTGTACTGCCTTCACTAAATATTTTTCTTTTAAAAAATAGTGAAACTTAAGACTTGTGGGGCCATGTGTGTGTAGTCCAATCCATTAAACATATGCACCATACCATGGTGATGACACGAACAAAACATCATGGTCAATCAAATCATCAAATGGGCTACACTTGAAATGGAATATTTTAAATGGTGTACATTATTTTTTATGGGTTGGCCCACTATACAATTGGATCCATCATATTTTTTATCACTATAATAATAATGTTGGTGTGCATATGTTAGAAGGTTGGATGTGGAATACATACAACATGGTCCCCACAATTTCTACTTTATTTGTTGGAAAGAAAAAAAAAAGGCATAGGCATTAATATAATTTATCCTTTTAAAAGCACTGCCTGGGATTATTTGACACTGGAGGCACTATTTTGTAAAATCCAATTCCTAGAGGAATTTCGCTAAAACAAAATCTCCATTGATTTTGCTGTTGTGTACTTCAGAACCGTTGGATTGGCCATAACGAGTATGGAGTGTTAGGTAACTAACCTTTCTTTCAGTCCTTTCATTGTACGTTGGATTTTGATTTGATGAGATTGGAAACTTGGGATGGCATTGATGCTGGATTCATTTTTATTTTTTTTTTTTTTTTTTAAACACCTCATCAACAGGAATCTTTCAACGTTGAAGATGATTTTAACTATATCCCATCCATGTTAAGGCCATCATATAAACGGTTTGTATCATTAAAACATAACTATAAATAGAATCAACTCCCACGTGAGAGTTTGGCACACGATACTGACTTTTGACACCCATGCATGTGCTGGTATCATGCATGTGCTAGTATCTAGCAACCAAAAAAAGCCTGTCAGAACACACCCATGTAGAGAAATAAGATACGTTGAGATTTTAGCCATTGGATCTGAGTCCTTTTCAAGACCTAAGCCATTTATACGGTGGGCCCCACCACGGATGAGGGATAAGAAAATAAAAACAAGACTCTTAGATTGAATATTAAAACTCATGTTCAAGGGAAAAGAATCATATGGTTAAAGATTGAAATATTCCATTCCAAGGTTTTTTTTTTTTTTTTTTTAATTATTACTTTGGGGATGAGGCCCATCGTATAACCGGCTTGGAGTGAAAGATTCAAAGGCTAGAGTACTGGAAACATGTGGATGTATACTAGCAAACCCTGCCACTTTTAATGAGATTTACAGATAATCTTCCTATATCATACTTAAAAATTGGTCCATCCAGCATTTTCTTTACAACTGTCCATTTGATGGACGTCACTGGAAGATTTTTAAACCTGCAAATCAGTGTGATTTTTTTGTTATTCTCCATCCTCATCAGGGCCATTGGTTTTAACTGTCCAGATCGGCATTCATATGTCCCTACTGAACTATGGAGGTTTTCTAACCACATAAACACCTCATCCATTGCAGCACTTGTGCCAACCTTGCATTTACGGGGCATTTGAGACTTGCATAAGATAGACCACACCATTTGACGACATTTTTACTTTTCCATTAGCTATTGGGCGCCAGGTATATCATTTAGCCATTGGGTGTTAGACATCTCATGTAGTTAAAGCTAGTGTTGTCGGATTGTCCATAAAAGGCGATGACATCAGATAGTCATATTGCTAGCAAGGCATTTGCTCACCTCGTAATTAATGAGATGTGGAAGGTTATTAGATTATAATTTATTAATTTTAATTCAAAAGGGTGCGCATAATATGTATGATATGCATTTCAAATGATTCATGTCGAGAGGCTTTTATTAATATCTTGGAATGTGATGCAGACATTGGTGGTGCACCCTTTAGAGTGTACCAGAGGAGAAGGCGTCACCAACTGAGTAACGGAGCGGAAGAGTTGATGTGGATGAACGTTGGGTCCTCATTGTTTTCAAAACTTCTGAGACGCCCAAGAAGTTTTCAACGACTGGCGTTTAATCCTCATTGTTTCCTATGATGTGGTCCACATAGGAAATAGTGGGGATTGAACCACCACCGGTAAAACCTTCTTTCTTGAAGGCCAATGGATTTTTAGATCAGACTGATATTTGTTCTTTTCTCTTAATTCGTGTGGGGATCACCTTATGAACAGGTTGGATGGCATATAAACATCATGTTGGGCCCATCAAGCTATGCTCTCTATCATAATCAAAGGTGGAGGGACAAACGTGCAACCTTGTGTGTGTATATGACATCTAAGCCATAAAAACCAAGCTGATTAGCTATCAGCTGAGCCAAACATCTCTGGAAATAGCGAAGGACCTAAAATTCTGGAGCAGATTGCATCCTGCCCCCGGACTCATTAAATACTTAATGCATCCTGACAAGAGCTCTGTGGTTCCACCGTGGTTTGTGGGTTTTCATCCACGCCGTCCATCTATTTTTTTCATATCATTTTAAGGTATGAGTTTAAAAATTAGATAGGTCTAATGCTCAAGTGGACCACTGACGCAGGGATGAATGTGATGAGGTCGATCACCGTCTTCCTCAAGACTAACTACTCCGAATCCACAAAGCTTCTCTGGACTCCTCACAGAGACTTCTCGAATCCACGAGGAAAGAAAGCAATAAAATAGAAATAAATTCTAATAAATTCAAATTTTGATTGACGAATGAATTAAACGAGTTTACAACCCTTTAAATAGGGATAACAAGTAATGGGAGAGAAATCAAAATCAAACTACAACTAAAACTCCTAGAATTTGCAACTTACTATAAATAGTAAACTTACTATTTATAGGCGGTCATGATGTCTACTAGTGCGCAAGGTTTTCGGCCAAAAATAGTAAGTGTCCTATGTGGCTTCATCAAGTTGTTCTCCTAATTATTCTAAGCACTTCTCACGTTGGGCACAACTCCTAAAGCCCAATGGATAACGAGTTATAATCAAACTTCCCGTCAATTTGGCGGTATTTTACAAATCCAGCTTGCATAACCCTGCATAGTAGGGTTGGTGGCTAAAGTAGCTTGTTCTACCCCAAAATCATATATTTTACATCCATTAACCCATTCCGGATTGCGAGATACTCCCGTTTTAAGGTCCCACGGTCCGGATCACTTCTGTCGTCGACCAGGCCTTTTCTGATCCATCTTGGTCATGAAATTGTCCACAACCCGCTCTACATCAACTGCACCATAGGAAGTAGCGGTGATAATGAAACTCACGATTGAAACTCTCCTAAGAGATACCATGATATTTATTTGTCATCCAACTTGTTCATAAGGTCATATAGACCTGGATGAAGGGAAAACACAAATATTAGATTCATCCAAAACTTTTGTCGTTGATTTTAATGGTGGGAGTTCAATCCCCACTATGTGGTCCACTTGAGCCTTGGATCAGCCTCATTTTTGGGTTCATATCCTAATATGATCTGGGAAAATAGATGGATGATGCAGATAAAACCCATACATCATGATGGGCCCCAAAGATTCCTGCTTGGATGGATTATTGACCTGGTGGGGCGTATCCTAAAATTCTAGTTTCTACACTAGGCTGCTAAACTTTTAAAAATGAAGGCAAATACTCTGTTTTTAAGCAATAGAGATTTTCTGTTCTTTGTATTGTGATGGGTCCATCTAATCATTAATGATATTAGTATGTATTGACTGTAACAATGTTGATGTCATTAGTAATGATGTGGCCAGTGAAAATGCAGGAAATTAAAAATTCCTATTTAAAATAAACAAAGAATCGGACTCTCCAATAACATGAGTAAAATCCTGTGAAATTCCTTGTGGTAGGAATAGTTCACCTATGTTTGGGTGACATCCACTCCATCCATCAACTCCCACTCCCAAACTTAGGTGGGCCACACCAAAGTGAGCACCACAGAAGGGGATGCAACACTTTCATGAGTAGTTTTTTTATTTAATGGAGAAAGAAGTTACTTTTTTTTTTTATTAATCTAGTAGTTAAGATTTAAAAATAGGAACTTTCCCGTATAAGGTATAAGCCCGTCAATGGATCGGATCGACCTGATGATCTGATCCAATCTAATCAATTTATAGTGGGTCTAGATCACTATACAAGTTCGATGGAATGGGTACGGATCTTAATATGGCGATCTGTTTGTAATTGGATCGGTTTCGGATCCACCCTAATCCGATCAGGCGAAAACCCGATCCGATTATTCCAATAAATGTTTCAATCTCAGCAATCCATCTAAAAAATCCAAAAGCAAAAAAGCCTAAGTTATTCTCTTCCCTTCCTTGTTTCTCTCTTTGAACACCCGGCAACCCACGACAACAAAAGAAAACCCTATTTCAATGAATATTTCAATCTCAACCGTCTGTATAAAAAACTCAAAAGTTAAAAAATCAAGTTATTTTCTTCCATCCCTTATTTTTTTCTCTCCACAGCCGGTATCCCGTGTAATTTTTTATTTTTATTTTTTAAACTATTTCTCCTCTCTCCTCTCTCTCATTCTCTCCATGGACCACAACCCAAGCCACCACACCTACCTCTCCACACCCATGCCCACCTTTTCTAATATCTGATATCATAAAGGTTTTTTTTTCTCGCTTCTTCTTCCTCTCCTCTCCTTTCTATTCTTTTCTTTTAGTTATTTCTCAATCTTGTTCTTATTTCTGATGTGTTTTCTTTAACAGATCGAGGATTTCTTTCTCTTCAATTGCATATATTTATCTGGAATTTTCATTTCCTAGAGAATCTGTAAGTCTACAATCTAAAAAGCACTGTATTAACTTCTATGGATGCATGTTCTTCTCAATTCTAATGTTTTTTTTTATATATTTCTTTGTATTATCTTGCTCTGTTTTAGTGTTTCTGATTTTGATTTTTTTCATGATTTTTTATAGAGTGAATGTTGTTTTTTGTGATTGAAATTGTTATTAAAGTTTTTTTTTTTTTTTTTTTTTTTTTTTTTTTGTACTTAACCCAAAAAATATAATACATATTATTCCTTTACTCATTTTTGTGTTATTCCATTGATGTTGCATTAGAACTGCAAGTAATTTATCGGATCGCTATGTTTGAACCTAGTCAACCTATTGATGATAATATTGTTGAGGTGTCAAGCCAATATAGTTCTCCTAAATGATGAAAATTGATATTTAAAGTATAGAATAACTTTGATAAACATCGATCCTCAAGTGGTGAGGAAGTAGCTATTTGCAAGCATTATAAGGGGAAGTTTGTGGGGGTAGTAATAGTGGAACTTAGCCATTTGAATAAGTACTTGACAAAAATGTCTTAGGAAGAAGTATAGAATATTTCTCAATAATTAATAGCATTGAACAAGAATGTATGTGAAAAGACATTGTTTGAAGAACTTTAAGTTTGATAAAAAATGAAGTTGTTTGGATCTTGTCACATGAGTACCCATTTAATATGGTTGAACACGAGTATTCTAAAATATTCGTGAACAATCTTCAACCCATGTTTAAATTAGTTTCCCCCAATACAGTTAGGGTTGATGTAATGCATGTTTTCAAACAAGAGAAAGAAAAACTCTATTATTACTTTGGTCAGCTCTCTTCCTGAATTGGCTTTACTATTGCCTTGTGGACATCAAACTAATAAAATATTATGTATTATTATATGACTTCGCATTTCATTAATGATGCATGGGAATTACAAAAGATAATTCTTGCTTTTACAGTAGTAAAAACTACTCATAAAACAGGGACTTTATATAGAATTATCATGAATAAAGTCATATAGTGGAATATTGAATTTTCTTTTTAAAAAAAAAACACTTATTCTCCATCACTGTAGATAATGCTTGTCATGGTTAAAGTATGAAGACTTGTCTTTCTGATCGAGAATTGCTCATATTGTCTAGGGAATTGTTTCATGTCCATTGTTCTGCTCGTATTCTTTATTTAATTATGTAAAATGTCTTATGGGAGATAGCATGTGTGCTAAAAAATTATGACAAAGTGTGAAGTACATTAATCCATCATCATCAATGAAGCAAAAGTTCTAATCTGCAGTGGCTCGAGTAAAATGGTCAAAGAAAAAGAGTTACTTATGGATGTTCCAACAAGGTGGAACTCCACATATCTCAAGCTCGAGGCTACTTTGGACTTTAGAGAAACATTTTCATGTTAGAGCAATGTAATCATGACTTCAAGGTAAATCCATCAAATAAAAAATGAGATATGGGAAAAGTTATTAATAAGTATTTGGAGGTTTTTTATGAAGCTACCAATAAATTTTTGAATTTCAAATATCCAAATGTTAATATGTACTTTCCCAATGTTTGTGAAACTCATATCAAATTAGTTGAATGGGAGAAAAGTAATTACAATTATGTTAAATCAATGGCAAATTGAATGAAATCAAAGCTTGATAAGTATTGGCATAAATGTAGTTTGGTTTTGGAAATGGCATTAGTTCTTGATCCTTATTTTAAAATAGAGTTGGTGGAGTACAACTACTATCAAATCTATGGTGGTAGTGTTCATTTTTACATCAACAACATTTGACATACAATAGTTGATCTTTTCTCATAGTATAAAGTTGTTAACAACTTTTTCAGATCCATTGGTGAAAGCATTTGTAATAACAGTTTTTCATCATTTAGAGGTATTTCTGATAATATTGAAGATAAATTCAGAAGATTTAATAAGTAGTATTCTCATGCACGTCCTAACAATCAAGCCTTCTTCCAAAACTCAGAACTAGATTAGTATTTGGAAGAGCCACTATTCCCTCGCAATCAAGAGCTTAACATATTAAGTTGGTAGAGAATTAGTACTTAAAAGTTCCCAACACTTTCAAGAATGGCCCATAACATTTTGGTGATTATAGTCTCTACTGTAGCATCAGAATCAACATTTAGTACTTGTGGTAGAGTTCTTGATAGGACTCGTAGTTACTTACTTTCAAAAGTTGTGGAGGCTTTAATATGTTGATAGGATTGGCTGCGACATCCAAAAAACAGTTAGTAGATTTTTACATTTATTTAATTTTGATTATAATTATTTTTCATAAAAAGAAAATTCAAATTATCATTTTTATGTATATGTTAGGTGTTTCTTCTCCTACCATATGTATGAGCACAATCACAAGTTAGAATTGTCATAGTTAGTCTCTTCAATTTGGTAAGGAAAAATGTGTGTGATATTTTCTTAGAATTGATAGTTGATAGAATTTCTTGACTCTGTTTCATCTTTGTATTAGTTTACTTTTAAACTATTAGTTTGACTTGATAGAGTTGATATTCGGTAGATTTTTTTGAAATTTTAGATTAGTCCGAGCTCGGCGTAGGCAAATGTCGATCCGTTGACAGGACTTGAATAGGTGGCTATCAAATCCGATCTGGCTCCAACCCGTTAACAAATCCAGTGAGGCAGGGCAGGTCTGGATCCACTATACAGGTCTGATGGGGCGAGTTTGGATCTTAAGATGCCGATCCGTTTATGATCACATTGGTTCCAGATCCACCCGAATCTAATCCGGGTCTAACCCATTGACAGGCAAAGGTAAGACCTCCTACCTCCTAGGCTATTTTTATATAAATATATACTTTTAAAATATTTAAAGCAAAACACCTGAGGTTTACCATTAGATATTCAGCTGCCTGCAGTCAGATACTGTTATATGGTTTATGAACCATATTTTTTAAAATGACAAGACTACCCTCATTATCTCTCATTTGATCACTAACCGTGCCCTCTCTTGTGCTAAAAACACCCACCTTTGGAAACTTCCCACGGCCCACCTTGTTGTTTATCAGGGCCATCCAGTCTGTTGATTAGGTTGGGGAGACCTGGACAAAGGTTTTTAATGGTCAATAACCATTGTTTCATATGTTTTGGTCCTCTTGAAATTTTTGACTACTTCATTTTTTTTTCACGAGGCTATAAAAACAAATAGACGGTGTGGATATATATTTCATACATGGATGTGGGCCCTGCCATCAGGGTCCCACCCGCATCGCAAGTTCAAGGGTTGATGGCAAAGTCATGGGATCCATCCAAGTGGGTTGGATCCCTGATCGCAGGACCCACCGTGATGCATGTGCCTTCTATCCAGGCCGTTGGTCCATTTTGAAAACTCATTTTAAGGCATGATCCCAGATAATAAAGCAGAGTCAAATCTCAGGTGGACCATAATGTAGGAAAATTAATACAACTGTTTTGCCCCCACAGTAAGGGATACACCCAAACCATGCCCATAGTCGTTGGACCCGGATTTCCCAGGAAAGCCTTTCAGAGGGGGGCGGATTTTCTGTTACCCTTGTAACACCTCAGGGACTGTTACCCTAACCATGTGGGTCCCACCTTGATTTATTTGTTGTATATCCATGCCCTCCATCTGTTTTTCCATCTCATTTTAGGAAGCCATCCCAAACCTTAAGAAGATACAAATCTCAGTTGGATCACAACACTAGAAAGAGTGACGAATGACCATTAAAAACTTTTTGTGGGCCAAAAACGTTTTGGATCAAGCTAATCTTTCTATTTTCCCTTCATCCAGTTCTTCTTGACATAATCAACAGGTTGGATGGAAAATAAACATTACAAAAACCTTAAGATGGGCCCTTTGGAATTTTTAATGGCGAGACATCTAAACAACACTGTATCTTGTGGTGTGGTTTGTACCACGTTCTAAAATGGGCCGGAGAAACGGATGAACGGCATGGATATATAACACATCATCAAGGTGGGCCCTACGGTATGGGTAACACCCACTAACGTATTACCCCAGTAACACAAAGTTTGCATAGGGATGCTAAGTGGGGTCCACCATGATGTTTTTGAGAAATCTACCTGTTCATCTATTTTGATAGCTACCTTTAGGGCATGTGACCAAAATTAGGTGGATCCACAACTCAAGTGGGACATGAGAAGAAACAGTGGGGATTTAATGACCACTGTATGACTTTCAACTGAATGCCTTTTTTGATGGAGGGCTACAATTTATTTGAACATGAGCACATGCAATATATGAATATTCGAGGATGGACTTTTAAGAGGTATTCTTAGTTCAGACTTCTTACGGTACTGTCGAATATAGATATTCCAATCTCTATGGCACATTTTCTATGAAAATAGTGGAAAAAGTAACTTATTTAGTGGTATCCAAATGGACTCTCAAGGATTTCATGAGCATTTTTGAAACAGAAATTTGTATGAATCCTATTTTAAAGAGTATTTATAATAGCATGTAAAAAACTCTTATTCCTCTCACAATTTTCACCTCTCATCTTGCATATGAGAATATAACTATTGAAAAAGACTTATAATAATTATTTTCAATCTTATTATTTTCTTTACCAACCAAACAATAAAAAAAATCCAAACAATGGAAAACTCACAGGTAGTTCTTTTCTTTTCTCGTAATCCAAACAAGCTCTTTAAGTTCCATGGATTTTATTGATTTCTAAGTTGGAGGACACCTTCTACATGTATTTAGGACAATTGATATAAAAATGGTTACCCATGATTGAATGATCGTTTCCTTCATGAACCGTTGGTTATTGTAGCTGACTACGTGGGCCCAACTAATGAACTCTATTGTACTGCACCATGGAGTTTGCCTTGCAGGTACTGTCCCGATGCTGCAATGTCTGTTTTAAGCTGCTTAAAAGTGGTATCATGTTATTAATCAAGGAAAGCTTTTGATGTATTTTTAAACCATTAGATTATCATTCCAAGCGGCTTAAAATATGTAAAAAAAAGCTTACTTTAATGCAGGAGCAGAATAAAGGAGACCTGGACTCACCCAAGAAGGTGTGGCCCTTAATGTGGGGCCCACCTTGATGTATGTATTCTGTATCCATGCCATCCATTCGTTTTTTGAGATCATTTTAGGGTATTATCCTAAAAATTGAAGTAGATCCAATTATCAGGTGGACCATACCATAGGAAACAGTGGTGATTGACCATTAGTGGGCCACAAAAGTTCTGGATCATGCTAATATTTGTTTCTTCCCTTCATCCAGGCTTATGTGGCCTTATCATAAAATTGGATGGAAAATAAACACTACGGAAACATTAAGGTACGCCCTAAGAAGTTTTTAATGGTAGGGAGTTTAATAACCACAGTTTCTTATGATATGGTCCACTTGATAAGTGGATCTGCTTCATTTTTAGCATAATGCCCTAAAATGATCTAGAAAAATGGATGGACGGTGTGGATACAGAATATATACATCAAGGTGGGCCCCACAGTACGCGCCACACCTAATCTGCTCCCACTTGATGAAGTCATGGGCTCGAGCTTGGACTTAAGGCCCGTTTGGACACACTTGCAGAAAGGGTTGTTGAGAGAATGGTGTTGAATAGTGCCTATTTTATCTTATGGGAATGTGAGATTGGGGTTTGAAAGTGCATACCAACCCATGTTAAAAACTCTTGTTTGGCTCAGGATAGAGTTTATGCCTCGAATCCCCCATTGGAGGGTACATCCAAACAGACTCTTTTATGTATTGCATTGAGTACAAATTTCTAGGACAAAATTCCCAACGGTGCTTTCTTAGCTTCTTTTTTTTTTTTTTTTAAACACAGGCACACGCACCACCACACACTCAGGCCGTAGTGGGATTTCACCACGTACGGGTACTTGAACTTTCAATCAAGTGTTGAAACTCCTGAGAGTCTACCACCGGAGTAACGGCAAGGACCTGTATTGCCTTCACTAAATATTTTTCTTTTAAAAAATAGTGAAACTTAAGACTTGTGGGGCCCATGTGTGTGTAGTCTAATCCATTAAACATATGCACCATACCATGGTGATGACACGAACAAAACATCATGGTCAATCAAATCATCAAATGGGCTACACTTGAATTGGAATATTTTAAATGGTGTACATTATTTTTTATGAGTTGGCCCACTATGCAATTGGATCCATCATATTTTTTGTCACTATAATAATAATGTTGGTGTGCTTATGTTGGAAGGTTGGATGTGAAATACATACAACATGGTCCCCACAATTTCCACTTTATTTGTTGGAAAGAAAAAAAAGCATAGGCATTAATATAATTTATCCTTTTAAAAGCACTGCCCAGGATTATTTGACACTGGAGGCACTATTTTGTAAAATCCAGTTCCTTGAGGAATTTTGCTAAAACAAAATCTCCATTGATTTTGCTGTTGTGTACTTTAGAACCGTTGGATTGGCCATAAGAAGTATGGAGTGTTAGGCAACTAACCTTTCTTTCAGTCCTTTCATTGTACGTTGGATTTTGATTTGATGAGATTGGACACTTGGGATGGCATAGATGCTGGATTCATTTTTTTTTTAAAAAAAAACAACTCATCAACAGGAATCTTTCAACGTTGAAGATGATTTTAACTATATCCCATCCATGTTAAGGCCAATCATATAAACGGTTTGGATCATTAAAACATAACTATAAATAGAATCAACTCCCACGTGAGAGTTTGGCACACGATACTGACTTTTGACACCCATGCATGTGCTGGTATCATGCATGTGCTAGTATCTAGCAACCAAAAAAGCCTGCCAGAACACACCCATGTAGAGAAATAAGATACGTTGGGATTTTAGCCATTGGATCTGAGTCCTTTTCAATGACCTAAGCCATTTATACGGTGGGCCCCACCATGGACGAGGGATAAGAAAATAAAAACAAAACTCTTAGATTGAATATTAAAACTCATGTTCAAGGGAAAAGAATCATATGGTTAAAGATTGAAATATTCCATTCCAAGGTTTTTTTTCTTTTTTTTTTTAATTATTACTTTGGGGGTGAGGCCCATCGTATAACCGGCTTGGAGTGAAAGATTCAAAGGCTAGAGTACTGGAAACATGTGGATGTATACTAGCAAACCCTGCCACTTTTAATGAGATTTACAGATAATCTTCCTATATCATACTTAAAAATTGGTCCATCCAGCATTTTCTTTACAACTGTCCATTTGATGGACGTCACTGGAAGATTTTTAAACCTGCAAATCAGTGTGATTTTTTTGTTATTCCCCATCCTCATCAGGGCCATTGGTTTTAACTGTCCAGATCGGCATTCATATGTCCCTACTGAACTATGGAGGTTTTCTAACCCCACAAACGCCTCATCCATTGCAGCACTTGTGCCAACCTTGCATGTACGGGGCATTTGAGATTTGCATAAGATAGACCACACCATTTGAGGACATTTTTACGTTTCCATTAGCTATTGGGCGCCAGGTATATCATTTAGCCGTTGGGTGTTAGACATCTCATATGGTTAAAGCTAGTGTTGTCGGATTGTCCATAAAAGGCGATGACATCAGATAGTCATATTGCTAGCAAGGCGTTTGCTCACCTCGTAATTAATGAGATGTGGAAGGTTATTAGATTATAATTCATTAATTTTAATTCAAAAAGGTGTGCATAATATGTATGATATGCATTTCAAATGATTCATGTCGAGAGGCTTTCATTAATATCTTGGAAAGTGATGCAGACATTAGTGGTGCACCCTTTAGAGTGTATTAGAAGAGAAGGCGTCACCAACTGAGTAACGGAGCGGAAGAGTTGATGTGGATAGACGTTGGGTCCATCAGACCCATTTTCTGACACGCTACGAATGCAAGAGCGACATGACCGCACCCTGATTATGGATCCATAGGTCGGATTTCACACCTTACCACACGAGTGTTTTAATTTTACGTATTTTTGCTCTTTTTTCTTGTTTCAAGGGTTTTATTGCACCTTCTTTATTTTTTTCGTCTTTTTGTTATTTTTTTTTGTTTTCAGAGCTTTAGTATACTTTTACTTTTTCCATAGCTTATATATACATTATGAGAAACCCTATTTTCATGAATAAAAGTTCATATATTTTCTTTCTCTTTATTTAAGAGATTAAAGTTTCAAGATTGGCCCTTGGGTGTTAAGGATTCCACCCCGATTTCAGGTTTATTTCTTTTTATATTTTCAAGGTGCAAGAAAAGGTAAGAATCATTCTCCTCCTTTTCTTTTGACGACAAAAAAGATCTGTACTTTCTTCATCTTGAACCTTTCATTCTTCACCCATTTCATTTATCTCTGGATATCTCATTTCTAGTTTGAACGGAAAAGAGGAATAGTTATTCAGTAGAATCACATCCAAACTTGACTATGGACTGACTTATGCTATATATGAGATATCCTCATATCTATAGGTCCTGAATGATTTCATCTTTGTGTTAAAATTTACTTAATTCCTTTGATTGGAAACGGTTAGTTGATTCGTGTATTTATTTGAACATTCTTTAATCTGATTATACATGCATGTAAGATTAAGGCATCACATATCCCTATATCAAAATGAGATTATATTCCAAACTATTGTCTCTGTCAGAAGCCTTTAATTATATTATTTGGGAAAATTCTTGATTAAAAGGTAAGATTTAATTAAATTATCATATTGCATAGTTGAGGGTAGCATTAGGCATAATTTTTGTTTTCATCTTCAAAGTGACCGAATCATTGATTGAGCTGAGGAAGCTTGTGAAGGCATTAAAATACGCAAGCTGTATAGTAAAGCTACTGGTCTTATATACCAGAGATGACATAAGATCAGGCCTAAGTATGCATCACGTAACGGGACCCTCGACTAAGTCAGGCACTAATACTGTAGGAGGTTTATGCCCAGGCACTAGGAATCTAATCTGGAATGAGACTGGAATCTTTTGTAAATTGTGCCCTGGACTCATGGATGAGCTAAAGAAAAGTTATGGGTGCCACCATGCAAATGCTGCAATAGGTCTACATCGTAGCATAGAGCTCCATCATTATGATGTTGTGAGGCAAGCCCACACCATAACACATATGGCCCTATTTATAAGGCTTGGCACATGGCGCTACGGCTTTTCCTGGAATCCCAGTGCATCGTGCAGGGCCTTTTAGTGAGCCAGAATGCTCAAGCAAGGTTCACCTTAGCTAGCATCTGCGCTTGAAGTTCATTGTCTAAGGTGATGTAGAGCGGGTCGTGGACAATTTCATGGTTAAGATGGATTAGAAAAGGCTCAGTTGACAACAGAAGTAATCCGGACCGTCAGACTATAAATCAAACGTGTCTCACAATCCGAAATGAGTTATCAGATGTAAAATATATGATTTTGGGGTAGAATGAGCTACTTTATCCACCCAACCCGATTATGGAAATACAATTAGATTGATGGTTGTTTCCCCTTTTTAATTTATTTTTATTATAAATAGCAAGTTTTAGTTTGATTATAACTCTTCATCCGTTAGGCTTTAGTAGTTGCAATGTGAAAAGTGCTTAGAATAATTAGGAGAACAGCTTGGTGAAGCCAAATAAGATACTTACTATTTTTGGCCGAAAACCTTGCATATTAGTAGACATCACAACCGTCTATAAATATTAAGTTTACTATTTATAGTAAGCTGCGAATTCTAGGAGTTGTAATTTGATTCTGATTTCTTTATCATTGCTTGGTATCCCTATTTAAAGGGTTGTGAACTTCTTTATTTTCATTCATCAATCAATTCCAAGTTTTATAGAATTTGTTTTCTATTTTTCTAGGAGTTGTAATTTGATTCTGATTTCTTTATCATTGCTTGGTATCCCTATTTAAAGGGTTGTGAACTTCTTTATTTTCATTCATCAATCAATTCCAAGTTTTATAGAATTTGTTTTCTATTTTTCATGTTCTTTTTCTCGTAGATTCGAGGAGTCTCTAAGGAGTCCAAAGAAGTTCCGTGGATTCAGAAAAGTTATCCCCTTGAGGAAGATGATGCTTGACCTCACGTCCTTCTCTTGTCACAAGGGGAGCCCGAAGAATGTTCCGAAAGAAAAAAAAAAAATTTCTCTCTAAGTTTCTCCTCCCAAAATGAGTGTGACTGGAGTATGTATAGGCTTGTAGGGCCCAATTTTCCCAACTCACAAAGGTAGCTGATGCCTGGAGAACTCTGCTTGCCTAAGCAGTTTATGGCGAAGGGTTTTCTGTATATGGCATAGGTATGTGGCTACCCCAATCCAGCCTATACCTATATATATCTAATACGAGTGCAGATTATCTGGGTTGAAGGTGCAGGAAATTCTAGTGCCGTAGCTTCTCATCGGTGCACGTCATTTCTCGAACTGGATAATCTGGATTTCTCTCCTCCAAATAGATTGCTAGCTACACAAAGTAACTTTTAACACGTGGAACTTTTCAACATCCTAACATGACTTTAATATTAAATCTACACCGTCCATCAATTTTTTCAGATAATTCTAGAATACTAGCCCAAAAGAGAGGTACATTCAAAGCTTAAGTGGATCACACTATAAAAAGCAATGGGGATTGAACAAACTACCGTTGGAACTTTCATAGGGTCAACCGTAAGGCTTATTTTCCATCTAACCTGTTCCTAAGATCACAAGTTAAAATACAAATATCAGCTTGATGAGAACCTTCTATAGCCCTAAGAAGTTTTCAAACGGTAGCATCAATTCCTACTGTTTTTAGTGGTGTGGTCCAGTTTAGCTTTGGATCTGTATTTTTTTTGGGCTCATATAATAAAACAATCTGAAAAATGGATAGACAGTGTGCATCTAAGAAATACATTATCACAAGCACACTTAAATTTTACATGTCATGAAATTCCTTTGCCTGCGGTGTGGTGCAGGGAGCGGATTAGGTGAGATCCCAGACTCACCCAAGACGGTGTAGCCCTCACCATGGGGCCTACTTTGACATGTGTATTCTGTATCCACTCTGTCCATCCATTATTTCAGATCATTTTAGAGTATGGTCTGAAAAATTAAGAATATTCAATTATCAAGTGGACCATACTCTAGGAAATAGTGATGATGGAACACCTTACCATTAAAAGCTTCTTAGGGCACACCTTAATATTTCTTTGGTTTTTATTTATCATCCAATCTGTTGATGAGTTCACGTAACCCTGGATGAAGGGAAAAAACAAATATCCTTTTGATCCAAACTTTTGTGGCCCATTAATGGTCAATCACCACTGTTTTCTATGACTGATAGTTGTATTTGCTTCATTTTTTTTTGGATAATGCCCAAAAATGAGCTGGAAAAACAGATGAATTGAGTGGATATAGAATGCAAACATTAAGGTGGGTACCATGGTAAGGGCTGCACCCTCCCGTGTAGTAGGGCTGAAAGTTGGGCGGGTCGGGTCAGGTCAAGTTGGGTCGGGTTGGTGCTCAAACGTATCCCCACCCACGGTTCCTATGCCTCAACCCAACCCAACCTAACCTCGGGTTGGGAATTCTCAACCCAAGCGGGCTTGGTCGGGTTGGCTGGGTTGGTCGGGTGGATGCATGCTGATATTTTCGTTATTACATTACTCTATTATATTTCAATGCACGTCTTATTTTTTGTACCTATGATTTTATTAATTATATATGTAATTATTTATAGTAAAGAACTTCATTTTTTTCTAAATAAACAAGCTAAAATATAAGAAAATCGCTCCTTTAAAAGTTGTGTTGTGTAGCACACAATCTATTTGGGAGAGAGAAATCCGGCGTATCTTGTTAGCATGAGTGATCGGAAATAACGTGGACTAATGACACTTTGGGAGAGAGAAATCCTGTGCATTTGATCCACACTCAATTATATATCGATCGGGTTCGGGTTGGGTTGGGCAACCCGAGACCTCAACCCAAGCCCAACCCAAGTATTATTGGGTTTGTTTTGCATAGCTCAAGCCCAAGCCCGAGACCAAACCCAGTACATCTTGCCCGAGCCTAACCCAATGTTGAGTCGGTCACGGGTCGGCCGGTTTGAACCCACCGGACTTTCGGCCCTACCAGGTAGGGCTGTCAAGTGCCAGGCCTGGGTAGCCCTGGTTATGTCTGGGCCCAGAGTTTGAACCGCTTCAGGCATAGAGCCATGGGCCGGCCCTGATCAAAATTCTGATTTTTTAGCCCGATGTGATACTCGAGTCTCTCACCTAATCCGCTCCACGGTACAGCACATCGCGGGTAGAGAGAAGAAAACTGAAGCATTGACATGTGGAACTTTTATGAGCACCATCATGATGTATATATCAGATCCTCACCGTCCATATGTTTTTTCATATTATTTCATTGAACGAGACAAAAAATAAAGAAGATCTAAATATCAAGTGAGCCACATTACAGAAACACTGGGGATTGGATGCCTATTATTGAAAACTTATTAAGACCACATAAGACTTTTATCAAGTTGATGTTTGTGTTTTATCTTCATCCAGGTATGTGTGTACTTATGAAGGGATTAGATGGTAAATAAACCTCACAGTGGACTCTAGGGAGGTTTCAATGGTAGTCGTTCAATCCTGTTGCTTTCTATAGTGTGGTCCACTTGAGCTTTGGATATGCCTCAATTTGGACTCATGCTTTATAATGATTTGTAAAAATTTATGGACGGTATAAATCTAAAACGTAAAACATTGTGGGGGCTCAAAAGAGTTCCAAAAATGTTCCACACACACCTACGGAAATGTACTATGAAGTCGACCATGTCAACAGTAAGTCCTCATGAGGTTGAGTTGTGTGGCCCCATGGTTCTGTGTGTGGAACATCAACACCGTGCATTTGATGAGTCTCCTTTAGATTATGAGATATCCCAAAAATCAGTCGTACAAGGAACCCAGGTGGGCCATACCATCTAAAACCATGTGAAGGCAAGCCTAAAACATATAAAATCACTTAGTGGGCCCCCCTAAGTTTTGGATGTGGCCAAAGCTTGGTCTTACCTCTCATCCAAGTGCGACACATACAATGGATGGTCTGGATTTGTGAACCACATCTCAGTGAGCCCAATAAATGATTATGAATGTTTTAATGGAAGGATACCCCTCTCAACTGTTATATGTGGTGTGGCCCACCAAGTCATAGATTGACTTGATTTTTGAGCCAGTGGCCCACCATTGAATAGTGCATCTGACTATTGGGTAGATGTTCAACACACATTACAGTGGGGCCCACACAGCTGGAGTTCATGGAAAGACATGGTACCATTTCCCAGAGAGAGAGAGAGAGAGAGAGAGGGGGGCACAAAATCTGAATGATCCACGTAAGCAGATTGCGTGCTAAGTAGGCTAAGGGTACTGAGTAAACTTGAGGTCCTGCTATCGACCCTTAGCGGGGTGGCTAACATGGAGTGTGTGTACCAACATGGGTGTGTACTAACAAGCTAACCCAAAAAAAAAAAAAAAAGTAGGCTAAGGGTACTAAGTAAACTCTATGGGGTCCATGGTGATTTATATATTTCATCAAATAATTTTAGTGCTTGAGTCCAAAAATAAAGTGTATATAAATCTCAAGTGGACCACACTATGGGAAATAGTGTGAATTGAATGTCCACCATTGAAAAATTCTTGAGTGGCCACAGAAGTTTTGGATCAAGCTGATTTTTTTTTTTCCCGTTCATCCATGTCCTTGTGATCTTATGAACATATTGGATGACAAATAAACATCACTATGGTCCCTGGAAACATTTCAACAGTGAAAATCATTATTCTCAGTGTTTCCTGTGGTGTGGTCCACTTGATCTTTATATATTCTTGAAATTTGGGCTCAATCCCTAAAATGATATGGAAAAACGGATGGACGGCGTGGATAAACCAGATAGACTCACAATGGGCCCAACTGAGTTTACTCAGTACTCAATCAGATTTCCCTGATCCAAAGGTCTAATGGGGCATGACAAAGCGACTGGGCAACATGAAGCTTAGACCCTCACATTGACAACCCGACGTTTCTCCGGCGTCCTTTCATAGATGCATTGAGAAGTCTCCGAAGAACTAGTTGGAAGGGCAAAGTCATCCAAAACGGCTGGTCTTATTCGTAGAAATTATTTCAAAACGATACAACAACTGTACTGATTTGTTTAAAAGCCCAAATCAGGACCACACCGGGATTTCATTTTCTGATTTGTTTAAGACTCTTTCGCCAGAAACGACATTACCTAGGATTTCAAAATCTGACCGGGTTCGGTTCCACCACATCCAAACCCAACAGACCCCAGTTTGATAGCCTAAGTCAGAACACAGGCACACGTGTCGGCCCTAGATGGCCCAACGTGTGCAAGCAGTGCTTCTAACCGAAGATGGCCCACACGGGCACGAGTTGCCTGTGCCCCCGGCCACAGGAAGTTCCTGTGGTCCGAAGCTATGCCGGGCCCACTGAGATTGGCCGTGACAAATCCATGCGTCCATCAGTTTCTAAACATCACAGTAGGATGGGAATCCAAAAATCGGACTGATTCAACACTCAGGTAAGCCACACCACATGAAGGAGCACGGATTCAACTCCCACCATTGAAAATTTTGTGGGGCTACAGAAGTTTTGTATAAGGAGGCAGATTGCATTCTAACACTGTCTCATTACTGGACGGTGCTCTGTGGGCCACACAATGATGTATGTTTTTTTTATCCATGCCGTCTATCCATTTTCGATAGTGCATCAGCCCAAAAAATGAGGCAGATCCGAATCATGGGTGGACCACACCATACCAAACAGTGGTGATTGATCGGTCACCATCAAAAACTTCCTGGGGCCATAAAAGTTTTGGATTAGGCTATTCAGGTCCGTGTGACCTAATCAACAGGTTAGATAGCAAATTAACATTGGGCCTTTGGAAATTTTTAATAATGCACATTTAATTAATGTTGTTTTCCTGTGGTGTGGTCCACCTGATATTTGGATCTGCCTCATTCTTTAGATCATGGGCTAAAATAATTATCCAAAATGGATGGACAGCATGGATAAAACACATGCATCATTGTAGGGCCCACAGAGCACTCCGCATAGCCTACTTCACTGCTTGCAGTGTAAGTAGGCAATCGGCATCCTATCATCGGTAGTAACCCTACAAATGGATTGGATGGCATATGAACTTTATGGTTGGCTTGGCTCCAAGAACATTTCAATGGTGGATGTCTTCGTTCTCATTGTTTCATGTGGTGTGGCCTACCTAAGTTTTGAATCCGCCTGATTTTTTTGACTCATTTTGTATTGTGATCTTTAGAAACTGATGGACGGAGTAGATTTGTCATGGGCATCCCTGTGGGCCCAACATAGCTTCCGACCGCAGGAACTTTTTGTGACGAGGACACATGCGCGTCCGGCACACTCAATCACTCACGTACGATGGCTGAAAGCCGCAGCTTCAAAATGACCCCTACCTTAAACAGGAGGGGATTAGGTGAGACCTCTGGTCCACCGAGGTGGGTGAGACCCCTGACCGTGGGGGTTCAGATTGATGCATTTTCCTTAAATCCACACCGTCCAACCATTTTCAAAGCTCATATTTGGGGGTGATACTAAAAATGAAGCTCACTCAAATCTTAGGTGGACCACACCACAGGAAACAGTCGTGATTAAATCCCTACTATTAAAAACTTCATGGATTCTACGGGAATGTTTATTTGCCATCCAACCTGTTGGTAAGGCCTAAAACGCCTAGATGAAGAGACCACACAAATATCATATTGATCCAGAGCTTTTGCTGGTCATAAAAAGTCTTTAACGGCCAATTACCACTGATTCCAGTACTATAGTCCATCTGATATCTGGAACTGATTTATTTTTTGGATCCTGCCCTAAAATGAGCTTTCAATACAGATGGACGGAGTGGATGTAGTCACATACATCACAGTGGGCCCCACAGTCAGGGGTACCACCCACGTCGGTAATAACATGCCATGTTCGAACTTGCAAGTGGTAAAAATATATACAATAATGGCAAACGGTTAAATTAAGTACGACGTACATGTAACCAGTTCCTGGGCGCGGATTAGATACTGACAGGTTGAGTAGCGAGACTCGCTACTGAAGTGACGTCACCAAGTTCCGTGGGCCCCACTATGATGTTTGTTATTTATCCACGCCTTTCATCCATTTGGATAGATCATTTTAGGGCAATATCCAAAGAATGAGTTAAATCCAAAGCTCCAGTGGACCCAACGCAGAAAACAGTGGGACAGTGATGCGCACCGTTAAAAACTTCTAAAGGCTACAAAAGTTTTAGATCAAGCTGATATTTGTGTTTTAGCTTTTTTCATGTCTTTTTTAACTTTTGAACAGGTTGGATTTCAAATAAACATTATGGTGGGCCTTAGGATAGTTTCAACGGTGGAATCACTCTCCCCACTGTTTTCTGTGGTGGGGTCCACTAAAGATTTTAATCTACCTCATTCTTTGGCTCACGCCCTAAAATGATATCTAGAAATGAATGGACGGTGTGGATACAACATATACATCATAGTGAGGCCCACAGAACTTGGTGACGTCACTTCAGTAGCGGACTGGCTACTCAACCTGTCAGTATCTAATCCTCGTCCCCGGTTCCTATTTTCTAAGTTGTACTAACCCATCCCTACCATCCAAGGAAGCGGATTGGCTACTTCCCCTGACACCAGCCAATGGCTGGTGGTGGGTGCTATGTGGGCCCCACCATGATGTATGTGTTTCATCCATGCCGTCCATCTATTTTTACAGATAATTTTACCATATGAGACCAAAAATGACATATATCCCAATCTCAAGTGGACCACATTACAGGAAACAGTGTTGAATGAGCGTTGACCATTAAAAACATTTTGGTGGCCATAAAAGTTTTGGATCAAGCTGAGTACACTCTAGCATGCTGAGTAAACTATGTGGGGCCCACCGTGATGTATGCGTCATTATCCAAGCCGTCCAACCATTTTTCCAGATCATTTTAGGGCACGAGTCCAAGATTAAAGCATATCTAATCCTTAAGTGAACGACACCACAGGAAACGGTTGGGATAATGGCATCCAAAACTCCTGTGGCCCCTAAGAAGCTTTCGACGTTAGGTGTTCAATTCCTACTGTTTCCCATGGAGTGGCCCACTTGAGATTTGGATATGCTTCAAATTTGGGCTACCATAAAATTATCTGAAAAAATGAATGGACGGCGTGGATCAAATACTTACATCACGGTGGGGCCCACAGAGTTTACACAGCACGCTATGGCACACGTACACAATGCTCTTTCTAAAGGAAGCTTCTCAGCGCTCCGCACCAACGGCCCTCTTCCAAGCAATTTCGAGCTGCATCAACGTCAAAAAGGCGACGAATTCGCCTATGCCACCTCTCCTTTCCAGAAGTTCAAATTCCCAACTGCTGCATTGTCGGTTGCTTCCACGAAATCAAGCTCGAGCTTTCTCTCAACATTTCAACCAGAGCATTCTCTGCACCCTTCTCTCTCACGTAGCAATTTGAAAAGAAAAGCAAAATGATTAGATTATTGAAAACGAGAGAGAGATCATGTGAGCCCACATAATGAGTATGTGGACCATTGGATAGGAGAGGCCCACTGTTTATTGCACATGGTCCTAAAATTCTCTTGACCGGATCTTGGACGTCATCAAGTAATTGCAAAGTGGACGGTAAAACCATTTTTAATTGTAGACCGTCTATTTTTAATCTACCGGGAACTCCTCCCATCCAAGGGTCATTGGTGATTATAGGTGGGCCACCTCAGAGGAATTTGAGGCAGAATAAAGTAAGCATTCAGTTTCTACACAAGCAGCACACGTGTATGAGATCTCGGCCTTTCACTAAAATTCTGTTGACAATCAGGTGTCTCAAATTTACGCTGAAAGAGGGGCCATCGACCGGTTGATTGTCTGGTCAACACGTGGAAGGAGATCGAAAATATTCAGATGTTTGGCAAAATTATCTGGACAACTTTTAGAGCCTTCGATTACAACAGGTCGGCCCGACCGATCGAAACTGTCATACTTTGTGTAGTTTTATGTGTTTTTGCACGATTTGTTTCCATTTCTGTTTTAACTTAAATATATGGATGTAAGTAGGATTAGATTTCAGGTTAGACGTGTTTAAAGTTTGAGATAATTTTAGAGAGAGAAAAAGGCTAGGGCTTTTCTCTCGGAGCTTCTAATCGGTAAAGCTTTATCTTTTGTAACTTTGTTATTTATAACACATTATTGCTTTGTGCTTTGGTTTTTTCCCACAAAGATTTTTTCATGTAAATTAGGAGTGTTCTCTATTGAATTTGCTTGTGCGCTTATGGTTACCTTGTTTGATTCCTGTTTTTGTGCTTCCGTGAATCCCAACAAGTGGTATCATAGATAATGTTGGAAAATAGATCGAATTTGAAGACGAAGTATCTATAACTTATATATAATGAAGTATTTTGGGAAAAATAACTCTGAACTATTGAATGTGAAGATGAAAGATCTTCTAGTTCAATAAGGATTGGAAGACACACTCCTTAGAAAGCGACGGAAAACTATAAAAGAAAAAAAGTGAAACAAATTAGATTAAAAAAACAAATATCTCAATCTAATTAAGTCTAACGGATGAGGTCCTCTACAATGTTATAAGAGAGAAGACTGTTACTGATACATGGGCAAAGTTAGATAATGTCTATGCGAATAAGTCTCTTGAGAATTGTTTGTATTTGAAGCTGCAATTGTTGCGAGTCTTTGATTGCGATGCTTACTTTCATGTACCGTCCGTTAAGAGAGATGAGTTGGACCTTTATCGGCTATAATGATTGTATGAAATGGTATAAGCTATATGACTGGGTCACACGAAAAATAATCGTTAGTCGTGATGTAAAATTTAATGAGGGATCCATGTTCCGTAAGGATGAGTACAATAAAGCATAAAAATCGATTTTAGATGTTCAGATAGACAGAAAATATTGACGATGATACTGAAATATAGACAGAGGTACACGAGTAGGTGGAGTTGCCACTTGGGAGAAGGAATCCACCAAGTGATTATAGGTTATTGACGAGATACAGGAATCACTCACGTATTGCACTTTCTCTCATTATAGATGATAGGGATCGGTTTACTTTTCAGGAGGCTCTTGATGACATAGATGACGAAAAGTCAAAAGGGACAATGCACAACGAGATAGACTCCTTGTACAAGAATGAGATGTAGGAACTAGTAGAGCTTCCCATCTACCGTAAAGCAATTAGGTGCAAATAGATCTTCAGGAAAAAACATGATATGTACAAGGAAAGGTTGGTAGTGAAGGGATATACTCAAAAAGAATGTATCAACTTCATTAATATCTTCACGCCTATGGTGCAGCAAGTATCTATTAGATTCGTATTGGCCTTGGTTGCCCAATACAATCTTGAGCTGGAACAGATGGATGTGAAGTCTATTTTTCTACATGGAGAATTGGAAGAGCAAATTTACATAAAGCAAGCAGAATAATTCAAAATACAAAGGGCAGAGAATAAGGTTTATAGGTTGAATATGTCATTATACGGAGTGAAACAGTCACATAGGTAGTGGTATAAGAAATTTGATTATTTCATTATGAGTAGAAGTTTATCAGAAGTGAGTATAATCATTATGTTTATTTCAAGACATTAAGTGAAGTCTGTTTTTCTACATAGAGAATTGGAAGAGCAAATTTACATAAAGCAAGCAGAATAATTCAAAATACAAAGGGCAGAGAATAAGGTTTATAGGTTGAATATGTCATTATACGGAGTGAAACAGTCACATAGGTAGTGGTATAAGAAATTTGATTATTTTATGATGAGTAGAAGTTTACCAGAAGTGAGTATAATCATTATGTTTATTTCAAGACATTGATTGGTAAGAAGTTTATTATCTTGGTATTATTTGTTGATGATATGCTTATTGTCAGTCATAATATATCGAAGATTGACATACTAAAGGCTCGATTATTAGGGACATTTAGGATAAAAGGTATGGAGGTTACAAAGAAGGTTTTTGGTATTGATATACGCATAAACATGAAGAGGAGTAGGCTATGATTAATGTATGTCATGGTCTGTATAAGACCAAATATTTCACATGTGGTAGGTGTTGTTAGCAAATAAATATGTAACCTTGCAAGCAACACTAAGATGTAATGAAATGGCTACTTCGATATATTCGAAGTACGTAAGACTACGTATTGGCATTCGAAAATCAGGGGACAAGTTAGTAGGCTATGTAGGTTAAGATTGCACGGACAATATGAATAATAGAAGGTCGACTTTTGGTTACTCATTTGTGTTGGTGAGTGGAGTAATCGGTTGAATGTCAAAGCCTCAGTATGCGGTGGCTTTTTTTACAATCGAAGCTGAGTACATGGCAGTGACAAAAGCATTCAAGGAAGCGGTTTTGTTGAGAGGAATGATAAACTAATTGGAGCTTCAGCAGGAGATTGTGTCATTTAATTGTGACAGCGAAAACGCAATCAATTTGGTGAAAAACTCGATTTACCATTCTAAAACTAAACCTTTTGATGTGCGTCGTCATTTTATTCGACAAGTGCTTGAGGAATGAGATGTGACTATTGAGAAGATCCACACAAGCTTGAATGCAGCTAACATGCTTACAAAGGTGATTCTTGCAAAGAAATTCAAGTTCTGTGTGACTTCTCATGATCTGGCAAAGATAGAGTGAAGATAAAGTATGCATGAGAAGCAATGATTATGGAACTATGATGAAGATGAAGTAGATGTGTAGGATCAAATATGGCGTATTGTAGCATGAATATTAGAGTCATGGTGGAGATTATTGAAAATCGTATGCCTCAAATCTATGCTGAAACAGGGGCCATCAACCAGTCGATAGTTTGGTCGACAGGTCAAAGGATATCGAAAATATTCATATTTTTGGCAAAATTTTCTGAATAGATTTTGGAATTTTCGATATGTCGAAAACTTTAGTTAACAAGTTGAACCAACTGATCAAAGCGTTTTGACTCGTCGACTCGACAGGTCGACAGATTACATAGTTTTGTGCATTTTTGCATGATTCGTTTCTACTTCCATTTTACCTTAAATATATAGGTGTAATCGGGATTAGGGTTAAGGCTCATGCTTAAAGGTTTGAGATAGTTTTAGAGAGAGAAAAAGTTAGGGCGTTTCTCTTAGGGATTCACATTGGTAAGGTTTCATCTCTTATAACTTTATTATTCATAGTGCATTATCACTGTATCATGGGGTTTTTTCACAAAAAAAAAAATTCACTTAAATTTGGAGTGTTCTTTGTTGAATTTGATTGTGCGATTGTGAATACCTTGTTTGATTCATCTCGGTGTGCTTCCACAAGTCCCAATAAATTCAACCCCATATGAATGATCTTAGCCATCATCCGGAGGATGACCAAAAATATCTCAATAACTAATTACGATGGTAAAATGTGTAAGACCCGTGTCCTAGTCCGTACCGTTCTGTTGGCTTCCGCGGTCCTTTCGGACGAATTCCGGCAACCCTCAACCCGTATCCAACGTTTGCGCGCGATCCTAAACCGAGTCCCGCATACTAAAGTCGGTTCGAACCGAAACTTGTACCATTACAACCGCACCGTCACCGCAGTTCCAACGTCGCGTCTTGCATACCGATCTGGTACCCTGGCAGGGGGATGTGGACCCTCGTTCAGTTCGAGGAAAACGCTTCGTGTTGCAAATCCTAAGAGAATCCATCACATCAAATGTCAAGTATACTGTCATCACTCACCATCACTTACACCCATCCCCAAGTACAACCACCCTCTCCAAAAGTCAACATTTTCTTACAAGAAAGTACCTACTTACATCACTCACCATCACTTCTCTCCCATCATCTCTCTCTCTCATTTCTCCCAAGCTCTATGGGAGCAACTCACGTCCATGGCTTCCATGGGAGAGAGTAGTGTGACCCACCTTTCTACCACCCGATCCCACCGTCCTAAGCCCATCTCAACCATTGAAATTGTCCATTTGGGACTCTATCATGCATTGGCGGTAGAAGGAAGGAGAGATCTTGAGGTGGGTGATTTTATTACTTGATTTGTGATTTGAGAGCCACATATGTGGGACTCATCTTGATATATGTGTTGTATAGAGGGGCCCATAGTAGTGGGGTCCCTCCTATTTTCACCAAATTTTCCTTCTTTTCTCTATTTCTCCCTCTCCTCTTTTGGTGCTGGACGTGGGACCCACCAGTCATGTGTGTATTATCCACCCCATCCAAACATTGGTAGCCCACCCTGATAGCATATCTGTGGTGGGGACCACCTTAAATATATGTGTGATCCAACCGTCCAGCGTCCAGGGACGCTGGACGATGCCATAAGGTGAAGAGTGAACTGACAGTGTTGTGTACTGACAAGTAAACAAAAGCGTTAGTTTGATTTTTCAACTTTGGATGGACCACTCCTTCAGGCCCCAACTTGATGTATCAATCCAATCCACGCCATCCATTCTATTCCCCATGTCATTTTAGGCGTTGAGCTGAAAAATGAAGTCAATCTGACTATCTGGCGGGCCATAGCTTAGAAAACAATAGTTTTCACCGTTAAAATGCACTTTGATCTCTATACACCTCCAAAACATATTGAAAATTGGGCTTGTTTGGTCTGTCTTGAGACATGGAATGCACTAAATGGGTTAGATTCACCTGATGTGGGCCCCATGTACAAAAAACCCTAAAAATTCTATTTTTTTTCAAAAAAATATATAAACATTAGGCAGCGCCTGCTGCTGCTGAAGCAAGACGCTGCAGCGTCATTACAAGCGGGCGAAAGGCAGGGACCCATGACCCATGCTGTGGGCCCCACCATGATGTATATTTGATATCCACACCATTCATCGGGTGGGCCACTTCCCCAAGTGGACCCACTCCAAAAATCAGCCTGATCTAGGACTCGGGTGGCCCACATCACAGGAAATAGTGGGGTCTAACGGCTGCCATTGGAACCCCTTTTTGGGTCACCACAGAAGTTTTGGGTCAATAGGAAATTTGTTTTTCCTTCCATCCAGGTCAGCGTGACCTAACCAACAGGTTGGACAGCATTTAAACATTATCGTGGGCCCCACGTGGAACCCACCAGTGATGTATGTGTTTTACTTACACCGTCCACACCTAGACAGTGGGACCACCCCACGTGTGGGGCTGATGTGTGTGTGCGTGTGTGTGTGTGTATATATATATATATTATATTGTATATATTATATATATTATATATAGATTTTATATTATATTATATTATATGTACATGATTGTGGGCCTTCATGGGACCCACCATAATGCATGTGTTGCATCCAAGCTGTCCATCCATTTTGAAAGCTCATTTCATGGCGTGAGCTAAAGAATGAGTCAGATCCATAGCTCATGTGGACCCCGCCCTTGATGCATGTGTTGCATCCAAACCGTCCAATCATTTGGCAAGCTTGTCTTAACAGGCTTGAGACTAAAAATAAGTCAGATCTAAAGTTCAAGTGGACCCCACCATTCAAGGTAGTGGACAATGACGTCCACCGTTCAAAATTTCTAAGGGCCATGGGAGTTTCCTATTAAGCTGATATTTGTTCCACTTCATCTATCATTACATTAATTTATGAACATGTTGGATGGGAAACATATGTTATAGTGGACATTAGGAACTTAAATGGTGGAAATCATTATCATCACTTTTATTTGGGTGTGGCCTGTTTGATATACATAGGGCGTATTGGTGTGGCCCATCTGATGTACGTATGACCATGTGAGGAGGCCCATCTTAATGTATTGTGGCCCGTCCAGTGGGGCCCACCTTAATGTATAGGAGGCCCACTTTGATGTATTTTGTGGTCCATTCGAGGTGCCCATCTTGATGCATGCAATCCTTATTCACATCGTCCAGCAGCTACTAGACGATGGGGCCCTCCTTACTATATGATATTATATGTGTTGAATAAGCATACTGTCCATATGTAGTGTGGGCCAGCATGATGTATTTATTTATCCTCACCGCCCAATCTCTGGCCGTGGGATGTAGAACCCATGTGACATGTATTTCGTTCCATGCAGCTCATCTGTGTGAGGCCCACCTTGATACGTTCGTTGTACACATGGATCCCACATGATATATATGTTTTTATATCCATACTGTCCAACTATTTAGATGGGATGCACCATGATGTATTTTTATCTACGCCATCCAGGGCAGGCATCCCATTATGATATATATCAGGGCCCATGGGTTGAGGCCCATTGAGATGTATTCAAAGCCCATTTGGTAAGGCCCATTGTAATGTATTTGGAACCCGTGAGCAGAGCCCACCTCATATGTTCCACCCTAACCGTCTAGGTCATATAGGGTCAGCCTCGATGTATGTTTTACTCACCGTTCGTGGGATGTGTGACCCACTAGATGTATGCATTCTATATCCACGCTAACCATCTGGTGGGGCCCATCTGCTGCATGTGTAGGGCCTACCTATTGTGCATTTGTGCGGCCCATTGATGCAACCCACTTGATGTGCATAAGGCCAATTAGTGCGGCTCATTGATGCGGCCCACTTGTTAGATTGACACCCATTGATGTGACCCAATGATGCGACCCACCTGAGGTGCATATTAGGCTAATGGTGCGGCCCAATGTATCGACCCACCGTGATGTGTAGGCCCTTCTGCTACATGTGTAAGGCTCACCTGTGATGACTATTTAAGGCCACCTGTTGGATATTTAGGCCCACCTTATGTTTGACTCTACATGGGCCACTACTTGGGAGCAATGTTGGTTGAATATCCACATTGATGGGCAATGACAGTTAGATGTCCTCATTATAACCTTCCCTTAGGCCTTATTAGGCCCATTCTCTTCGTGGGTTAACCCACATAAGTAGGGCGCATTCGTCATAGATAGATGGCTCCGTGCTATCGGATTGATATAACCACGGCCGAGAGCCGATCTTTACATTATTGTTGATTAGTTGTCCATTTATGGACCCCGCCTTGTTTATACATGTTGATTATCGGTACCGATTATCGAGGCAAATCCCGATGTCAATTTCGAGTATTGAGGCCGAATATTGAGGCCGATTGTTGAGACCAATGCGATGTATATGCGGCTCGTATTTAAGGACCGTTGTGATGTGCATTCAGGCCGTGTTTAAGGCCTAATATGATATATATGAGGCCTATGAGATGAGGCCCATTAGGATGCATTTGAGGACCGGGCTATGGAGCCCATTATGATGTATGTTGAGCCCATTATGATGTATGTTAGGCCCATGAGAAAAGCCCATTATGATGTATGTTAGGCCCATGAGAAAGGCCCATTGTGATGTATTCATGGCCCATGATGCATGGCCCATTCGATGTATTCGAGACCCATGTGTAGGGCCCACATGTCATGTATTTGAGGCCCATGAGCAGGGCCCGCCTGTTGTGTATATATGTCCCTTGAGTAAGGCCCACTGTGTTGTATATCAGGCCTTTGTGTGAGGCCGTGGGTCCATTATATGTTTGGCTCTATGTGGGCCATTCCTTGGGGGCAATGTTGGTTAAATGTCCACATTGTCGAGGTCGATTGTCGATACCGATTGTTGATACCGGTTATGAGTATGTGACAGCATAGCATCATGATACATGCCCATACGCATCATTTACATGTTTGTTATGAGATGTGGTTGATCATTGCATATGTCATTGAGTATGTTGTTATGAGACTCCCTGATAGGCGGAGGTTATCTCACATGAGCATGAGGTATGCGCAGGATTGATGCATGACTGGATTGTATGAGTCATGCATCTCGCATTATGATTACTGTATGCCTTAGCGACATCAGGGTCGTAGCCTCCACAGACATATCGTGAATGGCCAAATGGGACACCAGAAATGTTTGGTTCTAACATACGGGCGCCATAGATGTCCCTGGGTGAAAATTCCTAAACCTTCGTGGCCAGGAGACGCCCCAATGTCAAGACCGAGTGGATACATGAGCGCCCGAGTGCCGAATACTAGGAGGCCGCGTCTCCCACTGTGTCGTGGTTGGTTGGGAGGGGGTGTGGCCTTACCCGCCTGAGGGTAGGGGGCAATACCAGGCTGAGTTTGACCAGCTCGTGAATGGGTCCATTATCGACATGGCGGATAGGTATTGGCAGACTATTGGTCAGGCGGATAGTGAGGTTTCTTACGCTAACTTGGACTATGCGGCTAGGAGAGCGATAATGCCATTTGGAGTGTACCAAACCCCAGTGATGATCCCAGAGAGGAACCGTATTAACATGTGGACCTATTAAGTACGAGTTGCATACTCATGCATTCATTTCATTCACCATCCACTCGGGCTGGTGGTGCACAACTAATTGCTATGTACCTTCGCATGGCCAGGATTTCGATTGGGCATGCGACTAACCTGAGATCAGGAGTTTACCACATTGGGTCTAACTATCCAAATTTAGGTATGGGACTGGTTTGGATAGAAGTCTCTTGTAATGGACCTCATAGCCTGCGATATTACGTACTATCATCCCGACTACACACTCCAGTATGGTCGTTTCATTTGTACCGCATATTGCATTACATTCACGGCATATGACATTTTGGGTTATATGTTTTTGCATTATATGGTCCAAATACGACTGATGCTATTCATGGACTCATCAGGAATTGCATATTGCATCGCATCCTTGGCATCTGATACCTGGCTCTTTACGACTCCTCATTTGCATAGCTGTTCTATATTGTGTATTCTGATATTGATTGACTCATGGAATTGTCTGTATTTCCACTTACTTTGTTATCGTATGATTTATGATCTTGTCATGATCTTGTCAGTATTTCTGTTTACCCTGATAATTCATGATCTTGTCAATATTTCTTCTTATTCCGATATGGTATGCTTTATGAATTACCAGTATTTTTGGTATTGTATGACTATGGCATTACGTTGAATACTTGACACTTACCTTGTGCACACACTTACACCACCCTCTAAGCTTTCTATAAGCTTATCCATGATAGATGCGTGCAGGTGATGTTAGGTTGCAACAGTGTTGAGCTTGGAGCGTGCAGCGGTCTTCTGGAGCTTGATTTTCGATTTATGTATTTCCCTTTCAGCATTGAATTCAAATGTTTATATTAGTGGATATGTGATGATGATGTTGCCTTTGTGATTTGGGTATGCTTGTGGTTATGCTTATTACGAGTTAAATGTACAAAAAAAATTCCCCTTGTAGCATTCAGGATCGGAATCTGGCGTATGAACGCTAGGAGTCGAGAATGGGGTACTGCGGAGGCTGTCAGCACCGGATTCGGCGATCGGGAATTTTGTGAGCCCGGCTTCCGAGTTTGGGGCGTGACAAAATGTCCATTTAGCAAATTGGCAAAAATGTCAAGAAAAATTGTCAGGTTAAGAAAACTTCATCAAAGTACTTTTCAGTCATGAATTTGTTTTGAAACTGGAGCCCACCTAATGATTAGACCAGTCTAATTCTTAGGTAAGAGCATCTAAATAGTGGTAGACTTATGATGATGATGTTGGTGTGAGTTGTTATTGTAAACAACCAAGAGAGATTTTAGGCATTTGAAATCTGCAACATCCCCTGAATGAGGGAGTTTAGCTTGAGTTTAGGAGACGGAATTGTATAGCAAAGAATAGGTTTTAGGTTTTTTTTTTAGTGTATATAACCTACGGCTGAACAAAGATGAAAAGATATGAAAGGCAAAATTTGTGACATGGTATCAAAGACAAACGAGTTCAGACTTCCTGTATTGCACCCTAACCATACCTCCATTCATGGCAAACTCTGATGCTCCGAACTCCTCTGGTAACATGTCCAATCTCTCTGACTCTATCCTTGAATTAACTACAAAGATGACCGAGGTTTTGAACAGCGCTCGGACCCCAACATCACCACTGAAACATCTGCTGCTCCGATCGTCATTAAGTTGGATGGTTCCAACTATGCACTGTGGTCCCAGGTTGTCGAGATGTATATCTCTGGCAAGAACAAACTGAGGTACATTAACGGCGATTTTCCCCAGCCGCTACCAACGGATCCCTCCTTTTGCAAGTGGCGCACCGATAACACCATTGTTAAAGGTTGGTTAATTTATTTCATGGATTCATCCTTAATTAGCAATTTTATTCAGTTTCCTACGGTAAAAGCGGTTTGGGATTCCATTGCAACTACCTTCTTTGATGGTAATGATACCTCACAAGTGTATGATCTTCGATGGCGTGTGACACGACTGAAGCAAGCCGCTAGCTCGCTGGAAAAATATTACATTGAGTTGCAGGGTTTATGGCGTAAAATTGATTTTCGCCAGCCAAATCCTATGGAATGCTCTATTGATATTCAGCACTTCCAAGAAGACCGTGTTTATGTGTTTCTGTATGGTCTTGACGATCGGCTAGACAAAATACGGGCTGATGTTTTACAAATGAAACCGTTTCCTACTGTCGAACAAGCGTATGTGCATGTTAGACGGGAGGCTATTCGACAACAGGTTATGACTTCCCATGACACCGATGGGCTCCAGGGGGCTGTCTTGGCCTCCAAAGCCCTTACTGTAAGCACCTCTGCCCCTAGTAAATCTTCCAAGACCCAAAATTCTACTGATGCGGAAAAATGTTCTCATTGTGGAAACCAGAAACACATACGTGAAAATTGTTTTAAGTTGCATGGGTACCCTGATTGGTGGCATGATCTTCAAGCCCGTAAACGTCTTGATGGAACCGGAACTAATGGAAGTTCAGGCACAGCTGTTGTTGCTGCTGCAGAGCCCCATCCTTCTCTTGTACAACCAGTTGCAACGTCCACAGATGCTCGTCCTAACTTGAACTCAGGTATCCCTGGTCTTGCTCTTCTTACCTCCCATAGAGATGTGAACTGTAGTGCATGGCTTCTTGACTTGGGGGCCACTAAACATATGATCTTTGCTGCCTTGGACTTCTCTTAGACCTCTCTTCCGCGATGCACCAGCATAGCCAATGCAAATGGTGTTATCTCACCAGTCACTAGAGCTGGCTCTGTGACCTTATCTCCACCCTTGCATTTATCTAATACTTTACTTGTTCTGTCTCTATCCCATAAATTATTGTCTGTAAGTCAGCTTACTGCAGACCTTGGGTGTGTTGTACTTATTTATCCAAACTTTTGTCTTATTCAGGATATTCTCACCAAGGAGATAATTGGACGTAGCATTAAGAGCGGGGATTATATTATGTGGAAGACATCAGTATCGGCCAGGCCAATAACATGAACCATCCGCATGTTGATAAAGAGACACTACTTTGGTTGTGGCATCAACGCTTGGGACACCCATCTTTTCCTTATTTTAAGTATGTTTTTCCTGATCTATTTAAGCATTTACAGACTTCTAATTTGAAATGTAACACTTGTATTTTGGTTAAGAGCCATCACGCTACTTATCCATTACGTATGAATAAAAGTGACACTCCATTTTCGTTAATTCACTCTAATGTATGGGGGCCCTCACCTGTTACTAATATGTCTGGCTTTCGTTGGTTTGTTATTTTTGTGGATGATTGTACCCGTATGACATGGCTCTATGTGATGAAACACAAAGATGAGGTTCTCAGTGCCTTTGAAACATTCCATGCTATGGTTGGTACTCAGTACGGTGCCACCATGAAGGTTCTCTGCTCTGATAATGGCGGTGAATATGTCAATAAGCACCTTAAAGCGTACTTTACTCAACATGGTTTAATTCATGAAACTTCATGCTCACAAACACCTCAACAGAACGGTGTCGCCAAGAGGAAGAATAGACATGTTCTTGAGACTGCTCATGCTTTGCATATTGGTGCTCATATGCCTAAACGGTTTTAGTCCGATGCCGTCTCAACTGCTGTCCATCTTCTCAACCGAATGTCTTCCAAGGTTTTATCCTTTCAGACACCACTCCAATGTCTTTCTACTTATGTATCACTACCTACCGCACTGATGCTTCCTCCTCCCATCTTTGGGTGTGTCGTCTATGTGTATCTCCACAAGAACCAGCGCACTAAACTTGATCCGTGTGCATGTCGGTGTTTGTTTTTGGGATAAGGCGTCCATTAAAAAGGGTACCGATGCTATGATCCTACCACTCGCAGACTCTATGTGACAATGGATGTCCAATTCTTGGAGACTAATATGTTTTTTTCCTCTTCAGCACCTACTTCTCCTCTTTCGGGGAAGAGTTGAATTGGTTCCAACATGAGATGCCGAATGAGTTTGATTGTTTCAGACATGAGGGGCCACGTGAACATGAATGTCATGCCCCAAACTCAGAAACCGGGCTCACAAAATTTTCGATCGCCGAATCTGACGCCGACAGCCTCCGTAGAACCCCATTCTCGGCTCCCAGCGCCCATTCGCCAGGTTCCAATCCTGGGATGCTACGAGGAGGATTTTCAACATCAGTTTGATTCGTAATAAGCATAACCAAAGGCACAACCCACAAACAATAACCAAAAAAACTCCATCGCATTTCCACTATGATCAAAAACTTTATAAGTACAATGAGCATAAAGGGAAATACAATGATGATGAACAAAACTCCAAAATAATCCGCCACGTGCTCAAGCCTCAGCGCTGCTGCGATCCAACGTCACCTGCACGCAACAGTCGTGCATAAGCTTATAGAAAGCTTAGAGGGTGGTGAAAGTGTGTGCTCAAGGTGGTAATGTAGTTATGCAGTATCAGAGTAATGCGAAACATGCTGATGAAAGCCAAGAATACCATTAGCCATATCAAGGCCATGTGGTGCAAAGCATGAATGATGTCGGCCATACCAAAGCCATGCAATGCGAAATGCAACTCAAGCATACAAATCCTCATCTAAGTCCACATGTCAATACGACTCAAAATCTGAAATATCACTAGGGTCTAGTACACTCCAAGCCAGATTGCCGCCCCGTCGCGCGCAATAAGGTGAGTGGAAAAGACCTCACTATCCGCCTACCAATATCGGGCTCGGCTCGTCAATAGCGGACCCATTCCTCGAGCTGGTTAGACTCAGCCTAGCATTGCCCCCTCCTCTCGGGCGGATAAGGCCGCACCCCCTCCCAACCGACCACGACATAGTGGAAAGCGCAACCGTCTAGTAATCGGCACTCAGCGCTCATGCACCCACTCAGTCTAGACGTTGGAGCAACCTCTTGGTACCATAAGGGTTTAGGGACTTTCACTAAGGGATATCTATAGCACCCCATGTAGAACAATATTTTCGGTATCCAATCCTGCCAACCACGATACGCCTGTGGAGGCTACGGCCCTGATGTCGCTAGGGCGTACAGTACCATATCACACAATGCGAATGCATGAATCACACTATCCAGTCATGCAGCAATCTTGCGCGTATCGTGCGCTCATGCAGGACAGCACCGCCTATCCGGGAGCCCATAAACAATCTGCCCGAGGGCATATGCTATGATCAGTCACTCCTCATATCAAGCATACATATGATGCATATGATCGTGAATCATGGGACTATACTAAGTAGGTTATATGGTAAATGATGCAGTTCATAACGAAGATAGGCTTATACGGCCTACACATTACATGTACGGGCCTAACAATGGGCCCTAGGGAAGGTTATAATGCGGACATTTAACCAACACTATACTTGCAATGTGGACGTCAAACCACCATTGCTCCCAAGGCATATCCCGTCGTAAACATCATTGCATAAACTATGTTGGGGTCACACATTGCAATGGTCCGTAGGTATATCCCATTGGGCCTTCAATACATCAAATGGGCCAAATCACATGGGCCTTATATTCATCAAGTGGGCCACATCAATGGGCCGCACCAATGGGCCTTATGTACATTGCAATGGGCCATAACCCGTGGGCCTTAAAATACATCACAACGGGCCTCATAATATGGGCCTTATGTGTATCAAATGGGCCACACCAATTGGACCCCATATGTACATCAAATGGGCCTCAACTCATATGCCCCAATACATTTTAATGGGCCTTACAACATGCCAAGGTGGGGTCCACTTAGACAATGGATCTGGCTCATTCTTCATGCCCATGCCATAAAATAAGCTTTTTAAAATGGATGGATAGATTGGATGCAGCACCTGCCTCATGGTGGGGGTCCACATGAAGGCCAACCATCACAAATTTTATATAATATAATATATATTTTATATGTAGTATATACAATATTATATATATAATATAATATAATATATATATACACACACACACACACGCACACATCCACACACACACGCACACGCACACGCACACATACACGCCCACCGTCCCCTGGATGGTGGGGATATAACACATAATCACAGTGGGAAGTGAAACACATATATCACTGTGGGCTCCACGTGGGGCCCACCATAATGTTTGCTTTCCATCCAACCTGTTGAGAAGGTCACGCAGACCTGGATTGAAGTGGAAAAACAAATTTCATATTGATCCTAAACTTCTGTGGACCCAAAAGGGGTTTCAATGGTAGAGGTTCAATCCCACTGTTTCCTACGGTGTGGGCCACTTGAGCACTATATGGAGCTGAAATTTGGAGGGGGCCCACTACTGGGAGTGGCCTACCTCTTGAACGGGTTGGATGGCAAATAAACATCAAGGTGGGGCCCACGGCTAGAGCCATGGCCGCTGCCCAGTCCGCCTACAACGCGCGCAGGCGCTACCTGCACCTCTGGCAGCAGCAGCGGCTGCTGCTTGTTTTAATTTTTTTTTTTAAAGAAAACCAATTTTTTTACAGTTTTTCACGTGTAGGGCCTGCATCAGATGAATCCAACCTCGCCATTATTTCCCATATCTCAATACAAGCCAAACAAGCCCAATATTCAATATCTTTTGGTGCATTAAAACCTCAGGTGAATTTTTAACGGTAACAACCACCGTTTGCTATGCTGTGGCCCACCAGAACATCGGATTGAGTTCAGTTTTCAACTCAACGTCTAAAATGAGTTAAGTAAAGGAATGGACGGTATAGATTAAAAATATACATCAAGATGGGGCTTATATGAGTGGGCCACCCCATGAGCTTGGAAACAAGCTACTACTTGTGTTTTAACAGTGACGCTGGACGGATTCTCACAGCTGTGGGCTTGCTCACGTGGGCCACTTCATGATGGATGTGTGGATACAACACATATAAGGTGGGCCCCACTTCTAGATGTTTTTGATAAAATACATGCCCCAGGGTGGGGTCCATCCAAGTGGGCCATACAACCAAGTTATGATCACATAAAAAATGAAATAGAGAGGGAGAGAGAGATAGAAAGTGGGACACGCGTGATGGAGGGACTCCGGCACTATGGGCCCTCCCTTGCACTAAATCATACATCAAGTGGGTCACATTACATGTGGGCCCATTAAATTGAAATCCAACGGTGGAGATCCCTTCTCCACTAAAATAGACGGTCTAGATGACCCTAAGTATGCAAGGAAAATAAACATCATGATAGGGTCCATGGAGAATGGCCCCATCATGGAATGATCATGATGATCCAAGTAGGCCATCGGCCACATCTTAGGGTCCAAAGTGAGATCCAAACCATTGATCGGTTGGCCTCACTTGGCCCATCTAAAAAAATATTAAAACTACCCTATCAAAGCACCCCACCGCTTAATCTTCTTGCTCCCTTGGCTTCCTTAGCTCCTTGTGCTTCTCTTTGATGGAGGAAGATGAGAAATGGATGGCTAGGATGGGAGATCTAGGGATGGAAAGGTGGGCCACACTTGTAGCTTGGAAGAGTTAGAGAGGCTCATACGTATGGATTTTTTTCTTTCTTTTGGGAGAGTTTGAAAATGAGAGAGAGACTTGTAAAGGGAGAGAGAGAGGGATGGGTGATGGATGTGTTGATGTGATGAGTGATGGGTGTAAGAGGCTTTTTGACTTTTGTGGCTAATGGTGTAAGAGAAGTATGGCTTATGTAAGAACTTTTTGACTTTGGGGCTTGCTTGGGAAAGGGTGAAAGGTGATGTGTACTTGACATGATGGGATGGATTGATTGATTGATTGAGGTGACATCTCATAGAGATTCTCTCGAGTTTTACAACGCGCGGCGTTTTCCTCGCACCGAACGCTGGCCCACATCTCCCGACCAGGGTATCGCCTCGGCGCGCGAGTCGTAGCATCGGAACTGCGGTGACGGCACGGTCGCTATGGTAAAGGTCTTGGGTTGAGTCGACTCGGGTTGATGGCATGTGAATTAGGGTCGCGTGCAAATACCGGTTAAGGGTCGAAGGTTGCCGGAATTTGACTGGAAAGACCGCGGAAGTCTAAGGAACGGTACGGTCTAGGATACGGGGCTTACAATGAGGGGTAGAATCATGAGAAGCCGTAGGAGCATGATGGCTAAATGATAACTCAGGCGTTGTGAACTGTGAAGCCGAGATATATCCTAATGTAGAGCATACAACATCTGAGACCGAACCTATATCCCCTCCCTCTGAAGTGTCAGCCGAATCATCTCCTGAGAATACTCCTAAGGTAACTACTGTTATTACACCCTTACATACCGATGATATGATGCTTCTGCGGGATATGTCTTACCACACAGGTACAATCGTGGCAAGCGACCTAATAGATACTCTCCAGATATTGAAGAACAAAGGTCGAGGTATCCAATTGCTAACTATGTATCCACCAAGGAACTCTCTAAACCTCAAAAGAAATTTGCACAGGAACTCTCTATATGTCAAATTCCTACCAATGTTCATGAGGCATTGGCAAATCCAAGATGGACCTAAGCTATAGAGGAAGAAATGGAGGCACTACTTAAAAATGATACATGGACTCTTGTTCCATTACCTGAAGGAAAAAAAACCATGGGGTGCAAATAGGTGTTCTCCACTAAACACAAAGCAGATGGATCTATTGAACGGTACAAAGTAAGACTGGTAGCGAAGGGATATACACAGACATATGGTATCGATTATCAGGAGACTTTCTCACCCGTAGGCAAGTTGAATACAGTTAGGGTGTTATTGTCTCATGCAGCAAATCTTGATTGGCCTTTGCATCAACTTGATGTAAAGAATGTTTTTCTCAACGGTCATCTCCAAGAAGAGGTTTATATGGATGTTCCTCCAGGATATACAGCATTTTCAGAGAATGGAGTGGTGTGTAAATTACAACGAGTGTTGTACGGACTGAAGCAATCACCACGAGCACGGTTTGGAAGGTTTAGCTTGGCAATGAAGAAATATGGTTTCCAACAAAGTAAATCTGACTATACTTTTTCTTAAAGCATCAGTTGGGCAAGGTAACTGCTTTGATAGTCTATGTAGATGACATGATTATTACAGTAGATGATGAAGAAGAAATCTCTTTGCCTCAAAAGTAATTAGCAACTGAATTTGAGATGAAAAATTTGGGAGGACTCAAATATTTTTTGGGAATTGAAGTTGCCAGGTCTAAGTAAGGTATATTTCTCTCCCAACAGAAATACGTATTAGACTTGCTAACCGAAGTAGTGATGTTGGAGTGTAAACCTGCAGATATCTCTATGGTTCAGAATCACAAGCTTGGAGAATACCCAGACCAAGTACCAACAGATAAAGGAAGATACCAAAGGTTAGTTGGTAAACTCATTTACCTCTCTTATACTTATCCAGATATTACATACGATGTAAGTGTTGTAAGTCAATTTATGCATAATCCAAGTAAGAGTCATATGGAAGCAGTGATTCGAATACTTCGATACTTGAAGTCATCCCTGGGCAAGGGGCTTATGTTCTCAAAACATAATAGTCAATCGATGGTTTATGGATATACGGATGCGGATTGGGCAGGTAATATCACTGACAGAAAGTCCACCTCAGGATATTTTATATTTGTTGGGAGAAATCTTATAACCTGGAGAAGCAAGAAACAAAAAGTGGTAGCTTTGTCAAGTGCTGAAGCTGAGTTTAGGGGAATGGCTAAGGGTCTTTGTGAACTCCTTTAACTAAGAAAGCTACTCACTGAAATCGGGTTTGCCCCCACTTCCGAGATGGATCTCGTGTGACAATAAAACTGCAATTGTCATTTCTCACAATCCTATTCAACATAATTATAATAAAATGTGGAGGTAGATCGACACTTCATCAAAGAGAATCTTGAAGTAAAAACAATTAGGTTTCCGTTTGTGAAGGCGGACATCCTTACAAAAGTTGTATCTAGCAAGGACTTCTACAACTCACTTGACAAGTTGGGCATGCGAGACTTCTATGCATCAACTTGAGGGAGAGTGTTGGCGTGAGCTGTCATTGTAAACAACTAAGAGAGATTTTAGGCATTTGAAATCTGTAACATCCCGTGAATAAGGGAGTTTAGTGTGAGTCTAGGAGACGGAATTGTATAGCAAAGAATACGTTTTAGGTATTTTTTTTAATGTATATAACCTACGGCTGAACAATGATGAAAAGATATGAAAGACAAAATTTGTGACGGATGATTGGTTCCAAGTTGGCACATGCTTAGACAAATCGTGAATTTTTATCACTACATTAACTACTTTTCTACTTTAAAAAAAGTTTTTTAAAAAATGATACTACAAAATTTTATAGAAAAATATTCGTACATGGACAATGTAGGACAAGATAAACTTTAAAAAAAAAATAAAAAAAATTAATAATAATAATAATAATAATAATAATAATAATAAGAGCATACAAAAAGTTGAAAAGCTAAACTAAAAATTTATGTAGTTGGATAATATGCTAATGTCCACAAAGTAGTAGTAAAAGCTTTTTTCCTTCACTAAAAAATATGAAATCAAAATTACAAAAGTTACGTTACTCCCATTTTTATTTTTTTTATACAAGAACTTTGCACAAAAGAATATTTTAGAAGAATGAATGAATAAAACGTCTTTCTTTATCTATGCTCCTCCTCGTATATAGACCACACCAGACGAAAAAAAACATATGGTCGATTCCAACCAAAATCAGGCCTCACAGCGGAACCACAGCAGGAAAGAGAGTAAAGGAGGGAGAGACGTCTTTCAATGAGAGACGTCAACGTCTCTCAACCACATCTCAACACAAAACACTATAAAACGTGCCTTTCTTAAAATAAGATATTGCTTTCTTTCAAATGATGTTTATGGGAAAATTCCTTGCGGCTTCCTATTCTACCAAGACTGCCTCCATATTTCCAAAGTAAAAGATGATTAAAATATTCCACTTTGTTAAAAAGGTGACTTTTACACTAGTGGATCATAGAAACTAAAAATCAAGCCAAACTGACTATCAAGACTATCAAACATCAGATAATATTATCCACCATCCAAAACCGTTCAAATTTATATGTGGCCCACCTAATGATTAGATTGACCTATTTATTAGTTAACACCTACATCATGGTAGGATGAACCTGTTGGATGTGGTAAATACACCACACAGAATCCACATTGCTCCACCCTACTACTTTTTCAAAAAAAAAAAAGATGAGGACATCTTAATCATTTCACTCACTGAAAAACACTCAAGGCGCATTGATTGGTAAGTAAATTAAAAATAAATAAATAAACCTATAAGATTGATATTTTCCTGAATAAAAATGAAGTTCTTGAAAAACAAATCCCATTCCTCAAAATGGAAAAGTACAATTCAAGAGAGAATCCTTGGTCTCGCTACTGAAGTTACATGAGCCCTACCATGATGTATGCGGTGTATCCATACCGTTCATCCATCTGGTTAGATCATTTTAAGACATGACCCAAAGAATGAGGCAGATCCAAACCTTAAGTGGATCCCACCACAGAAAACAGTGGGGATTGAACGCTTACATCATGGTGGGGCCCATAGAACTTGGTGATACTTCGTTAGCTAATTCACGTCCGAGTCCTTGAGAGGTTGTGTGGGCCCATGAAATCTTTAAAGGGATAGGGAATTGATTTCTAAGAAACAAATTCCCAGTGAAAAAGATTGTCTAGTGTTTGGATATTGGGAAAGCTATTTTCAATAGTATATTTTTGGGTTTTAATATTGAGAGAGACATTTCACCCCTCTTAAAAAATATGAGCGTTGGATGAGAATTCATTTTTGGAAAATTTTCGACCCATTTTAAAGATAAAAATCAGAAAGTAGAAAATTCTGGAAATTGAATTCTCATGGGAATTCATTTCCCACCCTTTCTCAGGACCAAATGCCATTATTTTTTTATATATATAAAAATAGACCTTCCAAATGAATGAATTCCAAGTTCCAAGTTCCCAAACACAGATTCTGGATTCCACAAAATTTCATTCCCAGTTGTCAAACATGATGGATAAAATTGGTTTCTCAGAGAATTTGTTTTCCAGATTTAAATTCATTAGTAATTTCTAGATTCGGGGTTGGCAAACGACCCCTTAGGCCAATTTTGCAATCACGTGGAAAAATCCATTCAGATTATAAAAGGAAAGGCCCAATTTCAGACACTCATCAGCTCAAAGAAAAAAAAAAATTCTAAAATTCCGCATCGAGAAGGCAATATCTTCCAAGGAAAACAAAAAATGTGATGGAAATGCTATTAATCCACTGTAAAGATCATATTTTCAAAACTAAGGATGCTTATTTTTACACACCTCTTTCTCAATTTCCACTGTCACTTCAAATTCCTGCCCGAAAGATTTCGATCTGATTGCTCTCACTTTTAGTTCCATGCTCTTCAAACATTTCATAATCTCAATCATCGATCCGATACCAGAAGATGGATCTGCAACCCGTAATTCAATCGTAGCTACCTCTGAAGAATTCTTGGTTTTCATTTCTAAGCTTGCCTGAAGTTCTTTGTTTCGCTTTAGTAGCTCCTCCTTTAGAGCTTGCAGATTAAGCAGCTGTGAAGCTGCTGTATGAACAATGGAGTTCTTATCATTCTACAACAAGAATTTTCAAAATGTATGAGAGTTAAAATTATTCCAATCCAAAAGACCCAATTTTTTTTTAAAGGTCACGATTGTCACAATTTTGAACATTGCATTGTGGTCCACAATCCACACCATTCATTTGATGGGTCCCCATTGATTTGCTAAAGCCATCCAATTGCTGGAATTTTTTGCACCCAATGCTGATAATTGCTAGTATTCACTGTCCATTTGTAGGTTGAGTTGGACAGTTAAGGCTGCCCGGGCAGTGAAGTTTTCCTGCTGTGGACGATCATGGGTGGGACCCACTTGATGAATTCTACAGATCACGGACTGTTACACCATATGTCCAATTTGAGTACAGATCAAAGGAGGAAATTAGTGTTCATCACCTCAAAAAACTCTTAATCTTATAGTAGCTTTTATAACCAATGCAAATTACCCATTGCCCAAATACAATCATTTGTAGACAATTGATGGTCTTTCTTCAAATTTGTACTAGTAATTAGACAAAAATGATAATTCTTTTGAAAATAATTCCACGCAGAATAAACAGAGAAGAAGAAATCATAATTATAAAAATAAAAAGATTCGACTCAAAGCCCAATTGGGTCGAGTCAACTCGAAAACTTGGATGAATTTTATCATTTTTTCAGAAAAAAAAAAGTACTATTTAAAATATAAATATATGAATTATTCCAAGTTGAATTTTAACGAGTTTTTCTCAAGCTTCAACTGAGTCATGACCAAATCTAGTTTTCCAAGTCTTGGTGAAATCTAGTCGAGTCGACTCGAGTTTTTATGAAGTTTTTAAACTATGAAACAAATCACTATTACCCAACTAATTCTATATGGTATGATTGAAAACAAAAACAAAATGTAACTGAACAGAAGTCCTGAAATTCTTCGAGAAAAGATTCAACAGATTACTGAAAATCCCCTTTCTTTTATGGTCTGACTATTAAATTGGCGGCATTCATTTGATTTATGAAATCCATAAAATACCCAAATGTTTGAAAAACAGGAGAATTTATCGCTGAAAAGAAAACAAATCCAACAAAATTTCTAACCACGGGGGAGAAAAACACCTTTGTTCGAGGCGGCAGCATCAAATGCAGATCCGTATAGTTCTGCCTCATCTTCTCTCTCCTATGACGTTCATTGATCATATGCCGATAGCACTGACTGCTCTCGGGTTCTCTATTTTCGACAGGCATGGCCCTCATCGCTCTCAAGATCTCAATCATCCTCCTATTTGAGTTCCGGTGGTTGAGCGGAAAATTCAGATTCTCTAGTGAAAACCCAGTACCTGGTCTAGTGTATTGGACAAAGGCGCTCTGTATGACAGCCGGATCGGGGGCCACCCGTGGAAGGAGGGTCTGGATTTCTGGAATCTCATGCCAGAGCATTTCCATCTGCATCTCCATCTGCATCTCATGGTGGAAGAAATGGTCCATGGATTTTTGGTAGTCTCGTTTGCTCTGCTCTCTGCTTTTGAACTCAGCTACTCTGCTCTTCCCGGGAGAATTTTGAATTTCCGTTTGCTCTACTCTCAATCGTTTGCTCTGCTCTCAGCTTTTGAACTCAGCTGCTCTGCTCTTCCCAGGAGAATTTTGAATTTCCGTTTCAGCAGCTTTTATAACGGTCCGCCATTTGAAGCGTGGGAAGAGGGGATTTGAAGCCCGTGAAAAACGTGGTCAATTCGGAAAGTGAGAAAATTGGGTTGAGATATTCAAAAGACCTTGTCTTTTGCTTTGTACACGTGCTTAAATGACGTTTGTCGTTCCTTCTCGGCTGGCGCAGTAGCTACTCGCGGATCCTACTCTCGGTTCTCTTTTCCCTGGTGTGGGGGAAGATCCGTGCAGTACGCCTTCGGGGCCCACTAGGTATTCGAATATTAGGACGCCGAGTGGCTGTACCGTTAGGGCTGTACACGAACCGAGTTTGCTCGGTTAGCTCTCTCGAGTCGACCAGAAAAAGCTAAACCGAGTCGGGTTGATTTTTTGAGCTCAACAAATTTCTGAACCGACTTCGAGCTTGCCGAGGCTCAACTCCACTTGGATCGAACCCAACTCGAATTGAACTTGGATCAGACTGGTTTGGTGACTCAATTACTTTGATATTGATGTTGCTCACCAAGTGTTCGATGAAATGACTTAACAAAGTGTGGCTGGTGGCAAGAAAGGTATGTATATGAAACAAATACATTTTTTTTCTTAATTTTTATGTTGCTTAAAAAGTGATTGATGAAATACCTTAAAATCACTACTATTGTTTTACTTACAATGAGATTTTAAAGGTGCAATCCATGTGTTTGTAAAAATGTTGCACAGGTGAACTCAGCTCAATCTTGGCTTGAACTCGGCCCGATCTACTGACCGGACCGAGCCGAGCTAAGCTGAGTTCAAGCTAGGATAAGCAAGTGGCCAAGCTGAGTCAAGCTATGCCAAGCTTGACTCGGTTCGACTCGTGTACACCTCTATGTACCATCCATAATGAAGTATGTGTTATATCCCAACCGTCTTTTCATTTGGCTAGCTCGTCCTAAGGCTTGAAATGAAAAATAAGACCGCTCCAAAAAGCAAGTGGGCCAACCACGCTACAAAAATCAGTGGGGGGTTGAACGTCTACCATTGAAACCCTTTCGGGAGTTACAAAAGTTTTTGATCAATATGATATTTGTTTTTCCTCTTTATCCAGGTCTTTGCGACCTTAAGAGCATATTAGATAAAAGATAAACATTATGGTGAGCCCTACAAATATTTTAGCCGTGAAAATCATTATCCCCACTGCTATTTGTGGTGTGGTCCAGTGGAGCTTTAGATATGATTCATTTTTTGGCTCATGCTCAAAAATGATCTCGAAAAATGGATGAACAGTATAGATATAATAAATATATGATTTCGGCCCACGTAACTTTGATCTCATTTGAACCGTTATAACAAGTGTGAGCTGGAGGAGCGTCAGCACTCCTCTTCGCACGACACGTACCCACACCAGCTATGTCGCTGGTGTGTGTGGTACACCCGCTTCCCGAATCTTAGGTCGGTCTTGTTATTAGCTGTGTCCCACAAATATGCCATGAGGAGAACGGATTGGCTACTACCCCTACCAACCAGCCAATGGCTGGTGGTCCGTGCTTTGTGGAGCCCACCATGATGTATCTGTTTCATCCATGTTGTCCATCTATTTTTTAAGATCATTTTATGATATAAGAACAAAAATGAGATATATCCCAATCGCAAGTGGACCACATTATAGGAAATACTGTTGAATGAACTTCAACCATTAAAAACTTTTTAGGGGCCATAAAAGTTTTGGATGAAGCTGATCTTCTTTTTTTTTCCCTTCATCTGGGTCTGTATGACCTAATTAACAAATTGGATGTCAAATAAACAGTACAGTGGGTCTTAGGAGGATTTTAATGGTGGATATCCAATCACTAATGTTTTCCTGTGGTGTGGTCGACCTGAGATTTATATCCTCTAATTTTTGGCACATAACCATAAAATGATCTTTAAAAATAGATGAACCGAATGGATGAAACACATACATCATGGTGGGCCCCACAGAGCACTGACCATCAACCACCGGGCTGATTGCTGAGGGAGTAGCCAATCCGTTTCCTACCATGAGGGTTGTGAAAAGAGTACAGGAGGAATTCCTTTAATCCAAAGCTTCGTGGGACCACCCTGACTTCCTTGTGGCATCCAATCCGTCCATCAGTTTTGCCAGCTGATGTTAGATCAGATCAAAACTGAGGCAGATCAAAGGAGTGGGCCACACTAAGAAACTTTCTTGGGCACAGAAGTTTTGGATAAGGCTGGTATATGTGTTTTCCCAGTAGCACATTGAAGTTCCTGCATTCATAATCTAAGTGGGTCATCGTGATGTTTGTGAGAAATCCACTCCGTCCGTTCATTTTTCCAGCAAATATTAGAACATGATCCTAAAATGAGGGAGATCCAAAATTCACGTGGCCCGCACCACAGAAAAAAGTAGGGAAATGCCCAACATTGAAACGTTCCTGAGTCCACCTTGACATTTATATGCCATCCAAACCTTATGAACTGAAAACACAAAAATATTTACTTGGTCCAAAACTTTTGTAACCCCACAAACATTTCCACGGTGAACATTCAATATTCACTATTGATGTAGAAATCTAGCTCACCCCCTTCGTGCTCCAAGCACTCCTATATGCCTGCGCAGGAGGAAGACAAATGAGACCCTAGCAAGAGCAGCGGACCCTACGATGTCAATGTCAAGTTAGGAATCTAGGTCCGAGTAGTGTAGATAGGGGTTTGGGTAAGAGATTTTCCGTACCTATCTATGCAAATGAGTCATCTATTTATACCTTTTGGATAGAGTGATCGTGTCCGTCATTCTTGGCACAACTTATGTCATTTAGCGGGAACGACGCATGCACTGAAGTTGGCAGTTACGATATTGCTCCATACATGTGTTACTAGAGTTAAGCCTCGAGCGTGGTTGTAGGGCATATCTCCGTCCGAACCGACCTTATTATCTGAGCCCTTCTTGCGACGGTTCAGTCGCGCTGTTGATGAGCACCTATTTGGGGTCGGCGGACGTGGTGTGTAATGACTTCTTATGGGTTCCAGACTGATGTGAAAGCTCTATAAAAGAACTTGGACAGAGTAATATGGCATGTTTCAGGTCACGAGTCGGCTTATCTTACTTGGCCATTCCTTTTTCCCGATGCGATCGCTTAACTGGCCAAGCCGTGCTTACCCCAATTGGAGTCGGCTCAAATTCTCCCATAACACTCACTATTTATTGTTGTTCGGCTCACTTAAGTTTTACATCTACCTCATTGCAAACTCACATTCTAACATCAGCAAGAAAAATGGATGGATGGCATATAAACATTACAGTGCGCCCTGGAAAGATGTCAATGGTGGACATTTCTACCATATTATTTCTTATAGTATTGCCTACTCGAAATGAACTAATGGATTGAGTGGATGTAAGGGGGTAACGCGGTGGGCCCCACACAGCTTTAGGGGTCATTTGGCACCGTAGATTTGGGGGATTTGAGGGGATTTCAAATCTCCTAATTGTTTGGCAGCATAAAGTAAATGGGGGTTTCAAATCCCTCAAAGAGGGAGTTTGAAATCCACCACCATGAGAGCTTGGATTACACCTAAAATCCTTTCAATAATTGGACGTGTAATATGTATGTCACCATACTATTATTTTATTGGGCACATGGCCCACTAATGATATAAAAAAACAATTAGATTATCAATTGCCTCACTATAATTACTTTAATATGATGATCAGCACCGTCCAAACATTGTCCATGTAAATCGACGATTAAATATCGTTGGTTAGTCACGCGGACATGATCCTGTGCTTGTAGCCCATTTGAGACTTGGAGTTTTATCATTTTCGGTTAAAGCATATATTTCAATGGGCTTATTACAACCGTCAAAAATTACATATCTAACTAATTAGAGATATTAAAGTTAATTTAGTAATAAAATTCAAACCCCTGTAAATATAGCATGTATAGCTACTTTTGGATTAAAGTTGATGCCAAACACATTCCAAGGGTTTCAAATTCAGGGGGTGGTTCCAAATCCATGCTCCCAAACAGGCCCTTAGGTTACCCTGATGGAAGCGAGTTAGGTGAGACCCAGGTCTCACCCAAGATGATGTGGCCCTTACCATGAGGCCTACCTTGATGTCCGTATTTTGTATCCACTATAGCATTATACCAAATATGATATGGCTCTTACCGTGGGGCCCACCTTGATGTATGTATTTTGTATCTACTCTGGCATTATACAAAAAATGAATCATATACAATCATTAGGTGGACCATACCATAGGAAACAGTAGTGATTGAAAGCACTACCATTAAAAATTTCTTTAGTCACACTTTAATATTTCGGTAGTGTTTATTTGCAATCCCATCCGTTGATAAGGTCACATAAGCCTGAACGAAGGAAAAATATAAAATCAGCTTGATCCAAAACTTTAGCTGCTCATTAATGGTAAATCACTACTGTTTCCTACTATATAATTCACCTGTTGATTGGATTTGATTCGATTCATTTTTGGCATGATGCTCTAAAATGATAGGAAAAATGCATGGACAGCTATGGATACAGAATAAATACATGAAGGTGGGCCCAGTGTAAGGACCGCACCGTCTTGGGTGAGTCCTGGTCTCACCTAAACCGCTCCCTTCAGGAACAGGCGCGGCTTCGGTGGATCCCTGGATGGATGTAGGGCCCGTCGTGATGTACGTGCCTTATGTCTACACCGTTCATCTGTTTTTTGACCGTTCATTTTAGGGCATGATCCTAAAAATAACTGGATTCAAATCTTAGATGGACTCACCACAAGAAATAACGGTGAATTACGATTAAAAGCTTCTTCCGAGCCACAAAAGTTTTGGATAATCTCTTATAAGTTTTTAAAGGTAGGCATTCAATCACCCCTGTTTCTCGTGGTCCGTTCAACTGAGGTAAGACCTTTCAAAACGGATGGACGGCGTGGATGTAAGGAATATGCATCAAGGTGGGTCCCACGGCCAAGGATCCACCGAATTCGCTGGATCGGGGGAACCACTGAAGCCGCCGTGCCCTACAGGAACACTCCGTTGAAACACGTGTTCGTGAAAAGAAGCTGACCAACGGTGCACGTTGGAGTCCACGAGTAACTGGTCATTTTCAGCTGTACAATTGAGATGGAACCCGTCTTGAAGACCAGACGGTCAATGCCATTTTTCAGGGACGAGAGACTGCTAAATGGTTTTAGATTGCATGGAATGTAGAGAGAGAGAGATATGCATGATGAACCGGTCTGATCCAGCACACGTGTGCATTATATACACGTGTGAGGTGTTCTCTCGTCATTTTATTCCGAGGTGTGCATACATGGCACGTGTCTCGAGGAATTGGGAAGGTCGCCATAATCGGACGCGGATTGCGTCCTACTCCAACCTTCTCTAGCCACTTCCGGTCGGTTATGAGGGCGGCGGGCCCACCGTGATGTAGGGCTGAAAGTCCGGCGGGTCGGGTCGGGTTGGTACTCAACCCTGGTTTAACCCAAGGTTCCTATATCTCAATCCTAATCCGCCCGACCCGACTTCGGTTTAAAAATTCTCAATCCAAGCCCAACCCAAGCAGGCTCGATTGGGTTGGGTGGGTTAGTCGGGAGATACATGCTAATATTTTCATTATTACATTAGTCTATTATATTTCAACTAATATTTTCATTATTACATTAGTTTACTATATTTCAATACACTTCTTATTTTTTGCATCTACGGTTTTATTAACTATATATAGGTATTTATGGTAAAGAGCTTTATATTTTTTTTAAACAAACAAGATAAAATATAAGACTAATCCTTTAAAAGTCATGTTATGTAGTAAGCAATCTATTTGAGAGAGACAAATCTAGCATATCTCGTTAGCTTGAGTCATTGAAAATGGCGTGGACCAATGAGACCCGATGACACTAGAATTTCCTATGCCTTCAACAGAGATGAACTACACTCAATTACAATTTATAACTTACATATTGATCGGGTTCGGGTTGGATCGGGCAACCCGAGACCTCAACCTAAGCCTGACCCAACCTTATCGGGTTGGTGTTTATATAGCCCAAGCTCGAGACCAAACCCGGTACATCCTACCCGAGCCCAACCCAATGTCGGGTCGGTCACAGGTTGGTCAAGTTAAACCCGCCCAACTTTCAGCCTTACTGTGATGTATCTGTATATGCTTGCCGTCCATCCCATCTCTCATATCATTTTAAGTTATGTGAACAAAAATATGCAGATCCAGCGCTCAAAAACCACACCAAATAATAAGGATGGGCTACATTAAATGCACAAAGTTTTAAATGCAAGAGTTATTTGTAGTATGGTCCACTTAGCATTGAATTTGTCTCATTTGTATGCTCATACCTTAAAATGATAGGAGAGAATGGATAGATTGCATAGATAAACAAATACATTGCGGTGGGCCCACTCACAGAACTGATCGTTCGTAGCTAGAGACTGGTTAGGACACAATTTGCGTCCACCATAATCCGGTGCAACGAACGAACAAAAGCTCTGCAGAGCTGATTCGGTTAGGCTGAACTAACACCGGTGAAGCAAATTGCGTCCTGCCCCTGACTCAGTCAAGGGCTTTGTGGGGCCCACCATGATGTATGGGTTTTTATTACTATGTGCATCTATTTTTTCCAATCGTTGAGGCAAAAGTTAGGTGGATCATACTGCAGTCCAATGACACCTATAGTTGAACTCTTCGCAAGCCTACCATGATATTTATTAACCATTTAACATGTTCACAAGGTCACCTGGACGGACGGAAAACACAAATATCAGCTTGATAAAAACTTATGCACTCCCAAGAAGTTTTTAATGATGGAATCTCCCATGTGTGGTCTACTTAGCCTTAAATTTGTCACATTTATGGGCTCATGCCCTAAAATGATATGGAAAAACAGATTAACAACATGAATAAAACACATGCATGATGATGGGCCACATAGAACATATGCCTTGACCAGGTCCATCTATGTATAGCATGTCACGCCCCAAACTCGGAAACCGGGCTTACAAAATTTTCGATCGCCAAATCCGGTGCCGACAACCTCTATAGCACCCCATTCTCAGCTCCCAGCGCCTGTACGCCAGTTTCCGATCCTAGGATCCTACATGGAGGATTTTTAATATGAATTTGTCTCGTAAAAAGTATAGCAACAAGTATACCTAAATCACAAGAACAACATCATCACTACATATCTACTAATATAATCATTTAAGTACAATACTGAAAGGGAAAAATATATGCCTATAATAAAAATCTTCACAAGGCTCGGCTGTGCGCTCCTGCTCCTGCTCAGCTACAACTACGTCCTAGCGTCACCTGCACGCATCTATCGTGCATAAGCTTATAAAAAGCTTAGAGGGTGGTGTAAGTGTGTGAGCAGTATATGCGTGCTCAGAATGTAATATCAGAGTAAAGGGAAATACTGGTAAGCCCACGAACCATACAATATCAGAGTATGTAGAAGTACTGACAAGTCCATAAAAATATCATCAACCTAATTCAGGATATGCGATGAAAAGATATATCAAGCCAATGTCATATACTGAGAAAGTAATGTTGGTCAGTTATGCAATGCGGAGATATAATGAGTCAAGTTATGCAATGTAGAGACATAATGAGTCAAATATCAGATACTGATGATACAATACCATATGCAATTTTGAAAAGCTACAAATGCCATCAGTCTCATCTAAGTCATATGAATGCAGAAACGTAGTAACCCAAAATGTCATATGCCGATGTCATATACTGAGAAAGTAATGTTGGTCAGTTATACAATGCGGAGATATAATGAGTCAAGTTATGCAATGCAGAGACATAATGAGTCAAATATCAGATACTGATGATACAATACCATATGCAATTTTGAAAAGCTACAAATGCCATCACCCTCATCTAAGTCATATGAATGCAGAAACGTAGCAACCCAAAATGTCATATGCCGATGATGTAATGCAATATGCAATATGTGGTGTGAATGAAATGACTAAGCTGCAGTGTAAAGTCGGGATGATAGTACGTGATATCGCAGGCTATAGGACATATCATAAAGGACTTCTATCCAAATCAGTCCCATACCTAAATTTGGATAGATAGACTTAATGTGGTGAGCTCCTGATCTCAGGTTAGTCGCGTGCCCCAACCGAAATCTTGGCCATTACGAAAGTACACGTAACAATTAGTTACGCACCACCAGCCCCAGTGGATAGTGAATAATGAATGAGTATAATGCTGAGCATACAACTCCTGCTCAATCAGTCCACAAATCGAAACTGTACATCTATGGGATCATCACCGGGGTCTAGTACACTCTACATGCAATCGTCGCCCACTGACGCTCGACCATGCAAGTGGAAGAGACCTCACCATCCGCCTAGCCAGTAGTCAGCTAATATCTACCCAACACGTCGATGGCGGACCCAATCACAAGCTGGTCAAACTCAGCCTAGCTATGCCCCTTAATCTCGGGCGAGTAAGGCCACACTCCCTCCCAACCGACCACGACATAGTGGGAGACGCGACCTACAGGTATTCGGCACTCAGGCGCTGATATATCCACTCGGTCTCGACGTTGGGGCGTCTTCTAGCCACGAAGGTTTAGGGACTTTCACCCATGGACATCCAAAGTGCCCAGATGCTCGAACCAAATATTTTTGGTGTCTCATCTAACCATCCACGACATGCCTGTGGAGGCTACGGCCCTGATGTCGTTAGGGCATATAGTAATCACAACACAATGCATGAGTCATACAATCTAGTCATGCATCAATCCTGCGCATACCATGCGCTCATGCGAAATAACCTCCGCCTATTAGGGAGTCTCATAACAACCTGCCCAATGACATATGCATTGGTCAACTACATCTCATAAGAAACATGCAAATGATGCGTATGGGCATGTATCATGATGTCATGCTGTCACATACTCATAATCGGTATCAATAACCGGCATCAACAATCGACCTCGACAATGTGGACATTTAACCAACATTGCCCCCAAAGAATGGCCCACATAGAGCCTAACATATAGTGGGCCCATGGCCTCACACAAGGGCCTAATATACATCACCATGAGCCTCACTCAAGAGCTTAATACACACCACGATGGGCCTCATACAATCATAATGGGCCTTACACAAGGGTCTCATACATCATAATAGGCCGCGTCACATGGGCTTCATCACATGGGCCTATATACATCAGATGGGCCCCGAATACATCACAATGGGTCACAATCCATGGGCCCTAAACACATCGCAATGGGCCTCTCACACGAGTCCATTATACATCACATCAAGGTGGGCCTCAATGGATGGCCACAAATACGTCACATTGGGCCTCATATACGTCAAGTGGGTCGCATCATATGGGCCTCTAACATGGGCCTAATATACATCGAAAAGGGCCACATCCCATGAGCCTTATATACATTACATTAAGCCTCGTCAATCGGCCTCGATAATCAAGATCAACCTCAACAATCGACCTCGACAATCGGAATCGGCCTCGATAATCGGAATCGGTGCAAGGCAGGGTCCATAGATAGACGGCCGATGATGGATCAAGCAATGTCAATGGGGCCCAATAATTTAGGTTAACCGACTAGAGAATGATGAGAATGGGCCTAATCAGGCCTAAGGGAAGGTCATAATGTGGACATTCAACCATCATTGCCTGTCAATGTGGTCCTTTAACCAACATTGCTCCCAAAGAGTGGCCCACGGCCTCGCACAAGGGCCTAATAAACATCATCATGTGCCTTAATTGCATCAAATGGGTCGATTCAAACGGGCCGAATCAAATGGGCCGATCAAATGGGCCGAATCAAATGGGCCGATTCAAATGAGCCGATCAAATGGGCCAAATCAACCACACCATTCATCTATTACTAGAGATCATTTTAGAGCATTATTTAAAATAAAGGAATCATATTCAAAGGATCATCTGGACCATACCACAAATGGCAGTGGTGATAATGATTTCCATAGTTGAATTTCCAGTGGGCCCCATTATAGTACTTATTTCCACCCAGTCTGTTCATAAGCTTACAAGGACCTGAATTTAGAGGAAAAACGAATATCACATTGGTTCAAAACTTCTGTAAACCCAAAAGAAGTTTCAATGGTGGGTGTTCAATCCATTGTTTTCTATGGCGTGGTCCACCTGATAACTGGATCTGTCTTATTTCCAACCTCAAGCTTTGAGGCAAGCAAGCGAGAGGAATGGACGATCTAGATGCAACACATACATCAGGGTGTAGGGCCCACCGTCTAGCCACCTAGGCAGTGTGGCAAGACCCATACATTACAGTGGTCCCCACGTCTATGTCAGAGGGACGGTAGGGGTACAATACATGCATCATGGGGGGGGGGGGGTCTAGGACCGTTTCCATTTGATGGACGGTCTGGATAACAGGTTAACTGCACTGTCCAGCAACTAGACGGTGTAGATAATACCATATATCATGGTAAGTCCCATAGTAGATGGGCCCCACTACAATTGGCGCTAATACAGCAGCATATAGCTGCGTGAGATGCAGCGTCAGCTACTGCTGATAGTTGTGTACAGGTGGGTCCCACGTAGGGCCCACCACCATATATATATTAAGGTGTATATATATAATATAATATCATATCTTATCATATAATATCATATTATATAATATAATATATTATATTATAATATAACATGCGATATATAAAAAAAAAGCCACCGTCCAGAGAGTCTGATGATCTAGACGGTGCACATCTGATGCATAAATCGTGGTGGGTCCACACGTGTGGCCCACCTCATCTTGGCTCTATGAATATATGATATATATATTATAATAATTATTTATTTATTTATGGAAGGTCCAGCGTCCAGGGGGTCTGGACACTCAGGGACGGCGTGGATTTAATCCACCCCACCATGAGGGTAGGCCCCACCGTCCTGACCTTTGGACGGTGTGGATTTAATGCATATATCATGGTGGGTCCACACGTGCAGCCCACATCGGCCTCAGATCAAACCGATACTTGTGTTTTCATTTGATCCGATCTGTCCAAACTGACAGCCATGTGGGCCCACTCGGTGGATGGCATGGATGAAATACTTACTCATGATGGGCCACACACACACACACCATCCATACAAGAGAGAGAGAGAGGAAGAGAAAGAGAGAGAAAGAGAGGGGAACGGTGAGATAGAGGGACCCCGCCACTATGGGCCCCTCTCTACATTGCTTACATCAATGTGAGTCCCATCACAAGTAGGCCATTAAATCAAAAATCAACAGTGGATCACCCACTTATTGCACTCCTCCTTGATCCCTTGGACTCCTACGCTCCTTGCCTTCAATTTTGATGGAGATTGATGATGAATGAATGGTTGAGAAGGGAGATAAGAGAGTGGGAAAGTGGGCTACACTTGGATTTGGGAGAGAAAGCTTGGACGTTGGGTGTTGCTTGAGAGGTTTGAGAAATGAGAGAGAGACAGGGGGGGGAATAATGGATGAAAGGGATGGATGGAATGGTGGTTGTAAGGGGTGGGAATGGGAAGGCATGGGTTGGGTTGAAATTTTTGTGAAAGAGGGATGGGTGGAGAGAGAGAGTTGACTTTGGGAAAGGAAAAAGGATGAGTTACTTGTACTTGAGGTATGGAGTGTACTTGACTTGATTGATTAATTTATGGGACATGTTGTAGAGATTCTCTTGGAATTTGCAACGCACGGCATTTTTTTCGAACTGAACGCGGGCCCACATCTCCTGGCCCAGGTATTGCCTCAGTGCGCGAGACACAGTGTCGGAACTGCGACAACAGCGCAATCGCAAAGGTACAAGTTTCGAGTCGAGTCGATTCTAATATACAAGATCGGCCTAGAATCGTGCGTAAACATTGAATACAGGTCGAGTGTTGCCAGAATTCGACGGGGAGGACCGCGAAAACCTACGAAACGATACGGTCTATGATACGGGCCTGACATAGCAGGCCGCAAACTATGTCTAACATAAATCTATTACAATGGGTGTAGACATCCCATAATCAAAACATGACTACTTGACTTTATAATTTGGGTGACAATCGATTTAAGAGGCTAAAATCATCACAGAAAGCAACCGATGGTCTAGATTGAGTAGCCGACAGACTACATTGAGTCGAATGCCAGCTTTTTGCGTAAACATGGCGGTGCCACCACCATCTCTACTAAAAGACGGCACTACCACCACTGTCTTTACCTAAAAACCGCCGCGTGGTCTACCGTAAAAGTTGTTTATGCACATAACTCGCTCGTCCACTCGTTGGCTCACCCATTTGTTCATTAATTTGATTTTCCTGAGCTTGCAACTTGGCACTTCCATCCTAAGCTTGGTTAATTGTCTCTTCAGCATTCGCTTACCTAAGCTCGATTATACTCTGGTTTGGGTTTGGTTTGCACGAGCCTATGACTTGGGACAGCCCATCACGATTTAAAATTCGGAAACAAAGTGTGTACCCTGAAACTTGAGTTTTCGTTTGTAACTTATATACAAAGTGTACCAATTTAATATGTTGATCGGTTTAATTAGAGATAAGAATTACGTTCATTTTAAGTTCTACCCAAGTCCATCAATTTTCATTCACACATATATAACTCTTAGTAATATTCAACTATGCACATATAGATCTCCACACTTACTCACATAACATCAATCATAACTATTATTCATTGCTTTTACCAACAACTAAAAATATGCTCATTCCGATCTTAAAATGTCTAAATCAAATGGAACCAAATCAAATCTTAAAATCTAATAATTATTACTATGTGAAATGCTAAAATCAACTATCCTGAATAAAATTATATGTCTAAAATGTTTTAATGCTACCAATTCATCTCCGGACAAATACAGCCACGTTTGTCATAGGTCATGTTCAGGTTTCACTACATCTTGTAGTTCCTAAGCAACTTCACCAGCTGTATCTCATTGTACAATTTTTCCATCAATAAAAGGGTAAGCGGGGCAAGCTTAATGAAATAACTCAGCATGGTTCATGTACATACCGATTGAAACAGTATAAGATATAAAATACAAAATGGCTCAGATGGGGTGATCGTCCATCTGCTCGAGTTAAAGATCGTTAACTCGCATCCACCCATTGAGTAGGTTTCCACCTTCTGGTATGCTTGGTCATAGCCCGCATATGATAACGATCTACTAGGATCGACATTTCTTCCAGGGAGGTCCCTGTGATCGATGTATGATTTCATCATTTCATAGTTATTCATAAATACTCGTTTTATTAAGAATATATGTTTGTGATTCCATCGTGTTTTCAGTAATTAAATATGAGATCATAGATTAGCATGTGACACACTTTCATATATTACCAATAGTTAAATTAACAAAATAATACATCAATCAATCAACCACACAACCATTTCTATTTTAATTTCCATGAACATAAGACATCTTGGGATTACTCACCTAGGTCTAGCAATGAAAAATCTACAAGATGGTAAGATTGATTTGAATTCAAAAATCCTAACAATAATATACACCACATTATTGTTTAATCGAAGTTTCATTATATAGTGGGGTCCACCTTTAATTAATCACCTTAGGTGGCTAATCACTATTCAACAAACCTTAAAGAATTTGTACATTCTTAATAAGTTCCTGATTGAAGATTAATTTAATATTATGGGAGTTTCTCCTTTATTCTTAGATTCATGGGTTATTTACATCTTTAGATCAGATTCAAACCGTCTATTAGTTTCCACTTAAACGATTTAAGAAAAATTCAATGAATTATCCAGATCTATACCATTTAAGTATAAGATTCACATTTTCTTGAAGATCAAATTAAAAATACCCTTCTTACAATTATTGTGGCCCACTAGACGAATGAATCCATCCACAATTCTGGATGTCAGGATAGATTTATCCCAGAATGTATATAAATGGTAGGGATCAAATCCAATATGCCCGATCACCCATCCTAGAATCAAATATACAAATTAATGTATACAATTATATCTGACTAATGTGGCCCATCTGATGATCGGATCGATCTGGTAGTTAAGGCCTTGTATATCTCAGCCTTAGTGATCATATGATCAGTACAGATCTGACCTGGCACAACCAGATGCACACAAATCAATCTCTGCGACAAGAAATGTCGCGTGGAATCTTAGCTTTCCATCGGCTTTAAATCGTATCTACCCACAAACCAATGTGATGAACATGTAGCCAATCCACACTGTTCATTGCATAGATCGGGGAAAAATATATTAAATACATAAAGAAAATGAACGAAAAATAAAATGTTATGTACCAAATATGAGCTCCCAAATCTTCCATTTCTCTTTGTTTTCTCTGCATAAGTTTTCCTATTTTATTTAGTTTAGTTCGAGTAAGGATACGAGAGATTTATTTTAGGGATGAGGGTGAGATAAGAGGGAATTGCGAAAAATTTCTCTCAAATTTAAATAATTTAATTGAAAATAAAAATACAGTGGTTACTATAATGAAGTTTGGATCGATGAGATGGTCGATGGGTTGGTCTTGATGGATGACCTAGATTTGGTGAACGGCAACCCTCCTAACATGGGTGACTTCCGTAACCCAAAAATGAAGGAAAACGGAAACCCCCCATCACTGCATTGCTTACGGGAGTATTTTTTGGAGTTGGCTTGTGATGGAAATTATGTGGGGACCACCATAATATTTATGGGAAAGCCACTCCATCCATCTATCTTGCCGGATTTGTTAGGATATGGGCCAAGAAATAAGGTAGATCCAAAGTTTAAGTGGGCCACACGACAAAGAGATAGGGTAGGGGAATGCCTACTATCAAAACCTTCTTGGACGTTATCACAATAAAGGTTTATACCTCTTAGACTCTTTATCCTCATAGGATTGGTATATGGTTTATACTATGTTTATCTAAAATTTACACCACCACTTGTGTATAGAATGTATTTATAATACAACAATCCAATCCTTTTTAACGTACATGTGTGTATATGTGTGACGTGATGCATGTACACAAACATTGATAGAAAATTATTATAGGATGGATGGCTAGGATGAATGGTCAATTGATCACGACAATGGACGTACAATTTTGAAAATAGATGATATGATGGATGGTCCAGATTAGTTCAGATGATTTGATGGCTAGGTTGGTGGTTTGTGAGATAAATCCATTAGATGGGAAAGGTCCCATTGTTTGGATGTTTAATAGGCCCCATAATGTGAGGTTGGAGTATTGGCTATACGATGCACCAATGGATTGTCATGAGGCTATGCAAGTCTCTCTCTCGTTCGAATGTCTCACATCCCACTTTTCTAATAAAAATCTTTAAACTAAAACAACTTCTATTCAGACCATTTGCTTAGAGCTAAAGTTGACCACGACACACACCATTTTACGTTCCCTATCAACAAACAAAGTTCGGGACTTGATCTCTCAAGGATGACCAAGATGTCATTTTAATGGCCAACGCCTATCTATAATTCAAAACAACATGTATCAGCATCCTAAGTGAAAATTAACTGGTACTTTTGATGTATGCCCTATGATATCCGTAATGAACTTTTCAATTTGGCATTTGGGTGGCCCAATTGACAAATCAGATCACTATGATGGACGGTCAATTGATGGTATAAAATATAAGTATTTAGACAGTTAGGATATTAATAATATATATGGGTTATTGTACAATTGACTTTGCAAACGGATACGTATAAAGTGATCTTTGGATGTAGTATATGTTAGAAATGTAAACTGTTAGATTTAAGTGATTGTTTCATGGGTGTAAGATCATAGTTTTGAAGGTAAAAATTTAATTTGATGAGTGATCGAGCGGATATGAAGATGTAATGGTTAGTTTACTTTGATCGGGTGGTCTAAATTCAAAGTGAATGGTCAGATATCTTTATTTGATAGTGATAGGTTATATCAACAGTTAGTTTTAATATACGGATAAAAATACTAGGGTATTTGATAGTTTGTACTATCAATCAACAGTCAAGAAGTACTTTCTATGTTTAGATTCAAGCTAAACCATGGATATACGGTTAAAATTAATTAATCTACAAGTGTACAGCTGAACAAGTGTAATCGTACATTCTCACGTAAGGGTAAACTTGCACCCAAAATTTTGAGTTGTTACATTCTATCCCCCTTAAATAAAATATCATCCTCAAGATTTGAAAACTAGTATCCAAAAAAAAAAAAAAAAAACTGATCACACCAATGTTATTGATAGCTCTAAACACTGGATTAGTCTCTAAGGATTTTTTGTTCTCACAAAGTATAGGGCTTAGATTCCTATAAGATTTTTTGCTACTCTGAATAAAGTACTTTAAATAAAAATGTTAATTTAACCAAAGTTAATTATCAAAATTAAAAAATCCGTCGGTTGAACCGACATGGCACTAGTTTGGGCATATTGATTATTGGTTTGATGGTTGTTGTTTCTATCACATTTTCTTATACTTTGAGATTTTATATTAGATTTAATTTTTTTTTTCTAGAGATCCTATCATAAGTCTATTATTTCTCTGTCAGTGGAACCGAATAAAGTACTTCAGATAAAAACATTAATTTAACCAAAGTTAATTATCGAAATCAAAAACTCTGTCAATTAAACTAACATGACACCAGTTTAGGCAGATTGATTATCGGTTTGATGGCTTTTGTTTCTGTCACATTTTCTTATACTTTGAATTTCATATTAGGTTTAATTTTTTTTCTAGAGATCTTATTATAAGTCTATTATTTCTCTGTAAATTTTTAGCTTTTTTTTTAATTATAAAAAATTTAAAAATTCCCACGGTCAAATCTGTCCAAAACAGACGAATTCTGAGCAATCTGCACTGCACTGACTCCCCTAATCAGTATAGTGACTGTCCGACTTAAATTTTCTAATTATTTTTATTTTAATTTATACTTGTATATCTTCGATCAGGATTTTGAATTACATCGATTGGACTAGTACTTTTATAGTTATGAATTTTACAAGTTGGGTGATTCCTACTTCCCATTGTTGTCTAGCAGAACTTTGTGAACTAAATATACTTAAAATTCATTATGGTTCAAACTAACCCATCTCAACCTAAAATATATTTAAATCAGAGTGTAAGGAACATCCTCACTTAGTTTTTAAGTTTGTTTTTTTTTTTTTACATATCAACGAATAGGGAATCCTTATTTTTTTCTACATATTTCACACAACAATCAATTTGAGAATCCTAAGCGTACAATTTTTAATTCAATGAATCTACCGATTAAGTAAGTGTATGGGGATACATAACATAGAGGTCACACTAATTTTATAAGAAAGCCTCTCTCTGATACCATTTTGTCACGCCCGAAAATTTGAATACAGAGTATGCACCCTCAGACCCAAATTTCAGTTTGTGACTTGCACATAAAGTGTACTAATTTCTTCTGTTGATCGGTTTAATCAGAGGTGGGAATTACATTCATTTTAAGTTCCACTCAAGTCCATCAATTTTCATTCACACATACATTACTCTTAACAATATTCAACCATGCACATATAAATCTCCACACTTACTCACATAACATCAATCCTAAATATTATTTATTTTTTTAGCGACCAATTAAAAGTAAGCTCATTTCGATCTTAAAATGTCTAAATCAAATATAACCAAATTAAATTCTCAAAATTCAATAATTATTACTACTATACAAGATGTTAAAATCAACTATCCTGAATAAAATCAGATGTTTAAAAATGTTTTAACGCTACCAATTCATCTCCGGACAAATACGGTCATGTTTCCCGTGGGTCATGTTCAAATTTCATTACATTGTCCGGTTCCTGAATAACTTCACCAACTGTATCTCCATCTGTACAATTTTTCCATAAATAAAAGGGTAAGCTCGTTAGGCTTAGTGAAATAACCGACATGGTTCATGTGCATACCAATGAAAATATTACATGATAGCATGAATGCACATGATGTATGAATGCATTATATGGGGTGATCGTCCATCTGCTTGGGTTGGAGATCCTCAACCTGCATCCACCCATTGAGTAGGCTTTCAACTTCTAGTGGACTTGGGCATAGCTCGCATCTGGTAACGATTTAGTAGAATCAATGTTTCTTCCAAAGAGGTCCCCCAGGATCAACAATGCAAAATACATTTGTAATGGATAATGTATGATTTCATTATTTCATAGCTATTCATAAATACTTGTCTTATTAGACATATACGTATGTTATTCCATCGTATTTTCAATAATTAGATGTGAGATCATAGATTAGCATGTGATACAATTTTATATATTACCACTAGTAAAATTAACAAAATAATACATCAATCAACAAAACATATCAATCAATCAACCACAAAACCAATTCTATTTTAATTTCGATGAACATGAGACATCTTGGGATTACTCACCTAGATCTAGTTGTGAAAAATTCACAAGGTGACTAGATTGATGTGAATTCAAATATCCTAACAACAATATACACCATATTATTATTTGATTTAATTTCATTACACAGTGGGGCCCACCTTTGATTAATCACCTTAGGTGGCTAACTAGTATTCAAAAAATCCTAACAATTTGTACATTCTTAATAAGTTCCTGATTGAATATTAATTTAATATTGTGGGAATTTCTCATTTATTATTAGATTTAGGGGTTTTATATGTATTTAGATCAAATTCAAACCATCTATTGGCTTCTACTTGATCAATTTAAGGAAAAGCCAATGAATTGTCCAGATTTAGACCATCTAAGATCCATATTTTCCTTAAGATCATATTAATAATAACCCTTCTTATGATCATGTGGCCCACCAGAGGATCGGATCCATCCATAGTTCTGGATGTCAAGATAGATTTATCCCAAAATATATATGAATGGTAGGGATCAGATTCAACAATGGACGTACAGTTTTGAAAATAGATGATGTGATGGATGGTCCAGATTGGTTCACATGATTTGATGGCTAGGTTAGTAGTTTAGGAGATAAATCTATTAGATGGGAAAGTTCTCGTTGTTCGGACGGTTTTAAATCATAAGGGCTTAACTGATAGGCCCCATAATGTGAGGTTGAAGTAGTGGTACACAATGCACCACTGGATTGTGAGCCTTAAGGTGCACACTTAGCATGCTAAAAGTCCTTAGGTTACGCAAGTTTCTCTCTTTTTAAAAATATATTATAAGATGTTTTAAATGTATATTATTAGATAATATAACACTGAATGTCTTACATCCCACTTTTCTAATAAAAATATTTAAACTAAAATAACTTCTATTCGGATCATCCGCTTGAGATGAAAGTTTATCACGATGTGCCATTTTACGTGCCCTATCAACTAACAAAGTTTGGGCATGAATCCCTAAATGATGACCAAGATACCATTTTAATGGTTAACGCCTATCCCTAATTCAAAACAATGTGTATCAACATCTTGAGTGGAAATAAACCGGTAGTTTTTATGTATATCCTATGATCTTCCTAATGAACGGTTCAATTTGGCATTTAGGAGGCCGAGTTGACAGATCAAACTATGATGGACGGTCAATTGATGGTCTAAAATTTAAATAATTGGATGGTTAGGATATTAATCTTGTATATGGGTTATTGTACGATCTATTTCACAAACAGATATGTATAAAGTGATTTTTAGATATATTGTATGTTAGGAATGTATACCGTTAGATTCAAGTGATTGGTTCACCGGTGCGAGATGCTTAGATCATAGTTTTAATGGTAATTTAAGCATATTTATAAGTGATGAACAAGAGGAGTGGATCCAAATTTTAATTTGATGAGTGATTGAGCGGATATGAAGATCTAATGGTTAGTTTACTTTGATCGAGTGGTCCAAATTCAAAGTGGATGGTCAGATATCTTTATCTGATGGTGATATGTTATATTAATGGTTAATTTTAATGTACAGATAAGAATACTAGAGTATTTGATGGTTCGTCTTATCAATCAACGGTCAAGGAGTACTCCATATGTTTAGATTCAAGCTTAATCACAGATAGACGATTAAAGTTACGAGTAAAATTGCATCCAAATTTTTAAGTTGTTACATAGTCGAACCTGGCCAAGTGTCCCTATAAAATCCCTATAAAAAGGACCCTATACTAAAAGAAAATAAAAGGTAGAAAGAAGAATGAGTAGAGAGAGTTTGGGAGATTTCAGTGAGCCTTGTGAAAAGGACTCGGACAAAGACAAAAGCCCTTCTTCCGTTTCGACCTCTCTCATATTATCGATCTCTTATATTCTGTTCACCTTTATTCTTTTTAAATTAAAGTCTATATTCTTTATCTATCATTTTCCAATCTGTATATTCCAACCTTACTGTTTTGAACACCTGAGACAGTATGTTTTACTCTGACATCACTAAAAGTATGCTCTATACTTTCCTCTCTTGAGAATCTTTTGTATTGGAATACGTGACTTAGGGGAGTAATAAAAAAACTCTGTGTTCTAATCTCTTTCTTACTTCTATCAAATTTTTTTTCATTTTTTCATTTTATCTTTTGTAGCTTAAACATATAAATCTTAGTATTTTATTAGAAGTTTTTTTTAATACTTCAAAGTAGAGATCATGTTTAACACGAGTGGTAAGAGGGTGCATAATATCTTCGTTTTTCATAACCGAGGCCCTTACTCAGAATTGATGGCGTAGATCTATCCAAAAGTTACTCGAATCAGGAATTTTTCAATCTTCCTGATCTTTAGGCGATTCCTCGGATTCTAGCCAATAGTGGATTATGGAGCTTTCATTTTGGCTATTGGCAACTCTTACAATGTTGATAGGTCATTTTGTCGACCTTGTGAAAGGTAGTAAAGAATCAAACTGAGTTTACCAATCAGTCACACTCCACTGGGGCTATGCATCCAAGAATACGAGCATATTGCATGATGTGTTATTAACGATATACGTGTAATTACTAGCTTCTCTTCTCAACTCCTCCGTGAGGTTCGGATATGGAGGTCTTAGATATGGGTTTCACCTGATCTGAATAAACTTCAAATTTAGACCTTTCATATGCTACTGCCTGTATTAATGAAACACCTAAAAATCATTAACCTTTCTTCTCAACCCTTCCGCAAGGTTCGGGTATTGAGGCCTTAGTTATGGGTTTCACTAGATCTGGATAGAGTTTTGATTTGGGCCTTCACATGCTAGCGCCCATATCAACTGAGCATGCAATATTCCTATATCTATCATACACATATATAATATAATATAATATAATACATATCGTTCGACTCATGCAACCATCAGACAGTCTGACCCGAACACCTAATGGGGCAGTTCAAGGGAAAATCTCTCGCCAGCGTCCACACTAGGACATGATACTATTTCATTAGTTGTTTAGGTTGAGCACAAATTGAATCTAGGTGGTCTGGAGACTGCCCATGGGTACTTAAGTAAAGAAGTCAATGTGGCAAGATTTATATAACGCCCTGATTTTTGTCAATTTAGGATATCTTTAAGGTTAACACTTAAGCAGAGGTCACTAGCAAAAATACATCAAGTACATGCATAGTGAGTAGCTCATAGAAATTAGGTTGATTGTCGATGGTCCGGGAGCTAGTGAAACATACCACGACAAGGGGTATGTGCTATAACATTTAGAATTAGCCACCCATCATCGCCCGTATACTATGAATGCATAATTAGCCCATCTATTATTATTCCAATTACAAATAGCCAATTTAAGAAATATTAAAGGTCATTATGGAGGGCTCGTCACCTAGCATAGGCCGACAACTCAACATAGTTCCAATGCCACCATCTCCGACTTAAGAGATTTCAACACTATGTTATTTAATGGTAAGCTCATCACTTAGTGGTCAATCATAGTTCAACAAGTGGAACTTATCATCGTGAGGTTATGCAAAAATATCCATCAAAGCCATATAGGGCAAATATTCCATCAAAGCCATATAAGGTAAATATTCTATCAAAGTCACATAGGAAAAATAGTCCATCAAATGGTATGATAAAAACAGATTGTCCCCAAAAGTCACATAGGCACAAATGATCCATAAGATGGTAAATCTACGACAAAATTCAATTTAATCCAATACATAAAATGGCCACCAGTTTAAGGGTTCATTGTAATCATTAGAGGTGGGTAGGATTCGATCTGAACCGAACCGAAAGCCAGGGTCGGGTCAGATCGAGTAGACGCACTCGGATCCGACGCCAAACCAAGTCGAGTTCAAGTCATGTATCAACTCGATCCGATCTGATCCAATCCGAACCAGAATCAGGTAGTATAAAGTCAGATTTTACTTCATTTTTTTACATTTACCCTTCTTCTAGCCGAACCCTAAGCCTACCCGAGCCAACGCCGCCAGATGAACCTACGCAGCGCCGCAGCCCGATCCGACTTCCTATCCTTCCCTCCTTCTTTCTCAGCTCCTTTTTCTCCTAATTTCCCTCCTGTTTCCTTACTAGCACTAGTTTATGGCTTGGCTTGACTCGGCCCAATTCAAATCGACCAGACAAACTCAACTCAATCTGACTCGGTTTCTTTGATCGAGTCAGACTCGGTTCAGGTCAAGCTAGTAAGGAATCGGTTCGAATCGAGTCAACCCTGCTGGACTCAGTCCCGAATCGGATCAAGTTTGGGTCAGGTAAGTTGGACCTAATCTGGTCCGACGTGACTCGATGCCCACCTCTAGTAATCACCATCAATCAAGTTTACATCCCAATTCTAGATATACATATATAAGTGGAGTTTTCCACTAATTAATGTAGTAATTCAAGTTTCATAAACAATCAACAAGTATGAGAAGATATTTAGGTGCAACATGTAAGTGTTTATACTAGATAAATGTTGAGTATATGATGTGAGGATTCATTCCAATAACTGACACAAGTAACCATGAAATAAAACTATCAATTATCAGTCAAATTTAAAAGAGAAACAATCACTTAAACTAACATGAAAGTGGAAAGCTCAAGGAAAAAGGTCATCACTTTACAAGTTGAATCGCCTACAAATGTTGTTAGGAAGTGCGCACAACCTTAGGATCAAATTCTAAAGATTGCATGATTGGCAGATTAGGTGGAACCCGTTGTCGATACAATCCCAACTTGATGGACTCAAATTGGCTCGATCCACACACAATCACAATCCAATAAGAATTACCATAATTGGCACTAAGTTAGTTTAAAAAACAGTAAACAAGATAGTCGACTCACCTAGCCCAACTGAACTAATTTGACTAGGTCGACTAGCTTCAATTCAGCTAGGTCAGCCCAACCAAGGGATTTTTAGACAAAACCCAAACTTATAATCAAATCGAAATTCATTCTATTAGATCTAGGGTACTCCTTGTTTTCAATTCTAATGTTAACTTTAAGGATGGACTCACTCCAATGGCAAGAGACTACCCTCTTGATTCAATCTTGATCAAGTTTAGGTGTGACAAGTGCTCAATGAAGTCATTAGGGAACAAGTTTCCTATGTCAAAACCAATGGGCTAAAGTTAATATCTCTAAACTAGATACAAATCAATTTCTCAATAAGAAGGTAAGTAGGGAATCTGCTCATCTAGTCGAGTGACTTGCTTAACTCAGCTCGGCTTAAATTCATGTCTACACACGATTCCAACCTTCGAGCCGAATTAACTAAACTTCACATGTTAAAACAAACCCGAAACGGATTAGGTTTAACCCTTAAGAAAGAAACATGCATCGAGTCATCAACTCAGCGATTTAATGGTCCAAGAGATGCAACATAGCACACAAACTTGGTATCAACTATGTTTTGTTAGCTCGCTGGCTAAAATGCCCACAATGTACTCTGAATACAACCTATCAAGCCAACATAGTAACAACTATGGATGTTTGGACATAGGACTCAACTGAGTCACCTCAATGCAAGTCAAAATAACTCGGTTAAAAACCAAATAAAAGGGAGGCAAGAGTTTTTACCTTAGTAGAAGTTGAATGCGGCCCAACTCAATGTCATGTGAGTTAACTCGAGAGGACGGGCCTAGTTAGCTATCAGATTCAACCAAGTTAGGCGAGTCAGGGGTTCAACTTGAGACAATGAGTCCATATCTCGGTTTAACCTAAACTAAGTCAACAGTTGAGCCAAATTTTATCCTAATATTTCTCTTCTTCTATTACTCCTATAGAAGCCTTGACAATGTGGTGGACTTGTCTCAAGCTTTTTATGTTGTTCATACCGTAACTGAGTCGAGACAGCCAACTCGATCTCCATCTCTACATGAATTCACTATTTTCTTTGATATTTTGTTTTCTCTTCCTCTTCCTTTCTTTTTGTTTCTTTGTGTTTCTTCTTCTCTCTTGTTGGACACCCAGACTAGCTATGAGCACGTAAGTCATGGGTCAGTGAGTTGAGGACTTGAACAACCTCAAACCGAGTCGGACAGTGAGAAACGATTGAACCCAACTTCCACAGACATGATCTCTCCTTCACCTTTCTCTAGAGCGTCCACAAGAACCTGGACTCAACTAGTACACCTCGACTCGGCAGCGAGACAAGCTCCTTGACTCGACACTCTTGTAACAACTGCACCACAACCACCACTTCTCTCTCTCTCTTGTATTCTTTCTTCCCTTCCGAACACGGTCAAAAGGGTCGAGACAAGGCCAAACACGAACTCAATCTACTTGCTCATAAGATGGTTTAACACAGTTGACATCTGTCGGTGGAGAAGAAGACTACCATTAATGGCGTCCTTCAACCCATTGCTTCTTCCTCCATTCTAGTTCTTGCAGATGGTCCATATAGATCCTAAGAAGCTTACGAACCTACTTTTGGAAGCTTGAGGAGGTTGGGTTAGTGGGTTCGAAGGGAGAAGCTTGCGAATGGGTTTTCAAAAAAATTGAGAAGAACCAGTTGCAGCTTCATATTATCTCCACATAGGTAGGGTTTTGGGTAGAGCTGGTGTAATAACCCAAGTAAATTCTGACCGTCTAATTTTAACCATTTATCAATGTACCAAACTAATCCAATATGACCATTGATCCACATGATTAACCTATCTAATCTCAACCATTGATTTGAACATATCCAATCTAACCATCCGTTAATTAATAAATTCAACTATGCATCTGACCATCTATCTAAAGAAACACTCATCCATCTTGTTGGTCATGTAGCCACCCACAATTCTACCTATCTATCTGACCACATACCCAATGTGAGGTCCATAACAAAGGTGTGTGTATCACCTCTTTTAAAAGTCATCGTTCATCGCTCTTTCATTTAACCCATCCTCACATCCTACCCGTCAATCTCGCCTTCAATCCATACATACATTTGGCGATCCAACCACTGATCACAAAATAACCCATCCTACCATATGTTTATCCGTCCATCCAACTACATCCATTCATGCAACCTTGCATATATCACACATCACACACACCATGTACACACTTCCTCTCACACGCATGGCAAATACATCACATGCACACACATGTGGCAGACATATGGCATGTGTGTAGCGTAGTCTACGTGTAGCATACATGATGTTCATACATGCAAATTGAGTTATGTTCCACACGTGTTTTTTTTTTTCAAAATTTTTTTTATAGAAATTTAAAAAAAAATGTTAAGAGATGAATACTCTTGCACACATGATGCATGTGCCATTAGTTAAGAGAGGAATACTCTTACACACATGATGCATGTGCCATTAGTTAAGAGAGGAATACTCTTACACACATGATGCATGTGCCATTGTTGAAAAATTAAAGAAATAATATTTTCTGTAAAATATGAAAATTGAAAAATTCAAGTTGATCTGAAATAAGGACAGGCTGAAGCATGTTTGGAACGCTATCCTTAAAGCGTTATTTGCCCTTACTCAAGCGAATTGAGTATGCTGAAAGGTTACAGGTAAACCGCTTTTAGGATACGACAAGCTTGATGCGGGTCTGCATTCAGCAAACACGAAGGCCCACTAATGGAACTCTGTTACACAATCTAGCAGAAATATATATATATTTTTTTTAAAAGGACAAATCCCAGAAGAAAAGGAGAGAAGAAGATTTTTGTGAATATGACCACTGCACTGGTCTGTTCTTCAGCCACTGGTTCAATTGAACCATTATAGACCACACCGCTGGTCTGATTTGCAAGCAATGGTTCAGATGAACCTTGCTATATTACTGGAGTCACTGCCTCACTGGTCTAGTGGAGTGGAGAGGCTATGGTTCGTATGCTTATGCTCGAGTGAGTTGTTTTGTATTAGAGACCCATCCAGGCTCTCTTTATATAGGCTATGGTGGCTGAGGGGTTATGGTCTAGGGACATAAATCCTATTAATCCATTTCTAGCCGTTGGGAAACTAGCCGTTATTTGGTTGTTTCTGACTGTTGTGCATGGCCCATAATAGCAGCTGCATGCCGACTGTTGTGAGAGTTGGCTAGACATTTTCTAGCTATTGGGCTAGCCATGCAGCAGTTTCAGCATGGTTCTGTAATGAATTGCATGAGGAGTTACACCTTTGCTGCAACAGTCATATTCCAACCTCTATATATACAGAGGGACTCTCATTCAGTCCTCTAGTTTTTCTTCCAACCAGTCATCCGCCTTAGCCACTTAGTTACACACGTCTCGCTCTGGTTCGTGTAAGGTCTCTAAGGAGCGACCCTCTGCGACACGATGCGGATGTGCGAAGTGGGAAGTGCACCACTAGCACCTCTATGGCCACACAGCTATACTGCCTCACATGTTCACACCCTCGCACCGAGCTTGAGCCCGTACCCGTGACTGAGACTGAGCCCGTGCCCATGCCTGGGTGCGGGCGCACGCGCAGGTGTTCTAGTGCTACGCACTGGAACACGCAAGTTCCATTCTCCTCTGGACCATGTGGGTAAGTATTATAATACTTCACTCTTCACATGTATACCCAAAAAATTTCTTCTCCTTTTCCAATGTGGGACTATTCCCAAAACCATGAAAAAGGCATTTTTCAATGTCTTTTTATATATTATATATATTATTATTATTAAAATATATTTAAAATCAATATTTTATAACAATCTCCCACTTGATTTTAAAAATATATTTTCTCAAAAGAATATTTCTACCAAAATAATAGCTTATATGTATAAAGAAATATATCTTTTAATTTTAATCTTCTCTTAGTGTAAGTATCTCAAAACTCTATCGAAATGACTGGTAGTCGTAGCGTTAAACTAGTTATTCGTAGATAACAGAGTCAAAGAAACCACACATATATTCACTATGTGTTATTTAGAGTTCTCACAATCTTACTCCGCACAATTAATGGTCATGTGCTTATCTTATTTTATGAACGATCCTGAGAGGAAACTCCTAACTCTAATGAGAGACAACACCATCTCTATGTTCATATAGGTGAAATCCCTCTAATGTCTTCGTTACTATAAAACACTTGTCGTTTAGACTAGATTTCATTAAGAGTTCTAAGACTCAACCCTCTTTCATAATGCTCAGCACTTATGTATTATGGATGAAGTCTTATATAATTTAGTGCTAAAAACTTTCTACATATCAGTGACTTATTTTTACCCATTAAACCTGAAATTTGAGATTTTCTGACTTTAGGTTGGGTTACTATCACTGGTGGAACTTTGATTGAAGAGTTTCAACCACATCCCTCTAAATGTAGCCTTTACTACCTCTCTCGATAGAGGTTTAGTAAAAGGGTCTGCTAGGTTATTGCTTTATTTCATATAAGAAATAACAATGATTCCATCTCGAATCAATTGTCTGACATAATTATGTCGAAGACTTATATGTCTAGACTTACCATTATATGTGCCACTATAGGCTCTAGGTAAGTGGCTTTACTATCATAATGTAGCGACATAGTCGATATAAGCTTTACATAGAAAGGGATTTCTAATAGAAGATCTCTTAGCCACTCAGCCTCTTTGCCTGTTGTAGCCAGGGTTATGAATTCAGACTCCATAGTTGAGTACATCATACAAGTCTATTTCTTGGATCCTTAAGATACAGCCGCACCTCCTAGGGTGAATACCCACCTTGCACCATTCCATAAACTTTCGCGGTCCTCTCAGTCGAATTTCGACGACCCGCGACGCGTAGATAATATTGGCGCATGCTCTTGAGCCACATCCTGTAAACCCAAGCCGACTCAAAACAAGACCTATGTCATTGCGACCACGGCATCGCCGCGGTTTCGACGACGCATCTCGTGCGTCAATGCGATGCTCAGATTATGAGATCCGGCCCGTGCATTATCTAGGTCGTTGATCGCTTGATCGTGGGACCCACCTACCCCTATTGTTGTACTTCCCTAGAAAAAAAAATAATTACTATGATGTCACCCTAGGGGTGACATCACCCTACCCTACCACCTTACCTTCCCTTTTCCCCATAAGTCAAACTCATTAATTCCCATTACCTCACCATCCCTCTCTCCCATCACTCCCTTACATCATTTCTCTCTTTCACTTCTCTCCATTCCAAGCAATCCCTCCATGGAGCAACCCACGTCCATGGCTCCCATGAGAGAGCTAGTGTGGCCCACCTCCCTATCTCCCATCTCCACCATCCAATGATCATCTCCACCATTGAAATTGTTTCTTTGGGGCTCTATCATGCATTGGCGGAAGAAGGAAGAAGAGATCTCGAGGTGGGTGCCTCTCTCTCTCTCTCTCTCTCTCTCTCTTTCATTTTTGTGTGATGCATGGCCCACTTGGATGGACCTTACCTTAATGTAGGTTTTATCCAAATTGTCCAAGTCATGTGGACCCTACCTTATCATGATAAGAAAACACTATTAGACCCATTAGGTGGGCCACATTCATGTGAGACCCACTTAGATAAAGCATGGCCATGTACACGTGGGACCCACCATGATATTTTATTTATCCATGCCGTCCAGCGTCCCTGGACACTGGACGTGTTGATGGCTAATATGGAGTGCGTGTACTGAAATGGGTGTGTAGCTAACAAAACAAAATAATATTTAGTCTTTTTAAAAGTTTCAGGGTGGCCCACTCATGTAGGCTCCACCTTGATGTATGGAACTAATCCACACCGTTCATCCCATTTCTTAGCCCATTTTAGGCGTTGAGCCGAAAAATTATGCCAATCCGAATATTTGATGAGCCACATCTTGAAAAATAGCGATTTTGGTGATATAGACTGTTGGGGGCCGCTGTGATGTTTATATGCATCAAATACACTCAAGATCGAGTTTGTTAGGCCTGTCTCGAGCCCGGGGACCCAACCGACGGGGTGGATCCTACTGATGTGGGTCCCACTTATGATAACCTGAAAAAAAAAAAGAAAAAAAGAAGGGTGGTTGACGCTGCTGCTGTCAGCGTCCAGAGGACTCTGCAGCAAGCAGCGTCCTTTTGCTTGAAACGATAGGGTAGGCCCCACATCAGGCCCCACCATGATGCCTGTTGATCATCACCACCGTCTAGTCGATGACCCCTTTAATTATGGGGCTATAAAAAAAAAAAATTCAACCGTCCATGGGAACTCAAGTGGCCCACATCACAGCAAACAGTGAGGTATTAAACGTCTACCATTGGAATCTTTTTCTGGTCACAGAAGTTTTGGAACGTTATGAAATTGGTTTTTCCTATTCATCTGGGTCCATGTGACCTTATCAACGGATTGGATGCCATATAAACGTTTTGGTAGGCCCCATGTGGGACCAACTTGCTGGAAACGGATTGGATGTTGTACCTCACACCTGCTATATACCTGGTGAATTAACGTTAGCCAGTTCCATGGCCCTGAACATGAGGTACATGTTATATCCTTACCGTCCACCCATTAGACGTGGACCCCACCATGGCAGCGTGTGGGGCCCACTTGATTTCATGTGTCCTGGTCCACACCATCCGTACATTGAACGTGACCCATTTGATGGACATGTGTATCCAAACCGTCCATCCATTGAAACTGATTCAGATCTCAGGTGAAAACCACCTTATATACACAGTCCACCTGGTGGACGCTGCTGGACAGCTGTCCAGCAGCCATGGGACCTTAGCATGTGTTATATCGCACCGTCCATCCATGTGCGGCCAACCCTGCACGTGTCACCCGTACATGTGGCGGGACCCACCTTGATGCATGTGTTTTCTATACACGCCATCTGTAGCCCACCATGATACATGTATTTCATCCCTACCGTCCAGGGGCTCCACATGGCGCTTGACCTTCATCCTCGCCGTCCATTCCATGCACCTGGAGGCTGGATATTTATAAAATATTTTATTTTAATATAATATTGCCGTGGGCCGTGATGTATGTGGGACCCACCTTGGAGAGCTGATTGGCTGATGTGTCTCACATCAGCTACATAATGTTGTTTTGACAATAGCGAGTTTTGTGTGTCTTCAATGAGGTATGTGTTACACCGTCCACCGGTTCGGCTTGTGTGGGGCCCACCCCACACGTGCTGCACATGTGGAATGGGCCCACCATGATGAATGTATTCTCTATCCCTATCGTCCATTCGATTTGGAACGGTGGGATGGCACTGCAATGTATGTGTTGTATCTGCACACCGTCCATCTAGGCGGTGTTGTGTGGGCCCACATGATGCATGTGTTGTACATGCACACCGTTCATTTGAATGGTGCTGCGTGGGCCACCCTTGATGTGTTTTGTGGCCCATCCATGAGGCCCACCCTGATATATTTGAGGCCCATCTTGCAGGTCCACCCGTTGTATATTGAGGCCCATGGGTTGCAACCCATTGTGATGCATTTGAGGCCCATGGGCAAGGCCCATTGTGATATATATTAGGCCCATGATGCATGGCCCATTTGATGTATTCAAGGCCTAGATACATGGCCCATTTAATGCATATGAGACCCATGTGTAGGGCCCACATGTCATATATTTGAGGCCCATGAGCAGGACCCACCTGTTGTGTGTATGTGGCCCTTGAGTAAGGCTCATTGCTATGTATATTAGGCCTTTGAGAGAGGCCTTGGGCCCACTTTATGTTTAGCTCTATGTGAGCCACTGCTTGGGAGCGATGTTGGTTAAATGTCCACATTGATGGGCAATGATGGTTTAATGTCCACATTTTGTCCTTGCATTAGGCTTTGATAGGCCCATTCTCATCATTCCCTTAGTGGGTTAACCCAAATAAGTGGGCCCCATTCGCCGTAGACGGACGGCTCCATGCTATCGGATTTGATATAACCACGGCCGAGTGTTGATCTTTATACTATGGTCGATCGACTGATCATTTATGAACCCCGCTTTGTTTATCTGTTGATTATCGGTGCCATTACCGTAACTGATTTGCCGATTCTGATTATTGATTGATTGCTGATTAGCGATCGAGGCCGTTTATCTTGACTGATTGCTGATTAGCGATCGAGGCCGTTTATCATGACCGATTGTCGATTGGCAATCGAGGCCATTTATCATGACCGATTGCTGATTAGTGATCGAGGCCGTTTATCATGACCGATTGCCGATTAGCGATCGAGGCCGCTTATCTTGACCGATTACCAAGTAGCAATCGAGGCCGTTTATCTTAACCGATTTGCCGATTTTGATTATCGATCGATCTCGATTGTCATGACTGATTGCCAATTTCGATTGACGTGACCGATTACCGATTCTGATTTATCGTGGTCGATTGTTCATTATCGATCGAGACCGATTACCGATTCTGATTTATCGTGGCCGATTGTCCATTATCGATCGAGGCCGATTACCGATTTTGATTTGTCTTGGCCAATTGCCGAATATCGATCGAGGCTGATCATCGATTCTGATTTGTCATGGCCGATTGTTGATTATCGATCGAGGCCGATTGCCGAGGCCGGTTGTCGAGACCTATATGATGTATATGCGATCCGTAGTTGAGGCCCATTGTGATGCATTGGAGGGTCAGGCGATGGAGTCCATTGTAATGTATATGAGGCCCATGTGAGAGGCCCATCGTGATATGTATTAAGCTCTTGAGTAAGGCCCATGGTATTGTATATTTGGTCCTTGTGTGAGGCCATGGGTCCACTATATGTTAGGCTTTATGTAGGCCATTCCTTGGGGGCAATGTTGGTTAAATGTCCACATTGCTGAGGTCAATTGTCGATGCCGGTTGTTGATACCAATTATGAGTATGTGATAGCATAGCATCACGATACATGCCCATACGCATCATCTGCATGTTTGTTATGAGATGTGGTTGATCATTGCATATGTCATTGAGCATGTTGTTATGAGACTCCCTGATATGTAGAGGTTATCTCACACAAGCGCGCGGTATGCGAAGGATTGATGCATGACTGGATTGTATGACTCATGCATCTTGCATTATGATTACTGTACGCCCTAGCGACATCAGGGTCGTAGCCTCCACAGGCATATCGTGGATGGCCAAATGGGACACCGAAAATGTTTGGTTCTAGCATACGGGCGCCATAGATGTCCCTGGGTGAAAATTCCTAAACCTCCGTGGCCAGGAGACGCCCCAACGTCGAGACCGAGTGGATACATGAGCGCCCGAGTGCCGAATACCAGGAGGCCGCGTCTCCCACTGTGTCGTGGTCGGTTGGGAGGGGGTGTGGCCTTACCCGCCCGAGGGTAGGGGGCAATACTAGGCTGAGTTTGACCAGCTTGTGAATGGGTCCGCTATCGACATGCCGGATAGGTATTGACAGACTATTGGCCAGGCGGATAGTGAGGTTTCTTACGCTCACTTGGGTGCGTGCCAGAGCGGCAGTGCCATTTGGAGTGTACTAAACCCCGGTGATGATCCCAGAGATGAACCGTACTGATATGTGGACTTAGTGAGTAGGAGTTGCATACTCATTCATTCATTCGTCATTCACTATCCACTCGGGCTGGTGGTGCGTAACTATTTGTTACGTGTACCTTCGCAATGGCCAGGATTTCGGTTGGGGCGCGCGACTAACCTGAGATCAGGAGTTTACCACATTGAGTCTGACTATCCAAATTTAGGTATGGGACTGGTTTGGATAGAAGTCCCTTGTGATGAACCCCATAGCCTGCGATACTACGTACTACCATCCCGACTTCACACTCCAGCATGGTCATTCCATTCGCACCGCATATTGCATTACATCCGCGGCATACGACATCTTGGGTTACTGTGCTTCTGCATTTATATGGTCTAGATATGGCTGACGTATTTGTGAACACATAAGGAATTATATACCCCATTGCATTCTCGACATTTGATATTTGGCTCTTTATGACTCCTCGTTTGCATAGTTGTTATATATTGTGTATTCTGGTATTGATTGGCTCATGGACTTGTTCGTATTTCCGCTTACTCTATTATCGTATGATCTATGATCTTGTGAGTATTTCTGTTTACTCTGATAATTCTTGCTCTTGTCAGTATTTCTACTTACTCAGATAATTCATGATCTTGCTAGTATCTTTGCTTATTCCGATATTGTACGATTTATAGATTACCAGTATTTCCAGTTTGTATGATAATGACACTGTATTGAATACTTGGCACTTACCTTGTGCACACACTTACACCACCCTCTAAGCTTTCTATAAGCTTATGCACGATAGATGCGTGCAGGTGATGTTAGGTTACAACAGTGTTGAGCTTGGAGCGTGCAGCGGTCTTCTGGAGCTTGATTTTTGATTGATGTATTTTCCTTTCAGCATTGTACTCAAATGATTATATTAGTGGATATATGATGGTGATGTTGCCTTTGTGAATTGGGTAATCTTGTGGTTATGCTTATTACAAATTAAACGTATATTGTATATAAAAAAAAATCCTCCTTATAAGATCCCAGGATCGGAATCTGGTGTATCAATGCTAGGAGCCGAGAATGGGGTACTATAGAGGCTGTCGGCACCAGATTCGGCAATCGGGATTTCTTGGATCCCTAAGATACAGCCGCACCTCCTAGGGTGAATACCCACCTTGTAGTAGACTTGTTGTCCCCTACACTCGATATCTAGCTCGCATTGGTATATCCTTCCAATATGGCAGGAAACTCTGAATAAAATAGTCCTAAGTTGTTAGTTGCTTTTAACTAACGAAGGATTCTACTGATAGCATTCCAGTGTTCAGTACTGGGGTTACTAGTAAACCTACTAAGTTTACTCATAGCATATGCGATATCAGGTTTGGTGCATTGTATAGCATACATAAGACTCCTTATGGCACTCGCATATTCTAATTGTGCAATTGTTCTTCCGTTATTCTCTTTTAGCTTGATACTTGGATCAAATGGGATTTTTCCTTCTTTTTATTTAGATGGTTAAACTTGTTTATTATCTTCTCAATATAATGAAATTAACACAAAGCATAACCCTCACAATATTTTTTTAACTTTGATACCTAAGACAGTATCAACTTGTTCAAGATTCTTCATTTTGAATATAGAAGATAAAAACCTCTTCGTTTCAGTCACACCTTCCATTTTATTACTTATTATTAACATGTCATTAACATACAGACAAATAATAATCATGCAGCTACCATCTACTTTAGAATATATGCATTTATCAACTACATTATGTATGAAACCATGAGATAATATTTTAGAATCAAACTTCTTATGTCATTATTTTGATACTTATTTTAAACCATACAAAGATTTGATTAATCTACATACTTTATTTTTATTTCTTAGTAGAACAAAGTTTCAGGTTGTTCTATGTATACCTCCTCATTGATGTCACCATTCAGAAATGCGGTCTTTACATCCATTTGGTGGATGTGAAGATGATATATAGAAGCTAGCACAAATAATATCCTAATAGATGTTATCCTAGCTACAGGAGAATATATGTCAAAATAATCTATCCCTTCTTTTTATCTAAAACCACTTAGCTACTAATCGAGCTTTAAAGGTTTGGATAGTCCCATCAGTATGATATTTCTTCCTAAATACCCACTTGCAACTTATGGGTCTAGAACCTGGAGGTAAGTTAACTAGTTTTTATGTTTGATTTGACATTATGGATTCCATTTCATCGTTTATAGCTTCTTTTCAGAAAGCTGAGTCTCTAGAGGATACGGCCTCTTTATATGTTTTAAGATCATCTTTTATAGTCATTACTATAGGTATTTTTCTTATAACATTGTATCTTCTTTTACAAGATGAAAAAAGATGCGTTGAGAGTCTATATAGTCATCTCCTAGACTCTTCTCTGTTCTTGTCCTTTGAATCCTATGAGGTTCAACAAGAGCTTTCACTATTTGTGGAGCTATACTATCTGGTTCTCTATCAGGAGTTTGAACTTCATTATCCTTTGACTCAAAGGATAGTGAGTTTTCAAAAAACTCAACATCTCTTAATTCTATTATTGTATTAGACTCTAGATCTAGAAGTCTATAAGCTTTACTATTTTATGCATACCCTACGAAGGCGCACTTAATAGATCTGGGTCCTAACTTAGTTCTTTTTAGATCAGGAGTTCTACAATACATAAGAGACCCCCATACTTTTAGATATCCTAGTTAGGTTTTCTACCTTTCCATATTTTATATGGAGATATTTTATATTTTTTAGACGGAATTCTGTTTAATATATGACACGCTGCAAGCAGTGCCTCACCCCATAGACTTAGTGGCAACTTTGCTCTGATTAGCATTGAGTTGACTATTTCTGCTAATGTTTTATTCTTCCTTTCAGCTAATTCATTTTTTTTAAAGTGTGTTTGGCGCAGTACATTAATGTATTTGTCCATGTTCTTCATAGGAGTTATCGAATTCATTAGAGAAGTATTCTCCTCCTCTATCGCTATGAAGAATTTCTATCTTCTTATTTAGTTGATTCTCTACTTCTGCTTTATATATTTTAAACATGTTCAATGCTTCATCTTTGCTCTTTAATAGGTACACATACACATATATAGATCTATCATCAATGAAGGTTATGAAATACCTTTTAACTCCACGAGTAAGTGTAAGACCCATATCCTAGACCGTACCGTTCTATAGACTTCCACAATTCTCTTTGTCGAATTTTGACAAATTGCGACCTGTAATCGACGTTTGCGCGTAACCCTGAGTCGCATCCTATATATCTGAGTCAACTCGACCCGACACTTATACTCTTGTGACCGCGCCATCGCCACGGTTTCAACGCCACGTCTTACGCGCCAATGCGATACCCAGGCCAGGAGTTGTGGACCCGTGTTTATTTCGAAAAAAATACCACGCATTGTAAATTTTGAGAGAATCTCTACAACCCATCACATCAATCAATCAAAGTACAACCCATCACTCCATCTCATCCCCAACTACACAAGTCATTCCCCAAGTCAACTCTCTCTTACATAACCCATACCACCCATCATCCATCACTCTTACATCACCTCTCTCTCTCTCTCTCTATCTATTTTCCCACTCCATTCAAGTAATTCTCAAGGAGAGGAAACGTCTATGAGAGGAGCCAAGTGTGGCCCACTCCGTACCCCTAGATCTCTCATCTTCACCCTTCAATCTCCATCATTCTCCATCAAAATCGAAGCCTAGGAGCTAAAGAATGCGTGATATAGGTGGGTGATCCACCGTTGATTTCATTTGAGGGCCCACTTGTGGTGGGACCCATCTTGATGTATGCATGTGCATGGAGGAGCTCATAGTGGCGGAGCTCCTCCCATCTCCACCATTGTTCTCTCTCTCTCCTTCCCTCTCTTTGTGATGATGTGTGTGGCCCACCTGTGTTATGGTATGATGATCCAGACCATCCGATTGCGGGACCCACCTTGTTGCCCTTCCGTTTGGACAGGCCCGAATGAAGGAAACCACAAATCCCGGCTTGATTCAAAAACCTGGGTGAGACACACCGACATGGACCCACCTTGATGTATTGTATCCTGCACCTTCCATCTGGACGTGCAGAGCTCTTGTGGGCTGCAAATGGCAACAAGCAGCACCATCCTTGCTGCTGATGGTGGGCCAGCACCCCCACGCAGGTGATCCATCTGGGTCGTCCATCTGCTAGACGGCCAGCAGCTGAAGCTGATGTATTGACGCAGTAAGTTCTGCGGGTACATCACGAGGTATGTGTTATTTCCATACCATCCATTGGGCGGCTGTGTGGGGCCCACCCCACACATGCTGCACGTGTGGGATGGGACCCACCTTGATGTACGTATCTTATATCCCCACCGTCCATTGGGCTGGGACAGTGGGTCTGATCACAAGGTTGTGTTGCATCCAACTGTCCGTCCGTTTAAGGACCAGGACCCCCACCACCATGGTGTATGTGTTTTATACACACCATCCAACAGACATGTGAGGCCTACCCCACACGTGTTGCACGTGTGGGATGGGACCCACCTTGATGTATATATTATATATCTAGCGTCAATGGCCCTTTGGGCTCCTAGATGTATGTGTCTTCCATGTTGTCCGTCCAGCGGTCTGGACGTGCTGGTGGGCCCCTCCACAATGGGCAGTGCTATGTGGGCCCCCATGATGTATGTGTTGTATCTGCACACTGTCCATTTGGGCAGTGCTGCATGGTCCCGGATGATGCATGTGTTGTACATGCACACCGTTCATCTGGATGATGCTGCGTGGGCCCTCCCTGATGTATGTGCTGTGTATGCCCACCGTCGATCTGGACGGCACTGCATGGGCCACCCTGTGATGTATTTGTGGCCCATCCATGAGGCCCACCTTAATGTATTTATAGCCCATCCATGAGGCCCACCTTGATGTATATAAGGCCCATTGGCGCAGCCCATTGATGTAGCCCACTTGATGTATATGAGGCCCATTGGCGTGACTCATTGATGTGGCCCACTGGATGTATATGAGGCCCATTGTTAAGGCCCATTTGATGCGGCCCATTTGATGTACATGAGGCCCATTGGTGCGGCCCATGTGATGCGACCCAATGTGAAGTATTAGTGGCCTGTGTATGGGGCCCATTGTGGTATATTTGAGGCCCAAATATGAGGCCCATTGTGATATATATATATATATGGCCCGTGTATGAGGCCCATCATGATGCATATTTGGCCCGCATATGAGGCCCATTGTGATGTATATTGGGCCCGTGTGAGTGGTCCATTGTGATGTATTTAAGGCCCAAGGGATGTGGCCTATTGTGATGTATGTGGCCCACCGTGATGCGGCCCATTGTGATGTATATTGGCCCATATGATGAGGCCTGATATGATTATATGAGGCCTATATGATGAGGCCCAATGTGATGTATGTAAGGCCCATCGTTATGTGTATTAAGGCCCTTGAGTGAGGCCCATGGTGATGTATATTAGGCCCTTAAGTGAGGCCATGGGCCCCACTATACGTTAGGCTCTATGTGGGCCACTCCTTAGGAGCAATGTTAGTTAAATGTCCACATTGATGGACAATAATGGTTAAATATCTACATTGTGACCTTCCCTTAGGCCTTATTAAGCTCATTCTAATCAATGGCGATTATCGAGGCCAATTATCGATGTTGATTATCGGTGTCGTTTATCGATGCTGATTATCAGTGCCGATTATCGATGTTGTAACAGTGCCAATTATCGAGGTCGATTATCAATGCTGATTATCAACACTGATGTCGATCATTGAGGCCGATTATCGATGTTGATTATCGGTGCCGATTATTGATACCAATTATGAGTATGTGACAGTATAACATCATGATACATGCCCATATGCATCATCTACATGTTTGTTATGAGATGTGATTAACCATTGCTTATGCCATAGGCGGGTTGTTTATGAGACTCCTTGATAGGCGGAGTCGTCCCACATGAGCGTATGGTATGCGCAGGATTAATGTATAACTGGATTGTATAACTCATACATCACCCATTTTGTTATATGACTACTGTACGCCCTAGCGATATCAGGGCCGTAACCTCCACAGGCATATCGTGGATGGCCAGATGGGACATCGAAAATGTTTGGTTCTAGCATACAAGCTCATAGATGTCCCTCAATGAAAATTCTTAAACCTCCATAGACAGGAGATGCTCCAACGTCGAGACTGAGTGGATATATATGAGCGCATAAGGGTCGTATACCAGTAAGCCACATCTCCCACTGTGTCGTGATCGATTGAGAGGGGGTGTGACCTTACCAGCCTGAGTGAAGGGGCAATATCTAGGTTGAGTTTAACCAGCTTGAGGAATGGGTCCACTATCAACGAGCAGGGCCCAATATTGGTAGGTGGATAGTGAGGTCTCTTCCATTTACCCATTGTGCACTCGGATAGGGGCAGCAAGCTGGTGTAGAGTGTAATAGACCCCAGTGATGATCCCAGTGATGAACGGTACTGATATATAGACTTATGGAGCAGGAGTTGCATACTCAGCATTTTACTCATTCATTCATTCATTCATTATTCACTCGGGCTGGTGGTACGTAACTAATTGTTATGTGTATCTTCGCAATGGCCAAGATTTCGGTTGAGGCACGCGACCAACCTGAGATCAGGAGTTTACCATATTAAGTCTAACTATCTAAATTTAGGTATGGGACTGGCTTGGATAAAAGTCCCTTGTGATGGACCCCATAGCCTGCGATACTACGTACTATCATCCCAACTTCACACTCGAGCTTAATCATTTCATTTGCACTGCGTATTGTATTGCATCCTCAGTACATACATTTGGTTTACTATATCTCCACATTGCGTAGCTGATCTACATTGCTTTCTTAGTATATGATATTGGCTTGTTACGTTTTTGCACTACATAACCTGGATAAGGCTAATGATATTTATGGACTTACCAACATGTTTTCGCATTGCTCTGATATTGTACACTTGGCACTTACCTTACGCACACACTTGCACCACCCTTTAAGCTTTCTATAAGCTTTATACACGATAGATGCGTGTAAGTGGCATTAAGTCGCAGCAGCGTTGAGCTTGGAGCATGCAGCGGTCTTCTGGAGCTTTGATTTTCGATATATATATTTTTTCCTTTCGGCACTGTATTCAATTATTTATATTAGTAGATATGTGATGATGATGTTACCTTTGTGATTTAGGTAAACTTGTGGTTATGCTTCTTACGAGATAAATGTATGCTGGAAAATCCTCCTTGTAGGATCCCAGGATCTGAATCTAGCGTGTAGGCGCCGGGAGCCGAGAATGGGGCACTACGGAGGCTATTGGCACCAGATCTGGTGATTGAAAATTTTGTGAGCCCGGTTCCAAGTTTGGGGCGTAACAATAAGAATGTCGTTTAACTCATAAATATCACTGCGCACAAGATCCAATACTTGAGACAATCTCTCAACACTTGGAAAAAGTTTTTTCGTCATTTTGGATCGTATGCACACTGCACACTTATCAATTTCATTTTTTGTGTATAAGATTAAACCATTCTTAGCCATGAACTTCAAGGTACTATACCCTATATGGGCTAGTCTATCATACCACAGTCCAACGGATTCAACCATATACACAAAAGTGTTACTTTCATTCAGAGAAAACTTGACCATACCATTACAAGCATATCCTTTTCTGACAAAGTTTCCATTCTTAGACAGAATCAGTTTTCCTGACTCATACACCACCCTTATTCCTAGTTTACCCATAAGGTCCCTAAAAACTAAGTTTCGCCTCATATCTAGGATGTGCAGGACATTTGTCAGAATCACTTTCTTTCCAGAAGTGAATATTAGTTCAATGGTTCCTTTGCCAACAACCTTCGATCGGACTTCATTACCCATTTGGACTTCTTGACTATCGATCAATTCCTCATAGGTTTTGAAGGCTGATCTATCGTAGCACACACATATGGTAGCAGCAGTATCATACCACCAACCAGGAACCTTTCCTTAGATAGTATTCACCTCAGTGATCATAGCCACAAATTGCCTTCTTCTACTGTACTTGCCTCCTTTTTAGACTTGCGATATCGGCATACTCGAGCATAGTGCCCATTTTTTCCACAGACATGGCATGGGCTTTTGAACTTTCCGTTCTTCTTTTGGGGATTTTTCTTGAATTTTCTTTTATTGGGTTTCAGGGAATCGTCCTTCTCGGGATTCTTGTTATTAGTATTTTCAACTGCGTGTACCTTCGACGAGGAATTTCCATTGGCATTCTTTTTATCGTGATTGCGGGATTCTTCTTCAATTCTGAGACGTTTTTGGATTCGTTCCAGTATGTGGTCCTCAGTCTTATGCAGCAACTTCTTTCTATAGTCTTTCTACATCGGTATCAGTTTAGCGATTATAGCCCCGACTTGAAATGATTTAGGAAGATCAATCTTTAGGGCTTTAATTCTGTTTACTATTAACTGCAGTTCTTGGATTTGGAGTAACAGCGGTTTGTTATCTACCATGTTAAAGTCGAAAGACCTAGCAATCAGAAACTTGTTGGTACCTTCTTCTTCATCTTTGTACTTGAACTCCTGAGCAGTCCAAATTTCCTTTGCTGATGAATTTGTGTATACAGATCGTATAGTCGATTGGATAGCGCATTCAGAATGTGTCCACGACACAAAAGTTCATCTTTTGCTCATTTGGTGCGGGCAAAAATTTGTGAAAAGGCCGAGTTTTAAGTCCTAGAGGGGGGTGAATAGGACTATGTCAAATTAAAAACATAAATGCGGAATACAAAGATATACAAAGATAAATAGGGCAAATAAAAGCAACCTCAAATGCACAAGTCTTGAGAGGTTGATACAAACTGAGTTCTAAGGACAACCTTACACCAAAAACCAAGGTTTATGGTAAGACAACCTGATTTCTAGAACGTTTGTAAGTATCAAAAACTCGAACTTAGAAAGAGGCAAAGAAAATAACCTAAGTTATTACAACATTCACCACAAGTGTATAAAGTAAATTACACCATTCACCACAAGTGCATAAAGTAAATTATAACATTCACACATATAAACAAATATAATCATCCACCGCAACTCCAGGAATTATAGTGGTTCGTGTGTGTACATCAACTGTTCACAAACAGCCACACAACTACTCCACTCCTAATATTCACACCCACGAGATATTGGCTTTCACTATGAAATAAGGTTTTTCAAGGTTCACCTTAAAAACTTCACAATTGTGTTTTTCGAATGGGCTTTACACAATCACAAAATCCCCACAATGAGTTTTTCCTGGCTGAATCTCACAAACCAAAAATGCAGAAATTGAAATTGTACTTATCTGAAGATTCTTCTTCTGATGTAGCCTGGTAGAACCAATTTGATGTAGACGTAGATGTTCAATGTCCAATCTCACAAATGAAAAGGTTCTAGGTCTAAATGATTTTTAAATTAAATTAACCTAAGCTAGCTTGATTTAATTTTGATCTCAAAAGGGTAAATCATAATTCCCTTTTTTAATACAATAGAGTTGAATCAAGAGATCACAAAATCAAATACAAAAAGCTATAAAAAGAATCTAAAATGAATAAGTAATAGCTTCACAATTGCAGGAACTTATCTCTCAGAGTGATGGCATGATTAGGCTTGGAATGAATGAAAAACTCTGAAATCCGTCCTCTATTTATAGGTAAAAATTATGTTCCCTCGACTGGTCTAAGGGTCGGTTCGACTGGTCGAAGCACCAACCAATTTTTAAAATTTTTTGGTGCGATAAGATAAACCTATTACTCGACTGGTCGATCAATGCACTCGACTGGTCGAGTGAGACCAGATGAGCTTGCTGGACTTTGAGTCGAACACTGTTCACTCGACTGGTCGAGCTACAACCAAAATTTTCTGAAAATTCTTAACAAACCTTGGACTGGTCAAGAAATTCTTTGGATTGGTTGAGCCACTGCTTGGACTAGTTGAATAATGATTAGGGCTAGTCAAAGAAAAGCCTATAAACATATACAATAACCCAAATTCAATATGCAATAAATATGACCTAACCAATGGTCAATCTAGGGTCATTCATACTTTGATTGTGAGTTTAAAACATTGAAACATCGATCGCTTTCGATTACTTGAAGTACATGAAGCTTGTCGTTGAAGTCTTGAACTTGAGCTAGACTTAAGGTAATGATCTTGAAATTTAGCTTGAGCTTCGAACTTCTGTTCTTGTACTTGAGCTTGTAGTCTTGAAAATAACCTAAGTTATTACAACATTCACCACAAGTGTATAAAGTAAATTACACCATTCACCACAAGTGCATAAAGTAAATTATAACATTCACACACATAAACAAATATAATCATCCACCGTAACTCCGGGAATTATAGTGGTTTGTGTGTGTACATCAACTGTTCACAAATAGCCACACTACTCCACTCCTAATATTTGTTGAGGTCAAATATTGCATATCGGACCCCAATTATTTCTGGATTTATGAACATGGTATTGTTTAATGGTCCGATTTAATCGTGTTTGTGATGTATGGTGTATTTACAAGCTTGGATCGAAAAAGGTGCTAAAAGCATGAATTTAAGGCTTGAAGTCACCAAGGCAAAGGATGGACTCAGGGGACCAAGATCGACGGATTCACAGAGAGAATCACGTGTTTCACACTAAAGAGACCTGAAAGTCATCCTGAATGCAAGATCATTGGGTTCTCATCATCCATTCGGCTCGAAACTTTATATTTGGCTTGAGGATCATAACTTAATCATACACATCGAATTTCAGCCCTCGGATCTCGTGGAATTGGCTCAACAGGATCAACCCATAAACCGCTTGATTAGGCCCACCGCAACTGGATATGCTTCAAACGTTGGATCAACCCATTAAACGATATGAGAAAAGGGATGAATGGATTGGATTTCCCATAACCATCACCATGGACCCCACTGGATTTTGTATACACCATGCACATGTGCACCACATGTGCACGACAAGTCCAAGATGGTCAAACCGACCTGCACCCGTTCTTCATTCAAAAACAGCAAAAGCCGTTTTCTTTGGCGTGAAACAAGGGCGCCGTTTGATCATTAGTGGGCCTCCATCATGACCCATGCAAACGATCCGAGACGTCCATCGTGCAGAGGAGCTCGATTTAGCCAAACCCATGTTGACTTTATGCACTCATGCACGCACACGTGCTGGTTTCAATGGTCACAAACAGACTACCCTACAACTGTTACAGCTGATTTCTTCCTTGGGTCACGCCGAATCTGATCCAAAACCGTCCCTTCCCAACCGAAATTTCGTGAAGAATCTCACGGACGGCGTGGATTTCTCAAAACACCGAAGGAGGTGGGCCTCACAGAAGTTCCCGCAAGCAGTAATACGTAGGAACGTGTGCATGCTCTGCTTTGCGGACGTCCGAGAAGTCTAGGGTAGTACACATCAAATTCCTTCATCAGAAACATTGATCTGGACCGACCATTGCATCTAGAGAAGAATTTTGACCAAAACCTCATATTCCCTTGCAACCATCTATACAGATAGGATTGTCATAGTTAGATCTTTCGCCAGACGTTGATCCACGTGGTGGCCCACCAAAAGCTCAAATCCATTTCAAATTTTGAATATTGGCCTAAATTGATCCTACTAAGACAATGATTGATGCAGATTCGCTGAAAGATCGTTGTGTGTGGGTCCCATAGATATCAGCAAAGATCTTCCGCAGGAGCCTTTGCATCGATGCATCCCCACTGACTGACCCTGGCAGCTATAAAGAGACAAGAAAGAAGAGAGAAAAGGATCCTTAGACGTGAGATAGGGAGATCAGTGGGCAGCCGTGGAGGCGACGCGTGGAGCATGGGCCGGTTAAACGAGTTTTTCTTCTTTCCTTTTATTTAGTTATTTTATTAAGAGATTTTAGCCACTCATGTCTATTCTAGGCTAAACCTCTTAGCTACGGCTAAGAGGTGAAGCTTGTAGTGTGATTAGGATGGTTGCTTGTTTTGATTCATGTTTTGTTGAACCTTATGGATTCTAATTTGATTATTAAGGTATGCTTTTAGTTTTTAATAGTTTATTGTGACTTAAATTACAATGGATCTACGATAGCTTTAAGTATGTTCTTTCTATTATTGAGATTGTGAACTGGGGAACCTGTTGTTCACCATTGTCTCATGGGCATGGTTGGGTGATGGAACCTTTCCTAACTTTCACAATTCTCTAATGATTGGCTGTGAGATTGGTAAATTGTTGTTGTTTGTCATAGTCTCCTGGGCATGGTTAGTTGACGGAATCACTTCCAAATCTTCACCATTCTTATCTATTGAGGATTAAATCCATGAGAAGTTCAGAGATCTGACAAATCTCTTCGTACCCATTGGATAGGATTGGACTCCGATTCTAGTTGTGTCCTTGAATCAATGCAAGGTAGTTTTCCAATTGCTACAAGTGGATCCTTGGCACCCTTGTTCTCACCTTTATTTTTACAAATTTTAGATTAATACTTTACCATTATCCCTTCAATTCTATTCAATTTAAATTTCATCTTAGTCTAGTTCTAGTTCTATTTATTTTCAGATAACGTACAGGTTTCAGTCCCTTGGGATTCGACCTCGGTCTCACCGAGTTTATTACTACATCACAACCCTATACTTGGGGAGTGAACAGTTTTTGCACCCACGGGATATTGGCTTTCACTAAGAAATAAGGTTTTCCAAGACTCACCTTAAAACCTTCACAATTGTGTTTTTCAAATGGGCTTACACAATTACAAAAACCCCACAATGAGTTTTTCATGGCTAAATCTCACAAACCAGAAATACAGAAATTGAAATTGTACTTATCTGAAGATTCTTCTTCCGATGTAGCCCGATAGAACCAATTCAATGTCGGTGTAGATGTTCAATGTCCAATCTCACAAATGAAAGGGTTCTAAGTCTAAATGATTTTTAAATTAAATTAACCTGGGCTAGCTTGATTTAATTTTGATCTCAAAAGGGTAAATCACAATTCCCCTTTTTAATATAATAGAGTTGAATAAAGAGATCACAAAATCAAATACAAACTCCTATAAAAAGAATCTAAAATAAATAAATAATAGTTTCACAATTGTAGGGACTTATCGCTCAGAGTGATGGCTTGATTAGGCTTGGAATCAGTGAATAATTCTGAGAAACGTCCTCTATTTATAGGTAAAAATTATGTTCCCTCGACTGGCCTAAGGGTCGGTTCGACTGGTCGAAGCACCAACCAATTTTTAAAATTTTTTGGTGTGATAAGATAAACCTATTACTCGACTGGTCGATCAATGCACTTGACTGGTCGAGTGGGACCAGATGAGCTTGCTGGACTTTGAGTCGAACACTGTTCACTCGACTGGTCGAGCCACAACCAAAATTTTCTGAAAATTCTTAACAAATCTTGGACTGGTTAAGAAATTCTTTGGATTGGTTGAGCCACTGCTTGGACTAGTTGAATAATGATTAGGGCTAGTTAAAGAAAAGCCTATAAATATATACAATAACCCAAATTCAATATGCAATAAATATGACCTAACCAATGGTCAATCTAGGGTCATTCATACTTTGATTGTGAGTTTGAAACATCGAAACATCGATCGCTTTCGATAACTTGAAGTACATGAAGCTTGTCGTTGAAGTCTTGAACTTGAGCTAGACTTAAGGTAATGATCTTGAAATTTAGCTTGAGCTTCGAACTTCTGTTCTTGTACTTGAGCTTGTAGTCTTGAACTTTGTCAACGTTCTTCAACTTGAAAGTGTAGAAGAGTTCGACGATGACGTGGACAACTTAAAATGCATGAAGATAATCTTTCCAACTTATCAAAATACGATACATATTCTAAATGGTTTGGCACAACAAAATTTGACAAATTTGGGTGCTGAATTTCCAATATAACACTTACAATTTGTTCAGGTGTGTCCTTATCAATTGCTTCATGCAATGGCTACAAGCTTGGATCTAGATGTAGTAGATCTTCAACGCCGTCAGAAGAAATTTGAGCTTGTCTTGCCATCTAGTAAAGTTGGTTCCATCAAACCGATCAAAACGAATCAAGTCCTAATTCATCAACTTGATGGATGATACACTATCAGCTTCCATCAAATAACGTTTTAAGATTATTAAAAAATTACAGAAATAATATTTTCTGTAAAATATGAAAACCGAAAAATTCAAGTTGATCTGAAATAAGGACAGGCTGAAGCACGTTTGGAACGTTGTCCTTAAAGCGTTATTTGCCCCTACTCAAGCGAATTGAGTATCCTAAAACGTTACAGGCAAACCGCTTCTAGGATACAACGAGCCTGATGTGAGTCTGGGTTTAGCAAACACGAAGGCCCACTAATGGAACCTTGTTACATAGTCTGGCAAAAATACATTTAAAAAAAAAAGGACAAATCCCAGAAGAAAAGGAGAGAAGAAGATTTTTGTGAATAAGACCACTGCACTGGTCTGTTCTTCCTGTTCTTCAGTTACTGGTTTAGTTGAACCGTTCTAGACCACACCGCTGGTCTGATTTTCAGGTAATGGTTTGGACGAACCTTGCTGTATTGCAGGAGTCACTGAGCTAATGGAGTAGAGAGGCTATGGTTCGTATGGTTATGCTGGAGTGAGTTGTGTTTGATTGGAGACCCATCCAGGCTCTCTTTGTATAGGCTATGGTGGCTGGGGGGTTATGGTTCATGGACATAAATCTCATTAATCCATTTCTAGCTGCTGGGAAACTAGTCATTATTCGGTTGTTTCCGACTGTTGTGCATGGCCCATAACAGCAACTGCATGCTGACTGTTGTGAGAGCTGGCTAGCCATTTTCTAGCTGTTAGGCTAGTCATGCAACAGTTTCAGCATGGATCTGCAGTGAATTGCATGAGGAGTTACACCTTTGTTGAAACAGTCATATTCCAGCCTCTATATATATATAGAGGGACTCTTATTCAGTCCTCTAGTTTTTCTTCCAACCAGCCATCCACCTTAGCCACTTAGTTGCACTGCGACTCACACAAGTCTCGCTCCGTTTTGCGAAGGAGCGACCCTCTGCGACACAATGCAGACGTGCAAAGTGTAAAGTGCGCCACTAGCGCCTCTACAGCCACACTGCCTTACATGCCCACGCCCGAGCCCGTGCGCAGGCGCCGGCATGCGGGGGTGTTCCAATACTACGCACTGGAACATGCAAGTTCTATTCTCCTTTGGACCATGTGGGTAAGTATTATAATACTCCACTCTTCACATATATACCCAAAAAATCTCCTCTTTTTCCAATGTGGGACTATTCCCAAAACAATGAAAAAGGCATTTTTCAAAGTCTTTTTATATTATATATTTATATATTATTAAAATATATTTAAAATCAATATTTTATAACAGCCATTAGTTAAGAGATGAATACTCTTGCACACATGATGCATGTGCCATTAGTTAGGAGAGGAATACTCTTACACACATGATGCATGTGCTATTATGTAGCGCCCCAAAATTCAAGGACCAAGTAGCAACTCGGCTTCTGAATTCCCGAGTGCCACGTGTGCAATGATGAGTCATTAATGCATACAGTTAACAGATATTAATAAGCAATGTTGAATTAAGCTAAGCATATTTAATCGCTAATTAGATTATTAAGTTTCAAGTGCTACTAACCAGTTTAAAATTTCATAATAAATTCATATTCATCATAAAAACTTAATAAATTTAAATAACAGTCATCTAGGGATCCAATCTCATACATTCATCACTCCCCAAAATGATCTAAGCTCTGGCCCAGTCCCACCGACATCCACCTCGCTAATATACCCCGCCAAACTCCTGGTAGTACGCTCACTCCTCGTCGTTGTCGGCACTGACATCGTCCAATGCGTGCTGCACCAGGGTACTTGCATCTATATCGGGTTCTTGTTGGTGTTTTAGAACATTGTCCTAGAGTGGGAGTGAGTGATTAACTCAGTAGTACCATTAGCAATAGGCACACAATTTATCATGCATAGGATACATTTAATTAACAGCAAACAACATAGAATCCTAAACATTATTGTTAATACAATTGCATGGTTATGATATGATGCATGCTTCTCACTACCAACACTCCCTTAAGCGACAACATCTCAAGTTCGCAATGAAACAACACTCCCTCAAAAGTGACCTCGACTACATAATCGCCAACAAATATAATGCAATGTCGTGAAATATCTTAACCGGGTTGATTAGTTAAGTTCATTCGTCTATCAGGTTGGGAAAACTGGAATACCCTTAGTGGAGTTATTGCACTAACTCGATCGTGACGCTCAGGGACTGTGGTTATATGACTCTCACGACCCTTAGCCCTATATTGGGGTCGTCAATCCCGAAAAGAAGTATAAAAATGGATGAAATCAATTGGGACTTAAATATCCTATTCGCGGTCACTGTAGGGCGGTTGTCACCCTAACACAGGCCGACAACACGGGTACAGTGTCTCATACCACCATTCCCGGCTCACGAGTCTAAGTGTTCAATGGACACTATGGGGAGGCTCGTCACCCCAGCGTAGGCCGACAACACGGGCATAGTGTCTCATACCACCATCCCCGGCTCATGAGACTTTGTGGGTCGTAAATTAAAGTTAATAGTAAGCGCAATGGTCTTAGGGTACTTTGGGTTCATATAGGCGTGATCAAACATAGTTATCATATAAGGATGGTCGACTAGTAGTCAATGTGCCTCAACGGGCTGAACCGTAACTAACTGGCCTGAGAACACTGTCTCATGTAGTCCAACTACAGCCAACAACCTATAGTTCAACTATTCGGGCCAGATTCACTCATGGACAGGTCCAACAAGGACCGCCCAAGGAATTCCAGGTAATTGGTCGATCCATAGAGGAAATATGCATCAATTACAGCAAACAGGGATTTCTTGGATACGATTCAAATATGGCAGACAAGATTTCCGTGTAATCATTACAAGGACGTGTAATCATTACAAGGACAATAACATATAATATTCCACCCAAATTCTCAGATTCTACATAATCCAGTCTATAAAATTACATGGGCAGTCATATAGTAATATACCAAAATTACTCTCCCATAGGCCAACGTAAATCACATAATTCAGCCATCCATTTAAACTCAAGGTAAGTGACTCAACCAATCAGTCAATCCACGACATTTCATGCCTTCACTCAAGCATAATTAATCACTAATTCAGAAAATCAATGAATCAAATACCAAATAGCATTTTACAGCACTTCATGTCATCATGTTAGGCATAATTAACACCAAACGATGAAAAAGCACAATTAACTAGAAACAATTTAGGAAAATTCACAATTTTGTATCCAACATGGCATGCAAATTGGCTATTCAATTGTTTGGGGGTTTGGGGCCTAATGCCTTTCCAGAATTTCAGCAATTTCTAATTCATTACTCGAATTATACCATTAAAGGGAAAATTCAACCACATACACTAACATTCACCAAACAAGTTCATTAAACCTATACTAAGCGCAATAATCGACCACCTGAGGGTAATGGTCCTCACCTATTTTTAGTCGGAAGTTGCTGAGATGGTCCTAGCAATGCCGGGTCCGCAAGCTTGAGGTGTCGGGGCCCTGTTTTGCATCACACGGTCAACAATTACATGCATGTTGCGAAAAAATAAAGAAATAGGGTGTATACTCCTAATTCACTTTAGATGGGTCGGAATTTCTCTTCCAACGGTGGAGAACGATCAAGGTTACCGGCGAAGGAGGGGAGAGGACGTTGAGATTTTTTAAATTTGAGCACCGGGACTACATACAAGCACAATGGCCCCCTTCTCTCTCCTCTTTTCTCTCTCTCTCTCTCTCTCTCTCTCTCTCTCTTTCTCTCTCTCTCTCTCTCAGCTGTTGAGAATGGGGTTTGAGAGAGGATTGAGTTTTTATATGCTCAAGATTATTTCAGTTGACCCTGGCTGTTGAGTAATTCCCCAAATAGCCAAGTGAGACCCATTTCAGGTTATGTGGACTGTTGTGATGGACCCCTGGCCCATCTGATACTGAAGGGTTGGGCAAAGTTTGATCGCAAATGGATGCGGGATTTTGACGCAGCAGCTTGATTCACGATCAACGGTCACCGTTCCATGATCAACGGCCAAATTTTGTGGGTAAGGGCCAGAAATTATTTCCAACCTTCGGTGTAAATTTAGAAGAGATCCGACGGCTGGAATACCCGGATTTGCTGACACAAGCAGTAAGGCCAATTGGTTTAATTTCAAGTTTTTATTTTTTAATCCAGGTGACTCGCAGTTTACAAGTGTCGGCATGGCAGCATTATTCAACCATTTCTGGGTATCTTCGGGGCCTGGCGTCCACTTGAGATTACAAGCCCAGCGAGCCCAAAGGTCTGACAAAGTTTCAGGATTTTTGGACCTTCCTCGGGTGATATACAACTCGTACGGACAGTCGCCAAGTATGGCTCGGCCGAATAGCTCTACAGCCTGTGCTTAGCCTGATCATAATTTAATTTAAATCAGACAGAAGGGCAAGTTAGAATTAATTAACCCGTCTTAGGCCCACACGTGTGATGGAATCGTTCAGTCCTGAGTCAGTTCGCACGTGAGTGTCTCAGGACACTGTTCCCTTTTTGGTGGGGGCGTTACATATTAGTTAAGAGATGAATACTCTTACACACGTGATGCATGTACTATTAGAGTATTATAAAAGATGGAGTTGTAAAAGAGAATGAAAAGGCAAGAATACAATTACGTGAGTAGAGAGAGAGATTTTTTAAAAATTTTCCTTTCTTTAGGTTGATCACGGAAAAGAGAGAGGAATGGAAAAGGAGAAAACAAAGGAAGAGAGAGAGAGAGAGAGAGAGAGAGAGAGAGAGAGAAGAAAAGAAAAGAAAGCATTTTTCTTAAGAGTGAGTTTTCTCCCACATGATCTCTAAGAAAAACCTATATTTTATTTATTTATTCATTTATTCAATTAATTAATTTTATTTAATTTCCTTTTAAAAAAATGAATAACTCAATATCTTACTTGCCCATATTAGTTGTTATTTTCTTGTTTAAATTTTTTTTATTTGTTTTAATTGCTTACCATACTTTTAAACATGTCATTTAAATTTTTTGTTGCTTTGGTAGTCTTTATTTTAATTAACATGCCTCAATTGGACTTTAATATTAGCTTATTGTTAATCCTGCCTTAAAAATTCATATTTGAATTTAGATTTTTTTTTGGTTAAAATTGTTGTAAAAATCTTGAGTCTATATAAAAAAATTTAGATTCTTAAATCTAATAGATTATATTGCATGTGTATTTTTTTATGTAAAACTTTAATTGTGTACGGACAATTTACATTAATTGAAAATTTTATTTTTTGTTTGATAAATTGTGCACATCACGTATTATGTATTGATTGAAGAATAGCAGTCTTTAAAGATTTTTTTAATTCATCCAATATTAAAATCATGCATCATTGAAATAGTTGTGAAATGCTAGAAAATATGTGGGGCAATCAAGTCCTCTGGGTTGAAAATCCCAAAAGCGTAAACAGGTGGGGCAACTTAGACCCTTGGATTGGAAGTCTCAGAATATCAATTGGTACCTCTTGGAACCTCTACCGTACCATCTGGGTGAGTGAGCATGTAAGGATTACAAAAGGTTCCCACTGTCAAGTTCGGTAGATAGTAGTCTGACCAGCTAACGTACAAATGGGTCCCTCAACAAGTGCCTTTTGGATGGGTGAGCATGTCACGCAAGAGGTTCCCATTTCTAAGATAAGTGTTGTATTGGCGCGGGTGTTAGCTAACCGATGTAAACTGACCCTAGTGTTAAAAAGAATAAATTGTACTTGTTATTATGGATTATATCATATGTTGATTTCATTTATTCATTTTTGAAATTTACACTGAAAAATCTTGTTTATTAATAGATCTTCATCTGTTTGTTTTACCCAAATAGGTAGTGTATCTTTTAGTACATTTTATTCAAATTATATGAGGTTATTTTTAAAACTTGTATTAAGATTATTGATTAGGCTTCGCAGCTTACCCTGTTAGGATTTTAAAATTTCAAGATCAGGATCTCATGGAGAGGTTTAGAGAAATTTGCTTTTATATTTAAATTTGTTTTTCGATTCTTTAACATTTTTTGAATAAGTTGTAATGAACATTTAGTATGATCATGTGGTGATGACATGTGCTGAGTCATGAGTTTCGTAATAATCTTTAATAGTCGAGACATGGATATTTTATTCTATTGAATGAATGTTTATTTATTAAAATTTTATATTGTTATATTTTATGAATAAGAATTATTTTGTCAATATATGTGTGGATGATGAAATGTAAACATAAAAAAATATAAGTCATGCCTTTGGGTACAAAATTGGGGTCTGATATACCCAAGTGTCAAATTTTAGGGCGTGACAGCTGTTGGGCATCAAGTTAAGTCGGACCAAGTTAGGGGTTACCCAACTCGATCCAATTCTGAGTGCTAAAAACTTATCATGCCGAATTTTAGTACTTTTACGTATTGAAGAATTTATTTGATAATTTATTTTTAAAATCCTTGATATATGAAAATAAGCATTTTTTTATATAAAAAACTTTTTAGCAAACATGATATAAATTGATAGTTTGTGGTCTCAATATTTATTTTTTGTAGAATATGAGATGAAACATATTATTGTCATGTCTCCAAATTTGAGACACATTTGCCCAATCCAATAACAATTTAACAGCTTAAGTGCTCCCTACATGTTATATTTGCTCCCCAATGAGAGATGCTTAATGGTTTAAGTGCGATATTTTTTGTGCTTAACTGTTACTTGTGACATCTTCAATATCAAGCCGTTCATCATTGGGCCTACCTAATAATTACTGGGTGGGCCAAAACCGCACTTTGAATTTGAACAATTGGTTAAATTTTACTAGTTGTTCATTTTGTTTGTACATGTGTAGTTAATCTGAAGATTATATTGTTTACGTTTGGCCACATGGCAATCATGTCATACATGATGTAAATGAAATTTAAGTGGAGGAGCTAGAGACGTATACATGCGCAAGTATTATATGCTAGAGTTTCATTAAAGGTAACTCTTTTCAAAATAAAATCCATTAAAGCAAATCTCTACCAAGCTTTAAATGATAGTGTTCTACCAAAAGCGACTATTTACAAATACAAGAGTCACTAATGTGAGGACCTTAGAAAGTTTCATATGCAAGAGTCAAATAACATGGAGACTCCAATAAGTCTTCTTATACACGACCGAAATAACAGAAGACATACATGATCTCTTATACACGTGGCCTAATACAACGAGTTACGCTTATGTTGAAAATTAAGGAGATTCAAATGACTAACTATCCAAATCTCTCACGTTGCCAAATCATACGCAAAACCACCACTTCTTCAAAATCATAAAAGAAATACTCGAAGAAAAGTTCTGGTCCATTGCCATACACAATCAATCTCTCTATAGCACAACGCAACATATCCTTATTTTAACTTCTTAGTTTAGATATTCAACTTTGGTCCAGTAGTTTGAAATCCTTAGTTTAGTTTAAATTTATTACTGTCCAATGTCATAGCTGCAGTACATCCTAAGAGTAAGTTAAATATTTATGACCAACTTGTCGGATTTAGATCACCAATCATATCCTACTGACTCCATACTACGATGGTCTCATAATTATCTAGTATTTTCTACAACCGTTTTGGTATTACAAGCAATTATAAGTATTTATTTTCTTCTCTATTTGGTTTATTTTTCTTTTCCATTAATTGTACTATTCTTATGTTCAAATCAAATAAAATCAGCGATCAACATTATTTTTTAATATTGTCCATTCATTATTTATTCACTGAGAAATCTAAAAAGCTATCACCATTGAAGAAAAACAAAATCCTTAGCTTAACTCAAAAAGATCATATTCTAAAGGATTAACCCTCCCCTTCTAAAATCACGTAATCACTCCAACAATTGATAGCAGAATAGTCAAATTAACCTTTATGGATCTTATCCTAATCCAACTAATTTGGTGCCTAAAATCACAAACGTTTAATTGATTCGAGTCAAATATAATTCTTGTACACCCCTACACTATTCTTAATCACATATGTTTAATTAAATTCAGGAGCTTCATAACAACTGCGGCCACCAGTCTGAATTGAACAACAACACGTAGACATAGCACCCAATTTTTTAGATAAAATATTCATGACATATTGAGCCATAGATGATCAGCTTCGGATCTCACACATCTGTGCCACTCTGCTACATGGGAGAGGCAATCACCACAGGTGCAGTTTGATGAAATCACAACAAGCCGTGGTAAATCAGGCCATGGCCCTGGGGCCTACATCAAGTCTATGTTATATATCCACGCCGTCCATCCATTTTTCCAGCTCATTTTAGGCTATGTGTGTGAAACATGAAGTAGTCTCAAATCTCAAGTAGACCATAACATATAAACAGTGGTGATTGAATGCCCACCATTATAAACTTTTTGTGGGCCACAAAAGTTTTTGATCAAGCTGATATTTTTGCTATCCTTTCATCCAGGTCCGGGTGACCTTATCAACCAGTTGGATGGGAAATAAAACATTATGGTAGGCCTCAGGATGTTTTTAATGGTAGGCGTTCAATCACCACTGTTTCCTGTGGTTCGGTCCACCTGAGATTTGAATCTTTTTTCTTTGGATTATGTCCTAAATGAGCTGATAAAACAGATTCAGAGATTATTAGGAGTATTTCTTCCTTCAAACGCACAACTTTCTACACTCATATTTATACTTTACACGTGTGGTAGATGTACCCGATCTCTGGATACATCGAACGGTGGATAAGAGGTCAAAGTTCTATACATTTGCATTCAGATCTGGACCCATGATACAGTGATCCAAACCATTGGCATGATGAATCTCACTGTTGATTGCTATACACCACAAATCTCTCAGGCGGCACGTTTTGCTTCGATTGAATTTTATTAGCTGCCAATTGAAAGGTTGGTAAATCACATTTAAATTTTCTCATCTGTCCATTAACAATAATCACTATATTTGAAGTTTTATTGTTTAAATCAACAAGCCTGATCAATTAAAGTCTTCCCATTTTTTAAGGATCCGTTGTAAGTCCGTGGGTGAGAATGATTTTCATAGCTTTATTCAAAACGTGACTACCTGAGGTTGCTTTTCATATCTTTATTCAAACATGGATTCCTGCGAATTCTAATTTTTAAATTTTCGTTTGAATGGTAAATGAAAGGTTTATTTTCTTTTTCACAAAACATTGTAAATATTATTTTTTTTGCAGGAGAATTTGACCGTGGAAAATGACAGGATGTTGCGATGACCCATCTTTGTGGTGTTAGGATTCTGTGGGGCCCACTATAATGTATGCATTTTATCCGCTCTATGTAGGGCTGAAAGTCAAGCGGGTTGGGTTGGTGTTCAACCCTAGCCCAACCCAAGGTTTAAATACGTCAATCTTAACCCAACTCAACCCAACCTCAAGTTGGAAATTCTCAGCACAAGTGCAACCCAAGCGGGCCCAGTGGATGGATACATGCTAATTTTTTTTTTATTACATTGGTCTATTATATTTCAGTACACATCTTAATTTTTGTACCTATGATTTTCTTAATTATATATGTAATTATTTATCGTAAAAAAAATCATTTTGTCTAAATAAACAAGCTAAAACGTAGGGCAACCACTACTTTAAAAGTCGTGTTGTGTAACATGCAATCTATTTGGGAGAGAGAAATCCAGCTTATCTTGTCATCGGAAATAACATGGACTAATGATACCCGACGACACTGGAATTTCACATGCCTTCAACACAGTCGATTCATACTCAATTATATATCGATCGGGTTCGAGTTGGGTCGAGCAACCTGAGACCTCAAGCCAAGCCCAACCCAAGTTTTATTGGGCTAGTGTTTGTATAGCCCAAGCCCGATACATCATGCTCAAGCCTAACCCAATGTCAAGTCGGTCACAGGTCGGTCGTGTTGAACCCGCCCGACTTTCAGCCCCGTCCATCCATTCTGCCAACTCACTTTAGGGTATGAGCTAGGCTAAAATCAAATCATATCCAAATATCAAGTGAACCACACCAAAGAAAATGATAAGGATTGAATTCCTGCCATAAAAAATTTCTTAGGCACCACATGAGTTTTGGAGCTAGCTGATACATATGCTTTCCCTTCATTTAGGCATACATAACCTTATGAAAAGGTTGGATGACAAATTAACATCTCAGTGTGCCCTAAGAAATTTTCAACACTGGACATCATTATCACATTATAATGGGGTCCACTTAAGCTTTTGGACACATAGACAAAAATATAACGGGCCCCACAGTGTCCTAACACCATGTAACCACGTGGTGTCAACTGTTAGGATCACCATGCAATTCCTTCTACCATAAAGTCCGGTCACAAGAAAAGTACTTCATTTTTCTTTCTTTATTATTATTATTATTATTATTTTATATTCCTTCTCATCAACCAGGAAAATGCTTGTTTTACCACACAATTCAGTCAGCCACCGGTGACACTTTCGAGTGTAGGTCATAGGTCCCACGTCATGGGTCCCACAAAATTCAAGCATGACATTCACACGTTGAATGGACCAAACGGCATGGATTCAATGTAACATGTGCCACATTATCCAGCCTCAGTCAACTTAAACAATATAACACGCCATACTCCAGTCTTGCCTTTTTTTTATTGCATGGGAAGCTCTTTGATACTCTGGCAGATCATGGTGCCTCATATGCAGGCTTTAGATATTGTATCTATGGCCCACATCAGCTCAAATTAAAGGGAACAAGTTTTAGAAGCCATTGTCTCTAAGTTACATTCCCATAATCAGATTTGGTTTAAATAATCCTAACCTTTGATCCTTGGACACTTGTTTGATGAAACACCGCATTTGGATGTTTCATTTATGACCGTCCAATAAATTTCCACCAATTCGACTGTTGGATAATCGCATAAGTGTAATTTCATGTTTATGATATATCTAAAGTGGGACTCATGATTTGGACGGTTTAGCTTGAATTATCTGAATTTCACGTATGCAACTTATAAGTATTTCTAGGTGCTCGTGTATCATCTATCAGTCTGCCAGAGCACCCATGTTTTTCTCTTTCTTTCTTTGTTGTTTTTTTATTAACCTAAAGGCAATCTGGGGTTCTCGTGGATGATACGTCAGAGTGAATGTTGTAAAATAAGGCTCATTGGATAATTATTTAATACTCATACAGCGTGTGATATTTGATACACGTGCACTAATAAATTATAGGTGTGGCATGCATCTAAGTGAAGGTGAACCGTACAAATTTTGAACCCTTTCTGGTTACGTCATAATCTTAAAATGATATTGATTAGGCCATTCAAACCTCTGATTAATGGTTCTTTTATTAAATACGGACCATTGACAATCTATTTCAACCGCCCATAAGATGTCTTTTAATCGGACAGTTAGGATGTCATATGAAATAGATTCAGAATTTGGAAGGCCTAACTTGATTTTATTTTTCATTTTTCCATGTATACGATCTTTGGGGTGCATGAGCATGAACTATCACATTCCAGAGTATCAAAGCTTTTCTCCTTTCAAGTGGCTGCCTTTGAAAATGCAGCGTGACTTTCTCCCAAAGAAAAACAGAGTGAAATGAACTTTATAGTGCTAACTTCAGACGCTCACCTTCAAGCGCCAAAAGCAACGCACCATAAATGCCAATACAGCACACGTAACACGTCTGCGAGATCCTAGCCGTTTAATAGATGGTCCCTTCAGTGCATGTGGCCAAGCCACAAAAATCCGGCTGGCCCACCAATGAGGTGAACAACATGCAGTTTGGGAACTGACAGACTGAGTGGAGATACCTCGTTTCAACACGGAGTGTGTATACTGACATGGGTGTGTACTAACAAGCTAACCCAACCAAAAAAAAAAAAAAAACGTGCAGTTTGGGAGCAGCGTGTATTTAATATGCATTGGAAACCATACGCACTGGAATTGATTGAACTGGAATCACATTGCCTTACAACAAGGGGCTTTTGGGTGAGAACGGATTGGCTACTCCCCCTGCCACTAGCCCGGTAGCTTATGGTCGGTGCTTTGTGGGCCCCACCATGATGTATGTGTGTCATCCACTTTGTTCATCCATTTTTACAGATCATTTAATGGTATGACCCCAAAAACGAGCTTGATCCAAATCTCCAGTGGACTGCACTGTGTTGATTGAACTCCCACCATTAAAAACTTTTTGGGGGCGACGAAAGTTTTGGATGAAGCTGATATATATATTTTCCTTTCATCGAAGTCTGTATGACCTAATGAACAGGTTAGATGTCAAATAATAATTACAGTGTGCCTAGGAGGTTTTTAATGGTGGAATTCAATCACTACTATTTTCCCATGGTGTGGTGCACCTGATATTTAAATCTGCCTCATTTTTGGGATCAGTTCCTAAAATTATCTTTCAAAATGGATGGACGGCGTGGATAAAACTCATACATCATAACGGGGTCCATGTAGCACCGACCACTAACCACCTTTTTATATGACTTGGATTCCAATTCAGACCAAATACGATTCTCATATGCAGTGAAATCGCTTATTCAACTAAATTACCACCGTATACAAGGTCCAAATGACTCTTGGACCATTGATTTAACTTTTTATTCTACGAGTCCACTCAGTCGTGCATGTGTGGCCCACAATACATGAACGTGCCCATTATTAGTAAATGCTGTTGACAATGAGCTGTGAAAATGATGGCAATGACCATCTCTTGAATGTGTGCAATGGGCAGAAAACTATGGTTAGATTCTACAGATTTGCCTTTTTCTGCTTATAAAATCTTGGGATTCGTTTAGATTACAATCTTGAAATGATTTTTTTCATTAAACAAATTTCTATGAAAATGATAACTGTAGAAAGAGAAATGCTCTGGTGCTATCGATGCACACTATGTTATAGTGTGCCGACTTGCATTAGTTCACTTGGATAGTAATAGATTGAACTGTCCGTTAAGTCATAACACACTCAAGGCCTATGATACAAAATTGGTGAAGTTCAATGTTTTTGGCTCAAATTTGGTCATTGTGTATGTGTCAGGTGTTCCAAAGTTTAATGTGACTTGAATCAAACCAAACACCTATGACCCTAGGTGTTGAATAGACTGAAAGACTGAGTTCCGACCGTTTGACTGACTATCCAGCTACCAATTACAAAATATTGAGTAACTTGTGAAGGGGAGAGTTCATTATTTAGGTAAGATATTTTTACCATTCAAATAAAATGACTTTCAATTAAGTGTGTGATAACTGGTACAGTTCAATGATAGGGCAGTATTGATTAAGGGACACGGTCTATAGCTAAAAGTATTCTATTAATATTGAATATTAATAGAATAAATTCTTATAATAAGCATAAAGATAAATAGAAAAGAAAAAGGTAAATGAATAACCAGAGATAGTTTGCTCATCACTAGCAAGATATCAGGCTTTGTTGGCAATATGGTCATTGGGCATGAAAGTCTATTCATCATTAAGTTGGGCTTCATAGGTGAGATGACCATTAACAATGACAGTTTGTTTGATTGAATTTCATAAGCAAGACAATGGTGGTTCGCGAGATAGTCATCCATTCATCACTCGGCATGAATTGGGATTTGTAGACAAAATGGTCAATGGTAGGCAGATCTTCAACCATTTTTTCACCATGTAGCTAGGCTTAATAGGTATGATGGTCGTGGTTGAATGACAATATGTTTATAGTTTGGAACCGCACTTTGCAAGTGAGATGGTCGGTGCGGTGACAGTTAGTTCGTCACTTGGAACCAAACTTTGTAGACGAGATTATCATGGCTAATGACTATATGTTTGCCGCTCAGGACCTCCCTTCATAGAGGAGACTGTCGTGATTTGATTGTCTGTTCATTGCTCGTTTGGGCTTCATAGGCAAGACGATTATGGTTAAACGATTGTCTGTTTGTTGCACAGAGTCGAACTTCTTAAACGAGACAACTTGCGGAAACTCTAAGTTGGTAAGAAAGCCTCATTGGCTGTCTATTTGAAACTTATGGATCTTCCTAGTAGTCCAACGGTGTAATCGTGGACATAAGATTGAGAGATAAATAATCTAATCAATCCATGCTTTCAATAGCATCGTGTTGGCTAGTAGTGGAGGTTTTAGATTGAAATTAGACTAAATTAAAAAGAGGCGTCCATAAGGAACAAAGGATAGGTAACATTGCATTTTATAAGAGAGTCGTGTTGGATTGGCGTGGCCCGGAGCTCTTTGTTCTTTACTTTACTCGTAGGTACATAGGGCAAGTGCTGGAAAATTATTTGCTCTTTACTTATGGGCACATAGGGCAGTTGCTGGAATATTATTTTCTCTTTACTTATAGGCACATAGGGCAGTTGCTGGAGAATTATATTTGGAATCAATCTTCATGATCTTTTCTCAATCAATTAGCTAATCAGCAAACATAGCCAATTACACTTTTATTTAAAAGATGGCTTCCCATATTCTTCATGTTTCCAGCCAGTTGTTAGCTATGCGTGGCCAATCACATTCCACCATATCTCCTAGAGCATATCATCGCCAACTAGCTATTTGATTATGTGCTCTCTCAGTGGTGTTATGTAAATTATGGCTTTTTCATGTTTCCCCATGTGTCGTGTCCCTCAACAACAACCATTTTGGCCTCGCATGACTTCTTTCTGTCAATAATGTTAGTTGCAAGGATCTCATCCTGATCTTCCAGATGGAAGTACTTCCACACATTGGCTTTTTAGCTGTTGAATCTAATAATGTCGAGTCGGGTGTAAATACCGTGATACAATCCATCCTTTATTTGGCTTTATTTTTATAGCCATCCATTTTCCAAGCCATGGAAGGATGGTTACAACTGCCGGAAAAAAAAAATTGTAATTTTTTAGAACCATAAGTACTCCATGATGGCTCTTAATAAATAGACGATTAATCAAATTGGTTACTCGACCAATTTTCGTGATCTTACCGTTCATATTAAAGGTTATTGAGCAAATTGTTATTTTTGTTAGATCAATGCAACATTTACATGGCAACCCATATCAAATGTGGGTTGGACCTAATGAACAGTCTGGATCAATAAATTAGATAGCTGAAGTGTCCCAATACAACAGGAGTGGAGCATTTCTCTTTTAACAATTAGTTCTTGAAAATTTTTATTTTATTTGGAAATGTTGTTTAGATGACATTTTACTTCTCCTTTTTTAAAATATTGTTTGGATGTCTTAAAAAATCATTTTATGAAAAGCATGAAGTATGAAGTGGTTTTCAACTGTAGTTGTGTTGGGGAGTGATTGTTCGTTTGGAATATCCTGAAAATTTCCACCATGAGTAGGTACACGAGTGCCGTCGCACATGTGTAAACATGTGTAATTTTACACTTAGTATTTCTCTCCTTAGGCTCACATACACACTGTAATAAATTTTGAACACCCATATATTATATTATACTTGATCTATCATCAATCTAAACAATAAAAATTATTCATCATGCACATGTTGAGCTATCAACCTTTCTGACTACGGCATCATCTCAAGATCAATAAAGATCTAATCTCATCCCATTTACATATGATCTTTGATTCTGAACTCATCATCTTAATCCTAATATACTTAGAAAAGTTTAACATAATTAAAGTTCAGATCCAACGGTTAGAAACACCCCATCAATTATCCTAAATCCTCTACGGTGTACACAAACCTACTCAATATTGAATATCCGAAAACTTATTTCTAGAAATCCAATCATGATGAAATTTCAGACAATGCTTAGTTGTTCAAATTGAACCGTGCATCATCAATTTTAGGACCTAATTCGTAAGATTCACTGTCCATCAAATTTCGCATCATATCCATTAAATGATGCTCAAAAATCACACAACAACCCATTCTATGATCCAAATATGATCCCTAAGACTCGTTTAGACCTAATTCCAAAGTCCCAAGAGATGAAACACTTTCTAAAATAATAAAGGAGTTCAATATTTACACTCACACCTTTCACCGTGCACTTAGATCGAATAAAATCGTGATCCAACTGATCATACATCTAACACCTAGACACTTCAACAAACTCTATGGAATGCTCAATTCTGATTTTAAGGGCAATCCAACCATTAAATCAAACGAAACCTCTTCTAAACCATTCGATCAAGAATAACTTATTGAAATCATCTTTCAATGATTTGAATCGTCCGTTTGCTGGGTCATTGGACAACATGATCTGTGATTACACCTTGCCCCTCTCTAATTGTTCACATGCGTGTAATTGAACTTAAACTATGGTGCACGTGCATGGAATCGATTTGAAACCGCACGAGATCGCGAACAGTGCGCAAACGCGTAAACCCATATCCGTTTCTTCTTTCCAAAGCAAAGCTAATCCATGTAGGATTCCTTCCAGCGATCCAGACCATCAATGTGAGAAATCTTGACTATCCAAACCTAAGTAAAAATCTACCACAAATAACAGGGTGGGCGTGGATTAGGTGTTACTCGGGTAACACCTCAGTGGGTGTTACCCTTACCATATGGCCCACCTTGATTATATGTTGTATATCCTCTCCGTCCATCCATTTTTACAGCTCATTCTAGGGCACATCCCAAAAAACGAAGCAAATCAAATCTCAAGTGGACTACACCACAAGAAACAGTGACGAATGAATGCTCATCATTAAAAACCTCCCAAGGCCCACTGTAAGCATATCCATAATGTTTATTTTCCATCCAACCCATTAATAAGGTCAACCAGAACTAGGTGAAGGGAAAATGCAAAGATTGGCTTGATTCAAACCTTTTGTGGCCTACAAAAAGCTTTTAATAGTTATTCACCACTTTTTCCAATGGTGTAGTCCACCAATTTGGATCTGCTTAAGTTTTGGGATAGCGTACTTAAATGAGCTGCGAAAAAGGATGGATAGTGTGAATATGAAATACATTCATTAAGGTGGGTGTTGGGACTCACAGAAGCACACTGAGAGGAATCAAACAAAGCAATCACAATCACACAAGCAAATTCAACCAAAGAACAATCTAAATTTACGTGAAAAAACTCTTACAGAAAAAAAACCATGGCACAAAACGAGAATGCACTATGAAAAACAAAATTACAAGAGATGAAAAAGCTTACTGATCAAAGTCCTGAAAGAAAAAGTCCTAGCCTTTTTCTCTCCAAAACCCTCTCAAACCCTTAAGCATGTCTTAAAAAGCTCCTAACCTTACCGTAAACCCGATTACACCTTATATATATATTACCGTGACTAGAATAGAAAATAAATCACGCACTTATGCAGTTATGTGCACACCTTCGATGGAATCAACAGCCATCGAGGACCATTCGATGACATCAAAGACACATTCAATGTCATTGAGTGACAACTCTAAAATTGCCAAGCAATTAACTAGGGTTTTTTTTTTGGATTTTCTCGATGGGATTGAGCATCCGTTGATGGCATCGACATCTGCTCGATTAAATAAAGTGGTTTGTCGATGTCATCAACAGACCCTATTACAGACTGATTTAAGATATTAGACAACAATCTCCACCATGTCTTTAATCGTCACACTCCATTGCTCATTTTCCATACTCAATCCTCTATCTCTACTTCTCTTTATCATAACTCCACAATCACTGCTTCTCGTACACACTCCATCTTCACTCTCTCTTTGTTAAACCAGGAGAAGTCATATAAAACTTGAACTTCTTTGCAGGAACCACCTTCATAAGCATACCAGTCGAATTTACGCTTGTGTGGATCTTCTCAAAAGTCAACCCTCATTCCTCAAGCACCTGTCAAATAAAATGATGACACACATCAGTATGTTTATTTCTATAATGGTAAACTAAGTTCTTTGCCAAATTGATCGTGTTTATGCTGTCACAATTAACCGGCACGACCTCCTACTAAAAGCCCAACTAATTTATCATTCCCCTCAACCAAACTACTTCCTTGAATGCTTTCATCACTACCATATACTCAACTTCAATTATGGAAAGAGCTAACACAGTCTAAAACTTTAACATCCAATTGATCGCTCCACCTGCTAATATAAATAAGTAATCGAAAGTTAACCTCTTATTATCCACACTACACACGTAATCTGAATCCGCATAGCCTATTGACTACTCCCCCGATTTTTCGAATGTTAAGACATATTTATGCATACCTCGAATGCATCGAAGTAGACATTTCACTACCTCCCAGTGTTGCTTGTCAGGGTTAAACATGTATCTACTAACAACACCCATCACATATGAAAATTCGGTCTCATATAGACCATGACACACATGAAGCTACCAACCATACTCGAATAAGGCACACGAGACATAACATGCTTTTCTTCATCCATTTCAGGACACTGTTCAAAACAAAGCTGAAAGTGAGCCGCATGAGGAACGTTGACTAGTTTTGTCTTCTCAATCTCATACTTCACCAATACTTTCTTAAGGTATTCAGGCTAAGATAGCCATAACATGCTCCTCTTGTCTCTATGCATGTAATTGCCGAGAACCCCCGTTGCAGCTCCCGAATCTTTCATCTCAAATGTCCCTAATAGTTGAACTTCAGTATGTGAATCTCAAACAAGTTATGACTGGCAATGACCATGTCATCAACATATAATACCAAGATAATGAACTTTTCATCACTCGAGGTCTTAAAATACACACAATGATCATACTCGCTCTTAGTAAACCTTTGACTCAACATGAAATAATCAAATTTCTTGTACCACTACCTAAACAATTGTTTCAAGTCGTAGAACAACCTATTCAACCTACAAACCTTATTCTCTTCCCCCTGTATTTTGAATCTTTCTTGTTGCTTCATGTAAATCTAATCTTCCAAATCCCCATGCAGGAAATCAGTCTTCACATCCATCTGTTTCAGCTCGAGATTGTATTAGGCAACCTGTACCAATACGAATCTGATAGAGACTTCACCATAGGTGTGAAGATCTCACTGAATTTGGCACATTCTCTTTAAAAATATCCCTTTGCTACCAACCTTGTCTTCTACCTATCATATTTTTCCCTAAAGATCCACTTACACCCAATCGCTTTACGGCCGACAGGAAGCTTTAGCTCCCATGTTTCATTCTTATATAAGGAGTTCATCTCATCATACAATCTGACTTTCCACTTTTCAGCATCTACGTTATCAAGAGCCTCCTAAAAAGTAGATGTATCCCCTTCAGCTGTAATAAGGGCAAATGCAACATTCGACTTATCCTTGTATCTCGTCAGTAATCTACGATCCCTTGTTGGATTCATTCTCACACGTGGCTTCTCCACTTGCTTTGTACCTCTATTTGTGTATTAGTATCAGCTCATGTCTTATATATGTCTATTTGAACGTCCAAAATTGACTTTTCAGCTTCCTTATGCTTATCCTTACAAAACAAGGATCCTTCATCAAATTTGACGTCAGGATGAAAGATGATTTTTTTGTGACCTGGTCATATAGCTTATACCCCTTCACACCATCACCATAGCTGATAAAGACGTACTTTTAGCCATTTGGTCCAACTTATCTCTCTCAACTAACGGTACATGAGAGTAAGTCTTGTAACCAACTACTTGCGGACCTGAGTAGTCTACTCCATGATCACTCCACACTTCATCTAGAATTTTATACTCAGTAATCGTAGAAAGGGACCAATTCACCAAATAACAAGCTATATTAACGGCCTCAATTCACATTTCTTTGTCCCGCCCAACATTACTCATCATGCATCGAGTTCTCTTCGAGAGAGTATGGTCATCTGCTTAGTCACACCATTTTACTGAACATGAGCTCGCCCACTACAAAGGAAATCCAGTGCCTCACAGGAAGAGTCGTCACCCTCAACAGGTTCGTCCCAGAGCTACCGACAAATGGCTTCCGTTTTTTTAACAGCTGAAGGGTAAAACAAAGCCAACGTGGACAAACAACTGTGAGCGAGCTTTCCAGCAGCTTAAAGAGTATCTGGGGTCACCTCCTCTACTTTCCAAGCCTAAGCAAGGAATGCCATTGCTGTTTTACCTGGCCATCTCAGCCGCATTAGTCAGCTTAATACTAATATGAGAGGTCGGAGGAAAACAACTTCCTGTCTACTACATCAACAAAGCAATGGTCCTAGTCGAGACCAGGTACTCCGACATTGAAAAGCTCGCGCTAGCTCTAATAGTGTCACCACGCCGCCTCCGCCCTTACTTCTAGGCCCACACCATTGTGGTCCCGACCAATCAACCCTTCGTCAGGTACTCCAAAAGCCCGAGGTGTCAGGGAGACTAACGAAATGGGTAATTGAGCTCGGCGAGTTTGACATTGAGTATCGACCTCGAACTACTATAAAAGGATAGGCAGTAGTTGACTTCATCACTAAGTTCACCAACACCAAGCTCCCAAGGCAACCTGAGGAAATCAATCCCAAAGCAACCTGATATTTTGGTGCCTTTGGGTCTTCCCAAAGTATAGTCCCTATAATTCACTCTTATGATATGAAGTTTCTTTTTTGGGAAAAAAAAACCCGAGGAAAGAAGAGACCAACCCCCACACATGGACACTTCATGTCGATGGGTCTTCCAACTCTAAAGGCAGCGAGGCGGAGATAATCCTTGTGGCACCCAACTAGACCTCAGTCAATATACCTTAAGATTTGAATTCCCAATGTCCAACAACACGGCGGTGTATGAGGCCCTCTTCGCCTAGCTTATACTGGCGAAAGCCATTGGAGCTCAAACTTTGAAAATCTATAGCAACTCCCAAGTCATCATCAACCAAGTTGCCGACAAATACCAAGTAAAGGGAGAGAACATAATCACCTATTTCTATAAGACAAAAAAAACTTCTCAGCCAATTCAACAAATGCGAACTCACTCTGGTCCCTCGGACCAAAAACTCCCAAGCAAATGCCCTGGCAAAATTGGCAGCAATGGTCGACAATGACATCACCAAATCGATTCCGATTGAGTTCTTACCTGAACCCAGCATCGATCAACTTGAGCCAAAGTAAGTGCTTCCACTTATTGCGACTCCGAGCTGGATGGATTTGATCACAGACTACCTCCGAGAGAACAAGCTACTCATTGACAAGCTCGAGGCACAAAGAATTTGGAGCAGAGTAGCTTGATACACTATGGTATGGGACGTCCTCTACACAAGATGATTCTCCTTATCGTACTTAAGGTGTCTCTAGCTCGATAAGGTTGAGTATGTTTTGAGGGAGATCCATGAAAGGGTATGCGGTAATCATTCAGTCGGTAGAGCACTCGCCCACAAAAGCGATCTAACATGGTTACTTTCGGCCGACCATCCAAGAAGATGCCAAATAGTACATATATAAGTGTAACAAATGACAAAGGTTCGCTGTAATACCTTGACAGCCATCCGAGCAACTGACCCCCTTGACCGACCCTTAGCCATTTGCCCAATGAAGAATCAACATCATAAGACCATTGCCGACAGGGTAAAAGACAGACCAAGTTCGTCGTAGTAGCAGTCGACTATTTTACCAAGTGGGCCGAGGTCGAGCCGTTAGCCAAAATCACCAAGCAAAAGATTACTGACACCGTCTGGAAGAACATCATCTGCAGATACAGGATTTCACACACTATCATCTTAGATAATGGTAAATAATTTGATAATGCGCGATTCCGAAGTCTTTGCGAAAGGCTCAGGATTCACAACGCTTTCTCATCAGCTCGGCACCCCCAGGCCAATGGACATGTGGAGGCAGTGAATAAAATCATAAAGAACTACCTTAAAACTAAGCTCAAGAAATCCAAAGGAGTCTGGGCCAAGGAATTGCCACATGTCCTCTAGGCATACTGAACCACTGCTCGGTCATCAGTAGGGGAGACCCCCTTTTCCCTGGTCGTTGGCACAAAGGTCATGGTGTCAGTTGAAATAGGACGCCCTATTATGTGTATCAACTTATATGGTGAAAATTAAAATGTAACACCTTGCTTCTCAAAACTCGAGGATAGTTGCTCCTCATTGAGAACTCGAGTATTACGTTATGAGGTGGACCATCATACATCCAATTAATGGTAAATTTCAAAGCATGAAGTATAGCAATCACTACATAAGTCAGGGATATCAAGAGTAACAAAAAGGAAGTCTAATACATGTAAATGAGAATAAGATTAAATCCCACAACAGGGAATTATTATTACAATTCAAATAAAATACATAGTTTGGAGCATGAAAACAAGTAAATCCTAAAATATCGGTTGAGCTCCTACGACTCAACAACAACGGCATAGAGGTCCCCTTTGCTGAACTCCACCTCAGCCGTCCCTAGGATCTCGTCATAGGGGTCTTCACCTGTTCATCATACCTGTATCTATTTGGTGTAACTGCATGATTGGGTGAGTGGAAACTCAGTGAGAATTTTCCGCAAAGATTCATGCACATCAATTTATTCCAAAATAGTTTCAACCAACATAGTACATCATAATAGAAATAGTATACACTCCAATGTAAATGTATGAATGTATGAATGTATGTTCAAGTCGCAGTCCGGGGATGCACATCCAGCTGTCAAAATAAAGGGTCGCTCAAGGCAGACTAGTCACCCGAAAAAATACTCATATGTACGCCCAAGGAGAACTAGCTACCCGAAAAAGACCATGCAGATGAGTGCGCCTAAGGATATCTCCTGAAAAAATACACGGGGTACACCCGAGGAGTGTTCAATTCCGAAAAAACCTCATTTAAAGAAAGAGTGCCTAAAGTGACACAAATGCACATGCTCCGTAAGTTTGACTGAAGTGATAGAACTTTCAGGTATTTAATCAGAGTGTGACTTACATTGAGCAGTCGGAAAAGCTCATATGTCATGTGTGTATGCCATGCACCATGATACTCATGTACATCATAGGATTAACAGGATTACTTTCATAAATATGGTCAAGGCTCATGATCTTTTAATAGTATATCAACCGTCCACATGTGGGTTTAATATAAATTCACTTACACTCTCTAGGTCCAAAGGAAAGCCCACAATTATTACATTTCTAGCATATTAAATTGTTAACAAGTCCATTCAACATTTCTCATAAAAGACATCATTCTGTACATAACTTTAGTTTGTAAAATAGGATGAAATGGAATATCATGACCCTTGTCATTACTAGTAGGACTATGCCCAAAATCAAGTCATTGTTGAATATCATAGAGAACGTAATGCTAAATGCCAACTACATTGTTATCAACTGTGGGCTTGAGTAATGGAATTTGATATACTAACTCACGTTCATCACATCCATATGGAAACTAAAGGGTTACTTATTATTTTAAGACTTCATTAGTATCAAATTATAATAATTCTAACCCATATAATAAGAAATGAAGCATGCTTATCATTGTAGTGAAAGCAAGAATTCTTACATTGAATGCAACTAGAAGATATACACACACACACACACACACACACACACACACACACACACACACACACACTTAAGTAATTTCAAATGTGTCATAATGAATGTTCAACGACCCTTATGAGATGTGTTAGAGTAACATAATTTAAGGCATTCCCACACATTTATTCATGTCAATTTAAACTTAAAGGAACACAACTACTACTTGCACAATTATAATATCTTTCTACAACTATTTAGAATTCCATGAAATGGTGAAGCCATATGCGATATCCCTCACCTTGAAGTGTGGATTTTCTTCTTTCTAGACTAGGGATCACAAAGGAGTTCAAAGCACTCGATCTACCCTCACTAGCTTGAATTGACTCAATTCGACGTATTGAACCTAGATGAGAGATGATTTTAGTTTTTATCATAAGACTTAAAATGATATAATAATAACTTGATTAAAATCCAAACGAAGATTCTAAAACTAATTAAATGTGTCCCAAACTCGGCTTAAGTTCAAACTGAGTCAACTCAGTGCTAACCCGATTACAACCCCTTTCTACTCTTTCTCTCATTCTTCTTCCTTTCTTTCCCTTTTTCTTTTCTTCTTTTCTCCCTGTGTTGTGGAGTTCCAGCAAGGTTTATACCCAACCAGACAGTGAATCAGAGTCCTGACTCGGTTTTGAACCGAGTCGACTCAGCAACTCATTTCTCTTCTTCCTCCTCCTTCCTCTTATATTTTCTACCTTTGTTTCTTCTTTCCTTCCTCCTTCCTTCAAAGCATAGCAACCAACCACGGCCAGCAATGCCCCAAACTCAGGACCAAGTCAAAAACATGCCCCTACCATTGACTCTCTCTCTCTCTCTCTCTCTCTCTCCCCTTCTTCTCTATCTTTTTCTCTCTCTTTCTGTATATTCAAAAGGCGTTTAGATTCAGGCAAACCTGACTCCAAACTAGGACGACTTGGTCCAAGACTGGTGACTCGGCGTGGCATAGCAATGGATCGCATCGACTGATCGAGAATCTGACTCCATTGTGGAATCTGATCTTTGATGAAACTAATCATGGATTAAACACTCATCATATGGCTACCAGATGGATGTCATGGGTTTGAAGTTGGTGGCCAAACGACTTCTTATGGCGACTGTTGTCTGACGAGGAAGATGACGGAGCTTTCATGGTGGAACTTCGGTCGACTTTTCTTTCTTCGATCTGAGTCTTGTGGCTGGTGTGGAGGAGCTTTAAGGAGCTTCGGGAATGGAATAAACGAAGCTCCAGGTGCGTTTGATTGGTGGGTTCAAGCAAAAAATAGCTCAGTCGATTTTTAAGTGTGGCCGCAAGAAATGGAAAGGGCAACGTTTCTCGTCTGATTTTTTTATTAGGGTTCCCAGCATATAAGGACGTTGGAATGGACAATCTATATTCATTTGGGTCATTCTCTAAAGGCCACTCAACGGCTGAGATTAGGGGTGTACACGGGTCGGGCCGAGTCGAATTGGGCTCAACCCAGCCCGGCCCGGTCACCAGCCACACCCAGCCTGAACCCGGCCCGACCCGGTCATCGTGCCAACATGTCCAGCCCGAACCCGGCTCGGCAGCAATCGGGCGAGTTCGGGATGAGTTCGAACCAGTTTCGAACCTTCGAGTTCGGGCCAATTTCGAACCTGAGTTCAGGCCAGTTTCTGACACTATATGCCGATTCACCATGATAGTATCCTACTAGTAAAAATTAAACTCATTTACATCCAAAATAAGATTGAATGGAATATATGCCAAAATGAATATAACAAAGGTGTGGTACCCTGCAATAGGTGATTAGTTTTATTTATATCCTGACACAAAGGAATCCTAGGGCTACGATTTTGAAGATAGTGAAAGTAACGTCTTACCTGTTGTAGTAATAAAAACACTATCTATTCTTTTCTTTGACTTTCTGTCCATCAACTTGCTATAAATGAATGAGGGGAAAATGACTTCTATGTTAGTTTTCCACCATTTAAAAAAATGATAGTGACTTATCCTCTTCATTCTGGCACTGATGTTTAGCTATCCAGATCATCCAAATTGTGAGTTCCATTGCAGATGGACTGTATCTCTAAAATAGCACTGATCAATCAATTGTAACCGTTCAATTAATGGCTGACAAATGGGCGGTTGGGAGTAAAGTAGCACTTGGTCCAAATTCAAAAGGAAAAATCAGATTGTTGGTTTATGCTAAACTATTTATATAATTTGAGCTGCTGTACAACTACACCATGTGTACAGTTAAAGAATCTTCCTCATTTTTTAAGTTGTTTATAACTAACATATGAAATAATAAATATTTTGATACTCTGGTAGTGAAACGGATGATAAGCAGGTATAAGAAATTGTACATGTGACACACACATAATTCGAATTAAGTTCTAGTTGATATAAACAAAGAACCAGAAAACATCTTTTTAATACGACTGAAACCTTTATTGAAATGAAAAATAACCTATGGTCCTAAATTAGCAAAGTAGTGTCGGGCCGAGTTCAGGTCAGGCCGAGTCGGGTTGGGTCGAGTCGGGCCAAACTGGGCCCTATCTGAACTCGGCCCGAACTCAGTTTCGGGCTAAGAAAAATGGCCCGTCCCGACCTGAACTTAGTTTCGGGTCGGGCCGAGTCGAGCTTTTTTCGGGCCGAGTCGAGCGAGCTAACCGGGCTAGCCCGGTTCGTGTACACCCCTAGCTGAGATTCATCCAGGGTGGAAATAGAAGAGATTCCTTTCGAATCTTCCTTACGTGGAGTGGGATAGCGATGCTTTCCCTAAAATGGATTGTTAGGATGATTTTCATCCACCGGCCGAAGTTATAAGAGTCTTGAATTGCCAGCGAAGCAAACGGAAAGGAGTAATGGAGCTTTCCATTATGAAAATGTGTCACATGCAACCAGTTCGCGCCCGAGATAGCATGCATGGACATGTGCTTCAACACATGGAAATGGTTAGGGTTTGGATGAAATGGGCCTGTCTACACGATGGACGGTCCGGATCTTCGCAATGGCCAGTGATGGTGGGCCAACATTCAAAGTCACAGACGATTGTCCGTTTGGATTAGTTTCAGCGGGATGAAACGAGAGAAATTCTCTCCTTTTCTTGTCATAGTCAGGTCAGCACTGGTTTTAACCTAGCAATGGTCCCATGCATTGCGAGAGTGCATGATATCCGTGTACCCGCATGGTTTGAAAGTGGGTTCCACATGGTGCTCAGTGTGATCCACGCCGTTCATTCACTTTAGAAGTCTCATTCGAGGCCTTTGACCAAAGTTACGGCAAATCTAAGGTTCAGGTGGGCCCTAGCGTTTGATTTATGTGCCTAACTGGTACTAGTCGATGACCCTTGAAGATCGGATGATTAGATCATGCCCGTGCTTGATCATTAGTGATCCTTGGGGCTCCCCACCTAGTTTATAGGAGACGTGATGGTTTACTCGCGTGTTTAGCTTATAATTAATGCATGTTATAAATCCTTGGCCCCGTGGCTTAATGAACAACAAATTTGATGATCCAGTGTCTAATATTTACCATCGACGGCTTGATCTGTCTATTAAGGTGATTGAATCTTAAAAATAGACTTCTCTAATAGAGTGATGGTCCATCCTGCCAGTCATATGAAGGATGACTCGATGTAGTTTACTTCAAACGGTTAGATTTATTCCAAATCTGACCCAAACAGAAATAAAAGGTCTCTTGATTTGTTTAAATGACAATGATAGTATTTTTAGGTGGTGGGATAATTTAATCATTGTAGACAATGATGGATTGTCTATGAGCAGTTGTAAATCAGCTTAATTGTGGATCTGAGGTACAACAATTAATCCATGGTTTCCTAAGGAGCCTTATTAGTGTGATCAAGTGACGTGTCAAGCACAAGACGTCGTAGCCCTGATTATTCAGGCTTCAAAACCTAAGATATATGGTTAGGTTTATGCTAAAATAAAGGTGAACGTATAATGAACTAAGTTTATATTACTAAGTTAGATCTGTACAATAACACTCGAGTACAGAAAGGTACTGGGTGTTACACAGAATGTCGACCAGATGGCGTTAGGTCTGGACTTACTCGAGGAAGAAAGGGGACAAGCACAACTGAAGATTGCAGTCTATTAGCAACAAGACAACCAATATTACAACTCCTAGGTTAAGGTGTGAAGGTTTCAGGTGGGGAACCTGGTCCTTCGCGAGACCTTCTAGCACACCAAGGATCCTGGCTCGGGAACTTTGGGACCAAGCTGGGAGGGACCTTAAAGGATAACGGGTACAACACAACCATGAGCCAATCGACTTGAGGATATGGATGGACAACCCTTATCTCACCCATGGAACACCGAGCACTTAAAAATCTACTACTCCTGAGGACTTGGGAAGTCCTCCGACCAGGAGTACCTCATGTGGTTGATCTACTTAACTAGAGTGACTTCCCTTCCCAAAGGGAAAAAGGGTCCTCGGCGCATTACTACCATTTATTTTAACTAGACCAACCCCAACTCAAATGGAAAAAGGGTTCTCAGGACACTACTATTATGGATCTACTATTTATCTACAATAAAAGAGCCTTGTTATTTTCAACTATCCGAACTAAATTGCCAACAATGGGGGGCTTCCTTGGATCCCAGGGAAGGAAGTCCCTTTGCTGACTGCTTGGACCACTATTAAGTGGTCGGCACGTTAGCTCTCCTCTACTATTTTACCAATTCTACAAGGAAAAAACTTCCCCAAGTCAGGAGAAGAGAATTTCTTTCAAATACCGACTGAAGGGAAAAAAGTCCTTAGTACCTGACCTAATACTACAACCACAATTTTGGGGTAGACCTGCTAATTCTATTATGCATGACCTATCACTACATCTACAAGTCTCGACTTACTATGCTACAATTTACTATAAAAATCTGAAGAAAACATATGCACGGAAAAAAGTTCATCTTTCATTGATCAGAAGTTGATTAAAAAAATGACTACAAGTATGAAGGGGATGGCAAGGCTAGTCCGCTCAGGGAGGCTACTCGGCTTTGACGTCGTTTGGGTCAGGTTGTCGGAAGCTCCATCCTCTAAGCTGCTTAGGTCAAGCTAGGGGAATTTTTCCTTAACGTCTTCGAGGCATTTTTCATAGCAAATGTTATAATATACCTCTACCTCATTGGCCCTCTCCTTCGAGGTCTTGTATTGCTCCACCGCCACTGCCTGGATCGACAGAATGGAAGCCTCGACCTCGGCCAACTTGTTTGCTGAACTGGCCTCCACCTCAGCCAATTAGCCGCCGAATTGGTCTTCACCTTGGCTAGTTCAACCTTTAACGTTGCGGCCTTGGCTTCCACCTCGACCCTCTCCCCTTCAGACCAAGAGAGGCGTGACCCCATCCCCTCCAACTCAGCCCATGTCGAGCCTTCCTCCCGTTGGGCCTCATCCAACTAGATCTTCAAAGCAACCTACCCCTCCCCGGATTTCTCTAAAGCCCATCGGAGGGCGTCAGTATCAGCGGTCTAAGCCTGGACCACTGCCTCCACTCCTCGGCCACTTGCCCCATTGATTGGCGGATGAACATGAGAGTGGGGACGAGCTGAAAGAAGAAATAAATATGACTTGTCAGAAGACAATGACAATTTAAAAACAGATGCAACAAGCTAAGGGAGGAGGTCTACCTTACAACAAGTCGTAGCCACATCGCCCAAGAGAGTTGTCGGATGATCAACGTCGTGATCTGGTCCTCCAGGACATGCTAAGTCGTCCCACAAGGCAAGGCTATTCATATAATATCTTGGAGGTAAAGGACCCAACCCCTCACCTTTGCCGGCTTGTTAGCCCAAGGTATCACCCTCCTCAGCCCAAGCTTGGGTTGTGGAGGGATGGAGCTCCTCGGTTGGGGGAACCTCCTCCCAAACTGAGGAAGGTTCCAAATCGACCACCTCCAAAGCCACCGGCTGAGGAGGAGCATCCTGAGCTCCCTCACCCACAACGGATGAAGCCGACTGCTCTACTATGGGCCCCTTAGTGTAAGGCTTCGACCTTCCCTCCACAGTTGTGGAGGATCCTGCCTGCTTCTCTAGGGGCACGACAACTCTCCTCCTCATCGATAACTTCTTCTTGTCCATCTCGGTTTCAGAAGGAGGCCAAACTCCTTTTGCGAGGTGAGGGAGGTCAGCCATTTCTGCACAACAAAATATCTACCGTCAGAAAAAAAAAAAAGGAGTACAAAAACTTTCAAGTAAATTCCTCCACCTACTATCTACCTGATGAGATGGTCAAAGAGAGTTCGGATCGATGAAGGAGCTCGGGCGTGATCAACTTGTTCCAAGCTCTGTCAGTGGCGTCCTTCAACTTCGCATGGTTGACCTGGTGAAGTGGTAGGTTGGAGAGATGAGGCTAACTTCGAGGAAGGACTGTAAGAATTATCACTATGGTCAACAAGAATAATCATAAAGCTAAATGAATTAACAAGTCTACTACTCGGTAATGTCTGACCTGGATTGGCGAAACCGGTGAGGACCTAAGATCGCAGCCTAACTATGTCAGCTACTAGGGCCTCCCATTCCCCGGACACCTAGAACCATTTATCCTTCTAGTTCTTATAGGAGGACATGTTGCTAGTTATGAGGGCTTAGCCCTTGTTCACCCTCATCGAAAATTAGTACCAGCTCAGGTGCTTAGGACTGGCATTCGCCCGATATAAAAACAAAAACTCATCGGCCGTAAGCTCGACGCTCTCAAGTTGGAACTGCGGAATATAAGTCCCCAAAAGAGCCCTCCAGGCATTGGGGATGATCTAGCCTGGAGGCAGCTTCAGGCGGGATGTGACCTCCTGCACGATGCAATGGATGAGGAGTCAAAGGCTACACTAAAAGGCAACCAGATAGATGGCCACCTCGTCCTTGCAAGGAGCACCCGGAACTTCACCAAGTTTGGGAGCTCAGAGTACCACATAATTTGGTATCTGATACTCTGCCGTGATCCGAACCAGGTTGACTTCTCTCAGCCTTAACCCAAAGGGCCAACATCCACGGGCTGCTCAGCAAAAGACTGAGGTGTTACCCTCTCTACCGGAGCAGGCTCCATTACTCGTTCCCGACCCAACGACATCGGAGACAGTGGGTTTGAAGGAGCTCCCAACTGGGAGTTTACACTCTCTGGCTCAGAATCACCTTGAAAGGCTCTCAGATCAGACCAATCGTTCGAAATATTGAACATACCAACCAGAGAAAGAAGAAAAAGAAGTGAAGCAAGGGAGATGAGGGAAGAAGGAGGTCACTGGAGGAGGATTTCCGACTTACCGGAAATCGCCCAGTCCGGTGGTCTAGGGAAGCAACAGTGGCAGTTGGAGCAAATGAGAGGGGTCTTCGGATTTTTCCTCCCATTTTATAGGAGTCCTCGGCCGCAAGCATTTATTGCCCACATTTAATGTCGTAGTCGAAGTGGCGTTATAGCTCACGCCTCCTTCCATGTAGTGACCACCCATTCGTAGGCCGACCCGACCTTCAAGGCAAAGCCATGTGCCCACACGTAACTGGCCAAGAATCGAAGATGCTCCGTCCTAACACACGCCTCCTTAAGCGCTCCATCACGATCATTACCCTTGATTTCTGCGCCAGCCACTCCTTCTCTCTTCCACAATAATGACAAACCGGTTCGACCACCCGACCTCTTGGGTGCAGGATATTGTAAAAGTGTTAGTCCACACCAACTTACTTCCTGAGCTTACAAAGGACGCTCGGAAGTAGATGACTACTATTATGGGTGAAAAATAGATGGACCAGGAGCGACCAATATAAGAGAGAACACAAAGCATTTCAAGGGAAACAACTCAGTGCTAGTGACCAAGCATGACTCTTATGAGTAGCTCGATGACCCGACCACCAGCGGAGGGTCTAACTCTGGTCAACCTCTTGCTATCGTGACCGACGAATTATCGTAAGGATTGACCCAACCTGCCTCAGAGAAAGGTTCGACCATAATTGACAATAAGGCTCTGGAAGATCGACCTCAACCTTCTGATCTGACCTCGACCCTCCGATCTAGAGGTCAGCGTTGGCCATCTGACCCGATCTTCTTAGATCCCGACCACTCAGAGATCTTTCCAAGATATTCGCCGAGAATTTCGGAAGATAACCATAGCACAAGCGGAAGATAATTCCCTCTATAATACACATCTACTAAGTAGGGAAATTATTATCTACATCATTAACACTTATAAACTATAATTAAGAGTCTCACCTTAGAGTAAAATGCAGGTACAAAGTACTCATGAAAGCTCTACATTCGACTGGACCAGTGTAACTATACTGGCTTTGACATATGAAAGTCCCTCTCGTGTCCAGTGTTTCTATTACTGTCTCCTCTCGGTGCACAAGTGGTCTAAGAATAAAGTTGGAATTTCACCGTCAACCGTAATTATTAGTACCACTGCTTCACGTGGTATGGCCCCATCTTGGGCCCAGCCTGTGCTGAGCTCGGAACGAGGTAGTATGTAGTCCGCCTGCGGGTGGGACGCAATCCACGTTCGGTAACGTATGCCACCTGTACGAAGGCCGCACGCGCATGAATCTTCGGACGCAGATTGTAAGTACCCGGCATGTCCCAGCTCGGCACAGAATAGGGGTGGGGGCCACTGGGATATATGGGTTTTATCGTCACCGTCCATCCATTCTATCATATCATTTTAGTGGAGCACCAGCTCAAAAATCGTAAGGTCCAAGGTTCAAGTGGAACACATCACAAGAACAACGGTGATAATGATACACAAGGTTAAAATATTGCTGCCCTAGAAATATTTATTTGCTATATATCCAACCATTCGTAAAAACAAAAACATAAATATAAGCCTGATTCAATCGGAAGCGGATTGGCTGGTGTACCACACATCAGCTATATAGCTGATGTTGATACGTGTCGTCCGAAGACGAGCGCCGACGCTACTGGAGCTCCGAGTCGTACGAACGGGTCAAAGGAGGTCAAAGTCATATGTTCATCCATTTTTAGAGATGCGTAAAACATCTAATAGCATCAAACAAAAAACTGAATCAAATCCCATCCTCAAATGGAACACATCAAAAAGAGCAGCAAGGATAGTGGTTTTCACAGTAAAAAAATTAGCAGGGCCTACCCCCAACGTTTATTTTCCATCCAATCCGTTAATAAGGTCACAAATACATTGGTATAAAAACAAATTTCATCTTGATCTAAAACTTCTTTGAGCCCCAAAAGCATTTCAATGGTATACCCTCGATGCTTTTGCAGTGTGGTCCAGTTAATATTTAGATCTGTCTTAATTTTTGGCTCAAGCCTTAATACTAGCTCGCCAAATGGATGGACGGTTTGAATATAACACATACTTCACGATGGGACCTACAGAACTTGCTGTCGTCAATACAACAGCTATATAGCTGAGGTGGGGTATACCAGCCAATCCGCTCTTCCTTGGCCCCAACAATGGTTTCAACGGCAAGTGTTTAATCCCCACTGTGTGGTCCAGTTAAGCCTTGGATCTTCCTCAAATTTGTAATTCTGACCTAAAATAATATATAAAAACGGATGTACGGTGTGGATAAAATCATACATCACGACTGATCCCTCGGAGCCCCGCATGTGCCGAGCTCAAGACTAGCGGGGAAGTACCCAATCCGTACAGTGATTTTCTCTCTCATGTTTTGGCGCGCGTTTGGAACATCTCTCTTTCCGTATAGAAACGGCAGACAGTCTTCTTCTCTCGCCTACTCTTCATTTTCGAAAGCATTCAAACCCTAAAATGGCGTTCGCTCCAGTTCTGAATCTCTCTCTCCTTCTCTCTCTTGCTCCTTTTCAATCTCTAATCCTTATTTTCCTTCGATTTCAGATAAAAAAAAATCAACCTTCCGATTGCTCGATGCGGCTTTCAACGGAAATCTTCGACTCTTGAAGAGTAATCTCGATCGATCTAGGATTTTCTATGATTTTATTGCGATTTCAAGCTACGATTTAGGCATTTTATGTCTTTTTCCTCTTTTGAAATTCAGAGGTCGCGGCGGAGATTGCCGACGGGAAGGGGTTGGCAAGGACGGTTACGGAAGTTAAAGACTCGAAGGGTCGAGCGGCTCGTCATTTAGCTGCGACCGAGGGAATGACAGATGTATCCAAGTACTTGTTGGAGGAGTTTACAGATGTCTCCAAGTACTTGAGGAGTTGAAATTCAATGTTGATGTGAGATATGAAAAAGGTATATATGTTCTTTGCAATACTTTGGGTTTTTCAGAAGTGATATTTTCCCATCATCATCATCATCATCATCTAATCCTTATTCCCTACTAATCATGGTCCGCAATATGAATCCTGTTTCGCTAATGCGGCTCAGATGTCTGTGCATGGGCATCACAAAGATGATTCTGACTTTCCACTCTCAAATCAACATTGGACCTGACGTGTATTGATTTTGGGGATAGGTTTTCCACCTGACCTGTTTTGGTATAAATGTTGATATAAGTAATGATTATGGTTGTAATCTTCACAAGGTGGGGTTATGTGAGCCCTAACTTACACATTTTCTGGCTGCATGTGTGAGTATGTGAAAAACACTATTGCAGTAGGGATGTGTGCAAAAGATAATATGGTCGTTTAAATGGGTATTTTTGTCATTTCAATTGTCAACAATTTCACTTGGGTAAGAGAAAAAACCTTTAATACTCTTGCAGATTCTGATGGTTCATATGCATGCACCCACAAAAGGCACACATGGCAACCAATTGGGATGTTTGAATCATGGGCCCAATGTATAGGGAATAGGACATGATGTGGGCAGTAAAAGAAAATTGTAATCTGCACAAGTTTTATATGGCGATAGTACATTCGTACAACTAACAAACACTAAAAACAGGATGAGAAAATTCATTTCCAATCAAGAGTTATGATCAGTCGAAGTTGGGTCTAGAATCTTTCGACTGGTGGCATATTTGTAATTAATGGAAAAAGGTCATAGTTTCAAGACTGTCAATATGGATCTTTTTTTTTCTTTTTTTTTTTTGGTTCAAATCTGGACACAAGATTTGTGATGGTTCTAGAAACATGATGAATGAAAAAGGATTGACTAAAATAGATCGCGCAGTTTTCACAAAACTACTACTTGAAAAAAGGAAAAATTTCAAGAACGGTTGTAGAATCCAATCCGAATTAGATCTCGTCATGAAACTTTTCAGATGTGATTGGGACACCATGATGAGTAAATCCCTTGACTTTGGGCTCTAACCAAAGCAGAAACCCTTTCAAATGAAGACTCCTTAAGAAATTGGAATCCTTTCCCAACTTCCCAACTTGGAGTGGTATTTCCTAAAATTTTATGTTCCACTATGATTTCTCCCCTTCTAAAGTTCCAACTGATTACAGTGATTTTAGAAGATGAAATCCTAGCCATATATTATTAGGAAAAAGATATTTTCATTCTGTAGAAAAAATATAAAAATTTCAACCACGGCTATAACTCTTAGTTAATATAAAATCAAACCCTTATAATAACCAAATTACAATCATTTTAGCCAAATGTAAAATTTTAAACTTATATTATAATGTATAATACACACACATATATAGTTAGCATAGCGAGGAGGCAAGAGGCTAACCATATTCATGACCCACTGGGTCTGGCCTACCAAACCCAAACCCAACCTATTTAATTTTGGGTTGATGAAACACAACCCATACCCAACCTTTATGGAAGGGTTGACCTCCATGCAATCAAATCTTTGAGCAAACAAAGTGATCCAACCAATGGTGGCATGTTCATCCTATTATACGAAACTGTGAATCTAGTACAAGCCTATAGGGCTTCAATAAATTGGCTACAACTCCCTCAAATGGCATCAGATGGACATGTTCTTGGACTTGTTGGAAAGCTTACTCAATAAGCTTTCGAACAAGCCTGTTTTCATATTGTTCTAACCTTGCATGATATTTGAAAAGTGGCCTCTAGGATAATTGACGAAAGTCATCCTAAAAAAAGAAATAAATTGCATGGATTTGCATATCATTATTCAAATCAATTGATCAACACATCTACAAGAAATTTGAATTTTTACATCCCTAAACTAAAAGAATCATACAACTTCTGTAGGCTTGATACAATTAAAGCCTCTCATGATCAAATTGTGTTTAAGCATGAATAGCAGAAGTTAGATACATGGAAAGGAGATAAGTGTAAATCTCTACATCTCTTTCGAGAAGAAAGCCTCAAGCTGATGAAGATTGAGCCAAGAAGATGGTCACCAATGACTCGCAGCCTAGTCTAGTCTAGAGAGCTCCCTTGTTGAGGATGTTGGTCTCTATTCTCTCTCCCAAAACCTTTGAACACTTCGGCTTCATGAGGGGTTCAGGTGCTGTAGGTATGGGATCTATATGGTATAAATGTTGATATCCTCTTTACGTCTCCACCTAAGAGCCATAGTCCTTCTAAAAGAATGCCACTATTCTAATAGTTTCTAAAGGTCTTCATGCACACAGAATTCCGACGGTGCAAATACACATGATGTTCATCCCTCCAACATCACTATACCATAGGGTGGGTCCAGGGCTCAAAATGAGCCTTTGAAAATCTACTGTTGATCAATCGGCCATGATCTGAAAACATACTTTTAATAATAAAGCAAAACACACTGTTTTTCTTTTAAAATGGTCTATTCTAAAGTCATAGTCACCTTTGACATAAAAGATGGTGATCAATCTTCAATTAAGAGACTAACCTTTGGATCCTTTCAGGTTTTCCATGGGATATAGTTTTTTATTTTTTGGAAAACTCACGAGCAGCTAGGTATTGCCTCTTGTTGGGACTTACTTTTTATGCCTCAAAGCCTCCCTAGGAGATAACCCAATTCTCTGTGATAAATGTTCTGCTCAGAGGACTAACAATATGTGACGCTGAAGTCTATGCTTTCTAATTGAGATCATGAGAATATCCCTTCAAGCAATCCTTGTTTAATGTGCCGCAATCACATGTGAATGCACTTAATATTGGTGTGAGCACCTCTCCAAAACTGGTCGAGGTGTAGCCAACACTGCTTAAGCAGTCATCCAATACCATGACAATGAACTATTTGAGTACACCACTGCTTGCAGACACTTTCCTTATGACACAGAACTACTAAGCCAAATCCCTCCGTGTCCTTGCATGAACTAATGCATGTTGCTTGTTATTCTATCATCAATGGACTTGTCAAATTCAATTGATCTATGTTGTTAAGCACAAGCCATATGATGCAAAATAACTGGAATGAGAATGACTAGTGTGGTGCTAAATGGGCTATGTGGGATTATTACATGCAAAGGAATGCATAAGGATTGGCTTTCAATGGCACATAAGCCAACACATTTTGTAGGCCATTGATAAAAGGGTTATGAGTGTTTATTAAGGAGTACTTTTGGGCATCCCTCATCCACAATCGGACCTATATGGTCAAATGTAAGGATCATTAAATCCACATCTACTAGTTCAAACTCAAGATCTGAGGATTTGCCCCTAGTTGGTTCGCGATTCATATAATTCTAGGGTTGGGAACCGGTTCCTATTTAGCAGCATATTTACTTGGAAAGTCTTCTATCTTCAAAAACTATTTACACATGGAACAATATTCATAATGCTTATACTAGAATTTACTGCAGGTATTTTTGAGGTGACCTCAAAGTCTAGAGACACTGTTTCTCTTGTTTTCCTCTATTGAAATTGGAGCTGGAGTGTAAATTTTTGAGTTATGTGCGCAAATTAGAAGTCATAATTGCAAGATCAGTAGCTAGTTCAAAACAAATGGCGAGGATTACCTTATTTCTAACATTATTTATTACGAGTTTACAAAGAAGTTGTAGCTTTTAATAGGAACAAAATATGAGTCAATAATAATTAAAAACAGTGACATCATTTCAATTCAAATTGTTTTATTGGTTTAATTGTTTACAGGTGAAACTCTATTTCTTCATCCGGTTCTAGGAGGGTATTTAAGCATGTCAAAATATCTTCTTGATCCCGATGCCAATCCTGCTGCTACTAGTGAGTCTGGATTCACTCCTTTGCATTACGCTGCAGAAAAAAGGTTGTTGCCTCATCTTGATCAAAATTCTATTTTGGTTGTTCATGGGGCTTTGCGAAATCTAGACTTGGTTGCTGTTTCTATTATTAACTTCCAACCTTTGAAATTCTTTGTTTTTTTGCGTTGCCTGATACATTTGTCTTATGAGTTAAAATGTTCTTATAAAGCTAGTCCTCTATTATTAGCTCTTATTCCAAAAGATTTTGGAGTTACTAATACTATTTTTTATGGTTAACGTGAGAAGGTTATTGAAAGCAATCATGGAACATGCCTGAGTTTTCCTCAAATTTCAAAACAACTTTATGGTCTACAAAATGTTCATTTTACATTCTTTTGCTAGTGAAAATATATCTCTACTATAGTTAGATGGCCTATGTTGACTATGCAAGCACACACATGTAACTAGGCAGTCACCATTCATCGATGCTGCACACATGAACTCATAGATACATCCCACGTGTGCATAGCTCTGGTTGTGAAATACTTTTAGCTTTGGTTTAGTTCCAACTGCCATTTTTGCCTATTCCCAGGTTTGGTGAAATCTTGGGGATAGTGACGCATTTTAACATCTATGAGGTGCATTTGACAAGTGGTTGATGGGTGCTTGTTGAATACATATGTAAATGGAAGGGCCTTACGGATGTGGAAATTGAAGCTTCCGCTCAATTGTAAGGTTGGGTTAGATGTATCGGTTTGAATCCCCTGGAAGGGGATAGTCGGTGTAATGCAAGGGCATTTTCACACCGGGCTCGAGTGGGGTGGCCTGTGGGATATAGGGGCATACTCAGGGTGGGCGGCCTGTGTGAGGTGGGTGGCTTGTGTGAGGCGATACCCATGTGATGTGGGGTCCGTGAGGGGGGTTCGGCCGAGGTCCTAACTCATGGGATGTAGGGCTTGGGCTATGAGATAAAGGGATTAATTCATCATGCTCTATAAGTTCGAGGTTTTATAGCAAGTGGTTAATTGTCCTGCATCACGGTGTTGGAAATTTGATCCTTTCTGAAGATATTCAATGATATCATTTTACCGTTATCTTCGGAGGGGCAATATGGGCAGCTCTCTTGAGGCATCAGCTCTTATGTGGCGCTATATGCCTCCTCCTAGGGTGATAGCATTCAGTTGGTACTTGGTTGGCAGTTTAAAATTAGAATTCAAACCATCGACGGTCTGTTCAATACATATCTGATTATTTCCAATTGTTTCATCATGTGTCTTTACACGACGAGTATATTAATCATTCATTCATTTACTGCTGCTTATGATATATGGTGGAGGGTTTTGGCTCTTTCGGTGCTAGCCTTTGCAATATATCTTTACTTTGGAACTCTTGATGGGAAGCTATATGTTGCATATCTTCAAAAGCTATTATGCACTTCTCTTGGCTCAATTTGCTCCTAAACCCTTTATTGATGTTACCAAGAACTACAAAAATTCCTTCATTCATCTGCTCTGTGGAAAGATTCATGGAACTTTGATCCTACAAGACAAGCTTCTGATTGTTGTTATATTTTAACACTCATTTGCAATTCTTGTGGCAACTCAGTACCATCTGTTGGCATCATTGGGCCTCTGAACAATAGTTGTTATCTTATTTATTGAACAACTATTCACTCATTATTATGGAGGAGATTCTATAAAATTTTCTGATTGCATACCAAAGATTGATGTCAAAAAGTTCTGTACTAATTCCTTGTGGATAAAACACGGAAGATTGGAGCCTTGGAGACGTTTGCACTTTCTTTATCACCGTACCTTATTGAATTACTAGTCCACATTGTTTCTAAAGGTTCTGTACACAAATGGCATATATGTACAATGATCTACCTTCTTCTAGATACTCTTCATTCTATTAGTCACTCTAGTTCAATGATTAAGGGATCTATAATCAGAGTTGATTTTCCAATAGGAGTGTGATTGGCACCTATATTTGCAAATTTTATCTATTTTTGTGATAAAAACTTCACATGCATGTCAAAGACAGTTACATCTGATGGCTGTTAACTGCATTTTATCGATCTTTGTGAGTTGTACTGGACATGGTTTACATTATCCATATGCTTGCAGGGCACACAAAAGTTACTGAGATTGTTAATTTCAAAAGGTGTTGATGTGGATCCACAACATGATTCTGGCACTCCATTGCAATGGGCACACAAAAGTTACTGAGATTGTTAATTTCAAAAGGTGTTGATGTGGATCCACAACATGATTCCAGCACTCCATTGCAATGGGCACACAAAAGTTACTGAGATTGTTAATTTCAAAAGGTGTTGATGTGGATCCACAACATGATTCTGGCACTCCATTGCAATGGGCTGCAGCTCACCGCAAGCAAGATGCTGTTAAGATTTTATTAGATCACCATGCCAATGTAAAGCACGATCTTTACAGCATGCTGGGTATTGCATTGGATGATAGCTGATTGAGACATTATTCTAAGAGAACATAGCCTTTTGGGATTGTTTAGTGCCATTCTCTTGTTGGTTGGTTAGATTGACTTGATTTCACTTTTCCTTCCTCTTGCAGCCTAATGTATTATTTCATCATATGTTTACTCCACCGGTGGCATCTGTTTTTTCAGAGTTGTCGGAATGCACATTGTTGTTGATTCAGGCATGGAACTTACTCTTACACTATTGTTATGCTTGGTTATCAGAAAAGCTTGTGAATATCTCAGTTCTTATTTCCTCAGCTGGAATATTGAATCCTCAACTTGATCTTTTCTATTGATTCTCTTGCCCCATGGTATTCTTCGTGAAGTCAGTGCATATCTTTTGTTGTTTAAAGTTTTTCAACTTAGGGTTTAATGCATAATTTGTAACCTTATCTTCGTAGAATCGAAATTTCAATTTTCCTTGATTTGTTGATGGAATAAAAAAAAAGGTCACCTATAAGTTCAGTTTGGAACATTACGTTTTTCTTTTCTAAATTCAAAATCTTAGATCTATTTGCCTGTTGTTTTCATTAGATATGCTCTACCGCTTGCAATTCAATATTTCTTCGCTTGGAAGGGTAATTTAACATTTGTAGTTCCTAAGAAGGTGACTTCAATTTTGTGTTACTAGTATCATACTCGATGTCAAAAACTTATTTGTTCCATGATCTATTGCTTATGACGTTTAGGAGATTATCATATTTGTTGAAATTCTGAGCCCTTAACAAACCCAGATCAACCCTAGGTATTAGAAATTTGGATCTAATACCACCGTTTCAATCTCACAAGCCCTAATCGCAATTAGGGCTTAAATACCCCGATATGCGCTAATCTGGGTAACCCGTTCGATCGGACTGAATATAACTGCCGGTCGGATCGAACCAACCTGACTGCACTTTTCGATCGAATCGAAAACGTGCAAATCTTCAGTGTGCAACCTGAGAATCCACCAATTTTTGGTGGGACTGAAAATGGCCTTGATGGAACCAAACCAGGACATCTCTGCACAACAGATTGGCAGAATCCAAGGCATCCCGCACAACCATCTCCACCTTGACTTGCATTTTGCCAAGTCACCCTGAAGACCTCTCGTGCAGCCTTCACCTTGAGTGTGGACTGCTCCCTGCATTCTCCACCTGGAATGCAGCTCCATCCTCTCCATTGTGCAAGCGTGCCCAATCTCATCAATGGCTGGAGAGATTGATCAAGTCCAAGCAATGCTTTAACTTCTTTGTGGTCATTAGTTTCGTCAACATGTACGCGGCATTCTCGTCCGTGTGAATTTTCTGAAACAGAATCTCTCCTGAAGTAACGAGTTCCCGTATCTTGTGGAACCTCATGTCAATGTGCTTAGTTTTCATGTGATACACATGGTTCATTGCCAGATGGACAACACTCTAACTATCGTAATGCAACCGAATCGCCTCCTGCTTCACTCTGAGTTCTCCTATTAGACCTTTCAACCATAATGCCTCCTTAACGCCACTGTCGCAGCCATATATTCTACCTCGATTGTAGACAATGCTATCGTAGACTGTAGCATAGATCTCCAACAAAGTGGTCCACCTGCATAATCCAAATCTATGTACCTTACAATTCTACTTGAAGCTCCATGTCGCTCTAACATGATCCAAGTGTCGAATGTGCCCCTGAGATACCTTAGAATCCACTTAACAACATTCCGATGCTTATTTCCTGAATTCACCATATATCTGTTGGCCACACTAACTGCCTATGAGATATTTGGCCTCGTGCAAACCATTGCATACATGGGACTCCCCACTGCACTCGTATGACACCCATGACATCTAAAATCTCCTCTTTTGTACTTGGACACGACGTGGTTGACAACTTAAAGTGACCTGCTGGAGGCGTGTTAATTGGCTTAACACCTTCCATATGGAACCGCTCTAACACACTTTACACATATCTCCTCTGAAACAGTCATAGCTTCCTACACTCTGTCTTTGTGAATCTCCATGCCTGGAATCATCTTCATAGTGCCTAGAGCCTTCCTATCAAACTCCTTACTTAACAGAGACTTAAAAAGAGCATCTCCTTTTTGTCCTTCGCCCAATCAGTATATCATCAATGGAATGTAGGACTCATCCTCAAGCACCCTGTAATGTATGCAACAATCACACTCACGTCTGTTATACCCAATCTTTATCATGTAGGAATTGAACTGCTTGCACCACTGCTTCGGAGACCACTTCAGCCCATACAATGACTTCTTTAGCCTACACACGTGGCCTTCCTTACCAAGCTCCTCGAATCCTTCATGCTACCTCATGTAAATGACTTCCTCCAACTGATTCCGCCACCATTGCCAATAGTATCCTGATTTACGTATATTTCACGACTGGAGAGAACCTCATTGTAATCTACTCATTCCCTCTGCAAGTACCCCTTTGCCACAAGTCGTGCCTTGAATTTTTCACCCTTTTCTATTAATGCTTCATTCCTTCTGAACGCCCACTTGCACCCTATTGCCCTCTGACCTTTAGGAAGTTTCACCAACTCCCATATCTGATTCCTATGTAGGCTGACATCTACTTGTCACTATTCTTTCCAGATTTTGCCTCTTGAAAGGTGGAAGGATCTCCACTCCTTGTGAACAATGTAAAAGAGGCCATGTCCTCGAACCCATTCCGAACATGGGATTTAGTGGTTCTTTTCTCCCAGTTCCTGGCTATACTTTCCTGGGTATTCTGCTAAATATTTTGCTTAGTATCTTACTCATGCTGAGTTTTACATTTAGTAACCAGCTCAACTAGCTCCACCTGCACCAACAATTTCTCAGTGTCACCATGTTTTTTCAACTTTCTAGTAATGTCCTTGTTGGCCTTCAACTACATCTCTGTACTCTATTTCCATATCTCCCATTCAACAATAGCACAAATTTCTGTAACTCAAAAGCTGACAGGGAAATCTTTGTTTTGAAATATTTTTATTCATCAGGGTTTGTAAGGGTGAACGTTTGGCATAACTGGCAGGAGAGGCACTACAGAGGAAGGCTGCAACTTGGGTTTGTGTCAACCTGAACCCAATTGACACAACCCAAGTTCAGGTTGGTTGGGTTGTTAAGGCCCTCAGGTCAGGTTCGGGTTAGAAAACGCCAACCTGATTTGAAATCTCTTTGAGTTCAAGTTGAGCATATTTGGGCTGGGTGGGAAATAATCACTTGTAATTGGGTTGGTTTTTAGTCAGGTCAGGTCAAAGGATCAGGTTGGGTTCAGGTTGGGCAGCTCGGATTGGAATTTGGTTCAGATCAGATTGCGGTTTGTATCCTCTTCAGGTCGGGTCGGGCTTGGGGTGACAATCTACCTGACCCAACCAGCCAAGTTGTGCCCCTACTATGGAGATGCATCAGGGTGGTCTCCATATTAATGTCATTCGTATGTTCAGTACATGCAATGTATAAAAATCCGTATGTTATGATCATATTACCTATAGACAATTGCTGATGGAGATGTTACTCATTGATTTCCAACTTGTGGATGGGTTCATGGACTGTTTTTAAAGGATTGGTAACTATTTGGGGTAATTGGTGATGCCACACTTCGAAAAAAAAAAAACTCAAAACAAAAATAATGTTGCCAATTGATTTTAATCAAATTTCTAATCCACTGAGAATGAGAAACTATTAGGATTACTGTTTTCTTTCAGCATAGAAGAACTCACTACTGATTATCGACTGTGGTGGGAAATCTAGGCAATCACAGCAGACCCATCCGATGTGAGTGTACTATCAAACTGGAGCCTTTGTTGGGTCCGCCTGGGACAAGGAGAGCGTGCTTTAGGTGATGCCAAAGAGTGCAGATTTCTGAGGCCAGACTGGCCGAAAGCATGCTACAGGGAAGGTGCGGCATGGAGGTTACTGAAAGTAAGCAAATTTCCTCATTGTCCTTTCTCCCCAAATAGAGCTGTCTTTGTTTTCTATATTAAAGGCTGCTGTTTTCCAACATTGTTGCAGAGGCTTGATAAAGCAGCGATCGCATTTTACTGTGGTTTGAAGCTGGATCCTGAAAACAAAGATCTTCAAGACGCTTTCTGGTTATGATTCTATTTATACTACCACTTCCTGTCTCTTCTAGCTTTTCACCCCCCGCTTCTTCTACTCTGACGTCAACAAGGAATTGAACACCAACTGTAGAAAACGGGAATCATATGATCATTGACCTTGAGTTTGTACATGAGGGGCTCATGCTAAGTGACCCAGATAGTTTATTCAATAGACCCTACCATGGACGGGTGATTTCTTCAAAAATCAAGTCACAGAACAATCATTACCTGTTGATTGTGGCAACCTGCAAATAGACGGTTGAAAAGTAAAGGAGTGATCCTCATTTTATGATCTTCCAATCTGGATGATTTAGAGGAATACTCCATTCAAATTGGGAACCACGAGATCAATGATCTAGATCACCCAGCATTAAGCTCCAATTGTACAAAATCAAAGCTCATATTCTCAGCTTGAGGATCATATAAATCCTCTGAGACGAAGAGCAGCTTATGTAGTACCGTCTCTTATTTTCACTCACTTGGTTTCCTTACATTTTCATTTGGACAGGGAAGCCTTTGCTGCTCACAAACAGCAAAGACAACATGAAAACAGAAGCTCTTTCCGGTAAATTGTGGCATTTAGGAGATTTCGCCTATAACGTTATATGACTGAATTCAGAGCACAAAGATATTATACACACACACACACACACACATAGTGTTGAGGCAGAAAGATAGAAAAACTAATCACTTAAAGATAGGCTTAAGGCGTTTTTTGATGCTGCTATCTTTTAAGGCGATATTCACACTATACTGGTGATTAAACCAATTTGCAAGAGGGTTATAACAAATTGGACTCCCAGATACAATAAGCCTCTTCTTCAAGACCGGAGAAATATGAGTTTTAACTTGCAAAACCGAAAAAACGCACCCGAACACACTTTTATACCGTACACCCCTGACTTCTGTGTTGTTATAGTTTAACCTTTGAAAATTGTTTGCAATTTACTGCCTGAAAAACTGTTTGTAGTTTAGTGCTTGAAAACTGCAACTTTTCAAAAAATATTTAAAACAAAAAATGGAGAAGAAGAAGATGGAAAGGAGATTGTTGGAATTGTTGTTTTTTCAGATTGACCTAAATGTGAGTTTATATAGAGTCACAAGAGATGCTTTAAGATCTTTTTCATGTTAGGACATTCCTCAATGGTATCTTTTCAACAATGACATCCCTCCACCATTAATGGCATCTTTTCATCATTATTTCGAATTCAAATGATGCTCCATTTACCAAGAGACCACCATTCACAAATGAATGGTCACCAACAATTACTAAAAGTCACAACTCTTTTTTTAAATTCTTTTTTATAAGTTTTATGAATGAAAATTCATTTTCCATTATTGGTAGAGGTAGAATGGTTAAGAAACATGTTATTAGAAATACTATTATTGGTAAGGCCTTTGCCACTAGTCTCTATCTACTATGATAGTGAAGTAACACTGTCAAAGGCATATAACAAGGCTTATGGAAAATCCAGACATATCAGTATAAGGCATAGTTTTGTGCAGCAATTACTTGGTGATGGTGTTATCACAATACAGTATGCGATATCTATCTAAAATCTAGTGGACCTGTTCACCAAAGGACAGGCAAGGGATGTTGTCAGTAGAATATCAAGATAAGTGAGACTTGAGCCAATTTCATAGACACCAGATGAGGAAAATCCAACCTAAGTTAATATATTCAATGGGCAAGGTATCTCGCAGGAAGTGTCTGAAGCAGCACTGTACATTTTTTATCTGTCTCATTCCTGGATGCATGTATAGTGCTGGGTATTTGTAATGATTAAAAGGAGGATGAGCATCTGCTCTTAATAAGTCCTTTTAAGGGTGCTATTGTTACAGGGACATTTATAAGGACTCACCTATGTGAGTATTGGAAGTGGTGCCACTTCCTGATGTTCGAGAGTTTTGGCTATTATCGTGAACTCATGAATCTAGGAAAGAGCACAAGATCGTTAATGTACTATAATTTTAGAACACATGGCAATTGAAATATGTGTGTGACATATCTGGTTGTGTCATATAGAATGCTTAATTTACGACCATAGTCACTAAGGATTCTATCTAGGGGTGTACATCGAGTCGAACCGAGTCGAGCTAGCCTCAGCTCAACTCGGCTCAGCTCAGTCCTCAAGCCTGACTGGCCAGCTCGGCTCGGTTTGGTCAGCAGCTTGGGCCGAGTTCGAGCCAAGAGTTCGCCTTTGAGGCATTTCCACAAACACCTGGACTGCACCTTCAAAATACCTCTGTATGTGAAACAGAAGCAATGGTTTCACAGGTATTTTATCAAACACCTTCTAAACAACATAAGAACTAAGAAAACCCAAGAAAAAAAAGGGTATTTGTTTCATGTACGTACCTTCCTTGCCATCGGCCACACTTTGTTGAGTCATTTTATCAAACGCTTGGTGAGTAACATCAATGGCAAAGTAACCGAGTCACCGAACTGGTTCGATCCAAGTTCGATTCGAGTTGGATTTGAGCTGGATTCGATCTTAGTCGAGTCGAGTTGGGGCCTGCTCGAACTCATTTTCGAGCTCAAAAAATCAGCTAGACTTGGCTCGAACTTGGCTTCGAACCGAGTCGAATCGAGCTTTTTTGAGTCTAGTCGAGCGAGCTAATCGAGCTAGCTCGGTTCATGTACACCCCTAATTCTAATTCTGATACAACTTTGATTTGTTTACAGTAAGTGAAAGTTCAAGTTCATAAGACACCTCTTATGCACATATTTTCCTTACATACTCAGACCGCTTTATTTTGAAAAATAGTGGGGGATTGTGGGTTATTTCAAAATAAAAAAGTTTTTTTTTTTTTTAGAAAAAAAAACTTATATAAAAAAAAAGAATTTAGAAAAAGGGTTGTGGTTTTTGGTGATTGTTGGTGACCATTCATTTGTGAATGGTGGTGCCCTTTGGTAAATGGAGCATCATTTGAATTTGTAATGGTGATGAAAAGATGCCATTAATGGTGGAGGAATGTCATTGTTGAAAAGACACCATTGAATGTCTTTTTATGAAAATGATCTTAAAGCATCTCTTGTGACTCTATATAAACTCATCTTTCGGTCAATCCGAAAAAACAACAATTTCAAAAATCTCCTCCATTTTCGATTTCAAATGTTTTTAAAAAGTTGCAGTTTTTAGGCGCTAAACTGCAAATAGTTTTTCAGGCAATAAATTGCAAACAGTTTTCAGAGGTAAAACTGTAACAGCAAAGAAGTCAGGGATGTACGCTGTAAAAGTGTATTCGGGGTGCGGTTTTCAATTTTGCAAGCCGAAGCTCACATTTCTCCAGTCTTGGAGAAGAGGTTTATTGTATCCTGGAGGCGGATTTGATATAACCCTCATGCAAATTAATTTAATCACCAGTAGGGTACGAATATCGCCTTAAGATAGCGACGTCGTATTGCGCCTTAAGCCCATCTTTAAGTGATTAGTTTTTCTATCTTTCCGCCTCAACACTAACAAGTTCTAAAATAGTTTAAGGTGCAAGCTAGACACAAACTTGTTGGACTTGTAAGACATGGATTCAGTCAGTCGAATCAGTGACTTTTGGAGAGTTGTGGTTGTTGGTTTTGATAATTTGAAGTTTGAACGAGGGGAGTGCAGACGCCAGTCTTCCCAATGGTAGAGTAGGAAGAGGAAACCTGCTCATGTACTACTGGCTTCCATCTGTGGGAAACTTAGGCACATTGTGGCCCGGCCTGCTGGAGAGGGCGATGAGAATCATGGTAGTTGGGTTGATCGTAACTGTCCAAGTGGTGGTGTACAAACAGGTGGGTAATGAAAAAGACTGGTTAGAGTGAATATTTGGTGATGACCCATCAATGGCAGAACCCAGTGGGTGGTCAGTTCCACACGTCATGTAGAGATGCTGCATGCCACTTGATGAACATTAGATGAGATTGGGCTTTTTAATGAGAAATGCTTAGCTGATTTATGCAGTGGCAGTTGAAGAGATTTTTGGTGCACTCAGACCTATGGGGTTCAAGTGAGCCGTGAGCAAGATCCCAGGCACCAGGTGGTGCCTTTTTGAAGATGTTATTTGTTCCCAAGTCAGGTTGGTTCAAGGTGGGCTGAATTCACTAAATATGGACTTGTTTTTCTCATCTTGACTGTTCAGGTTCCGAATTTGCATATTCGCCCACCTCACAAGAGGTCCAGGTTTTTACTTTTTTTGGACCGGGGCATGTGAATGGTTGTCCCCACCAGGTGGCTGATCTGGATCTTGCACTGCTTTTCTACAAATCACGTAAGCATGTCTTTTTGAAAGGTATAAATATGCATTTTGTAATATTGCAGTTGCTCAGCCTAACCAATTTTACATGTAGGCCCACCTTTGGCGATCCAAACCATTCATATGTTGGCCCATTGTGAATGGAAGATACCCAAAAGAATCCCCAGCAAATATCTGTGTTTCGTACAAAACTTGCCATTGTCTTAAATTGGTGCAACAGCGCCATAGTGGGAAAAGGCTCTCCATAGATATTACTAATCTCACCGACTCAATTAAAAAAGCCATTTTAATTGTTTGTTTTGTATTTATTTATTTAGATATGGATGATTAGTTAGCCCTGTAGGCACCACTCCACAGGCATCTTTATATATGGGGCACGTGCTGCATGCTACGTGTGGGACATCAGATCTGTCAATAATGTGAGCCTCACTGTGAAGTCTATCTGGTGAGAGAATCAGACCTAGGTGGGCCACATGGCAAGATTTTCGAATCATCCATTCTTTCCGTACAGGGCGTGGAGCCTACATTGTGGCATTGCAAATATCCTCTTAAACATGGCCATGCATTTATATATATATATATATATTGGAAGACCCTACCTATAGAATATTTTGCCTTTTAATAGTCAAGAGAATTCAGATGCTTTTCATTGTGGATTCCTTGGACGATGGTCTCTAATTACGGTATCTAAGCCCAGGGTAACAATGGTGCACCTTTCCCATCCTTTTCAATTAATACTATCCAAGTTTTGGCCATTCCAAGGTCTCATCACAAACTATCTTTCCTCCATATGAACCATTCCACCAATAAATGTATTATTGTTGTCCTGCATGCATGTTCATGTAGCCAAATCACAAAATTATTCTAACATATTATCATTCACATGTAAAGAAATAAAATGGAATTCATAGGTCTAGCCTCACCTTACTAGCCCTCATTAAGTAATTAAAATCCAAACCAAGGTTCATGTGTTCAAGAATGACAACTTTTTTAATCCTCTAATGTCCAGATCCAAGATTCATGGGCCTACTTGGGCTTTTCAACAAAGGTGGCCTATAAGGCCAATGACTGGCTCAATTATTTGCCCATTGGGTTTACTTTCTATTTTGCTTTCCCATTTGGCATGTGTGGCCCAATCTATGAAGTGCCCGAGACCTATAAATTTGATTCATGATCATGCCTCCATTTATCCAACTATCATAGCACATCACAATTATCATTATCAACAATACAACATACCAAACCTCCACCCAAACAGCCCACACGGTTGTAGTCCAAGATCGCGAGTCGGGCCTTCTTATGCATCAAGAATTGGGCTCTATAAAGTGTAGACTCATGGCCATCCGAAAACACAAGTAACAGACACCTTGGATCAACAAAGGAATAACATATTACATATACATTGCCAATGTGCCGAATAAAATTATAAAAATTACACCATACACACTCATCAAGCAATCACCTCCACACCCAAGATAAACAATCTCAAAGTATACACAGAGAGGGGCCAAGTATTAGTCACACGCAAAATCAGATGGCCCTAAAGGAGGTTGGATGATTAGCATATAATCATCGCCTAGGGGTGTACACCGAGTTGAGCTGGCCTCAGCTTGACTCGGCTCGGCTCGGTCCTCGAGCTGGACTAGCCAGCTCGGCTCGGTTCGGTTAGTAGCTCAGGCCAGTTCAAGCTGAAATCGAGCCTCTGCGGCATTTTCACAAACACATGGTAGTGCACTTTCAATTTCTTAGTATATGTAAAATAACAACCTCTGCGGCATTTTCACAAACACATGTAGTGCACTTTCAATTTCTCACTATATGTAAAATAACAACAGTTGTTTACAAGTATTTCATCAAACACCTTATAGGCAACATCAAAATCAAGGAAAAATGGTATTTGTTTCATATACATACCTTCCTTGCCACTAGTCGACACTTCGTTGAGTCATTTCATCAAACACTTAGTGAGCAACATCAATATCAAAGTAACCGAGTCATTGAACTAGTTCGATCTGAGTTTGATTCAAGTCGAGTTGAGCTCAAACTTGGTTCAAAATTTTTTCGAGCTCAAAAAATCAGCTCAACTCAGCTCAAACTCAACTTCAAACTGAGTCAAATCGAGCTTTTTCGAGTCAAGTCGAGCCAACTCGGTTTGTGTGCACCCCTATCACCACCGCTCCCTTTGGCATGGTCCACCTACATTGGTTCCTATGACTCCAAATGAGTCGTCACATGTATGAACAGCAAGAATAAAACAATTTCAACCTGGCGTGACCCTCATAGAGTGGATAAACATATTAGACAACAAGTTGTTCAATATGTTGTTCCACTAAAAATCTGGATATGCTACACTTGCCAATGACCTACTAAGGCTTGCGGTCCATTCTCATGGTTAGATCGAAGGGGAATGGGCCATGATTTATTGTAAGAAGAGTGGGGTGTGCAATGATGTTTTGTAAAAGGTGTGGGCTATGTAATGATTTGTTTTGGAAGAGAGTGAAGAGGAAAAAGAATTAGTGGATATTGTAAGAAAATAGATGTATGGAAAGTGACATGGTGATGTGTAAATGTGCATTGTTATGTGCAGGGTGATGTGGAAAGGTAAAGTCAAAGTTCTTCTTTTGGTCTTTTGTCAATGCTTAACTATTGTATACTAGATTGAAGTGCAAATTTCATAAGTAGTCGTATACGGCTCTTTACAACAATTGTCAACTATCGGCACATGTGCCATTGGGTACGTGTGTGAGGGCTTACGCTATACATGGAAGAGGTCTAGATGAGCATGTGCAACATGTGGAATCACCGGTAACATGCCAGAATATTACCAGGAACTCTCGGATCCCACAACCTACCCTCATAAAAAATTCATCCCCGAAATTTCTCAACCAAACGTCACACAAATATATCATTAGACATCATCAATTAACACAGGCTAGCAAAAGTACATCACATAATCTATACAAATTAGTCAAACAAGTAAGGGTATTTCTCTCTCATCTCGGCTTCACCTTCCCAAGTCGCCTCTTCCATATCACCGTTGGACCTTCATGAGCGGAATCTCCCTCGATCAGAGGACTTGATCTTTCCGATCTAAAATGTGAACAGGTTGCTCCACATAAGATGCATCATCGCAAGCCTCCAACTTTCGCCGATCAATGACGTGCGGAGGGTCCTTCTGGTACTTACTCAGCATCGATGCATGGAAGACGGTGTGGATGTTGGACAATTGAGGTGGTAGAGCAAGCCTATGTGTTATGGAGCCAACCCTCTCCAAAATCTCAAGTGGTCGTATGAAGCGCGATCCTAACTTCCCTTTCTGTTGGAACCTCATCACGCCCTTCATTGACAACACCTTTAAAAACACATGATTGTCAACTTCAAACTCAAGATGTCGCCACTGATCGTTTGCATAACTCTTCTGTCGGCTTTGAGTGATACGCATATGCACCTTGATAATAGTGACATTTTCGGTCGTCTCCCTGATCACATCATTCAACCTAAGAAAACTACAATCTTCAACTTCCACCCAACAACTAGGGGATATACAAGGTCATCCATACAGGGCCTTGTAAGGAGTCATCCCAATACTAGATTGATAGCTATTGTTGTAGGCAAATTCCACCAATGGTAGGTGGTCCTCCCAACTTCCCTTGAAATCGCGAATGTAGGCATGCAGCATGTCCTCCAACAATTGGATAACCCTTTCTGACTACCCATCTATCTGAGGGTGGAAAGCAGTGCTGACATTCAGATCTGTACCCAACATCTCTTGAAAGCTCTTCCAAATGTGGGAGGTAAACCTGGAATCGCGATCAAACACAATAGCCACACGCACCCCATGCAATCTCACCTACTCGATATACATTCGACTCATATCAACAGGGGTGCAAGTAGTGTACACGTCAAGAAAGCGTATAGTCTTAGTCAGCCTATCAACAATGACCCAGATTGTGTCATATCCCTGATGTGTCCTCGGCAACCCCACAATAAATAAAGTCCATTGTAAAATGGTCACGTTTCCAGCCTGGTACTGGTAATTGCTGCAATTTCCCTGCTGGATGCATGTGCTCTACCTTTACCTGCTGGCAAAAGAGACTTGGACATGTAGTCTACAACATCTTTCTTCTTATTTTGCTGCCAATATTGTCGCTTAATGTCCTTGTACATCTTCGTTCTACCTAGGTGAATGAACCTGTAATGATGAGCTTCATCCAAGATCTCCCTCTTCAAAGCTGTCACTGTCACATCGGAGACATACAACCTTCCTCGAAGGAGTAACCCACAATCACTACCAACTAGCCAACCAAGGTACTCTCACACTGAAGGATCGGCCACTTGGGCCTACACATGGATCTAACTTCTGTGCCTCAATCACCCTATCAACTAGGGTAGGCTTGAGAGTTAGGGTTGAAAGACGTACAATAGTAGACTCCAAAGCGTTGCTAGAAATCAAGTTCTGCCACTGCATTAAACATCTTCCACTCAGTTATCATTATCTGAAAAATGGTGTCTTATGGCTTGTGACTCAGGGTGTCGGCAACTACATTGGCCTTGTCCGGATAATATAATAAAGTGAAGTCATAATCTTTTAGAAATTTCATCCACCAGTGTTGCCGCAAGTTAAGCTCATTCTATGAAAATAGGTATTTGTGACTCTTGTGGTCGGTAAAGAGCTCAAACTTCTCTCCATAGAGATAATGCCTCCACACCTTCAGTGTGAATAGTACGGCCGCTAATTCTAAATCGTGGGCAGGATAGTTATACTCATGCGGCTTCAATTGCCTGAAAGCATATACAACCACCTTCCCATGCTTCATCGGCACACAACCTAAATCCTGAAGTTACTCATCACTGTAAACCACAAATCCACCACCCTCAGCAGGAATGGTGAGAACAGGTGGAGCTGTTAGCTTAGCTCACCATCTAAAGCACTCCTTAAGTAGGGTCGAAGAAAAGTCGATATCACTTTCAACAAGGGCAATAATATCTTATAATCAATTTCAAACAATAGCATTCATTGTTGGTGTTTGTAAATTAATATTTCAATGAGTGCGGATCCTCTGCCTCCCGGAGGCAGGAACTCCCTGCCTCCAGCGTTTTCATTGGTCAACGTCACTATAAGTGCCACATCATCAGATTTTTTAAATATATTAAAAAAAGTACATTTAATAAGAAGTATAACGGAGACGTTAAACGGAAGCGGTTTGCGTGCTGAGTAAATCAGTATGGTAAGCGTACTGAGTAAAGTCTGTGGAGCCCACCGTGCATTGTATCAACTCCATCCATCTCTTTTATCATCTAATTTTAGGGTTTTACAACAAAAATTAATCATATCCAAAGATCAAGTGGACCACACCACTTGAAATAGTGTGAATTGAATTCTACCGTTGAAAAGTTGTTGGGGGCCCACAGAAGTTTTATATCAAGTTGATATTTGTCTTTTCCATTCATTCATGTCTTTATGATCTTATGAACAGTTTGGATGAAAAATAAACATCATTGGGGGCTTAGAAACATTTCAATGGTGAAAATCAATACTTCCATTGTTTCCTTTGGAATGGTCTACTTGAGCTTTTGATATACTTCAGTTTTGGGCTCAACCCCAAAAATGATATGAAAAAACGGATGGACGGCGTGGATAAACCACATGAATTCACAGTGGGCCCAATAGAGTTTACTCAGTACGGTAAGACTCGGTACGCAATCTGATTTCACGTGTCTAACGGGGACGCGGATTTCCTGTCAAAGCCTTTTGCAGTAAGATCCTGCGCAAGGATTCCGGATGGGCCCACTACGATGTTTGTGATAAATCCAACTCGTTCATCCATTTTTAGATATCATTTTAGGACATAATAGCAAAACTAAGGTGTATACAAAACTTAAATGGGCTACATGAGAGGAAATAGTGGGGATTTAGTGTCCATCGTTGAAATATTTATATGGCCACAAAAGTTTTGCATTGGTCTGATATTTTGGTGTTTTCATTTCATCCTAGTAAAAATGACCTTATAAATAGTTTGGATGGCATATAAACATCAAGACGCCTAAGAAGGTTTCAACTGTCGGAATTTCTTTCTCCACTATTTCATCTTGTATGGCCCAGTTGAGTTTTTGATCATCCTAATTTTTGGTTACATGTCTTAAAATGAGCTCTAAAAATGGATGAATGGATTGAAATTCTTATAAACATTATGGTGGACCCCACCATACATCCCAATGCTAGAACTTCATGTAAAAGGCTTTCCTCGATGAATCTACGTCCAAGGTTTCCATTGGAAACGAACTTGCTACTCCCCTGCCACTCGGTGTTATGTGGGCCCACCATGATGTATGTGTTTCATCCATGTCGTCCATTTATTTTTCTAGATCATTTTGTGGTCTGAGACCAAAAATGAGGTATAACCCAATCTCAAGTGGACCACATTACATGAAACAGTGTTGAATGAACGTTGACCATTAAAAGCTTTTTGGGGGCCATAAAAGTTTTGGATCAAGCCGATATTTGTTTTTTCCCTTCATCTGGGTCCTTATGGCCAAACCAACAAATTGGATGTCAAATAAACAGTACGGTGGGCCTTAGGAGGACTTTAATGATGGATATCCAATCACCATTGTTTTCCTGTGGTGTGGTCCATATGAGATTTATATCCCTCTCATTTTTGGGATCAACCCCTAAAATTATATGTAAAAATAGATTAACGGAATGTATGAAATGTAAGAACTCTGTTTAGTGGGCCTTACTGATCAACGGTCTGGATTGTCATTCAGTTGGACTGGATGATTGAGTAGAACAGTGAGCCCCACTTCAGGAGATGCGCTGTGCAGTCTATCTGCGCAGCTTTGCGTACTAGGGCTGGAATGCTATAATTGTCTTACGCAGACAGTAATTTGAGTTGTACTAGGATGCTACAATGTGGAGCATGGGAGAGAGAGTTGTGATGGGTTTCAAACTCCCTCTCCACAGACTCTATAAAAGAGAGCTGGGTCCCCGATCCTACACCACAGCAGAAATTCGAGTCCCATCTACTGATTTGCAGAAAGGGTGTGAAGGAGAGGAAAATCCTAAGCTTTAAAGGGATTCTGGTATTCTGGTGTTCTTATCCGGCTTCCATGGCGGCGTCTCAGTTAGGTAAGCTATCTGAACCCCTGATCGCCATGTCTCATACATAGACAGATCTGTGGGCCTATTCCGCATATAGATTAAGTCCCACAGTTGGTATCAGAGCTTCCTGTGCATAGGAATGGATGATCAAATTCATCTATTTCAGATACAGATTCATTCAGTTAATTAGGGATATCCGAATCCCTGAATACAGAAATATTAAATTAGGGTTTTTCAAATTCAAATCCCCAAATCCAGATTCTGAAATTTAGGGATTTCAGTTTTTGAAATTAGGAATTAGGAATTTCAATTCCCAAATTGTGAAATTAGGGTTTTTCAATTTCAAATCCCCAAATATGAGAATTAGTGATTTTTCCCTGAATTCAGAAATCAAATAAATAGGGATTTCGAATCCCAATTCCCATATTGGGGATTTCAGTTCCATTACCCTAAATCCAGTTTTAATTAGGGATTTTTGGATCCAAACCCCCAAATCCAGACAAACCGTTTGGGATTTTGATTCCCAAACCAGCTGTTAGGGTTTTGTTTTTCAATCCTTACCTGTATCATCCATGAAGCTAGCCATGCTTGACGGCAACGCCCGATGGATGCTGGAGATTCGGCCGCCCTTTCTGATCATGACCCTTTCATCCAAGGCTCTTGATGGTCTCGTCCTATCTCCGTCAACCATCAACATCGTGTTTTGTGGCCGTCCCATCCTTTATTCAGCGGCTGGGTGCTGCTGCCATTGATCACGGCCACCTTCCTGGATCTGATCTTCTCAGACAACGGCGATACTCCTGCGGCTTATGGATTTAGCCACCAGATTCTGGTCGCGATTGCAGTTCGTCTCTCAGATGGAGTAGCACAAAACTTGTTTTCGAAATACTACGGAACTAGGGCTTGCAGCGGCTGCCGTTTTTTCTTTTAGAACAGATATGAGGTTGGGATTATCCCTGCTTGCCTTTGTTAATGGGTATCAGGACCCGATTGCTGGTCATTCGGATTTGCAATACAGGACCCGAACCGGATGGTTTTGGATCCGGAATATTGAGTGGTGGGCCCTGATAACATTCTAAGCCCATTAATCCAAGTATCTGGTTCACTCAGTAACGTTCAGTTTTATGTTGGTCTGGACCATCTATGGTTTCAATCATGAGCATATAGTCCTCCACATTCAGGAGGTTATGGGCTATCTATTTTGATAAGGGCCATCTATTAATTTAATCATGAACTTCCATCTATAAATAGATTTTGAGCTTATCTATTCAACTTATGAACAACCATACATGAATCTGCCCATCAAATTATATAGCCCATACTATTTGTCTATCATTAGAATGATAGGAGCTCGATTTAGTTTTACTCATTTGAACTAGCACAGATCAAATAAGAGTACTGATTCGGCCCTATAATTGGCCCATCACCCATCCTTAAGAGTTGATATGGACCATTGGAATATATAGTGTGAAACCTTTCCGTTTGTTTCACTTTAAGGTTCCTTTATTTTCAAAAAAGGGTCAGTACCAACTAACTTATAGGCCGCATCAGACTATTAAGATATACATGGAGAGGCAGGATTATAATCGCAATCTTGAGTCTGTCTTTGTAGCGTTGGATTCGTTGTGTTAGCCACCATAGTGACCTCAATCGATGAAAAATTTTACAAGTACAGACTTATGACATTGGGATAAGGAAGATTGCATACAGTTGCGTTCACGTTTTCATGCATACGGTAACGAAAACATAGACGATTACCGTTTGACAGACATGTGAACGGGTGGAGTAAATGATGTAGGTAATGTAAAGCTGAAAGATTCATCTCACCCACAGGTGTTGAGTGTCTCAGATTTACATCACTGACATCACTTAGCTTCATGTTAAGGAGGATCACTAGCATGTTATTATTACCACCCACAGGAGGAATAATGATGATGTAACAGATTCTCACTAAGATGTGATGGTTGGGCCCATCTTCATCTTGGATGATTCAGTCAATGCCTCCCTTGGCAACTGAATCAGTTATCTTTGCTTGATATTTTGTTTATTAAACTGTTTTGTGAAATAATGAACTAATGTGAGTATATGTGTATCTCTTATATTTCAGTCTCAATTCCAACTAATACGCATCAAGTCCCTGCCTTAAATGAGTCTAATTATACTCAATGAAAGAATTCCATTGAAGTTGTACTAGGCTGTCTTCAATTAGATCTTGCCCTGATAACACCAAAACCGCCAAAGCCATCTGATAATGCCATTGAAGCTGAATATAATCGATGGGTTGCATGGTTTAGATAAAATGATACATGCCTGAAAGTCATTAAGTATTCAATTTCTGAATCGATGAAGGGAGCTATGCCTGAAACAGATAAGGCTAAAGTTTTCCTTACTGAAATAGGAAAACGATTCAAGAAATCTGATAAATCTGAAGTGGGCATTCTTTTGAATAAATTGACTCGCTCATCCTACGATGGAAAAGGCAACATCCGTGAATACATTGTAGAGCAGATCGAAGTTGTTTCTAAGATCCGTGCTCTAGGAGTTGTACTCACTGATAATCAACTGGTTCATTTGATCATAAACAACCTACCTCCCCAATTCGGCACGTTCCTGGTAAACTATAACACTCTGAAGGACATGTGGACATTGGATGAACTCGTCACTCAGTGCGTCCAAGAAGAAGACAGGATCAGACAGATGATAAAAGTTCAAAATGTTAATATGGTGACTTCAGGACAAGGGCATGGGCAAGGGAATAAAGGTAGAAGGAAGAAGAAACAAGGTTCTAATAATGGATTCTCTGGTCCTCCATCTGGAAACCATGAGAATCAATCTGGAAATGGATCTAAACGCAAACGAGTTAAAGGCAAACCGTGCTTCTTTTGTAAAAAGACGGGTCATCTAAAGAAATACTGCGAAGGTTTTAAGGATTGGCTCATAAAGAAAGGTAATCATTCTGTTCTTGACTGTTTTGAATCTAATCTGACCGATGTGTCAGTGGATTCCTGGTGGATAGATTCAGGAACTACTATTCACATATGCACTTCTATGCAGGAATTACTACATGCTAGGCCACCAACTGATGCGGAGCGCTCAGTATACGTAGGCAATGGTGTCAAAGTTGACGTGGAGGCAATAGGAGTCTATAGGCTTAAGTTGAAGACTGGTCATTTTTTGAATTTAGTAAATACATTCTGTGTGCCGTCTATAAGACGCAATTTAGTTTCAATTTCTTGTTTGGATAAGTTGGGATATACGTTCCACTTTGGAAATAAAAGTTTTAGTATTTACTTTAATTCGATTAAAGTTGGAACCGGCTCTTTAGTAAACAACTTATACCAGTTAGACTTGATTGCATCTCACGTCTATAATATTAATACCTTGCATGGAAATGTAGTGGGATCCAAGCGAAGACTAGACTATGAGAATTCCTCCATATTGTGGCACAGGCGGCTATGCCATATATCTCGTGAGAGATTAGACAGGCTTGTGCGAGAAGAAATTTTGTATTCTCTAGACTTCTCTGACTATAAAATATGCATTGATTGCATAAAAGGGAAACATACTAGAACGAGAAAGAAAGGTGCAACCAGGAGTGTAGATCTATTAGAGGTTATACATACAGATATCTGTGGACCATTCCCTACAGCCTCATGGAGTGGCCACAAATATTTCATTACCTTTATAGATGACTACTCTCGCTTTGGGTACCTATACCTTATCAGTGAGAAATCAGATGCCCTAGATGCTTTTAAAATCTATAAGGCCAAGGTTGAAAATCAACTCGATAAGAGAATTAAAGTTGTCAGATCTGACCGTGGTGGTGAATATTATGGCAGATATGACGAATCAGGACGTAATAAGGGCCATTCACTAAATACCTGCAGGATTGTGGCATTGTTGCTCAGTACACTATGCCTGGTACTCCAAAGCAGAATGGAGTTGCTGAGAGACGTAATCGCACCCTTATGAATATGGTGCGAAGTATGGTCAGCAATTCAACATTGCCAGAATCTCTATGGGGTGATGCGATCAAAACTGCAGTTCATATATTGAACAGGGTTCCCAGCAAAGCAGTAAGCAAAACTCATTTTGAGTTGTGGAATGGGAGAAAACCAAGTCTCCGATATCTACATGTTTGGGGTTGTTCTGCTGATGCCAAAATTTATAACCCGCATGAAAAGAAGCTTGATCCTAGAACTATAAGTTGTTTCTTCATTGGATACCCAGAAATATCAAAAGGCTATCGATTTTACTGTCCTTCCCACTCCATCAGGATTATTGAGATTGGGAATGCCATATTCATTGAGGATACTGAAAACAGTGGGAGCACGAACATAAGAAATTTTGTATTTGAGGAACAAATGACTGTGACTCCTGTCATAGTCAATCCAGAACACGTGGACATTAATGATGCAGTCGATTCTGCAGTCACTGCAGAGCACCACGTAGAACCTCATATACAAACCACTGATGAGGAAAATCAAGATTAGACCCAACAAGCTGAACCATTAAGAAGATCTGAAAGAGAGAGAAGGCCTGTAAATCGAGACGATTACATCGTATACTTACAGGAACACGACTTTGACATAGGGGTGGAAAATGATCTTGAATCCTTTACACGAGTCAAACAAAGTGCTGATCCTTCTCGTTGGTTTAATGCCATGAAATATGAGTTGAAATCCATGCAAGACAATAAAGTATGAGATCTTGTAGAGTTACCCACTGGAATAAGGCCGATTGGTTGTAAATGAATATTTAAAACCAAACGGGACTCCAAAGGTAATGTCGAACGATATAAAGCCAGACTTGTTGCCAAGGATTTTAACCAACATGAGGGCATTGACTTTAAGGAGACTTTCTCACCAGTATCCAAGAAAGACTCATTCAGGATCATAATGGCTCTTGTGGCTCATAGGGATTTAGAGTTACATCAGATGGATGTAAAGACTACATTTCTCAAGGGGGATCTGAATGAGAATATATACATGTTGCAGCCCAAAGGTTTTGTAGCTACTGACTCAGAACATTTGGTTTGCAAACTTAAGAAGTCCATCTATGGGTTGAAACAGGCATCGCAACAATGGTACCTTAAGTTTCATGAAGTAATTTCTTCATATGGCTTTATAGAAAACACTGCAGATGAATGTATCTATATTAAAACCAGTGGGAGTAAGTTCGTTATGATGATTTTGTATGTTGATGACATTCTGTTAGCTAGTAGTGATACCAGGATGTTGAGCGACACCAAGAAATTCTTATCTAAAAGGTTTGAAATGAAAGACCTTGGTGAAGCTTCTTATGTCATCGGCATTGAGATTCGGCGTGACAGAACACTTGGACTGCTCAGCTTGCCACAGAGGGCCTATATTACTAGGGTACTCGAAAGGTATGGCATGCAAAATTGTGCTTCAGAAAAGTCGCCCATTGATGGGCTACAAATTTGATTTATTTCAGTGTCCAAAGAATGATTTAAAAAAGAATCGAATGAAAGAATTTCCGTACGCATCAGTAGTAGGGAACATCATGTATGCTCAAGTCTGTACGCGACCGGACATTGCCTTTGTCACTGGAATGTTGGGAAGATATCTATCTAATCCAAGAATGCAACATTGGATAGCTGCAAAGAAAGTATTACGGTATCTTCAGAGAACGAAAGACTTCGGACTCACATACAGAAGATCTAATCAATTGGAGTTGATCGGATATTCAGACGCAGACTTCGCAGGCTGCGTTGACACTAAGAAGTCTACTTCAAGATACATCTTCATGATGGTGGGAGGAGCTGTGTCGTGGAAAAGTGTGAAACAGTCTACCACAACCTCATCCACTATGGAAGCTGAATTTATTGCCTGCCATGAGGCATCTAATCAGGCACTATGGTTACAGAGTTTCTTATCAGGTTTGCGGGTACTGGAGCATATCCCGAAACCATTGAGAATATTTTGTGATAACTCGGCTGCTATTTCCTTCTCTAGTAACAACAAGCATTCGTCAAGGTCGAGGCATATCGACATTAAGTACCTTGTTGTAAAGGAAAGAGTTCAGAATCATCAAGTGTCCGTGGAATTCATCGGCACTAAGCAGATGATTATAAATCCGCTCACTAAAGGGCCTCCCTATCACGCTATTTCAGGAGCATGTAACATCCATGGGAGTCATTGATCCCACAGATGTTTTCAGTTAGTGGGAGTTGAGCGTACTTTGATTTTCACAGACACTTAGAGATCTCATTTTATACAATTTGTTTGGATGATTTTGATATAAAGATTTATTTCTACTTATTTATATATATACGCAAATTTCAAGTAAGTAGAACTACAGTTGTGCCTCGTTGAAGACATGAAAAAGCTTCAGGACCTCTTAAGGATAGGCACATATTATCACACTAAAGTGTGTAATCCTTTTACCACATTTCCTAGTTCGTGATCTATGTCGTTAAGATTGAAAGTATTTGTGATCGCGCTTAGACTCACTTCGCCTAAATTAAATGTTGTGATGACTACCACGTTTCGATACTGACTGTCTTAATGGACCAGATTGAATAGCATTACTCATACTGTCCAACTGTTTTATTGGTTAACCATTTAGATATTTTCTTAAAGGATCAAAACTTGTTTTCAAAATTATTCTATATGACTATCATTGACGTTGCTCAATGAGGCCCAAGTGGGAGAATGTAAGAACTCTGTTTAGTGGGCCTTACTGATCAACGGTCTGGATTGTCATTCAGTTGGACTGGATGATTGAGTAGAACAGTGAGCCCCACTTCAGGTGATGCGCTGCGCAGCTTTGCGTACTAGGGCTGGAATGCTATAACTGTCTTACGCAGACAGTAATTTGAGTTGTACTAGGATGCTACAATGTGGAGCATGGGAGAGAGAGTTGTGATGGGTTTCAAACTCCCTCTCCACAGACTCTATAAAAGAGAGTTGGGTCCCCGATCCTACATCACAGCAGAAATTCGAGTCCCATCTACTGATTTGCAGAAAGGGTGTGAAGGAGAGGAAGATCCTAAGCTCTAAAGGAATTCTGGTATTCTGGTGTTCTTATTCGGCTTCCATGGTGGCATCTCAGCTAGGTAAGCTATCTGAACCCCTGATCGCCATGTCCCATGCACAGACAGATCCGTGGGCCTATTTCGCATATAGATTAAGTCCCACATGAAACACATACATCATGGTGGTGCCCACAGAGTACCGACCACCACCACCACTGGGCTGGTGGTGGGGGGAGTATCCAATCCACTTTCATTTCCATTTGGGATTCAGTATCACATTGAGCAATGAGACTCGCTACTGAAATGATGTCACCTATTTATATGGGTCCCACTATGATGTATGTTTTGTATCCACACCGTCCATCCATTTGGAGAGATCATTTTAGTGCATGAACCAAATAATGAATCAGATCCAAAACTCGAGTAGACCCCACAACAGAAAATAATGGAGAAAGTCACGCCCACCATTTATTACGACTGAATCTAATCCAAACCTCGTCACTTTGTCTAGTGAACCCCGTTACTTTGTACTACAGCCCCGTCACTTTATCTACTAAACCCTGTCACTTTGTACTGCAACCTCGTCACTTTGTCTAGTGAACCCCGTTACTTTGTACTACAACCCCGTCACTTTGTCCACTGAACCCCATCACTTTGTACTGCAACCTCATCACTTTGTCTACTGCAACCCCGTCACCTTGTACTACAACTCCGTTACTTTGTCTACTGAACCCCGTCACTTTGTACTGCAACATCATCACTTTGTCTACTGTACCTCGTCACTTTGTGCTGCAACTCCGTCACCTTGTCTACTGTACCGCGTCACTTTATACTGCAACCTCGTCACTTTGTCTAGTGAACCTCGTCACTTTGTACTACAACACCGTCACTTTGTTTATTGAACCATAGAGTACTGACCACCACCACCACCGGGCTGATAGTAGAGGGAGTAGCCAATCCGATTTCATTTCCATTAATCTATTTTTACATATAATTTTAGTAGACAAAGTGATGATGTTGTAGTACAAAGTGACGGGATTCAGTAAACAAAGTGACGGGGTTGCAGTACAAAGTGACGGGGTTCAGTAGACAAAGTGACGAAGTTGCAGTACAAAGTGATAGAGTTCAGTAGACAAAGTGATAGGGTTGCAGTACAAAATGACGGGGTTCATTAGACAAAGTGACGAGGTTGCAGCACAAAGTGACGGGGTACAGTAGACAAAGTGACGAGGTTGTAGCACAAAGTGACGGGGTACAGTAGACAAAGTGACGATGTTGCAGTACAAAGTGATGGAGTTCAGTAGACAAAGTAACGGGGGGTTGCAGTAAAAAGTGACGGGGTTTAGTACACAAGTGACGGGATTGCAGTACAAAGTGACGGGGTTCAGTAGACAAAGTGACGGGGTTGCAGTACAAAGTAACGAGGTTCATTAGACAAAGTGACGAGGTTGCAACACAAAGTGACAGGGTTCAGTAGATAAAGTGACGGAGTTGCAGTATAAAGTGACGGGGTTCAGTAGACAAAGTGACGAGGATTGGATTGGATTCAGTCGTAATAAATGGTGGGTGCGACTCTCTCCCCTATTTTCTGTGGTGGGGTCCACTCGAGTTTTGGATCTGATTCATTCTTTGGCTCCTGCCCTAAAATGATCTGTCCAAATGGATGGACGGTGTGGATACAAAACATACATCATAGTGGGACCCATATAAATAAGTGACATCACTTCAGTAGCGAGTCTCACTGCTCAATGCGGCACTGAATCCCAAATGGAAATGAAAGCGGATTGGCTACTCCCCCCACCACCAGCCCGGTGGTGGTGGTGGTCGGTACTCTGTGGGCCTCACCATGATGTATATGTTTCATCCATTCCATTAATCTATTTTTACATATAATTTTTGTGGTTGATCCCAAAAATAAGAGGGATATAAATCTCATATGGACCACACCACAGGAAAACAATGGTGATTGGATGTCCATCATTAAAGTCCTCCTAAGGCCCATCGTACTGTTTATTTGACATCCAATCTGTTGGTTTGGTCATAAAGACCCAGATAAAGGGAAAAAACAAAGATCAGCTTGATCCAAAACTTTTATGGCCCTCAAAAAGTTTTTAATGGTTAACATTCATTCAACACTGTTTCATGTAATGTGTTCCACTCGAGATTGGGTTATACCTCATTTTTTGTCTCAGTCCATAAAATGATCTAGAAAAATAAATGGACGGCATGGATGAAACACATACATCATGGTGGGCCCACATAGCACCGAGTGGCAGGGGAGTAGCCAGTCCGTTTCCAATGGAAACCGTGGATGCGGATTCACCGGGGAAAGCCTTTTGCATGAAGTTCCAGCGCTGGGATGTATGGTGCGGTCCACCATGATGTTTATAAGAATTCCAATCCATTCATCCATTTTTAGAGCTTATTTTAAGATATGTAACAAAAAATTAGGATGATCAAAAACTCAATTGGGCCATACAAGATGAAACAGTGGAGAAAGAAATTCCTACAGTTGAAACCTTCCTAGGTGTCTTGATGTTTATATACCATCCAAACTATTTATAAGGTCATTTTTACTAGGATGAAGTAAAAACACCAAAATATTAGACTGATGCAAAACTTTTGTGGCCATATAAATATTTCAACGGTGGACACTAAATCCCCACTGTTTTCTTTCGTGTGGCCCATTTGAGTTTTGTATACACCTTAGTTTTGGTATTATGTCCTAAAATGATATCTAAAAATGGATGAACGGGTTGGATTTATCACAAACGTCGCAGTGGGCCCATCTGGAATCCTTGCGCAAGATCTTACTGCAAAAGGCTTTGGCAGGACCTCGTTAGACACATGAAATCGGATTGCATACCGAGTCTTATCGCACTGAGTAAATTCTGTTGAGCCCACTGTGAATTCATGTGGTTTATCCACACTGTCCATCCGTTTTTTTCATATCATTTCACGGGTTGATCCCAAAACTGAAGTATATCAAAAACTCAAGCAGACCATACCAAAGGAAACAGTGGAAGTATTGATTTTCACCATTGAAATGTTTCTAAGCCCACAATGATGTTTATTTTTCATCCAAACTGTTCATAAGATCACAAAGACTTGGATGAATGGAAAAAAACAAATATCATCTTGATATAAAACTTCTGTGGGCCCCCAACAACTTTTCAACGGTATAATTCAATTCACACTGTTTCAGGTAGTGTGGTCCACTTGATCTTTGGATATGATTAATTTTTGTTGTGAAACCCTAAAATTAGATGATAAAAGAGATGAACGGAGTTGATACAATGCACGAATGATGGTGGGCTCCACAGACTTTACTTAGTACGCTTACTATACTGATTTACTCAGCACGCAAACCGCTTCCGTTTAACGTCTCTGTTATACTTCTTATTAAATGTATTTTTTTAATATATTTAAAAAATCTGATGACGTGGCACTTATAGTGACATTAACCAATGAAAACGCTGGAGGCAGAGGATTCGCACTCTATTTCAATGTAACAGCATCATGATAGAATTTCATGCTCTTTGCGATTAAATGTTAGCTAGCGAGAATAATTCAAGCGGACATGATAGAAATTGATGATGACATAACGGTGGTCATCCCAACGATTGTAGGAGACATCACTTGCGGGAGACATCTACACTTGCTGAGAACATAGATTTCTTTTGAGCCACTTTAGTGAACGAGAAGTCCATCACATCACCTTTGGATAACTCCATTGTGTAGAATGAGAATTGCAATAGAAAAAAATCTCCCTAATTGGGTATGTAAAATGACTAATCTATACAATTCTAAAAAATCATAAGATGGCCTTTTAAGCAGAAGAAAAAGGCCATGATATTAACTTAATTTCTTGTGGGAAAGGGCGCACCCCAGTAGTTTGCTGCTAGGAACTCAAGCATTGTCCACGTGTTGCACCACTGCATGGGCCTGGCACACCTAAAAGAAAGAAAGAAAAAAAAAACAAAAGAAAAGGTGTTCAGCTAAGTAGGACGAAGTGTCATCTTTAGCAAAGAAGAAACTTACTTTTTACAACCACTTTTCTTTTTCATTCCATATTTCCCACTTTGTGCAAGCTATTTCCAATCTTTGCATGTGCATTGCACTATCCATGCCTATTAGTTTTTCGTAATATCTCAACTCAAGATGCTCTACACATGCTAATCTCCTTTAAATAGTTTTTAGCTTCTTTAAAGTACTTTTTGTAGATGCATGCCTATGTTGGGAATAGGGGCTTCTAAACAATTCTTTACATCCAATGACAGCGGAAGATGGAAGGTCGGTTGTTGGATCTTATCAGACGTGTCTCACATCATCGGAAGAAGGTTACACCGCTTATCACTAGTGTAAGAAGAGGTTTAAAGGAGCACTCTTCCTTAAGTAAGATCTACACTGTAAATCATGTGTTAGTATAGAACTCGACCTCCTCTCACGATATCTCTTTCTGCACTCTAGGAATTAGTGCTCCAAATGCAGATTACTCTGGTCATAAGTCCTTAATGCATTTTATAGAAATGTAGCCATGACTGTTATCAATTGTAGGAGAAATTTGCTCACACGGTCTGAATATTGCCAGAGTAAAGGGTTGTAGGAGAAACTGCTCATGCAGTTCCAAAATTGCCAGAGTAATTGGTATTCAGTTACCTTGAAACTGCCACAAGTCATCTATGGGGCCCACTTGGATGATTCATGTTGCAGTTACAACCTGAAAATGAGTTCATCTCATTTAAGTTAATGATTATTATATATTATAATAATCAAAATTCTTTGTAATTAATGACATAAAAAATATAGAGAAATATATTCTCTGATACATAATTATAATGAACTAAAATGAGATGACACATTTTTAGGCATCTCTAAAAATAAAGACACTCAACATTTTCTGCTTTAACTTAGACATACATCTGATTGATTAATGTACATTTGTTTGTTGAATACATAACATACAATTTCTTTTCATTTTACTGTCCATTTACGGTCCAACAATTGTTGGTCTATGAACCATCAACGTGAGGAGTACGGTCTTGGATTGTTTGATTGAGTTATCCAGATGCCACGTGTAGAATGTGGGCATGGTTAGGAACATCAGAGTCCATTCCACTGTCGTATTACCAGAAGTGGAAAGGATGGATGTGCTTATCTGTAAGGAGGGGGATTATATGGTGATCCCAACTGTGGGGCCCACCGTGATGTATGTGTTGTGTCCATGCTGTCCATCTGTTTATCCAGCTCATTTTAGGGCATGAGCCCCAAACTGAGGTAGATCCAAAGATCAAGTGAACCATAGCACAGGAAAGAGTGGGGATAGTTATGCCCTGAGTTGAAAGCTTGTTGGGGCCTACCGTGATGTTTAATTACCATCCAACCCTTTGAAAAAGTCATACAGACTTAGACGAAGGCAAAAAAAATATCTTGGTCCACTTGAGCTCTGAATCTGTCTCATTTTTGGGCTCATGCTCTAGAATGGGCTGAAAAACTGGATGGACAGAGTAGATAAAATACATACATCAGTGTGGGCCCTAGAGGTCTGGTCAGCCTGTGACTAGACAATCTGTGTCTATCAATCAAGGGTGCCAATGATGTCCATGATATTGATTGACGTGGTTCCCGCTGTCCGTGTGGATCCACCTGATTTTCATATCAGGTGATCATTATGCCATGGCCCATCTTCTGTACGGATTGGATGTTTGGATGTTTTACACGGTAACATGTAGAGCTGTACATGAACCTAGTTAGCTCGGTTAACTTACCCGACCCAACTCGAAACAGCTTAATTCAACTCGGTTCAAAACCGAGTTCAAGCCGAGTCGAGTTTATTTTTAGAGCTCAAAAAAATTTTGAACCGAGTTTGAGCTTATCTGAGCTCGAATGGATCAAACTTCAACCCCAATTGAACTCGGATCTAACTAGTTCGTTGACTTGGTTATTTTGGTATTGATGTTGCTCACCAAGTGTCTTATGAAATGACTTAACAGGTGTCGTTTTGGGCGCATACATTCTTTGCAGGATTGGCTAGTGGCGATTAAGGTATGGATATGAAACAAATCACTACAAAAAAATAAATCATCATGTGATAAAATCCCAATTGTATGTTGATTTTGATGTTGCTTATTGAGTGTTTGATGAAATACTTATAAACAATTACCATTGTTTTATATATTATGAGAAATTGAAGGTGCAGTATATATGTTTGAGAAAATGTCGCACAAACTTGAACTTGGCTTGAATTGACCTAAGCTGCTAATGAAACTGAATCAAGTTAGCTAGTCAAGCTTGGAGACCAAGCAGAGCCAAGTTCTAGCTAGGTTCAACTAGTGGCCAAGCCTAGCCAAGCTGTGTTAAGCTCAACTTTGATCCACTCGTGTACAGATACCGACATGTCGGTGGGAAAAATGACTGTACTGAAACTTTCCATAAAGCTTCTGTATCGGATTTGTATGGCTATCAAATCAATTACTGGACGATCCTGCCCGTCCAATTGATGGCCACTAAGGTCTGTTAAAAGAAAACGGCAGGACTTCTATTCACAAATTAATAAAATTAAAATGGTCCTGTTTAGAGAATGAGGGCTATCCACTGGAGTTCGCACAAGTGGGACCCACTGAAATGAGAGTTCTCCGGATTGGAAAACTGCAGGCCACCAATTTAAGGATTACGATTGTCCAATTGGGTAGATCTTGGCCATGGATCATCCTAACTGGGGCATACGATTTGGACGATCCGGATTGGCCAGTATGTGGGTGGATGAGCGGTTACAACTTTAGCGAGTGTTGCAATCTCACGGTTGACTATGCCCCAGATTATCACGCCATCCCTTATTTGATGGTGGGTCCCACGCTACTAAAAAGCATCTTTTCTTTGGTCATTCCCATCCATTAACATCAACCTTCAGACGTGTTTCGTAGACAAAAAGGCTCAAAGTGGGCCATTATGATGCAATCTAGCACGAAAATCATACCAATGAAATAATCCCAACCATTCAATTGGTCGCCATCAACGTATAAAACTAAAATCGATGAACTGTTTAAAGACAGAGATATTGATGACTTTTAAGCTAAGATCCATCCGAAATGACCACCAGGGATTTGGACGGTCAGGAAATCTTTACACGCTAGTGTTTGAGTCACCACTAACCACTATACTGGAAATAGAGTAGTGGTGAACTAGCACAGCTGTCTTATCTGCGATCCGTGTCGCACATGCAGACTGTATTGATCATCCAAACTGTGGAGCACGTTGTGGATGGAGAAGATCACACTCGTCGAGAAATCCTAACCACCCAACTGGTATTATCAGATGTACGGTTGAAGGTAGTAACGAGTGGTCCACAGAAAAATCATTTTCTCTGTGTAAGTTTTGGGTTATGTTCCATCCGCAACTGATTCAGCGATTTGGATGGTATGGATTGCTTGCAGCTGAGGCTGAAAGTTGGACGGGTTCAACCTAACCGGCCCGTGACCGACTCGATATTGGATTGGGCTCGGGCAAGATATTTCAGGTCCAATTTTAAGCTTGAGCTATACAAACGCCAACCCGATAAAACTCGGGTTGAGCTTGGGTTGCTTGGCCCAACCCCAACAATATATAAGTTACTTATAAATTATAATTGAGTGTGGATCTTTTGTATTGAAGGCACATTAGTGATGTGGAGTCTCATTTGTCTACGTCATTTCTAAGGACTCAAGCTAACAAGATATGCATGGTTTTTCTCTCCGAAGTAGACTTCATGTTATGCTACATAACTTTTAAAGGATTAGTTGTCTTATATTTTAGCTTGTTTTTAAAGGAAAAAAAAATAAAAATCTTTATAATAAATAATCACATATATAATTAATAAAGTTATAAATACAAAAAATAAGTTTTTTATTGAAATATAATAAACTAATATAATAACAAAAATATAAGTAGATATATACCTGACTAACCCGATCAACCCGACTGAATCCGCTTGGGTGGCTTAGGTCGAGAATTCCCAACCTGAGATTGGGTTGGGTTGGGTTCAGCGCTACTTGCAACTATTCCACATGTACGGTGGACGAGCTCCCTGCCATCTGTACGGTTGGATTTGAGACCTCTGATTGGAATCAGGACTAACGGGACACGTACAAACTCCTCGCTGCCAGGTGCCAGGAGGCGCAAGACGGAGGCCATTTTGCCTCCGTCGCGACTCAGGATCTACACGTGTCGCCACCTGCTCGGGGCCAACATGCTGAGATTTTCGAATGATCGGAACCGTACATGTTGTGGATTCTATGCTAATAAGGGGATTGTTAAAAGCTTCCGGACCATCACTATCTGTAGATGGATTCAGACCACAAAAAAGAAATCTTTCAATGGTTGACATCTCACGCTGGAAATCAAAGGTCAGTATCATTAATGAAGAAATATTACACGAGAAGAATATATTTATGGTAGTAAGCAAAACACATACAGTTCAAATCATTGAATCATCTGAACATGTGGCCCTACTCAGGGCGGCGACACATGCTGAGTCGCGACAGATGCAAAACGAATACAACAAAGCCTTCCCAAAACCCTCTTCGCAGCTTTCCTTTTTCTCAGAAACACCAGAAACACTTGATATCTGCAGCTAGGTACCTAAGGGGAAAAAATGACTCATCATGAATGAAATCCACACCGTCCATAACGTACACCACCCATTTTTTAGCCTTTGACACCAGAAATCAGCCTCAGTCAATACTCAGACGGGCCCCACAAAAAAATTATACTTAAAACCTCTAAATTCACGTGGTATGGCCCACCTTAGTTTAAGAATACTGTAATTTGGTCAATGCTTTCATCCTAATGAAGCAGATCAGATGAATGGATTGGATAGCATATAAACACCACGGTACATCCTACACAAAACTAATGGTGTGCGTTCCATTCCTACTTTTTCGTTTGGTGTGGTCCACCTGAAAATTAGATGATCTTGGATTTCTTAGTCCATGGTTAAAATAAGGCAGAGTACGTGATGGACGGAGCAGATCTCATGCAAGATCCACCCACGTGGCTCTCGGTTTGCGAAAGTAACCCCGTAGGTGAGCGGCTCCTTCACAAAACCAAAAGAAATACAGAACTCAAAAACTCCAAAATCCCTCTCTCTCTCTCTCTCTCTCTCTCTCTCTCCACAAACAACAATGTCATCTGACGCTTCCGCTGCTCTTGCAGGTTGTACTCTCTCTCTTGTTTTCTTGAATTCTCAAAATCGAATTTTCTTTATTTCTTTGCTTTTGTTTTTTGAAATCCCGTTTTCAGTGAGGCAGAAGGTTCAGCAGTTTCTGAATGCCGCTCGCACCGGAAATCTCGATCTCTTCAAGAGTAAGTTTTTTTTTAAATTCTTTGTCTTTCAAAAGTTTTGTCTTTTTCTTAGATTTTATTTTATTTATTTTTGGGTGGGGGTGTTAGAGCTGGCGGTGCAGCTGGACGAGGAAGGGAAGGGACTGGCGAGAACGGTGGCGGATGTCAAGGACGCAAACAGACGTGGCGCACTTCACTTCGCTGCCAGAGAGGGGAAGACTGACGTCTGCAAGTTCCTGATTGAGGACTTGAAGCTCGGCGTCGATGTCAAGGATGATGATGGTACGAACAACTCTTCTTCTTCATCATCTTCTTCTTCTTCTTCTTTTTAAATTCTTTGGGTTCGATGAATCTGTTGAGTTCTATTGGGAGTGAAATACGTTTTCAGTTTTGGGTGAATCGTATGACCTATTCCCTGGTGATCCAGCCTGTTGAACTGATGGCCCCCACCTTTGATAGACCATGGTGTGGAGATATCCTGAATCAGAAGATCCTAGCTGTTCAATCTTGTCTGTTTTCGATCAGATGCAGACTGTCGATTTGCAGGACTCCTGTTGGAGGGTTAGGATTTGGTGTAGCGGGGAGAAGAGATTGCCATCTTCTTATAAGAAAATCAGTGAATCCACAAGGTAAAAAAACTCTTAAAGGGAAAATATTATTGAGAATAATAAATAGTCTCTTTACACAGCAATTGACATGTCTTGTGTAAGGTCTAAGCACTAAATTTGTAACTTTATTGAAATAGTTAACTTTCCCAAAATAATTAAAGACTTCTAAATTATTACTGAAATAGTTAACTTCTCCAAAATAGTAAAAGACTTCTAAACTATTATTGAAACAGTCAACTTTCCCATATCAGTAAAAGACTTCTAAACTACTATTCAAATAATCAACTTGTATCAATTCGCTCTTAATTAGAGCAATTCTTGGCTCCATTGCACGTGAACAAACCATCTAAGTCTATTTTCCCTTATCTTATTATCTATTGATGAGTACCCAAACGTGAAGGAAAATTTGATTACTTAATTGTTAACACACAATCAAAAGGCATCATGTATTGAGCAATGGATTGAGAGGACATGTTATTGATTAGTTGAAATTAAGAGCTGAATCATCCTCAAATGGAGGATGTGCATATTCATGCTTGTGCCTTGACTTTGTAGAGGCAAGGCCCAAGGTCCTGTTATTGAAATATTGAACTGATGGACCTTAGCTCCACATCAAGACAATCCTGATGTAGGACAAGTTCAGGGCAATAGCATGGAAGTCCAAGATCGAGAGAAATTAGATTGTATGGCTTGAGATAAGGCAAAATAAATTAGCATAATGCCCATTATAGCTTTCTATGGCCATAACTTTGTGACTACCTATCAGAATTACTCATATAATATGTTATTAGAAAGCTATCTATAAGCTTTATGTCTTCGCCAATGCCAAAGGTAATTAGCTCAAAACAATTTTCCAAAATAAGGTCATTTATGGGTTAATTTTGAGTTTAAAATTAAATTTTACTATTTTTATTAAGTTACGATTTTTGTGATTTTTAAGGTGTTTTAAGGTTTAAAGAAGTCTATTTATGCTTAAAGTCATTATTTGAGTCATGTGAAAAAGTTTGAGTAAGTTTTGAAGTCTTTTAAAGCCGTTTGGATGATTGTAACTTCTTTACATTGTAAAAAAGTTACAGGTAACATTGTTGCTGATGGTGTTTGGGGAAGGAAAATTATAGGTAACTTTCTTACAAGGGAAGATTGTGAAAATCTCACGGGAAGAAAGATTATTTTTCAAGTTATCTGTATCTTTGAAACAAGCAAACGGTTAAAAATTTTGAATTCAAAAATTCTTGAGAGAAAAGTAGCTATAGTGAAGGAGGGACTACCTGCTCTGAGATGCAATAAATGATGAGGCGGCTATTAAAGGCTATAAGGAGACTATTGAAGGTCCCAAGCAGCTATTACCTAGCAGGTGGCTTCTTTACTTGTATTGAAGCCGGTAGGTGGCCTGCTTGCTATATATCAGTGTCTTCTTCTTCAACCTCTCTCTCTCTCTCTCTCTCTCTCTCTCTCTCTCTCTCCTCCACAATCCAACTCCAGTGAAGTATGTGCCTTTAAAACCCCCTTCTGTTTTTTTTTTTTTTCTTTTTCAATGCTAGGGCTGAGGTGGATGCGGTTTGGCTAGTGGCGCCACTATAAAGCACATATATGATGGTCAGCCCCATAGAGCACCAACCAGTAGCCACTTGGCTATAGCAGTGTCACTAGCCAACTTGCGTCTGTCTCATCCTCAAGCAAAAAAAAAAGATGAAAAGGGAAAAAACAAAAGGGGGTTTTTAGGGCACATACATCGCTGGAGTTGGATATGAGAGAGAGAGAGAGAGAGAGACGCTTCTATATAGTAAGCAGGCCACCTAAAGCTGGACATAAACTAAGCCAGCTTGAAAGCTCGGCTCAGATTGGTTTGAAAAAGCTCGGCTTGGATTGGTTTAAATAGAAGTTCAAACCAAACCAAGCCTCGGAGTCAAGCTCATTTAAAAAAAAAAAAACAAACAAACCAAGCTCAAACCAGGGCAATATCAGCTTGGCTCGACTTGATTCAGCTCGTAGATTGCATGCACAATGTTTCGTGTGGTTTGATCCACTTGAACTTTGGATATGATTCCATTTTAGGATAATGTCCTAAAATGATATGTAAAAACAGATGGACAATGTGGATAATACATATACATGACGACGTGGATAATACATAATACATATACAAGAATGCACACTGTTTCCTATGGTTTGGTTCACTTGGAGCTTTGGATATGTTTCAATTTTGGATCATGTCCTAAAATGATATGTAAAAACAGATGGACGGTGTGTATAATACATATACATGATGGTGGGCCCACAAAGTTTACTCAGTACGCTAAAGTGGGATTCGAATTAGCTAGTGATCTCGACACTCACCACATAGCTGGTGTCAAAGCTCTGTGGGCCCCACCATGATATGTGTTTTATCCATCCGTCCATCAAAATTTCCACGCGGTGTTATATTTGTATAAAAGAAGTTCATATCATGTATATTATTTATAAAAAAAAATGAGCTGACCCCTGTTCGAATTGGGCTAAGTTCGGCTAAGATATTTGGATCAAACCTAACCAAGCTCAAACAGTAGGGATAGTGTAATGCCCTGAAAATCGGGGGTCGAGTAGGAGCCCAACTCCCGAGTTCCAACACATCACTTATGCAACATAGATAATGATGATTAAATGTTATCTGTATTAGCACATTAAACATGAATGGGATTACACTAAATTAACATATCATACTCCAGGGACAATTAAATTACGCAAGCGGAAGACTGTGATAAGTATATAGAGCATAAGAGTGGTAAGTCCCGAGAGTATCAACATGTTGCCAGGTTAAATAAATTACATGTATAGTTCCCAAAATTACAAAATGATAAAGTGTAATGTCATCTATCCATATCCCTGTAGCCCTGATGCGCAACTCTAGGTCTACATAGACCTGACAGAGAGTTGCATGTAGGAGAAATCCTCCTCGTCATCATAGAAGGCGGGCTCCATCTCGTAAGCCTCGTCATCACCTGAAACTACAACAGAGTCTAGTTGGTGTTTTAAAACACCGTCCCAGAGTAAGAGTGAGTGATCAACTCAGTGGAGCTATAAGGCAAATGTTAACATGTTATCAATTAAGTCAAGCAGTAATGATAAAACAATACAACAAGCATTCCTAGGTACTCTGGTTAATGCAAGGATGATATGTATTAATGATGCATGCCCTCGCCCACACTCCCTCTGTGACATCATCTCATGATCGCGGCATGCATCCCTTCCACTGTGCTCAACTCCTACGCCAAAGGCACATGCAATGCGGTGTATGTACGTGATTAGCCAAGTTCTTAATTAGACCTATTCATACAGCAGGTTGGGAAGCTAAGGCACCTCCCTTTATATCATTTACCCAAACGATGATCCATCTAGGGTCGTCAATCCTAGTTCGTCACATACGATAGGCAAGTTCTAAGTCGCTACGGAGAGGCTCATCACCTCAGCGCAGGCCTAGTTTATACTCAAAGTCACTACAGCAATGTTCGTCACCTTAGCGTAGTCCTAGTGTATACTCGAGGTCATTACGAGAGGCTCGTCACCTGATCGTAGGTCGACAGCTCGAATACAGTGTCCCGTACCACCGTATTTAGCTCACAAGTTTTGGTTGCTCACTGGTCACTACGGGGAGGCTCGTCACCCCAGCGTAGGCTGACAGCTCGACCAGGTGTCCCATACCACCGTGCCCGGCTCATGAGTCTTGGCGGATCGTGGTACCAAGGTTGAACGGGCTTTTCACTGGTAAGTTGGTACCTTAAATTCAAGCAGTAGTGTCCATACATGGTGAACATACGTTAGGCCAATCGGGTTACTTGACAAGCTTGACTAGTACGAGCGCATGTTGACTTAATCGACATGGAGCGCGTAAGCACTCCGCGTGGCCTAACCACTGTCGACAAACAGCGTACGACTCGGATTCATCGAAAGTGTCTTGTGCGGTGAAACAACCTCAGCCACTGATTCGAGAATCATTACCGATTGCCTGGACTACATCGTAGCCCCAATCATACTCCAAAACAATTTCATTCACATGTGATAGTCAAAGACAATATGTGACAACCAATCTAAATATAAATCTCAATTGAGCATTTCATCAAACAAATAGCACACATGTTATCATACATAGACATTTCATCCATAAATTACATGGTAGTAAGATAGGTTACCTAAAGGAAACGGTAACTATAGATAAGGGGATTGAGAATTCCATCTCAACACCCTCATTAAATACATTTCAACAAGCATTTTCTCATTCAGGCATTTTATCAAACACTTAGACCACATATCACATACATGTAATAAATTAGTTATAACAGGTATTATACCAAATCCCTTCATAAGTGACTTGCCACACGTATAACAATCATGTATCCTCAAACATCAATCATAACAAGCTCAAATCATAATTCCATATTCATACAAACATTTAATCAAACACATGGAATGCATTATTTTCCACATAGTTTATATATATGTGTAATACGCAGAAATATTGTATCTAAGCATATGTGATAGCAATCGAGTCAGTCATAAATCATTAACTGACATTAATAGCCTTGAAAACCATAACCTAAACGTTTATGTATCGAACTCAGTTCAAACACTAAGTCTTCATCTACGGCACAACGACAACCTATAACATGAAATAGGTTAGCTATTTCACCATTTACTCTATCTGGATACCTAAAACAGGTTAGGGTTAGGATTTCTTACCCAACAACGGAATCGGAATCGCCGGTGTAGCGACACGGGATAGGCGATTCAGCACGTAGAGTGGTGGAAATGAATCCCAGCAACTCTCTCTCACTTTCTCTCACTTCTCCTCACTCTTTCCTTCTCTTTTCTCTCCTCTCTCCTAGGGTTTAGGGAATTCGTATGGAATGAGAGAGGGGTGGGTTAAGGCGCTTACATAGGCCCAGAACTGGTGTAAATGGCCCCAGGGCCATGGTATACTTAGGTTATAGCCAAAGAGTGGCTGTTTCGGTCCAACGAAGTTCATCTGGAGGCCCATTTTCTGCATACGGTCCAGAGAAAGTTTCCTGACAATGGATCTATGTTAGGTTAAGTTTTCGGTCCGATCGGATTTATGGATCGACCGCGGAGGACCAGTTTCAGTTCAACGGTCGTCGTCACTCGATCAAGGCCACAAATACATTGACATGTGTTGGAAATTTTCCCTGATCCGAGGGTGTAATTGGGTCAGAATCTGACGGTCTGAAACCTTAAATTTGGCCTGCAAGCGAACGCCCCAATTCACTTAAGTTTGAGTTTATTTTCTAAAGATATTCGCGTTTCTCACACACTTCCCTTCGGGCTCAAGTTGTGCGCTTTTGGATACTATTGGGACTTGATTTCCGAGATGGTTGTCAAGCCCAGTAAGGCGGTCATAACCGTATAGTTTCGCGGTAATCAGACTTTCGACGTGCGGTCCAGGTCCGATACGGAGTTTCAATGTGCTTCCGAGAGCAATTGGGTTTTGAGATTGATCCTAGGTTTTTAGGTAATGTAGAGTTAGCGATTCAGTTTAGTACTCAATTAATTTCGTTTAATTTCTAAAGGATTCGGTCCTTAGCGATTTCTGCCTGAGGTGGTACTCGGGTTTTTATACGGATTTTTCCGAGACGTTACAGATAGGCTCGAAGCTCGGCTTGTGTAAAGCTCGAACAGGGGGTGTCACAAAACAAGCCAAACCAGACTTGGGTCAAACTCGGCTCAGCTTGGGTCATGTACAACTCTAAGGCCACCTACCTGCTTTAATATAGGTAAAGAAGCCACCTACCAACTATTTAGGACCTTCAATTGTCGCATCATAGCCTTCAATGGCTGCTTCATTCTTCATTGTGTCTCAGAGCAAGTAGCCCCTCCTTCAATGCAGGCTTCGTTTCTCCTAAGAATTTTCAAATTTGAAATTTCCAACCGTTGTGAAATTTTCAGGTTACCTGTTTCAAAGATATAAGTAACTTGAAAAACAACCTTTCTCCTTGTGAGATTTTCGCAATCTTCTCCTGTAAGAATGTTATAGGTTGAGAGAAAGTTACTTGTAACTTTCCTCCAAACACCATTTGTAAAAATGTTACCCGTAACTTTCTTACATTTTTTAAAACTTATAGGCATTCAAATAGCTCCAAAAGACTTTGAAATTGACTCAAGTTATTTGACATGATTCAAATAAGGAGTTCAAGTATAATTAGACTTCTTTAAACCTTAAAACACCTTAAGATTCACATAACTTGTAACTTAAAACTCAAAATTAATCCCTAAAACGACCTTATTTTGGAAAAAAACTGTTTTGGGCTAATTACCTTTAGCATTGGCGAAAATGTAGAGCTTGTCGATAGCTTTCTAATGACATATTATATGCGTAATTATGATAAGTAGTTAGATAGTTATGGCCGTAGAAAGCTATAGTGAGCATTATGCTAATTTATTTTGCCCTATCTCAAGTAATATGACATGATTTCTCTTGATCTTGGCCCTCCATGCTTTTGCCCTTAACTTGTATTATATTAGGATTGTCTTGACGCGGAGCTAACGTACATTAGTTCAATGTTTTAGTAACAGGACCTTAGGCCTAACCTCTTTAAAGTCAAGGCACAAGCATGAATACGCAAATCCTCCATTTTAGGATGATTCAACTCTTTTTTTTTTTTCTTTAAGGGCTATGAATAATATTTTTTATTAGAATAAAGAGGTTGGACGCTGACTAACCAAAGAATACAAAAAGTAGCAATTAATATTGGAAGATAGAGCTAGCTATATTGACTTCAAAACAGAGAATAAAAGTGGCCCATTCTAGGATGATTCAACTCTTAATTTCAACTAATCAATAATGTCCTCCCAATCCATTGCTCAATACATTATGCCTTTTGATTGTGTTAAAAATTGAGTAATCAAATTTTCCTTCACATTTGGGTACTCAATCATTAATAGATAATAGGATGAGAGAAAATAGACTTAGATGGTTTGTTCATGTGAAATGGAGACCCATAATTGCTTTGGTTAGAAGGAGCGAGTTTGTACAAGTTGAAGGCTTTAAACGGGCAAGGGGAAGGCCCAAAATGATGTGGGTGAAGGTAGTAATCAAAGACTTGATGACCTATGATCTAACTAAAACTATGGTCCTTGATAGGGTGGAATGATGGAACAAGATTCATGTAGTTGGCCCCAATTAGTTTGGATAAGGCTTAGATGATGATGATGATGATGATATTTGGGCAATCGGTCATGATCCATTTGCAACCATTTCTTCTTGACCATACATGATTTTGTTGTGATTTAAAGAAGTTTCACTTTTGAGTTTTGGCCATGCCAATGAAGACCCACTAGGCTCACAAATATATGTTTTGCTTGGCTCCATAGAGGTGCCAATGGGCCAAGTTGCCTGGTCCAGCCTGGGTGACCCGGCCTTGAAGGGCTAGGGTGGGGGACCGCTAAACTTGGCCCGAGGGCTGGGCTTGGCCTTGAAATCTAGGGCCCAATGTCTAGTCCGGATTGGGCCAAGGCTAATGATGAATAGCCCAACCTAGCCCGACCCATTGTCCTATTATTTACTATATAGTACATAGGTATTACTAATGCAGACCATGGAGTTCGTATACTAGTATAGACCATGAAGTTCATATACTAGTGTTGGTGTGCATGCGTGTGCGTGCATGGGTACAGTCTAACTGAAGTTATGGTCCTTGATAGAGTGGAATGGTGGAACAAGCTTCATGCAGCTTGCCTCAATTAGTTTGGATAAGGCTTAGATGGTGAAGATGATGTTTGGACAATCGGTCATGATCCATTTGCGACAATTTCTTTTTGACCATATATGATTTTGTTGTGATTTAAAGAAGTTTCACTTTTGAGTTTTGACCATGCCAATGAAGACCCATTAGGCTCACAAATGGGGGTGTAGCTTGGCTTGGTAGGGGCTTGGCTAGGACCGGGCCAGGACTAGGGCCAAGGCTTAGGTTAGGGCTCTAGGGATAGGCCAAGGCCAACCTCGGCTTGGCCCTAGCCTGACCCATTGCCACCCATATGGCTCGGCCAATGCAAGATCTATTCCATTGCAATTTTAACCTGACCTCATCAATGCCATCCCAACCAATCTTCATATTACCCAACCCAAACCTGACCTCTACCAACCTAGCTTGGATTTTCGATTTGGGTTGTGAAACTTGATTCAAACGAATATGAAGATCCCCATATAATGAACCAAAACTCTTTTAATATGGAGTTGTTCAAGTCGATTGGGTTGAGTATGTGTATGTGGGTCAAGTTGGGTCGAGTTATGCCCCTACCTGAATCTGACCCAAATTTAAATAGGGTTATAAAAATCTAACCTTGACCCAACCCAACGAAAGTTGAAATCAGGTTAGGCGTCCATTTGGGTAATGTCTAACTCTTTTCATCATAAGGGACTAAACTCCAACTTACCCTTGTGATTGTTTCAGATTGGCAGCATGGTTCAAAATATCGTCCGATATGAGTATGACTTGATTTTGCATAAGTTGTATCAGTTTTAGTCGAGATTGGGAGTCTGGCAATAATCACCGGGTTGAAATGGGAACCCATATGAGTGAGTTGTATTGATTTTGGTTCTCAGGTGAGTTGCACTAAAAAATTGCTTTTTAACACCATGATTAGTAGGGCTTTGCTTGTCATTGTGAATTAAAATGGTGCCTTCCTACTTCGGCGTCCTATTTATTGAATTCATATATTGCAATTCTATTTAGTTGAGTATCCAAAGACAACCTTAGGGAACATGTTTAAGTATATTGGATCATTATTTGGTGCTTGAGGATTAGTGTTTGCAAGATACAACTAATGAATACTGAATTTGGTGGTATGGTGGAACTTGAAATTTTGGATTCAGAAATTTGACTGCGTGTTGGCATCAAAAGCATGCATATTGGAACCTTTCCTTTTGATTTCTGGTGCGCCAAACATGCGGACATATTCTTGACCATGGATAACTCCAAAAATGATGAGGGCATCCGAGCACCTACACGAGTTTATCGGAGGAGGAGGAGATGGGTTGAGGGCCCAACCCCAGTTTCATTATGGTTGGATGATTATTACATGGGGCCCAATGAACCCAATTCGAGTTCTTAGCTACGTTAAAGACCCCACATGCAACGTTGTGCATTTTTAAAGGCCCCACACTGGGAAGATGCATGTGAGCTGCCTATTTGAAACTGATTGATACATCTTTGGATTGTTTGGACATCACCCAACTTGACCTATACCACATCTAGACGTTAGAAACGTTAGACCATGCCATTGGATATCTTGGACATATCAATTTGGTGATCCGGACTGTTGGATATGTTAGGAGACTCGGGTTTAGGTGTACGGACACTCTAGTCTGCACATTCGAGCCATGGATACGTTGGACCACATTCATCAATGCCGTTGATCATGTGTGGACATACCTATTGTACGTTGGAGATCATCCTTGTGCCGTGTGACACGTCTTTATTTCTATCTTATTTTCAGTTTTATTTTAGATTATTAGATATTTATGTTTTGATCTTGACTGTTAATAGATTCGGACGGTCAAGAATAGTTCTAGACTAAGGGTTTTCTTATGTTTTCTTATATATACTTGCTTGAGACTTGAAACTTGAGATGATGAATATATTGAATGAAATTTCTCTACATTGCTTCTTTTGAGCAATAAAACTTATTGTGAATGGACTTTGGTGTGAAGCCATTAGAGTGATTCCAAGTTATCTTTCTTATTCCTATCAAGGTATTTCTTTCTTCTCTCTCTCAAACCCTCCTTTTCCATTGAATATATATATATATATATATATATATATATATATTGTTCTTTCTCAAACCCAAACTCCATCCTCATCAACCCAACTCATCACCGACCAAACCGACCTAGCCCCACCACACTGTCTATACAACCATATGGACGTGCCCGCTGCACTAACCAATTCGTATAGCGTCCGTATAGCTGAACGACCTCCCCACCACTGATCCTTTCTCTTCTTCTCTATTTTATAAGACCCTAAATCCCAATTTTTTGATTTCCAAACTCAAACCCTAATCCATTCAAACCCTTGCAAAGTGCAAGTGAATCCTCAAATCTAGAATGAATCCTATGCTAGATGGAAGTTCTACCTACCATTGGGCCATGTCCGATCAATAGCCTTAATGATCTATTTTGCGGGATTGTGATGTCGTCTTGAACTTGAGCTTTATTGAATATTTGATTTCTCTAAATTTGTAGTAGATTGGCTTTATTTTATGTTTTGATTTACTTTGGTTATCTGTTAATTAATTTATTTGCATCATCCTAGTTTAGGCCATCCGCCCTGCATAAAAAAACCAACAGACATCTAAAAACAAGGGGTTCCTTGCTAAAATGTTAACCAATGGGCATGTTAAACAACCTTGAGATGATGTGCACATGTAAGAGTACTCATTTGTGCCGATACAAGCATGCAATCTAAACTGAAATGCCAATGCACTATGGATGATGGGTTGTGGTTATTATGTATGAAGCCATCAATGTGGGCCACATCAATAACAGAAGCGCACACTGCATATTAAAGGTATGTTTCATATTTGCTTTGATAAGTTGCCGAGAATGAAGTCTTTTGTGTCTAGTAATAAATGCTTTACTTTTGGTTTATAGTTTTGCAGCTTGAATATATAATATCAGCTATTAGTTTTCTGTGTGGTTTGAGTGCTTAGAGGTCATTTTGTTTCTCTTCTCCATCTTTGTTTGGGTTCCATAAGATATTGCAAGTAACAAGATTTACTCATGCTTTCCTATTGCTTTAATAGCATGTGAACCTTGCGATATTCCTGTGGAACAAGGACAATATAATCTATATCGTGCAATTTATCATTTCTTTGCAGGTGAGACCCCTCTGCTTCATGCAGTTCGGCAGGGACAAACAGCCACTGCAAAATATCTTCTTGAGCATGGTGCTGATCCTGCTGCTTCGAGTGAATTAGGAACAACACCTCTACACCATGCCGCTGGCATAGGTCTGTTACCTTTCCCCAGTCAAAGCTCAACTGCTGTATTGGTGGAGGTTGCAAAATGGTCTCTGTATCCATGTCAGTTCTTTTATGTAATCAAAATTGTATGATACACGCAACTAAGTATGTGGCCACTGGGTGATCCTTTTCTTGTAACTTGATGAAGATCAAATGGCTTTTAGCAAGATAGTGTTAAAAAAATCCTCATTTATTTTCAAGTTGCGGAAATGTCTTAATAGTTAATGCATGCATGTGGGATGTTTCTAGTGGCTGGGACTTACTTTTAGTTGGTACCCTAGACAGAGTTGTATGCATTTTGACATTTATAATTGCTCAATGGACCATGCATGTCCACCTTTTCTTATGGTATGAGTTGTGTTTTCTGTTCATTTCCTTTTGTTCAAAGTTCATAGAGCTTTGTTTTGTTTGTGATATTCCATTGGAAAAAGGATTTACAATCCACACACACAAGTAATTTGATTTTAGACAACTAACAAGATTTACCCAAAAGTATCCCAATATTTTCGTAATATCTCCAACGTCCAAATCCCTGATGATATCCACATATTTTTCTGATAATATCATGACAACATTGAAAGATTCAAAATTTATGATTTCCCGTTATTCTTTTACTATGTATCTATCTGTCTATTTTTGTTGTTATATTTCATATTTTATTTTAGCGAGAATTATCCGAATCTATTTCTGAAAATGTTAGACATGGAGGAAAAGTACTGTGGTACCTATTTATAAGAATAAACGAGATATGTACAACTTTACTGCTATCTTGGCATTAAACTCAGGAGTCATGCGATGAAACTTTGGAAGAGAGCGATTGAGCAAAGGTTAAGGCATGAGCCGTACGTATTAAGAAATAAGTTTGGTTCATGCTAGGAAGGTCGACCATTGTGGCTATTTTCCTACTTAGACAACTAATGGAGAAATATAGGGAGAAGGGTATCCACAATGTCTTTTTATTGACTTAGAGAAATCATACGATGAGGGTATTTAGAGAGTTAAAATGCTTGGTCTTGGTAAAGGAGTCTTAAGGGAATATATTGACATGGTTAGGGATATGTATGAGGGAGTGGTAACAAGTGTGAGGACCACTAATGGAGAGACAAGCGAGTTTCCAATTAATGTAGGCTTACATTGTGATAGAGACATTATGCGCACACGCATGCCCCCCACCCTACGCACGTACTCAAGGAGGAGGAAGGCCACACTATCGATTTGGATCGACGACGACATCTATGGAGGACTTCTTAGCTAGGAGGATATGCTAGGGATCATTGGAGTGGACCCGATCATCATGTGGATCCCACCATTGGATCTCATGATCGGGGCCCATTACCCTAGATGATCTGGGATTTTGAGTTTTGGTTATTATTGCTATTAGAAACATTACGAATGGTTTTGATTGCGTTGATTAGTTGTTATGTTTGTAACTTCGTCTCTAAGTCTTAGTGTGCGCACATGGCGCGACTTATGGGGTTTAGGGTTTTCTTATAAATAGGCAACCCCATGTAGGTATTTTTTCATTGAAGCTTATGAATAAAATTCTGCGTTTTTTTCTTCTCTATCCCTCTGAGTTGAAGAAGCTAATTGGGTGCGAAACTCTCCCTTTCTCGAAGGGCTAACTACTGTGGTGCGCCACAACTATCCCAAATCATCCCCATCTCTTCCACCCCACATCTATCATCTTCCACAACCCTCCCATATTTAGATTTATCCTTTTTTTGTGCTCAAGTTCTCCACTACAGCAAATTTCCAGATTCTGGCCCACTAGAGGGGCTAAAACTTCGGCGGAGCACCATGTAAACACCGGAAGGCGGATCGTCGCGAAACTTGGTGTGAGAGTGGGCCTCCCCTGGCTGACCAAGCCCTAGCTGGCCTTTTTCAGTTTCGTGGGCCCCACATACGTGCGGCCAGATAGCCACGCACGTGCGCCTGCTATCCACGCGCAGAATCCTTCTCAGGTTTTTCTCTCTCCTTTATTTCTCTCCTCTCTCGCCTTAAATCCCAAACCCTAACCCTAAAAAATCCAAGATTCTAAGTATTTCCAACTTTTGCAAACCCTAGGTTTTCCCCTATTTGAAATATGGTGAATCTCTTGAATTGGGGAACAGTCCTTTACAGGATTGGATGAATCTACACTCCATTGGGTATTGTTTGGTTTATAATTTTACCTGATCCAGCCCTAAATGTGTGTAGGCTTGGACCCCATAGATTCCCCTTGTTGAATGTTTGAACGTATGTGGGACGTGAATTTTTTTTTTTTTTTTTTGTGATTGTTTAGAAATTGGTATGATCTAAAGTTTGAAATCTTCTACCTCATATTTAATTTCATGTCCTGCATCGCATTGGGGTTGACATTGAGCTTGTATCTTCATTGGTTATGGATGAATTAGGCATTTACAAGATCCAAATGACAGTTTTGATTGACAAGACGAGGGAGGGGGTAAATACCAAGCTAGAACTATTGATGGGTGCTTTAGAATCTAAAGGTTTTAAAATTAGTTGGACTAAAACAAAGTGATGCAGGACAATTAACCACTTGCTCTAAAAGCTCGAACTGTTAGAGTACGATGAATTAATCCCTTTATAGCCCAGGCCCCACATCTCATGGGTTAGGACCTCGGCCAAACCCCCCTCGTGGGCTCGTGGCCCCCAAATCACATGGGCCGCCCACCCCGAGTGTGTCCCCGCATTCCACGGGCTACCCCACTCGAGCTTGGTGTGAAATGCCCTGCATTACAAAGCATATGGAATGCATTGTTAGGAACAATAGGAGCGCAACAAGGAATTTGTTAAGATGATAGTCCCAAAATGACCATTTTCAGTATCTTGGGTTGATAATTCAGGAGAGCTGAGAGATTGAGAAGGATGTTGCTCATAGAAATAGAGCTAGGTGGATGAAGTGGAGATGTTCCTCTGGAATTTTATGCATAGTTTTGAAATCTGGTTATGATAGCCTCCCCCAATATGCGATACGGGGGTGAAGCAGTCCATTTAAGGAAATAAGGGCCATAGTAGCCTGTATTGTTGATGCAGGACATGAAAATGTAAAGTTTGATACACCCTTATAAGGTATTCTAAAATGGTTACGTAATTGCCATAACGGCCGTCATGTATTGGTAACAGTGGTAACTATCAAGTGTTATAGGGTTGCAATGGCTGTTACGGAAAAATGAAGCATTATGTGGCTGACATAGGCTTTCTGTTAAAAAAAAGCTGTAATGGGCATTACGGCCCATATTGTAACGGCAACGATGTTGGCCGTTACGGCCACCGTTACTGTTATGGAATATCTTGCCCCCTTATCGGCACTGATGTAGGGCTGATACAACCAGTGTACAAATTGTCGCCGATATTATCGAAATATCGCCGATAATTTCGGTGTCGCCAGTGCAGCGACACCGAAACCCCAAAATTTCGTTTCGTTTCCAGATTTCGCCGAAATCTCGCCGATATTATCGGTATTTTCAAAATACGTCCGATATATCGCTGTTCCCACCAACCACGGGTGGGAACTGTAGCCAACAACCCACTTTTATCGATAAAAGGGGGGGTTGTCGGCGAGAAAATCACAAAAAAAAAAGAAAAAGAAATACCTGTTTTTTCGCCCGGATTTGGAGGAAGACGCGGATTCAGCTGCTGTCGAGTGCAGATCGGCATTTCTGGTAAGATTTAACCCCCAAAAATTCTTTTTTTTCCGTCGAAGAATCCTCTGCAAGCTGCGGAAGCCGCTTGCGGGCCGAGATTTCTTCGAAAATAGAGGTTTTTTTTAAAAATTTGTGATGAGGAAGAGAGATTTGCGGTCGAAAACCTCGGAGAAATCGGTGGGAAGGAAGGAATTTTTGAAAATTTCAAAATGGGAGAGGGATTTGAGGTTTTTTTCCCAAATTGGGGATCGGGAGGGCCGCGGGGTGAATAGGATTGCGTACCGGGTTACTCTGTACGCTTTTATCGTACTGAGCACACTCAGTTGGGCCCACCGAGAATGCATCTGGTCCATCCATGCGGTCCATCCGTTTTTCTATATTATTTTAGGGGTTGAGACAAAAACTTAAGGGTACCAAAAGATCAAGTGGACCACACCATTGAAAACAGTTTGAAGAATGACATCCACCGTTAAAAATTTTCTAGGGCCCACGGTGATGTTTATTTCTCATCCAACCTGTTCATAAGATCACACGGACATGGATGAAGGGAAAAAACAAATAGAAGTTTGATCCAAAACTTCTGTGGCCCCCAAGATGTTTTCAACGGTAAATGTTCAATTCTTACTGTTTCCTATGGTGTGGTCCACTTGAGGTTTCGATAAATTTAATTTTTAGGCTCAAGACCTAAAATTGTCTGTTAAAATAGATGGACGGAGTGGATAAATTACATAAATCATGGTGGACCCACAGGTGGGCTTTGACGATGCAAGCGGTTGCTTCACTTTCACCGTTGGAATCTCACCACCCACCACGGCTTGGACTTTGGTGCAGGCAGGTGCTATATAGGCTCCACCATGATGCATCTGTTGTATCCACGCTGTTCATTAATTTTTAAATATTATTTTAGAGCTTTCCTCAAAAAATAAGGTAGGTCTAAGTCTCAGGTGGACCACACCACGGGAAAACAGTAGTGATTGGATATACACCATTTAAATCCTCCTAAGGCCCAATGTATTGTTTAGTTGACATCCAATCTGTTAATTAGCTCATGAAGACTCAGATGAAGGGAAAAAACAAAGATCAGGTTGTTCCAAAATCTTTATGGTCCCCAAAAAGTTTTTAATGGTCAAAGTTCATTCAACACTGTTTCTTTTAATGTGGTCCAATTGAGAATGGGATATACATCCTTTTTTTTTTCTTATCATAAAATAATTTATAAAAATAGATGGATGGCATGGATGAAATACATACCTCATGGTGGGGCCCACAGAGCATGGCAAGGGAAAAGTGGGCCCAACTTAGAACGTATTGTTGAAATCAGGAGGGAAGCTGATTTCTGGACTGGCTACAGATAAAAGCTGTAGCCAAAGACGCCTAGAAGCACAGCTCAAAATGCAGCCTGAGTGGTGATACCCGTTTCAACACGGAGGCGGATTGACCGTACTGAGTAAACTCTGTTAGGTCCACCGTGATTTATATATTTTATCCATTCCTTCCATTCATATTACCATATAATTTTATGATTTAAGCAAAAAATGAAGCATATCAAAAGCTCAAATGGACCACACCACCGAAACAGTGTGAATTGAATATCTACCATTGTAAATTTCTTGAGGGCCACTGAAGTTTTGGATTAAGCTTATATTTGTGTTTTCCCTTAATCCATGTTTTTTTTAATGTTATAAACAAGTTGGATGATAAATAAACATCACTCTGGGGCCTAGCAAGGTTTCAACGGTGGAAATCATTATTCCCACTGTTTCCTTTTCTATGGTCCACTTTGAGCTTTGTATGTGCTTCAAATTTGGTTTCAACTGCTTAAATGAGCTAAGAAAACGGATGGATGGCGTGGATGAACCACATACATTCACAGTGGGCCCAACAGATTTTACTTAGTACGATAAGAGCGTATCGAGTAACTCAGTACGCAATCCGATTCCTTTCAACACATGGTATCGATCCCTATGTGGACCCAACCATGATGCATGTGTTGTATCTATACCACCCATTAATTTGGAGAGATTTTTTTATGACATGAGAAAAAGAATGAGATAGATCTAAAGTTCAAGTGGACCCCACCATAGAAAACAGTGGGGACAGTGACGTCCAGCGTTCAAAACTTCTTATGGGCCACTGAAGTTTCTGATCAAGCTGATATTTCTATTTTCACTTCATTTATCTCAATATTAACTTATGAATAGGTTGGATCTCAAAAATACATCATAGTGGACCCTATAAATATTTCAACGGTGGTTGTGATTACTACAACGGTTTTCTATGGTGGATCCACTTTAACTTTAGATCTTGCCACGTGCTACATACTGGCATTCCCCTTTAAAACAATGGTGCACAAAAATTACTAAAATCTAATCAATGATTTCTGCACCACATCCTTACATGGTTAGGATCATCCTATCATTGTAATTATTCGTTTATGGTAAATTCATGGTGCCTTAAGACGAATGAGTGGTTCAGATCATCACACACTTTAGATCATCACACCCTGAAGTGGCCCACACACTTCAATGAGTGGTGCAACTTAGTGTGACTCTAACATTTGCTTTGATATCTTACAAGGAGATTAGATTCCGAAGGTTTCCCAGCTCTTTTGGGATTCTCCCTGATATGGCATTCCTGCCAACGTAACTAAGATAGAAAAATTATAAAAAAATAATAAATAATAAAAAAATAAAAAAAAATCAAAGCAAATGTTAGAGTCATAGTAAGTTGCACCATAAATCAGGCACATTCAAATTACACCTTGCACACACATTATTTATTTATTTTTATTTGTGCATTTACTGTTAGTTTAAAAGCAGTGTTGACCTAATCAACAGATTGGATGTCAAGTAAACAGTACAACGGTCCTTAGGACCACTGTTATTTTAATGGTGGATATCAAAATTTGATTTGATCTAACATCTTAACCCTTGAAATGATTTGGGCTTATTACACTAAATACAAGCCGATGCACTTTTTTTTGTCGATTATTGCAAATTTGTATACTACTAGGGAGCAAAATGTCGTCTGGATCGGGAAAAGGAGGAGCAAGGGACATTGGGTGGAAACATGGACGGCCAGTGGAGGGGAATAAATATGGGCAGAAATGTGTATTTTTTTTCAATTCATTTACTTTTGTATGTCTTAATTGTTGTAAGCTTGCATTTGTATTATATAAACTAATTTTGGTTACTGTTTGAGTGATTTCTTACGACAACGCATACTTTTTTGGCCCCCATTAAATGGAAACTTCTAATTTAAAGCATTCTTTTTGCAAAATTTTCATTCCTGAATATATAAATATGTGTATTTAGGCATGTCCTGAAGTTTCACTGAAAAATTCCACCATTTTCTCCATATTTTCCCCTTTTCCCTGCATTTTCGGTTATCGGCGATATTATCGGCGATAACGATATTATATCTTTATCTCCGGCCAGCGAAACTTGTAGCGATACCGACAACTCGAACACTGGATACAACCATAAAGGGCCTATTTTTATTTTTATTTTTCCCAACTTTCCCTTAGTTTTTTTTTTTTTTCATTTCAATTATCGAGGAAGCTTAAAAATTCATTTTATACTAGATTTAGGCTTATTTTGGGGATTAAAACACAAGATTTGTTTGATATTTGATAAACTGAAGTAGAATGAACAATTTGGGGAAATTAGAAGAAGTGGAAAACTATCATTTTTTCATCTTACTTTTGTTGTATTCAATATAATGGATAATCTATCAATCCATGCTTGGTTTGTGTTATCAAAGAATGGTATGATAATCCATCGTATACCCGTTAGAAACATAAAAAATGACATATTCTGGTGTTTTACATTTATTATTTTTTTATGATAATTTTTTCAAAAAATTTTGGGCAAAATTTTGGCCAATATGAGCCCATGTTTTACAATACAGTCTAATACTGTTATTTAGAACCTTGGTTTTTTGTAATAGCCACATTACCAATTAAACTGGAGAGGAAATTTTATAGGATAGCTATAAGACCAGCAATGCTTTATGGGACAAAATATTGGGCAGTCAGGGAATAACATGTTCATGGGATGAGTGTAGCTGGAAGTGAAATGAGGATTTTGAGATGGATGAGCGGCAAGATGAGGAATGATAGAATTAGAAATGAATGCACTTGAGGGAACTTAGGAGTAGCTCCAATAGGTAATGAGGGATACTGGGCAGATGGTTTGGCCATGTGCAATAGAGAGTGGGTTAAAGCTGAAGGCTCTAAAGGGCGAGGGGAAGGCCCAAAAGTACGTGGGTGGAGGTAATAAGAAAAGACTTGATGACCTATGGTTTAATTGAGGTTATGATCCTTGCTAGAAACTCTGGTTAGTTGGGAAAAGGCTTAGATGATGATGATGATGATCTTGATAAACTCCCAAATTTTGTATATGTCCCAAGAAATTCCTTGCCGAGGAATTTCCATGAACTAGATCTGTCTCTTCGATCAGAATGCTGGCATAGTCTTGAATTTCCATGAATTTGATCTGTCTCTTCGATCAGAATGCTGGCATATGGCCTTGAATTTCCATGAACTAGATCTGTCTACTCGATCTGTCTCTTCGATCAGAATGCTGGCATATAGCCTCGTACACATTTTGATATATTTGGAAGAAAGAAATGCTGGAATTTTGTAATGAAGGCTCTGAAGAAGTCTCACTTAGGTTCACCTGATTTGGAGTATTGCTGAGTGGCAGTCAACTGACCTTGTCTGAATATACCCATTTAGGACTCATTACCAAAAGTTGGCTAGGATTTACAGTATCGATGCTGATGCTAATTTGACTTGTATATATATTTATGAAGTGCCTAGGGGAAGGGCAGCAAAGTTAAATATTGGTGGTTGTATCGAGGGACTCAGGCAATGGTTTCTTTTCTAATTGTGATGGGTTTCTTTCCTTACCGCCTCTATCCTTATTAGAGTAGCTCTTTTAAAGTCAAATCTGAGTACTTCTAGTTGGCCCTTCTAGTGAGGGATATCCTTTCACGTTATCTCAGATGTTGAAAACGTCCAACCATGCTTTTTGATCAAAAGTGCCATCAGTAAGGGATGATGATGTTGATCAAAAGTGCCCTTCTAGCTCTTCTAGCTTTTATAGTTTTTTTGGTTTCTCATTTGGTTTCATTCTTTGTTAGCAGGTCTGGTTCCTCTTTTCTTTCTACTTGTCAATGAAATATCCGTTAGAAAGAAAAAGAGATGGCCGGCATTTTATGAACTTGTCATTTCTGTCAGGTCTTGATTTTGTGAACCCCACTATTTGTATTTGAATAACCTCTACTAACCAAAAGCACAAATGGTCAGTACTCATTTGCACGGTCTACTTATGTACAATTGTTTTGAAGGATCAAAGTGTATTTTATGTCCATGGATTTGGAGGTAGAGATCCAAAGAGAGCTGCTTGTTTGCTTTTGACTTCTAACAGTCACTCCTTCATAGCATATGAGATAAGATGGATTTCATTCTTTCTAGTCTTCTTTTGAATCACTTCATGTTCATGCACACATGTTTGATATCATATTCATTTCCTTTTATTCACTAGTCTTTACTTCTAGGTGAACCGCATACTTGATTATGTATGAATGTAAGAGTCAAAATTTCACCGACAAAAATAATAACATAGATCAAACTTTTTTCTCTTTCATGCCAAACTCAACCTCTCTTTAATTTCAAGCTCCATGCTGTTCTTCCTTGGTCAGTTATTGTATTTGCAATGCTCAATATCTTAGATAAAGCTGAATCCATGCAGGAAACACGGAGTTGCTGAGTTTCTTAATTTCAAAAGGTGTAGATGTGGATTCACAAAGTGATGTGGGCACCCCCCTTATTTGGGCTGCAGGTCATGCACAACAAGATGCTGTCAAGATTTTATTAGAACATCATGCTAATGTATGCAGCATTTATTCTCTCACCGCTCAGTATAGTTTTGTTCATGCCTGTTTTACATTTCATCATTTAAGTGTCCTTATAGCATGAAAATATGCATTTGAAATTTGAAGTATGTTTTTGTTTATCAAGCTGTCTTTATCAAATCATGGAACTCATCCTCTGAACCATCTTAAAAATGAGGTCATAATCTTGCAGCTGTCAATATCCTTTCCTTCGTGATTTGCTAGATCATTCCTAGATTCCATTTGGTTCCACCCAGTGTTCAAATTGTCGGCGAAAAATCGATAATATCGCCGATATTATCGGTGTTGCCAAGTCGGCGATACTGAAACCCCTTAGTTTCGTATCTCTTCCAATTGTCGGCGATTTTTCGGCGATAAATAAAGTTATCAACGATAAATAAAGTTATCGGCGATAAATTCGCTGTAGCTAACCCACTGAAAATTTCGGGAGCGCGTAAATATGAAAAAAAAATTGAAAAAAAAAATGAAGAAAATGAAAAATCATTCTGATCCATGTAAGAGGATATTTTCGATACCTTTAAAAGAGGATTCAGAATTTGGAGGTAGCACACCAGTAGATCAACGTCGAAATCCGAACGTTGTTCTTCCACATGTAAAAAAAACCTCGATTTTTCCTTTTTTTTCCTTCAAATTAAAAAAAGATTTCAAAGAAGCAGCAATTTCGGCAAAGAATCTTGCATAGATGGGTGGATATTTCCTAAATATTGGAGAGAATTTGAGAAATTTCAAGGATTTGAAAGATTCGAGGGCTTCGGAAGATGGTTTCCCCAAAATGGTTTCCCGCATTCGAAGCTCCCTTTTACGGGATGACCGCACGTGAGACGTGAAGTGCTCGCTGCTCTGTGGGCCCACCATGATGTAATGTGTTTCATTTACGCCGTCCATTTATTTTGAAAGATCATTTTAAGTCATGAGCCGTTAAATGAGTCAGATCCACATTTCAGGTGGACCACATCAAAGGAAACAACGGTGATTGAACGCTGACCATTAAAAACTTTTTAAGGCCCACTGTAATGGTTATTTTCCATCCAACTATTTGATTAAGTCACAAAGATTTGGATGAATGGAAAACACAAATATCAGCTTGATCAAAACTTTTGTAGCTCCCGATGAGTTTTTAATGGTGGCCATTCAATGACCACTGTTTCCTGCCATGTGGTCCACCTTAAATTTGGATCTGTCTCATTTTTTGTCTGATGCCTTAAAATGATCTCACAAAATGAATGGACGGTATAGATACACAACTGTTGATAAGGTCACGTGATGTTTATTTGACATACAACACGTAGACAAGGTACACAACTGTTGATAAGGTCACGTGATGTTTATTTGACATCCAACATGTTGATAAGGTACACAGTGGTTCATAAGGTCACGTGATCCTTGGGCCCACCATAATGTTTTTGTGATGTTTATTTGACATCCAACATGTTGATAAGGTCACATGACCGTAGATGAAGGGAAAAAAATAAATATCAGCTTGATTCAAAACTTTTGTGGCCCATTGACGGACAATTGCCACTTTTTCCCAAGGTAAGGTCTAACTGAGAATTGGATCTAGTTCATTTTTTGGGGTCATGCCCTAAAATAATCTTAAAAATTGGATGGACAACATGGATATAGAAGACATACATCAAGGTAGTCCCCGCACTAAGGGTTACACCGTCTTGTGTGAGTCTGCACCTAATTCTCATTAGAGCGTGACTTGGATGTAACCTCGGAACCAGTGGCGTGGGTGCCTGTAGGGCCCACTTGTTAAGGCGTGATACAAAAAACTAAGAAGATATAAATTACAGGTCTTCCATACTATAGGAAATAGTGGTTGAATGCCCACCATTAAAATTTTCCTAAGGTCCACGGTAATATTTTTTAACCATCTAACCTATTGATAAGGTCAAACAGACCTGAATGAAAAGGAAAAAAAAAAAAAAAAAACCACACAAATATCAGCTTGATCGAAAACTTATATGGCCCACAAAAGGTTTTTAATGGTCACTAACCAATGTTGCCTATGGCGTGGTCCACACAAAATTTGTATCTACTTTATTTTTGATTCCACACCCTAAAATCAGCCAACAAAATAGATGAACGTTGTGGATATACAATGCATACATTGAGGTGGGTCCTACAATCAAGATTTAGACCATGACTACAAGACACCTCATCACTCCATGTAGGGATGAGGGATGGCAAAAAAGGTATGCTTTGTGAGTTCATTTAATTTTACAAATCTTAATTATTGTACTATAGTTGCATTTGTATTATATAAACTCATTTTAGTTACTACTTGAGTGCTTTCTTGCAACAACGCATGCCTTTTAGCCCCTATTAAATGGAAACTTCTAATTTAATGCATTCTTTTTGCAAATTTTTCATTCCTGAATATGTAAATATGTATATTTAGGCATGTCCTAAAGTCTCACTGAAAAATTTCACCATTTTTTCTATGTTTCCCGCTTTTTTCCTGCATTTCCAGTTATCGGCGATATTATCGGCGATAACGATATTATATCTTTATCTCCAGCCAGCGAAACTTGTAGCGATACCGACAACTCGAACACTAGTTCCACCTCAAATAGATTAGACTTCTGCTTGCTTGTTTAAGACTGAAATCATGCACGTTTTTAGAAGTTTCAGATTCTTTTTGAATGTTTCTCATTACTGAATAAGTCCATGAAAAATGGTGCAAGGAAAGGTAGACTCTCCATTTATTACAAAGATTTGAAAACATCAATTCCTACACACAAATTGGAGGAACTTCTGTACATAATATCCTTGTTGAAGCCACTCTCAAGTGCTTGTTTTATAAGTTAAAATCCACCAATGGTTTCTTGTTGGGAATGAATTTGCAATGTGGTGTTGTATATGTTAATTTCCTCTCTTTGGGTTTTCTAGGGCGACCATACATGTGATTAGATAGAACCAACTTTGGGTGACCTCCCCAAATATATGGACTGGGGCTTTCCCCCAAGCCGATTTCAGGGAAAAAGAAGAAGAAAAGAAACTCATCCTCAAGTTAGTAGCTAGTAGCAATCTATAGGAGCATCTCATCTTTGTAGCTTATTGCCTTTCGCTTCAGTAGCACTTGATGATGGATGGCTAGCCGTTTTCTTATTCAATCTTCCTTGAGATCCATAGTAGACTGTGTTCTTGGGTCATTGTTCTCTTCTCAAACCGAGATTGTTGTTGTGCCTCCTGTTTCGTAATTCTTTGATCTGCCTCAGTTGACCACCGTTGGGATGTGATTAGCTCATCCATCTCTACTTGGAGGATCTCCTTAGGATTTGCCACTATGGTTATCAAATCATCTGTCGTCTTTTCTTTCAGCAAACCAAGTGTGATCAGATTGGGTTCCCACTTTGAATGACCTCCCCACACATTGATGCAGGATGTGTGTTTAACTACTTGGATGAAGGAGATTATTAACGGATTAATCACAGTAAATCAAAAGAGTACCAAAAAGGCAATAAAATTCAGATTTATGCTAAAATCACAATCCTACACAAGTATGGATTATATAAACATGAAAACCCAAGGCCCAATGAGGGATTGGAACCCCCATATTAGCATAGGCAAGGTTCTAAATCAATGGGCAGATTTGGCGCACTTCTAGGGTAGGAAATTTGGAGATTTAGGAATTAGGGTAAGGAAATTTGGGGGTTTGGGAATTAGGGTTTGTAGGGAGATAGGGTTTTGAGGGCTATAGATTGGTTTAAGGTTTTAGGCTTAGGGTTAATAGTTTTGAAGGGGAAAAGGAATAAGAATCAAGAGGGAAAGAGAGAAAGGAGGGGCGGGCCATACAGATGGCAGTACGACACACTCGTATGACGTATGATCTCGGGTTTATCCGTACAGTCTTATGGCTTTGAATAGGGTTGGCTTAGGTGGGTTATGGATGGGATGGGATGAGAATGGGTTTTGGGTGAAAGCAAAAGGAAAAAGAAGAGATGGAGAGAAATAAAGAGGGGTTGAGAGAGATTGAGAAAGAGAAAGTGAAGAAGATACCTTGGTTGTAGAGAATGAGGGAGGAGAAAAAGACAATGGGCTTCACACCCTTGCATTCATACCAAAATCGTCTCTTTTCATGAGAGATTTCCATGCATCGCACATGGGAAGAGAGAATTCTTGTTTTCTTCTTCTTCTTTTTTTTTTTCCAATCATCATGCATAACCCCCACCATTCAAGCTTGGACTGCAAATTACGAAAATGCCCTTTTCAGTTCCTTTTGGTTTCCATCATATCCCAAACCTCACAAAACATCAAATAAATGTTTAGAATATGAAATAAATTGGAAAAACACCTAATCTAAGCTTAAAAATAAAATCCTAAAGTAAATAAAATTCGATGATGTTCGTTGACGACGATGGCCCACGATCAACGGTCCAATTAAGCTGTCCATGCGATCCAATGTTTCGATCATCATATATTCGTGATATAATGGTCCAAATATCCCAATGAAGCAACCCACATGCATTTTCCTAGTGTAAGGTTTTTGGAGATGCATGATCATGCATGTAGGGTCTTCAAGGCCTCGGTGTGGCCCACCTGGGCCCATGTACAAGTCATCGAGCCGAACTGAAGGCTGGGCCGATCTTGACCGCCTTTGGTACACTCTAAATGGTCGGATGTCCTCATCACACATGTATGGGTTGGGCCTTGATTGCACCAACACTTTGGACATGTGGTTTGGTTTGAGTTTATGCGCTGCAGCTTGCAGGTAGATTGGGTTTTATGAGAAATTTTCTGGACTGATTGGGGTTGGCTTGGATAGGTTATAAGTCATATGGATGAGCTGGTTATTTGCTAAAATATGTTCAGATTGGGTCTGATAAGAGCTATGATTAGGCCACTGTTTGGAGATGGTACTCGGGAAAAAAAATTTGGGTTCTCCAGCTATAGGTCCAATTGGAGGCAAAATTGGGACAGCTAAGGTGCTAGAGTCTGAATCGTGGTTATTATGGACTCATTTGGTAGGACAAGTTGATAGCTGTAATTTCTTTATTCATTATAGTCTAATTGGATTGGTATAGGTGGTGTTAGGGACACATTCTGGAATTAGTTGGGAGAGAATTTGGGTGTTGTTTTATGACGGACTGTGTTTACAGACTCTGCAGTTTGAGGTTGCACTTAAGAGCGATTTGGCAACAAGTTGCATGGACAGTTTGGGAAGGTATAGGCTATGTCACTTCACAGAATATGACATACTTGCAGGACAGACACGGGGTTAGTTTTAGGGAAAAATCTGGGTTAAAGATATTGGTATCAGTTGGGAGACTGTTTAGATAGGATTTCGAATGATTGAGGAACAATTTCAGTCTTTGAATCAAGTCTTGCTCTGTTAACAAATTGATGCAACTAGGATCAGACAAAACTAATTGCATAAATCTGAAATTGGAAATACCAGATTTGAACGTGTAAATAAACATCAAGGAGGGGATGGCTGCATAATCACCCCACTCAAGGGCCTGATGGTGTCACACCAGTTTTCTAGGCCATTACACCACAAGGAAATTCCCATCGCAGGAATTCAAGAGAACAATCTTTATTTCAATTCACGATAATCTGTTTATGCGCATGGGGTAGACCCATAGAGTTATATGCAAAGTTTCCTTTGTGGCCTTGACTATGTTTCATAAATAAATGCCAATTTGGATTTCTTAAAATAATAAAAAGAGTAACTAAACTACTTAACAAACACTAAACATTAGACAAAAAAATCTCGACTTCCTAAATAGTAAAGAAATAATGGAGAAAGAGTCCTAATGGCAAAATCTTTCCAAATAAAGCATGCAAACGATTTTATGATGGGGACCACATGTTGATAAGATGGCTCCAATCTGGATCACCACCCCACACCTATAGGTTGGGGTTTGACTGCATCAATAGCTATGTCCCAACAATTGCGGTTGCCTTGAGGGATCTTACTTCACCAATTATTCCTATCTAAGGCCTTATCCTCTGTAGAATTATATATTAAAGAGAGAAGAAGGGAAGAAAAGAGAGGAGAGAAAAGGTACGTTAGGGTTGGACGCCCACCCTCTTCCCTTTATATTAATAATAAAAAGTCAATATGACAAAAATACCCTTAATAACAAAAGGAAAAATACTGTACATATTATGGACCAAAACAAACAACTAATAATAGTTATGCTTGGCCCTGACCCTAAAGGTGACTCGAGATCCTCGGCTGTCTCTTCCAATTATGCTAAGTGGGAAAAAAACAATGATGTGGTCACATCTTGACCTCTATATTTGACGTACTCCACAATCAAATGTGGAACATGATGAATGCTAGGGACATCTAATTTCACCTAAGGGGCTGTTTGGATGAGAGTAAATGGAGGTAAATGTGGGGAATTTGAAGTAAATGGAGGTAAATTGTATTTGAGATGTGTTTGGATGGAAGTAAATGCATGTAAATGAAATGAAATGGGAGTAAATGAGCATGTAAATGAAATCCTACCTACAAGAGAGGATTTGGAAGTAAATGGGGGTGAAAATGCCTTTTTGAGCTCCCTAGGAGAGTCGCACTAGTAAACAAAGGTAGTTCTACGCACATGTCTTCCATACACATGGCATGCTAATGATACTCCGAAACAATTCAATTACTAGCTACTTCACTAAAATCACACCAATAGAATGATTCAAACCGTCCAAAGGTTGGCCGTCTAAATGGATGGTTAAAAAGCGTTGGGAAGTTGCTTCTTTGTGATCATTACGTTTGTGGCCCACTCGAAGCTCAAAAATTTCTCATTTTTGGTTGAAGTATATACTTCAATGGGCTTCATACAATCATTTTATTAAATATCACATATGTACACTAATTTGAGATATTAAAGCTGATTTAGGATATCACATATGTACCTCAGAATATATTGAAAAATTCCAATGCATTCCAATTCCTCCCATTTACTCCCATCCAAATTGGATTTCAAATGCATTTCATTTACTCCCATCCAGACACAACTTGAGTAAGCCATTTACTCCCAATTCATTTACCTCCAATTCCATTTCCCATTTACCTCCATTTATAAGCTCCCAAACGAGCCCGAAAGGGCAGGGTTGTACACAGGCAGAGTTAGCTCGGTTAGCTCGCTCGACTTGACTTGAAAAAACTCGATTCGACTCCCTTCGAAACTGAGTTCGAGCCGAGTTGAGCCGAGTCGAGTTGATTTTTTGAGCTCGAAAAAATTTCGAACCGAGTTCGAGCTTGCCCAAGCTCGACTCAACTCGGATCTAACCCAACTTGAATCAAACTCGGATCGAACCAGTTTGATGACTCGGTTACTTTGATGTTGCTGTTGCTTACCAAGTGTTTGATGAAATGACTCAACGAAGTGTGGCTGGTGGCAAGAAAGGTATGTATATGAAACAAGGTGTTTGATGAAATACCTGTAAAACCACTGCTGTTGTTTTACATGCAGTGAGATTTTGAAGGTGCCGTCCATGTGTTTGTGAAAATGTTGCACAGGCGGACTCGGCTTGATCTTGGCTCGAACTAGCCCGAGTTGCTGACCGAACCGAGCCGAGCTGAGCTGGCTAGTCAGGCTCGAGGACCGAGCCGAGCCGAGCCGAGCTGAGCTGGCTAGTCAGGCTCGAGGACCGAGCTGAGTCGAGTTCGAGCTGGGGTCAGCAAGTGGCCAAGCCGAGTTGAGCTGTGCCAAGCTCGACTCGGTTCAATTCGTGTACACCTCTACTAAAGGGGATGTTCGATGCACAGGTTGCAGCCTAGGTCCAGTCCCTTGAGAGAAGTCTATACTCCATTAAACTTGCGGAGGGTGCTCCGGTTAGCGAGCATATGCTCAAAATGGCTGAGATAGCTAATGACGTGGAAATAATTGGAGCTGCCAAGGGAAATGATACTATCATCAACACGATCCTCATGTCTTTGACACCTATGTAGGATAGGTTCATAAATAATTATAACATGAATGAGCTCAAGTGCGATGAGTAGAAGCTCCACATGCAATTGTTTCTATATGAGACCAATAACATCAAACGTCACAAGGGGCTTGTGGCCATGTTGATTGAGAAATCCTCTAGACGCAATCTTGATGCTAAGAAGCGTAAGTGCAACAATGGTAGGCATAACCCAAAGGGAACAAGTTCCCTTGCTCGCTAAAAGGGTAGGAAAAGGGAAAGTCTACTGGCATTGTGGGAAGCCAGGGCACTCTAGGAGTAAGTGCGAGGCCTACAAGAAGCATATTGCTTAGGAGGCCAATGCAGGTTCACTACCTCCTCTCATTCTCCTTGGTTCCCTTGGTACAAATGTTTGAAACATATGAGTTGAGAAACTACAAAATCATTGTTTGTGCAAAAAATCAGAAGGAACATAACGGAAAGTGAAGAGAGAGCGAGTGTGCATTGGCTAGGAGCAACTTAAGTAGGATGGATACAAGTATAGTCTAGATTAGTTGGGTAATGGTTTAGGGGTTGGACTTAGTTTGATACTTTGATTCATGGATATGATTTATTTGCACAAGTATAAGTTTATTATTATTTTATATGATTTTTAATCCTTCCGGTTGTATCACCCTATACACTGCTTATACCCTATATGTGATTCATGATAAGAATATATTGTGATTAATTAGCATGGCTGTCTAAGGAATCTCGTGTTGGGGATCGCGTATAGGATACCATCCATAGACCTTAGAGAGATACTGCATATCTAGCACACATGTTCTATTTGAGACGTCCAATTGTACTCTCGTATTAGGGCCTTAGTGGGATGTATGGTAAAATGGACTAGTGTGCATGCATAGTATGTTGGCCTTTGACCAATGATATATCCTGACCCTTGAAAGAGATGATTATCTCCAGTGTTCGAAATATCGGTATCTCGCAATGTATCGCACCCTTGGGATACAGATACATATTGGTTATCGCACGGGATATATCGTTTGTATCGCATAATTTATCGCACTTTTTGGGAAACATAGGGAAATATTGGAAAAATAATTGAATTTTTCAATGAAACTTTAGGGATTGTTAAAAAAGACTTTAATACACACTTTTAAATTATAACATCTCAAAATAAAAGTGCACACAATAGGTTTCCTTTGTATGGGGTCATAAGGGTTTCCGTTGTCTAATTGAACTAACTATATTCAAATATAATGCATAACATTTATAAATGTATCAAAACATGTATGAAAACACAACCAAGTGGACCCCACCACAGAAAACAATGGGGATAGTGACGCCCACCATTGAAACCTTCCTAAGGCCCACCATGATGTTTATTTGAGACCAAACTTGTTCATAAGGTCACACAAACCTGGATGAGCTTTCAAAATGGATGGATAGTGTGGATGTAAGGCACATCCCCTACAGTGGCCCCCATAGTTAGGGATCCACCGAGTGGGACGCAAGTTGCCTACTTATGCCAGGAGTTGCGTATTGCCACTGCCATTAGTGAGGTGCCTACTGGATAATGCTTTGTGAGCCCCACCATGATATTTTTTTTTTTTATCTGCATGGCCCATCTATTTTTTTAGGTCACCTCATTAATGGGATACAAAACTCAAGTGGGCTGCACGAGAGGAAAGAGTGGAGTTTTAGTGACCATCGTTTAAACATTCGTCTGGCCAAGAAAATTTCGTATCAAGCTAAGTTTTTTTTTTTGTTTTGTTTTTGTTTTTTGTTTTTTGTTTTTTGGTTTTTTCACTTCATCCCAGTGGAAATGACCTTATAAACGGTTTGGATGGCGTATAAACATCAAGGTGGAGCCCAGAAAGATTTCAACGGTATGAAACTCTATCTAGTTTTCCTTCTCCTATGGCCGTCTTGAATTTTGGATCCATCTGATTTTTGGTCTCATGTCCTAAAATAATCTGGACAAACGGATGGATGGTGTGGATTTTTTAGAAACATCATGGTGGCCCCACCTAGCATCCCAGCATACGCATTCACAGGGAAATCTGCGTCCCGCCATTTTTGCGCCCAACGCTCTACGGAACCAACATGTGCGTGGGACCCTGACTGTGGCCCTCGTCATTATGTATGTGTTATATCCACACTGTCCATCCATTTAGAGAGATCGTTTTAGGGCCTGAGCTAAAGAATAAGGCCAATCCAAAGCTCAAGTGGACCCTACCACAGATAACAGTGGGGGCAATGATGCCCATTGTTGAAACTTGAAACCACTTCTATGGGGTCCACCATGATGTTTATTTGAGATCCAACCTGTTCATAAGTTCATAAAAATATGGGCCAAGGTAAAACACAAATATCAGCTTGATCGAAAACTTTTGTGGCCCTCACAAATTTTTTAACGGTGGGAGTTCAATCCTCACTGTTTTGTGTGGTGGGGTCCACTTGAGCTTTGGATTTGACCCATTCTGTCTCATGACCTAGAATAATCTCTCCAAATGGATGGACAGAATGGATATGTAATACATACATCTATGTGGGCCCCACTTCTTTAGTTCAACCAAGTCGCACCCAATCCTCTTTCCATTATCTTAATGGGCGTGGATCATGTGTTACGCTAGTAACTGCTGACTGGGTGTTACCCTTACTGTAGGGCCCACCTTTGATGATATGTTGTATATCCACTCTATCCATTTGTTTTTCCATATCATTTTAGGACGTTGTCCCAAACATTAAATACATCGAAATCTCAGGTGGACCACACCACATGAAACAGTGATGATTGAGAGTTCACTATTAAAAACATATTAATGCTTGCTTTAAGTAGATCCGTAATGTCTATTTGTCATCCAACCTGTTGACAAAGTCAATCAGAACCGATGAAGGGAATATGCAAAGATTATCTTAAACCAAAACTTTCCTTGCCTATAAAATATTTTTAATGGTCATTCACCACTCTTTATGGTGTGGTCCACTCGAGATTTGTATCTTCTTAAGTTTTGGATTAACGTCCTTAAAGGATATGAAAAAATGGATGGACGGTTTGGATAAAACGTATACATCAAGGTGGACCCCACAGAGCCCGTGACAGACCAACCATACGTACGTCTGTCTCCACCATCTCCACCGCAATATCAAAAAGGGCTTCCGAAGCCATTTTCGCAACAGAGATTGGGTTCCGGTCATTCTGGAACCCTAAATCCCTAAAATTTCTTAAAAAAATCTCCCAAATCCCACGATTTTTGGCAGATTTGTTGTCGAAATCTCCCTTTCGTAGGAAATCTATGATTTATTTGACAAAAAACAAAAGGAGCTCGAAGTTCTTTCGCACTTATGGCGCACCATCGTGTGGCCCACCAAATTCAGCTTCCGGATCAGGCAATCTTCTTCCACAGGTACCGAAATCCCCTCTTACATGGATTGAAAGATTTTCCCTTTTTTTTTTTTTTAAATAATAATAATAATTTTTTTAAAAAAATTTTCCTGTAAATATGCCAATACAACATGATAGTATAGCTAATATCGGTGATTTCGCAAAAAAATCATGCAATATTATGCGATATATCGCACGATAAAAAGAATTATATATATATTTTTAAAATAAATAAATTCTGAGGGTATTAGATGGGTTTCGTCTCGCTGACCAGCGATACCGATAATATCTGCTGATATATCGGCCAATAGTATCGATATTAGGAACACTGATTATCACCCTCATGTGCTTGATAGTGATAATTAGAACATGAGGTCCAGCCGTATCTCTGTGATATGCAATGAATCACTACTTTTTGGTTGAACCCACAGTTGCAATATTAGTGATTGGATGAGTAACATGTTAATCTTGCCCTGTTCGTTGATTCTTGCATGGTCCAACAAGGGGTCCACTGGTTTGCCTAGGAACATGTTTATGGCTTTGATCTAGATAGATTAGGGACTCATCAAGTGGTTTTCCCATTGGGCACCGGCTCCAACACTTGATTCTATCTTTCCTAGTGTTTCCAGAAATTTATCTCATCATCCTATCACCATCATAGTCCGAGTTATTTTGGATCTGTTTTACAAAGTCTATTGAGGTGGTACTATGTTAGGAAGACATCATGACATTATGGACGCGACCTCGTTTATTAGTCCAATATCGCTGGTGGATATCATATTCATAATTCTTTGGACCTTCTTTAGATGCTGTTTTTTTCTTCTCTCTTTCTATAATTCTTTAATTTTCTTCAATGAGCTGGTGGAGACATTATAGCGTGAGTGATCGATCCAGGGTTCAATCCCTGGTAGTGTTACCTTCCAAAAAAATTTCTTTAATTTTCTTCGAAGAATCCTTTTTTCTTAAACATCTCTGAATTCTTTCAGATTCTCTCCTTTCAATCTTTCATTTATTCTTCCCCTAGATGTGCTCCTCTTTCTTGTTGGTTTTTTTGTTTGTGCAAAACTTGTATTCTCACTCTGCTGGGTCATACCATGGTATTGGCCAGGCCTATAAAATGCTGCTTATATTATCCAGCCACTTATTTGTGGACTTTCAATGGTTATAATGGATGGTTAGCAGGAAGCCATACCAATGGTTGACATTCAATGGGCAAAAGTCCTCCAATTGCTGGCTTTAGTTGTCTGACAATGAAATTCAAATCCTTGTGTCATAAAGGAATTCTGTTTTTCTCCCATTCCTCATATCTTGAGTATGGAATTGGGACTTATGCAATTTCCCTATGTACACGTTTAGCATATCATGTTGCAGATGTTAGATGTGAGTCACATGACAATGATGATGTCAGCCTTACGAAACTTATGCATAACAAATAAGCATTTAAATGGTTCTTAACACAAGGACGGTATTTCATGTCCAGCAACTCAGTGAGTTACTTTTTTCAAGGCTATCTTTTCTGAACACCTTTCTTTTTCTGTGAAAACATTATTAAGCTTATAATGTGTCTTTCTTTGTTCAGGAGGCTTTTATTTTTGTTGATCAAGTATTTGGCTTTTAGGCATTTAGCTGATATTTGGTCTCCTGTTCTTTTATTCTTTTGCAGGCTAATGCTGAAACTGATGATAATATCACTCCGTTGTTGTCAGCTGTAGCAGCTGGTTCATTGCCATGCTTGGAGCTGTTAGTTCAGGTGAAATGAAGTCTTTGATCTTTTTAATGTTTAGTTACCTACAGATTATGAAAGTGGCAATGACGGGCACCATTTGCCAGCTTGCTGTTGAACTATATTTTGCCTGAATGGTGAATTCCCCTTCTAAAATTGTTAAAGTGCTATCCTGGCCTGAATGACGGGCACCATTTTGCTGTTGAACTATATTTTGCTGTTGAACTATATTTCCCCTTCTATATTTTGCTGTTGAACTATATTTTGCCTTCTATATTTTGCCTTCTATATTTTGCTGTTGAACTATATTTTGCCTTCTATATTTTGCTGGTGAATTCCCCTTCTATATTTTGCTGTTGAACTATATTTTGCCTGAATGACGGGCACCATTTTAATGCTTCAAATATTATGGTGAATTCCCCTTCTAAAATTGTTAAAGTGCTATCCTGGCCTTAATTCAATTTCATTCAGTCGAACCAACTTGTTATATGTATAGCTAGCATGCTAGATCAATGGCAACATATTCCACCATTCTCTGTTCTTTCTAGTTGCAACTTTTCGTCAATCGCACCTGCTTAGATTGCTGTTATTCATGTTTCACGCTTGTACTTTCACTTAAGCATTTGAAGGACGTCAAGTGATATGTAGGGTTAGACTCCAATGTGTGTTTGCCAGAAGTACTAATTTGGCTGACTAATCCACGATACACATGCCATAATGCAAGCCAATCTAGACCATTGAAATCTTAGGTCCACTGTGAATAGATCATAACCCGAAAATACACTGAGCAGATAAATCCTAATTGTCATGTTGGCAAACATCGAATGGACGGTTAAAATGAATATGGCCATCGGTTCAAATTCGAAAAGAGAAATCAGATGCTCAAGATGACTGGTGCGATTTTTGTATTGTGATCCATTGCCAGTAAGGCACACAGTTTAACAGTCTGGATTGGTGTGTATGTAAGGCACATACACTGTGGTTTAGTATGAAATAGTACTTTGTGGCGGATGTATTTTGGAGTTCAGTAGTCTAGCCCGACTATTTAATTAAACAAAGTACTGATCATTTGCTTGACATTTAGCATGCTGCAATACGAGCTGATTACAAGTTAGCTACATGGTTTTAGAGAAGAATAAATATAATATGTGAGAGGAACTTCCTGATCTCTAACTTTGCATATTCTAAACATATGGTTTGTTAGGATAACTTGGAAGATCTTAATCTGGCTGGCTGGAATAGAAGTCTAAAAAAACTGGAGCTTTTATTTTTTTATGAAACGGTTGATGGGTTGGTCGTCAGACTTGACATTATTCTAGAAAATCAGTGGGTTGAATTACCTATAATTCATAAACTCATAAGAGATATGAAAGGTAGAAACCAGACTATATATTCTTAATTTCTACTCAATTTTTGGTTTTTGTAGTACTAGTGCATCTGCTTGTGTATGGCAACATTTCCTTTATGTTGATTAGAGTTCACTGATATAGTATTAGGGTGTGAGAGATTATTCTATTCTCTTCACAACCCTTTAATCTCCAAAGATCTTGTCCACGTGATTATTAATATGTATAAGAGCAAGTTGTTAAATCAACCATGTAAAAGACCAAATCCTGCATCTTCTCCTCTTTTTTCCATCTTTCCTATTCCACTTTCTTTCCTTCTTGCTTTCTAACCTCCCCTTCCTTTTCTTCTTCTTCTTCTTCTTCTCTCTCTCTCTCTCTCTCTCTCTCTCTCTCTCTAAACAACATTCCTACTGGCAGCAAGGGCTGGTGATAGCTAGTGCGCCAATCAGTCACCAGAGCTGGTGCACCAGCCAACAGCCAGAGTTGGTGCACTAGCCGACAATCTGTCCTTCGCTTTGCTTGGAGGTTTCAGCCACACTTTGCTCTTTGATGGCAATGTTTGAGTTATAGGTATCGTTGCAAGTTTCGTTGGTCAGGGATATGGAAACAATATCATTATTGCCAATAAACGGAAATGTGGGGAAACATGGGAAAATGGTTGAATTTTTTAGTGAAACTTCAAGAGATGCTAAAATACACATTTGCATATTTAGGAATTATGCATACATAATAAGTTTTCATTTAATGGGGGCTTAAAAGTATGTGGTATCGTAAGAAACTAGTCCAATAGTAACCAAAATGAGTTTATATAATACAAATGCAGGTACTATACAATAACTAGAACATGTAGAAGTAAATAAACTCAAACATGCATCCATTCATGATCTATATAATAGTACAAATGCAGGTGCCATGCATGCCTGCATACATATACACACTTACAAGCATGTATTTCATCATACAACCATGCGCCCATAAAAACATTGAAATGGAATTTTTTTTAGTAAACAGAATTTTGGCGATATCGATACATTGCCAATACATTAGGGATATTATTGAAATATCACTGATATTCTAGCGATACAAGCGACACCTGGAATTTACGTAGTTGAAAATATTGGCAATAAAAGTGACACCTGGAATTTACATAGTTGAAAATGATACATTGATGATATTTAACGATATATCGTCAATACTTGAATTTCTGATACTACCAGTGTTATCGGTATTGCCGATCTGGAGGTATGGATAATTTAAAGCTGAGGACAACCGGCTGGCAGATATCCTTATCAAGGTGCTTAGTTCCTTTGTGTGTGTGTGTGTGGTGCATAATTACGGTTTATTACCTTCCTCCAGATACCATTTCCTTTCCTTTCATTGATTACGGTCTAATAATATAGTATTAGGGTGTGAATTCTCTACACAACCCTTTCCTCTACAAAGCTTCTCTTGTTTTCTTCTCCATGTGATTAATAGCAGTCTTTACTTGTAGGCATCTTAATAACATTAAAATTCATTTGAATCTGCTAACCCCAAACACTTAAAAACACCCTTATCCGTCCAATTACCATAGATACTTTTCTACCCTAATGTCCCAATCTAAGCATTAAATTCCTGCAACATTCTTCCATAGCCCTTCTTTTATATTTTTTTTCCCTTGTCCTTCTAACTGTTTTTTCAATTTTTCATTGACCTGGCCTTGTTGCTTAGTTTTTCATTGTGACTTAGCGAAGTTGAGCACATTTATCAGCTGGCCAATTTCCAAGGCAATTTTGAATTTTTTAAAATTGATGTGTCGTTGTTTTTTTCTTGCACCAAAGTTGAGGCTGGTATACCATGGTTGTGATTGGTACTTTCTATAAAGGTTGACTTGGATTCTATGTGTTATAAATGGATCTTCATATAGTTTATTTCAAGAGAGCAATTTTAACCTTTTTGGTTTTGATGTATCAAGGAGCACACTGGTCTCATCATTGTTCACCTTTACCTTACTGTTGTTGCCCTTGGCATTTGTCTTTGGTATTCCGGTTTCTCTTTTAATGTATACAATAAATTCCGCATGGTCATAGTGGAAGTCATATCCCTTTTTTTTTTTTCTATACCATTTCATGTAACACAATCTATAGATGATTGTGGCACTAACATTTTCAATTTTGTTCTATGCAGGCAGGCGCTAATGCAAATGTTACTGCAGGTGGAGCAACTCCTTTGCATATCGCTGCTGATAGTGGGAACACTGAAATAATCAACTGCCTATTGAAGGCAGGAGCTGATCCCAATGCTTGTGATGAGGTAAGGCAATTCAGAAAGTCACCCTTTTGTTTATTGGGACAGTCACTCTTCATAGTTTAGTAATTTTGTTATCTATTTATATTTCTCTTATGTACATGAAGTCTGTCCTTTTGAGAACTGAGTCAGCTCGGCACGTTTGGATGTCAGACACCCTTGTGGCAGGCTCAGATACTTCCATGAAAATTTCTGCAGTTTTCTTTTATTTATCCAAGTTAGCCTAGCTGCATTTGCTTTTATGTCCTGTTTCTCTAAAGAGTGGTTTCTCATAATGCATGACTGACTGTTACAACCTACAAGTGAAAGTTCCGGTTGATCTCCAGAATTTTTGGTATATCCTCCGGGTCACTGGAAGGGTTGGTTCCAGCAAGGGCCTCAGCTTTGGAGGTTATACTTTCCACCTCTGCATCCAACCAATCCTTTGACCAGGGAACGGGAGAATTCCCACTACCGCTGGCAGGCAAGAATTGGTACTGAACATTCCTCTTGTAATAGTACAAGCCCCCATAGCAATGACATATTTTGGTTCAGCCATTTGCTCCCCTCTTTTACATCAAATGAATAATCCCATGTTGTCATCCACGCGGGCCACCTTGGGGCAGTTTTGTTTGGGTCGTGAAGTAGACAGCAAGCAGCTTAAAAAAAGCCATAGTGCGCTGGAGAGGGGGGTGGGGTCATGTGCATGGGAAAAATTAGAAGGCTGTAGCATCATATTTGTGGTATACTCCCAAAGTGGTGGTCTCTTTCGAGGACCCTGTGATTGGGATGGTGGTAAGAAATGGTAAGGTCACCTCAAACAATCACTTCATGTATTATCTTTACCCCATAAATCAATTTAACGTCCTTCTTTGGGAGAAATGTGTCTGGAGATTTTGAGGAGAATCTGGGAATGGAAATCAGTTTCCGACACTACACCAACAAAAGTGGGTTTTGCCATCTGAGCTAGAATTAAGCATCTACAAACGAAATTCCCTTGCAATCTTGCCTTCAAAAAGCTCCTTGAACATGTTGGCATGGTTAGACCGAGATTTTGAGATCGACGGAGTGGTTCAAGAGATGGAAAATGATAAAGCATTGGTTCTGTATCATGGAAATCTTTATGGTCTGACAACATGTTTTGAAAATGCTGATTACCTCACAATAAGAATCCTGCTAGATATGCCCACTGCATCCTTACAGACCCAATTCCTAATCAAAATGCTGATTACCTCACATATCATGGTTCTCTTTCTACCTCATGTGCTTCTTAGTTTCCTAAAGAATGTTGACTTTGTGGCACCAAATTAACTCTGACTGCCGATCTCTTCTCTTCACCCCAGGCCTCTTATTTTCCATGAAGCAATAATCATGGTGGAAGTTTCTTGGACATCATTTGAGTGTTGAGATTCTTGTAAACTTGCTTCACTTGGGACCTTTTTTATGGGTAGCCTAGCCCCCTCACATTCCATGAAAGCAATTTCACTAGGACATCCATCAACCTCCCTGTTCCATTCTGCCTCAATTTGGTTTCCTGACCTTCCAAAACTCCTTTTGTAAGTACCCCACTTCTTGACCTTTCACTGTGTCTGTTGTTTTCACTCCCACCTTTTGCTCTCCCGCTGCATTATACTATCGGCCTTAACCAGCTAAATGTTTGAGGGAATTTAGCTTGTACCCAGTGTTCGAAATATCGGTGTTGTGTTACGTATCGCATTCTTGGGATATGGATACGTATCGGTTATCTCATGGGATATATCGGTTGTATCGTGGAATGTATCGCTGTTGTTGGAAACATGGGGAAACATTGGGAAATTGGTCGAATTTTTCAATGAAACTTCAGTGATTGTTAAAAAAGACATCAATACACATTTATAAATTAAAATATTACAAAAAACAAGTATACATAATAGGTTTTCTTTGTATTGGGGTCCTAATCTATGCGTTGTCTAATTTAATTGATGCAAGTATATTCAATGTCTATTCATATAATTTATAAGTGTAAGAAGACGTGTGGAAACACAAGCAATCCACTCAAAAGCAAAAGAAGAATCACTAGATTAGGTTACATACATGTTTGGACACAAAGATTGCAAACGATTTGCAAGAAAATAGGAAATTTTGATTTTTTTTTTTTTCAATTTTCCACAACTCAGCCCATCTCCTCCAAATCTTGATATTGAAGCTCCCAATCCATGATTTTTTTTTTCCATGTAAAACATGAAAAATCATGGATTTGTAACAATTTGACACTAATTCAACATGATTAATAAAAAATAAAAGGACTGAAATTCAAAAATGCTCACCAGATCGAACATGTGAAATATATCTCACTACTTGTGCGTTTCGTATCGCACTGGTGGGATACAAGATATATCGTGGGATATATCGGCTGATATCGTCGATATTTAAAACACTGTTTGTACCACAATATGTTACCTTTGTTGCCAACTTTTTTTGTGTTTGGGGGAGGTGGAAAAAAGATCTCATGAAGTAGGATTATGGGGAGAGTACCTCCTACAATTTAGGGCCACTTAGAATAACCATGAGAGATTTCACCTGTTTTATATTTTACGGGGTATGTGTTGATTTTTATTTTTATTTTTGAAGATTGAATATTTATATAAATATAAGGGAGTTGAAGCAACCTTGGAAGAAAACGAGGCACAAAAAAAGTAACTAGACAAAAACAAAAAAGTAAACAAAAAATCTACCAGACAACCATGCAACTCAAGACAAAAGCAGCTATACAACTCAAGATAAAAAGAAGACCTTCCGTTGAAGATAGAAAGCAGAAACATCTGTAGTATCCTAAAAGAGGGCATGATAGAACTATCACGAAGATTAAGACCTAGAGACCAGTCCTTTAAATCTCGAAAGATCTAATCTGACACCCTTGAAGAAGTAGAGGAGATGTTCTAGAGGCAACAATTGTTTCTTTCTCTCCAAATAGCCTAGAGAGAAGCCATCACCAGTAAGCGCCAAATAACTTTGAAGTCTCTACCAACGCCTCCTCCATGCCAGGTAGGGCTGAAAGTTGGGTGGGTTCAACCCGACTGGCCCGACATTGAGTTGGGCTTGAGAAGGATGTATCGGGTTTGGTCTCAGGCCTGGGCCATACAAACACCAACCCGATAAAACTTGGGTTGGGCTCGGGTTGAGGTCTCAGGTTGCCCGACCCAACCCGAACCTGATCAATATATAAGTTCCTTATAAATTAATTATAATTGAGTGCGGATCGTCTATGTTGAAGGCACAGGAAAATCCAATGTGGTCGGGTTTCATTAGTCCACGTCATTTCTGATGACTCAAGCTAACAAGATACACCGGATTTCTCTCTCCCAAATAGATTGCTTGATACACAATACAACTTTTAAAGGAGTAGTTGTCCTATATTTTAGCTTGTTTGTCTAGAAAAAAAAAAAAAAACTTCTTTACAATAAATAACTATATATATAATCAATAAAATTATAGGTACAAAAAATAAAACGTATATTGAAAATATAATAAACTAATGTAATAATGAAAATATTAGCATATATATACCCGACCAACCCAGCCAACCCGATTGAGACCGCTTGGGTTGAGAATTCCCAACCTGAGGTTGGGTTGGGTTGGGCTAGGGTTGAGCACCAACCTGACCCAACCCGCCCGACTTTCAGCCCTAATGCCGGGCGAACAACATGCTAGGAATCGAACTAGGCATCCCTGAGGGGGAATGAAATTGATCAGGATAGCAGACCATTCTTTGTTCACATAAGGGCAATGCAGGAAAAGATTGATAGATTTAACATTGCCAAGGTAGGGGAGTCAAACATTGGGAGGATCATTTCACGGGGTTGGAAATTATCCACTGTGAGGATCCTTCCTCTCATGAGGAGCTAGATAGACAACAGCCTTGGAGGGAGCCCCATACGTCCAGACAAAGGAAGGAAAAGCCGAACTCTAAGATGGGGTAGGACCATGAATGACGTGTAGGAAGGATTCAGAGGCGAAGCTGCCTGAAGGAGAAAGTGACCAGGAGGAGTCATCCACCCCCAAGTTGGGTTATATTCCTTGGAGAAACTTTAAGAGCTCTAGGAAGGCGTTGATGTCGGTCTCCGACAGGCCTCTCCTACAAGGCATACATCAAGCTGTTGAATCGATAACAGAGAAACAATTAGCCACAAATAAGGAAAGATTAAAAGTCACTTTGGCCAAACTTGGAAAGACAGAAAGCAAGAGGTTTGTTAGAGATCCATTGGTCTAGCCATAATCTGATCCTAGTCCCATCTCCCAGGCCGAGAGAAATTCCTTCCGAAAGAGGGGCCGAAGGTTAGCAATGGCTTTCCAAACTGAAGAGGCTTTGTACATGGAAGAAGACTTGGTGAATCATCCTCCCTCCTCTGTACCATATTTGCAAGCAATGTATCTCTCCATCGTTTTCCTGTCTCAGTTCCAAAGTGTCAAAACTATTTCCCAAAGAGAACCAAATTGACATCAGCTAGGACCCTAATGCCTGTAGCCCCTTCCAAGTGGGGTCTGCAGGCCTCGGACCAACTGAGAACATGAAATTAATGGCTATCTAAGATTCCAGAGAAAGTCTTTCCTGAATTTATCTATCTTATTTAAGATGGGACTTTGGACAACGGAACAAAGAGAGAAAATAGGATGGGAGGTTAGACAAAGCCACTTTAATCAATGTAAGTTGCCCCTTAAGAGACAGAAAACAACTCTTCCAAGGGGACAATTTTTGCTCCAATCTCTCGATAACACCATCCTAGAGATGATTGGCAGGCTTGCCGATGCAAAGGGGAGGCTCCAAGTACGGGGACGGAAAATAACCAGCTTTGCACCCGAACACCTCCACCAGGCTGGAAAGAAAAGAATTAGATATATTGATACCCAAAATTTCACTCTTGAAAGGGTTAATCTTGAGACTTGAGATGGCCTCAAAACAGTGGATCATTGTCTGCAAGTCAACAACAACAGATCAGTGTTTTTGGTAGTGCTCATAGCATATGCTATGTAGTGTAGCGTAGCTCCTTGGTAGTGTAAGTTGCAGGGCATGTAGCATACATCATATGTATCATGTAGCACAGGTAGCGTACGCTACTTAAAATATCCTTTTTTAAAAGTTTTTCTTCTATGTTAGTTCACGACCTATTTGAAAATGGCAGTGACTGATCCCCATCACACGTGGCACTACATTCGATCAATCCAGACCATCCAAATTGTTGTCCATGTCATGAATTTGTGATGTTTTATTTAAAAAAGAAAAAAGAGGTCACACTTCGAGATGTCTTAAGGCAAAGAGACAGAGATATTGCATGGAAATATGTGGTTGACAATCCAGATTTGTAGTCAAGAACTCATAGGAATTATGCATTTTGTAAAATTTAACATATTTTCTTATTATATTAATTAAAAAATATTGAGTATTGTGTAGCTTACGCTACACTATACACTACACGCTATTTAAAACATTGCGACATATTCAAAGGCTTCATAGAAAAGAAGTGTATCATCTACAAGGTTAATGTGGGTAGTAGAGGGACTGGAAGGAGCCACTTTGAAACCACTGAAAAGACCAATAGATTCCCCTTTTGTTAGCATATGACTAATACCATTAGAGTCAATTACAGAGAGAGAGAGAGAGAGAGAGAGAGAGAGAGAGAGAGAGAGAGAGAGAGGGTCTCCTTGCGTAAGCCCCTTAGAAGAGGTAAGGAAACCTTTCAGAGAACCATTAACAAGCATATAGGAGGCTAATGAGAGACAAGAACGAATTGAATTCCTCCATTTCAGACCAAATCCTAACCTTGCCATCAAGTAATCAAGATAGATCTAGTCGACATGGTCAAATGCGTTTTCTATATCTAATATGCATTGCCTTATGTTTCCCAAGCTGGAATCCCTCAAGTTGATGCTTCATAAAATAAGGGGTAGGTTGCACCCACCACTACTCTCCCTTCTCCCATTCTCCTCTACTTGTTTAGTGCAAAGGAATGAAGTTCACCCCTTTTGATTAATAAGAGGGGGCTTGTAAGCAAAGGATGGTTGTAACAAATTTAGCCCCATTCAAAGGGTTAGGATCATCTAATTGGTGTGATTCTTGCACCATGGCTTACTCCTAATGGTACTATTGTATGAACTTGTCCAAATTGATGTAGGTGTGTGTATGGGCATTTTATTTGACAGTTTTCTGGGGTGCTTTGATACCGATGTATATAGCATAGATGAATAATAGGATAATCAAACCACAAATTGAAAGGATTGCATGTAAAGCTAGATTATAAAGTCTAGATTACAAAGACTAAGACTAATAAGATTTATAAGAGCCTCTTGTTTGGAACTCCGTAGACGAGTGAGAGATGACCCCCTTTTATAGGCTAGGAAGGTCCAGATTTTACAAGCTTTGAATTACACTACAGTGACCTGCCGACAAAACAATGACTTATAAAAGACAAAACTGCTATAGTGTTATTTTGCCAACACAACAATAATATGCTACAGTGTTACTATTCTACCGACACAACAATAATATGCTACAATTACTTACAAACTGCTATAGGATTGCTACAGTTTGACCATTCCAGCCGTCTATAGTGACTTCATGCTGCTGACATGGGTCTTGAATGAGTCCGTCGGGTGTTCCTGTTGTTAGTCATCCCATTCATCCGATCCTGAGGAAAGAGGGTTGCCATCAGAATCTAAGGGGCTTCCAATGCCGACCCATGGAGAGTCGGGAGTCTCATCTACTTTAGCCATACTTCCATGTTGTTCTAAGAAAGTGAAGGAAACATTGTTGAGATTCAACATTTTGGCTAAGGAAAACATAAAATATTCCACAATTGTTGTTATGATGTCGGGCAAGATTGAGGGATTGCTAAGCTTGGGTTTTTGATTGAGTAATGGATGGTGCATAGTTTCCATTGGGAGTGGGGATGAAATCTCTGGAAGTGTGGAAAGTCATTAGCACATATATGCCATAATGGGTGTCGAGGAGAGTTTCCCATTCATGTAGAGGGTGGAACCATTGCAACCATTTTGAAGTGTTCAGTTGGTTTCCGTGAAGAGGGCAACCCAGCTGGACCTGAAGAAGATATACAAATAGTCGTGGGGCATCAAAGATGACAACCATGGTATGGGCCTCAAAAAGGTAGTAAAGGACATAGAGAACTTTACGGAGATGGTAGAGATTTCTGAAAGATAATGGTGTGAGGAAAGGTTAATCGGGGTGAGGAATCCTGTCAAAACATGATTATTTTTGTATAGATGAATTTCCAGAAACCGTTGGAAGTTATTGGTACTCCTGTGGGTAAATAGGAGATGAGCAATGAAGGAAGATCTGGAATATGATCAATGGGATAGATGCAGAGTGGGATGGGAATATGGACAAAGCTTTGGTGAGGGAGCGTATGACGGGATACGAAGTTCGCCAAAGAGTTCGCCTTCCCTTTGATATGTTTGATTGTGAATGTCCACTGGAAAAACCATTTTGCCCATCGGAGTAATTGGCTTAGAGGAATCTGCTTCTGCTTAAATTGGAGCATTTGTGGAAAGGAGGACATGTTCATCTCTATTTGGAAATGATGCCTGATGAGATGATACTGAAACTTGTTAATCCCCTTTTTTACTGCTAGGATTTCTTTGAAGGTAAGAGTGATAATGCTGCTTACTTTGGGAAAAATTACCACTCTTGTAATTGCAGATGCGACGCTGCCAATGGAGTTCCTTAAGAAGAATGACTCCCCAATGAAGATCATTAGCATCAGTCTGGAGGATCCCTGTGCCATGAGCACTAGGAATCTGGAGGGGAGATAGTTGCGTCAAGCAATTCTTCAGGGTTTGCAGAGCACGGGTGTGCTTTGTTGACCAAGGTGGAGGGTTTTTTCGAAGCTACTGAGAGAGTAGTCCTCGTAGCTGAGCAATGTGAGGAACAAACTCAGAGACAATTTGCAATGCCAAGGAACTACTCAATCTGCTTCCTGTTGGTTAGCTCATCAGGAATAGTTTGCAACTAAGTAGCAATATGTGGTTGTGACTTGTATTTTTCATTGACTATGTGCATCATGAGGAAATTAATTGTAGTGTGGGCAAAGAACAATCTTCTTTTTTAAGATCATGATGCCATGTTTGGAAACTATCTCATAAAACTGCTGGAGGAGTTGGAGATGTTCATCCATGGAGGGCGAGAATAGTAGAATATCATCTATGTAGACTAATGCATGCTGAAGGATTGGCTAGAAGATGGTGATCATTGCTTTTTGGCACACAGATGGGGTTGTCTTTAATCCAAAAGGGAGAACTTTCCATTGATAATGGGCATCTAGGATAGTGAATGCCATCTTGTGTTGATCCTCTAGATGAATGCTCAGTTACCAAAATCTTGCCTTAAGATCAAATTTAGAGAAAACACATGCATCAATCAACTGTTGAAATAGTAATGTGCGATGTGGCAAGGGGAATTTGTCATTTTCCAAGAAGGAATTAAGCAGTTGGTAGTTTATGACCAATCATAATTTTCCTCTAGTCTATTTAGTGCGCTTGTTTACATAAAAGGCCTCACAAGCCCATTGCGATGACGTGGGGCTCGATGAGGCCCTAGGCTAGGAGATCATTCAATTCTTTTGTTGCCAGGTGCAGGCAGTGTTTAAATTATTGGCGATATTATCGAATTGTCGCCGATAATTTTGGTGTCGCTAGAGTTGCGACACCAAAACTCCCTATTTTCGTTTCTCTTCCTAATATTGCCGATTTTTCAGCGATTTTATTGATTTTTTGCGAAAAGTCCAGTTGTCAGTAGTGTTCGCAATATCGTCGCAATCCAACGATACGAAACACGTCGGAAGAAATATTCCGAAAAAATCGGAAAAAGAGAGAGAGAGGGAAACTTTCAATAGGGTGGATTTCCACACTTGTAGAATAGATTGCCCTGATTGGAAGCTGCGTTTGGTGGGCCATTTGAATCGAAGCTCGCCATTCGTAGGTTACTGTAAAGAAAATCTCGATTCCCTTTTTTTCTTTCTTCTATTAGATTGTTACTTGAAAACAGAATTGATTTAGGAAGGAAATGCGAAAAAAAAAATCAAGAAAAAATCTAGAGAAATCCGGAGATTTGGGGAAGATTTTAGGGGTTTTAGGGTCTCTTGGATAAAAGAAAGGGTTCGGAGCCCTTTTTTATCGGGTGCAGATGCGCTACTGACAGGTTGAGTAGCCAGACTCACTACCGAAGTGACATCACCAAGTTCTGTGGGTCCCACCATGATGTATGTTTTGTATCCACATTGTCCATCCATTTTGAGAGACCATTTTAGGTCATGAGCCAAAGAATGATTCAAATCCAAAGCTCGAGTGGAGCCCACCACATAAAAAAGTGGAGAGAGTGACGCCCACCATTAAAAATTTCTAATGGCCACAAAAGTTTTCAATGAAGCTGATATTTGTGTTTTACCTTATTTAATGTTTGTGTTAACTTATGAATAGATTGGATCTCAAATAAACATCACGGTGGACCTTAGGAAGGTTTCAACGGTGGGTGTAACTCACTCCACTGTTTTCGGTGGTGGGGTCCATTATAGTTTTGGATCCGCCTAATTCTTTGGATCATGCCCTAAAATGCTCTCTCAAAATGGATGGACGGTGTGGATACAACACATACATCATGATAGGACCCACATAACTTGGTGACATCACTTTAGTAGCGAGTCTTGCTACTCAACCTGTCATAGATAATCCATGTCCTTTTTTATCGGGTACGGCTACACGAGGCACGTAGGCATCTTTTCACACGTGTAATGGGTCTCCAATCTGAACGGTTCATGTGATGCGGCGTCCCATGAAACTCCTAGGGACCAAAATTTACCCTGATCTAAAACTCTAGTGGGCCATAGCAAAGAAAGATGCAAATCAAGGGAGAAAAATGTTTTCTTTTATAATGGCCCACTGAAGTCTTAGATGAAAGCAAAAGTTGAACTATAGAGGTTTCATGGAGTGCTGCATCACTTTGACCGTTCAAATTTTGGACTCACATCACATATGATGAGTTCTCAAAAAGTTCTCACGATAACTTTGCTTATGGGAAAATCAGCATTGGCGCAGATCTAGAGATGGATGGTCCTGTCAGGGCTTTATAAGGCCCACCATGATATATTTGTTTTATCTACACCATTCATCCATTTTGATATGTTATTATAGGGAATGAGCCCAAAATGTAGCCAGATATGAGGCTCAAGTGGTCCACACCACAGGACGTTGTGGTGGGAATGATATCCACCGTTGAAGCTTTCCTGGGGCCCATCATGATGTTTATTTTCCATCCAATTTGTTCATAAGGTCTAATAGACCTTGGATGAAGGGAAAACATAAATATTAGCTTGCTCCAAAACTTATGGGCCCCACACAGTTGACTCAGTACGATAAGCGTACTGATTATATGATGCGCACGTGTGACTTGTTTGTATTCGTGGATTGATGGGTCCATGTTCTGTGGGGCCATCATAATGATAAATATTTTATCAATGTTGTCCATTTATTTTGATAGATAATTTTAAGGCATGAGTCCAAAATGAGACAAATCTGCATCTCAGGTGGAGCACATTAAGGGAAACAATGGTGATTAAATGCCCACCATTAAAAACTTCATTGGGTCATTGTAATGTTTTTTTTTGCCATCCAACCTCTTGATCAAGTCACATAGATCTTGATGAAGCGAAAACACAGTTTAGATTATGTTAGATTTTGCCACATGTACATCTCTATCATGCAAAAACCACATTGATTGGATAATCCAATCCATCCTTGATTTGGCATCTTTGAGTTTATTTACTTTTACGTGTCTTAATTACTGTATTCCCACTGCATTTGTAATATATAAACTCATTTTGGTTGCTATTAAAGTGATTTTTTATGGCATCGCATGCTTTTTGGGTCCCATTAAATGAAAACTTATTATGTAATGTATTCTTTTTGCAAATTTTTATTCCTAAATATGTAAATATGTGTATTTAGGCATGTCTTGAAGTTTCACTGAAAAATTCCATTGTTTTCCCCATGTTTCCCTCTTTTTCCCCACATTTCTGGTTATCGGCGATAACAATATTATATCTTTATCTCTGGCTAGCAAAACTTGTAGGGATACCGACAACTCGAACACTGGGTGTAGGTGCTTGGGGAACATGCCTTGGTGAGACACTTTTGTTGGGTTTATGTCCTCATTGCGCTTGAAAGGGAGGCGGACGAGGAACTCAGGATTTTTCCTAAAAGGGAAGGGGTGTTTGGACAGGAAGGCAGACGAGGAACTTAGGATTTTGCCTAAAAGGGAAGGGGTGTTTGGACAGGAAGGCGGAGTGTAAGGCAACACAACAATCAATCTCTAATCGTTCCTTGATTTGGTCGAGTGTGAGACTGAATGTATATTAGTTTGGGATTATTGACCAAAGAATGGAGTACTACTTGTGTATGAGGTCATTTTCAGTCCATCGGAGATGGTTGGGCTTGTGAAGGATGTTGAACCCTATGATGAGGTCTTTGCCAGATAAGTGAGAGTTGAGAAAGCAGTGGCGGATGGTGAGGTGAGGAAAAAGTTGGAGGGTGATAGGCGGATTGGTCAAGCTGGTATAGAATAATTTTCCATCGATTGCTCGAAAGGCTTAGGTGTGTGGTTTCCAAAGGGAGGATGGAAGGATGTCAGGATTGAGAATGGATGCGGAGGCACCAGTGTCAAGTAAAGTGATAATCGGGATGGGATGTGCATATTGTTCTGTCAGGAGCCAGACTTGAACCATAGGGACTGACTGAAGGGAGGATAGAGAATCACCAAGAATGGAGAAAATTCTGTTAATTCCTTGAATTTCAAACTGCTCATCAGAGTCATCATCAAAGTTGTGATGACTATGCTGGATATCCAAAACAAACTCTGGGTTATACTTATCACACAGATTCGAGGTCAGGAAAATCTGCATTTGCCAAGGTAGTTGTTTTCTGTAGAATGCTACATTGCGCTACCTTGTACATTTGTGGCAAGTTTTAGAGAAGTGCCCTTTCTGGCCGCATAGATAACACTTATTTGAAATGTTTCTTAGAGTTGTACACAAGTCGATCTGAGTTGAGCTTGGCACAGCTCGGCTTGGCTCGACTCGGTCCTCGAGCCTGTCTGGCCAGCTTGGCTCGGTTCGGTCAGCAGCTCGGGCCAGTTCGAGTCGAGTTTGTGCATGTGCGGCATTTTATCAAACACCTGGAATGCGTCTTAAATTTCTCAGAGAATGCAAAACAGTAACGACATTGTACAGGTATTTCATCAAACACCCGGCGTGCAACATCAAAATCAAACAAAATCAGGCACCCAACAAGTAGCATCAAAATCAAACACCCAACATATCCATTCTTTCCTTGCCAAAACTTTGTTGAATCATTTCATCAAACACTTGGCGAACAACATCCATATCAAAATAACCGAGTCACCGATCTGATTCGATTTGAGTCGAGTCGAGCTCGGGCAAGCTTGAACTCGGCTTGAAATTTTTTCGAGCTCCAAAAACCAGCTCAACTCGGTTTGAATCCAACTTTGAGCCGAGGTGATTCGAGCTTTTTTGAGTCGAATTGAGCGAGCTGACCGAGCTAACTCGACTCGTGCAACTCTAGTGTTTCTTCTGAATTTCTTTCTCCAGAAGAAATGCCATTTTTTGCTGCGCCTTTTCCTGGTCGGAAAATGTTCTCGTTTGTCTCGCCTAGAGGCAAATTGTGGCAGCTTCTTGAAATGATGCTTCTTTTTGTAAGAGCAATCATAATCCTTTGGATCTTGGCATCTAATGGAGAGATCAGGCCGGTTACATGCCGAACCAAGTCATTTGCCAAGTTGTTCGACATGGCGCATGAATTTATGCTAGTTGCACAGCTTCTCGATAGCTTGAATGCTGAATTGATGAATGAGGCGAAAGGAAATCTGCTGCAGGTTGTGGCCTTTGAGGGTTAGCAGCTTTTGAGTTTCATCGCCAAGAGGTTTTGGAGAGAGTTCAGATAAGTCAGCTTTAGATTAACATCATTGATACCGTTGAGGATGTAAAATCTTCGTGACATGGTATCATAGTGCTTTTCGACGTCCTTTCAGTTGAAAGAACACATCTTGGCCTTGAGGAATTCATCTCGGGTTGTTTCTCGGTAAGTCTGGATAGAGCCGATGAATTCGTTATAGATAAGACCCATGAATGCTTCAAAGACCAGGGAATGGAGAGCCTGGAGTTGTCTGTATTCTCCAAGGCTATTCCACCATTTGCGAAGGTGGTCAGCAAGGCGACCAACAAACTTTTGAATCATACGGGCAACAGTGGCATTGGGCGTATGCATTTCGGCGGCGCACCAAGAGTACATTTCAAAAACATGAGTTTGCCATTGTGAACGGGGAATATCATCAGTGGTAAACAGATGTTTTTTGTCAATCGTTTCAGCATAATTGACTTTGGTGGGTAGTCATCTGCCATGTGGCGGTGGAGGGTTGGCTGCCTCATATTCATCATCATACATGTCTTGCAGAGTTCCTTGTTGCATGAGCAGCTGCCGGTATTCTTCAGTGGAGTCGGAAGAAGAGTCTGCATCTGTAATTTGAGCACTGATAGTCATAGCAGGGGATAAAGGTGATTGGATCGATGTCGCATGAAAGAAAGAGGTGATTGGGTTGAGGTCTGTTGTGGCGACTGAAAGGGTGGTCAGGTCTGGGACGGAGAAAGTTGTAATGTTTTCGGCTAGATAGGATGGAGGAGGTATGTATGATGTGGACTACTGGACTTATGAGGTTTGGGACGGGAGGAACGGGGAGGCCGTACTCGAAAGGTGGGCGGAGGTTGAGAGAAAGATGCTATAGCCGGGGTAATAGGGGTATTTCTGGAGAGATGGAGGGAAGGGGTCTTGAAATGGGTTTGCAGTCTGGTAATGGAGTTTGAGGTTGGTGCTTGATGTTCAGAACATAAGGTAAAGAAGTGGGGTGTGAAGAATAGGCTTGAAAGAATGGTGATTGTGGAGATGGTGAGGCCAAAATGGAGGATAACTGATTCTCCAGAGACTTCTTTTCTGCTTTCTTTTGTGCAAGAAGTGGGCTTGCAATTGTCCAATTGGCGAATGTCATGGCAATTTAGTGTAATTCTTGTTCAAGAGCAGAAATTTGTTTCCACTATTTCTGCCAGGGTGGACAAGTCAGAATTATTCTGAGAGAGCATCTGCTGTTGATTTGCCAAGATCTGTTAGAGAGCTTGATTTTGATGGATTACATTTTCTGCTTGCCAATTTAAAGATGCTTCAGTGGCAGAAATCCACTTTGGAGTTCCATCTGAGTCTGCTCCTGCAGGAGTTGTGATCTTCTAGGCATGTTTTACTTGTAGGTGAGGGAACTCAAAATCCTCAGGAGGAAAAGATGGATGAGATGTTTGTTGCTGTTGGGCAGGTTGGGATTCAAGAAAAGCTTCGAGAGGTGACTCAAAGTGTTGCATTGGTGGTGACTGGTGAGTGGAAGAGTAGGTGGGAGCTTTTGAGGTGAGCATAGACAAGGCCTTTTGGTAATAAGATGCAAGAGATGGCTTTGGCGGAGGAGGCTTGTGATGCTCAAGTTCCAAACGTGGTTCTGGTGGAATGGATGATTTGGGTTTTCTGTTCTTGGGATAAAGAACATAGTAGTCGAATTTTCCAGATGGTTCACCAAGTAATCCGACTTCTGCATCTCCATTTGCATCTCATTTAGCAAGTTCTTGTTGGAAGGAAGGCTTTTGCTTTTTCTTCCGGTATTTACTTCGCCAGTTATCATCATCATTGTCAAACATGTGCTCAATACAGTCTTCACAGTCGTGGACGTCATACAAGATGTGTCCTGAGGGACTCTTGCCTTAATAGATCGGCAAACTATCAAAGTCCATCCTGACAATTGGGACGGCCAGAGAGTAAGTGTTTATCTCCGGAAGAGGCGTGGAGAAAACATTTTCTGTTGTAACAGTAGCTCGAAAACTGGTTTCAACAGAGCCATCTTTCTGTCGTCGGAAAAAAGGGTTGATCATGTTGCACAACCTGTGGGTTGGAATGAAGTTGTTCATAGGTCGTGACCCAACTGAAGGTAAAATGGCTTCGAGGTGATCATTGGTGAGCTGTCGTGGAATAAAGGTGCAATGAGGCACTCCTTTGTTTTCAATAGAGAGCATAAGGGCTTCTTGGTTTTTGCTCAGACCAGGGATTGGAAGATCTAGCGAATAATTTTGGACCTGAAAAGCCACTCGATAATGAAGAGTGGTGGCTATAGATCCCGGGATCTGCTATCCTCCAGTGAGCTGGATTTGGACCTTAAGGGCTTTAAAAAAAAATGCTCATCACGTGGGGACATGTTGTAGTTTGGGAACAGAATAATGAAAATAATTCATGCTTTTAACGTGGTTTCAACTGTACCAATGGTTGCTAGCTGATAGATACTCTTTGAACCATGAGTCTAGCAGAGCGATTCTGGAAACAACAGGGAGACCTCGTCGACTATGAAAAGTAGGAGCTAGCCTGACAGCACCAAAGTGAATATGGTATATCCGTTATACAACCAACCTTGATGAAGTTCTTTGGAAAGGTTCGGAGTCACAGATGACTCCTTTTGATTTGCAAAAATCGGGTGTTGATCAAATTTAGAGGCACAAACATACTCTTTGATGGAACTGGGATTCTTTGATGGAGGGACAATCTGTTTGAGAATCCTTTGAGCAGTGTTGTCCCGGATATTACCATATATAGCGTATGGATTAACAATGGGATATTGGCTTGCTGGGATTTTGGGATCAGGAAGGTATTCAATTTCATAAAGATAATCTAATTTAGAGGCAGTTTTCTGGGGCGCTCTGATGATGAGGAGAGCAAACAAAGGCGATTAGAGACGTTAAAAATGATGAATCAACATCAACTATAACCCCTAGCCTTCTAAGCTAACAATGCGGGATCAATTCCTTGATACAGGAGATGACATTATGCTTCTGAAATTTGAAGCATCTTTGTACCGCATGTTATGCCCGTTTTAGTGGAATTTCGATTGTATATTGCTTCCTTTTTTGGTTTGGGCTCCAAAGTAAAGGAAATAACAACTGGATTATCAAGAAAACTGTGTGCAGTTTTCTTTACCCTCATGTTCTCTGTGAAATTGGAATAATTTACTACCACAGTACTTAGTGTATTTTGTAAAGGTGTGAGTGAGACAAGCTATTATCTGAACCGAGTGTTTCACTTTTGTATGAGATAGCAGTTCACTAAGTCTGATTGAAATCTCCAAATTATATTACACGGTAAGTGGGAAAATTTCACGATCTTTACATTTGTTGTCTGACTTCTTCCCCTTCCAGTAGATGAACAAACTTTGGTCATGCTTGCTGTTTCAAAACTTCTTAATTTTACTTCTTTTCATGACTCCAAACTTGTGTACATGTGTATATGGGTGTTTTTGTGAACGCTTGTATGTGTGATTGCTTGAATTATGCTGCAGAGGGAAGGATATTATTGTGATACGTGGAGAAAACTTTGTGATTATATTCATGCTTCAGGTTTTAAGATTTCTTTCGTTTCTTGTTGTTGTTGTGGTTTTTCTTTTCTTCAACCACAGGATGGTGTGAAGCCAGTACAAGTTGCCGCCACAAGAGGTCATCGTCGAGCAGTCGAGATTCTCTTCCCACTGACTTTTCCTGTTCAAACTATTCCTGACTGGAGTGTTGATGGAATAATCAACTATATGCAATCTGAAGCAGACAAAGAGCAGGTATTTAATTTAATTTATGAGTTTTATTTCAGAATGATGAAAATGCTCTCAGCTACACAAATGTTCGAAATATCGGTATCACGTTATATATCGCATCCTTGAGATATAAATACGTATCGGTTATTGCACGGGATATATCGTTTGTATCGGGTAATTTGTCGCACTTTTTGGGAAACATAAGAAAACATTGGGAAAATGGTTGAATTTTTCAATGAAACTTCAGATATTGTTAAAAAAGACCTCAATACACACTTTTGAATCATAACATCTTAAAAAAGAAGTGCACATAATAGGTTTCCTTTGTATAGTGTCCTAAGCTATGCTTTGTATGACTGAACTAAAGCAATTATATTCAAATTGAATGCATAACATTTAGAGTGTATGTGATGATCATTTCATCAAACACTCATAAATACTTCAAAATTAGTCTCAATTGACAGCTGGTTGAAGGAAAATTTCAAAAATAATAATAATTTTTTATATTAAAAAATAATTTTTATTTTTCAAAAATTGACTAGACTTAACAAATCAGTGGATCGGCCCTCATACACGTTTGATTTCATGTAATTTGGGAGAAATTTGTGAAATTTCAAAATTTCCCTAATTTTTCCAAATCGGACCACCTACACTCAAATTTCAAAATTATAGTGTATGTGATGATCATTTCATCAAATACTCCTAAATACTTTGAAATTAGTCTCAATTGACAGCTGGTTGAAGGAAAATTTTGGAAAAAAAAACATGGAGAACATGAAGAACCAATGGATATCAAAATCAAAGCTCTAACTTCATGATTTTACATGTAAAACATGAAGAACCAATGAATTTATAACCAATTGACACTGATTTAACATAATTTCAACAAAAAAAGGAATAAAAAATTGAAAATGTTCACCGAATTGAACACATGGGATATATCGGCACTACCTGTGCGTTTCGTATCGTACAGATGGGATACAAGATATATCGTGGGATATATCAGTCGATATCATCGATATTTAAAACACTGGCTACACCTTAATAGTGTATGGTATAGGCTTCTGAAAGTGCATCAGGAGGTGACATTTTATCTCTTTCTTCCATATAGTTCGTGCATGCTTGTATTAACTTTGGGCAGAGCCACATGTAGCAGGAAGCTGGAAGTTTGAAGAAAGATGATGTGTCAAAGAATACCAACTCACAAAAGGCAGAGCTTGTTGAGGTGCCAATCTTTATTGTCTTGATTTTTTTCTCTCTATTTTGTTGTTTTCTTGTAGCATAAATTTGTGGAATGTGGAGTCTTTGCTCAAAATGTTTGGTTGGATCATAGTTGTTAGCAACAGGCTGGGTTTGTTAAAACCTAGAACATTCTTTGACTGGTAATGCTTCCTCATAGTTTTCTTTATCCCTTGGTGTTTTTGGGAATTAGGATGTCACATAATTCACACAGATGAACTTCAAAATCACATATATCAATCCTGCAATAGTACATTGAAGCACATAGTAAAAATGGCACCTGCACTTTATAGTACATTCTTTGAGGTATTATAATTGATAAGAAGCAGGTACTATAGGATGCTCTACAAAAGAAACGAGACTTCTTTTTTTTTATATTCTACCTATCACATTTTTTGTTCTGCTCATCAGTGGTACAGGTGGACCTACTTTTTACATTATCTAACTCATTCTGGTGGGCCACATTGTGGCATGGACCATTCCCTATCTTCCCTATCAGATGATCCTGGCAATCTGATTTGATAAACAATTACAACAATTGGATGGTTTTGATCATCCAGTGGGGGAATTTTGTGACGTCTCCCATCCACCATGGATCCAACTGTGTACACTTTGGGCAATCAAAAGGTGGGGCCCACATGTAAAGTTTATCTTGCCAAGCAAATGCTTGGTCAGACAGACATTTTATGTTTCCCCACTATCATTTTGTTGTTGGCACCTTAAGCCTTCGGAGGTGCTTACCTGTAGGATTTCTGTCAAACCTTTTTGCATTCTGAAACCAGATCAAACTAGAACATCTGACTGAATCAGATTGAAAGCAAGCCGTACCTTTTTTTGTTCTCTGGGCGAGCCGTACTCTGAACCCACTATTTAAAACCACGTATGAAACCGCTAAGATGTATGTATAAGAAGGCTGACTTGGGGGTCCCAGCTCTTTTCGGTTTTGCCATAGCTGCAGACATCTCAGTGCATAATAGTAAATTTGATATCTTAAATCTTCTATATATTGCTTTTGTTACAACTCTTAGAAGCGTTCAATGATTTACTCAGGTAACACCTGAGGCGAAGAAGAAATCTCTAGAGGCAAAATCAAGAGGAGAAGAGGCCTTCAGAAGAAAGGATTATCTCTTGGCAGTAGATGCTTACACACAGGTAGTTCTTTCAATCTTTATTTATTGTAGACATGCATGTATTTTCCTGAACAACAGATGGTTTCTAGATATGACTTAAATTCTGACATCAATTGTCTCATATAACTCAGAAAATTAATAGTGTGCAACTTAGTTCCACCAGTTTGCAACTTTCTACTTCCTACACTGGGCGTTGAAAGAGAGAACTGGTTGAGCTTTTTGAGGCCATTCTATAATTTTATGTGTGGATACACATATACTCTACTGGTCCATGCTTAAGAGTACCAGTATCATATTGTGTCAAAATGTTGATTGTTGATGCTGATTCCAGATACATGCTAGACATACCATATACAGTATCATATTTATTTGGTTCTTTATTTCTAAACTACTGGCAATTTGTCATGGTATTAATGTATAGGGAATACCTTCATCCATAGATTTGTGTGGTTCTGTAAAGGCTAAGGGGTTATTACAGGCTCCGAAAGCTACTTGTGCATGAGGGGTACTTTGCAATTGCATTTGTGGAGCCAAGCACTAGAGTTGTGATGGCCCCCGTTTTTTAGGCTTGTTTTATGTAAAGTGGGACCTTTTCTTCCTTTACTTTATCTCTGATGTTGCATCTGGATTTCTTTCTCCATATGGAGAGTATGGAATGTCAAGACGACTGTTTTCTAAATAATTTTAAGTTGGGTTTTCACTTGCATGTAGGAGAGGAAGTGTTTTTTTCATGATTTGTGGTTCCGCCCAACTCATTTGGTTAAAGAGAATCTAGGCCCTCCTCGGTTTGAGACCTGTAGTTTTTTCTAGGGTGTTTGGCAAAGATCAAAGCTATTTACTTTTCTTACTAGTTTAATGTTTGGCAAAGATCTAGGCCCTCCCCATGTCCCAAATAAGACATTTCTCCTTGGATCTCCAACACGTAGAGGTCTTTACCCCCGAAGTGACACCGGAACATGTATCCAACTTCAATGAGGAAGAAGACAACGAGATCGGCTTGACACCCTCCTCAGATAATGAGAGTATTTAGGACGTTCCCCCCCTTCTCTCTACCCTAATCTTGCTTAAAGCATCGAAGAACCATGTTCCCAACTGCCTTGTTGCCCTCAATATTTTGGTAAATGTCTTTCTCACCCCTCTATCTTCTCCTTGTATGTCTGTCTTTGTGCCCTCTTCTTCTGTGGATATAGGCTCATCACCGATTGATCCTTTTGCCTTGGTTAACCTCCCGCCAGAATCTGTCCTCAAAGGTGGTGAGGGCGACTATCAAGTCAGGATTTCAACATAGGAAGCCCTTGATGACCCTCCCCTTAGGACAACGTTTAATTTTGAAGATTCCTCTTCTCAACAGGGGGGGTTGTTTCCTAATGTTATCCCGATGGAAGTTTCGGAAGGGTTGGTGGAAGCTATCAAAAGAAAACGGTGGGTCAAGAAAGTCGTTGGGCATGTTGAAAGATTGTTGGGTGTTGTGTTTGGAGATGTGGACAACGATTACATAGCCCTCTTTAAGCCAATTGCAGAGACAAGACTAAAAGTTTCGGCGGAAGGGGCCTCTCTGTTGAGAAACCCACGATCCTCTCATAACAGGGAGCGAGTCAGACTTGATGCTACTGACTCGGGAGAGTTGGAGACGACTCCCAAAGAGAAGAGAAAGGGACGAGGGGCTAAATTTGTTTCTCAATAAAGATCCTCTTATGGAATGTGCAAGGTTTTGGCTGCCCTCATAAGTGGTCTCAAGTGAAGGAAATGTGCTCTAGGTCTAAAGCCAACATCATTGTCTTGTCTTGCAAGAAACCAAGCTTCAATCTATGGATAGGCATTGTCTGTTCCATTTGGGGAAGGAAGGGGATAGAATGGAAGGCCCTTAATGCCTTAGGATCTGCCGGAGGTATTGTTATTTTGTGGGATCACTCCAAAGAACTATGAAAGACAAGTGGATTGGTCAATACTCTGTCAACGTCGTCTTTCGTGAGCCTTCTAGCTTTCGATGGGTGCTCTCTGGGGTGTATGAGCCTTCTACTCCAGCCACTATATCTCTGTTTTGGGCAGAAATGTCCTCTCTTTAAGGATTGTGGAGTCTTCCTTGGGTTTAATGTTGTACATTTCTCTTATGAAGAGTTGAATGGAAAAGGAACTTCTGCTTCTATGAGAGGTTTTGCTGATTGGGTGGCCAGGCATGGCCTTCTAGACCTCCCGATGGGAACGGTTAAGTTCACCTGGTCTAATAACAAGATGCCCCCCGTCGATGTCCCTTCTTGATCGATTCCTTGTTTCTTCAGACCAGCTCCATAAGTTTAGCTTCGCCCTCCTGAACGGGTTGCCTAAACCTATCTCTAACCATTGCCCAGTCTTGCTTGAAACGGAAGAATTAATTGGGGCCCAAAACCTTTTAGGTTTGAGTTGGCTTGGTTGGAAATAAAAGGTTTTTAAGGATCTCGTTTTTGGATGGTGGTCTTCTTTTCAGTTTGAGGGAACTGTTGGTTTTATGTTGCATAAGAAGCTTCAGGCGCCGAAAGAAAATCTCAGATCATGGCACCGAGATATATTTAGAAAGAGGGATGAAATAGCTTCTATTATGGCTTATATCCAGGAATTGGATCTGCTTGAGGAAGTGCATCAACTATCTGAGATGGATAATGAATCCAAATCTCTACCTCTCATCTAAGTATTGTGCGAGGTTAAAAGAAGAGAAGATCGAAAGGTGTCAACAGTCAAGGGCCACATGGCTTAAAGAAGGGGACTGTAACACAAAATTTTTTCATTCCATGGCCAATGCTAGGAGGAGATCCAACTCTATTTCTTCCATCATTGTGGAAGATGCCATTCTTTCAGATAATACCTCTATTACCTCTTGTTTTGTTAATTTTTTTTTCTCTAACTTGCTTTCTTCTGACAATATTTGTAGGCCTCCTTTAGATTATCTTACTTTCAGGTCCTTATTAGAAGAGGATGTCGAATTCCTAGAACTCCCCATGCAGATTGAGGAGGTAAAAGAAGCTATGTGGGGTCTCTGACAAAGCTTCGGGTCCCGTTGATTTTTCGTTGGCCTTTTTCCAGGCCTTTTGGGATCTGATTAACTCGAATCTGATGGCTTTCATAACAGATTTCTCTGAGCATAATAGGTTGGCTACTGAGTTGGGAAGTAAATTCATTGTCCTCATCCTGAAGGCGGGAGGAGTGCAGAACATGAAGGACTTCAGGCCTATTAGCCTCATCGGAAGCCCCTACAAAATCTTGTTGAAAATCTTGAGCCAGAGACTTGGATGTGTTATAGCCAAAATTGTCTCCCCTTTCCATTTTGCAATCGCCGAAGGGAGACAAATTCTGGACTCTCTACTCATAGCAAATGAATGTTTGGATTCGCAAGCGAAGTCCAAAAGGCCGGGTATCATATGCAAATTGGATGTGGAAAAGGCTTACGATCATGTCGATTAGTCTTTCTTGGACCAAATGTTTTATCGTATGGGCTTTGGATTCAAATGGAGAGCCTGGATGAAATCTTGTATTAGGTCGCCTAAATTCTTTATTCTCATTAACGGCTCTCCCTTTGGGTATTTCAGTGCCTTTAAAGGTCTTTATCAGGGAGATCCTCTCTCCCCCTTTTTGTTTGTCCTAGTCACAGAGACTCTCAGCAGCATGCTTTCTCGAGGGCAGGAGATCGACCCTCCTCTTTTGCGATATCTCATCTGCAGTTTGCTGACAATACCCTCCTCTTTTGCGAGGCAGATGAAACCCACGTGGCCCTATTGAGTATGACTATCTCCTGGTACCAGGTTGTTTCAGGTATGAAAATTAATCTATCCAAGTTTGAAATATTTGTCAATCTATAGCCTGAGGCTTGTTCTTCCTTGGCTGGATCCTTTGGGTGTAAGGTATGTCAACTCCCTACTTTCTATTTGGGTTTGCCTGTGTGTTAGCAAGCCTCCCATTGCTCTGTGGGACAAGATTATTGGAAGAATGGAATGGAAACTATCCTCTTGGAAGCTCAATCTTTTATCAATGGGAGAGAGACTTAAATCTCATTAAGGCTTCCCTATCTAATCTCTCAATCTACTTCCTTTTCTTATTTAGATGCCCAAAATCTGTGATTATTAAAATAGATAAGATAAGAAGAAACTTTCTTTTGCAGGGGTGGCTCTTCTAGTGGGAAATTTCCCCTTTTAAATTGGAAAGAGGTTTGATATTCTTATGATAATGGAGGGGCAAACATTAAAGACCTCCTATTTAATGGGTCTAGAGATTCGGGTGTGAGGAAGATTGTCTGTGGCGCCAAATTATTGCCACCAAATACAGTGTGTCTTCATCTGGATTGTGGACCAAGCAATCCTCCCTATATTGTGCCTCTTTCCTATGGAAAGGAATTGCTAAAGTTGCCACGCGTATGTTTGACAGAATATCTTTCTCCTTGGGTAAAGTAGATAGAATTAGATTTTGGCTGGATAACTGGCATGGCAGCAGATTTCTGGCTGAATCATTCCCAGCTTTGTTCACTATCTCTGTGAACCTTAACACTACCGTTAGAGAGTGTTTCTCTCTGCATGACAGTGGTGGGATTTTGAATCCCACTTTTCGTAGGAATCTTTTAGACGTAGAGATATACAAATTTACTTCTCTAATCTCTTTTTTGCAGGAAGCCCCTGTTCCTCTATCCTTATCGGCATTCTATATGTTGGTCGATATCGCCCTTTGGTATCTTCTCAGTTCGATCCGTCTACAAGTCGTTGGCAGCCTCATCTCTCTCAGCTCCCTGCCACACCAGTTCTGTTTGGTTCTAAGGAGCCCTGCCCAAGGTTGCTGTGTTTGGATGGCTAGCTGACAGGAAAAGAATTATCACGATTGACAACTTGAGGAAGCGTGGAATGCAACTTCTGAATGTCTGCCTTTGTCTCCGGGCAGAAGAAACGATGGATCATCTTCTGCTTCATTGCCCGTTTTCATCTGACATCTGGATGGAGTGTTCCTAAGCTTCGGGGATATCCTGGGTCATGTCAAGTGGTATTGATGGGCTCTTCACTGGGTGGCATGGGGATTTTGGAGGAGCTCTGGGCAAAAGAAAGTGGAGGACAATCCTTTTGGCAGTAATATGGGCCATATGGGCTAAGCACGGCCCACGGGAGGGTGGAACCCATGAATTTGGGGCTCACGAGGAGGGTTCGGCTGAGGACCTAACCCATGGACTTGGGGCCTAGGCTATGACATAAAGGGATTAATTCACCATGCTCTATTAGTTTGAGCTATTAGAGCAAGTGGTTAATTGTCCTGCATTAGAGAGCCCACACGTCAACCCTTGGAGTAGGGCCAAGGGAGATGCACACCATCCACAAGGTGGACCCCACACATGTGATGGAAGGAGGGGGAGAGTTGGTTTTTTTTTTTTTTCTTTTTTTGGTGGGGGGAGTGGTTGGTCTAAAGCTATCCCTCTGGGATATGATCTATTTAGAAAGAGTTTAGGGTTTCAGGGAGACACCAATAATGGTACTCTACCATCCTACATTCTTAGCTGTCCCTCTGGGATATGATCTATTTTGAAAGTGTTTAGGGTTTCAGGGAGACACCAATAATGGTACTCTACCATCCTACATTCTTAGCTGTCCCTCTGGGATATGATCTATTTAGAAAGAGTTTAGGGTTTCAGGGAGACACCAATAATGGTACTCTACCATCCGACATTCTTCCATATGCCCTACTACATTGTGAGTCTGTGATCCTGCCTTGTCTCATGCTCCTTAATTTATCCAATCCCTTCACTGTCATGGCCATCTACCAAAGACCTAATGCCCATGCAGATAAAATGGACCCCTAGTATTAGACCATCAGATCATTATTAGTGTGATCAAAACCTTTTTAATAGTTAAAATAAAAGTTTAAGGGTTGAAAACACTTGTAAAACCTTTTGCTTACTAGGCTCAGTGGAAAAACCACTTGATGAACGTTTGATCTCTTAAATCTAAGCCACAAAAAAGTTTTTAGAAAACCAGTTGATCTCTTATTGGCTAATGTGAGTCTCAATGGACCTTGATGGGTGTGCCTAGCTACACCTACTTTTATTGGCCACATGATAACCTTGTAAAAAGAGTTGAAGCACAAGTAATCAAGACCTTGAACCCTTACGTGTCCTAAGGTCTTAGAATTAATCAATGTCAGTGCATCCTCAAGTCGATCATAATTCAGACATGATGGGCCCCCTGGTCTAGAGACGTGACCTCGATCCACCTATGCGTCTAATAGGGCCACTCAGGATCCTTTATCTATGGCACACTCACACTCCTATGAGGGAGAATTTGGGGCTTTCACACTCCTATGAGGGAGAATTTGGGGCTTTCCTCATCCATGATGATGCTCGTCAGGCCAATGGTTTGGATCCACTGGATCACTGATGCACTTCAAGAACCTCGAATAACTTCTAGTTGTAACAATTGACTAACATGCAGCAAAAACAATAGAAACTAATCAGGCAAAAGGTAGATTGAGAAATAACTATGATAATTGTAGATCAATCCCAATTTATTCAAGAACTGAAGTTCTCAAAATTCCTGATGTGAATTGTGATGTGAATGCTAGCATGCATGATAAAAAATGTGAATTGTAACCTACACAATTGTTTTAATGTCTCTTGACTGAGAATCTGACCCAGGCTCTACTACTTCGACTGTTAACTTATTTCCTAAGTAGACAAGAAATGCTGGCCAAGAAAAAACTCCTCAGCTAACACAAACTTCCTACGGAAACTTTTAAGAACTTGTTCAAATTGAATATCCCACTTATAATGAACTTTGACCTCTTTACTAACTCTCTCAAGCATCCTCTGATTAACCTAAGTGCCACGTATGGACCATGGTTAACCAAAAAACACCCAACGATGACTTAATCGATCTTTACGGACCATTAATGGGGAGCCTACATGATGACATCAAGGCCAAATCTCATCATGTGTATGTACACTACTGGTAACTTGGCCGTAACTTGCTCAATTCTTGTGTGAATCTCAGAGTCTTGGTTCCATGGGAAAGGTAAATTGATGAGCCACAAATGTATTGAATTGGAGGCACCAGTAAACTGTACACTTGCTGATGATCAGAACCCTAGAATTCCTCTTTCAAAGATGCTGCTGTTTGGTTCCTTCTCAAACTTTCAGAAAAAGAAACAATCTTTTCACTAATAGTGTTATAGGACTCATTTGCTCGATAAATTCCTGTAAAGGTTCTAGTATCACAGCTGATTGGTTGCATTGAAACAGTTGATTATTTCAGATGCTTAGGTACGCCTCTTATTGTGTACAATCACCTGCACCAAAGCATTCAACTTTGTAATGATCGTTTATGTGATGGGCCTGCAGGCAATTGATCTTGACCCCAGTGAGGCTACTCTACTATCCAATCGAAGCCTTTGTTGGATACGGTTGGGACAAGCTGACCATGCCTTAGCAGATGCCAAGGCTTGCAGAGCCCTAAGACCAGACTGGCCAAAAGCATACTACAGGGAAGGCGCTGCTTTACGCTTGTTGCAAGTATGTTTTTTCTTCTGTTCTCTTTTACAATATCCTACTGTATTGTCAAATGAAGTTTTCTGCTCCCCATTGGTATTGCAGAGATTTGATGAAGCAGCAAATGCATTTTATGAGGGCGTAAAGCTTGATCCTGAAAACAAGGAACTTGTAAATGCTTTCAGGTAGTTATGACATGAACTTTACCTTGTCTTTTCCACTTTCTGCTGTTGATCCTAGAACTGAACCTTCCACATCCCTTTTTGAACTTTACAGTTAAATCTTAGTTCCCATTGGTGCAAATTTTGTGGGTCTCCACCCAATGGGTCATTGGACCTGTCCCGACAACTAGTGGGTCTGGGTCCGGAATTTACGACCATGGGGCAGGTCTGGGTCCAAAGTTTGAGCTGAATTGCTAATTGGGCTGGTTTGGGTCCTCTCAAAATCTACCCAATCCGGGCCCAGTATTTAAGTGGATCCAATTTGAGTCATACTAAAATGGACCTGACCCAGGCCCAAACCTAACCAATTTGCACCCTATTAGTTCCTAGAAACATGTGAAGGCAACTTGCTAAAGTAGGATTCCACTCTTCTGACATTTGTGCCTGAGGCCTGAAAGTCAGGTTCTTCATGTCATATTGTGAGAAACGTATGTACTGAAAATGGACTGTTAGAAATAATGACTAAAAACCTGCCTGATAAGCATCTGGATATTGCAAATGTGGCCGGAATAGGGTTTAGAATCTCTACTCTGATAAGATTCCACCAGAGCTCTGGAGGGTATAGCTGGATGTCCATGTTCATTTATGAGTGCGAGTCACAGGGAACTGTTTTCGTTCTCAAGGGAATGTAGGTCATGGACACGATTTCCTTGATGCATAAGTAGGGTTGTCAATTCACCATTCCTATTCGAAACCTTGATTTTCCCAGCCCAACTGATTGGCAGCCTTAAATTGCATGAGAGGAGTCGAGTTGGGCCACTCAAAGAGTTGCATTTTTTTTTTTTTTTTCGGGGGAAAGATTATGCACTGTGTGCAGTGAGAGTCAGTGGGCATGTATCTCCTATTGTCCTGCAATGGTGGGCCAGAATCTTACCATGCATTTGAAAATGGACTTTTGAAATTTTCCAATTTTGAAATGCTTATAGATCCCACCATCTTTATTGTTTTTTTTTTTTTTTTTGTTATAAAAAAAGGATTTTATTTTATTTTATTTTATTTAAAAGGAGAATAAAAGGTAACTTGGCTTCTCAGCAACAGCCGAGTAATGCATGATGGCTCTGCTTGTTGACCCTCCAGTCAAAACTACAGTTTGTAGAACAGATCCAATAGGGAAAAAAAAGAAAAGAAAAAAGGTGATACACTGGTCAATCAATCATATTTTTTTGGCCCACCTGTACGTATGTGATCCACCTTGCCCATTGTGGATGGAAGAATGAAGATAACTGTAGTGTACAATTGGTTCCCCATTATGTGGACCATGGGCTGTAACTTGCAAGCTACTAATCCTGTACGGTAGATACTGGGCATGACCCATCTTGTGATGGAGCCCATCAGATGACTGGCGTAGGTTAACTTGAAGGAGGGCAGCAGCCCTACCATTGATGGCATCCATCAGATAATTGCTGTAGGTTAGCTTAAAGGAGGGCAGCACCCCTACCTTTGATGGCATGGAGAGAGAGGTGGGGGGGGAGGGTGGAAGGGTTCTCCTACAGACCTGCTAACACTGTTTATTCTAACCCTCCACCATTTTCTTTGGATGTTATTATTTCAACAGGGAAGCTGTTGAAGCTGGGAGGAAATTTCATGGCACAGACCAGCAAAAGTCATAGGAGTTAATGATTTTCTTAGTGGGCAGGCCCGGCTTGCGAATCAAAAGCACAACTATGAAAGAGCACATCAATTTTTCTCCCATGTGAAATATTGCAAATTTTATTCTGTTTTATGTTATTGAAACGCCTTTACAAGTCTTCAAAATGGGTATGTATATATAGAAATACCCCTTTTATTTGAGGAAAAGGAGAAGGAAAAGAACGAAAAGGGAAAACTCGGAGGAACATTTAGACATGCTTTTGCTTTTGCTTTTGTGAATGGTTGGTAATTTTTCAGCAGACAGTAGGAGTGAAACCTACAGTCAAATTTTTATTTCCTTGCGTCTTTAAAATTTTATTTTATTTATCTATCAAGTGGTGAGAGTTCTTGGTCTATGTATCAAGTGAGTTACCTGATACTCTGGCAGTTCTGATAGTTGATACACAGGCACTTGGCACATGTGTACTTGAATTAAACCAAATTGCAGGAGCCAATGTAGATAGGTTATCCAAAATTCATATTGATTGAACAGTCATAACTGTTCTTTGGCAGGCATCTTTCTTTTTTGTTTTATTTTTTTCTTGAATTAGTATTGTTGACTATTTTTCATTTCGACATGTAGGCTGCCAATGGGGTTTGAATAGGCCTGGCCTGAACAGTTCAAAATCCAGGGCAAGGCCAACCGCTGGCCCACCCTGTTGACAGCCCATTGTCCATCCATCCGCCAATAATCAAGTTAGGAAATCAAATCAGTATAATTTTTGGTTCACATGCCGTCTAAGATGGGACCCATGATTTGGAAAGGTTAATTTGAACTATTGCACACCTCATGTGCACAATTTCTCAGGGCATGTGTATTAACCATCACACTGCCATAGTATTAAGGTACATGAGGGCATGTTTGGATTGGAGATAAACTCAGGGAATGACATAAGCAGATTGAAAATTTACAATAACCTTGAGGAATGTGTGTGTGTGTGTGCGCTCGTGCCGGAAATGGTACTGAGAGGTCGACCTCATGGGAAGTTCCCATGAGGTAGAGCTGTGTGGGCCCCACCGTGATGTGTGTTGTACATCTGCCCATTAGTCAGACCCACCATTCCATGGTGGGCCACATGCTTTAAAATCAAGTCAATCCATGACTGGGGTGGGCCATACCACAAACAACAGTTGAGAGGGGTTACACTCCCATTAAAACATTCATAATCACTTATTGGGCCCACTGAGATTGGTTCATAAATCCAGACCATCCATTGTGTGTCACACTTGGATGAGGGATCAAACCAATTTTCGGCCACATCCAAAAGTAAGGTGGCCCCACCAAGTACTTTTATATGTTTCACGCATGTCTTCACATGGTTTTAGATGGTATGGCCCACCTGAGTTCCGTGTATGGCTGATATTTGGGATATCCCGTAAACTAAAGGAGGCCCATCAAATGTGTGGTGTTGATGTTTGACACACATCACAGTGGGGCCCACTCTCTCACTCTCTCTCTCTCTCTCTCTCTCTCCTCTCTCTCTCTCTCCCCCCCCTATATATATATATATATATATATATATATAAAATGTATGTGTGTGTGTGTGCGTGCGTCGTGCGCACTTATTTGTTTTGGTAGACTGAGTGAAAGATACCTCTTGGTATCGATCCCTAATGGGGGGTGACTAACAGTGAAGTGTGAACTGACAGTGGGGTGTACTAACAAGCTAACCAAAAAAAAAAAAGTAAATGTCCTCGATAATGCTTTATCTTTACATTTTTCATTATTTGATTGGACTGCAACCTTACGAAGGAAAACTTAATTTTCCTCTCACTTTTGTCATTTAAAACCTCATATCAGAGAGGAAGTACGGTTCCCAATTGTACTAGCATGGCCCGTGGTTCTGTGATCCAAATCACTGATGTGATTGCCCTCACCATGGATGTTCCATGCTCCAAAAATCTAAGATTGAAAGATCCTAGCCATAAAACAAGGTTACATGTATTGCGGGAAGGTTCATGTGGGTATATGCATACTACATGAATTGATATTGTAATTGATGTATGAGATGATGAATGTTATTGTTACAAATCCTGCAGTATGATGTTGCATTGTGAGAACGAATTGCGTGCCTCCAGATTATCTTCCACAAATGTGCCTTGTGTATGATGATATGAACTAGATATCTGGTGGACTCGACCGTCCATTAACCATTAACGAAAAATAAAATTATTTGATTAGTCTATCTTAACCGTTTAATAAATGAGCCTTGCAAACACCTAAATAGGTGCGGTTGCTGGTTTTTGTCCTTTAGCCATCATTTGTAGGCCGGCTTCAGTGTATCCCCGGATCTACGGAGGTGGGTGGGGCCCACCGTGATGTATGTGCCATATATCCATGCTGTCCATCCGTTTTGAAAACTCATTTTAGGGAGCAGAGCCAAATTTCAGGGGTACAATAATACAAGAAACAGTAATCGCCCATTAAAAACTTGTGGTGGGCCACAAGTTTTGGATCAAGCTGGTTCATGTGGGTATATGCATACTACATGAATTGATATTGTAATTGATGTATGAGATGATGAATGTTATTGTTACAAATCCTGCAGTATGATGTTGCATTGTGAGAACGAATTGCGTGCCTCCAGATTATCTTCCACAAATGTGCCTTGTGTATGATGATATGAACTAGATATCTGGTGGACTCGACCGTCCATTAACCATTAACGAAAAATAAAATTATTTGATTAGTCTATCTTAACCGTTTAATAAATGGACCTTGCAAACACCTAAATAGGAGCGGTTGCTGGTTTTTGTCCTTTAGGCTTCATTTGTAGGCCGGCTTCATTGTATCCCCGGATCTACCGAGGTGGGTGGGGCCCACCGTGATGTATGTGCCTTATATCCATGCTGTCCATCCGTTTTGAAAACTCATTTTAGGGAGCAGAGCAAAATTTCAGGGGTACAATAATACAAGAAACAGGTAATCGCCCATTAAAAACTTGTGGTGGGCCACAAGTTTTGGATCAAGCTGATATTTGTGTGGTCTCTTCATCCGGGTTTTTGTGACCTTATCAACAGGTTGGATGGCAAATAAACATTCCAGTGGCTTCCATGAATTTTTTAATGGTGTGTATTCAATCGCAACTGTTTCCTGTGGTATGGTCCACCTAAGATTTGGATCTGCTTCATTTTTAGGATTATATGCCCTAAAATGAGCTTTCAAAATGGATGGACAGTGTGGATGTAAGGCACATACATCACAGTGGGCCCCACAATTAGGAATTCACCGACCTCAACACCCAAACCGTGCCCTCATTTGTATGCCACCAAGGGCTAGAGCTGTCTACGCAGTGTGATTTTTGGCCCATGGCCAAATCATTATGGGGAGCATGAAATAGATTGTTTTCATCAAATCCTCGTGTATTATTCAGTGTGACATTGAGGTGCGAAATCTCCTCTTATGGCATAAATCAAAGTACAAATCCGTAGATTATAAATATAGAGTTTATATTACAATTGAATCAATTTTTGAACACAGATCCTTACTCTTGCGTGGGTGGGAGACTCACCAGAGTTTCAACTCCCGATCAAGGGTTCAAGTAAGATACGGCTCCGTGGATGAGATCATATCTAATTGTGAGATATAATATGCTCGCCCAACAAATCTTTTATAGCAGTACTAGGCACACCCCTCATTTAATGGGCACGTTAATCATGGCCACATGACATGCAACAGTTTGTCCCCTTGAAGGACCTAATAAGAGTGTAGGAACTTGGCCTCCGAATTTTCGGGTGTCGTTTATATTCTAATTATAATAATTTGTACATATATCAGTTTAAATGAGTAATAAAGGAGTCGGCTGGAACATAAACTACAACCACAACTAATCTACTGAAACAAATACGACTAAGAAATACAAGTCTATAAGAATATCAAATGAGTCGCACAAGGCTTTGCCCGACAAAATTTTTATAAAATAATGTCCAAAAGAAATGGTGCGCTAGATCCACGACTTAACAACTCATAATCAACCCGCACAGTCTACAGTAACCTGCTGACAAGCTGGAAGTAGGAAACTCCTCTTCCTCATCCATGCTCACTTCGCTCGGCTCGTCGAGCTCTGCCTCACTTGCATCTAGTAAAGGGTCTGGTTAGTGTTTTAAAACACCGTTCTAGAGTGGGAGTGAGTAGTTAACTTAGTGGTTACTATTATCCTTAAGTTACAACAAGCATCAATTATATGATTAATTTAATGAAAGACATATATTCACATATCCCTAACTAGTCTTGTTAATGTATATGCATGTATTATGATATGATGCATGACCTCACAACAACACTCCCTCGAGCGACTTCATCTCACAGTCGCGCATGACCAATACTCCGTCATTGTAACCTCAACTGCCGAGTCATCAAATCATAACTAATGCGATGCATGAATAATGTTAGTCAAGTATTTAATTAATTCCGTTCATCCAGTAGATTGAAGAAACTGGTGCACTCTACGTATCATTGCCCTGAACTGGTTGCGAGGCTAAGACCCCTCAATGTGCGAGGCCAGGACCCTGCGATCCTTGATTCCATCAGGTTTCCTATCCTCGATTTTAAGCACATGGGGAGTGCTAAGAAGAGGGATCGCTCGCGGTCACTACGGGGAGGCTCGTCACCCCAGGTAGGCCGACAGCTCGGACATAGTGTCACATTCCACCATGCCCAACTCTCGAGCCAGTGGATCAGTTTCAAATGGTTATAAATAGGCTTTAGTGGTTGAAGAGTGTTACAGGTTCCATACAGGCGTGAGAAAATATAGCTAACAAACATGGTTGGTCGGTAAGCGAACTAGATCGTGCGAGTTCAGGCGAGTATGTGATGGACAATATCGAGTGCAAGCGACCCATCTAATCCAACTACTGTCGCCCATTTGCAACCGCCCAAACCCTCTAGTTTAGCCATAAGATGATCCTACCAACGGGACCACCTTCTCCTACTTCAATTCCCTAACCAACCTAGGGGTTTATGACATTCAATGACACTTCAATGAATCAAAATTTATCATCTAACACAAGTGATGTCATGCACTCATACATTAAATATATAAATTCACATTTTCTACAACTGCAACTACTAACAATAATATGAAATAAATATATATGTGTGTTGTATGAGGTTAATGAAGAGAACAAGGGCTACACATCATTCATAGGACAAACATACAACAAGGATTAATGCAATCATGCATGCCAAAAGAAAGGTTATACTAGGATCGCATACGAGATGAACATACCATACGAAATCAAGCCTAATCATATTTAAGAGCAAATAACAACACTCAAACATATCATGGAATTTAGTAAAATCATATATGGGAACATGCCACATCAAAATCAAACCCAATTATGTTGAAGAACAAATAAACAACACTTATTCATTTCATGGAATCTAGGGGGACCTATCATGTAGGGTCTTGGCTAGGCTCTCTCTAAATTACTCAAGCACCTCATCCTAACTTTATAATCATTAAGCTTATAGTAAAATTGGTGCTAGGCCACCTAAGGATAATAGTCCACATCTTGTGACGAACCGCTCCATCCACAGCATCTGTAGGGTTATAGTGTTAGGAAATCATTATTGAAATGTCTAAATAAGCATACAAGCTTGTAAGAATTAGAAGAAATTTAACCCAAGACTCAAACCTACAAACATAACTCCATACTTACTTTCAATCGTCACCGAATCGATACCAATGAAGGACGATGTTGCTATAGAGGAGATGAGAGGGTGAAGGTGCACAAACTCTCATGCTTCCAAGCTCTCTCTCTTTCTTCTCTTTTCTCCTCTTTCTCTCTCTCTCTTTCTTTTCTCTAGGGTAAATTCGTATGGGGAGAGGGGTGCCCCAAAGAAGCCCTTATATAGGGCCAGATTTTGTGTAAATGGCCCCAAGGGCTAGGTTTTTACTATACTAGCCCTATGGGAGGGTCTTTCTAACCTCTAGGGCCCACTATGGGGCGTATATATTGATATACATCATAGGATAGTTAGCCCTAATGATGATCTACGTATGGATATGATCGGCCCGCCATTTGGATGCGCCGATCGATAGATATGTTTAGAAGTCTGTTCAACGGTCACCGATGGTCGATCAGGGCCGCGGCTATACGGATATGAGAAAAGAAATATCCTTACTCCACGTGTGAAGTTTGATCGTAAACCGACGGTTCAAAATCCTCAACTTTGCATAAGAATAGACGACCCAATTCACTTAAGTTTTAGTTTCTTCATTTACGGTATTTGCACTTCTATGCACTCGTCCTTTGGCACAAGTTAAGCGGTTCTGGACAGTACCCAGGTCCGACTCCCGCGATAGACATCAAGCCCAGTAAGACGGACATTATTCTATAGTTTTGGAACTAGTGGCCCACCAACGAGCGGTTTAGAGTTTGTTTGGAAAATCGGGACATTTCTAGAATGAATTATGTATTGAGATTTCTCGTGGGCAATGATTAGGGTTTGGATTAACTATGCTCATAGTGTGGCCTATTTATAACTAGTGAAAGTGGACATTTGGTCATAATTACTCTAAACCGTCGGTTTTAGGCTAAAAGAGTAACGGAGTTGATTTGGTCTATTAGTCAAGATCCGGGCCTTATCTGACTCAGCTCAGTTAGATCTTTAATTTAGTTATGATTGACTTAATTAGTTAGCGAGGGTCGGTTAGATTTGGGCCCTATGTGAGTAAATCATGGGGTTAAACTTGATGTTCAAGTTATCAGGTGGATTCGTTGGCTTCTTACGATTGATTAATCAGACTTATACGGTTCTTTACTGGTACCACCCGTGTATAATCTAACATTGAGTGCTAATGGTCAGTAAGTGATAATATAAGTTAATTACATTTTTAAAAAATTTAAGAATTTTTGGAAATCCAAAACAGTGAAAATCCAGGACGTTACAATCACAATAATGACAGAATGCATAGTGCTGAAAGAAAATTAAATACAAATCATCTCCATGTGCGAGTATGATCCCGACCGTGCCAAACTTGTAATGTTTCCATGTGACATCTTTCTATTCGTCTACATCAGGGCACTAAAAATGGGTGTAAACATGACCTATCTTTTTCTACTGATTCCCCATTAGATTCGGATTTAAGGAGTCCCATTCATTTACATGAGCAACTACCTATCATATCTAAAACCTTGTCAATTTAGGTGTCATTTTGTACTATCCGTATGGTAAAAAAATGTTTAAATTATTTATATAAAAAAAACTCACCAATTTCATTTCTATTCCACCCACTCTATGATCTTAATTTATGTAGTCAACTTACATTTATCTCTTGACACCCCATTGATGATAGTTAACCCATCGCATCCTTAAGAAGATCACTCCCATATTCTACTTCAGTAGTATGAGCATCTCATTTAGGAGTGGTCAAAATTAGCTTAAGAAGGAAACGCATGCGAAGACTTTAAAAGAAATTACGATTTTAAAGAAATTTTGACAAAATTTGGGATGCATATTAGATACTAAACAAGTGACGTGGTGAAACCTAATTAGTTGGATACCAATAGTCTCTCCGTCCTTATAATGAATGTTCCTTCGGTTGGATCCCCGTTAGACATCTTCCTCCATTTCGCTGTGCAGGTACTCGCCCCGAGGGGGGTAAACTCCATTTTCACGTCATTTCTTTTCTTCACTCTCTCTCATTTCTCTTACCCTCCCTCTGCTTCTCGCCATCGACAATACCCACTTAACAATGTCCTCTTTATCTTCCTCTTGATTGGGTATTTTGACAACGTAAATCTGCCTTGCATCCTAAACAACACCCACCTACTGTATTATCTCTCCTTCACTCTCTTTCTTTCGATCAATCCTCTTGAAAAAAACCCGCATGTCGTGCATCCAAATCAAGTTCATGCACACGTTCGGCCTGAGAGGGGACCCCCATTTATGTTGATGATCCTTGCATGATTAAGAACCAAAGGATATGCATATATTTCTTGATATTTCAGTTTATTCAAGTGGTTCAATGAAATAATCCTACCTATTAGTTTATTAAGCTCCGTTGTGAATGAATCGTGCCAGAAATTTTGCAACATTGGGATAATTCAGACCATTCAAATTGTTACCAATTATCTTTATGACGTACGAAAGCTTTGTAAAGATAAGAAATGAATTGCAATTGCTTAGCGTATCCAGATTCATCTTGAGATGCTGTCTTCATTCAATCTAAGGTGATGGACTGGTGACATTGCTTTACACCAACCATTAAAAAATGTAGTGGAACTAAAAAGAAAAAAAAAATTAAAAAAAAAACAAAAAACAAAAACAAAGATGAAATTACTCATGCCATGTGAAATTTGAGCTTCAAACTATCATGAAATCTTGGATATTTTATGATTAATCTATCTAATTTGGTTCAAAATATCATGAGATTTCATGATAATTGGTGCAACCGGACACAACCTCAAAGAAATTACAGAGTTGAAGAACCATCACTCATCTTAAGCATGGTTATCTTGAGAGGCTTTCTAATCATCCATTAGAAGACACCTTGCAATTGTACTATATACACAACTATCATGTCACACACCAACACATCTTCGAACATCACGGCTTCAGCCATTCTATTGAGCTTGTAGTGGCCATGAATCAAAACTCATATACCCTATGATCCATGCCCTACACATCAATGGCATGAAAATATTCCAAACGAAGGGTGTTCTTTATTTTTCATGAGTTCCATAGTAGGCATGGTTTGGATCTTTAAAAATGACCCTGATCCAATGAGTGTCACATGTACGATGAATGTGAATGGCTCACAATCGTCTTTAAATCGTACATTCTGATTACAAAATAGTGGTCCCTTGATGGTTGGAATGGGCAAGTCGTTGTTGGCTTAGGCATAGACACCAACGATCTTAAGCCCACACTAGTCCTTGGGCCAAGTTTAAGGGCTAAATCCTAGATGCCCGGCCCACTGTCAGCCTTGGCATACCAATCAACATGCTTATCACTTCACTCCATGGTCAAGATATTTTTATTTTCCTTTATTTCTCTATCTAAAAACCTACACAACAATGATACCATGCATTTGCATTAGCCTTGTAATCATGGATATTCATCTCTTGAATTTTAACTAACCGAAGGTTTGATAAATTTAAAAAGAAATATGCTTTTCATTTCTTTGAGTTAGCATTTGAATGATTCTAATTTTACTATATTTTATGATTTTTACTTTTAAAAGTAGTAAAATGGATTATAACACTTTCAAAAGTCAATCATTTTTTCAACCATATCAAATGTTAGAATTTGATGTTGAAATATATGATTAAGAAGCAAGCCAACAAGTAGAGGATCAAAAAGCAAAACAAGATGTACCAATGAATGCATATGAAAAGTTAGATGAATAACCAAAAGTAGGAATATAGTTTACTATGAGTATTACAATAATTATGCTAGGAAGATAGATTTCAATATTCGAAAGGATTGGGGTAAGAAAATCAGACGATGGTATCATACTTCAGCGAAGATTTTGTTGTTCTAAATAATGTCGACAATATGAAAAGAAACAAATCAATCAACCGAAGTTTATTCTTCCAATTACAAGAATTGAATGTCGAGCAAGCATGAGTTTGAAGCTTCAGGTAAATGAAAAATACTGTGTGACTAGCTTTGTAGTAGAGCATGGAGGTTGTTTCACTATCGAAGGTACATATGTTAAGGTCATAAAGAGGCTTGGCTGACGTTCAAAAAGCTAAAGTGGATATGGCAGATGATTCGGGAATAACACCTAAAGCAATTGTAGATTATCTAAGTAAGCAATATGAAGGTCAGGAAAATCTGGATTTCTTACCCATTGATTATACAAATTACTTAGGGAGGAAGCAAATGAAAGTAATGAAAAATGGTAATGCATGAGTTGTTTTAGAATACTTTCAGAAAATGCAAGTAGAGGATCCATCTTTCTTTTACGCAATACAAGTAGATGAAGATGATTAGATTACGAATATGTTCTCGGTAGATGCAAAGTCAATAATGGACTATAGCATTTTTGGAGATGTGGTTCGCTTTGATACCACATATAGAGTAAATACTTATGGGAGACCATTTTTTCCATTTAATGGAGTAAATCATCATAAGTAAACTATAATATTTGGCGTGGCCTTACTATACGATGAAACAATTGAATATTTCAAATGGTTGTTTTAAACATTTTTAAGTGCGATGTCTAAAAAACAACCAATAAGAATTCTAACAGATCAAGATGTTGCAATGGCTAATGTGATAGCTTCAGTAATGTCAAAAATATATTATCGTCAATATATCTGGCATATTTACTAAAATGCTGCCAAACACCTTAACCATTTATTTAAAGTTTAAAAGGTTTTGAAATCGATTTCAATAAGTATGTATACGATTATATATAAGAGGGAAGAAGATTTTATTACTGCATATGTAAGACCCGTGTCCTAGTCCATACTGTTCCGTTGGCTTCCGTGGTCCTTCCGGTCAAATTTCGGCAACCTTCGCACTGTATCCGGCATTTGCGCATGATCCTAAGCTAGGTTCCGTGTACCGACATCGACTTGATCCGAAAGTTGTATCATAGCGACCGCGTTGTCGCCGTGGTTCCAACGCCGTGACTTGCGCACCGAACCGATACCCAGGCAAGAAGATGCCAATCTGCGTTTATTCCGAGAAACACCGCGTGTTGCGGATTTCGAGGGAATCTCTACACAATTAGTCCCATCAATTAATCATAAATGCATCCCATACATCAAGTACTTCAACCCATTCCCTCCTTTTTCAAAAGTCCACCCTCTTTCCACCTCACCACTCCTCTTTTTCTCATTTTCAACAACAACCATACCCCTTTTCAAAAATTTCAACCCAACCCATCACCCATCACTCCATCACCTTACCTCACCCATCGATATCTTCTTTCTCTCCCTCATTTCTCAAAATCTCCAAGCAACCCCAAGCCTCAAACGTCCAAGCTTCCTCTCCCTCTCAAGTGTGGCCCACCTTCCATCTTCTATCTACACCCTCTCATCTCTCATCCCCACCATCAAAAGTCCATCAACCTCCATCAAAGTTGAAGCTAAGGAGCATTGGAGTCTAAGGGACCAAGAAGAAGGAAGATAAGGTGGGTGATTTGCCATTATTTTAAACTTTAGGGCCCACTTGTTGGTGGGACCCATTTGGATGTATGTGATTTAATCAAGAGGGCCCATAGTGGCGGGGTTCCTCTATCTCACCGTATATCTCTCTCTCTCTCTCTCTCTTTCTTGTGATGGTGTGGATCCCACCAATATGTGTTATATCTACCCGTTCATCTACATCAGACGGCGTGGCCCGTCATATTGTAGGTGATGATCCAGACCATCCACTGTTTGGATGGACCCAATACATTTCCTTTTCTATGTATTATATTTCATATAATATATATATATGATATATATAATATATATGTATTGTATATATATATAATATAAAATATATACATATAGGTGGGCCACGTCCAAGTGGGACCCACCACAATGCTTGTATTGTATGCGGACAATCCAGCGGACGCTGGACTACATGGAGTGGTAAAAAGAAGGAAGTGCTGGTTCACAGTTAGCTAAAAAAAAAAAAGGGCAGAAGATGTAATAATAAAATAATATATATATATATATATATATATTTTGGTCACTCATGTACGCCCCACTTAATGTTTTTATGCAATCCAAGCCGTCCATCCCCTCCCACAGATCATTTTAGGCGTTGAGCCGAAAAATAATCTCAATCTGAACTTATGGTGGGCCATAGTATAGCGAACAAGTTTTCTACCATTGAAATATACCCCGGTGTTGCTTTACATCAGGAAACCATTCAATATTGGTGTCAATAGATTTGTATCAAGCCATAGGAGTCAATGGATGGAGTGGATCTTGCTGATGCGGGCCCCACCTGTGAAAAACCACGGGAAAATGAATTTTTCAAAAAAAAAAAAACAAGAAGCCGGCGCTGACGCTGCTGCTGCTACAGACGCAGGCAGCGCCTGCGCCTGACAGATGAGCGGGCGGGCTGCCAGTCACGGCCCCGATGTGGGCCCCACTTTGATGCATTTTGGCGATCAAAACCGTGCATTTGGTGGGTCCCCACGGACCATCCGTCCACCCCAAAAATAAGCTGTAAACGGAACTCAGGCGGGCCATACCATCAAAAATCATGTGAAGACATGCTTAAAACATATAAAAATCGTTGGTGGGGCCTACTGAGTTTTGTATGTGATTGAAACTTGAATTGGACCCTTACATTTGTGGGACACACACAATGAATGGGCTGGATTTGTGAACCACATTTCGGTGGGCCCCACGTCCACCCCCATCCGGGTGCCCCTTATAAACAGGTTGGACGTTAAATAAACATTACAGTGGGCTCCCTGCCCACGTGACCTGATCAACAGGTTAGATGATAAATAAACATTTCGGTGGGCCCTCCCTTCCTGCGTGGACCTTTGAACAGGTTGGGCGCAAATAAACATTTCAGTGGGCCCCTGGTCCACACGACCTATCAACAGGTTGCATGGAAAACAAACATTACAGTGGGCCCTATTCAGGCCCACGTGACTTTATGGATAGATTGGATGATAATAAACATTATAATGGGCCCTAAGTTGGGTGGAAAATAAACATTATAATGGGCCTTAAGCTGGGTGGAAAATGAGCATTTTGGTGGGCCTCACTTATGTAAGTATTGTAAACCACACCCTCTATTAGTGTGGGCTCCATCATAATGTATGTGTTTCATCCAACTGTCCAACTGTTTTGGAGATAATTTAAGGTCCATTGTGGAGGCCCATTTTCATGTATTGGTGGTCCTTGTTGAGGCCCACCTTGATTTGTATAAGGCCCATATTATGAGGCCCATTATGATGTATGTAAGCCTATCTGACTAAGCCCATGTTGATGCATTTGTGGCCCATCCTTGAGAGCCCACCTTGATATATGTAAGACCCATGTATGAGGCCATTTGATGTATTAGAGGCCCATGGGTTGAGGCCCAATTAGATGTACAAAAGGCCCATTACAATGTGTGATTCATGGAAGGCCATTCTTTGGGAGCAATGTTGGTTTGATGTCCACATGAATGGATAATGTTGGTTAAATGTCCGCATTATAACTCTCCCTAAGGCCCACTGATAGGCCCATAATTATGGTAAGTAGGCCGTCTAGGGCCATCTCCATTATACCTAGAGCCCATCTCTTTATACATGTTTAGTATAGATCTATGATTCATGATCATTCGCACCATATGTATGCCTGATGTGAGGAGTGACCGATCATAGCATATACCTTTGGATAGACTGTTTATGGGCTCCCTGATAGGCGGAGTTGCCTCATATAAGTGCATGGTATATACAGGGCTGTTGCATGATTGATAGTGTGATTCATGCACTTGCATTTGTGTGATTGTAGTTACTGTATGCCCTAGCCACATCAGGGCCATAGCCTCCACAGACACATCGTGGATGGCAGGATTGGAAACCGAAAATATTTGGTTCTAGCATACGGGCGCCATAGACGTCCCTGGGTGAAAATCCCTAAACCCGATGGTACCAGAGGATGACTCCAACGTCGAGACCGAGTGGATATATGAGCGCATGAGGGCCGAATACCAGGAGGCCGCGTCTCCCACTGTGTCGTGGTCGGTTGGAAAGGAGTGTGGCCTTACTCGCCCGAGGGTAGGGGGCAATACTAGGCTGAGTTTGACCAGCTCGCGAATGGGTCCGCTATCGACGTGCCGGATAGGTATTGGCAGACTATTGGCCAGGCGGATAGTGAGGTTTCTTACGCTCACTTGGACTGTGCGGCTAGGAGAGCGGCAGTGCCATTTGGAGTGTATTGAACCCCGGTGATTATCCAGAATGAGAACTGTACTGATATATGATGAGGTTTGGCATGCTTGAGTTGCATCTCACATCGTATGGCTGTGTTATGGCCGATAGCATTCATATCTTGCACCGCATAGCCTTAGTACGGCTGATTGCATTCATGTGCTCATCACCATGATTCCGCATTACTCTGACCTTGCATTTTGAGCACGCTTATATTGCGCACATATTTACACCACCCTCTAAATTTCTATAAGCTTATGCACGATTGATGCGTGCAGGTGACGCCAGGACGCAGTCGCAGCCATAGTCTCGCTGTAGTTGGAGCGTGTAGCCGAGCTTTTGGAGTTTTGTTTCTTTTGTTACATTGTATTTTCCCTTTCTATCGCATTGTACTCAAAAGTTTTTTATCATAGTGGATTTTGTGGTGGTATTCTTGTGGTTATTATTTGTGGGTTATGCTTTTGTTATGCTCATTATGAATCAGACTGATGATTTGAAATCCTCCTTGTAGTATCCCAGGATCGGAACCTGGTGAATGGGTGCCGGGATCCGAAAATGGGGTTCTACGGAGGCTGTCGGCGCCGGATTCGGCGATCGAGAATTTTGTGAACCCGGTTTCCGAGTTCGGGGCGTGACAGCATAGAATGCTGTGCTTGTGAAGTATGATTTAGTACAAAATAAGTTGCTACATGATTTGTTTAAAGTAAGAGAAAAATGGACTTTGATTTATAGATGAAATATATTTTGTGCTGATATGAAGAACACTCAACGAAGTAAGAACATGAATAATTTATTAAAAAATATTTGAAATCTAAACACAATCTCTTATGTTTCTTTACTCAATACGAACGAGTGGTGGCTGATTGACAATACCAAGAATCCATGGTTGATTTCAGAATGGGGCAAAGTACCCCTGTAATGTTTGTTGATGCGAATATGTTAAGGAAGTGGCAAAAGTGTACACTTTAGAAGTATTTGAGATATTTCGAAATGAGTATAAGAAAATTCTTAATGCTACAATTTATAAATGTGGTGAGTGCGGCACGATTACGGAGTTTCAAGTTATTTACAATAATAGAGATGAAGGACGAACTATTATGTTCGATTCTTTAAACAGTTCAGTGACGTGTAGTTGTAAGAAGTTTGAGTTCGTGTGAATCTTTTATAGTCATATATTGAAAATTCTAAATTATTATAATATAAAGGTGTTTCATCCCCATTATGTTTTGAAGAGATGGCAAAGAGATGCAAATGTAGGTGTTACTAGATATCATAATGGTTTAAGAATACAAGTCGAGTCTAATATTACTTTAGGTAAGCGGTACAAATTTTTACCTCGCAAGCTTCTTAAAATTGCGGTAATAGTTGGGGAACATGATGAGGTCTTCAAAGTGACTGATAGATATGCAGATAAATTTCATGATGTAGTGATGAAATTTATGAAAGGGATCAAGGAACCTCCACTAAGGTTGTCTCAGGTTGTTGATGAAAGTGTAGATATTGAATATGCACGCCTTCAGCAGACTAAATCTTTATATAATAAGCATGCATGGCATGAGCAGACGGAAAAAGAGATTACTTTTGTTCATAGTCTAAGTTTACAAATTGTAAGTAAAATTAAAGTAAAGCCTAAAGCTGGGGGCAACTCTCGTGCATATAGAAACTCAATAGATAAATTAAAGAAAAAAGATCCCAACATGAATTTATTCAACTACAAGTAAATTGAAAGAGACCATCAAACATCATGCATCATTTTTCATTTCAACCTTCACCTTATACATGTACAATCCCTTAAATTACATTTCAATTAGGTATTATAGAAAACATATTTATTAAAGCTTTGCATATCATGTGTTATTGTTGTTAACATTTTTTGTTCTTTTTTTATTTATTAAGGATCACATATTACGATGGCGAGTCTTTTTGAATTACTACGTGGATCACATGCATGACATGGTCATAATACGGTGGTGGGCTACACTCAATGTGGATACAAACCACCTCATGTTAGCTTGTTTCAACATAACCCTTTGACAATTGGGAATCAGGTAAAAGTGAGTTTTAATGTAGTTAACTTGTCATATTACATATAGCATTCGTATCACCTATGCTTATTGAAATTTCTAGTCTTATGTTTTTACTCTATTAGAGTTCGAATGTTACCGGAATAAGTGGTTTCAGAATACCTGAGAGTAGCCCTAGGATTCATGAATGTTCCTTTGGATATTTCTGGCTACCAACGAAACATCAACTTATACCAACAAATTCTCTCAAACAACTCGCAATCATTACATTTACATCAAGACTCATCTCAAGGGAACATCGTGTTTAGCCAAGTAAAATTGAAAATTTCTAACTCCCATTATATTGAATGATCCTTATCAATTTAGATATTGCAAGATATCTTATTCATTTAAGTGTGAATTTTGTTATACAAGACAGTGGCATTCATTCATGAACGATATATATGAAACTTCCATGGCCCCCTTTTTTTATCAGCGCTTGTTGAAATTGTTGGATAGATGACTCTTTTTTGTTGTTTTTTTTCCTCGTTAGATACATATGATAGGTGTGGCTCCATTATATATATATATATATACACACACACACACACACACACACATATATATTTATATTTTGCGCCTACTTGAATAGTTGAATAGATGGTTCTTTTTGAGTAATTTCTTCCATTGGATATAAATGATAGGCATGGTCCCTCCTCTTTTTATTTATTTTTTATGTCAATCTAAATGGTTGGATAAATTACTCTTCTTTTTTTTCTTTTTTTTTCATTTTTTTTCGCTAGATACATGTGATAGGTGTAGCCTCGGGAGTTTTTTTTTTTTTTTTGTTGGTGCCCGCCCCGAATGGTTAGTATTATATATAGATGGACTAGTATGGAAAGAACATGGGTTATTGTTACTATTATTGTTCTATTTTTTTCCTATGGGTCAATTGTGGTATGGAGGTGGATTTTTTGTATATGTGGATTGAATGTTGAATAATGTAGATTGTTTATGTATCTGCATGGGATGCAACAAAGACTTTTTTTTTTTTTTTTCTATAATCAAGTACTACAATAAAAGTTACCAAATGACCCTTGTAAGTGGTGTCTTAATTCTTGACAATGGCATATTTATGAGAATGCTACTAGTTTGGTATTTGATTTAGGATGGATCATTTATTGTTTTAACAGTCAATCCTTTCATCATCTCCCCCCCCCCCCCCCCCTCTTTCAGGTTCATTACAAATAGGGCAAAGCTGATGAACAATCCAGATATATTATTGGGTGGTCCACATGCTAAAATGGCATGAGCAAACAAGTATCCATAAGCCTGTGTGGCGGTTACTTGCACATGGAAATCTCTCTAGTTATTAAGCATATGGAGAGATTGTACACTCCAGTGCTTTGAAAAATGTGGACAATCAAATTATCAACCATCCAAAGAGTCTTAAAATCACTTTTGCATAGGCCATCATGAAAAATACACTACTAGAAGACTCCATATAAGATGTGGTCTAGATCAATGGACAACTAATTACAACCAGTTGCTTGTGGCCAAATGCTGGAATAATAGTACCCTTTGAATGGTGCCAATGTAAATTCAAGATTAGGCCCAGTCATAGTCTCCAAAAATACATGGGTTGGATGGTATAATTCAATGTTTGTCATTTTTTTATTTAGAGATTGCATTTTTAATTTATGAATGGCATGGTGAGGATTACCATTGAAAATACAGTGATTTAGAACAAATAGGTTATGGTTATACCATTATAGTGCTCTAAGAGAGAGCATATAACGATCTTAGAACACTAGATCGCTTCTCTAAAACTCTCATATTGCAATGAAACTTCGATTTCTCATTTTTCATTAGGGTCACTTTATTTGCTTGATGAGAATAGCTTGATAGATACAATTTCACTTGTAATAGACCTAAACTAGAGAGAGAGAGAGAGAGAGAGAGAGAGAGACTATTACGAATATTTTTCATGGCTTTGTTGATGAAAGTAAGTAGAAATAGTTTAGAGGCATTATTTCCCAAATATAAACAAATTCTTACAACTAATTTAAGCTAAAAGAAAACCAAGTCTAACATTGGAAAGAACAATTGCTTTTATTTGCACTTGGATTTTGCGTTGTGTTCTTGCGCCATTGGCGTATTTGAAAGGGTTGAAATTACTCCCTTCTCTATTGTGAAGGTCGAAAGGGCTGAAATTGTTCCCTGCAGGTCGCACCACAGGCATTTCGCTAGTTTCAAAGCTTCCCTTGGCTTACCTTCATCCTGTATATACATTAAGAAAATGGCCTTTAAAAAAAACATAAATACCACATTGTAAATAAATGGATCCCAATTAAGAGGAACAATGTTTCTTCAGTGTAGGTGGAGACATTGCATACCTAAGATAACGCGATCTACTGGATCCCATCATTGGTTAGTGGGCCATGACATGGTACCTTCCACACTAGATGATCCTAGCCATCAATGAAAATTGATGTTTACAATATATGGTCTACATCTTTAAATGAGGAGTAATTGGAAGTTAGGTCATTGGACAATTCAGGGTTCTCCCATATGCAATTTGGATTGGGATCATGAGAAGGCAGGCCCGCATGAACAATTTGTTTAATTGAACAACAAAAATTGCTACAGAACTATAAAACAATGCATAGATGAAAGAAAAAAAAAATGTTGAAAAGAGAATCATTTCTAACCAGAGAAACAAGCGGCAACTTTTCCTTTAAAGCCCTAAAACCATATAAAAATTATAATAATGATATAAACTAGAGATTCATAGAAGAAATCATGGAAATCATCTAAACATATAACAATTACTAAGATGAATCAAAACTATTTTTAATCATTTACAGATCATCAACATAACTGGAGAAATATATGCCATCTCTAAATGAATCCGTTTCAGAAATGGGAGAGAGTGGTTGCAGAAAATGACATTGAAATGGGGTTTCCCTCTCGACCCGAGCATGCACACGAACCTGATTTGGACACACAACAGGTAGGTGTTTTTGAGAGGCTTGATCGAGAGAGAGAGAGAGAGAGAGAAAACACAGCGAGTGGGTGTTGATTAGGATGCAAGGAGAGTTTGTGTTAAGAGCGAGGGAAGGAGAGATAACACAACTGGTGGGTACTGATTAGGATGCAAGGTGGGTTTGCATTGTCAAAAGACCCGATCGAGAGGAAGATAAAGAAAGCATTGTCGATGGGGAGAAACAGAGAGAGGGTAAGAGAGGAGAGAGAAAGGAAATGACGGTGAAAATAAGGTTTACTTCTCTCGGGTCGAGTATGTATACAGTGGAAGAGAATGTTCTAAGGGGACTAACAGAAGGAGCATTCATTGTAAATTAAAAGAATGTTGGTATCTAACCAATCAAATTTCACCAAGTCACTTCAGTAACCCTTTGGCTACTGAAGCGTTCAGTATCTAATCCACGTCCCAAAAGTTTGTACTATTTTAAAAAGAGGTTCATTGGAATGCATAGGTAATATAAATAACCGAATCATTGATACTTGGAATTGTATAACTGTAATATTTTGAAATATCACAATTTATCTATATTTTGACCCTACGTTGTTGTATTTTTTTTTGAAATATCACTGTTGTTGTTGTTGTTTTCAGCACTGGGTGTGCACAGGCGTGCCATAATTGAAATTGCAGCTTTAATTCAAATCGAACAGCAATTATCCTAAGCGCCAAGCTAGGCAGACACGTAGTGTTTGACCGAGATCTAGTGAGATTGGTCGCCTATTCAGCCATTCACTCAACTTGTAAAATTTGATCAAGCGATATTCAGAGAGTGTGGTTCATCCTCTGATGATGGGTTGCACCTTTGCCTTTTGTACGAATGGACTTTTGGATACAGATAAATGAAATGGGAAAAGAGATTCTTAGAGTCGGTCGTGAATAGTAGCTGCAACACACATTTTCGATTGATGAACTGAATCCAACCCACGAGCGTATACTTAAATTACAGATAAAGATTACCAGCTACTTAATTAATGCTACAATTATACTATGGAATGTAAACAGTAGGCTAAAAAGTAAATGATTACACTAAGAAATATAATTTTCTTCACAGTAAAGGTAAAAGTAGAGATTTATACTATGGAATGTAATTGAACTGGCAAATTAAAAAGGATAGTTGAAATATAGATTTGGTTTGTTTAGGTTGGTATGAGATGAAATCTTCCTGCTTGGTTTTTTTGGCTATTTATAGCCTTGATCCATCCATCTAGTTCATTCCTATGTTCTGACAGTTACTATAATCGTTCAACACTACTTGAACTCATTTGCTTCTCCTCTCGTCATCTATCATGTAACCGTTTGCATACGATTACTTCTTTATCAGTGGCTTAAGCAATACCCTATACCGTTTGATACATTCCAACTATAGTTATTGTCACGCCCCAAACCCTGAAATCGGATTCATAGGAATCCCGATTGCCGAATCCGGTGCTGACAGCCTCCGTAGTACCCCATTCTCGGCTCCCAGCGTCCATACGCCAGATTCCGATCCTAGGGTCCTACAAAGAGGTTTTTTTTTTTATATATATATACATTTAACTCATAATAAGCATAACCACAAGATTACCCAATTCACAAAGACAACATCATCATCACATATCTACTAATATAATCATTTGAGTACAATGCTGAAAGGAAATACATAATTAAAAACCAAGCTCCAGAAGACCGCCGCACGCTCCAAGCTCAACACTACTGCAACCTAACATCACCTGCACGCATCTATCGTGCATAAGCTTATAAAAAGCTTAGAGGGTGGTGTAAGTGTGTACAAGGTAAGTGCCAAGTATTCAACATAATGACATCATCATATAAGACCAGAAATACTGGTAATCCATAAATCATACAATATCGAAATAAGCAGAAATATTGATAAGATCATGAATTATCAGAATAAGCAGGAATACTGACAAGATCATACGATAACAGAGTAAGCGAAAATACGGACAAGTCCATGAGTCAATAAATGTCAGAATATGCAATATAGAACTATTATGCAAATGAGGAATCATAGATCGCCAAATATTAGATGCAGAGGATACAATACAATATACATTCCTGACGGGTAACACAAATAGCGTCAGCTGTACTTAAACTATATAAATGCAGAGACACAATAGCCCATAATGGCATATGCCGCGAATGTTCTGCAATATGCGGTGCGAATGAAATGACCATACTGGAGTGTGAAGTCGGGATGATAGTACGTAGTATCGCAGGCTATGGGGTTCATCACAAGGGACTTCTATCCAAACCAGTCCCATACCTAAATTTGGATAGTTAGACTCAATGTGGTAAACTCCTGATCTCAAGTTAGTCGCGCGCCCCAACCGAAATCCTGGCCATTGCGAAAGCACTCGTAACAAATAGTTGCGCACCACCAACCCGAGTGGATAGTGAATGAATGAATGCATGAATGAGTATGCAACTCCTACTCACTAAATCCACATATCAGTACAGTTCTTCTCTAGGATCATCACCGGGGTTTAGTACACTCCAAATGGCACTGCCGCTCTCCCAGCCACACAGTCCAAGTGAGCATAAGAAACCTCACTATCCGCCTTGCCAATACTCTACCAATACCTATCCGGCACGTCGATAGCGGACCCATTCACGAGCTGGTCAAACTCAGCTAGTATTGCCCCCTACCCTCGGGCGAGTAAGGCCACACCCTCCCAACCGACCACGACACAGTGGGAGACGCGGCCTCCTGGTATTTGGCACTCGGGCGCTCATGTATCCACTCGGTCTCGACGTTGGGGCGTCTCCTGGCCACGGAGGTTTAGGGATTTTCACCCAGGGACATCTATGGCGCCCGTATGCTAGAACCAAACATTTCCGGTGTCCTATTTGGCCATCCACGATATGCCTGTGGAGGCTATGGCCCTGATGTCGCTAGGGCATACAGTAATCATAATGCGAGATGCATGAGTCATACAATCCAGTCATGCATCAGTCCTGCACATACCGCGTGCTCATGTGAGATAACCTCCACCTATCAGGGAGTCTCATAACAACATGCTCAATGACATATGCAATGATCAACCACCTCTCATAACAAACATGCAGATGATGCGTATGGGCATGTATCATGATGCTATGCTGTCACATACTCATAACCGGTATCCACAACCAGCATCGATAATCGACCTCGACCATGTGGACATTTAACCAACATTGCCCCCCAAGGAATGGCCTACATAGAGTCAAATATATAATGGGCCCACAGCCTCACACAAGGGCCTAATATACAACACAATGGGCCTTACTGAAGGGACACATATACACAACAGGCGGGCCCTGCTCATGGGCCTCACATACATCACATCGAGCTCCATACAAGGGCCTTGAATGTATCACAATGGGCCACGCCCACGGAGCTCGAATACATTACAATGGGCCTTGCCCATATGCCACGAATACATCACAATGGGCCTTGCCCATGAACCTCAAATACATTACAATGGGCCTCAACCACTGGTCGCATATGCATCATGTAGGCATCAACAATAGGCCTTGGTAATCGAAATCGGCCTTAACAATCAGGTTCGACACTTGGAACCGGCCTCGATACTCGGCCTCGACAATCAAAATCGGCCTATACAATTGGCCTCGACAAATCAGAATCGACAAATCGGTCACGTCAATCGGCAATCAGTCACAACAATCGGGGTTGATCGATAGTCAGAATCGGCAAATCGGTCATATCAATTGGCAATCAGTCACGACAATCGAAATCGATCGATAATCAGAATCGGCAAAATCGGTCATGACAATCGGATCGATCAATAATCAGAATCGGCAATCGGTCACGACAATCGGATCGATCGATAATCAAAATTGGCAAATCGGTCACGACAATCGGAATCGATCGATAATCAGAGTCGGCAAATCGGTTACGACAATCGGATCGATCGATAATCAAATCGAAAAATCGGTCACGACAATCGGAATCGATCGATAATCAGAGTCGGCAAATCGGTTACGACAATCGGATCGATCGATAATCAAATCGGAAAATCGGTCACGACAATCGGAATCGATCGATAATCAGAGTCGGCAAATCGGTTACGACAATCGGATCGATCGATAATCAAATCAGAAAATCGGTCACGACAATCGGAATCGATCGATAATCAGAGTCGGCAAATCGGTCATGACAATCGGATCGATCGATAATCAGAATCGCCAAATCGGTCACGACAATCGAAATCAATCGATAATCGGAATCGGAAAAATCGGTCATGACAATCGGATCGATCAATAATCAGAATCGTCAAATCGGTCACGTCAATCAGAATCGACAATTGATCATTAATGAGAGTGGCCTGACAAGGCATAAGGGAAGGTTACAATGTGGACGTCCAACCATCATTGCCCATCAATGTGGACATTCAACCAACATTACTCCCAAGGAGTGGCCCACATAAGGCCGAGCATACAGTGGGCCCACGGCCTCATACGAGGGTCTAATATACATCACAATGGGCCGAATACACGGGCCTAATATACATCAACATGGGCCATGACCCATGGTCCTCAAATACTAGAATGGGTTATAACCCATGGGCTTTAATATACATTAAGTGGACCGCATTAATGGGTCTCATATACACGACATGTGGGCCTTGCACATGGGCCTCATATACACAGCATGCGGGCCCTACACATGGGTCTCATATACATCAAATGGGCCATGTACTTGGGCCTCGAATGAATCAAGTGGGCCACACATCATGGGCCTAATACATATCGCAATGGGCCTTGCCCTTAGGCTACGAATATATCACAATGGCCACGCCATATGGGCTAGAAATATTTCTCATTGGGCCTTACCAAATGGGCCAGAAACACATCATAGTGGGCCTTACCAAATGGGCTGGAAATATATCATAATGGGACGCGTAAAATGGACAGCTTGGATCAAACACGTACATCATGTGGGGGCCACATGAATGGACAGTGTGAATATACAACATATATATCATGGTGGGTCCCATTATGATGTGGGTCGCGGAGGGTTTGCAGTTTACGGTGAGGGCTTGGATTACATCTAAAATCATTTCAATAGTTGTAGATGTAACATGTGTATCATTGTACACTATCATTCTATGGGACACATGGCTCTCTAATGGAGATCAGGATCGCCCAAACATTGCCCAAGTAAATCAGCACTGTACAAACATTGTCCAGCACCATCCAACACAATCTGGACGGTGTGGATGAAATAAATACATCATGGTGGTGTCCATGATCCAGATGGGACCCCTAGAACTCGCTGACATCGATACATCAGCTATATGGCGGGTGTAAAGTACACCAGCCAATCAGCTTCCATCCTAAGGTGGGTCCACACGTGTGGCCCACCAGTTCAGGTGAATGGACGGACGGTGTGGCTGGAATACAAAAGGGGAGGTGGGTCCCACCGTCCAGCAGGCTGGACGGTGTGGAAAAATACATAAATCATGGTTGGCCCCAAAAAAAATGGACAGTTGGGATGAACATATACAGCAAGGCAAGCTCCACACGTGTGGACCAAGGTGATTCATGTGCTGGAGAGGCAGCGTGGTTATAAAATAAATACATAATGGTGGGGTCCACGTCCAGTGGTCTGGACGGTGTGGACTGCCACACATGCATCAGACCCCACCTTCCATGATCCGACGGACGGTCTGGATCAAAACACCTGGTGGGTCCCATATATCAAGATAGGCCCTACCGTCCACACATCTGGACGGTGTGGCTGGACCGTTTGGTCTTGCCGACCTCAACTGGGTGGGCTGCTGGCCCACCGTACGAATGGTTTAGATATAACACGCACCTCCTGGTCAGACGCATGGAACTTATTGGCATTAAATACAGCACCTGTACGCTGCTCGTCTGGAAGATGGACGGTTGGGATAGATCACATAGATCACGGTGGTCCCCTGATCTAAACGGTTAGGATATAACACTTACATCTTGCAGGCCACACCGTCCTCAGCTGGACGGTGTGATTGAGATCCGTGAGTCTGGATCCTCTGTTGCCAAAACCACGACTTTCCTTCTTCTTCTTTTTTTTTCCTCCTTTGCTGTACAGTGGTTGGTCCGTATCAAGCAACGGTGCAAATTCAATAGTCCAAAATTAGATTGCAGTAATCACAATTTTTCCTGCTTGACCCAAACAGAGGATCCGTGTTCGAGATCCATACATCAGGTGGCTTCACCGTCAACTGGATGGACGGTTGGGATGAAACACTTGCACCAGGTGCGTCCACACAGATCCATACATCAGGTGGGCTTCACCGTCAACTGGATGGACGGTTGGGATGAAACACTTACACCAGGTGGGTCCACACGTGTGGACCCACAAGCTTTTGAAGAAAGCTGATATTTATGTTTTCTCTTCATTCATGGTCAGCAGCAACACGGCTTCTGTTACGGTGCATCCCACACTTGAAATGGATGAACGGTGTGGGTTTTACACACGTGCAGCGAGTGGGGGCCACAAGTGAATGGATGGATGGATAAAATACATATATCACAATGGGGTCCATGATCTGAACGATCCATCAAGGTAGGCCCCACACGGACAGTTGGATGAAACACATTCATCATGGGTCTCACTGTCCAGATTTGCTGGACGGTGTGGATTTCACATCAAGGTGGGCCATGTCCATGCCTTGGACGGCCTGACCCCCAATAGGCCATCAAGTGGGCCACAAACATCATCAACATAAAAAGAGAAAGAAAAAAAAAGGGAAAGAGAAGAGAAGAGAAGGATCGGATGGTGGAGGGGCCCCGCCACTATGGGCCCCTCAAAGATCTAAATCACATTCATCAAAACGGGTCCCACTATGATCCAAAAGTCAAGATCTACACAAAATGGTCACCCACCTTAGGATCTTCTTCTTCATTCTTCCACCAACACGTTGTAGAGCTTCAAGGGAACAAAATTCAACGGTTGAGATTGATTTTAGAGGTTGGGATTGGGTGATAGGAAGGTGGGCCACACATGGCTTCTCCATGGAAGCCATGGACGATTCTTCTCTTGGGATTGCTTGGGAGAGTGAGAGAGAGAATGAGAGAGAGATAGAGAGAGATGATGGGAGAGGAGTGATGGGAGAGAGGGATGGTGAGTGATGGGTAAGTGTACTTGGTTGTAAGAGAATATTGACTTTAGGGGAGGGGTGGTTGTACTTGGGGATGGGGTGAGAGGTGATGGGAGTACTTTGATTGATTGATGGATTGATGTGATATTTCATAGAGATTCTCTCGGTATTTGCAACGCGCGGCGTTTTCTCGAACCGAACGCGGGCCCACATTTCCTGGCCTGAGTATCGCCTCGGCGAGCGAGACACGGCGTCGGAATCGCAGCGACTGCACGGTCGCAAGGGTATAGGTCTCGGGTCGAGCCGACTCTGGAATACGGGATACCACTCGAGGTCACGCGCAACTGCCAATAAAAGATCGCGGGTCGCCGAAATTCTACCGGGAGGACCACGGAAGCCTATGGGACGGTACGGGCAAGAATACGGGTCTTACAGTTATCAATCGAGAAATTTTCTCCGTACATATTTGCAAATCTTCAAATGCACATGTGGATCCATACAGATCATACATAATTCCCCCGATTGGTCCCGCAGGGGATGGAAATAACAGGGATGAAAAATCACACAATGCATATATGCATATGTCTTTGATAACTTTTGAATTGTTTTGTATCTAGTGCTATGATATCATTCGACACTCTCAATGCTACAATCAATGGTTAGGATTGCCTAATTTCTTTAGGGCTAGTTTGGGACGTTGCATTAAAGTGGATTAGAAGGGATGGAATGAAATTTAGGTAATGATGTGTGTTATCGGTGGATGTCCAAGAGTTCCACTGGATTGCAATATCTCGAGACGATCTGGGAAATATGTTTAGATGGATTGCAATATCCCAGGACGATCTGGGAAATCTGTTTGGATGGGGCATGGGATTCGGCAATCCGGTAGCTGTAATACAGGGGAGTGTTTGGAAATGCAAGTATATCCTGGGATTTTTGCTTCACGCCAAAAAAATCGACGTTGAGGGCAGGATTTCTCGGGAAAACGATCTATTCCTCGACGGAAAAGAGAAAATGGGCCACACCATTCGATTTTCTGAGCTTCTAAGAAAGATGAGAGATTGGACGTACCAGATTGAAACTACAGCTTCCGCTTCTCTCTTCTTAGGGTTGAAGAACCCTAAAAAAATTAAACTTTTTACGATTTCTACAGAGAGAGAGAGAGAGATAGAGAGAGAGAGAGGTGGAAGCTAATGGTAGTTGTCAGTAATGGGGAAATGGATTGGCTAGTGTACCACACACCAACTATATAGCCAGTGTCGATACGTGTTGTGTGAAGATGAGCGCTAACGCTCCTCGAGATGAACGGTTCAAAGGAGATCAAAGTTACATGGGCCCCACAATGATGTATTCATTATATCCACACCATTCATCCATTTTTCGATATCATTTTAGAGCATTAGACAAAATTAATCATATCCAAAACTCAAATGGACCACACCAAAAATAGCAGCGAGGATAATGATTTTCACTGTTAAAAAAAAATCGTAGGGCCCACCATAACGTTTATTTTCCATCCAATCTGTTAATAAGGTCGCAAATACATGGATGAACATGAAAACAAAATTTCATGTTGATCCAAAACTTCTATGACCCCCAAAAGGGTTTCAAGGGTAGACGTTCAATCCCCCACTGCTTTTTGCAGTGTGGTCCAATTGATCTTTAGATCTGTCTCATTTTTTGGCTCAAGCCATAAGAAGAGCTCGCCAAATGGATGGACGGTTTGCATAGACTCTTTAATAGCTGGCACACAAATGGACATGTCAACAATGACTCGCATTTACTAGGATCCATTAGCTAAAATCCATCCAATCGTTCCACCAGTTCATGTTAGGATAAAAGCACCCATCATTCAATCTCCAAAATGTTCCAATGGTGATCAATCAATCTCCACTATTGGTTATAGTATGGCCCACTTTACTTCAAATCCACATGACTTTCACACTCAAATCCGAACACGAACTTGCAATATAGATGTATTGAGCTGCATGGACTCCATGTAACAGGGATACTAAGAAATTCACATCCCCTATATTCTAGCATGGGAAGGCTAAATCCACACAAATATTTCACCATATTAGCACAAAACAACCATAAAACCGGAAAGCATCATACTAGACAATACGAGAACATTTCATTAGCCAAAAAGCAAAGAACTACCATGCATATCCTCTTTGCTAACACTGATGTAATCTTCAAATCTCCTTCAAACATTCCTATCTAACTAAAATCAATAAATGAATCTGAACCCTATATACAACCATGATATCAGGAAAGATAAAAGAAGGGGGAAAGGCAGTACCTAGTCCCAATATCAAATCCACTATAGAACATCAACCACCTTTATCAGAAATCACTACCATCCAAAGCATAGGGACCCAAGAAGGTTCCTAAAATTGTCACTTAAGATGCTATCCTAAGTTGCTAAAGCAAAGTATCTCAACCTACTCTGTTGAGTCGGTCCTATCTGTCTTAAAATTGTTTGATCTCAAAGGGTGTAGATGGTCTGGCAATAACATGGTTCTAAATTCAAATGTGGGCCAGTTGGTCAATTCTCACCTACATTACTGATCACAAACAACTAGCTACAGTTAAAGTGAGCATGCAACCTCATCTTTCCTGCCAACATTCAATTGTGGTGGACCATATACGATTTGGATCCAATGGGGAAAACATCAGGCCATTTCGCTCATCAAGTGGACCACACCAAAGGAATCAATCCTGAGACAATACTCTATGAAGTGATTTAGCATGCAGCAGAGATGTAGGTAATCAGGTCATCCTCTCTCTATCTCTCTCTCAGCTGAACGAACAGAGGTTCATGAGACATGTATTTGGAGGGAGAAAATCTCATATCCTTATTTCTTTGGTATCAAATGGCATGAGGTAGGATGTAATGCCCTGAAAATCGGGGGTCGAGCAGAAGCTCAACTCCCGAGTTTCAACGCATCACTTATGCAACATAGATAATGACGATTAAATGTTGTCCGTATTAGAGCATTAAACATGAATGAGATTATACCAAAACAGCATATCATACTCCAGAGACAATTAGATTACGCAAGCGGAAGACTGTGATGAGTATATAATGCATATAAGTGATTATAATCCCCCAGAGTATGAATGTCACCAGATTAAATAATTACATGTATAGTTCCAAAATATATAAAATGATAAAGTGTAATGTCATCTAATCCATATCCCTATAGCCCCGGTGACGCAACTCCAGGTCTACATAAACCCACCAGAGAGTTGCAGGTAGGAGAACTCCTTATCGTCGCAAAAGTCAGGCTCCGCCTCGTAAGCCTCGACATCACTTGAAATTATAGCAGAGTCTGGTTGGTGTTTTAAAACACTGTCCCAGAGTGGGAGTGAGTGATTAACTCAGTGGAGCTATAAGACAAATATTGAAATGTTATCAATTCAATCAAGCAGTAATGATGAAGCAATACAACAAACATTCCTAAGTACTCTGGTTAATGCAATGATGGTATGCATTAATGATGTATACCCTCACCTGTACTCCCTCAATAATATCATCTCACGATCGCGGCATGCAACACTCCCGCTGTGCTCAACTCCAACGCCAAAGGCACATGCAATGCGGTGCATGTGCATAATTAGCCAAGTTCTTAATTAGACATATTCATACAACAAGATTGGAAAGTTAAGGTACCCCTCTTTATATCATTGACCCAAACAACGATCCATTTAGGGTCGTCAATCCTAGTTAGTAGCATACAATGGCAGTTCCAAGTCGTTATGGAGAGGCTCGTCACCTCAGCGCAGGCTTAGTTTATACTCGAAGTCACTACGGAAAGGCTCGTCACCTTAGCGTTAGTCTTAGTGTATACTCGAGGTCACTACGAGAGGCTCATCACCTGATCATAGGCCTACAGCTTGAATACAATGTCTCATACCACCGTATTCGGTTCACGAGTTTGGTTTGCTCACTGGACACTACGGGGAGGCTCGTCATCCCAGCGTGGGCTGACAGCTCGACCATTGTGTCCCATACCACCATGCCCAGGTTATGAGTCTTGGTGAATCGTGGTACCAAGGTTAAACGAGTTTTTCATTGGTAAGCTGGTACCTTAGATTCAAGCAGTAACGTCCATACATGGTGAACATACATTAGGTCAATCGGGTTACTTAACAAGCTCGACTAGTACGAGCATATGTTGAGTTAATCGATATGGAACGCATACGTACTCCTCGTGGCCTAACCACTGCCTATAATCAACATACAACTCGGATTCATCGAACGTGTCCATGGTGGCTAAACTGATTCAGCCACTCGATTGGAAGTCATTACCGATTGCCTGGCCTATATCGTAGCCCCAATCACACTCCAAAGCAATAGCATTCACATATGATAGTCAAAGACAGCATGTGACAACCAATCCAAATATAAACCTCATTTGAACATTTTAACAAACACATAGTGTACATGTTATCATACATAAGTATTTCATCCATAAGGCACATGATAGTAAGATAGGTTATATGAAGAAAATTGTAACTATAGATAAGGGGATTGAGAATCATATCTCAACACCCTAATTAAATACATTTCAGTAAGCATTTTCTCATTCAGGCATTTCATCAAACACTTAGACTACATATATCACATACATGTAATAAATTAGTTAAAACATATATTATAGCAAATTCTTTCACAAGGGAGTTGCCACACGTACAACAATTATGTATTCTTAAGCAACAACCATGGCAAGCACAAATCATAATTCCATATTCATACAAACATTTCAACAAACACATGGAATGCATTAATTTCAATATAGTCCATATATATATATATATATATGTGTGTGTGTGTGTGTGTGTGTGTGTGTGTGTGTGTGTGTGTGATACGCAGAAAACATCGCATCTAAGCATATGTGATAGCAATCAAGTCAGTCATAAATCATTACTGACATTGAAAGCCTTGAAAACTATAACCTAAACGTTTATAGTCCGCACCTTCCGTCGGTAAACTCGTATCGAACTCAGTTCGAACACTATGCCTTCGACTATGGCACAACAATTACCTGAATTACGAAATATGTTAGCTATTTCGTCGATTCTCCTACTTGGATACCTAAAACAGATTAGGGTTTGGATTTCTTACCCAAAATAGAGTCAAAATCACTGGTATAGCGATGCAGGCAGGATAATTCGGCACATGGAGCGGCGGGAATGAATCCCAACAACTATCTCTCACTCACTCTCTCTTCTCCTCACTTTTTCCTTCTCTTTTTCTCTCTTCTCTCTCCTAGGGTTTGGAATTCGTATGGAATGAGAGAAGGGTGGGTTAAGGCCCTTATATAGGCCCAGAACTGATGCCAATGGCACCAAGGCCATAGTATACTTAGGATATAGCCAAAGGGTGGCTGATTCGGGCCAACGGAGCTCATCTGGAGGCCCATTTTTTGCATACGGTCCAGAGAAAGTTCCATGACAATGGATCTATGTCAGGTTAAGTTTTTGGTCCGATCGGGTTTGTAGATCGACCGCGGAGGACCGGTTTCAGTTCAACAGTCTTCATCACTCGATCAGGGTCACAAGTACACTGACATATGTTGGGAAATTTCTCTGATCCAAGGGTGTAGTTGGGTCAGAATCTGACGGTCTAAAACCTTAAATTTGGCATGCAAGCAAACGACCCAATTCACTTAAGTTTGAGTTCATTTTCTAAAGATATTCGCGTTTCTTACACACTTTGTTCCGGGTTCAAGTTGTGCATTTGTGGATACTATTAGGACTTGATTCTCGCGATGGTTTTCAAGCCCAATAAAGCGGTTATAATCGTATAGTTTCGTGGTAATCGGACTTTCGACGCGTGGTCCAGGTCCGATACGGAGTTTCAGTGTGCTCCCTAGAGCAACTGAGTTTTAAGATTGATCCTACGTTTTTAGGTAATGTTGGGTTAGCAATTCTACGGGTTTTGAGTCTTGCAGTACGTATAGAAAGTAATTCGAGGTAATTCGCCGATCAATTCAGTTTAGTACTTAATTAATTTTCGTCTAATTTCTAAAGGATTCGGTCCTTGGCGATTTCTGCCTGAGGTGGTACTTGGGTCTTTGTACGGATTTTTCTAAGACATCACATAGGATCCGTTACAATCTCAACCAACATTTTCGGTGGCAGCCATTTTAGTACCCGATTGAACTTTCACAAAAGAAAGAAACAAAGGCACGAAATACCTAATTTTCAAAGAAAATACACCACCACAAAAATGGAAGAGTTTCATTCCGGACGCGAGGAAGGAGGCTTACCTCTTCTCTTTACCACCAACAACTAATGATTCAGCTCTCTTCTTCACCCAATCAGGACCAAGGCCACCTACCCCCACTAAATAAACTCCATTTTCGCGTCAAAAACTCCTTCCCTACCATTATAGTCGGCCGTAGGCAGCTGAAACTTCCCATCCCACAGTCCGTACAATGGATTGGGGAAGACAACGGGATGGGCTCAATGATGAGCAGTGACTGGGCGACAATTTTCCTGATCCAAGGGTGTAGTTGGGTCAAAATCCAACAGTCTGAAATAAATTTGGCCTGCAAGCAAACGGTCTAATTCACTTAAGTTTGAGTTCATTTTCTAAAGATATTCGTGTTTCTCACATACTTCGTTCCGGGCTCAAGTTGTGCGTTTCTGGATACTATTAGGACTTGATTCCCGCGATAGTTTTCAAGCCCAGTAAAGCGGTTATAACCGTATAGTTTCGCGGTAATCGGACTTTCAACGCGCGATCCAGGTCCGATACGGAGTTTCAGCGTGCTCCCGAAAGCAACTGAGTTTTGAAATTGATCCTATGTTTTTAGGTAATGTTGGGTTAGCGATTTTACGGGTTTTGAGTCTTGCAGTACGTATAGAAAGTGATTCGAGGTAATTCACCGATCAATTCAGTTTAGTACTTAATTAATTTTCATTTAATTTCTAAAGGATTCGGTCCTTAGTGATTTCTACCTGAGGTGGTACTCGGGTCTTTGTACGGATTTGTCCGACAAGTTACATAGGATCCGTTACAATCTCAACCAACATTTTCGGTAGCAGTCATTTTAGTACCCGATTGAACTTTCACAAAAGAAAGAAACAAAGGCACGAAATACCTGATTTTCAAGGAAAATACACCACCACAAAAATGGAAGAGTTTCATTCTTAACGCGAGGAAGGAGGCTTACCTCTTCTCTTTACCACCAGCAACTAATGATTCGGCTCTCTTCTTCACCCAATCAGGACCAAGGCCACCTACACCAACTAAATAAACACCATTTTCGCGCCAAAAACTCCTTCCCTGCCATTATAGTCGGCCGTAGGCAGCTGAAACTTCCCATCCCACAGTCCGTACAATGGATTGAGGAAGACAACGGGATGGGCTCAATGATGAGCAGTGACCAGGCGACAATTTGAAGAAGGGATTTCGCAATCCCTCCCTTTTTCAATGAATTCGATATCTCCATGATGTAGATGGATATCCACCGCAAATGTCCTAAGAACGGGGATGGATGGATATTACGATACTATCCCTCCTAATCCACCTAAAATCTGCTGCCCAAACTGGCCCTTAGAATCACAAGTAATCCATTATAGATGCCGATCAAACAGGATCAAATAGTTGGTTATACCTTTTTTTTGTAAAAACGATCTTGACCGTCCATACTTGAAGCCTTTGATCCAATAATTAAGATCATCAGATCGGTGTGATATTTGCATCGTAACCCATGCAATGTGTGTGGGACCCAATGGCCAGTTTGGATCAATCAACGGTCCAGTTTAATTGTCCCAATTCAACATGGAGCGCTGTAACTTAACAGTGCTTTGAGAGACACCCAGATCCATAGCTCAACAGACTGAGTGGAGATACCTCGTTTCAACACTTGAGGTCTTGGTATCGATCCCTAGTGGGGGTGGCTAACATGGAGTGTGCGTACTGACATGGGTGTGTACTAACAAGCAAACCTTAAAATAAAATAAAATAAAATAAAATAAAATAAAACAGTGCTTTGAGAGCAAGCACTGGAACATCTCTGATCAATTGCAGCACAAGATGTTGAAGATTGCGGGAAATTTTTATGGTACATCCATGACACGTGTACGGTGAAGAAGCTATCACCATTTATTAATAGAGCATCACGTGCATGATAGTCCACGCTTTTCCTTTTTCATTATTATAAGGAAAGGGATAACCACAACCATCCGAACTCCACCAAACAGACGAGTGCAGTGCGATGTCACGCGCATACACGTTGTTCTCTGCGTATCGAAATGATTACAGAGGTATGGGAACGAAGCGGTTTTCTGCAAAGCTTTTGATAATTTCAAATCTCACTTGCCATTTTTATACTTAAATCCACTCCGTCCATCAGGTTAGAACCCTTAGGGGTCGTTTGGCACCATGGATTTGGGGGGTTTTAGGGGATTTGAAGAGATTTCACTTTCCTTGTAGGTTTGGCACTATAAAACGACCGAGAGTTGCGGGTTTCAAATCCCTTAATAAAGGAGGTTTGAAATCGGTGAAAGCTTGGATTATATTTAAAATCCTTCCAAGAGTTGCTTGTGTAATATGTGTGTCACTAGGGTATTAATATATTGGGCACAAGGCCCAATGATGATATCATAAAACAATTATATTATTGCATCACTGTAAATTACTTAAATACAATAATCTGTGTCATCCAAACATTGTCCATATAAATCAATGGTTAAAAATTGTTGGTTAGTCACTCAAATGTGATCTTGTGCTTGTGGCCCATCCAAGGCTTGAAATTTCATCATATTCATGCAAATTATATATTTCAACAGGTTTATTATAATCATTGTGTCAAATATAACATACACTAATCAGAGATATTAAAGTTAATTTAGTAATTAAATTCAAACCCATGTAAATATATTATGCATAGCTACTTTTGGATTATAAAGATTCTGAATGGACGGTCCCAAACACAACATAAGGATTTCAAATATGGGAGGTTTTAAATCCATGGGTTTCTAATCCACACTCCCAAACAGGCCACCGTACATGCATAATATCAGTCCGAGACAAAACTCATGTGGGCCATAGAAATAGAACCAAGTAAAATTGCTCATAAAACCTCAAAGTTCACATGGTGTGGCCCACCTTAGTTTGGGATCAGGCTGATTTCTGTATGGTCACTTAATCTTGGTGAGTTACACTTGATTAAGAGGTTTGATGAAAGACATACACTGTGGTGGCCCCACACAAACCTATACCTATAGTTGACATCTCATCTCCACTGTTTCAAGTGATGTGGCCCACCTGAGTTGCCCCACCATGGTGTATGTGTTGTATCCACGCCATTCATCCATTTGGTGAGATCATTTTAGAGCATGAGCCCAAAAATGAAGCAGATCCAAAGCGCAAGTGGACTCATTATACAAAACAGTACGCCCCCCCTTGAAACCTTCCTACGGCCACCATGATGTTTATTTGAGATCCAACATGTCCATAAATCCACATAAATGAAGGTAAAACACAAATATCAGCTTGATCGAAAACTTCTGTGGGCCCCAAGAAGCTTTTAATGATAGGCATTCAATCTCCATTGTTTTTTATAATGGGTCCACTTGAGTTTAGGATTTGCCTTATTCTTTAGCTCAAGCAATAAAATGATTTCTCCAAATGGATGAACGGTGTGGATACAACGCATACATCATGGTGGGCTAATAGAACTTGGTTACATCACTTCAGTAGCCAAATAGCTATTGAAGCAATCGGTACCTAATCCGCGTCCCTTTTGTTTATTCTCATACATGATTAGAGGTGGGCAGGATCTGACTCGACCAAACTGGTTGGATCCAATCCGACCCAAACTGAAAGCCAGGGTCGGGTCAGATCGAGTAGACCCACTCGAATTTGACGCCAAACCAAGTCGAGTTCGGGTCATGTAACAACTCGATCCGATTCAATTCGGAATCCGATCCAGCTGGATCCGAACCGGAATCAGATAGTATAAAGTAAGATTTTACTTTTTTTTAAAAACCTTTATCCCTTTCTACCTGAACCCTAACCCTACCTGAGCCGACGTCGCCAGATGAACTTATGTGGCACCGCAACCCGAGCTGACGCCACCAGATGAACCTATGCGGCACCGCAGTCCGAGCCGACTTTCTCTCCTTCCCTCTTTATTTCTCTCTCCCTCTTTCTCTCCTAATTTCCCTCCTATCCTTCTTTCTCTCCCTCCTTCTCTCCCAATTTCCCTCCTCTCCTTCTTTATCTCCTCCTTTCTCTCCATCTTTCTCTCCCAATTTCCCTTCTGTTTTCTTTCTAGCACCAGAGTCTTCGGCTCGGCTTAATTCAGCCCAGTCCTAATCGATAGAAAGACTCAACTCGATTCGACTCGATTTCCCTAACTGAGTCGAACTCGGTTCGGGTCAGGCTAGCAAGGAATCGGTTCAGCCCCAAATTTGATCGAGTTGATCAGATACTTGCAAAAACCGGATCGAATCAAGTTGGACCTAATCCGGTCCGACTACCTCTATACATGATACGTGATCCCTCCCGTGGTTCTGTACCATCTTTCCTCGCCAATATCGGAGAGCTAACAAGGTAGATGCAAAACACAAATGAGCTACACAAAAAGAAACAGTGTGGATTGAACATCCACCGTTGAAAGCTTATTGGGCTCACAAGTTTTGGATTAGGATGCCATTTGTATCACTACAACCCAGCCGGAATCACCTCATGAATGGGTTGGATGGCACCGCGCGTGCTCATCATATAATGCATCGAAATCTGTAACTCCAAATAACGAAGGATGGTTAAAGAAATAAGATTATTATTATTTTATTATTATTATTTTTTTAAAGTACTATCTGTTCTGTTTATTGAGTCTGGATCCTCTGTTGCTGGGAAATTGCAATTTTTCATTTCCACATCAGCACAGTTGCAACATTCTAATGCAGTAGTGTCTGATGACATGTCTAAATGAAAATACAGGAAATGAGATATTCCTGTTTTCCGCAACAGAGTTTCTGGATTCCTACTTAATATATAATTTTCTTTCCGGTGCCTTTTCGAAAACTTTGTCAATAAGCTACCCATTAATTTGAACAATTATCATTGTAATACCTTCCATTAGATTTGCACATGTAAGTTGGGGTTACCCGTGCGAGCAAAGTGTAGCCCCTTGGGTAAGACCTATGATGTTTTTGTGAAATAGACCTAGATAACTTGGTATGTCACCCTATTTAAGCTTGAGCTTATAAATTATCCCCATCCGTGATTTAGGTGGACCATGTGATTGGAAATAATATATGTATATATATACACACACACACAAGGCAACCCTTATCCTCCTAACTGTTTCCATTCTTGCGGACCACCTAAATCACAGATGAGCATAAGCCTAAATTTTAGTGTGGCATCTAATTTGAATTCCAAGTTAGCCTGATTTTTTTTTTCTAGGCCTAGAGTGGGATTACACATCTGATGGTCGGAGCAGATCTCACGGACACATCATGGTGGACTCATAAAAAACTAAGGGGTGAGTATCTATTAAATTCTCCTTTTTTTCGTGTTGCCAGAGGGAAGCCACTCTTATCTTTTTTCTGGGGCCCACCATGATGTGTATGTGAAATCCCAATCATTCGATGTGTAATTGTGTGTTAGGCCGAAGGCAAAAAAAAAAAGAGGCTGAATTGTGACTCAGGTGGGCCACAACAAAGGAAATAGTTTGCAAAGAGACTTCCACCCTTGAATTTTATTCCCACCATGAAGATTATATGAAATCAACTCCAACCTGTCACATCAAAATTTATGCCTAGGTCTAAACATCAGGCATTAGGGGAAACATTTTGGAGACTGAGGATTTCCCTGTACTCTGTTTATAATTGTGTGGTCCACACAAATCATGCAGGGCTGATTTTTGGCCCTAGGCCTGGCATGGAAAGAGTCACTTGAGGGTTTGGGTGAATTTCATATAAACATCACGGTGGGGCTCACCCAAGCCACTGACCCATTTACTCACATGGCATACCCTAATTTCCACTAAGAAATCTAATCTTAAAGTAAGGTAACAGCTTATTGAAATCTTTCTTTAAAAAGCAACGGGAGTGTGAATTAGATAGTTTTTGGTAAAAACCCTAAGCTTGCCAGCAACCACATTCAATATTCATATAGGGTCCTGATGTTATCATTTTCACAGTTGGGACTCCATGATAGACTGGCACCCACCTTCAAGGGCCAAAACCAAATTGGCACCCTTCTGAGCTGTCGACACATATCCAGCTAGTGGTGACAAGCTAGGGCCGGAATGCTGTTGGCCTTAGCTGGCCCTTCTACCGAACATGGGATTAGATGGGTTTAAGTGGGATGGAATTGACAAAACATAATGATTACATTGTGTCGGTATTATCTCCTGATCCCATGGATTGAGGCCATTCCACTCCATGTTTGGGAAACGGATTGGCATCTCATCTTGCTAATACCGGTCGGTGCTCTATGGGCCCCACCATGATGTATGTGTTTCATCCATGCCGTCCACCCATTTTTCCATGTCATTTTATGGTATGAGCCCAAAAATAAGTTTGATCCAAATCTCAAGTGGACCGCACAGTTATCCTCATGAGGTTTTTAATGGTGTAATTCAATTACTACTGTTTTCTCATGGTGTGGTCCACCTTAGATTTATATCTACCTCATTTTTGAGATGAAGCCCAAAAATTATATTTCAAAATAGATGGACGGCATTGATAAAAACACATATATCATGGTGGGGTCCACATAACACCAACCACTAGCTACATGAAATCCAAAGTATAGTGGTAGAAACTCTTGCTCCAGCATTAATTCCAAGAAAGGCTTCACAACCCATATGCCCAAACACAACTTGCAATGACCCGTGGGATCTTGAAACCCACTTCCACCAAATCCCACTTAAACCCATGTCCCAAATGCCCCTTAAGCTAGGGGTGACAATAGGCTGGGTTGGGTTTGGGTGGGGGTCAGGGGTCGGCCTGCCTGGCACTTAAGGCCTACACAGGAGCCTGCCAGGTTTGCTCAGGCCTATCGTATCAAGCACAAGTCCAAGTCTGATATTTTGGTTGGACTGGCCCAACCAAAGCTTAACTAGCCTGATCCAAATCAAAATTTTATAAATGCATATTTTTCAACCAAATGGTCCTGATCATCTATTTGCTGACCAAGTGCATCATCATGTATGTGCTTACACCTGTCTAGATGCAGTCCACGTCAACCACCAAGAAGCCATCATGTGTCAACACATGCATGACTCATATGAAAGATAGGAGAGACGGGCACGTGCTTATCCCTTGAAGACACGTAGGCTACTAAAAGGAGTCAAGGCTCAAAATTGTACGGAAGTCCATATGGTCATCTCTTGCAAGGCAAATTAATTACATACGTAAGACATGTAACTCCTAACATAGTAAGGAAGTTTCTAAAAGGCCTACCAGTGTCATATTCTTCATAGTCCAACATATATACTCACAGCACAATCATCCCAGATCAACTCAAAAAGAAAAATGGTCTCTAAGGGCCCGTTTGGCCGGGCGGATTGGAAGGGATTGGATGGTATTGGAAGGGATTGGAAGTTAAATCCCGGGACTGGCTGGGCACGCCAAACAGACTGGGTGAACTGATCCCGGGATATAGCAATCCCATGGATCTTAAGACAATCCACTGACAACACCATCATTACCTTTAAATCCCATCCAATCCATCCTAATCCGTTCAAATTTGCCTGGGACGTGTTTGCTTCGAGGGATTGGAAGGGATGGGAAGGTTTAATCCCGGGATTGGCCGGGCATGCCAAACAGACTCGATATAGCAATCCCGGGATATAGCAATCCAATGGATCTTAAGACAATCCACTGACAACACCATCATTACCTTGAAATCCATGCCATCCACCCTAATACCATTCAATCCCTTCCAATCCACCCGGCCAAACGGGCCCTAAGAAGGAACTTTCTTGAAAGCTATATAAGAAATTAAAAGCAAATAATGAAAAGGCATGCAAAAGTTAAAGTGTATCACTTACACACACACACATATATATATATATATATGGTATGGTACAGAAAGGATTCCTTATAAAAACAGTATTTGAATAATAGCTTGAGGTCCTCAGCAGTGACCATCAATCTATCCTTTTACATATCTGCGTTGCCTTTATCTCGTCTTCCATAGACTTTTATTAATTTAATTTCTTAGTTTAGTCACTCCACTTTTGTCAGCAATTCCAATGCCATTTGTTTAGCTTAGTTTTACTACTATCCAATGCAATGTTGTACTGCATGCTTAAGAGTATATTAAATATCCATGACCTAGTCTTTGGATTCCCTAAATTATCAAGTCCTTACTTGATATATCTCCAATCAAATCTTGTTGATTTCATGCCATGACCGTTTGGCATTTTTCCAACACAAGCCACATGGGTGTTTTAATTTTTTCCTCTGCTTATTTTATAAGTTTTACTCACTAATTGTACCGCTTTAACTTTTCAATTAATAAAATAGGCGATTCAGGCTTTTTTAAAATTATGTCTAATTTCTTATTACTTTACTGAGAAACTCGATCTGTTATTACCATTGAAAGAAAAGTCACTGGTTCTTCTAAGGTAAAAGGATCATATTTAGAACAGCTAATTCTCTCATTTTAAAAATTATCTAATTACTGTGACAATTAATTGCTGAACAGTGAGGCAAATCTTCACAAATCCAATCTGAATCAATGTACTTGGGGCGCTTGGGGTCACAAACATTCAATCGATTCGAGTCGAACATAACTCTAGCACGACTAACACTAAATCTAATCGCACATGTTTAAACAAATTCAAGCCATTTGTAATACGTGCGCATGCATCTGGATTGAACAATAACAACACGGACAAGAAATAGATATTTCAAAGGAAGAAACCATCGGTCTACATTAAAGCTATTTTTAGATTTTTGAATTTAATGCAACAGATACTTGGTATTTTTCCAAAGATTCAATCAATCAAATGGCCACCAGTCTGCATTAAAGCTATTTTAAGATTTTTGAATTCTAATACAATGGATACTTGGTATTTTTCCAGAGATTCAATCAATCAAATGATTTCTTAAGAACCCTGAGGTGATAACTTAAGATTTCACACAGATTAAAACTCAAAGGGACACTTAAGATCTAACTTAAATGCGAATAAATCACACAGACAATTTTCAAAGAAAAAGTTTTTGGTGCCGCTCCTTTAACTGTAGATCTCTCCAATCTATCATAAATTGAAGGAGCCAAAAAACGTCGTTGTCTAAACCTTTAGCGGAGACTAAGGGAGACATAAACCGAACATTAGGTGGACCACACACATGTGAAGAAGATGAAGAAGGAAGGATGGGAGATGGCTTTTCTCTCTTTTTCTCACCAGAAGAAGATGCTGATGTAGAGCTGTCCAAACCATGTAAATTTTGAATCCCATTTTTATGGAGAGTCTCTTTAAAACACAGCCACCAAGCAATCCTAACCATCAATTAATGGCTATGAAATGGATTGGTGATATTAAAATAATAAGTGAGCCTTCTTACTTTATTTCATGGGTGCAACAACCATATATGATTAGTGGTCCACCTATAAATATAGTGGACATGCTTTCCCTCCATTGCAGACCCTGCACGGTGGGTGTAATTGCAAAAGTCGTTTAGGGACCCGTTAGGCCATCCAGAACATGTATGCCACGTGAACATTTGCTGTAAGCATCTTTATCGGTGGCCATGCTTTGCCAGGGATGAGTGCTTTTGAGGGACACCCGTGACACCATCACCATCTAGAAGGCAATTGCTTTGATACTCTGGTGGTCTGTGATGGATGATATGCTGGCACTTTGAAATTACTTACAATTGGGGTACATGATTACAAGTAATTCATGTTAAATTGTCCAAACTATGAGTCCCAGTTCAGATATATTATGAACGAAAAATGAGTATTATTTATCTTACCATCCGATTTAGCGTATATTTATTGGACAGTTAAAAGAAAGAAAATATCCAATTTCATCAAACAAGTGCCCATGAAATCAGAGGTTAGGATTGTTGGTCCAATCTAATTTTGGATTTAATGGAATAAACAATTGGATGGGATCATTCTTTTGATGTGACTTCAACCGCGGTCATGTATGGCAAGTGTTGTAATAGGTTGGGCTTGGTCAGGTCGACCCGGGTAAATCCATTCACTAAAACTCAAATCTTATCTGCAATCCATATTCTAACCCGACCCACTTAAAATTTATTGAGATCGAGGTAAACATAGTTGTTGATGTGTTAAATCTATCAATAACAGGGTTTGTCAATGCCCTCAAGTAAAGATTGACGTCATTGACAGGTGCTTGATCCCGTCAAGAAAATTTTAAAAATCTCATGTTGGTTGCTGAAACGTTTTGGTGTTATTATTTGATGTCATCGAAGGTCCTATCAAAGATGTGCACAGAATTGTGTAAGTGCAGAATTTGTTTCCTATTCTGATTGTAATAGTATATATATCAGGTGCAATCGGGATTAAGATAATAGAGAGACCTTTTTAATTCGTTCTAAGGGTTTGAAGGGCATAGCTAGAGCTTGTGAAGTGGATTCGAGGATTGTTTGAATTGGCAACACTTTCTCTTGTAATTTCTACTTTCATAGTGCATTACTCATACTTTGTATCGATCCTAGTTTTTTCCCGCAAGAATTTTTCTGTATAAAATTCAAATTATTCTTGTTTAGACTTGATTGTGCAATTGCGAATACTGTGCTTGATTCATCTTTGGGTGTTTATGTGGTTCCCAACAAACACGACCTCACCTATATAATTTGGTGGGGCTCGACCCATGTCTAAATTAGGCTAAGCTTCTGTAACACCTATTGTGGTTGAACGGGTAAGGATGTGTTACCAAATTGAGAGGTACATGGATCAAAACTTTATAGCTTATGCTAATATTTGTTTTGATTCCGGATTAGGTCGAGTTCAATGTCTGGTCCAATGCATTAATAACCAATATGGGCTGGTCAGGTAAGGCCAGGTTCAAGCCCAAACCTGACCCATTTACTTAATGACACAGGTGGTGTACTCACCATCAAATGTTCCTTCCTAGCATCACAGTGTAGTCTACCACAAGAAATATGCATTTCATGAGCTCTTCATAGTAGAATAATTGTAAATCTTTGCTTTTGGTATCTTTGTTAGGCCCTTAACTTCTAGCTAAGGCTGCAACTTGGGTTTGGCTTAACCTGGACCTGATTGACCCAAAATGAGTTTGGGTTAGAGTTGGGTTGGGTTGTTAAGGTCCTCGGGTCAAGCTCGGCTTGAAAAACACCAACCTTATTAGAAATTGGGTTGGGTTCCGTTTGATCAAATTTGAGTCCGATTAGGCTACGTTAGGAATAATCCCACGTATTTCATGGTTTAAATATTAGTATCAATGCACATATTGCACCCTTATGATATGAAAACGTACCAACATCAAATGGAAAATATTACATGTATCAGGGAATACATCGTTGTTTGGGAAAACATTAAAAATTGATGGAAACTTTCCATAAAACTTCAAATATATTGAAAGAGATGGTATTATACACTTAGGAAAAAAATCATAAAAAATAAGTATGCACAATAAGGATCCTTTTTAGAGGATTCTAAACTATATATTATTTGATAGAAGTGATGCAATTATATATAAAAGAAAAGGTTTATATAATTGACAAATCATAAATACAAGTAAGATAACAGATTCTCTCAAGCAAATTTGGGAGAAAATGAATTTTATGGGGATTTTGGTGGGTTTTTTAAAAAAAATAAAATAAAATTGCGTTGGGTGGAGGGGACATATTGCAATGTATTGTTGACACATATCACAATGTATCGCGGTGTATCGACATATCACCATGTATCGGCGATGTATTGCAATATATTGACATAGCTCCATATATCAGTGATACATTTTGATAAAAGGGGAATTTAATCATTTTCACTATATATCATATTAGCCACATATGATATCAATAGTATTTGGCAATATATTAATTGATATTGTTGAAATTTATGTCACTACATGTATTTGGGTGAGGTTGGGTCAGGTTGGATCGACGATATAGGAATTTAGGTTGGGCACCGGGGCTTAGAAATCCGGTCGGATTGGGTACTCTTGTCATTGGTTTGGGTTCTGGTTGACCCTCAACCCGACACAATCTTCCATGTTGCACCCCTACTCTCAACCATCGGTCGTAACTTTTCATTTTCTTAGAATGACAGATCATCTAAAAAGACAGATATGAAAGCATGGCCCATCTTTTATTGGTCATGTTGGATCAGTGGCACATGCTACCAAAAGGTTGGCCCCACCTCTGCCATAGTTGGCAAACTTGCAGTAGAGCTTGGATTCATCTCACTGAGTCAAGTTGACTTAGGACTTGCAGTTGGATCAAGCATGTCAAAAAGTTAATTTTGCTCAATCCTTACACATTAAGGAAATTCAAAATAGAAAGACTTTTCATGTTTCTCATTGAGTAAATAACTTCTAGTTTTAAGACTTGGATGACTCATGCAATTCGTCCGTGTCGACTTGGACTCGGTCAAACTCGATCCTGTTCAATACCATGACTCACCTAAGTAAGTCACCATAGACTTGGGTGAGCCAGGCTGAGTCACCCTGACTCAGTTGAATCATGACTCATGTTGAGACAGGACAATTCGGTATTTATCGTTTATCTTTAATACATGCCTAATATTGAAGTTGTCCTTTTTTCTGTGATTCATGTTTTTTAGGACATAAAAGCAAGGGTGCAACTCAGGAAAATTGCGTCAGCCCGGTTATGGGTCAACCCAAAACCAACCCAACCTCAAGAGGAGTTGACTTGAGGCCTGACCTAACCCTAGATATTGAATTCCCAACTCTTAAATCTAAATTCAGATTGGGTTGGGTTAAATTGGGTTGGGCTAGGTTAACACTCGTAACTAACAAAGTAATACATAAATTAAATATCTAACAAAAAAATCATTAAAATAGTAAGTACCAAAATAATACTAACAAAATAAAGCTTGCAACCATTATTTATAGAACAAAAAATAATTAAAAAAATAAAAATAATAAAATAATAAAAATAAAATAAAATAAACCCTATTGTTTCAAGAAATTGTTCAAAAGACATGGGATCACTCTGCATGCGGGCCTCTAGTAAGTTCTAATCATGAATCCTATTCTATACATGAACAGTTCTGATCATGAACCTCATCTACTATGGAGCCAAAATTATTGATAGTTGCCGACATGGGATTACTCTGCATGTGGGCCTCTAGTAAGTTCTGATCATGAAACCGATTTTCTATACATGAACGGTTCTAATCATGAACCTCATCCACTATGGAGTCAAAATTATTGATAGTTGCATGTCATAATTTTACTTTTTGTATCATGTATGTTAACCTTGACTCATATGTGTATGTGATAGGTATAAGGTTGGGGTTGCTTGATGCCAGAATCTAAAGTTGTTAATATAAAGCTCTTTATATCACAACTACTCTCAAAATAGTATCCACAGTGTCATTCTTTCTTTATACTATATTTTTTTTGAATAAATAAATTTGATTTTCAAACATTATTTGTAACGGTTATATATTTATAATAGATATATAACTCATGAGGTTAAGTACATAAACTCAATTCTATTTGTAATATTTGGAGAAATTTTCTCCTTTCATCATTACATTTTTTAGATATGTCCATCTACGGCTATTTTCGTTGATAAAAGCCGTTCAATCTCTTCTTTTTTCAAATCACAATGGACCTTCCTCTAATCAACCAAAACAATTGTCAGAACTAAGCACTGCTGAACCAATCTCGACACTCTGCAGAGCGTCACCAGCACAACATGTACCCACATGGCAGCACATCCATCGTGTCAGTTCCACCCAACCTGAAGTTGAGTTGAGCGCATTTTCAGCCCAAGTCCAAACCCAACCAAAAGCTTGCGTTCGGGTCAATTAAATTTAAGTTGATCCAACCCAAGCTATACCCATACCTGAAAATCCATGCAAGCCTTTAACCTCACCATCCTGAGATGATAAGCATTCTATCCCAACTGTGCTACTCCATCCAAGACAAGTAATTGTCTTGGTAGAAATGCCATGGCACTTTAGTTCATTTTAAAATAATAATAATAATAATAATAATAACAATAATAATACAGCATGGCTCATATACCTTGCATGGGTAACTAATAAAGAAGGTATGATGTAGAAATGCCATGGCACTTTAGTTCATTTTAAAATAATAATAATAATAATACAGCATGGCTCATATACCTTGCATGGGTAACTAATAAAGAAGGTATGATTTTATATAAATGTCATCCTGCTCATTGGGCACGCCACTCCCTTTTGGGCACTGATTTAAAAATAAAAAATAAAATAAAAAAATAAAAAAATCATAAAGATCCAAAAAATTCTGGTGGGCCACGCGGTAGGAATATAGTAAGGCCGTGCGTTCAAACTCTAAATTCACGTGGTATAGCCTGCTATGGTTTGGAAATAGCGTGACTTCTAGTTGATTCCTTCACCTTAATTGACGAGGTGCACTGGATGGAAGCCGATTGGCTGTGACCCTGCTGTGTGGAGGCAATAGAGATATACAAGACAAATCTACTCCATGCATCTGTTTTGAAAGATCATAATAGGACATGATTATAAAAATCAGGCAGATTCAAAATTCTGGTGGGCCGCATCAAAGTAAAATATGTGAACGGATAGTCCAACGTTGAAAACTTGCTAAGTTGACCATGATGTTTATATGCCATCAACCGTTCATAGGGTTATTACAACTCAGATAAACGGTATGTACAAATAAAATCCTGTTACAAAACTTGTCACCCCCAGGCGTTCAATCCCTACTGTTTCTTGTAATGTGGTCCAATGAGTTTTGGATCTTCATGCGTTCCAATATTCTATCCTATCGTGGTCTTGCAAAACAGATGGAACGGAGTGGATTTGTTACAGACATTCATGTGAGCCCCATACAGCGCTGGCACAGAAATATCTCTGTGCCCGGGGTCACATCCCATCGGCTTCCGCGCTAGATGAATAGATTGGCCGTCATGTAAACCACCAGTCAACACTACAAGCTATGGGTGGGTGTCCCTATCCCAACTGTTCGCTATGGTGTGGCGTTTCTGAGTTTTGGATCGGCCTGTATTTTGGTTTCTATGGTGAATATAAGGTAGCAGAGCTGATGGACGGGATGGATCTCATGCTTGTTACACTGTGTAGCTGCGATAGGTCCGTCCATTGTGTACCTACACGAGATGCCTTCGTGAGAGGTTCCTTTTACAGGGAAACCACTTGGGTTAGGTACCTACCACGGTTACCTTGTTTCACATGGATAAATCCCACGCCGTCCATCATGTAGACCACCGTTTTTTTTTGGGCCTTGAAAAAAAAAAAACTGGAATGATTAACACTTGGGTGGGCCACCCTAAAAAAAAGTATGCCTAAAACCTCTGAATTCACGTGGCATGGCCAACAAAAATTATAGATTTTTGGGTGATTCATCTTGGACATGAGTTCATTATGATTCCGAGGATTGAGTGATTGAAATAGGCAGCGAATCTATGGACGTGATGAATCTCGTGACAGAGCGGATTAGGTGAGACCCTGGCCTCACCCAAGAGCGTGCGGCCGTTACCGTGGGGTCCACCTTGATATATGTATTATGTATCAACGCCGTCCATCCATTTTTTCAGATCATTTTAAGGCATTATCCTAAAAATGAAGTAATCCAATTATTATGTAGACCATACTATGAGACGCAGTGGTAATTGCTTCTTAAGGAGCACCTTGATGCTTCCTTAATGTTTGTTTACCATCCAATCCCTAGATAAGGTCACATAAGCCTGGATAAAGGGAAAATATACATGTATGAGCTTGATCTAGAACTTTTGTGGTCTTTTAATGCTTGTTTCTTATTGTATGCTCCGCCTGATAATCCGACCTGCTTCATTTTTTAAATAATACCATGCTATGTCACGGAAAGAGGTACTTTTTTTACTGTAAGCTTACCTGTCATTCTTTTTTTTATTTAACTGGAATAAAACCTATCTTATCAATATAGGCTTTTATCCGTATGGACGAACTAATAAGGATAAAAATACCTCTATTTTTTTCTGACTGCTTTACTTTAAAATCAGGAGTATTTTCATTCAAAATCTCTATTAAAATCTATTTTGATGACATAAATTTCGACTCTGCAAAAAAAAAAAAAGTATAAAAAGGGGGCGTCTACAGTGCTAATTTTTTCATGGAAAACGTATCCACTGCTAGGTACATAATACATATACGAAGGTGGGCCCCATGGTAACCCCGCGTTAAAGGTTGCATCGTACTGGGTGAGGCGGTATCTCACCTACTCCGTTTCATATGATGAAAGTTCACCACTGTTTCTTTTGGGTGCGGCGGCGTTGCATCGTGACTCTTGGTTCGAGAAAGCAACCCGGGTAGGTATTCAGAGCCCGTTGGCATGGCTCTCTTTTAGGTGCTGACTCTCAAACATGCCTGTAAGATCTAGCCGCTCATCAGGTGGACACATGGGATATGCTCTCAGTAAAAGAATGGTAGGTGGTTTGGTTAGGTAGGCAAAACTTCTAGGTTGGCCCCCACCTGATGAGCAGCTTGGATTTGGCTGACTCGATTGCATTGTGTAGCACACGCCACCCACCTCAGGCGGCATGTTGACTTGGCCAAGCTCGGTCGACCTCACTATGATCGATGTATGTTTTATATCCACAAAAAGTTCTGTTGACCTTATTATGATGTATCCATACTGTTTATCATTTTGTCTTAATATTTTAGGGCCGGAGCCTAATAATAATCGGATTTAAAGCTCAAGTGAAACACACCAAAGAAAGCCATGGCACCCTCATGCGGACGGTTGAAACCTTTCTAGGGCCCACCGTAACGTTTATTTGTCGTTACTAGGTAAGGTAGACCCGAATAATGGGAAAACACAAATATTAGCTTAATCCAAAACTTGTGACCTTTTCAATTATGTTTAATCCCCATTATTTTCAATTGTGCGGTCAACTTAGAGCTTTAGATATGCTTATTTTTTGACTCATGCTCTAAAATTAACTGGCAAAATGAATAAGCAGTATGGACATGACATAAACATCACGGTGGAGTCCAAAGAATTTTGCCATGTCAACACACCATCAAGGTGAGTGTGCTGCGATATACAATTTGAGCCAGGGTTGGATTTGGCGAAGCTAACGTCAGACTCGAATTTTGTGGGCCCCAACATGATGTATCCCAACACGATGTATGTATTATATTTATGCCCTCCATCCATTCCGCCAAATTATTTTAGGCATGGGCCTAATAATGAGGCCGGCCCATAGCTCAAGTGCACCATACCATAGAAAGAATTGCGGAACAATAATGCCCAGTGCAGAATCCTCTTAGGGCTCACCATGATGTTTATTTTCAATTTTTTTTATTAAAATGACCCCAAGGTATGTCATTTTAAGAGAATAATTTCCTCTCTTTCTTAAAGCCTCTTACAACTTTTTAGCATTTTCATGGACCAAAATGCCTCCTTACTTTTGAAAGTTGCGCCTGTGCTCACAGGAAAAGCTTCCAAGTTCCACACCCAATACATAAGCTAGACATAAAGTGGTGATGAGGCCCAACTGAAGGCATATCCAATTCATTTATTTTCTTCATGACCTATTATTTTTAGCGGGCATATACTAACTTCAGCCTGATATGGGATCCCCATGGTCCAAACAAATGAAAATAGTGGTCATTCACTCTCAACTGGCTCCTTATGGTGTGGTTCACACCTGTTCTACGAATGTGACTTACCATCTGGTGCATGGCCTTTCATGAAATGCCAACTCTAATGAATGGAGTGGATACGGCACATACCTCACAATGAGCCCCCAGGATGGCGTTCTTGTGGTGTTAAGGGTTAAGGTCACGGGGGTCATGTATTAAGGGACAAGGTCATCATGTGTAAGGAGTAGGTTATCATGTGTAAGGAGTGTGAGACTTAAACACCATATGTGAGGCCCTTCTTGGGGTATGTGTCAATTCCACTCTATCCATTCTTGTTAGAATTTCATGAAAGGTCATGGTATGAAGAATGAGCCACATCTACCAATCAAGTGGTTCACACCATAACGAAACAATTGGCTATGAATGACCAACATCTTCGGTTATCTAGTTTTGTGGGCCATAGAGAGCTCATATTAGCATAAGATTATCATCTTTCCAAAGAAATAGTGGAATACAAAGGGAATGAACGGATTGGAGTTGCCTTCATGGGCCCAATATAAGGGCATTTTCATCCAAAAATTTTCAAGTTAATGTTAGAAGGCCAAACACATGAAAAAAACATATCTTGAGGCTATTTTGTAAAAATCTCTTTATTTTCCATCAAACCACAGAAGGTGACACAAGCTTCGATGAAGAGAAAACGTAAATATGAACTTGATTCAAAACTTCTATGACCGCCAAGAAACCTTCAATGGTAAGCATTCATTCTCAATTATTTTTTGTTCTATGGCCTGCTTGAGGTTTAAATCCGCCTCATTTTTTACACCTACCCTCAAATGACCTGTAAAAAAATGGATGGATAGTGTGGATATAATATATACATCATGGATAGGCCTATTAATGGGTTGGAGCTAGATCAGATTAGGGTGGATCCAGAACCAATATGATTATAAAAGGATTGGCATCTTAAAATCCAGACCCGCCTCATCAGACCTGTATAGTGGATCTAGACACACACCACTGGATTTGTTAACGAGTCGAGTTAAATTGGATCTGTTAGCCACCTATTGTAGTCCTGTTAACATATCGACATCTGCCCACGTCGATCTCGAGACTAATCTAAAATTTCAAGAAAATCTATCAAGTATTAACTTCATCAAGTCAAACTAATACAAAAGAGAAACAAAGTCATGAAACTCTATCAAGTATCAACTTCAAACAAATATCATACACATTTTTTCTTACCAAGTTGAAGAGACTAACCATGGCAATTCCAACTTACACTCGTACTCGTGTATATATATATATATATATATATATATATATATATATATATATATATATATATATATATATATGATAATTAAAAAAATTATATGAAAAAATAATGATAATTAAAATTAAATAAATTTAAAATTTACTTTTTTTTTTTAATGTTGCAGCCAATATTGTCCACATATTAAAGCCTTCACAATTTCTAGAAGTAACCAACTGCGAGCCTTATCAAACACCCTACTATTAGTACTAAATGTTAATTCTAATGCAACAATAGAGACTGGAATTATCAAAATGTCATAGGCCATTCTAAAGTGTTGGGAATTTTGGATTGTTTATTCACCACCAAGTTAAAATGTTAAACTCTTGGTTACAAGAAAATAGTGGCTTTTCTAAATACTGATCTAGTTCTGATTTTTGGAAGAAATCTTGACTGCTAGGACGTGCATGAGATTACCACTTATCAAATCCTCTAAATTTACCTTAAGTATTAGCAAAAACACCACTAGATGATAAAAATTTGTTATTACAACTGCTTTTACCAATGGTTGAAAAAGTTGTCATTGATTTATCCGAGATAACAACTTTACACTCTGAGAAGAGATCAACCATTGTATGTTGAATTTTGTTGATGTAGAAATGAACACTACCACTATAGATTTGATAGTAGTAGTACTCTAACTCCATTTTAAATCGATGATAAAAAAACTAGTGCTACTACCAAAACCAAATTGTATTCATGTCAATACTTATCAAACTTCGATTCTTTCTATTTTCCATTAATTTAACATAATCAGAATCACTTTTCTCTTATTCAACTAATTTGAGATGAAATTCATAAACATCAGAAAAGTATTACATAATAGCATTTGGATATTTATAACATAAAAAGTTATTGATAGATTCATATAAAACCTTCAAACACTTACTAATATTTTTTTTCATCTCTCATTCTTTGTTAGATGGATTTACCTTGAAGTCACGATCATATTATTTTAATCGAGAAAATGTTTCTTTAAAGTCCAAAGCAACCTTGAGCATGAGATACGTGGAGTTCCGCCTTCTTGGAACATCTATAGGTACACTCTTATTCCTTGACAATTTTACTTGAGCTACTGTAAATTGGAACTTTTGCTCCCTTGATAGTGATGAATTAATATACTTTACACTTTCTCGTATTTTTTGGAGCACACATGCTATCTCCTATAAGGCATCTTATATAATAAAATTAAGAATATGAGTAGAACAACAGACATGACGACTCCCTAAATAATGAGAGTAATCCTCGATCAGAAAGATAAGTATTCATACTTTTAACCATGGCATCGTTAGTGAAAGTATTATCTACAGTTATGATGAATAATTTTTTATTAATATTCCAACTCTAAAACTCTATGCATGACAATTCTACATACAGTCTCTGTATCATGAGGAGTTTTTATTATTATTGTAAAAGCAAGAATTCTCTTTTGTAATTCTCATACATCATCAATGAAATGTGAAATTATACAACAATACCCAATATTTTGGTTAATCTGATGTAACATCTCATATTTTCACTATTTTAGATTTTTAAAAAAAAAATTCCTAGAAAATTTTTAATATAACTAGCCTACGTTGTTACTAACTAACCCTTAATGCTCGAGGTGAGCCTATACACGAGTGGTACTGGTAAAGAACTACACGAATTTGATTAATCAACCGTAGGAAGCCAATAAATCTGACCGATCATTTAAACATCGAGTTTAACATTGTGATTTGTTCATTAAGATCTGTCCCCTAGTTGTCACGGCTTTCGATAGATCTTTATTTAGTAATGGTTGTCTCTGAGACAACCATAATTAAATAAAGATCTACCCAAAGCCGTGACAACTAGGGGACAGATCTTAATTAACAAACCAAAGTGACTCAATTATCCTTTTAACATAAGAATCAACGGCTTAGAGTGACACCAAATCGCTATTTCGCTAATTGTGAATAGGCCACACTACAAACTTAGCTAATCCAAACCCTAATCATTGCACACAAGAATTCTATGTACCCAATTCATTCTAGAAATACCCTGATTATCTAAACAAGCTCTAAACCGCTCATTAGTGGGCCATTAAATCCGAAACTATAGAAAGACATTCGTCTTAGTGGGTTTGACGTCCATTGCGAGACATCGAGCCGAGGTCACATCTCGAATTGCTCAACTTAGACCCACAAGCCAAGTATATGAGATGTGTGAATGTCTTAAGTGAAAACCTAAAATTTAAGTGAAACTAGCTCATTGCTCTTTCACAAAGTTGTAACTTTTGGACCGTCAGTTCATAGCCAAATTCGGGGTACCGACTAAAAATACTTATCCACACATATCCGTATAGCCATGGCCCCGATTGATCATTGATGACCGTCGATCTAAGTTAGGGCTTTTCCGGTTGATCGGTATGCCCAATCATCGTATATTTGTGTCTAAACAGAGATCGCATTATTGGACACCTATTTCATGGCTTAGATTGACCCATATGCCTTCTGTCGAGTCCCATTAGTGAGAAACAACCTCCCTTATGGTTAATATAATGAATAAAGGGTCATTAGGACCATTTGCACCACTTCTGTTATTATAAATACTCATTCATTTCATGCGCCCTCTCCCCATACGAATTTTGAGCCTAACCTTGAAGGAGAGAAGAGAAAGAGGAGAGGAGGAGAGAGAAAGAGGGAACCGGGCTCACAAAATTTTCGATCGCCGAATCCGGCGCCGACAACTTCCGTAGAATCCCATTCTCGACTCCCAGAGCCCATTTGCCAGGTTCTGATCCTGGGATAATACAAGGAGGATTTTCAACATCAGTTTGATTCATAAGAAGCATAACTAAAGGCATAACCCACAAACAATAACCAAAAACTCCATCACATTTCCACTATAATCAAAAACTTTACAAGTACAATGAGCATAAGGGAAATACAATGAAGATGAACAAAACTCCAAAATGATCTGCCACGCGCCTAAGCCTCAGCGCTGCTGCGATCCAACGTCACCTGCACGCAACGGTCGTGCATAAGCTTATAGAAAGCTTAGAGGGTGGTGAAAGTGTATGCTCAAGGTGGTAATGCAGTTATGCAGTATCAAAGTAATGCGGAATACGCTGATGAATGACAAGAATACCATTAGCCGTACCAAGGCCATGCGGTGCAAAGAATGATGTCGGCCATACCAAGGCCATGCAATGTGAAATGCAATTCAAGCATACAAATCCTCATCTAAGTCCACATATCAATACAACTCAAAATCTGGAATATCACAGGGGTCTAGTACACTCCAAACTAGATTGCCGCCCCATCGCGCGCAATAAGGTGAGTGGAAAAGACCTCACTATCCGCCTGCCAATATCGGGCTCGGCTCGTCAATAGTGGACCCATTCCTCAAGCTGGTCGGACACAGCCTAGCATTGCCCCCTACTCTCGGGTGGGTAAGGCCGCACCCTCTTTCAACCGACCACGACACAGTGGAAAGCGCAACCGTCTGGTAATCGGCACTCAGCGCTCATGCACCCACTCGGTCTAGACGTTGGAGCAACCTCTTGGTACCATAAGGGTTTAGGGACTTTCACCCAGGGATATCTATCACACCCCATGTAGAACAGTATTTCCGGTATCTGATCCTGCCAACCACGATACGTCTGTGGAGGCTACGGCCCTGATGTCGCTAGGGCGTACAGTAACCATATCACACAATGTGAATACATGAATCACAATATCCAGTCATACAGCAATCTTGCGCGTATCGTGCGCTCATGTAGGGCAACACCCCCTGTACGGGAGCTCCTAAACAATCTGCCCGAAGGCATAAGCTATGATCAGTCATTTCTCATATCAAGCATACGTATGATGCATATGATCATGAATCATGGAACTAAACATGTTATATGGGATGGATGATGTTCATAACAAAGATGGGCCTAGACGGCCTACACATTACACGTACGAGCCTAACAATGGGCTTTAGGAAAAGTCATAATGCGGACATTTAACCACACTATACTTGCAATGTGGACGTCAAACCACCATTGCTCCCAAGGCATAGTCCGACGTAAACATCATTACATAACCCATGTTGGGATTGTACATCCCATTGGGCCTTAAATACATCAAATGAGCCATATCATATGGGCCTTATATTCATCAAGTAGGCCAGATCAATGGGCCGCACCAATGGGCCTTATGTGTATTGCAATGGGCCATAACCCGTGGGCCTTAAAATGCATCAAATGGGCCTAATCTTTTGGGCCTTATGTGTATCAAATGGGCCTCGCCAATTGGGCCCCATATGTACATCAAATGGGCCTCAACCCATAGGTCCCAATACATCTTAATGGGCCTTAAATACATATCAAAGTGGGCCTCGACCACGAGCCACAAGTAAACTGAGATGGGCCTCCCATCACCAGTAAATCATATATAATATAATATATAATACATATATATATATATATAGTATATACAACATTATATATAATATAATATTATATATATATACACACACGTACACACCCACACACGCACGCATAAAAACACACCCACCGTCCCCTGGACGGTGGGGATAAAATACAAACAACACAGTGGGCTCCACCGTCTCCACCGTCCGCCTGGACGGTGGCATTAAAACACATACACCACTGTGGGCTCCATGTGGGGCCCACCATAATGTTTACATACCATCCAATCCATTGATAATGTCCCGTGGACCCAAATGCATAAGGAGAACAAATTTCGGCTGGATCCAAAACTTCTGTGGCCCAGAGCAGGGGTTTCAATGGCAAACGCTCAACCTCACTGTTTCCTTTCGTGTGGGCCACCTGAGTTTCGGATTAAGTTGATCTTTTGAGTGGGCCCACTTCAGGGAGGGGCCCACCTCATGAACAGGTTGGATGACAAGTAAACACCAAGGTGGGCCCACAGCTAGAGCCGTGGGTTGCTGACCGCCAGCCTGCCCGTCCGTTGCTGGTGAGTAGGTAGCAGCGGCGCTGCCTGCTCTTCTGACAACGGCAGCAGCGTTGCTGCTGCCCATGCAATTTTTTTTGGATTTTCAGAATTTTCGTGGATTTTACAGGTGGGGTCCACATCCAGATAATCCACTCCGTCCAATAGCCCTCCATGGCTCCAGACAAGCAAACCAAGCTCAATATTGGGCATATTTCAGCGTATAAACAATCAGGGAAGGTTTCAATGGTGAACACCACCATTTGATATGGTATGGCCCGCCAGGACCTCGGGTTGACACCATTTCTCGATTCAACACCTAAAACAAGGTTGGGAACAGAATGGACGGCGTGGATTGAAGACATACATCAAGGTGGGGCCAAAATAAGTGGGCCACCCCAAGGCTTGGGAACAAGCTGATATTGGCGTTTTTCCTTTTTGTCCAGCATCCAGAGACGCTGGATGGTTTGGTCCGGCACAAGCTTTGAGGTGGGCCCCGCTTGGGTGGGCCACCAAATGGAATATGGTGTGGGTACAATACACATAAAGTGGGCCCCACTTGAACATGATTTGGATAAAATACATGTCTCATGGTGGGGTCCATTCAAGTGGGCCACACAATCATATCAAGATAAAAAAAAAAAAGAGAAATGAAAAAGATAGGGAGAGAGAGAGATAGAGAGTGAGACCCACGTGATGGAGGGACCTCGGCACTATGGGCCCTCCCTTGTTCTAAATCATACATCAAGTGGGTCCCATTACATGTGTGCCCATTAAAATTAAATCCAACAGTGGAGATCCCTTCTCCACTAAATTAGACGATCTAGATGACCCTAAATATGTAAGAAAATAAACATCATGATGGGGTCTATGGAGAATGGCCCCATCATGAAATGATCATGATGATCCAAGTGGGCCATTGGCCACATCTTAGGGTCCAAAGTGAGATCCAAACCATTGGTCGGTTGGCCTCACTTGGCCCATCTTAAAAATATCAAAAACTACCCTATCAAAACACCCACAGCTTGATCTTCTTACTCCTTTGGCTTCCTTAGCTCCTTGTGTTTCTCTTTGATGGAGGAAGATGAGAAATGGATGGCTAGGATGGGAGATCTAGGGATGGAAAGGTGGGCCACACTTGAGGCTTGGGAGGAATGGGAGAGGCTCATACGTATGGACTTCTCTTGCTTGGGAAAGTTTGAAAATGAGATAGAGACTTGTAAGGGAGAGAGAGAGAGAGAGAGAGAGAGAGAGAGAGAGAGAGTGATGGGTGATGGAGTGATGGATGTGGTGGTGATGGGTGTAAGAGGCTCCTTTTTGACTTTTGTGGTAAAAGTTGTAAGAGAAGGTATGGGTTGTAAGAAACTTTTTGACTTTTGGGGCTTGCTTGGGAATGGGTGAAAGGTGATGTGTACTTGACATGATGGGATTGATGGGTTGATTGATTAATGTGACACCTTGTAGAGATTCTCTTGGGATTCGCACCCGCAGCGTTTTCCTCGCACCGAACGCTGGCCCACATCTCCCAACCACGGTATCGCCTTGGCGCGCGAGTCACGGCATCGGAACCGCAGCGACAACGCAGTCGCTAAGGTACAGGTCCTGGGTTGAGTCGACTCGAGTTGACGGTATGAGAATTAGGGTCGCGCGCAAATACCGGTTAAGGGTCGAAGGTTGCCGAACTTCAACCGGAAAGACCGCAAAAGCCTATGGAACGGTACGGTCTAGGATACGGGGCTTACAAAGGGAGCTTGGAAGTGTAAGGGTTTGTATACATTCACCCTCTCATCCCCCTCTATAACCACCTTGCCTCTCGCAGATCCTTTGTGGAGTTGTCTAGACGGCAATTGGAGGTAAGAAATAGATTCTACTCTTTAATCTAGTCTTTTGGGTTGGGTTTTCTAGTCCTTACAATAGTTTGTGTGATTATTTAGGCTTTGGTAGATTTTATTATAACCCTAATCTTATAAACGCTTTGAGTCGGACGAATCATTGTAAAGTTGCGAACTATTATTCATAGGTTGTCATTTATCGACCCTAAGGGTTGTGGTTAATGATTTTATTATTTGCAAATAGGTTAGTGCATGCTAACATGTTCACATTCTGATTCGATCACAATGTGTTATTGCTTGATTATCGATGCACACATGTTTGATAAAATGTCTAAATAATTGAATGTATTGTTCCATTGATGTTTATATGTTCGACGAAATACCTATATGATTTTATTGTGTTATTAATGCTCACATGTTTGATGAATGCCTATATAATTATGTTGTTTCATTGATGCTCATATGTTCGATGATATGCTTGAGTGATTGTGTTGTTAAATTTAGGCTCTATATGAAATCTTATTATTATTGCCTAACGAGTTGTTAGCCCTTAGTGATGTTTAAATTTGCTTACGACGTTGGGTCAGTTGGTAAATTGCCTAAACCAAGGCGTGGCCCGAGTTAGGTCGGCTACCCTACACTTGTTCAATCGACCCAGGTCGAACATGAACAACTGATAGTAGCTGGACTACACTAGATGTTTGCACCCATTGTTGGTTGCGCTGGGGTCTCCTAAGTCAATTAAATTAGTCCATTAGCTGACTGATCATGTATATTCAAAATGTGTGACACGACCAAATAGAATTTAGGATACCCCGTTCCTAATGGATTAGTCCATTCATAACCATTAGTGCGATATGATCCCACTAAGACTCGTGAGTCAGGCATGGTGGTATAGGACACCGTGTCTAAGTTATCAGCCTATACTGGTGTGACAAGCCTCCCTATAATGACCTGTCAGCACTAATGGATGTGATAGATCATTGTTCGAACGACCCCTGTCAAATTACCCAGCTGATGGTTCCGTGCTAGAGTACCGTTCGAACGAGTTGGGCACGAATGGAATTGGGCGACGAGCCCTTTACTTATAGTAATTTGGTTTTATATAACAAGCCCGCGCCTCGGAACCAAGTGATCATACTTGGTTTGGGTGACAACCCATACCGAGCTAATTCTCATACATTTGGGTATCATATCATACTTTTAGAATTACTGATTTGTGAGATAAATGAGTGATACCTACATTTGTAACAAAGGACGCTAGTGAGTAGTCGGTAGGTGCAGCAACAAGTCATGTGATCCAGATAAGGAATCGTGATATAACATCGGTATCATGGCTTCACCAATCTATTAGATGAACAAAATTTAATAATTACTTGGCTAACATATGCATCAATCGTATTGTATTAGATAGAACGTTGCGATTTAGCGTTGGAGTCACATGATGAGGGAGTGCTGGCATCTGCAAAATAGGCATTGAAGTCGCTTTTGAGGGAGTGTTGGATTGTAAGGTGCATGCATCATTTTATAATCTCATTCATACATTTAACAAAAGTATTTAGAAAATGCTTGATGTCTTGTTTATCATTAACTGCGCTAATTAGGTCGATAACATGTGTAACTTAGAACTAATAGAACTACTGAGTTAGCTACTCACTCCCACCTAGGACGATATTTTAAAACACCAACCAGGTAATATTATTGATATAGGTACTAGCGAGACCTCAGACGGGTAGGCATAAATTGGCTTGTGCCACTGTCGTTACGTTTTGGAGGATATGGCAAAAAATAAAAACTTTACACTATAATCATTTTGGATATGTATATTGTGGCTTGTATAATTTTCATTTTGGATAATCACCACTATTGGAATTATATTTTTGCTCTTAGCCCTATATTTATTGACTATTGTTATCTCTACCTCACTTTAGACTCGTTAAATTGAATTGCGCTACTCTAATTGCTCGTGTGTGAAATGAATGTGAATCTAAACTAAGTCACGTGTGCATTTTCACTTAGTTAACATCCGGGAACTCGGGATCAAAGTCTATGTACTCAGGTGCCGATTTTTGAGGCGTTACATCTGATGTCCACAAGTTAATGATTAGGCCAATTCGGGAAGAGAACTTATCAAAGTGCTCATAGAGTTTTCTTTCTCTTGGTTATAAACATGCATCACATCGACCCTAACTGTATTACGGGAAACTAATTTAAACATGGGTTGAAGATTGTTCACAAATATTTCAAAATACTCATGTTCAACCATGTTAAATGGGTACTCATGCTTCATTATCATGCAACAAAGATCCAAACGACTACGTTCTTGATTAAACTTAAGGGCTTGTTTGATTTTTCAGATCAATTGTAACTACCATGTAAATAGGTAATAATTATTTACATAGGTAATTACCGCATCTTTCCCAATGCAGATGTAACAATTTACTTTGTTAACACTTAAATAGAGAATTTTATGAAATCAATGTGGGGCCCATCGTGATGTATGTGACTTATCTATACCGGTCATTTGTTATGTCAACTGAATTTAGGATATGAACAAAAAAAAAAATTAAGCAGATCCAAATTAAGCTCAAGTGGACCACACCAAAGGAAACAGCGGGAATTGAACGCCTACCATTAAAAACTTCTTAGGGCCCTTAAAAATTTTAGATCAAGCTGATATTTGTGTTTTCCCCTTATCCATGTTTGTGTGACCATATGAACAGATTAGATGATATAAAAAAAACCTTAATGTGAGCCCAGTGAAGAAATTAACTTTCAACAATGAACGAATTAAGGCCATTGTTTCTTTTCATGTGGGCCATTGAGCATTAGATTTGCCTCATTTTTCGGCTCATGCCCTAAAAGGTTCAAATAAAATAGATGGACGGTACGGATATATCATGTACAGTAAGATGGGGTCCACAGATTTAAGTCAACACTTTTGTATCGATTTTCGAGGTGGAATTACTCTCACATTTTCAAACGAGGTGAAAAAGTAATAATTACTTATTTACCAGGATTTACATTTATCATGGAAAATCAAACATGCCCTAATGTTTTTCAAACAATGTCTTTTCACCTACGTTCTTGTTCAAAGATATTAATTGTTAAGAAATATCCATATGCTTCTTCCTCAGACATCTTATCAAGTGCTTATTTAAATAGCTAGTTCCACCATTACTACCGCCCACAAACTTCCCCTTATAATGCTTGCAAATAGCTACTTCCCCACCATCTAAGGATCAATGTTTATCAAAGTCATTTCATACGTTAGATGTCAATTTTCATCATCTAGGAGAACTATATTGGCTTAATACCTCAACAATATTCTCATTAATATGTTGATCGGGTTTAGACATAGTGATCCAACAAATTACTTGCAATCCTAATACAACGTCAATGAAATAACATAAAAATGAGTAAAGGAACAATACGCATTATATTTTTCAGGTTAAACACAACAAACCAAAAAAAAAAAAACTTTAATAACAAGTTCAAGCACAAAAAACAACATTCTCTTTATAAAAATCATGAAACGAAAAGACCAAATCCAAAAACACTAAAACATAACAAGCTAATGCAAAGCAACATAGAAAAAAAAAACGTTAGAATCGATAAGAACATGCACCCGTAGAAGATAATACATTGCTTTTCAGGTTATAGACTTACGGATTCTTCAAGAAATGAAAATCTCATATAAATATATACAATTGAAGATAAAGTAATCCTCGATGTGTTGAAGAAAACCCACTAGAAATAAAAAGAAGATTGAGAAATAAAACAAAAAAGAAAAGAACGGAAAGGAGAGGAGAGGAAGAAGTGAGAAGAGAAACAAAACCTTTCTAATATCAGATATTAGAAAAGGTAGGCATGGGTGTGGCGGCTTGGGTTGTGGTGAGAGAATGAGAGATAAAAGAGAGATGGGAAATATGGTTTTTTTTTTTTTTTCCAGTGTGGGCTGCCAACGTTGGAGAGAGAGAAACGAGGGAGGGAAGGGAATAACTTGGGATTTTTTGTTTTTGAATTTTTTTAGATGGACGACTGAGATTGAAACATTCATTGAAATAGAGATTTTTTTTATTTTTTTTTGTAGCTTGCCAGCTATGGAGAGAGAGAAACGAGTGAGTGAATGGAATAACTTAGGATTTTTGCTTTTAGGTTTTTTAGATGAATGACTGAGATTGAAACATTTATTGAAATAATCGGATTAAGTCTTAGCTGGATTGGGTTAAGGTGGATCCAGAACCAATCCGATTATAAACGAATCGGCATCTTAAGTTTCAGACCCACCCCATCGGACTTGTATAGTGGTCCTAATCCGCTATAAATGGATCGGATCACCAGGTCAATATGATCCATTAACCAGCCTAATCATGGAAGGGCCACAACACTTTGTCATGTTAACACACCACCGAGGTTGGTGGTATGTGCCATATTACGCAATCCATTCTCTAAATAGCTAAGCTAATGTGGGTCTGGGATTGCACAATCCCACCTCGGTGGTGTGTTGATGTGGCAAAGTTTTGTCTACGTCATCTGCCTATTTTTCTAGATTATTTTATTTCAAGGTATGAGCCTAAAAAATGAGGCACATCCATAGTTCAAGTAGACCATACCATCCAAAGATGTGGAGAAAATAACGCCCATAGGCGAACCCTTCCTAAGCCTGCCATGATGTTTATTTTCCATCCAATCTATTCTTAAGATTTCATGGACTTAAATGAAAGGAAAACACAAATAACGGCATAATACCAAACTTTTGTGGCCCCAAGAAGTATTCAATGCAGGCATTCAATCCCACTGTTTTTTATGGTGTTGTCTACATAAGCTTTGAACCTGCCTCATTTTTTATCATCCCATAAAATGATATGGAAAATTGAATGAATGGTGTGGATATAACACATACATCACAATGGGGCCACGGAACTTTGCCACCTCAGTACACCACCCAAGTCAATCTAGTGTGCCACGCTTGGCAATCTGAGCCAGGAGTGGAATAGGTGCCCCTACTCTGGAGCCCTCCTTGTTATATATATATATATATTCTAGATACATATATATATATATATATATATATATATATATATATATATATATATATATATGGGAAAAGGTACAATACGCTCGACCTCACGAGTCCGTCCAATGAGGTCGAGCTGTGTGGGCCCCACCGTTGTGCGTTTCGAACATCTACCCCATCAGTCAGATGCACCATTCCATCGTGGGCCTAGGTCTCAAAAACCAAGTCAATCCGTGACTTGTGTGGGCCACATCACATACAGAAGTGGGGAGGGGTCGTGCACCATTAAAACATTTATAATAATTTTTTGGGCCCATGGAGATGTGGTTTGCAAATCCAGCCCATCCATTATGTGTGTCCCACTTGGATGAGGGTTCAGACCAAGTTTCAGCAGCATTCAAAACTCAAGTGGGCCCCACCAAGTGCTTTTATATGTTTTAACGGTGTCTTCACATGATTTTAGATCGTATGGCCCACCTGAGTTTCGTATACGGCTGATTTTTGGGATATCCCATAATTTAGAGGGGACCCATCAAATGCACGGTGTTGATGGTCGACACGCATCACAGTGGGGCCCACACAGCTCGACCTCATGGTAGCTTATCGTGAGGTCGAGTCGCATAGTACCTTTTCCCATATATATATATATATATATATATATATATATATATATATATATATTCTAGATACATACAGTCCATCCTTTTCTCGTGTTATTCCTTGGGCGGTTTGACTTTCGAATTGCAAATTTAATTGGCCGTAAATTGGTAATAATCATTTACTTTTGGAATACCAAGTTTCCCAAAGTGCTACCGTCCTGTGTTTTTTTTGAAAGCATTTTTACTTCCTAACCCAGATGAGAAAAACGTTAGAATTATGAAGCCTACCATGATGTATGTGTCTTATCCACACTGTCCATCCCTTCCACCAGCTTATTTGAGGGCATGAACCAAAAATGGGGCAGATCCAAATCTCAAGTGGACCACATCACATGCAACGATTAGAATTGAATGCCTACCATTGAATGCTTCTTTTGGGTCAAAAGTTTTGAATCAGCAACCCTTAATTCATGACGGTGTGACGTTATGAATGGGTTGGATGACAAATACACGTCAAGGTGAGCCTTAAGGAGAAAATAACTTTCAATAGTGGACATCTTTAGGACCATGTTTCTTGAGGTGTGCTCCACTTAAACTTTGGATTTACCTCATTCCAAAGCTCATGCCTTAAAATGCCCTGGTAAAATGGATGGATAATGTAGATTAGTCAAATGATGGAACTTCACCCTAAGTCCATAAATTTAAGTTAAGCCAGTACTAACAAGGTCATATGGGCAATTATTTTGGCAGAAAATATCTCTCAAATTTCATCATCGCCGGCTTGTTATTTGCTAAGATAAAGTGAAAACCGAACAGCCTTAGGCTATGAGCCCGAAAATGGAAGTAGATCCACGTCTAAGGTGGACCATATCATAGGATTGGCCAAAAACTTCTCATGGGCCACAAAAGTTTACGATCAAGTTGATATTTTTTTTTTTTTTTTCACGCATCATCAACTAGATTTGTACGGCCTTATCAATGGGTTAGATGTACGAAAGAGCCCTAAGAGGTTTTTAATGGTGGGGACTGGGGCGTTCAATCACTACCCCTATTTTTAGGGTTCCTAGAATAACCAATGGAAAAATGACATGTTATTACGTGAGAAAAACACTGGGTGAAAGCTTTTTGAAGATTTTTGAAGTCTTTTTGTGAAGGCACGGTTGGCGTTGAAGTAATACATGTTAGCTCATGACAGGGTGTAGTCAAGAAGTCTAAGAGTTAAATACAATTCATGAAGGAGAAGCATTTGATTAATTAAGAGGATTGTTGAAGAGTCAACATGATAGGTACATAAGGAAATGGATCATCTAGATTATTCTTAACTCCTATACGGGAGAATCTATAAATAATAGTTGAAATCAATAAAGCAAGGCGTCTCATGTTAATTCAATAAATTCAATCAAATTTCTTTTATATTATCTTAGCATAATCCTTAGCCTTATATCTATCTTAGGAGTTCTGCTAATCTTTTAGTGGTAATTAAGTTTATACTTCTACATTGGATTATATTGGTTCGTTCTCATTGCAAAACAGTTCTTTGTTTAGAAAAAAAAAAATTATAATTGCACTTGAACCAATTAGAAGTATTTTCTTTTTTTGTTGGATCTTCATCAGACAATGAATTTTTTGTTCGATCTTCATCATACAAAAAGGCAAGCTACAACCCACTTTCTCATGAAAAACCCTACCTTTTTTTGTTCGATCTTCATCATACAAAAAGGCAAGCTACAACCCACTTTCTCATGAAAAACCCTACCTTCCTATGATAGTCTAATAATCACTTTTGTGAGTAGTTGAATAAATGACCAATCTTCTCAATCACACGATCATATAGACGCAATAAACATATATGCTTATACTGGCACTTGGAGTCAAATTATTTAGTTAGAATCACATGCACCACACGTGACGAAAAAACCAACCAAACACAAATAGCATGGTCCACTTGAGATTTGAAACTGTACTAAAATAATCACAAAAAAACCCATGGACGGTGCAGATATAGAGTGCATCATCAAAGTGGCCCCCACGGTAATGGTCGCACCTACTTGGGTGAGGCCGGGCTGCACTTAAGTGTGCTTTGTTGGCGTGTCTGAAAAATTCACGTGTCCTTCAGTTTGGGCTTGGGAAGAGAAAAGCTTGGATGCTATTGCAATATGCAGGCGCGCGGATTAGGTACTACCCCGCCTGTTTGGAGCACGGGACAGGTAGAGGCTCGACAGCCACTGACCGACCGTGATGTAAGAACTTTATCCGCATCGCCTAAGTTATTTTTTTCATATTATTTTAGAATATTATCAAAAAAAAACATAGAATATTAAAGTCTCAAATATGCCATACAGTGGTGATGAAAATTTCTTAGGGGTTGGATGGAAACTAAGCTTTACACTGGGCCTTAGCAAGGTTTCAAAGTCCTTAGCACCGTTGCTTCCTATGGTGTGGTCCACTTGAGCCTTGAATTTACCTTATTTTTGGTCCAGTACTATATAATGATATTAAAAGAGGTATGGACGGTGGGATAGAATTCATACATAACGGTGGCCCCTCAGTAGCCTCGGACGCGAGCTTCGAACAGGCGCCCGTTAATATGGAAAGTACCAAACATATGGGCTCTTTAAACGCATGTCCGTTAATCAGATGTCTGCATCATATGGCCCATATGAATTCTCTACATTATTTCCTGGATGGTTTGATTTGAGTAAAGTATATGCCACGTGTGCAAATTTAGATCACAAGCATAAGACCGATCACATCGTACCACGTATTGGGAACGGATTGGCTACTCCCCCTGACACCGGCCATGGGCTGGTGGTCGGTGCTCTGTGGGGCCCACCATGATCTATGTGTGTCATCCATGCCGTCCATCTGTTTTTATATATCATCTTATGATATCATTAAAAAAATGAACTATATATTAATCTCAAGTGGACCACATTACAGGAAACAGTGTTGAATGAATTTTGACCATTAAAAACGTTTTGGGGGCCATAAAAGTTTTGGATCAAGCTGATATTTATTTTTTCCCTTCATCTGGGTCTTTATGACCAAATCAACGGATTGGATGTCAAATAAACAATACAGTTGGCCTTAGGAGGATTTTAATTTTGAATATTCATTCATTTTTTTATGTGGTGTGGTCCACTTAAGATTTAAATCCCTATAATTTTTTGTATCCAACCATAAAATGATCTTTAAAAATGGATTAACGGAATGGATGAAACACTTACATCATGGTGGGGCCCACAGAGCACCGACCACCAGCCACCGGGCTGGTGTCAGGGGGAGTAGCCAATCCATTACCCACTTTACTGAGCCCAGAGAGATTCTCCGCATTCTTTTCCCGCTCCAGCAGAGCAAAAGAACGACACGTCGCGGTACAGCATCACAGTATTTGTCGCCCCATGGGGTGCACATGTAAAGATGAATAGCTAATCGGAACCGTCCATCCTGTAGGAACTACTTTTGATTGCCTATTACCAATAATAACACAGAAGTTTTTATTTTGGACACAATTTATAAAGTTGAATGTGAACCGTTGAAAAAATTACTCTCAATCACTTAAATTCAGCTAAATATTCTAACGCGAAAGTTTATTAACTTTTGACATCTGGCTTAGTCCCAGAATATGGACGGATTATCAACGGACTATCTCTGCATTCGGGCCCTACAGTGCGATGAATTTGGATATCGTGAGTCGCGATGTAGGGAAAAGGAATTCATATTCTGAAGACTTTGATCATCTGGCAGTGCCTTGGTCGATACGCAGGCACTATAAAAACTGCACACGTGTCGTATAATCAACTTAAAATAAACCTTTCGAACCAGGTACCCAAAAGCTTGGATGGATTTTAAACCGAAATTAAAAACTGGATGATTGGTGGGCATTTAATGGACGGTCAAGAATGAAAAAGTCATTGATCTTAATTCCACAAATTAATTCACATTAATCGTAGGTTTTCATCATTAAACTAAATCATATTTTTAGGTGGCAAACTATATATATAATTTTCCATATTTTGTACCGTTTTATTTTAGCTACTATATGCCACGTGTACGGTTTCCTAGTGCTTGAGTACGAACCATCTCCCTCCCTTGGCAGCATCAAATAACTGTAGGAATTTTTGGTCTGCATTGCCTCAGTTGTGTCCAGAGCCCTTTACGAATGAGAATAAGATATTTGCTTTTTTTCAACTGTATGACTCGTTTCCACGCGACAGACATTTCTCTGTACGTCCAAACTTATTTTTCCAAACTTACAACATGTTGCACATGAAAAATATCTCAACTTTATTAGAAATATAATTTTTAATTGTTGTTGTTCTCCTCACACAGTTTAACCCTAGCGGTAAAATCACCTGTTATGATTTTTTCTCTTCTCTTTGTATTGTTCACCCTAGCAGTAAAATCCTTATTATTTTTTTATTTTTTCTCTCCTTTTTGTGATTGTCCACCCTAGCAGTAAAATTTCCGTTTTATTTCTGTCGAGAATACACTTGCCATATACGTCATTTTCGAATTTTGTCAACACAAGATAGGACGAAAATGGTGCCCTCATTAAAGAAGCTACGAATGGCATGTATATTTCAAATTCTTGACTACATTATGTGGACCCCACCGTGTTTTATATAATATATTCGCACCGTCCAAAATCCAGTTATTTTATTTAATCATTTTAGGACATGACCCGAAAAATGAGGCAATTTCAATGATCAAATGGCCCACATTGAGGTTTTTTTAACAAAGAACAAAGACCGAAGTGAAATTGAAAAAAGACCAAGTGAAATAAATCGAGGACTGACTAAAGTTGACCGCGAAATAAGTTATAATGACCGCGAATTCAGTTAAATTGACCGCGAACTAAGTTAAAATAACCGCGAACTGAGTTAAATTAACCGCGAACTAAGTTAAAATGACTGCGAACTGAGTTACATTGATTACGAACTGAGTTAAATTGACTACGAACTGAGTGAAATTGACCGAAGACCGCTTGAAATTGACATCTTGACGAAGAACTATATGAAATTGACCGAGAACTGAGTCAAATTGACCGATAACTTATTGAAATTGGCATTGTGTTGACCGAGAATTTGCGGAAATTGATCGATAACTGCTTAAGAGAGTTCTCGGTCAATTTCACTCAGTTCGTAGTTAATTTCACTCAGTTCGCGGTCAATTTAACTTAATTCGCAGTCATTTTCAATAACTTAAGCTAGTTCTCAGTCAATTTCACTTATTTCGCAGTCAATTTCACTAAGTTCGCGGTCAATTTCACGATGTTCGCAGTCAATTTAACTCAGTTCAATATGTTAATTTCAAGCAATTATCGGTCAATTTTATTTAGTCCCCAATCAATTTCACTTCGTTCGCCGTCAATTTCAATCAGTTCGCGGTCAATTTAACTTAGTTCGCGGTCAATCTCACTCACTTCACAGCCAATTTCACTCACTTCGTGGTCAATTTCACGATGTTCTCGAGCAAAAATGCAACATATAATTCAGGAAATTGACCGATAAATGAATGAAAATGGCTGCAAACTCGTTGAATTTCACCTATAAGTTGGGCACTTTGACTTGGAATTCGTCAAAATGACCGACGATTAGGGAAACTGACACTGTATTTTATAATTTCTCACCGCAACAAGTCAACTTTCATAGAATACTTCATTAAATATTGAACGTTATTGTTGATATATTTTCCAATTCATCCTTGTAGTTTACAAGTCAAATTGACCGATAACTCTTGAGATTGACATCGTTTTGACCGAGAACTTGCAGAAATTAACTAAGAAATGAGTGAAATTGGCTGAGAATTGAGTGAAATTATCTGGTCGATTTCCACAAGTTCTCAGTCAATTTCATGAAGTTGTCGGTTAATTTCACTCATTTCTCAATTAATTTTCACAACTTCTCGGTCAATTGCACTCACTTCACGGTCAATTTCAATCAGTTCGCGGTCAATTTCATTCAGTTCGCGGTCAATTTCACGATGTTCTTGGGCTATTATGCAACATATAATTTGGGAAACTTGACCGAGAAGTGAGTGAAACAGGCCGCAAGTTGGGCTTTGACTTATAAGTTGGGCACTTTGACTTGGAATTCACCAAAAATGACCACCGACTAGGGAAACTGACACTATACTTTATGATTTTTCACCGCAATAAGTCAACTTTCATAGTATGCTTCATTAAATATTGAACATTATTGTTGATAATTTTTCAATTCATCCTCGTAGATGACAAGTCCTCGCATAAGGGATTTGATGCTGAAGTCCCGAACCTGTCATGCAGATGTTCACTGACGTGGTGGTTTGATACCATGAAGAGTAGTTTACAGAAGAACGATAGTAGATTAAATATTTTTAGGTAGTCCATATTCTCTTTTTTACTACACATTCCATCATTTAGGTTTATAAGAGCTTTGTTTCACCTACTTTTTGAGAGATACAGATGTAATCTTGTATTCAAGATACGAGGGAACCGTTTGAAAATTTTTAAAGATGGACTTCACCCTAATAATAGGACTGAAGACTGGCGACCTCTTTATACCCAGAATTCATCGTTCCAAGAAGTCAATAAGAGAAAAATACTTCAAAGAATATCATATCCTAAAGAAACACGTATAAGAGGTGTTCAATAAAATAGTTGATAGTGATAAGCATGAACATGTCGTGAAGGTAGCCCTAATATTATGCGTAAAGTGGTTTGTTAGGGGAACCGGCACGAAAATTATGTGCAATATGGAGTATATCGACCTAGTGGACTCAGTGGAAGACTTCAATAGCTATCATTGGGGTAATTTGGCCTTCCAGACGATGGGCGAAGGGATCGAAAGTCGCGCTATGGCATCACATGGGTTTCAGTACAATGTCAACGGTTGCATCTTTCCTCTACAAGTAAGGAATCTTTCCCTGTTTATTTGAATTTAGAGTTTATACGAAATTATAGTTATTTAAGCACATCTTGTTGTTTCACTGTAACAGATATGGGCCGTTGAGAGAGTACAGACCATTCAATAATGCGTTATTTCATACATTCCCTCCTAAATTCCATAATTCATACAATATCAAGGCCGGAAGGGTTGGAGGTACAAAAAAATTCTTTAAATACTCGAGAGTGAAGATGTATGTCACGCCCCAAACCCGGAAATTGGATTCACAGGAATACCGATCGCCGAATCTGGTGCCAACAGCCTCCGTAGTACCCCATTCTCGGCTCCCAGCGTCTATATACCATATTCCGATCCTGGGATCCTACGAGGAGGATTTTTTTTTTTAACATACATTTAACTCGTAATAAGCATAACCACAAGTTTACCCAAATCACAAGGCAACATTATCATCATATATCCACTAATATAATCATTTGAGTACAATGCTGAAAGGGAAATACATGAATAAAAAAATCAAGCTCCAGAAGACCGCTGCACACTTCAAGCTCAACACTGCTGCAACCTAACATCATCTGTACGCATCTATCGTGCATAAGCTTATAGAAAGCTTAGAGGGTGGTGTAGGTGTGTGTACAAGGCAAGTGCCAAGTATTCAACATAATGACATCATCATACAATACCGAAATATACCGGTAATTCATAAATCATACAATATCGGAATAAGCAGAAATATTGATAAGATCATAAATTATCAGAGTAAGCAGAAATATTGACAAGATCATACGATAGCAGAGTAAGCGAAAATACGGACAAGTCCGTGAGTCAATCAATGTCAGAATATGCAATGTACAACAACTATGCAAATGAAGAATCATAGATAGCCAAATATCAGGTGCAGAGGATGCAATATAATATACATTCCTGATGAGTAACACAAATAGCGTTAGCCGTACCTAGACCATACAAATGCAGGGACACGATAACCCAAAATGTCGTATGCCGCGAATGTCATGCAATATGCGGTGCGAATGGAATGACCATACTGGAGTGTGAAGTCGAGATAATAGTACGTGGTATCACGGGCTATGGGGTCCATCACAAGGGACTTCTATCCAAACCAGTCCCATACCTAAATTTGGATAGTCAGACTCAATGTGGTAAACTCCTGATCTCAGGTTAGTCGCGCGCTCCAACCAAAATCCTGGCCATTGTGAGGGCACACGTAACAAATAGTTGCGCACCACCAACCCGAGTGGATAGTGAATGAATGAATGCATGAATGAGTATGCAACTCCTGCTCACTAGATCCACATATCAGTACAATTTCTCTCTGGGATCATCACCGGGGTCTATTACACTACGCCAGCTTGCCGCCCCTATCCGAGCACACAACTGGGTAAGTGGAAGAGACCTCACTATCCGCTTGCCAATATCAGGCCCGGCTCGTCGATAGCGGACCCATTCCTCAAGCTGGTCAAACTCAACCTAGATATTGCCCCCTCACTCAGGCGGGTAAGGTCACACCCCCTCCCAACCGACCACGACACAGTGGGAGATGCGGCCTACTGGTATACGGCCCTCATGCGCTCATATATATCCACTCGGTCTCGACGTTGGGGCGTCTTCTGGCCACAGAGGTTTAGGAATTTTCACCTAGGGACATCTATGGCGCCCGTATGCTAGAACCAAACATTTTCGGTGTCCCATTTGGCCATCCACGATACGCCTGTGGAGGCTACGGCCCTGGTGTCGCTAGGGTGTACAGTAATCATAATGCGAGATGCATGAGTCATACAATCCAGTCATACATCAATCCTGTGCATACTGCGTACTCAAGTGAAATAACCTCCGCCTATCAGGGAGTCTCATAACAACATGCTCAATGACATATGCAATAATCAACCACATCTCATAACAAACATGCAGATGATGCATATGGGCATGTATCATGATGTTATGCTGTCACATACTCATAACCGGTGTCAACAACCGACATCGACAATCGACCTCGACAATGTGGGCATTTAACCAACATTGCCCCCAAGGAATGGCCCACATAAAGTCAAACATATAATGGGCCCACAGCCTCACACAAAGGCCTGATATATAACACAGTGGGCCTTACTCAAGGGCCACATATACACAACAGGCGGGCCCTGCTCATGGGCCTCAAATACACGACATGTGGGCCCTATACATGGGTCTCGAATACATCAAATGGGTCATGCATCATGGGCCATGAATACATCACAATGGGCCTTTCTCATGGGCCTAACATACATCGTAATGGGCTTCTCTCATGGGCCTAACATACATCATAATGGGCTCTATAGCCTGGTCCTCAAATGCGTCCCAATGGGCCTCATCGCATAGGCCTCATATACATCATATTAGGCCTTAAACACGGCCTGAATGCACATCACAACGGTCCTCAAATACGTGCCGCATATATATCACATTGGGCCTTAACAATCGGCCTCGATATTCGGCCTCAATAATCGGTACCGATAATCAACATTTATAATCAGCACTGACAATCAGCATCGATAATTGGCACCGATAACCAGCATATATAAACAAGGCGGCATCCATAGACAGACAACCAATCAATAATAATGTAAAGATCGACTCTCGGCCGTGGTTATATCAATCCGATAGCACAGAACCATCTGTCTATGGCGAATGGGGCCCACTTATTTGGGTTAACCCATGAAGAGAATTGGCCTAACAAGACCTAAGGGAAGGTTACAATGAGGACATCTAACCGTCATTGGCCATTAATGTAGATATTCAACCAACATTGCTCCAAGCAGTGGCCCATATAGAGTCAAACATAAGGTGGGCCCATAGCCTCACACAAAGGTCTAATGTACATCGTATTGGGCCTCGTATAAAGGATATATGCACAACAAGTGGGCCCTGCATATGGGCCTCAGATACATCGCATGACCACAACCCATGGGCCCAATGCACATCATGATGGGCCTTGTTACATGGGTTGCAAAACATCACGATGGCCATGCCATATGGATCGAAAATACATAATAGGTGGGCCTCGAATATTCATCAGAGGTGGGCCTTGCACATGTAGCAAGCGGGCCCACACATCACAGCTGGGCCTACCAGTGGTCCGGCCAAAGAACGGCCTGTATAACATATACATCACGATGGGTTACATCATTGGGCTGCACTAATGGGTCTCATATACAACAAGTGGGCCACATCAATGGGCCTTACTAATGGGCCACAAGTATATCAAAGTGGGCCTGATGGATGAGCCACAACACATCAAAGGTAGGCCTCATAGATGGGCCATAAACACCTCAAAGGTGAACCTCCTCAAATGGGCCTTATGTACATACCAAGGTGGGCCTCCTACATTCTCAAAAAAAGGATCATATTGAAGGATTTAGACCATTCCACAAATAGCAGTGGAGATAATGATTTTCACCGTTTACAATTCCAAGGCCCACCATCAAATTTATTTCTCATCTAGTCTGTTAGTAAGGTTACAAGGACTTGGTTGGGAGGGAAAAAAAGAAAAAAATAAATATCAATAACCCAAGACTACTATGGTCTAAAAAGGACTTCAATGGTAAGCGTTCGTCTCTCCACTGTTTTTTGTGGTGTGGTCTACCTGATAAATCAGCCTCATTCTTAGTCTTAAGCCTAAGATGGCTTGCCAATTAGATGGATGGTTTGGATACAACACATGCATAAAAGAGGGTCTCACTCATGGGGTGCACACGTCACCAAGGTGGGCTCCACATAACTTGCTATTTCAACAACAGCTATAGGCTAGTGTGTGGTACACCTGCCAATCTAATCCCATCACAGGTGGGTCCCAAGTGGGGTCCACTATATAACATCATATAATATTTATATAATATTATATACTACTATTATTTATATTGGGTATTATTATATATAATTGTATATATATAATCAAACACCGGCCTCTGGACACTCATTCCACGGATGGTGTGATTATAGAATACATACAGTAAGGTGGGGTCCACTTAAACCTTGGATCTGACTTATTTTTTTTTTGGTCTCAAGCCTGTAAGACGAGCTTACCAAAGGATTGGACGGTTTGGATGCAACACATGCATCATGGTAGGTCCCATAGGAATGGACGGCATACCTCATGGTGGGGTCCACATGTATGGCCCACTAAATAGAAGGACGGTTGGGTATATCACAGACATGGTGGGGCCTACTGGCCATCCAGCGAATGCCTGGACGGCATTCATAAAACACATACATATGGTGTCCACCATCCATGGCAGTGGACGGTGTGAATAAAACACGTACATCACTGTGGGTCCCATGTGGGGCCCGCCATAATGTTTACTTTCCATCCAATCCGTTGAAAAGGTCACACGGACCCATATGAACAGGAAAAACAAATTTCATGATGTTCCAAAACTTCTGTGAACCCAAAAATGGGTTTCAATGGCAACTGTTCAATAACCGTTGTTTCCTATGATGTGGGCCACCTGAGCTTTATATATGGATGATTCTTGGGGTGGTCCACAGCTCGGAGGGGGGGCCTACAAAATGGACGTTGTGGATATATTGCACACATCATAGTGGGGCCCACGGTCGGCCAGGGACCGTCCCAGCGCCTGCTGCGCCTACTGCGCTGTCAGCGACAGCAGGTGCTGCTGCCATTTTTTTTTTTATTTTTAAGTCGTTTTTATACGGTTTTTTACATGTAGGGCCCACATCAGGTAGATCCACACCACCCATTGTATTCCATGGCCTGATACGGACCAAACAAGTCCAATATTCACTATATTTTTGGTGCATCAAAACAACAAGGCGGATTTTAGTGGTAGACACATTGTTTACTATGCTAGGGCCCGCTTGAGAGTCAGATTAACATCATTTTTCGGCTCAACGCTTAAAATAATCTGAGGAATAGAATGCACGGCTTGGATTAAATGAATGTATTAAGGTGGGGCCTGTATAAATGACCCACTTAAATATCTAAAATCCCACTAACGTTTTGTATAAATATAATATTTATATATATATATATATATATATATTTCTGGTTAGATTGTTAGTACACACCCATGTCAGTCAACGCGCTCCATGCTAGCCAGCATCACGTCCAGCGTCCCTGGACGCTGGACGGCATGGATAAACACAATATTATGGTGGGTCCCACATGTATGCGGCCCACGCTTTATCAAGGTGGGTCCCACATGTATGTGGCCCACCTAATGGGTCTGCTATCGTCTTCTCATCATTCATAAGGTAGGGTTCACTTGACTTGGATGGTTGGATAAGACATATATCAAGGTGGGGTCCATCCAAGTGGGCCACACATCACACAAAATGAAAAAGAGAAAGAGAGAGAGAGAGAGAGAGAGAGAGAGAGAAGCACCCACATGATCTTCTCCTTCTTCTTCTTCCCATGGGTTCATAAGCCTTCCACGACTCCTTCCAATGGTGGAGATGGGCTTCTAAGGGTTAGATTAGGAGGGATCTAAAGGTAAGAAGGCTGGAAATGGAGCTTGCTTAGGACGTCCATGGCTAGCAATAGAAGTTAAGAAGGAGAGAGAGAAAGTGAGAGGATAGAGAGAGTGAAAGGATGGGTTGTAAGAGGTGTAATAATGAGTTTTAAAAAAAAGATAGCATTTATGGGATAGGCTAGGTTGGGGGGTAGGTTAGGTTGTAGAATAGGGTGATGTCATCCCTAGGATGACATCATCCTCATTATGATTATGGGGAAACGTGTACACTATGGCCCGCAACGTGCGGTCCACCGTTATGATCGTACACGGGTCATATCTTGGGATCTAGACATCGGATTGACGCACGAGACGCGGCATTGGAATCGTAGTGACGACATGGTCGCAATGGCATAGGTCTCGGGTCGAACCGACTCGGGTGTATAGGGTGTGACTCGCGGTCGAGCGCAAATAAAATCTACAGGTCGCGGGTCGCCAGAATTCGACCGGGAGGACCGCAGAAGCATACGGAACGGTATGGGCTAGGATACGGGTCTTACAATGTAAGTCAATTTATATCAAGCTAAGTGGTCACTTATTGTAATATATATGTTCTGTACTGTACATGAACATGAAAGATGTTCTCTTGTAGACTGAAATAATTCTCACCTTGGAACCCACTGATGAGGAATTAGAGACGGAGGTCATTCGTTTGGTCCGCGATAGATTTCACGTAAGATGTTATAAAAGTCTTTTTTTATGTTGAGATTTTACATTTACCTTAAGATGTTACATATTTGATATATACATTGCTTCATTTTATAGGACATTAAAGATGAATATGATGGAGTTATGAAAGAGGGAGAGGGAGAGGGAGGGGGAGAAGATGAGGGAGAGAGAAAGGGAGAGGGAGCGGGATTCCAAATGAGAGGAGAGCTGAGGGAGGAGAGGGAGGAGCTAAATAAGGAGAGGCTTATGTTGGAGAGAGATAGGGAAGAGTTGAATCAAAAGAAAAAGCATATCAATGAGAGGGAACTCACACTAAAAGAGAGAGAAGAATCGGTGGAGAATGAGAGAGAACTAGCACTCAAGGAGATGGAACTAATGCTGAAAGAGAAGGAGGGCTCGAGGTTAGAGAGGGAAGAGTTGAATGAGAAAGCGTTTTTCAAGATGAAGAGGGAAATATTATTAAGGGAGAAAGAAGAATTGAGGATGAAGAATGAGGTATTGAAGAAGGATAAGGAAGAGTTAGAGGAGGGGAAGGTGGAGTTGAAGAAGCGGATGAATGCGTTTCTGATAGAGAAGAGGCATTTTTGGAAGGAGAATGAAGAGTTAGAGAAGGAGGAGGAGTTGAAGAACATAGGGGAGAGGAGGATTGGGAAGATTAGGAGCAGGGGAACATAGAGGTGGAGGTTCAACCCTTAAATGCGACAGACAGTAATGTATATGAGAAATCATTGTTGTCCACTCCTATCTATCAAAGGAGAACTAAGAGGGTCCTGAAGCCGTCTCTCTACAAGGCTTCTCCATTCCTTGTAACGCCCTGAAATTCGGGGGTCGAGCATAACTCAGCTTCTGAGTTTAAAAACATCACTTATGCAACATATTTAATGATGGATGTATGTTGTCTGTATGAGTACATAAAACATAGAATAGATTAAGCCAAACTACAAATATAATTCAGGGATAAGTGAAAGAACGCAAGCGGAAGACTTACAGAATCATAAGTGTACATGTGCAAATCCCTGAAGTACATATACATACCAGGTCATACTTACAAGTGTTACTATCAAAATTACAAGTATCAAATGACATCATCTATTCCCAAAAAAAAAAAGAAATCCCAGAATCTCACGCATCAGAACAAGGCTCACTAGAACCCGCCTGAAAACTGCATGAAAGAAAATGCATCCTCATCATCCTCGAACTCCTGCTCTGCCTCAGGGGTCGCATCAATATCTGCATCTAAGACAGAGTCTGGTGGGTGTTTAAACACCATCCCAGAACGTGGGAGTGAGTGATCAACTCAGTGGAACAATAAAGCAAAGGTTAACATGTTATCAATTCAATCAAGCAGTAATGATAAAGCAGAATAATCAAACATGTCCTAAGAACTCTTGTTAGTGCAAAGATGTATGTAGAATGATGCGTGCCCTCGCGCATACACCTTTAGCGTCTTCATCTTACGTTACGCATGACACCACCTCAAGTGCTCCACATCTTCCAGGCACATGCAAATGCGGTGCATGAACATGATTACCAAGTTGTTATTAGTCCTTTTCATACAACATGATTGGAAAGCTAAGGTACCTTCCTCATATCAATTTTCAAACAGTGATCCATTCTAGGGTCGTCAGTCCTAGACATCTCATACGATCATATGGTTTTAAGTCGCTACAAAGGGCTTATCACCAATCAATACACGCCTATCATACCTTCGTCACTACACTAAGGCTCGTCACCTCAATGCGGTATCCAGGTATGCTCGAGGTCACTACAAAGGGCTCGTCACCAATCAATGTAGGCCGATAGCACGAATATAGTGTCCCATACCACCATAATCGGCTCACGAGTTTGGTTGCTTACTGGTCACTATGGGGAGGCTTGTCACCCCAGCGTAGGCCGACAGATCGACCACAGTGTCCCATACTACCATGTCTAGCTCATGAGTCTTAGCGGATCAAGGTACAATAGTTAACAGGATTTGCACTGGTAAGTTTGGTACCTTAGATTCAAGCAATAATGTCTATACATAGTGAACATACATCGGACAATCGGGTTACTTAACAATCTCGACTAGCACGAGCTCACGTTGGGTTGAACGACATAGAGTGCGCAAACACTCCGTGTGGCCAAACCACTGCCGACAACTCTAATATGACTCGAGTTCGTCAAATCACGTCCTTCGTGGCGAAAGCAACCTCAGCCACGAACTCAAGGTCGATTACCGATTTCTTGAACTATTCATAGTCTCAAATACATTCCACTACAACAGATATTCATATCAACAATTTAGAATAGTAATGGAACAACAATTTCAACCATGTAGCATATGAGCATTTGAAGAATATCAACTTGACATGGATTTGTACATAAGTAATACTGGAAGTTAAACAACAAGGAATTTAACTTGCATATAGGAAATCATACACACCAATAGGAGAGTTGAGAATCGCTCCTTAACGCCCGCAATTAGGATCATATATTACACTTTAGATTATTCAGACATTTCTACAAACACTTAGACTACATAGGTCAACATACATGACGTATGTTGGAATACACGCATTTGGACAATTCCTTTTGTCAAGGAGTTGTTACACATACATCTAGCACATATACACGACAATTAATCATGGCAAACACATGTTCATATTTTATACGCATACGGTACTTTCTACATATACATAGAATACACAAATATCAATATAACACATGCATATCAGGAATGCAAAGTAAACATAACATTTGGCATGTGAAGTTTCATCCATAACAAGAATAAACCATTAACTGGCATTGAAAGCCTTAAAAACCATAACCTATACAATTAAAGTCCGCACCTTAAACCAGAAATAGAGCACCAAACTGATTCAGATGATATGTCTTCGTCAACGGCGACAAGATAACCTAAGGCAAGAATAAAAATGAGCTACGACAACACATATACTATTCTAAGCTCCAAAACAGATTAGGGTTAGGTTCACTTGACTTGGATGGTTGGATAAGACATATATCAAGGTGGGGTCCATCCAAGTGGGCCACACATCACACAAAATGAAAAAGAGAAAGAGAGAGAGAGAGAGAGAGAGAGAGAGAGAGAGAAGCACCCACATGATCTTCTCCTTCTTCTTCTTCCCATGGGTTCATAAGCCTTCCACGACTCCTTCCAATGGTGGAGATGGGCTTCTAAGGGTTAGATTAGGAGGGATCTAAAGGTAAGAAGGCCAGAAATGGAGCTTGCTTAGGACGTCCATGGCTAGCAATGGAAGTGAAGAAGGAGAGAGAGAAAGTGAGAGGATAGAGAGAGTGAAAGGATGGGTTGTAAGAGGTGTAATAATGAGTTTTGAAAAAAAGATAGCATTTATGGGGTAGGCTAGGTAGGGGGGGTAGGTTAGGTTGTAGAATAGGGTGATGTCATTCCTAGGATGACATCATCCTTATTATGATTATGGGGAAACGTGTACACTATGGCCCGCAACGTGCGGTCCACCGCTATGATCGTACACGAGTCATATCTTGGGATCTAGACATCGGATTGACGCACGAGACGCGGCATCGGAATCGTAGTGACGACATGGTCGCAATGGCATAGGTCTCAGGTCGAACCGACTCGGGTGTATAGGGTGTGACTCGCGGTTGAGCGCAAATGAAATCTACAGGTCGCGGGTCGCCAAAATTCGACCGGGAGGACCGCAGAAGCATACGGAACGGTATGGGCTAGGATACGGGTCTTACAATGTAAGTCAATTTATATCAAGCTAAGTGGTCACTTATTGTAATATATATGTTCTGTACTGTACATGAACATGAAAGATGTTCTCTTGTAGACTGAAATAATTCTCACCTTGGAACCCACTGATCAGGAATTAGAGACGGAGGTCATTCGTTTGGTCCGCGATAGATTTCACGTAAGATGTTATAAAAGTCTTTTTTTATGTTGAGATTTTACATTTACCTTAAGATGTTACATATTTGATATATACATTGCTTCATTTTATAGGACATTAAAGATGAATATGATGGAGTTATGGAAGAGGGAGAGGGAGAGGGAGGGGGAGAGAAAGAGGGAGAAGAGGAGGGAGAGGGAGAGAGAGCAGGATTGTAACTGACAGGAGAGTTGGGGGAGGATAGGGAGGAGCTGAATAAGGATAGGCTTATTTCAGAGAGAGATAGGGAAGAGTTAAATCAAAAGGAAAAGCATATCAATGAGAAGGAACTCACACTAAAAGAGAGAGAAGAATCGATGGAGAAGGAGAGAGAACTAGCACTCAAAGAGTGGGAACTAATGCTGAAAGAGAAGGAAGCCTTGAAGTTAGAGAGGAGAGAGTTGAATGAGAGAGTGCTTTTGAGGATGGAGTTGGAAATGTTATTGTGGGAGAAGGAAGAATTGAGGATGAAGAATAAGGTATTGAAGAAGGAGAAGGAAGAGTTAGAGGAAGGGAAGGTGGAGTTGAAAAAGCAGATGGATGCGTTTCTGATAGAGAAGAAGCGATTTTGGAAGGAGGAGGAGTTAGAGAAGGAGGAGTTGAAGAATAATAGGGAAGAGGAGGATTTGGAAGATTATGAACAAGGGAACGGAGAGGTGGAGGTTCAACCCTTAGATGCGACAGACAGTAATGTATATGAGAAATCATTGTTGTCCACTCCTATCTATCAAAAGAGAACTAAGAGGGTCCTGAAGCCATCTCTCTACAAGGCTTCTCCATTCCTTGTAACGCCCTGAAATTCGGGGGTCGAGCATAACTCAGCTTCTGAGTTTAAAAACATCACTTATGCAATATATTTAATGATGGATGTATGTTGTCTGTATGAGTACATAAAACATGGAATAGATTAAGCCAAACTACAAATATAATTCAGGGATAAGTGAAAGAACGCAAGCAGAAGACTTACAGAATCATAAGTGTACATGTGCAAATCCCTAAAGTACATATACATACCAGGTCATACTTACAAGTGTTACTATCAAAATTACAAGTATCAAATGACATCATCTATTCCCAAAAAAAAAAAAATCAGAATTTCCACGCATTCGAACAAGGCTCACTAGAACCGCATGAAAGAAAATGCATCCTCATCATCCTCGAACTCCTCCCTCCGGGGTCGCATCAATATCTGCATCTAAGACAAGTCGGTGGGTGTTTAAACACCATCCCGAACGTGGGAGTGAGTGATCAACTCTGGAACAATAAAGCAAAGGTTAACATGTTATCAATTCAATCAAGCGAAAATAAGCAGAATAATCAAACATGTCCTAAGAACTCTTGTTAGTGCAAAGATGTATGTAGAATGATGCGTGCCCTCGCGCATACACCCTCAGCGTCTTCATCTTACGTTACGCATGACACCACCTCAAGTGCTCCACATCTTCCAGGCACATGCAAATGCGATGCATGAACATGATTACCAAGTTGTTATTAGTCCTTTTCATACAACAGGATTGGAAAGCTAAGGTACCTTCCTCATATCAATTTTCAAACAGTGATCCATTCTAGGGTCGTCAGTCCTAGACATCTCATACGATCATATGGTTTTAGGTCGCTACAAAGGGCTCGTCACCAATCAATACACGCCTATCATACCTTCGTCACTACACTAAGGCTCGTTACCTCAATGCGGTATCCAGGTATGCTCGAGGTCACTACAAAGGGCTCGTCACCAATCAATGTAGGCCGATAGCACGAATATAGTGTCCCATACCACCATAATCGGCTCACGAGTTTGGTTGCTCACTGGTCACTACGGGGAGGCTCGTCACCCCAGCGTAGGTCGACAGCTCGACCACAGTGTCCCATACTACCATGTCTAACTCATGAGTCTTAGCGGATCAAGGTACAATAGTTAACAGGATTTGCACTGGTAAGTTTAATACCTTAGATTCAAGCAATAACGTCCATGCATGGTGAACATACATCGGACAATCAGGTTACTTGACAATCTCGACTAGCACGAGCTCACGTTGGGTTGAACGACATAGAGTGCGCAAACACTCCGTGTGGCCAAACCACTGCCGACAACTCTAATACGACTCGAGTTCGTCAAATCACGTCCTTCGTGGCGAAAGCAACCTCAGCCACGAACTCAAGGTCGATTACCGATTTCCTGGACTATTCATAGTCCCAAATACATTCCACTACAACAGATATTCATATCAACAATTTAGAATAGTAATGGAACAACAATTTCAACCATGTAGCATATGAGCATTTGAAGAATATCAACTTGACATGGATTTGTACATAAGTAATACTGGAAGTTAAACAACAAGGAATTTAACTTGCATATAGGAAATCATACACACCAATAGGAGAGTTGAGAATCGCTCCTTAACGCCCGCAATTAGGATCATATATTACACTTTAGATAATTCAGACATTTCTACAAACACTTAGACTACATAGGTCAACATACATGACGTATGTTGGAATACACGCATTTGGACAATTCCTTTTGTCAAGGAGTTGTTACAAATACATCTAGCACATATACACGACAATTAATCATGGCAAACACATGTTCATATTTTATACGTATACGGTACTTTCTACATATACATAGAATACACAAATATCAATATAACACATGCATATCAGGAATGCAAAGTAAACATAACATTTGGCATGTGAAGTTTCATCCATAATAAGAATAAACCATTAACTGGCATTAAAAGCCTTAAAAACCATAACCTATACGATTAAAGTCCACACCTTAAACCAGAAATAGAGCACCAAACTGATTCAGACGATATGTCTTCGTCAACGGTGACAAGATAACCTAAGGCAAGAATAAAAATGAGCTACGACAACACATATACTATTCTAAGCTCCAAAATATATTAGGGTTAGGTTAACTTACCCAAAGATGGACTTAGAATCGCCAGAATAACGATTCAAAAGCGATGGCTTAAGGATGTAGAGTGATAGGAAAGAATCTAAGGATGATTCACCAACTTCTCTCTTACTTTCTCTCTCTTTTCCTCTCTCTTTCTTAGTTAGGGTTAGGAAATTCGTATGGAAAAGAGAGTTAGGGTTTTAAGGTCTATATATAGGCCTAACATTGATGAAAATAGCCCCAGGGCCAAGGTATACTTAGGTTATAACCAAAATAAGCCTCTCTCAATCCAGCAGAACACTTCTGGTTATCCTTTCTCCACGTGCGATTGGACTTAAGCTCACTGACCATGGATGTAGGTCAGACTGAGTTTTCGTACCGATCAGCCTTACAGATCAGCCGTGGCGGACCACACTCAATTCAACGACCACCGAAACTCGATCAGGTCCACAAGCATCATGACATGCCTGGGCCATCTTCCCTGATCAGAGGGTGAAATTGGGTCAGAATCCAATGGTCAGATTGCTTAAAATCGTCGCGCAAGCAACACGACTCAGATTTCATAAAAGCATATTTAATTTCTCATCGTTCTCACACTCTTCACTCCGGACTCAATCAAATCGACCCAGAACATCATCTGGACTTGATTTTTGAGGTGATGGTCAAGCCCAACATGGTGACCATAACTGCCTAAGATCATCGCTATCGGACTTTCGACGCGTGGTCCAGGTCTGATCCAGAACTTCCAAAAATTCCCTAGAGCAACTGGATTTAACGATGGATCCCAGATTTCAGAGTAACATAGCGCTAATGATACTACAAGTTCTGAGTCATGTAGATCAAATTTAAAGTGATTGACACTAATTTCACAAGCAATCGAGTTTAACGCTAATTACCCCACAATTAACTTCTAAGGAAAATAGAGGTCGTACTCGGATCTTGACACAAAATTTTTCGGGTCATTACATTCCTATTCATCTTTGTCATTCAAACAACTCCAAGCATCACCGTCGATTCTGAGAAACCTAAGAAATTTTGTACTTTTACGATACCCTTCTAGGCCAAGATGGATCCATTCGGGGTTATGTCGGAGGAGGAATTGCGTGAATTGGAGAGTTAGGCCAACACAAACAAAGATACGGCGGCATTTATTTGGTTTAAGACCATATGGGAGAAAGATGCATGGGTTGGTAGTGAGGTAAGTAATTCACATACATGCATGGATGTGTATTTAGCTCTTATATTAGTTGTGAGCTTAATAATTAAATTTTATTAATTAGGCTATTGACAAATACGTTGAATTCCTGGAAAGAAAGCATGCTTCACTTTTAACGTTATATACTCAAGATTGCAAGTTCTGCCCCACATTTTTTATGGTGACTGCATGAATTGGATTATGGTTACTCTCTTTTATGTTTATATGAGACATGTTCTAATTTTTTATTTCGTCTGTAATAGCCATGTCTTCAGTTGAATATGTCGATATTGAGAATGTATCAGGACATAGGCAGTGACTCGGAGCGTCAAGCATTACAAGTCGACGAACTCGGTGTGACTGGCATTGCTAAACATCGAGAAGGGGCTAAGGCCATGTGGCAGTATGAACGGGTAATGATGTTGTTACAACTTATCAACTCTGGGTGTACCTGTTTCTATTGTTTCTCTAATGATATCTTATCTTGTCAAACATGGATAGGCATACGTACCAGTGAACCACACCAACAGTCATTGGTACCTGATGATCATCCACCATTAAGAACGAGAGATCATTATTCCTAATAGTTTATATTCGAGGGCAGTCAGTTGATACAAGGAACATATCGAGCTAATGAAGGAGGGCTTTCCTATTAAATTCCATGCCACAAGAGATACATCTGCGCTAGACGGGAAGGGTTGGACCGTTAAATAAGATATTTCCATACCAAAGCATATGAACGGATATGATTGCGACATATTTGTCATGAAATATATTGACATTTTGTATAGCAGTCGAATTTTATCAGGAACATACTTGCAAAAATTCACTCCCATCTTTAGGAATTCAATAGCCTATGACTACTTGAGTGTCCATGATAGATGATACTTGTCTTAGGTATGAGAGGAACGAGAAATTTTGTGAAATGTTATAATTTGTTGTAAATGATGTCTCATATAATATTTTGGGTGATCGAAGTCCTGCTTATGAATTGTTAATTAATTAATTTGTGAATAGTGATTTCACCGTGAATGGTGATTTATTTGTGTATTGGTCAATTTCACTAACTTCGCGGTCAAGTGAAGTGACTTCACGATGATTTTTTGTTCACTTCGCGATGATTTTCATTTACTTCGCCGTGATTTTCATTCACTTTGCGGTGAATTTCATTCACTTCACAGTCAATTTCAATCACTTTGCGATGAATCTCATTCACTTCGATGTCAAATCCAATCACTTCACGGTGAATTTCATTCAACTTCATTCACTTCGCAGTTAACTTCACTCACTTCGCAGTCAACTTTCCTCACTTCGTGGTGAACTTCATTCGCTTTGTGAGTAAAGGTAGTGATTTTTTTCTTAAAAGGAGAACCAAAAGGGCTCAAGGCAAAATACTACAACTAAAGCCCATTTAACAAGGACCAATCACTTTGGTCAAATGCCTTAATACAAGAGACCAATCACTTTGATCAAATGCCTTAGTACAAGAGACCCACCCTAACATTTAACTTCGCCCTCTTATAGATTAATAACTCCGTCTTGCTTTTGTCTTAGAAACACTGATTCCTCTTCCCCTAAATGGCTTAGATTACAGCCATTAAAACTAGCATTCACTTCATGGTGAATTTCACTGAATTTCACTCACTTCGCAGTGAAATTCATTCACTTCATGGTGAATTTGATTCACTTCGCGGTGAATTTCACTCACTTCACTTTGAAGTTCATTCACTTCGTGATGAATTTCACTCACTATGAGGATGAATTTCACTCAATTCGCAAATTTGGTGTGCACAGCCTGACAAAGTGTGTTGGGTCACTAAAGTACCTCGTCCTACCCCAAAATCATATGTGGTACATCCGACAACTCATTTCGGTTTGTGAGATACGTTTGTTTAAAGTTATGACGATCCGAATAATTTTCGCTTCCTATCGGGCCTTTTTCTGGTCCACGTCGACCATGGAACGAACCATATGGGAATTTGAAAAGGGGGAAGAATGAAATAGAATAAAACTAACTTCGACACAAACCAGGCCTTCAATGCCCAAATGGGCCATCGCCGTCTCTGAGCGGTCACAATCCAGTCACTCTTTAGCCCATTTGAGGTTTAAGTACACCTTAGATGAGACCCACCCAACCATTTGAGTGCAATAGGCTAGTGTGGGGGTGTCCCACCCAAAAAAGGACCATAAAGAGAGAGGGTTGTGGCGGCATTACCATTGACCGGGTAGCAGTGCTGCCGCAACCTTCTCTCTTTATTCATGTGTGTGGGTCCCACCTATTGCTTACACCACTTTATCACACCATTCTCTCTATTTTCACAATTTCTAAAACCCTCTCTCTTCCTCACAAACCCCTCTTTCTCAACATTTCTCTTCCACTATTCCACAAACCTCTCTTTCACAACCCTTCTTCCAAATCCACCATTTCTAAAACCTTGTCTCTTCTTCCAAAGCTACCATTTCTAAAACCCTCTCTCTTCTTCCAAACCCACCATTTCTAAAACCCTCTCTCTTTTTTCACAACCCATCTCCCCTCTTCTAAACCCTTCTTCCAAACCTCTCTTACAAACCCATCTATATTCTCTCACAAACCCCTCTTCCAAACCCATCTTCATTCTTTCACAACCCATCTTCCCTCTTCCAAACCCATCTTCATTCTCTCACAAGCCCCTCTTCCAAACCCTTATTTCTAAAACCTCACTCCTTCTTCCATACCCTTTTTCCTTATGGGGTTTATCGCAATCTTTTCCTCATTATTTTCCATCCCCCTGATTCTTTCTCTAATGGGGAAGAAGAGAGTGGTGAGTCATGGAACAAGGTCATCGAGGAGGGACAATGACATTGAAGAGAGCCCTTCATCACTACAAACCAAAAGAAGGGTGAGGAGGGCCACTGACAATGAAGCGAATCCTTCATCACCACCTATTCGAAGAAATGTCAAGAGGGCCAATGTTGATGCAGCGACCCTTTCACCACCACGTCTTGAGAGGAGGACGAAGAGGGCTAATGAGCAAGATGCGAGGCCCTCGGATGCGAGTCGATATCATGATCAAGAAGTCATCTTCGAAGTCACGGTGGGGGACAGGCTATTTGGCGAAAACGACGTGATAGATCGACTCTTGCATACTGATTTGGGACTTGCTTTTGAAGGCGACTATCAAGCCAATGAAGATGATGTAAGGTACTTCTACTCTCAAATCTGCAACCCAAGTCTAGAAGCACTCGGATTTGATATTTCATTCAGAGATCGAGTATGGCCCATCAGCGTATAAGACATTGCAAATGTACCTGGCATGCTACGGGGAACAGTCTATATCACCACTAAGGACTTGAACACGTGGCAGCACAGGAATGATCTTAGTATAAGCTTGTGTGGCCAGCTCCTTCATTGGAGGAGAAATAGTAGTTTCAATAATACAACAATGACACCAATTTACCGATTGTTGGATTACATTTTCACATATAATGTATATCCGAGGGCGGGAAACCACACGGAGATTTCCATCTACCATGCAGAGGTAATGTATTAGGTAGGGCATGGGGAGGATGTGTGTCTGCCCTCAATTATCCTTTACCAGATAGTGAAGGTCGTGAAGTCAAAGAGAAATAGATTGGGGCCTAATTTGCAAGATAGCTCGACATTATGGGATTAGGGGATCTAGCGGCCCCGTTCAGCCAGAAAGGGTGATAACCGAAGATACATTAAACCGCATGCAATGTGGCCCCAAGCAACATACACAGCGGTTGGAAGAATTTTGGGATGAGATAGATGAAGAAGAAGAAGAGGGTGATGAAGAAGATCAAGTTAAAGAAGAAGAAGAGGGTGATGGTGCAAATCAAGCTAAAGAAGAAGAAAAGGGCAAAGAAGGAGATCAAGCTAAACACAAAGAGGGTGAGAATGCAGGTGAGGTGCTCGATGCGCCTCCGGGCTTGGAGGAGCGTTTAGGGGCGCTTGAGGCTAGTATGGCCGAGATTAAGAAGGATCAACACTACCTAAAGCACAAGATGCGGAGTATGCACCGCACGCTAAAGGCAGTATTGTGTTGTGTGGAAAAGGAGGGAGTGCCCCCTCCCTCACCGGACTCGGTCTCACAGTAGGGAGTTGTGATGGATATGGACCCCTTCCCTCACCGGACTTGGTTGAATGGTAGGGAGGTGTGATGGACATGGAGTCAGGGCCTACTATTTGATTGATAGTCACTCCTATGTTTGCTTGAGTAGTTAGACTTATTTTCCTTTTTCTAACATGTAATAGTTAGGGCATGTATTAGTTAGGATGTAGTATTCTTTTTTGTAAGCAACTTACAATTTTCATGTTTCTTTGTAAGTTATGTGGCGACCCATGTATTGAATGTCTTCTTGTCCTTAATAAAAAAGTTTTCGAGTATCCTAAATTGCATTCGTGCCTTGTGTTCTTATGATGATGAATCGGCTTATGCCGAGGAAGATAGTCGAACTTGTGACATGTTTGGAATGTATTTAACATAATGTGGGTGCACGATATGGATTGAGTTTTGGTGAAAGTTCTCTTAAGATAAAGCTTCATATGGGTGCATCATATTGCCTATGCACAATATGAGTGCACAATACAGTCAACTCTTCATCATGGTATCCACATCTTTTCCATCTTTATGTAATAGCGATGATTCCAATTAATTGGGATAAGGCTTAAGAGGGTGATGATGGTGAAATTCACTATGGAGTCATTGCAATTCACCGTGAAGTGAGTGAAATTGACTGCGAAGTGACTGCAATTCACCGAGAAGTGAGTGAACTTCACCGCAAAGTGAATGAAATTCAGTGCAAAGTGAACTTCATCGCGAAGTGATTGAAATTCACCATGAAGTGAGTGAAATTCACGAAATTCACTGCGAAGTGAGTGAAATTCATCGCGAAGTGAATGAAATTCACTGTGAAGTTAGTGAAATTCATCGCGAAGTGAATGAAATTCACCACGAAGTGATTGAAGTTCACCGATGACTTAGTGAAATTCACCGATACCTGAATGAAATATTAAGTCAATTGGGAGTTGTGATGGATATGAAAGAGGCGTATAAATTGTATGTGAGCTGATCGGTAACTGAGTGAACTGAACATATTCATTTTAATCATAATCAGGGTCGGTATCCCTATTCATGATACATATTATTATTTTAAAGTCCAAATCGTAGTGGTAAAAAATTCACAATTTCAAAGAAAAAAACAAACGTATTCGATTTATATCATTCATTGTCACAATTTCCAACCCTAGCGATTATGCCCTGTTTGTTTCCATCTTCCGCATTTTACCATTTTTCGTTCCTCTCCATGGAAAAAATCCATGCCCTTTTCAGTCTTCCAGCTGAACTACTCTGTCATGGGGGCTTAATACTCACACAATACTCCTTGAATTCATGTGATATTTCTCATTGGCTCTTGTCACGTACTGGGTACACGGAATCTTCATACGTGATCTGGTAATTTCTCATCGTGAACAACAGGGAGCAGTATAAATAATGAGGAAGATTATAGTTTATAAAGGCTGAAAGAATATAAAAACAAGGGAACCCTTTTACGTCAAACTCGTGACATGTACAGGAAAGCTCACTGAGCTTGACAGTATCATTGTAGTCTCCCACAACCTAGTATTTATTGCAAGAAATTATATGGTAACGAACATCTCGCACCTTCGGTATGAGATCCTTTAATTGTTTCTCATCCCACGGTGTCAACGGTCGTATAAATGATGATGCAGATTCTCTTCTCTTATAGAACATCTCTTGAATTTTAATTTTGACCGTCTCTATCAACATAGTCATGGGATATTCTCATGTTTCTTTAAATAGAGCATTAATGCACTCAGCTATATTTGTAGTGACCAAGTTGAATCTTTTTCCTATAAAGTATGAAGATACACACCTTTCGTACCCTATTTCTCTCAGCCATGCATGTACTGGGGGGTTGGCGAGTTCGATAACGTGCATTAAGTTTTCGAACTTAACCTTCCTATAAGTCTTTACAGCTTGCCAATAGTAGATTTCTAACGACTTGTCTTTAAACGTGTCCACCAAGTTTCAGTATATATGGTAGGCGCAGTAATCATGAATTACTTCTTGGAAGACCTGGGGAACTTCTTTCATTAGACCTTTATGTCGTCTGATATAATCATAAGACTAGGTAGATCCCCTAACGTACAGTTTAGGTGGGTACGGAACCAGTTCCAATTGTTGCTGTTCTCTGATTCTCTAATACCAAAAGCGACAGGAAAAATATAATTGTCGTCATCCAAGGCTGTAGCAACGAACAGAACACCCTTGTACTTAACTTTTAGATGCGTGCCGTCAATGGCTGAGACCCTTCGTAGAAATGTTTGAAAACTTTTAACACACTATCTGAGCGCAACAAAACATCTATCAAACCTTCTCGTCTGTGGATTAGCAAGCACGACAGTTACCATCCCCGGGTTCGCCCTCATCAGCTCATGCAAGTACATCGGGAGTTCATTGTAAGAGTCTTCATAAGACCCCATTACGTGATTGATTGCGATCTCCTTAGCATGTTATGCCTTCTTATAGCTGATAAGAATATTATACTTCTCTTGTATTGCAAAGATAATGTCCCTCGGCATTAATCCTAAGCGTTGCTCAATGCGACTGATAACCAGTTTACTGGCTAGCTTACTGATTACTTACCAGTGATCACTCTTCATCCATGACATGCCACATGTATGTATGGACGTGCAAGTCCTTATCTTGAATATTCCCGCATCATTTACCCTAAATGCATATACCCTCCATTCACACTTATCTTTGAAACACATCACGATGAATTTCTTGGGTGACGAGTACAAGACCCTGTATTGAAAGTTGTTGCGAATTGCAAATTGGCTCAAAACATACTGACACCGGCTCTTGTCCTTAAATGTTTAGCTAACGACTATATCAATCGGGTCATCCAGTGAATATGAATACAGTGATAAGTCTGCATTGGTGAATGCAGCATCCTCAAAAGGCACAATGGCTTGGCCAGTGATGAAGTCTGATGTCCGAGCCTGCTCAGGCAGTGGAATGTCGATTCCCCATACATATTTGGCATTAGATGATGAAGGTAGATGTACTCTTGCACATGAAGAAGATGTTGTATATTCACTTCTGAGCTTAAGGTCACCTACCCAACTCACTTAACTAGTCATGAAGTTTGATGTCTGAGCCGGAACAATGAGTGGAGTGTTGCTTGGAGGAACCTGTGAAGGTGAGGCCATATATTCATATTTTAGGCCATGTTCCTCACATAAACTCTCAACTATTGGGGCATCATGTTCGACACCACTGTAAGCCACGATGTCTTCAAGTATTGCCTCATTAACGCACTACATTGTCTCGATGATTAAAGGGATGTATTTATCTGGATGCTCAGACTGTGTTGCCAAGAACATTCTCACATCTTCGTTGTCTTCAATTTCAGTTGGAGGGATTGATTGGTTTGAGTAAGGGCACAATGCTTTCAACCTAATATCATAATCCTTCAGCGTACTCTTCACAATCCAGCACATTTTAGATAGAAGCTCCTCATATGTAGTCTTGACGCCCACAACAGTAGTTTTCGACTTTCCACCCTTGTACATATATCAATTGTTTTCGCCTAGTAACTCCCCACCATATGAGCATAGGATGATTCTCGAAGCCATTTTCTGAAAACAAACACAATGATGCATAAGATATAACTCATTTAATGTTCACATGTATAAGGTGAAATTGACCGATTAGTAGGAAATTCACTTGTGTACAAGGTCAAATATGATCGACTTATCGGTCAAATTTCAAAGTTCTTAATCAATCAATCACAGTGATGTATTTACTAAGGGATGAATTCCAATCACTTCGCGGTGAAGCTCACTCACTTCCCGGTCAATTTCTCTCACCTCTCTGTCAAGTTCACTCACTTATCACTAGGAAGTGAGTGAACTTGACCGCGAAGTGAGTGAACCTGACCACGAAGTGAGAGAAATTCACTGCGAAGTGAGTGAACTTAACCACGAAGTGATTGGAATTCACCACGAAGTGAGTGCAATTGACCGCGAAGTGAGTGAAATTTACCGTAAAGTGAGTGGAATTCACTGCGAAGTGATTGAAATTCACCACAAAGTGAGTGAACTTGACCAATGAGTCGGTCATATTTAAGTGAAATTCACGGTCAAGTTCACTATTTCAATAACTTAGCGGTGAATTTCACTCACTTTACTGTGAATTCTATTCACTTAGCGGTGAATTTTACTCACTTCGCGGTCAAGTTCAATCACTTCGCGATCAATTTCACTCACTTCGCGGTCAAGTTCAATCACTTCGAGGTCAATTTTACTCACTTCGTGGTGAATTTCACTCACTTTGCGGTGAATTTCACTCACTTCGCAGTGATATGTGAGTGAAATTGACCGCGAAGTAAGTGAAATTGACCATGAAGTGAGTGAAATTCACTGCGAAGTAAGTGAACTTGACTAATGAGTCGATCATATTTAGGTGAAATTGATAGATAATTGCGTGAAATTAACCGCGAAGTGCATGAAATTGACTGACAAATTCATTAAATTGATCGGGAACTTCGTTAAATTGACCGCGAAACTTCTTGAAGTTGATGGATAAATGCGTTAAATTGATCTCGGTCAGCTTGATGAATTTCTAGTTGGAAAGAATGAATATTTTAAACATCCTTACCTCCCACAACCATCGTATCAGTAAAATCTGTGTGGAAGAAGAAGAAGAAGAGTGCATTGAAGTGAAACACAATTTTTGGAGAAAAGCCTTCGAGATTCCATGTTTAGGATGGAAGATGACAAATGCAAGATGGCAGATGGCAAATGTACAACGGAGATTCAATGAAGAAAATGAGTGAAAAGAATGAATATTTTAATGCAGATGAGTTGGGACATTTTTTTGGGTGTAAGTGAGTGAAAGGAATGCAAATAATAAAGCAGGGGCATTTTGGTCTGGTAAGAAGGCACACGTACAGTGGGGTCATAATTTGGTAAAGTAAGTTTGGAGGTACCGACAAAGATCAGTGGCTTAAAAGTGAGGCATGCAGTCAGAAAAAACTCTAAGAAATTCTAGCCTCGTAATTAATTTTTTATTTTTTGGAAAACAAAAATATTCCTCTACCTCAATCACACCATGTACGGCAAGCTCTCACATTGGGAAGTGAACGATCCTTTCGAAAGGAGATGTAGGTCCCACCTAAAACTGAAATCCGGCTCACCCCTTCATCGATCTAATCCATTCACTTTAATTAGATTGACGTGCCCATGGAAAAGTCTTCCTAATTTTCTATTTGATAGTGTCTGTGGCCAACAAATATACTATCTTTGTGTATTAATTCTAAATTCTTTTCTTCAGTGTGGTCCATCTGTGATAAAATTTATCCTCAAACTTCGGCCGATGACATAGAATTAAAATCCTTTACTTGTGGACAGGTTGAATTTACTTCAAGATAACCCAGTGAGCCCCATATAAGATGTGAATGGGTTTAAAAGGTGGGGCCCTAGCCATACGAGGCCATTTGGCCATTTTGTTTTTTGAGTCTTCTTCCTTCTTTTTTTCTTTTTTTTTTTCTTTTTTTCTTTTTTTAACTTCCCTGGATAACCAAATCACTTACATGCAACCCTCATTAATCCTATCCCTCCAATTAATGACTTATGATTTTTTGTGTCTTTTTTCTTTATATATACTTTGTAACCATCGATCCTCCTTAATCTCATCCTTCCAACTTTGTAATCTTCTTACAATAATTAATCTCGTAACAATCAACCCTCCCTATAGCTTCCGAAGCTTCTTGTCATGCCATTACCTTCATGTTTTCCATCTTTGAGTTAAATTTATTATCTCTATGTCATGTAAAAAGGAATGTAAAGATTGTTTCACATCTGTAAGAACTCCATCCCTTTAAACTTTAGACATTCTTATCCGGGAAGTTGCCACCTTTTTATGAATGGTTCGAACTATTCTACTAGAATTCGAAGAAGTCTGAGAATTTTACATTATGATGACAGAACAACTTCATTCTCATCAAATTCTTTAAGATCAACTTAGACAAGTGCGAGAAGACATTTATCGCGACGAAGCCACCCCAGAGTCCCTCCGCATGAATTACCATAATGCCCGATAGTTTGTCCTACGGCTCTATAGGCTCGAAAAAAAGATTGGGATGTCAAATCAAAATAGAAGGCTGCAGTGGAGAACATGATGGTCATCTTCATGATGTCAGAATTCAACTTTGATAAGCTCGACGGGTAAAACTATTAACAACCAAATTAATGGAAGAGTTTGAAGGTCTCGTAAACAGGGGATAAAACATCCTTGCAAGAATACTTACCCAATATGAAGGAGAAAAGGTCCTAACAAATTTGTGGAAGGAGAATTTATTGATTTTTGTTGTGGCTTTGGCCAATTGGACCTCCTAATATGAGTTAATTCGAATTCGACCAAATTAAGATGTATTGTATTTTATAAATGTAGTTGTCCGATGATCCTTTAATAAACAAACCACGATTCACCTTTTTAATGGATATTGAGATAGTGTAAAGATTGAAATAAAAAAATGTTGAAATGAAAGAACGTTGAAAAGAGGGAATGGAAGAATGTTGAAATTGATGGATATAACTAGAGGACTGCTGATATTAACTATGTATCGCAGATATAAACATATGACCATTGATAAGCAGAGGACCACTTACATTCACTGTGGATTGCTACTATTAACAGAGGACCGTTGAATTATTTACAGTCCTACGTTAATATTCACGATCCACAGTGAACATCAGCGGTCCTTTGTTGATATTCGTGATCCACAGTTCAACTCATATACTTTGCAATGTGATAAATGAGAACATTAAACCATATACTTTCCAATACGATGAAATCTAACTTGATCATTGTTACTTTAAAAAAATTGGCCATAAATGAGCACTATACTATACATCTTACAAAAAAAGTGAATGCATTATACATTGCTATTTTTTTTTTGCTTTTTTTTTCAGAATGAGTATCTATGTAAGATTGATGTTCTTTTGGGAGGTTTTGAATATACAAATTCTACCTCGTCTTCCTTTCCTTCAGCCTCAACTGATTCGGATCTTTGTCTTCTAGTCTTTCTAAAGTATTGAAGACAGTCAAAAGACAAGGTCTTTCTAAAATAGGAGACTCCATCATGCATGTTACATTACAAGTTAATATAACTCATGACATAACCACCAAACAATAACAAATCCTACTAAGAAATTTTTTATAAGAATCTTACTAGATTGAATACAATCTCTCGGTTAGTACATAGGAAGTCGATGTATTTCATCACGAAGATGCCGCGTTCGCTTCCACCAATATGTTTTGGGATTCCACTTACTATTTCAAAAACCTATCCGACTTTCCAATACTTATTGCCCTCCATCACATAGATGGAACAACCATCTCAACCATTCCATGAATCTAGTTATAAACTCATCATATTTCCTCCCTTATTTGGTATAAATGTTGTCGAGCAATTAAACCCATATTCTTTTTTTGGTGTATGATAATCAAAACCCAATGATGATTTTGGATATTGTGTAGAAAGTATACTTACCAAATATATAAGCAATATTATAAGTGCATCTAAACTAAATACGACCTATAACACCAAGTCAAGTAAGTTACATGGAAGTGAAATGACAAACTTACACAATCAAATTTCCACCTCCTTTTGCTCTCCTCTAATAATAATTAGAATATGAGGATTAATATCCTTCAAGATATCATCTTTAACTCTACAAGCATGCATTCCAACACCATATTACTGTAATAGCTCAATGTTGTCCTTAAAAAGTTTTTGTCATGAATGAATCAAAAAATATATAAGTTATATTGGTTCCAATATAAGTTAAACATGCATATCAACAAATGAACATTATTTAGAACAATGCTACATTACCTAGAATAGTGCTGTTACAAACATGCATTCCTAAGGATACACGTTATGATATTGTCGACATCTATCAATCAAAAATCCATATACAGGTCGATTCCCTATAAAAGCATCGAGTTATCAATAACTGTGTATAATATAAAATGAAGTACATTAAAGATTTTCGTGGCATAATTTTACCTTGTCATTAACTCATGCATCCTCTCATAGGCATTTTAGCCAATCATGACCACCATCAACGTAAGCTGCCTTAACAATTTCATATTCCTTGGGGCTAAGCCTTCTTAACAGGTTGATAAATACATACTTGTGGTGGGACGAGTCCTCTACCTGGATCTGCACAATGACACCTACTGACATGAGATATGTACCCAGTATGACCATCACATATATTGGTTACATCGTAACGAATAAGGCTTACACATAGTAACAATTAGAAATTTAAATACCTTCAGCAACTCCACATCGACCCGTAAAAAGTTCATTTTGTTGCCTAGGCAGATATTCTCCTTTTCCATATTCTCCAACTTACCTGATAACATCTTTATGTAGGAACCTATTTTTCTTTCTCGGCTCTCCTTCGCCGACTCTCTCATTCCACTATCCTTTCGTACAAGACAAATAATATTTTTCTTAATGATCCTTCATCGGTCTGTTTCGATTCATCTAGTGTTCTCCACTTCAGACCCCATAATCAAGGCAAAATCCATATCCCTAAAATAGAGAATAGTGCCTCCAAAGTCAAAGTGGAGATCACCGAGGTGCCTCTGCATCAGGCAGTAGAGCAATGGTCCATTTTCCCTTCATCATCTTTTGTCAAAATCAAGGGGATACCTAAATTGAGTTCTTCTAAACATCTCCCTCCTAATAGGGAACTTGTTGAATTTATCCCTCAAAGTAAGTAGAAATCATACTAAGCATTTAGGGTTGACCTTTTATATTGGTGTATAAAGCTGGGCATCGAGTCAAGTTGGACTGAGTTAGGGTTGACTCAACTCGATCCGATTTTAAAATAGGCTTGACCCGAACTTAAACTGACTCGGTACTGAGTCCAACATGCTTGACCCGATCCAAGTCCGGGTCTAGCCTGGACTAATTCGGACCGAGTTCGGCCCGTTCGCAAGTACCGAGTTGGGTTGAGTTGACACTGAGTCAAGTCGAGTGCAGCGAGTATTCACAGGTTGAAACACACTCAAAGCTTTGATTCACTTGCCAGAATTGCAGCCTCTCCATTGGCTACACGGCATCTTAGATATGAAATGTCAGGTCTGAGTTTTTTTTTTTTAAAAAATATATGTATAAGTCGAGTTCATACCAAGTTGGATTTTAGGTCGGGTCGAGTTACTGGGTGACTTGAACTTGACTTGGTTTGAGTTCGGATTGGACAAAGTCAACTCGATTTAGATCGACTCACCCACTCGAATCAGATCGAGTAGGATCTGAACAAGTCAAACGAGTCGAGTTTACCGAGTTGAGTCATCCCGTGCCCAATTCTATTGGTATATTCCAAGCAAGAGCCAGGTTCCCTCGCCTCGCAAACGGATTCTGTAGTATATGAAAGACAAAGTGTTATATTAAAAAATAATCATATCTATAGAGGACTGCAAATATTAATAGAGCTCCATTGATATTGACAGAGGACTAATGATATTCACCATGGATTACGGATCTTAATAGGGGACCATTGATATTATCTGCGGTCCACAGTGAATATCATCAAATATTAACAGAGTACCGTTGATATTCACCGTGCATCATAAATATTAATAAGGACCACTGATATTATCTATGGTCCATAGTTTATATCACTAGTCCTCTATTGATATCGGCGATCCATGGTGAATTCCACTGATACACACTATGAATGGTAGATTTTAATAGGGGACCATTGATGTTATCCGCGGTCCATAGTGAATATCAGTGGTCCTCTATTAATATCCGCAATTCACAACGAATATCCATGGTTCATAGTGAATATCTACAATCCATGTGGTCCCACCATTCATACAAAAAAATGTGACCCCCACACACTCCTCCCTTTTATAAACTTCCACCGTTCATATAATAAAAAAACCCAAAACACCTATAAAGTAACTACCACACCCTCCTCCCTTTCCAAAACTTCTATAACACCCTCTCTCATTTCGTCAACTCCCTCCATCATGCCCACCAATAAAGATGAAATAAAGAAACATAAAAAAATTTACCTCTACTCACCATAGCTTCCACTTCATATATTATGGTTGGAAAACTCTTAAAAAACCTTTTTTTTAGTCGGAGAGTGGTTTGAGCTTCGTAGGAGTTTGATCGGAGTTTTATGTTGTTGCCGAACTAGGGCCGAACAACTAACAACTGTTGTAGAAACTTTATATTCATATGGTCCAAGGGAAGTGAAAAAAAGAAGAACAAAAAGGCCAAGGAAAATGAAACAGCTAAATACCGTCTTGTGGCTAGAGCCCTACCTTTTAAACCCATCCATGCTTTATGTGGAGCTAACTAGGTTATCTTGAGGCAAATCCAACCCGTTCACAAATGAAGGGTTTTAATTTTATGTCATTGGCAAAAGTTTGAAAGCAAATCTCATCAAAGATGGATCGCATCAAAGAAAAGAGTTCAGAATTAATGTATGAAGTTAGTGTATTTGTAGGTTGTTGATGCAAAAATCTAGCTCACCCTCTCCAAGCTCCAAGCACTTGCGCCGAGCCCTGTAAGCCTGCACAGGATGAAAATAAAGGAGACCCTAGCTAGAGCAAGGGACCCTCCGATGCCAAAGTCAGGCTAGGAATCTAGGTCTAAATTGTGTAGGTGGGTTTCGGATGAGAGATTTTGCGTACTTGTTCCTGTTGACGCATCCCCTATTTATACCTCCTGGTTAGAGTGATCGTGTCCGTCATTCTCGGCACGACTATTGCCATTAGGCATGAATGATGCGTCGTGTTAATGTTGGCAGTTATCTTGAGATCGTGCGCCAGAAACCACTCCTCACATACGTTACTGGAGTTGATTCCTCAGCGTGATTGTAGGCCACATCCTCATCTGTGCCGACCCTGAAGTCTTGGGCTCACCTGCAATAGTCCGAGCCCATTAGTGGGACGATCCTGGTCGCTCGGCGGTAGGGGTTAAATCGGAGGCAACAAATGGAGTGTGTAATGGCTTCTTCCTAGTTCCAGGATGATGTGAAAGCTCTACAAAAGAACTTGGAAGTTGAACATCGACCGCTATGACTAGATCGGGGTAGGCGAGTACTACCGAGCCACGGTTCGGCTCATTCATCTCTATCGTCTGACCTACTATGACGAGGTCAGTCAACTGACCAGGTCGGGCTTTCTTCAATTGGGGTTGGCTCAAATTCCCCCATAAAAGAAACCCCCTACTGTCTGAGTTTGAATTCGGACTCAGGGAGTAAATGCATGGGAAGATGATTCATTGCGCCCTGTACAAGAATAAGACTGCAAAATCGGAGTGTATCTCTGTCATCATGGTTCTCTTTTTTCAGGGCGTCATACTGCGGCGGCTACTTTTTAACAGCGGGCCTGTAACTGGCAGATGCGTGGCGATGGTTAAGGATTTGTATCGCTGGAATGAACAGGGCGTCGCTGCGTGGACTCTGAAGAATGAAGAGACGCCTCTGCATTAATTGTCATTTAATGCGGGCAGCATGTGGCTCGGAGCCTAGGAGCTCGGGCTAATGATATGCTACCACGTATGTCACAGAGCTCTGCTCTGCAGCACTTTAGCTTTGGAGACAGCTATCCGTCATGATTGCAAATGACCGACTGAAGCTGTAAAATCCAATTTCTCTCCTCATTGGGATTCTCCCCTTCACTTACATCCATTGATCTTGCACTGTGAATCAGCTCTTGGAGTTTAGCGATTCTCTGTGAGTCTCCTCTCCCTTCCGTCTTCTTTCAATTTCTTTTCTTCTCGTAATGTCGAATGGGTCGGATGAGGTTCGGGAAGTTCAAGTTTTCGAGAGTGGCTCCAAGCCGGAGAGTACTGACTCCAGGCGCGGGGGCTCGGAAGGTCCATTTGAAGCAATACCCCTCTGACCGTGCGCTAATAAGACTGCAGGCGTGAAGTCCAGGGCTCGCCCTAAAGGGACGAAGAGGATACCCCAAGACCCAGCTGGACGAGCCATGACTGAACCTTCCGGTGACCGACCCACCGAGGTCGTTCCTGGGGGCTCGATCCTCATTGAGTCTCAGATAGCTCAAATTTCGGAGGATTACCAGATTCCCGAGTCCGTTCATATTTGTGCTCTTGCCCCTCTCGATGCCCCAAGGGATCCCACTAACGGGGATATAGCAATCTTCATTTGCACCCTTCAATGTGGGCTCGAGTTCTCGATCCATCTATTCGTGTACGCGATGACCACACATCTGAAGTTAGCCCTAGGTTAGCTCATCCCCAATGCTTGGAGGACCCTGATAACATCCTACATCATCTGGCGTCAGCTCAGAAACCAAGAGCTGACGCCAAACGAGTTCATGTCCATGTATCAAGCCAAGCACGAATCCTTCGAGTCGTGTTAGTATCACTTCTCGACAAGGACCCAACACAGTCCAGACCTTGTCGCCAGTCTCCCATCTTCCAACAAAGATTGGAAGAACAAGTGGTTTTGGGCTTCGAGAGAGTGGAAAGCACCCGCGTCCGAGCTCGGTAGCCTGCGTGTTAGAGTGCCCACCAAATTCTCCAACCTAGGTTGAATCTTTTGATATGTATGCTTTGCTTCCAACTTCTAACCCGTTCTTGTTTGTTCTGACACTTGTTTTCTTTTCACAGCATACCTGAAGGGTGCCCCCAAGCTCTCTTCCTTCCTTCAAGCCCAAGTTGCCAGGGCTAGGGTACTTAAGGAAGAGCAGTGTGTCTGGCACAGCGTCAACCTAGACAGTCTTCTTCAATCTGGCCTTTGTAGGTTCAAGCCTTTCCCTTTTGCTCTAAGTGAGTTGTGTGACTTCACGTGTGGTTTGAATTTTTCTCGTAGATGTTTCCTCTAGCCAATCTGTTTTATATAGGTATGGCCGAAGCTTCGAGATCCAAGAGGAAGAGGGAGTAGCCTCCTCCCCTTAGCGTGATGATGATCGTTGAGCCTCACGTGAAGATCACGCCGAAGAAGAAGAAAACTCCTCTTGCGGTTGAAGCCGTCGCGGTTCCTGCCCCCACTCTAGAGGTCGCTCCAGTTGTTCCTTCTCACCCACTAGGGAGGGAAGGGGAGGTGGTCAGAGAGACTGCTGCTAAGAGTACCTCCCGCTCTATTCTAAGGGGGGAGATCATGAAGGAGGATGAGGGCATTGAGCTCATGCTTACCGAAGTTGATTTCTTGGTCGGCAGGACCAACATCCTAACCCGAGGCGACAATGTACCCGAGGCAGAGCCTTAGGCCTCGCCAGATGGTGGCGTCGGAGGCAGCGTCGGTGGAGCAGAGTATATCCACCTGGCTACCACATGTCCCTCCTAGTTGACTAGGCGGCGAAGCACGCACCCGAGGTGGTGATCACCAAAACCCTGACCTGTTGTCATGAATCATTCGTCACAGACTTTGTTTCGGTCTATTATATGGTATGCTCTCAGTTTTTACTGGTCTTGTTCATGCTGACTTCTCATTGTTTCTAACCTTTATTTATACTTCAGGTGCTGCCGATGTTTATGTCGGTTCTGGATAGGCTATGGGCGATAACCCAGGTAGAGGCGGAAAAGGCCGAGTTGGAATCGCTCCTGAAGGCCTCGTTTGAGGAATAGGAGAAGCTGAAGGGCCGTGTGGCAGAGGGCCAGCTGAGGGAGCTGATGATCCAAGGAGAGGTCAACGGGCTCCAATCCCGTTTAGACTTGACTGAGTCCGAGCTGGTGGAGACGAAGGCCCTGCTCGAATGCATGGAGGAGGACAACGCGCGGTTGGTGACTGATTTAGGGCATGTCAAGATCGAAGCTGCTGCTGAGTTAAAGGCGGCAGTGGAGGGGGCCCTAGCTGCGTAGCGAGTTGAACTCGAAACCTTGGCTGTTTCAAAAGCTGTTGCTGCTGTTGAGGAGTTTAGGGCTTCAACAAAGAGGTCCGCCGAGGTCAACAGGGTCTATTTTTATAGCTATAACGCATGCCTGGATGATGTTAGGGAACTCTATCCTGACTTTGACCTCGACGCTCTAGCCTCTGATAAGGTTGAAGATGCTCCCGCTGATCAACCCTCCTACGCTCCTGCTGACTAGCCTCCTAGTGTTCTCGCCGACCAACCTCTTAACGCTCCTGCTGACCAGCCTCAAAGCGCAGACGCTCTGCCTCGTGCCGGCTAATCTTTCACCGACCACATGTTCATCCCCCCTTTTTACTGGATATTACAGGGCTTCGGCTTCATTTTGAACTTTATATGTAGATTTTCTTAATTGATATGTTTGTTGATTATGTGTTGTTTATGGTGTGTGTCGAATGATGAGCCGACCTCTTCTTTAAGAGTTGGCTCATCGGTGAGAGATGGTCCTTCGTAGCATGCCTATGTGACGAGACCATCACTTTTTAAGTAATTGGCTTGTCTATGGGACCTTTGTCTATATTCAGGATCCCATGTAGATTGTACAAGAGTGTAGAAAGATGCATCTTTTATTTGAATTGGATTCACCATGAATAGGACCGACCCTTACATCATATTCCTCAGGAATAATAGATTTTCAAGTGCTCAAGTGTTCCATGGGTGTGGCAGTGGGTGCCCTTCCAAGTCTTCAAGACGATATGAGTCGGGTCTAGCCGAGTGGACTACTCGATAAGGTCCCTCCCAATTTGGTCCTAGGGACCCTACTCCTAGTTCTGTGGTGTTTTGGAATACATGGTGGAGGACGATGTCTCTCCTTCGAAACCGCCTCATCTTGACCTTAGGGTTGTAGAAACGGGCGACCTGTTGGTGTCGAACTGCGATTCATAGTTCGGCAATATTCCTTAGTTCCTCAAGTAAATCGAGGTTCGTTGTCATCTGCTTGGTGTTTTCTCCATCCTGGTAAGATCATACTCAAGCAGTGGGGAGTCCTATCTCGACGGGGACAACTGCCTTAGCACCGTAAGAAAGGGAGAAAAGGGTTTCTCCCATTGCTATCCTAGCCATAGTTCGGTATGTTCACAGTACGAACAGGAGTTCCTCGGCCCAGGCGCCTTTTACTCTCTCTAGCTTGGTCTTGAGATGATTTTTTATGATTTTGTTCATAACTTTTACTTGACCGTTGGTTGAGGGTGCCAAGGCGATGAGTACGTGTTTTTGATGCTGAGCCCTTGCACATACCCTTGAAGTTATCATTGTCAAACGGCTTTCCATTGTCTAACACAATTGTGTGAGGAATTTCTAACCGCCAGATGATACTCTTCCAGACGAAGCCTGTCACTTTTCGCTCAGTGATCCTGGCGACAGGCTCGGCTTCATCCCATTTTATGAAGTAGTCGATGCCACAATTGCATACTTAGTTTGTCCTTTACCTTGAGGTAGTGGTTCGATGATATCTATCCCCCACTGGGCAAATGGTCATGGCCCGCTCATGGGAGTCAGCTCCTCCGCTGGGTATCTCGAGATGGTCGCAAGCCTTTGACACTTGTCACATTTTCGAGTGAAGCCCTTGGAGTCTTCTTGAATCGTTGGCCAGAAGTATCCTTGGCGGATAATCTTCTGGGCCAAAGCTCGGTCACCAGAGTGGTTCTCGTAGATCCCTTCATGGGTTTTTCGAATCACGTACCCTGCCTCATCTGGTCGGAGACACCTCAAATATGGCAAGGAAAAGCCTTTTTTGTACAATGTGTCTCCTATGATTGCGTATCGTGCTGCTCTGAGCCTTAGATGCCGAGCCTCCAATTTATCCTCAGGGGTCTTGCCATCCTTGAGGTATTCAATTATAGGATCCATCCAACTTGAGGTTGTCTGCACAGGGTGGACGATTCCTTGGTCAAGGCGATTGATGCTTGGCTCATTGAGGAATTCCACGAGAACAATTCTTGGAATGTTCCCTTCGTTTGCTGAGGCCAACTTTGCGAGAGCGTTGGCCCAAGAATTCTCAGCCCTCGGTAGTTGACTGATGTTGTACCCCTAGAAATTACACATGAGCCTCCATGCCTTGCCTAGATAGGCCATCATCCTGGCTTCCTTAGCCTCATATTCTGTTAATACTTGGTTCACAATGAGCTGAGAGTCGCACCGGACCTTGAGGAATTGGACTCCTAAGGCGATTGCTAATCTGAGTTCAGCTAGCAAAGCATTGTACTCGGCTTCATTGTTTAAGGCTCAAGAACCAAGCTTTGTGGCATATTGAACAGTTGTTGAATCGGGCACGACTAGGACAATTCCTGCTCCCCCTTGCTATGGATTGGACGACCCATCTACAAACAGGGTCGAGCTTACTGTCGAGGCTGAGACTGCTAAGTAAAGGAACAGTTGTTCTCTTTCTCTTGCTTAGACACCAACAGGGGCGACCCTAGATAATGCTTCAACTGCTGAAATGCCTGCTCACAATCCGATCTCTATTTTGCCTTCTTATTACCCTTTAATTGTTAGAAGAAGGGGAGACACTTATCTGTTGCTCTAGAGATGAACCGGCTGAGTGCGGCTACTCTTCCAGTGAGGCATTGGATCTCCTTCATCGTCTGAGGCGAGCTCATGTCGAGGAAGGCCTTGATCTTATCTGGGTTTGCTTTAATGCCTCTTTGGTTGACTTAAAAACTGAGGAATTTACCCGAGCCTGCACCAAATGCACACTTGGTCGGGTTCAACCTCATTTGATACTTCCGTAGAATAGAGAAAGTCTCTCCGAGGTCCAATATGTGATCAGATGATCTGATGCTTTTCACCAGCATGTCGTCGACGTAGACCTCCATGTTTCGGCCAATCTGATGAGCAAACATCTTGTTTACTAGTCTCTAATATGTGGCCCTAGCATTCTTCGGGCCGAAGGGCATGACTCGGTAATTGTAGAGCCCTTTATCCGTGACAAACGTTGTCTTCTGCTTGTCCGAAGGGTGCATTGCAATCTGGTTGTAGCTGGAGTATGCATCCATGAATGTAAGGAGTTCATGCCCAGATGTATTATCGACCAATTGGTCGATCCTGGGGAGGGGGAAGTTGTCTTTTGGACAGGCTTTATTTAGGTCCCAGTAGTCGACATAGACTAGCCATTTTCCATTGGCCTTCTTGACGAGCACAACATTCACAATCCAGTCCGGGTAATGGACTTCCTCGATGAAGCCTGTGTCGAGTAATTTAGTGACCTCCTCGAAGATTTCTACATACCTCTCGAGTTCAAAGGCTCTTCTTTTCTGCTTGACCGATTTGTGCTCCGGGTCCAGATTTAATCTGTGGACCATTACTTGGGGAGCGATACCTGACATATCCTGGTGGGACCATGCGAAGACATCCTATACTGACGTAGAAATTCCAACATCTGTGCTCGTTGATCGGTGTTCAACGATGATCTGAGCCGGACTGTTCGAGTCGGGTCGGTATCGTCGAGCAGAATGGTCAGAAGATCTTCCATAGGGGAACTCCCCTCTGAAGTGTCTTCTTTGGGGTTGAGCGCATCAACTATAAGGGCCTGTTTTGTCGAGCCCTTTCTAACCACCACAGCGTAACATCTTTGGGCCTCCCGCTGATCTCATCGGAGGTAGCCGATCCCCCTAAAGGCGGGATCATCATCAGATGGTATGTGGATACCATTGCCCGCATGGAGTTAAGTGATGGCCGTCCGAGAATGATGTTGTATGTCGAAGGTGTATTTACTACAAAAAAGTCTACCAGTAAGGTGACTTGACTTTGTCCCTCCCTTGCCATGACCGGGGGAGAGATTGCCCCTTCTGAGATAACTTTATCTCCTGTAAAGCCATGCAACGGGGTCTAAACAGGTCGGAGGTGCAAACTATTAATACCCATCTTATCGAATGCCTCGGAATATCGGATGTCGGTCGAGCTCGCCGTGTCGACCAGGATGCGGTACACCTTCCGATTGGCTATCGTCATGGTGACCACTGGGGCATCATCGTGAGGATGCTGAATTCCTTGTGCGTCATCCTCTGTAAACGTCAAGCTGCACGGACTCATTCGAGGTTCTTTACTCGGTATGTCAGCTAAGTGGATGTAGTGCTTAGGGTCAGTATTCCGAGCATGAGCCTTTCGGGCTTGGTTTAAGTCCCCGCTCCTAGATGGTCCCTTGCATATCGTTCGGATCTCCATGCCATTGTCAGCTGCTCTACTCGACTGCTCGTCCTTTTGAGCCTATTTTTCTTCCTTTATGTATTGATGCAAGTGTCCCTTGCGAACGAGAGTCTCGATCTCTTCTTTTAGGTCAACGTAGTCGTTGGTGTTGTGCTCATGATCGCAGTGAAAGCGACAGTATTTATGCTTGTCTCATTGGCCTACGTCCGTTTTCAGGCAGCTTGGCCACATCATTAGCTTCTTGTCTTGGATTTCCAAGAGGATCTGCTTCAGAGATGTATTGAGAGGGGTGTACGAACTGAATCAACTTTCAGGCTTCTTGCTCGGCCTTTGGCTATGAGATCCATCCTCATCTGACCTCTTTCTACTCGTGCTTGGCTGATATGAGGCATCTTTGCGCTTTTTATATTGGGAGTTTTCTATGTGCTGAGCTCCCTTTCAAGAGTTGGAAAAGTCCTCAACATTTGAATACTTTTGTGCTCGGTTCATGAATTCTCCTAACATAGTCGGAGGGTTTTTTCCTATTGAGAATAGGAACTTTCCCTCCTTGAGCCTAGAGATTGTAGCAGCTAGAGCCATCTTATTGGAGTAGTCGTCGACCTGCATCGCCTCCCCATTGCATCAGAGGATATAGTCCTTCAATACTTCCCCATCCTTCAGCTTGATAGTGAATAGATGTGTGGACGTTTTCCTGCACTGCTTCCCCACGATGAATTGGGTGAGGAATGCTTTACTAAGCTAGGCAAATGAGCCAATCGACTTTGGCTTCAGCTATCGATACCAGCCTTGTGCCACTCCAGTAAGCATTATCGAAAATGCTCTGCACATGATTGGTTCAGAGACTGACTGAAGCTCCATCCACAAACGATAAGACTCCGTATGCTCGGTAGGATCCCCAGAACCCGAATAGGGCATGCATTACCGCACTCATTATCTCACTTGTGAACGGGGGTTCCATCTCCTCCATCATTGCTTCTATGGTGGTTGGGGTCTGCGTCTAGTACGTTTGGCGCATTGTGTTGATCTGACCTCACAGTTCTTCAAGCTGAGTCTCCCAGGGGTCTTTATTCTCGGCCATTACTTCCCTTGCATGATCAAGCTCAGGAGTCCTTTCGTGTCTCCTCCGTTCCAGTTCATGGAGAAGATCGGTCGGAGCTAATGCCGAGGTCTCAGAGACATGTGTTGGAGCTTGGTTCGATGCTCCCGTGCTCACGTCAGGATTCGACCAGATGTGCCTTGCGAGGCACCCCGGGATGCTGAAGGGGCTGGACGTTCTGCAACCGTCGAAGCATTCACCTCTTGATTGATAAGTGGATGCTGTCTATTCATCTGCTGCCTCATCTGGCTGACCTCATTGACCAACATTTTCATTTGGTTTTACAATGCTTGGTACTTGCCCCATCGGTTTCTAGATTGCTGAGTAGGCTCCATAGGCACAGAATCTATCTGCAGTCCCGAGGTCGAATTCTGCACCCTTGACGGCTCAGGATCACTCACCACAATTGATGCATGTATCTTCTTCTTCCCTTTCACCATTTCTCCCCGGTACAGTAGGAGCGGTTTTTATGTCTTTTCCTCAGACGATGCCAAAATGTTGATGTAGAAATCTGGCTCACCCTCTCCAAGCTCCAAGCACTTGCACCGAGCCCTGTAAGCCTGCATAGGATGCAAACAAAGGAGACCCTGGCTAGAGCAGGGGACCCTCCGATGCCAAAGTCAGGATAGGAATCTGGGTCTAAATTGTGTAGGTGGGTTTCAGGTGAGAGATTTTGTGTACCTATTCCTGTTGACACATCCCCTATTTATACTTCCTGGTTAAAGTGATCGTGTCCGTCATTCTCGGCACGACTATTGCCATTAGGCGTGAATGACGCATCGTGCTAATGTTGGCAGTTATCTTGCGATCGTGCGCTAGAAACAACTCCTCACGTACATTACTGGAGTTGATTCCTCAGCGTGATTGTAGGCCACGTCCTCATCCATGCCAACCCTGAAGTCTAGGGCTCACTTGTAACAGTCTAAGCCCATTAGTGGGCCGATCCTGGTCGCTCGACGGCAAGGGTCAGATCGGAGGCAATAGATGGAATGTGTAATGGCTTATTCCGAGTTCCAGGCTGATGTGAAAGCTCTGCAAAAGAACTTAGAAGCCGAACATCGACCGCTGTGACTAGATCGGGGTCCTCAAGCTACTACCGAGCCACGGTTCGGCTCATTCATCTTTGCCGTCCGACCTGCTACGATGAGGTCAGTCAACTGATCGGGTTGGGCTTTCTTCAATTGGGGTCAACTCAAATTCCCTCACAACATAGGCCACAAACACCATCAAATAGAAATTGAAAAAAAACCTTTCCATAGGTTCGCGATAGTCCCATTAAAATGAATGGATCAAATCGGGCATTAGGTGAACCGAATTTCACTTTTATGTGAGCTCAAGTTTATTTTTAAAAGACCTTTTACCTTTCTCAGATGAGAGCCTGTACCAGGTATAAATGGGGTAGAGGTTCTTTTTTATAGTACCAAAAATTAAAAAAGTGGAATTAGGGCACGAATTGGGCCTATTTGGGAGCATGGATTTGGAACCCCCGGGATGGGAAACCCCCTGGATTGGCAATCCTTTCGGTGTGTTTGGCACCCTGGAGTGTGAATCAACTTTAATTCAAAAATACCTATGCATGGTATATTTACGGGGGTTTGAATTTAATTACCAAATCAACTTTAATATCCCTAATTAGTGAGATATATAATTTTTGACACTATGGTTGTGATAAGCCCACTAAAATATATGCTTTGCTTGAAAATGATGAAATTCCAAGTCTCGAATGGACAGCAAGCACAAGATCATGTCTAAGTGACCAACCAACGATTTTTAATCGTTTATTAATATGGACAATGTTTGGACAGTGTTGATAGTCATTAGTAGGCTATGTGCCCAATAGAATGATAGTGTACAGTGACACACATGTTACACCTGCAGCTATTGAAATGATTTTAGGTGTAATCGAGCTCTCACCATGTATTGCAAACCTCCCCAAAGAGGGGAATTTGAAACCCCCTGAATTTAAAACCCCCATTTAATTTATGCTGCAAAACAAACAAGGGATTTAAAACCCCCTCCAATCCACGGTGCCAAACGACCACTTTATTGTTGTCTACACGGGCCTCATGACTGAGCACGCCGTCTCGGAGGCCACGCGTACAAAAAACCCAAAAAATAGTAACGACCAGGGCAAGGCCGTTATTAAAATCAATTCCAATGTCTATTTCGATCTTTACGTTCATAAATACCTTCCCCGCTCGGGGAGTCGTCTATTCCGCCATTGTCGACAAGCAGTGCTTATCATTTCTGCAGCGATCGATCCTTCTCCAGAGAAAGGAAAAAATCAGAAAGAAAGATCTATCTCTAGTGTTAGGGTTTTTCTCTCTCCGCAAATTAATCCCAGAGAAGAAAGCGATAAAAAGTGGCAGATCTAGGGTTAGGGTTTTCTCTTTCGAGAGCTCGGATTTTGGTCTTCTTTCCATTCACTACCATCAACAACACCTTCAGATTCCGCACCAGGGAAGTCTAGGGATAGGGTTTGGGTTGGGGTTTTTTCTTTTTCTGGAATGTCAATGGCAGCAGCCACCGCGCAGGCTGGCTATGGCGCCCTCCCCACCACATCATCCGCATCGACCTCCTACACCACGTTCATCTCCCGTACGAAGGAGAAAGGCAAATCGGTCATCGCGACGTGCAAGCCATGGCGCGTTCTTTTCGATCCGTCCTCCTTTGTCCGTCCCCCCTCCTACGGTGAGGCGCATGTCCGAATCAGACTCAATCTCGGCTACTTCCGTGTGAACTACGCGATCATTGTCTTGTTGATCCTCTTCTTGAGCCTTTTGTGGCACCCGATCTCGATGATCGTGTTTCTGATAGTCTTCGTGGCGTGGTTCTTCCTCTACTTCTTCCGTGATAGTCCGATTGTTATCTTCAACCGCACATTCGATGATCGTGTGGTCCTGATCGTGCTGAGCATTGTCACAATCGTCGCCCTCGTTTTTACTCATGTGGGATTGAATGTGCTGGTTTCACTTATAATTGCAGCTGTGGTTGTGTGCTTGCACGCGGCATTTAGGGTTACTGATGATCAGTTTCTAGACGAGCAGGAAGCTGCAGATCAAGGATTGATTTCCGTTGTCGGTAGCCCAATGCTTCACTCTTTTGGCAGTGGGTAGTCTGTTCAATGTGGTTGCTCACTGTGATCTCGGAACGATTTCATTTTTTGGATCGTCCAGGATTTGATTTGAAATGGGTTGCTTGGGATCTTATTGGTTCAATCAGCATCTATGGGAGCTTCCGAATTTCACTGCCTGTCAGTGATTTTAAGGTGCAAGGTTTTCAATTACCAGTTTTCTTGTATTTGTTCGTATGGAAGGTTTATGCTTTTTTGAAGGAATTTCTTTTTCTGTGTATCATGCTAACTTATGAATGGAATTTTGCTTGGATTTTCATGAATTGAGGCCGTCTGTTTTTTTCTCTTCAGTATAGATTTGTCTTGTAAATGGTTTATTGCAAATAGTTGGTTTTTCAGACCTACAGATGACTTCTATGTACAGCTGAGTGAACAACTAAGTGATTTCATTGATATAGATCAAATACCCATATGGTTATACTGAAGCTATAAACTCCCAATATTCTGGAGAATGGTTAAAAGGTATAAATGAAGAAAGAGATTTTTCCCACTGTAAATCTCACCTTTTACCCGCCAGCTTTTCTGAGCCATCCAAACTTACTTTCCCAAACTAAACCAATGCCTTTTTCTCGAACGAGAATACCCCAGCAAATTTTATTTTTTTTGAAAGATCACAAGATTTATATTAAAGGATTAAAAAAAAGGAAACAATAGAGAGAACAGGGCCGCTGAGAAAGCGGACCACCTAGGCTCCAAGAAAGAGAAAATTATAGCCCTTTAAATTTTCTACATTTGAAGCCCACTCTATCATTAATTGCTTAACTCTGTGTACTATGGATTCCACTGAATTGGAAACATCCTTGAAGCATCTCCTATTTCTTTCTTCCCATACTGACCACCAAACAGCTAGAAGAGCCATTCTCCATAATGAAGTCCTATGCTTGCCAACTATGACACCGTGCCAAGCCTTTAGAAGCCGACCTGCTGTGTCAGAAAAAGACCAATTGATTCCAAAGGGGCTTAAAATTTTTGGCCAGATTTGATTGATAAAGGGACAGTGGACAAAAAGATGATCTACCGATTCTTTGTCCGCCATGCAACATAGACATACATTAACTATAATCACCCCCCTTTTTCTCAAATTGTCAACTGTAACAACCTTCTTCTTTCTAACCATCCATCCAAAGGATGCAAGAGAATATTTCCAAATCTGATTTGTCAAGGATTCTTCTTTGGGAGAAGAATCGCTGCCCAAAAAGTTATATAATGACTTTACCGAAATTTTGCTAGATTTGTCGAACCTCCACACTAATATGTCTGAGCTGAAATGATCCGGCTTGCTTCTGTAAATAAGGTCAAGAAGGGCCACATACTCTTCAATCTCCCAGTCCTGTAAATTTCTTATGCACTCCAAATTCCATTCTGTTTTCCCACCAAGAACAATATAGCAACTAGTTACTGATGTTGCTTGATTTGGGACGAGACGGAATATGTTCAGAAAATCCTCTTTCAAGGCTACTTCTCCCACCCAAATGTCTTCCCGGAAACGAATGTTATCTCCTTTTCCAATATCGAACCCGATGCCTTTTGAGGACCTCCTTTTTCATGGATAACATACCCCTCCAGAGGGCCAATGCCCTATAAGATGATGAATCCTTGGTCCACCAATCTCCCTTTGAACTTTCATATTTGCTTTTGACTATCTTGTTCCAAAGACTCCCACTTTTAGTCCCTAGTCTCCAGATCCACTTCCTTAAGAGGGCCCGATTCATTTTGTTGAGATCTTTTATCCCAGCTCCGCCTTCTTGAATTTGCTTGCACACCTCCTTCCATTCGACCAGGTGGAATTTCTTCTTCTCCTCCTTCCCATGCCATAGGAAATCACGTCTTGATTTTCTAGGATAGCCAAAACTGAAGCCGGGCATCAGAATAAAGACATAAAGTATAGCGGGAGACTCGATAAAGTAGCCTTTATGAGAGTGAGACGCTCGCCTAGAGATAAATATTTGCATATCCATCTTGCAAGGTACATCTCGAACCTGTCTATGACCTTTTCCCATAGAGATTTGGGAGGCCTTCCTATGCCCAATGGAAGGCCCACACTAATATGTCAGAGCTGAAATGATCCGGCTTGCTTCTGTAAATACGGTCAAGGAGGGCCACATACTCTTCAATCTCCCAGTCCTGTAAATTTCTTATGCACTCCAAATTCCATTCTGTTTTCCCACCGAGAACGATATAGCAACTAGCTACTGATGTTGCTTGATTTGGGGCGAGATGGAATATGTTCGGAAAATCCTCTTTCAAGGCTACTTCTCCCACCCAAATGTCTTCCCAGAAATGAATGTTATCTCCCTTTCCAATATCGAACCTGATGCCTTTTGAGGACCTCCTTTTTCATGGATAACATACCCTCCAGAGGGCCAATGCCCTATAAGATGATGAATCCTTGGTCCACCAACCTCCCTTTGAACTTTCATATTTGCTGTTGACTATCTTGTTCCAAAGACTCCCACTTTCAGTCCTTAGTCTCCAGATCCACTTCCCTAAGAGGGCCCGATTCATTTTGTTGAGATCTTTTATCCCAGCTCCGCCTTCTTGAATTTGCTTGCACATCTCCTTCCATTTGACCAGGTGGAATTTCTTCTTCTCCTCCATCCCTTGCCATAGGAAATCACGTCTTGATTTTCTAGGATAGCCAAAACTAAAGTCGGGCATCTGAATAAAGACTTGAAGTATAGTGGGAGATTCGATAAAGTAGCCTTTATGAGAGTGAGACGCCCACCTAGAGATAAATATTTGCATATCCATCTTGCAAGGTACATCTCGAACTTGTCTAAATCCTTTTCCCATAGAGATTTGGGAGGCCTTCCTATGCCTAATGGAAGGCCAACAAAGGTGGTCAGGAAGCAGCCCATTGAATAATCAAAGTATTCTGCATATTTTCTAATGTCTTCTTCCTCCATGTTGACCCCATACATCATGGATTTTGCCATATTGACTCTCTCGGGCCCGAGACTGCCTCGAAACACCGAATCGTTGTTCGCAGGTTGCTCACCTTCTCCTGATTCGCTTCACTGAATAGCAACGTGCTGTCCGTGAATTGGATATGTGATATCGGAGTATCCATTCCTTCTACTCTAATACCGCTTAAGATGCCTTCTTCTTGACCTTTGTTCAACATTCTGGATAAGGCCTACCCGACTATTAGAAAGAGAAAATGGGACAACGGATCGCCTTGATGCAACCCCCTAGAACTTTTGAAGAAACCTTTTGGAGATCTGTTAAGTAATATAGAGAAATAGGCATAACCAACTCACTCCCCCATCCACCCTTCTCCATTTCTCACCAAAACCCATCCGCAATAGCATGTACTGAAGAAAGCCCCAGTCCACATGATTGTATGCCTTCTCAAGATCAAGCTTGCATAAAAGATCCTTTGATCTGTATTTATGGCTTGAGTCCATGCATTCATACGCAATTAAGGTATTGTCAATAGTTTGTCTACCTAGAATAAACGTACTTTGATTTCCAAATATTACCTTCCTAATCACCTTCTTCAATCGAGACGCCATTACTTTAGCCAGGATCTTGTATGACTCTCTAAGTAAGCTTATCGGTCTAAAATCTTTGAAACATGTCATGTCTGGGAATTTTGGGAGTAACACTATAAAATATGCCCTGAGACCTTTTGAAAGTCGCCCTCTTTCATAGAATTCTTTAAAGAATTCCATAACGTCCCCCTATGGGACTTCCCAAAATGTTTGAAAGAAAATAATCGGGAAACCATCAGGCCCGGGGGCCTTATCTCCTCCCCAAGCTTCCACCGCAGACTTCACTTCTTCCAGCGTAAATGGGGACTTTAGAGCTTTGGTGTCGTCTTCTGATAGTCTGTCTACGTGAAGGAGGTCCAACCTAGGCCTATCCCAGCCTTCTCCCTGAAGCAGAGTGATGAAGAACCTGATTGCTTCTTTCGCTATTTTATCTGTATTCAATACGGGTATTGTTCGCCACTATGCTACTGATCTTGTTATATCTTGCACGCGCGCTGGCTATACTATGGAAAAATTGTTTTTTTGTCGCCCTCTCTAATCCACTTAGACTGCGATCGTTGTCTCCATAAAATTTCGTCCTCTATCACCCTAGTTGAGTAATTTTGAATAAGCTGAATTCTTCTAGTCAATTTTTCTATAGACATCGATCCTCCTTCTGCGCTCGAGTCGATCATCTGCATCTCTGACAGAATCGAATCCGTTTCCCTCTCCCTTTTACGCAGCTCTTCGCTTTCCACTGCTTTTATCTTTTCCTTTAGGATTCTCAGTTTGCAGCATAGCCTGAACGCTGCATATCCTTCCACTTCAAACCTGGCCCACCAATCTTTTATTAATTTCAAAAAACCTTCTGTCTTCAACCAAGAAATTTCAAATCTAAATGGTTTCGGTCCCCAATTCTGATCTTCTGCTGCGTGAATCACCGGATTGTGGTCCGACGTAGTTCTCGGAAGAACAGACTGGGACACAAGAGGGAACGACTCAATCCAATCGGTGGAGACCAAGAATCTATCCAACTTAGAGAATATTAGATTCGCCTGCCCGTTAGACTAGGTAAATCTGGAGCCAAGTAGAGGGAGATCCACTTAATCTTATTTGTCAATCTAGAGCGAGAAGGACCGCATTGCTATAGTGACCTTTCTGTGTAATGCCCTAGTTTTCGAAACCCGAGTATACTACTCGTTTTTTAGAAACCCGAGTATACTACTCGTTTTTCAGAAACCCGAGTGTTAACCTGTAAAATTTCAGTCTAAATTTAAACCTTCTTATCATTAATCAGAGTTAGAAGCAAATGTTGGCGGAGTAAACCATGCATTGTTTAAAAACATTCTGGTCATCGAAAAAATCCAAATGTAGCGCCCATCAATGTTTTAAATAGCGGTAGCGTGATGTGTAGCACTCAACCCTCTATAGCATGTAGTGTAAATACGTAGTGTGTAGCGTAAGCTACATGATACTTCTATTTTTTAATTTAAAAATAGGACAAATATACTAGATAGTGAAAAAAAGGAAAAAAAATATAAAAATGCCTAAAAGATGATTCATTCTATCAATTAGAAGCATGTTCAAAAAAGTTATTAGTTATCATTTATCAAAAGCCAATCCACATATATAAGCCAAATCAAATAATTATCATATCAACAACTTTCTAAGCAAACCACCTTAATTAATAATGTCTAATTGAAACCACAAGTCACAATTATGAAAAGAAATAAAAATCCCATAGGTTAAAAGTATCAAGTATAATACAAATGTCACATTCCTCAACATTAGAAACAAAGAAAACGTGAAAAAAAAAATAAAATAGTAAAAAAATACATTGTAGCTTACACTCCGGATGTTACGCGCTACGTAGTTAGCGTACGCTACGACCCCTATAGGGGATTTACGGTATTTCGGATGCTACGTAACACCATGACCACACTACGCTACGTAGCATATGCTACCGCTACGTTACGGTCGCTATTTGAAACACTGGCGCCCATACAGGACTTATACAATCCCAAATAATAAAGTTCATTAAACAAAACAAAAATCTATCTAGTGATGGAGCTCAATATGGTTCGCAGGGACCCCGTCTAGCTCCTCGGCTACCCGATCTACTCTAGCAACCAATTGAACAATATCGGCTCGCTCTACACTTGCATCAACTGATATGGTTTGATAGCGTCAATGGCTATCGGAGTGAGGAGTACCCTCTAAGATTACACACTCATTATTTATAATCTAGGATAGATCGTAAGTCATGAGAATGAATATATTAAACAACACAATTCATAATCATAATCATATACTAAAAAATTAAGCCAATTGACATAATCACATCATACGCAAAATATAATAGCAATCGCAATGCAAAGGAATATGTGCAGATAATCTAATAATCAATCATACGACTTTCTATTGCACCCAAAAATCACATTGTACGTGAACTCCGCAAAATGGTTAAAAAATCGATAAGTGAATTCCCGCTCCACCCGAAAATCACAATACAAGTGAACTCCGCAAGGTGAATAGAAAATCAAGCTTTAAACCTCTACTTCACCCGGAAATCATATTATATGTGAACTCCACAAGATGGCTAGAAAATCGATAAGTGAACTCCCGCACCGAACATTGCAAGATCAACAGAGAATCAACATGGACATTCCAACATTATCCGAAAATTGTATGAACTCCGCAAGATGGCTAGAAAATAGATAAGCGAACTCCCGCTCCACTTGGAAATCATAACGAACTTCGCATAATGGGAATCAACATATAAACATTTACTTCACCCGGAAATCATATTGTACGTGAACTCCGCAAGATGGCTAAAAAATCGAAAAGCGAACTTCCACTCTATCGGGAAATCATGGTACGACTGAACTTTGCAAGATGAAGAGTAAATCAACATATAAACTCTAGACCACCTGAAAATCATATTGTACGTGAACCCCATAAGATGGCTAGAAGATCGATAAGCGAACTCTTCCACCCAGAAATCATGGTATGATTGAACACCGCAAGATGGCTAGAAAACTCACATGCAAACCTCTACTTCACCCGAAAATCATATCATTTGTGAACGCCGCAAGGTGGTTAGAAAATCGATAAGCAAACTACCGCTTCACTTGGAAATCACCATACGACTGAACTCCGCAAGACGAAGTGAGAATCAACATAGGAACTTCGACGTCATTCGAAAATTGTATGAACTCTGTAAGATGGCTAGAAAATCGATAAATGAACTTCAACTCCACCTGGAAATCATAACGAACTCCGCTTAATGACCAGAAAATCGACAAGATATGTGAATATAACCAACAAGCCACAAAGGGCACTAATATCCATCAATGCCACGAAGGGCAATGTGCGATCTAAGCCATGTAAGGCAGATGTGCGATCCAAGCCGCGTAAGTCAAATATGGACTGCAATATGGTGAATCTATGATAGGTTCCATTCATTCCATCACTTAAGCGCAAGCGGCAAGATACAGTTAATTAACAAATGTACAATTAAAGATAACATGTTATCATCAAATCATTTATGCTTGCTCTAATTAAACACATGAAATAGTTGCACAACAAATTAGCATATTCAATAGTGAGGTAAGTAACTCAATGAGAGAAATCATATCATCATCTATGTATAGATTGATGAAATTAAGTGAGAAGCTCAAAGGGTGAGTCCTCACCTTAGGATATGAGTTTACATCGCCATAGGGTTTGAGGGTGTGAAGCAGCTTGAATTAGGTTCGACCCTATATCTTAAAATTTCCCAAATATATATGATTAAATATTACCAATAAATTTCTAATTTAAATAACCGAGTTGAACTTACCTAATTGGATCAATCCGATTGACACAGCTGGTTAGGGACTCAAATCGGCCCAATCCAACAAATACGTTGCTGGACAAGCCGATCACCACCAACACTCCAACAATGATGGAAGCTTAGCGCAACTTTACGAAGTCGACTCAAGTAGCTAAGTCAATCAGCGAGTCGACTCGAACTTGACTCGATAGTAACCGCACCCAAGCTCCTTTTCTTCCTTCTCTTTCTTACTCCCTTCCTCTCTTCCTCTCCCTTCCTACTGGAACTCTAGTTGGACTGGCCTAACTCGACCTTGCTGCACTCGGTTTCAGCCGAGTCGACTCGACAACCACCAAACCCACTCTCTTCTGTATTCCTCTTACCTACTCTCTCTCTCTCTCTCTCTCTCTCTCTCTCTCTCTCTTCTCGTTTCTCTTCTTGCTGGACCAGACGGTGTCTTGGCTCGACCAGACCGCACCCAACTCGGTCAGCAACTCCCCTTGGCCCGACCTGGTGCGGCAGCAGCAGCCGCACCATCCTCTCTCTCTCTCTCTCTATTGTCTCTCCCTCATTTTCTATCTTACTCTCTCTTTCTCGTCCTTCTTATTTCTTTTCCTTTCTTTCTCTTTTTCTGCTTTCTTTTCTTTTCTACTGCAATGACTAGCAGTGGTCTAGACGGACCAACCCGAGCACCAGCTCGCACCAACGAGTCAGTGGGTTGCGACTCGGGCAGTGGCCTAGTGCGACACCACTCCTCCCTCTATCTATCTTCATTCACGTTTTCTTCTCTGCAACGATCGACCTCTCAGCCTGGCAGCTCAACCGAGTTGAGCGGTTGTGGCAGCCCTCGACTCTAATTCGAGCTTGAACGGGAGTGCAACACCATTCCAACTCTCTCTTTCTCTCTCTCTCTCTCTCTCTCTCTCTCTTTCATTCTCTTTCTTTTCTTTTCTTTTCTTCCCTTCTTTTTCTTCTTCTTCTTCTTCTTTTTTGAGATGGGTTGCCCTAACAGGCACCCTTTATAGCTTTCTTGAATCATTTTCGGATGCAACTAATCCGTCGATTAGTCGTGGTGTCGAGAATAAAGTCTCGATAATCGTGGTGTTATTGTCGCAACCAACTAGCGATCCCATCTAATCCTATTCGCATGGTCATATATGACCGATGTGGATGAGATCCCATGGCCATGGGGCCATCTAACGAACGTCCCATATCAACAATGAGGCCCATCCTACACTGATGGGTTTCCTGCTTAAACGGAGAAGATGACTTCCTTGCTAATGGCAAATTTGGATCGTGTGGGTATTCTAATGATTTGATGTGTTTAGACGGTGTGGATAGCTCCCATAATCACTGTGGGACCCTCCAAACAGACGGTTATTAGTGCTCTTGTGATGGGATTTTGTTTCTACTTGCGGCGGCGGGTGAGAAAAACTCAAGCAAAAGCTAGGGAAGCCCTATTTTGAAGTGCTGGGATTTGTGAGGTGGAGGGCTGGGATGGTTAGGAGGAGGTTGCACGCAGATTGCCAACCTGGAAAGGAGAAAGAAAACGAATCTTTCTGTTTTCGAAAAGACAGCCGCACATAGTTTGGTTTGTGGCTTAGCTTGTGCGCGTGCCTGTGCCATCCAACGGTGGAAATGGGCAGGGTTTGGTCGTCTTTGGATCCTCTACAAGATGGACGATTTGGATCATCAGGAGGGCCCTTGATGGTGGGCCATATCCAAGCCAAACGGACATTGTCCGTTTGAGTTGGCTTGAGCGGGAAGAAAGCTCCCCGCTTTCTTGCCAAATCCATCGGGTCAAACCCATTTGACTGGATTTCCTAGTCCGGTGCACCATGGGTGCGTGTGCTGTGCACATGCACTACCAAAAGTGGGGCCCATAGGATCGGTTCGTGCAATCTGCGTCGTCCACTACTTCCACTGGCCTCATCAAGACCCGTAACCTAAGATGGGGTAGATCCTAAAATCATGGAGGCCACACTTAGAATCTTATGCTTTAATTGTGGATCATCGCTGATCTGACAGCGATCTATGGCCGAATCCTGCGAGCAACACCGTTCACCTAACTAGTGAGCCACCCAAGGCCACTATTTACTTTAAATCGATGTCCTCTTATATGTATAAGCTATGCAACATTTCCCTTTTTGGATTTTATTGAGGATTTTCATCGATTGGACGATCGGATCGTTTCTAGATTTGATATTTAGGTTTCATATGGATTCCTAGTTAATTCTATAGGGAACTTAATGGCAAGTTAGGTGTTGATTAGTCAATTCATATGTTTTTGGTGTGATTCATCCTCTACGTTATTAAGGATGCACCGAACAGTGGATGGTGCGACTTGAGATATCAGATTTGCGGCAGGTGGTTTAGTTTTAGGGTGACGTGATGGCTCATCTTGAGAATTTAATGGATGGATGGGTTGGTCTACAGATGAAGATCACCATTAAAATTTTTAGGCTAGAGTGTGTCAATGTTCGCACAAATTGGGCTTGTGTTATACTAAGTTAGGTCCCCATGGTAACGCCCGAGTATTGAAAAGTACGGGGTGTTACATTCTGCCGTGGGACTTTTCTTCGGCATATCTCAGTATATTGAAATCTCCACCAATACACCAGGGGCCATTAAATTTTAGCCTTGTAGAGTTTAGTTCCTCCCATAAATCATTTTTTCTAGCTTTTTGATTAGGGCCATATATTGATGTGATGAGGCAGTGAAAATCAGAGGAGTCGTCTTTTAGAATAATCGAAACTGTGAAGGCTTCATTCTAGCTATTCTCGAGAGACCATTGAGACGATTTCCATGCCACCAAAATTCCTCCGACACTTCCAATAGCATCGAGCGCTACCCATTTTGCGTCTTTTGCCTTCCAAAGAGTGCCCATAAGGTTATCGTTGAACTTTTGAATCTTAGTTTCCTGTAAGCAGATCACATCTGGATTACTTCTCCCACAACTATCTTTGAGAAGCCTCTCTTCTACTTGGACCCCGCACTTCTTACATTCCAAGATAAGATCTTCATTAAGAAACTGAGCTGCCCCATATTCCTTCATTCCCTGTTCTCGAATTAAACCCGATGGATAAACTGGGACTCAATGTGAGACTTTGAAGTTTCCTGTTGTTGCTTGATCTAGAGGGACGTTTTCTGGGAGATCTTGTTCCTGTCAGTGGTCGTCCACGGGTCTCAACACATTGAAATAGAGCTATATAATCTTCCAGGCGGTACCCAAACGATAGCCCTATGGACCTTCCTACATGTCCTATGGCATCTCTGATCCATTTCTTCTTCTGAATGATGTTGATCAACTTGGCCCTCTAGTCTTCAGCATCCTCCTTCATTAATTGAACACCCTCCACCTCTTCTACTGATCTTCCCACTCGAACTTGCAAGGGCTCTGCTTCTATAATGCTTTCTTCGATATCTTCTTGAAAAAGGGTGATTAGGGCTTGATCTGCCATTGCACCTCTGGATGAGAGGGGGGAGACGATGGGCAGCTTGGAGAATTCAGACTCTTTGAATTCTAGGATTGATTATCGAAATTGAAAGTTTTGTCTCCCGCCCACAACTGTGGCATTAAACAGGAATCGTACGAAGGTGCTTGATTTTCCAACCATTTTGTCCTGAGCAAAACTTTCGCACCCAGGCGCGTGCCTCGCAATGGCGAAGTGATCTTCCAGATCACCCGAGTATGTTTCGATAGAGGGGACTCTCCTGTACAAGAGGCCTTCTTTGTAATAGGTGGTACCGCAACTCGAGGAATAGATACAAGGCTACGATTGGATTTAAGGTTGGCGCTTAAAGAAAGGTTAAGGTTTAAAGTTGATAGGTTCGACTGGTCCGAGGCACCCAAAACTGACCCGATGTCGATATTCGACCCTATTGACGCTTCCCGAGCCTCCCATGAACCATCATCGCTAACTCCGATCTTACCACGGGTCCTAATTTTTCGAAGATTTAGCTGACGATTTGACTCCCTCGAAACCGCCGAATAACTCTGATGACGTGGCAGGATCGCCTTCTACCACGTTGACACCAAAGCATTGTGCGATTCTACAGCAGCGTGGCACATGTTACAATATCGTAACTTGGAGCCATGCATCTCTCGATCTGACATTTCTCTGACAGCCCCATCGCTGTGAACAACTGTGTCGATGGGGCTTGGGTTTGATTCTTTTGGTACTCCTGTGGCACTCAAGACTCATGCTCCATCATCTACCACCACAACTTCCGTAGCCATCGTTGGATTTGGTGCTAGCCCCCTTATCCCCCAAAGATTGCCCCAGCGAGGGGTGGTATCATCTTTCGCCTCCATTTGAACTGGCAAAGAGAGTTTCCTGTCTTCAACCAAGACTTGGATGTGGGATGGTAGGGTTTCTCCCTTCCTCCGCTTTACCCTAACTCTGATCACGCTCATCTTCTCTCCTAGCTTTGTCTTTGTGTCTAGTTCGATGAACTTCCCTAATAGTGTTGCGGTTGTAAGAAAAAATTCTTCATACCATAATTCTAAGGGTACCAACAAGATAAGAATCCAAACATCCTTTCATGCCAAATATTGAGAATTCGTCCCAACTCTACATACTTGTTACCAGGCCGTCTTTGTGCAACGCTCCTGCCATGATTAGAATGTCCGGATTAACTCCCGGGCTCACCTTAATCTAGGGTTTGTTATAGTCGATGGGTTTGATGATGTATTTCTCTGGCCGAATCCTGCAACGTTCGTCTAGCCAGCTCCTGACTTGGAGTATTGAAGCTCCTTCTCTAGTGTCGCCACTACCGAACCTTGCAAATCTTTTCTTGATCGATCCAACAATTCTTGTATAATATGCACCACCCGATCCACCCCTTCCTTTTCCCTCTCTACTTCTCTTCCTTGTCCCATCTCCTGTTTATTTCTGTCACTGTTAATAAGGCATTTTTTTAACGTCTATGTCCCCTTAGGTTGAAGTAGCGCCTCCTTAAACGAGAATGCTTCCTTTCGAGGATTGCAATGTAGGATGTTATGGTTTTGTACCATGGTTTCCTTCTTCGATTTTGAAGTTTGTCCTCCTTTTTTAACTTTGAGTTATGGTCCAAACCTCACCCTCTGACCCAGAAGCTTTACTCCCCCAAAGCTTTCACCATGAAGCATCTGAACCGCCCTGATTAGCTCTTCCTCTAAACTCATCTTGACCAGCACGCAATGCCTATAGGTTCCGTAAATCCTATCCTTAGGCATCACCACATTCATCACAGCTCCGACACGGCTAAACACTCTTGAAAATTTTATAGGTAACCACCCTTCTGGAAACCCCCTTAACGAGTAGTGTTGGATAGCTTACAACGTCTCTTCCTTTTCTGTCATCTTGCTTTGCTTCCCCCTTTTTTCTCGGTACAAATTGCCATTATCCTCCATTTGCCCACTGATGCGATAGCTCCGCTTCTACCGCATCCGCTTCCTCGGTTACAAACCCCTCTTCTGTTCGCATCCTCTGCTACGAATACCTCTCTTCTTTCCGACTCCGCTGCTACAAATCCCTCGCTTCTTTCCGACTCTATACAAACCCATTTTCTGAAATATTCTCTCCTCTCCTCTTCATACTAGAATACCCTACTACAAAAAACTCATCTTCTGGAATTCTCTCTCTTCTTCACACTAGAATACCCTACTATAGAAAATCCATTTTTTGAAATCTTCTCCTCTTCATACCGCAATACACTTCTACCTAAAACTCATTTTCTGAAATCTTCTCTTCTTCATACAAGAATACCATTCCACCAAACTGTTACTTCTTTTTCTTTATTTTATTTTTAACAAAGGATGAAAATGGTGGCTCCATTGAAGAAACGACACATTGCATGTATATTTGAATAAATTGTCCTAAATCTTAAACCCTAAACCGATTTTTTTTTTCACTTGCGCGAGTTCTCGGTCAATTTCATTGAGTCCTCGGTCAATTTGACCTACTTCTCGGTTATCGGTGAAATTACCAGAGTGTGATTGTTGAATTTGCCCAAGCACTTCATGAAATTGATAGAGAAATCATAAAAAAATGACTAAGAACTTCTATAAAATAATCGAGTAATTCATGAAAATGACCGAGTACTTCTTGAAATTCATTAGGCACTTCATGAAATTAACCGAGTACTTCTTGAAATTCACCGAGTACTTGATGAAATTGACCAAGTACTTGTTCAATTTCATGTAGTGCTCGGTCAATTTCATGTGATGCTCGGTCAATTTTATATAGTGCTCGGTCAATTTCATGTGATGCTCGGTCAATTTCATTAAGTGCTCGGTCAGTTTTATGTAGTGCTCAATCAATTTCATGTAGTGCTCAGTCAATTTCATGAAGTTCTCGGTCAATTTCATGTAATGCTCGGTCAATTTCATGTAGTGCTTGGTCAATTTAATGTTGTGCTCGGTCAATTTCATGTAATGCTCAGTTAATTTCATGCAATGCTCTGTTAATTTCATAAAGTACTTGATCGATTTAACTTATTTATGAATTTTCACACTACGCTTCATTAACTATTGAACTTTATTTTTGATATATTTTGCGATTCATTCTTGTAGATGACGAGTCTCCTGTTGGAGTCCCAAATCTATCATCCAAGTGTTAACTAACATGGTGGTTTGATACCATGAAGCCGTGGGTTGGAGAAGAACGAAAGCCGGTTAAATCTTTTTAGGCAGTCATCATTTTCTTTTTTGCTGCACATTCCATTGTTTAGATTTATAGGAGCTATATTTCACATGCTTTTTGTAAAATATAGATGTGATCTTGTATTTGAGATATGGAAGACACCTTTGAAATTTACGGAGATGGACTTTGCCTTTATAACATGGATTAAGACCGAATACCTTTCTATATGGAGAATTCATCCACTACGAAGACAATAAGAGAGAAGTACTTCAAAGAATATCCGATCTTAAAGAAACATCTAAGAAGTTTGAAAAAATAGTTGACACTAATAAGAACGAGGATATCGTGAAGGTTGCCCTAATTATGTGTAGAGTGGTTTCTTTGGGGAACTGGCACCAAAACTATGTGCAGTATATAATATATTGACCTAGTCATCTCTTTCAAAGACTTCTATAGCTGTCCTTGGGTTAGTTTGGCCTTCCATACAATGTCTGAAGGGGTTGAAGGTGCCGTGATGGCATCACGTGGGAATCATTATAATATGTACGACTGCATCTTTCCTCTACATGTAAGGATTCTTTTCTTATTTCAAATAATTAGAGTCTATATTAAAGTATAGTTTCTTAACCTCATGATCCTCATCAATTTCAGTAAAATAGATATGGGCTGTAGAGAGAGTGCCGACCCTTAAAGAGTGTGTGATTTCATATGTTCCCTCTCAAATTCCACGTTTCATTCAATATCGAGGCTCGAAGGGTTGTAGGTACAACAAAATATATGTAAAATTTGAGAGTAAATATGTAATCCAATATATTTCGAGCTATTTGGTCGCTTATTTTAACATATACGTTCTGTACATGAACATGAAACAAATCCTTTTGCAGACTGAAATAATCATTACCTTAGAACCCACCACTGAAGAATTGGAAACGGACGTTGTTGCTTCTATTCCACATCCTCTACTTCCATTTTCTTCTTTTATACCTCATCATTATCCTTTCAAGTCTTTTTCAAAAACAATTCCCTTTCCATCTTCAATTGCGCTCTCTCATTCATCTCCTCTCTCCATCCTCAATACTTCCTTCTCTTTCTGCAACTCTGCCTCCTCCTTCATATTCTCTTCCTTCTGCCTCAATTCTTCTCTCTTTATTCAAACATTCCCTCTCCTTCTTTAACTCCTGCCTCGTCTCTTCCCTCTCTTTATTTAAGCATTCCCTCCCATTCTTTAACTCCTGCCTCGACTCTTCCCTCTTTTTATTCAACCATTCCCTCTCATTCTTCAACTCTTGCCTCTCCTTCTTCAGCTCTTCCCTCTCCTCCCTCAATTCTTCCGTCAAATCATATGCATTCATAATCTCCTCTCCCTCTCCCTCCCCCTCTCCGTCTTCTTCGACTCTCCTCCCTCAGTTTTTTCGTCAAATCATATGCCTTCATAATCTCTTCTCCCTCTCCCTCTCCGTCTTCTTCATCATTATTCTCTTCCCTATTATCCTTTTCCTCAGCTTTAATGACCTACAAAATGTAACAATGCATATATAAGAATCGGGATACTTTTTTCGAGATATTGATATTATAAACCAAACTAATGAAATTAGTAATATACAACAGAGAAAAAGATTTTCATAACATCTCACTTGGAACATATCACGGACCAAGCGAATGGCGTCCGTTTCTAGTTCTTCGGTGGTGGGTTCCAAGGTAGTGATTATTTCAGTTTGCAAAAGAACTTGTTTCATGTTCTTGTACACAACGTATATGTTAAAATAAGTGACCAAATAGTTCGAAATACATTGGCTTACATCTTTATTCTTTAATATATTTTGTTATACCTACCTCCAACCCTTCTAACTTCGATATTGAATGAAGCGTGGAATTTGAGAGGGAACATATGAAATCACACTCTCTTTAAGGGCCGATACTCTCTCTACGGCCCATATCTGTTACAATGAAATTGATGAGGTTAAGAAACTATACTTTAATATAAACTCTAATTATGTGGAATAAGAAAAAAATCCTTGTAGAGGAAAGATGCAGCCATATACATTATAGCGATTTCCACGTGATGCCATCATGACACCTTTAACCCCTTCAGACATTGTGTGGAAGACCAAACTACCTCAAGGATAACTATAAAAGTCTCTAAAGAGTCGACTAGCTCAATATGCCTATGCTGCACATAGTTTTGGTGTCAGTTCCCCTAACAAACCACTCTACACACATAATTAGGGCAACCTTCACGACATCCTCGTTCTTATTGTTGTCAACTATTTTTTCAAACACCTCCCCTAGATGTTTCTTTAAGATCGGATATTCTTTGAAGTACTTCTCTCTTATTGTCTTCGTAGTGGGATGAATTCTCGGTATAGAAATGTCTCCAGTCTTAAGCCCTGTTATAAGGGCGAAGTCCATCTCCGTAAATTTCAAAGGTGTCTTTCATATCTCAAATACAAGATCACCTCTATATTTTACAAAAAGCAGGTGAAATATAACTCATATAAATCTAAACGATGGAATGTGCAACAAAAAAGAAAATGGGGATTGCCTAAAAAGATTTAACCGACTCTCGTTCTTCTCCAACCCACGCTTCACAGTATCAAACCACCATGTTAGTGAACACTTGGAGGATAGGTTTGGGACTCCAACAGGAGACTCGTCATGTACAAGAATGAATTGCAAAATATATCAAAAATAAAGTTCAATGGTTAGTGAAGCATAGTGTAAAAATTCAGAAATAATTTAAATCGATCGAGTATTTTATGAAATTAACTGAGTATTTTATGAAATTAACCGAGTACTTTATGAAATTGACCGAGCACCACATGAAATTGACCGAGCACCACATGAAATTGATCGAGTGTTTCCTGAAATTGACTGAACACTTCATTAAATTGACCGAGCATCACATGAGTACTCAGTTATTTTATGAAATTAACTGAGTACTTTATGAAATTGACCGAGCACCACATGAAATTGATCGAGTGTTTCCTGAAATTGACTGAACACTTCATTAAATTGACCGAGCATCACATGAAATTGACCGAACACTACTTGAAATTGAATGAGTACTCGTTCAATTTCATCAAGTACTCGGTCAATTTGATGTAGTGATCGGTCAATTTAATGAAGTGCGCGGTGAATTTCAAGAAATACTCGTTCAATTTCATGAAGTGCTCGGTGAATTTCAAGAAGTACTCGGTCATTTTCATGAATTGCTTGGTCAATTTGCAGTAGTTCTTGGTCAATTTTTTATGATTTCTCTATCAATTTCATGAAGTGCTTGGCCAACTTCACCGATCACATTTCGGCAATTTCATCGACAACTCGAGCAAATTGACCGAGGACTCGATGAAATTGACCGATAACTCTTGCAAGTGAAATTTTTTTCTGTTTAGGGTTTAGGACAATTTGTTCAAATATACCTGCAATGCGTCGTTTCTTCGATAGAGACCATTTTTGTCCTTTGTTGACAAAATAAAATGACAAAAAAGAAGTAACAGTTTTGTTGAAGGGTATTCTTGTATGAAGAAAAGAGAAGATTTCAGAAAATAGGTTTATGGTAGTATGGTATTCTGGTGTGAAGAGGAGAGAAGATTCCAGAAAATGCATTTTTGGTGGTAAGGTATTTTGGTATGAAGAGGAGAAGATTTCAGAAAATGGGTTTGTATTGCAGAGGTATTCTCGTCCGAGAAAAAAACATTGGTTTAGTTTAGGAAAGTAAAGTTTGGATGGCTTAGAAAAGCCGGTGGGTAAAATGTGAGATTTATAGTGGGAAAAATCTCATGAAGAAATCGATTCAATGGAAAAGAATCAAGTTTGTGAACTCTCTGAGCTACTCGAGGATAGAAAAGCAATAGGCTACAATGGGTGCTGAAATAGGAGCTTAAATCTGATGGCTCTATTTGACTAATTCAAAGCTAGACAAGTATTTAATGGATTTACCCAAAAAGAGGGGATAGATTATGTAGATACATATTCTTTTGTTGCCAAGTTTATATCCATTAGCATCCTCCTGGCAATAATTGCCCGCTTTGAATTGGAGCTTTTCCAAATGGATGTGAACATTGCTTTTTTAGACGATGAACTAAAAGAAACTATACATATGAAGAAGCTTGTAGGTTTCTTTGTAAATGGGCAAGAAGATAAATTATATAAGTTGACAAAAATCTTTATACGACTTAAAACAATCCTCGCATCAACAGTATTTGACATTCCACTAGGCCATACTTGAATTAGGTTATACAATAAATAAGGTAGATCACTGTGTATACACTTTGAAAGTGGGAGTAGATTTAGGGCGTGTTTGGATTACCAAATACCATGGTACTGCGTAGTAAAAAGGGTCATTATTACTTTTTAACCATGCTTGGATAGAATGCAAATGTCGATGAAATTCAGTCACCCATTTACAATCTAGTCACATCAATGTAAATCAATAACTCTCATCCAAATCCAATGCAAATTATCACCGTATCTCTCTGACAAGAGAATTGACGGTTGAATGGGTTTGGCGCATTCACGTACACTGAAATAGAGATGCTCCATCAAGCTCTTCGTATTAAATTGGTGATGCTTTGATCTTATTCTCACAAACTATTTTCTACAGAGAAGGAGAGTTCCATTCTGGTTCAGCCCCTCCAGCTCTTTGTCTGGCAACTACCTTCCTCACACTTACCTCCCTCTTCTTAATTACATTTCTACCCCTTCGGCCCATGGATGAAGAAGACAAAATGAGAGAGATCCCACCAAAGCAGCAATAGCTATAACGAGCTCTTCATCTACTTCACGTCCAGACCATATCCAAACACGGATATAAAGCTGTTTATGTACATGGACATGTACTGGAAATAAAAGAGAGTAGAAAATAGCGTTCGTCATCCAAACACAGTTATGATGTATACGGTCTACATCCAAACATACGCCTACAGCCGCCACTCGTATTCATAGGTTGGTTACGACGTATCCAAACATTGTTAAAAGATAGCTCTGTCAGGCCGTTATCAGTAGTTTTCGGATGTATACGGTATGATATAAGGATATACATTACTATACGACGGTATTTGGTAAACCAAACAGGCCCTTAGTATTCTATCATTTTATGTGGATGACATACTTTTAGCTAGAAACAATTTAGAAACGATTTAAAAGACAAAAGTCATGACTAATTCCAAGTTTGAAATGAAAGACATGGGAAAAGCATCCTATGTTCTATGTATTAAAATATTTAGAGATAGAAAACCCTGGATATTATGATTGAGTCAAAAGGGATATCTTGACAAAATACTAAAAAGATTCAGAACAAAAAACTATAAACCGTTATCCACTCCAATGGAAGAAGGAATGAAATTATCTCGAAATGATTGTCCAATGGAAAAAGGACAAAAGATTAAATGTTCTCTATGCCTAAGTAGTGGGCAGCTTAATATATGTTAATATGTTATGTTGTGTATGAGGCCAAACCTTAGCTATGCAATAGGGCTTTGTTAGTAGGTACCGAGCAATCATGGTGTAACACACTGGCATGCTATGAAAGAGATACATAGATATATAAAACGTACAAAGCATCTCAAGTTGTGTTTTGAAGAAGATAAGCTTGAGATTTTAGGTCATTTGGATGCAGATTTTGATGAAGACAAGGATGATAGCAAATCCGCCTCTGGTCATGTTGTCCTCTTTAGAGGAGTTGTTGCTTCTTGGTCTAGTAAGAAATAGGGATGTGTTGCCAGGTATACTCGGGAGAGTTTGTTGCTTGTAGTGTAGTTTCTACCTTTGCCATTTGGATAAAAAGCTTTATAAAGGTAATATAGTTGGATATAGTTAACGAGCTTGTTCATATTTTTTGTGATAACAAAATTGCAGTTAGATTAATACAAAGTGGAGCAAATAACTGAAAGGGCAAACACATCAAAGTACAAAAAATATATGCAGGATATTTTTGAGAAGGGAGAAGTAACCATAAATTACTTACCTTTAGGTGATATGATTGCCGATCCTTTGATAAAAGCCTTAAGTGTAGGGTATTTTTGCAAAGCATGTAAGCCTAATGGGACTTGAGGACGCGTAAGTTGGTAAGATACAAAGGCACTTGAAAAATAATAGTCATGAGTGGCACATCCATAGGAGCATCAAAGACCTCATGACTATCCAGGAATAACGAGAGTAAAACCTTATGACATATTCGACCCTCATGGCCAAGTGGGAGATGTTGGATCAATGGTCATGAGGCCTCTTAATCCTGACCGATCATGAGAATGGTTTGCTAATCAAGACCTTAAACCTTATTTTAATATAATATTATAAAACAATATTTATTATTATTCATTTTTCAACTGTTCAAATAAAAGGTTAATGTGGATTGATGTTTGGGAAAAAAAAAACCTCGTATTGTGCGGCTTGACGATCGATATATTGATATCACCCAATTTCTTGATTTGCCCCATCTATTATGTGCGTTTTGATTAGACGACACATGTGGTGACGAATAAAAAATCGAGTCCGAAAATGATGAAGTTATGACCCATGGAAGATTTTGATGCAAGATGAGCCTACAAGTGAGTCTTAATTGAATGCGAGCCTAATATGTAGTTTTATGGGCCCAAACCTAATCTGTATATTGGTTGGGCTTTTGGACTTAGTGTAGCCTGAGTCGGGCTTAACTCAACTATGGGCCTCGGTGGGCCTGGGCAGCAGGTGGGATCAAGTACTAGGCCTAGATGTGTATAGGCAGTTTTATGGGCCCAAACTTGATTTGTATATTTTTTTTGGGCTTAGGACCTAGTTAACATGCTTCCATCGGGCCTGACTCAACTACGGGCCTCGTGTGGGCTTGGGCACCACGTGGGCTCAAGAACTGGACCTAGATGCTGGCTCAAGACTGACTGGGCCTAGATGCTGGCTCAAGACTGACTAGCTCGTCAACACGTGTAAGGACAAGTGGACAACTAATTTTTCAAGATTCTACAACCTTTTCAAAAAGGTAATAATTGCTTCTACCTTTTTCAAAACAATTATTACACATTACTTATTCTTTTATTTTCCTTTTCTTTATCATCATATCTATTGCCATCAAAACTGACTGTTGTATCTAGAGGTGTACCCGAGTCAAACTGAGTCGAGCTTGGCATTGCTCGACTCGGTCCTCGAGCCTAACTGGCCAGCTCGGCTTGATTCGATCAGCAGCTCGGGCCAGTTCGAGCCGAGTTCGAGCCAAGATCGAGCTTCTGCGACATTTTCTCAAACACATGGAGTGCACCTTCAATTTCTCACAGAATGTAAAGCAGCAACATCGGTTTACAGGTATTTCATCAAACGCTCAGTAGGCAACATAAAAATCAAGATACACAGGTATTTATTTCATATCCATACCTTCGTCGCCACCAGCTGACACTTCGTTGAGTCATTTCATCAAACACTTGTTGAGCAACATCAATATCAAAATAACCGAGTCACCGAACTAGTTTGATCCGAGTTCGATTTGAGTTGGGGTTCGATCCTAGTCGAGTCGAGCTCGGGCAAGCTTGAACTCGGCTCGAAATTTTTTCGAGCTAAAAAAATCAGCTCGACTCGGCTCGAACTCAGTTTTGAACCAAGTTGAATCAAGTTTTTTCAAGTTGAATTGAGCGAGCTAACCGAGCTAACTCGGTTCTTGTACAGCTCTAGTTGTATCATTGTATGGTGGAGATCATCGCAGAAAGGCATCATTTTGGAATTTTCTACCATGCTAAAAACCTCTATCAACAAAGCTTGAAGGAGAGTTTACCTTATTGCTGTGAAAGAAGAAGTGGAAAGGAGATGTGTGGAATGAGCAACAAAAAAACAAAAAGAAAAAAGGAAAAAAAAAGAAGGGAAGATGTAATAAATACATTAAATACATCAGGAATCATCTTTACTTCGAAAAGGTATATATTAGGAACTTTTAAAAAGGGTGTAGCTTTTTTGGAAAGTGAGTTGTCCACTTGTCCTTAGATTGTTGTGATGAGCTAGGCATTTTCAACCTCGAGCCCACATTTAGGCCCAATAATTGAACCCACCTGATACCCAAGCCCACATGCAGCCCATAGTCAAGTCAGGGTTGATGCCTAAGCCCGCATGAGTCCCATAGTTTGAGTCAGGGTTGACGCCCAAGCTTGTAGTTGAGTCAAGCCTGGCGTAGGCCACATTAACTAAGGCCCAAACCTAACCAATATAAGATCAGGTTTGAGCTTTTAAACCTACCTTTAGGCGAACATTCTGATAAGACCCATTTGTAGGCCTATCTTACATACGGATCTTCCACAGGCCATTTCTTCATCATTCGGACAGATTTTTTATGCATCAGAACATGCGGGATCATCTGATCAATGTGCATGTAATGGGAGTGGATTAAGAAATTGGATGATATCATTATCAACACAAATTGTCAAGCCACTTGGAGCTCGCCAATGGTAAAAAGGGCATTTTTCCACCAATACAGTATGTTTTTCTTTTATCATGTGTAAACTAGAAGGCTTGGTTGTTTTTATGACAAACCGAAAAAAAAAAACAACAAACTTTATTATGACGCTTTACCAAAATTCTATCAAATGCAACCTGCCAATTACAAAATAAAAAATGGTTATATGGCAAGTGTTCTTTCAGATTGCCCATTCATCAAACATGACAAGAAGGGCTGGTGGGTTCACACAGGAGCTAATCGGCACATTGCTAACTCAAAAGACCTGTTTGAGACCCTTGTGGAATTCAAAGCTGGAGAAAATCAAATTTAAATGGAAACGAACACCCACTCTTAACATATTAGGTGTGGGAACCTGGAGATTGAAATGCAAAAAACTGGACGTTGTGCTAACTGATGTATTCTATGCTGCTACTATAAGACTTTGTATTTGTCTCGCTTCTGGTTCACAAAGGCTTTGATGTTTATTTCCAATCATTGAAATTATCCATGGAGGAGCATGGTCATGTTGTTAACCGGGGCCATCTAACTCATGGTGAAAACTTATTAATGCTGGATGTTATGGCTTCTATTGCTCACATTAATTCCTCTGGTATTTAGTTAATTCTTGTTTCCTTGCTGATGCATATACATGGCACCTTAGGTTATGGCATTGTAAAAAATAAAATGGAAAGGCTAGAAAGTAGAATTCAACACGTGATGGAAAGGCCATCTAGACAAAGTAGAATTCAACACGTGATGTTTATCTAGTAAGATGACTAGAAAACCTTATCCTAAAGGAAATTGCACATTAGAGTGGTTCGCTGTAGTACCTCAGAAAATTGTTGTCTTCTAACATAACAAATCATAGAAACAAATAATATTTCATCACCTTCATTGATGTTTTTCTAGATTTGGGTATGTATATCTAATTAGCAAGAAATCAAAATCCGTAGAAACCTTTAAAGAAAATGAAAGGGAAGTAGAAAACCAGCTAGGAAGAACCATTGAAGTTCTCAGAACAGATAAGGGAGGTGACTTCACTTCCAATGAGTTCAACGAATATTGTAGGGTCAATGGAATTAAGTGTCAAACTACAATGGCATATACTCAGCCGAATGGTGTAGCAAAAAGGTCCAATAGAACCGATTTAGATATGGCTGTCCATCGTTGCACATGGCTATGACCATCCTAGCACATCCTTGTTGACTATGACCTAGGGAGAAGCATTTAGCATGACCATGTATATCCTAAATAGGAACAACACCGCGCCCCCCCCAAAAAAAATAATAATAATAATAAAAATAAAATCCATAGAATTTACTCCTTATGAGTTGTGAAAAGGTAGAAAACTTGATCCAAGTGACCTTAGAAAATGGGGCTCAGTAGCACAAGTATTGGTATCGTATCTACTTAGAAATAAGTTGGAACCAATGACTGATAGGTGTAATTTCATAGGTTTTTCTAGTGAATCAAAAGGGTGGATGTACTACCATAAAGAAAAAGGGTCTAATAGAAAGTAGACATGCTCATTTAAAAAAAAAAATTTTTTTTTAAAGAACTCAATGAAACCAATAAACTTGATAATACTGAACCTCCAAAGGTGATTGCGGGAATGATCAGTCGCCTATAAACAATGAATCAGTAAGTAAGCAGCATAAAGATGCTCAAACACTAGTCCATCCTATGCTGAATGGTCAAAAGAGAACAAGAGCTCCCCCATTATACCTAGAAACTCTAATCATCATTGGCCGTTGATTTGAACAGTTGGAAACTGATTGAAAATTAAATATTTTATAATAATAATAGCATTAAAACAGGGTTTTAAAGATCTTGATAAGCAAACAGTTGTGGGGATTACCCAGGTCTCCACCACGAACTTTTAGGATCAAATGGGCCTTATGGCCATTGATCCAATAAGATGGTTGTACATTTCGTTTCAGCATGGAAGCAAAAATTAACTTAAAGCAGGCTGGGTCTTAAAAACCTTGTGAGAAGTGTGATTATTATTGCTCATAATGTAAAAAACTATACAGTATTTTGACCTTTCAAAAAAAATTAAAAAAAAAAAAACTACACTATTTTGATAATCAATCGATATATTTTTTTCACATACTGTCTTGATATTTCACATCAAGAGCTGCAGGTTGAAATTGCATTTTTATGAAGTAGGACTGAGGGGCATCTGTGAGCAATCTGTGCCTTTTTAGTGGTATTTGGTAGCTGATTGGATTGAAAGCTATTGGAATGATACTGCTGAATGGTTCTCTGTTTTTGTAATTTTTGGTGGAATAACACCTGTGGAGTTTTGCTTTCATGGCCAGTGCCAAGCCCGGATAAAGGAGGGTTGTGTCAGGCTGGTAGCTGGTGTGAAACCTTGGCCATAACCTTTATCATAACTCTTGACAAACTGACATTTCAGGCTCATCCTAGATAAAGTGGAATGGCTCATCCTGATGCGTGTATAGTTTACCTGTTCAGTTGTCATTGGGTGGTTCAATTTAGACCTTTATTTAGCTGTTTTGGATGTTTATTTGGAATTTGTTCTGTACTTGGATTCTATAATTTTGTCTGTTTCTTTCATTTTGGAATTGGGATAACTTGGGCCCGGTAAGCTACCGAAGCAAATTTGATGGTTGTAGTCTCAGTCTTGGATCCCTCTTGTTCTCTTGGATATTATTTCCTCATCTATCCCCTCTTTCCCTGTGAGTCTCACCCTTAAAATGTTTTTCGAATTGTCTTCTTTGATAAAGGATTTGTTTGTTTTACCTCCTCAGGTACAAAAGACATAAGCATTGATAGCTGTCAATACTACGATTAACTTGGCTGTTATCAGTGTTGCACCTTGAATTAGAACATTGGTTCGTCACTAGAAATCTGCTCATCATATTCATCTGAAGAATAACCATGAGGTGAACTCTGACTTGGGTGTTGGTTTTTGATGGATGACTAGAGTGTTGACAAAAATTATCCTTTAGTTAGGGTTGTTTCTACATTTTCTTTTTCCTGGTGGATCACTACTTAAGATTGGCTTCACTAGATCTTCCTCAATTGGTTACCCAGTTTTGACTTCAGCAATTCCCATGTGAACACCTAGGTACTACTTGACGATATGTTAGTTTTCTTCTTTAATGTCCTTCGTGGCTGGGTCCTTAGATCCCTTCTTATTTAGTGATTCTGTCTGGTTTCTCTGCCCATTTGTTCATTATAACTATGAACCATGAATGTTGTGCCTTCTCCCAGTCTTTTTGGGTAGGGCTCATAGTATCACTTTGTTATAGATTCCTCGTTAATGAAGACGTTCCAGTAGAATGACTAGGGCCAGATGGTGATGAATGGGAAGAAGAGGTTGAGAGGATCGATGTAATTGATGTTGAGAAGCTTGTTTCTATCCTTGCCTACAACTTTCAATACTGAAATGATGATCCATTGTCAAGTTTCAGGATTCCAACTTTCAGTGTAAGATGTATTTTTGGTTCCTACTGATATTTAATGATGATGTATTAAAATCTCTAATGTTCCTTGGGGCGGAAATATGGAATGAATGTTTACGGGAAGTGATTAGAACAGGGATTTCAGACAGTTGGGACAAAGCTATGATGTTGATGATATGTATCAAGGGATTCCTTCTCAGGGGCTCAGTTGCAGTCTGGAGGGAGAAAGTAGGAACTTGCAATGCTTCGCTTCTTCTAACCTCAATTGTCAGGCTGCTGGCACCGTGGCCTTAGAACTCTGGGAAAAAAAAAGATATTAATGGTGTAAGCAATGTTGCTGGTCACAAAGCTCTGTTTGGAGCTCCCTCAGAAGCAGCTGGGGAAAGGTTGGGGTTGGAGAATATCCACAATTAGGAAGTGGTTGATGGAGGAGCTGTTGGGTAGGGGAGAAAGCTATTGAAATCTAGCCTTAGGATCTCTGTGGTGAATGAATTGGACATTTACGTGGATGTATCTGTTCATGCTAGGGTAGCAAAGTCAAATGTTGTGAATCTTGAAACCAAGTAGATGTTCTGTTAAGTTTACCTCAGAAGGAGATGCATTTAAACTATTGGGAAGAGTTTTTCTGGAGGGCTTCCTGCAAGAATTCTTTGAATAGGATGGTTTCACAATCCTCCTGAAATCAATAAAATGTGGTGGATTTGAATTGGTCAATTCCCACAATCTTTAAATTTGCCAAAAAAAAAAATAAAATTGTTTGTTCAGAGCTATCTTTACAGTCACCAAGGGGAGTTCTTTTGATATTCAGGCAGAGTGTCAACCACTTAGAAACCCTACATGTGGTGTTAACTCAAACTAAATGGTCCAAATTGAGGGATTCACTGTAGGAAGGTCATCATCCAAAATTCAGATATATCAACCGACCCTACTAACCTCTGATTCATGGGCATTAATTTGTTGACTTGGTACCATTGGCTGTTTTTCGGTTCGACCATCCATTAAATATTCATCAATCAGCCAGTTTAAGAAATCAAACCAGTGTTATCCTCAGTTCAGCCCATCCAAATGGGTCTTGCCGATTTGATGGTCTCATTTATCTTTGTCCATCTGTGCAATTTCTTAGTGCCTGCATATCGACTTTCACACCCATTGCACCCACTGTGAAGGTGACGAGCAAGGGGACTATAGGGTGTGGGTAGGATTTGCGAAATAGCATGAGATCACTGTCGATGCAAAACCAAAACCTAGATGGCCTTATTGTTGAAATCGGTTAGATGACCTTGACCACTGGTTAGTGGACATCTTTTTATTGGATGTGGACTGCTGAGTGCATGAATTTCGAACCATACATCAGATATCCATCCAAGTTTTTACCATTTTATTTAGAACAAGGTATGTTTAGTGTAATCTAGGGCTCTGCCCATCCAAGTGATTCACGCGTTACAAAATAAACGGATGAGAAAAAAAAAAATTGTCTTCCGTCCACATGTTTTTAACATGGTAGTTCATCTGATGAGTGGACTGCTTCAATTCTTGAAAAGCAATGCATGCACATGATGGGACAGGTGATTGATGGCTTGGATCTCGTGCCTATGTAACATGTTGGTACCACTAAGACCCATCTGGATCCAAGCTGTACATGAAGTCTGTCCGGCCGTAATAGGTCCGATCTTTGGCTTATGGGGTGGGTTGTACATAGTACTCACATGTGGTTTGAGCATTCTTTTTACATGCATGGGCTGGCTTGTGTGGTTTCTTATCCTGGCCCCAAACTAGTCCATCTCCATTCAACATGGCTTTTGAAGGCAAATTTATTAATCGGGCCATGATGTTTGGAAGCCGAGTGCCAAGCAATTGGGCTAATCAGCCGCATTTTTTGCATTGGGTTGGACACAAGCCCAGAAGCAGGTCCATCTTACCCCAATCTCTCATCAGGCAGGCCTCTACTTAGGGTTTTGCATCAAACATGGTTATGTGATTCCTCATTAATAAACAGTCAAGACCTAGATTTCAAAGCACAATTAACAAAGCCTTTTTTTTCTTTTATCTTTTTGTTAGGGTCCTGATCGAACCTAGCAAAAGGCTTAGTTTTAACCTTTGTTTTTTTGGCAACCCGAACTAATCTAGGTTGTTCTGGGCCTCTAATAGAGGCCTGTGATTCAGGAACTGCTTTTGAAGCCTAATCAATAAATAGTTGTGCCCATACTTTGAATCAAGGTTAAAAATGGTTGGACCTGGGTGTACATTTGGCAGGATTTTCTATTATGGGATATCACTAAACCAATGTTTAAAGGGTCCATGGCACTATAAGTTTTGTTGGCAAGAGAAATATGGGAACAATATCAATATTGATGATAATATAACTTATTTAAAGAAATGTGAGGAAACATGGGAAAAAGATGGAAAATTTCAGTGAAACTTCAAAAGATGCTAAAATACACATTCGTATTTTTAAGAATTAAAAAATTGCAAAAAAATAAAATGCATACATAATAAGGTTCCATTTAATAGGGCCTAAAAGTATGTGTTATTATAAGAAATGGGTCTCATGGTAACAAACTTGTCACTTAAATCTCATTATATCAATTAACGAGAAAACTTCTTATAACAACACAAACAAACATGCATAATGCATTCATCCAATATACATTCATGCATAAATAAGCATATAAACACAACATACATGCATGATGATCCAACCATCAATTCATTCCATCCACCCATCCATCCATCCCATCCAATAATTAATACACCCATTCAATCCATCCATCCTATCAATCTAAATATTTTTTAATAAACAGATTTGGGGATATTGATATATCAGTGATGGTATCGAAATATTGCCGATGCATTGGTGATACAAGCGACACCTGGAATTTACATTGGTGACACAAACAACACCTGGAATTTCTAAAATTTACATGGACAATACAAGTAACACTTGGAATTTTGAGAATTTAAGCAATACATTGACAATACAAACAACAACTGAAACTTGCACAATCGAAAGATTGGTGATACATCGGTGATATTGATGCATCGATGATACTTGGTGACATATTGCCCATGCTTGGAATTTTTTTTATATTACAGTGTTTTCCATATTGCCACCAATGTTATCGATATCGTCTAGCTGGAGATTAGATAATTATAGCGATATTATCATAATATCAAGGATACTCTGAATAATGCTCCACACCATGTTCATCTGTCATGTCAATATGCGAGTTTGGCACTACAAACAAATGCCCAATCAATGAGCTAGCTGAGCCCAGTCCAACCTTCACACCTATTAATATAAGGATGTACATTTTTTTTTTTTTTTTTACACGCGCACACACCCACACACTCACGCAGAAGTGGGATTTCACCACCTATGGGTGCTTGAACCCATAACCTGGTGTTGAAACTCTTGTGAGTCTACCACTGGAGTGATGTAGAGTGGGTCGTGGACACTTTCATGTCCAAGATGGACTACAGAAAGCCCGATTGGAGGCAAAAGCTATCAAGACCATCAGAACCTTAAAACAAACATATCTCGCAAATCGGAATGAGATACTCAACGTACCATATATGATATTTTGGGGTAGGACGAGCTACTTTAGCCAACCAACCCGGCTATGCCGGGTTGCCCAGGCCAAATTTGCAATATTCCATCATATCGATGATCGAATTCCATGTTTAGTTCTGTTTTTACTATAAATAGTGAGTTTTAGTTTGATTATAACTCTTCATCCATTGGGCTTTAGTTGTGTCCAACATGAAAAATGCTTAGAATAATTAGGAGAACGACATGGTTAAGCCACATAAGACACTTATTATAAAAGGAAATTTACTATTTATAATAAGTTGCGAATTTATAGGAGTTTTAGTTATAGTCTGCTTCTGATTTCTCTCCTATTGCTTGGTATCCCTATTTAAAGGGTTGTGAACTCATTTAATTAATTAATTAATTAAATTTCAAGTTTATTAGAATTTATTTCTATTTTCTTGCTTCATTTCCTCGTGGATTCGAAAAGCCTCTATGAGGAGTCTAGAGAAGTTCTATGGATTCGAAGTAGTTATTCTCGAGGAAGACGGTGATCCAGGGATTCGTTATCTTATGGAAAGAATGAAAGCTTTCCACCGGGAGAGTCAATTGACCATGCAAGGGCTGTAGGCAACCCTCAACTGTATTGCGGATGCACTAATTTCGCCTCGAGCTCAAAGCGATGCTCAATCAGCCGTGGTTGTTGTACAATACAACCCCAATTTTTGCAGAGCACCATCAAATTATGGAAAATCCCAGGCCACCACTTTGATCGTGAGGAAGCCATTATACATGCCAAAGGTAGAAATAGATTTACAACGAAATAACATTTTTTGAACGAAGTACACCGTAAGCCAAAAGTCTGTAATGTGATAATCGATGTTAGGAGCAGTAAGAATCTCGTATCTAAAATAATGGTAGAAAAGCTGTAACTGAAAATAGAAAAGCATCCATCTCCGTATATAATTGGATGGATCAAGGAGGTCAACAAAACAAAGGTAACCGAACAATGCAATGTCTCGTTTTCAATTGGTAAAAATTATAAGGATCAAGTACTTTGTGATGTAATCGACATAGAAGTTTGTCACATGTTACTTGATCGATCATGGTAAAATAATATTGATACTATTGCTACGCATAGAGGTCAGGATAACGTATTTAAATTTACTAAAGATGGTAGAAAGATTGGCCTCCTTCTTACGAGAGCGGAGAACCAATCTAAGACTTCGAAAGTGGAGGGACAATCTCTCACAACTGAACATGTTTTTGTTAAACAATCCGAGAAAACAAGAGATATATATCCATTAGTTGAAAAGAAAGAATATATGGAACCTGTGAACATCGCAAGGGATTTGAAGCCACTGTTGCAGGAGTTTAAGGTGATTGTGCTTGATGAACTCCCCAATAAATTGCCTCCCATACGAGATATATGGGAAGAGGTCATGGATCAAGGGACCAATATGAGAAATCAGGATGGTGGGCAAAGGGCCGGATAAAGTATCAGTGGTCCCTTGAAAAGTAACTAGATCCTCTACATTGAATGTGGAACTAATTCCAATGGAAGGTGAAAAATCTACCACATACACATTGAGACCGTTTCGTTTTATAATTTTGAAGGGTCCAGCGCTACACGCGTGTAATTTACAAACAGCCTCCTGAGGATATTGCTCGAGCCTAACGCGGACCATCATAGAGTCCCCTACATTGAGTTACTTGAAACGTTAATGCTGGTCTATAGAAAATTTGTAATGTTCATTACTAGTAGTGATCTTTTACCTGATTTCTTGATGCAATGAATGAATGTGATGCGTAAAAGACTCTGTAGACTCTGATGGCCTTGGGACAGTGACATAGGTACAAGATCAATAGGCTTCCTAGACTTATAACTAATAACGACTTCAAAAGGACTTAGACCCGTGGACCTATTAACAGAGCTATTGAACGCAAACTCAGCTATAGGTAGTACGATGTCCCATGTCTTGTTATGCTCCCCCACTAAACATCTGAGCAAACTCCCTAGGCTCCTATTGACCACCTCAGTTTGACCATCGGTCTGAGGGTGGTAGGCATAAGAAAATTGGAGCCTAATGTTCGTCATGTGTCATAGTGTCTTCCAAAAGTAACTCATGAATCGCCCATCACGGTCAGACAATATGCTTTTTGGTAACCCATGCAGTTTAATAATCTCACTAAAGAACCGCTTGGCAACATGAGATGCGTCAGAGGTCTTAAAATAAGGAATGAAGTGGAACATTTTAGAAAAATGGTCCATGACAACAAATATGGAATCATGTTTCCGAATAGTCTTGGGGAGTGTAAGCACGAAGTTCATACTGATGTCCTGCCAAGGGATGAATGAAACTGGTAACGGTGTGTATAATCTTGTATTTTTTTTCTTTTATTTTACTAGTTGATAAGTACGACATTATCCTATAATTTTGGTCACGTCTCGCTTGAGGCTTGGCCAATGAAACCTATCCTCCACTAGGGTAATGGTCTTCTCTCGACCGAAATGTCCCGTGATTCCTCTTGAATGTAATTCCCAGACAAGAAAATCGTGGAGGAAGGTGCACAGTATGCACAAGCGGTCACTCCTAAACAAATATCTATTTAAAATCAAGTATTCATTGCTAGCTCCTGACGAACTTTCTAACAACGACGTGTACACAACTCCAAAATCTAGATACTCAGAATAATCTTCTTTGACGCGCTTGAGGCTCATAACTTCAACACTCATGGAATTGAGTAATGCGACTCGACGACTTAATGCGTCGACAAGCTTATTCTCTACACCAGCCTTGTGCTTAAGCACAAAAGTGTACTCTTGAAGGAATTGAACCCACTTGGCATGCCTAGGGTTTAATTTTTTCTGAGAGTTTAGATATCTTAAGGCCTCGTGATCTGAGAATAAGACGAATTCTTGCGGTAATAGATAATGACGCCAATGACGCAATGATTGCACTGCTGTATAGAACTCTTTGTCATAGGTGAAATATTTTTATTTCATCTCATTCAGTTTCTCACTAAAAAAGGCGACAGAGTGCCCTTTCTGACTAAGTACTCCTATGCCGACTCCTGACACGTCACATGCAACTCTAAAAGCTCTTGAAAAATCTGAAAGTCGCGTGATTAGAGCTTTGGTCATCTTGACCTTTATCTCTTTTAAGGCCTTCAAGGTTGCCTTTATCTATTAAAACTTTTCCTTTTTTATGCAATCCGTGATGGGAGCCATATTGGAATTGAAACCTTGAATGAATCGCCTATAAAAGGTGGCTAAGCCATGAAAGCTGAGCACCTCATGAATATTGCAGGGTTCAGGCCAATTGACGATGACCTTGACCTTCTCAGGATTCGCTGATACACCCTCAGCTGACACAATAAAACCTAAGAAGATAATACTACTAGACAAAAATACACACTTCTTTAGGTTGACGTACAATTTATCGGCTCTAAGGATCCCACAAACCTGCCTCAAATGGTTGAGGTGTTGTTCCTTGGTCATGTTATAAATCAAGATATCATCAAAGTATACGACAGAAACTTTTCCGTGAAGGGCCTCAACACTTGGGTCATCATACGCATGAAAGTGCTTGAGGCATTAATTAACCCAAAAGGCATAACTAGCCACTCGTATAGCCCATCCTTCGTCTTGAAGGCCATCTTTCACTAATTACCAAGGCGTACATGGATTTGATGATAACCACTTTTAAGGTCAATTTTCAAGAAGATAGTAGTAACATTGGTCATCATATCTAACATGTCATCAAGACGCGGTATGGGAAACCGGTACTTGACTGTGATTTTGTTGATAGCCCTACTATCAGCATACATCTTCCATGTGTCATCCTTCTTAGGTGTAAGAAAGGCTGACACGACACACGGGCTCATGCTCTCTTGAATAAAACCCTTCTCTAGGAGTTCGTCAATCTGTCTCTTCAACTCAGCGTGCTCCTTTGGGTTCATTCTGTAATGTGGGAGGTTTAGTAGAGTCGTCCCAGGGATTAAATCAATGACATATTGTATATCCCTCATAGGGGGAAGCTCATTCAATAGATCATCAGGAAAGACATTATGAAACTCATGCACTACCTGAATAGCCTCAATAGGTAACTCTACACTAGCCTTTGGTACACTCTCCTTAGCCACAAGGGTGTATACCATCGAGTCCGCCTTCGTTTCTCGCTCAAAGTCTAGCATTTAGAATATGGAGAGGTTTGGACTTGGACTTCGACTCCTTCAATTCTTTTAAGCTGCTCACACCACTCTGTGTGGTGGACTCTTTTTCAGTCATGTTCTTGGGTGGCAGTGGATTTAGCTTGACCTTCTTACCTTCGAACCAGAATGTACACACATTTGAATGACTAAATATGGTAACATCCCTTTCATAAAGTCATGATCTACCCGGAATGATATGGCCAACATCCATAGGAACAACTTTACACCAAAATGTCTTTATATAATTCAAACTGAATAGGAACAAGATAACGATGCGAGACTAGAATGGAAGTTTCATCAACCCAAGACACTTTATAGGGTTGAGGATAGGCTTTAAGCTTCAAGCTTCAAGCCCAAACGGCTCATAGTGTTATCGATGCCACGTTGGCACAACTACCACTATCCACAATCATCTTATAGCTCTTTTCTCCATATTTTGCATAAGTATAGAAGATCGTGTTGCGACCCTAATCATCAGTGTTCTTGGCTTGAGCAAAGGCGCAACGTACAACTGCGAGGGTCGCAGACTCTTGCACTCCCTCTTCCGCATCACTAGAGATTTTTACTGGCTCATATTCTTCCTCCTCACCGTCACTCTCTAAGGGTACTACTTCTACTTGCCCATCAATAAGGAATACTTTGGTGTCCTCTTTCGTGCTGCACTAGCGGGCAAAGTGACCAAACCCCTGACACCTAAAATACCTAGTTGCCCCACTTCCACATGAGCTAGCCTCAATAATTTCTGAACCCTTATCATCTTTAGGCCTAGACTGAGAACTGTTGGAAGGTTTGTTTTAGTATCCACTGTGAGGTTTAGCCCCAGAGGGATTTGCCTTAGCATTAGAATCGCGAAAGTCAAACCGCCTTCCCACAGATGCTTTGAGGTATTGCTCGACGTCTAACATTACTTGATACAATTATTCAATAGTGTATATGTCTTTGGCGAGCAATTCTCTCCTAATGTCAGGACGGAGACCCGTTTTAAAGTAAGCAAGGGTGAGTATGGGGTCCTCATCAACCTCGCAACGACTAAAGTACTCTTCGAACTTCTCAATATATTCAGCAACACTCATAGAACCCTGTCGAAGAGACTACTATTCCTCAATTAACCATAAGCGATAAGAAAAATGGAGGTACTTCTCCTTAAGTGTTTCTTTCATTTCTCCCCAATGGACTATTGGGAGTTCCCTTGCTCTTTCTTTCTTTCACTCTATCGTCACTCAAAACCTCTTTGCTTGGCCCACAAGCTTCATCTTGGCGAATCGGACTCAACGAGCATCCTATATGTTATACTACTCAAAATAGTGGTTTATATCCGCCAACCAATCTAAAAAGGCTATAGGGTCCAAGTGGCCATCAAACGTAGGGGCATCTACTCTAACTTCCTCGAGGAGTTACACATCTGGGTCATATTGATCATGATGTCCCTCGCGGGGTAGGGGCACGGGTGTGCACCCATGATCAATTCCTTCGCCACCTCCATTCATTGATCTAACCTTCTAACCACTTGCCTGAGATTGGGCATCTTCCCCAATGGTAGGGTTTACACCGAGGGAGGTCTCTAGTTGGGTAACGCGCACATTAAATTGCTTAAGGCGTTGGTCCATACATTGTTCCAAGCGTCTACTCAAAGACTCAAACTGTTAACCATTCACTGATTCTTGCAATTGCTCCATGTTTAGTATAGGGTGCAAGCCAAAACCACGACCCGTACGCGTGGGCATACAACGTCTAACTCAACCTAAGGACCTTCTACGATGACTATATGTGCCTAGATGGCACTAAATGCTCTTATAGGACTATATGGGCAAAATAACACAATACTACTCGATTTTCAACAACCTACTTGTCTAAAGAATTTATTAGCAGAAAATCCAACAAAGAGATATTGGGGAATTTTTGATAGCAGAAAATTCAGTAGCTTGTACCAAGAATTATAGACCTCTAAACAGCTCTATATGATGGGACCTTATGCATAATGGACAAACAAACGAAATCCTAAACATGTAATGCATTCCCTTATAAGAATCCTAAGCTCTGATACCAAATTTGATACAGAACATGAAAATTAAATATGATATGTAAGATCTCAGGCTTTAGATCATACTAATTCAGAAACAATCACATAAAAATTTCACATCCCACATAAAAGTTCAAACATTCAAGCAAGAGGAATCTATGCGAGTCCAGGCCTATACATGTTAGGGATTGATCACTAAAAAATTATGGACCAAATAATACTCAAAGGGAAGTATATTCATCCACACATGCACAGAAATATGTCCCCAATCCAAAGGATTCACAGGTTTCAGTTCCAGAGAACCCTAGGGTTAGGAAAAAATGGCAAATAAATTGGGATTAATGCAACCTAGGGTTAGGGGTTACGAAAAATAAGTAAGAGAGGAATGAAAGAGGGAAAAAAAATTGAACCTAGCGACAATCCACCCACGTGGACAGCGGGTCAGACTGACGCACGTGCGCAGGGGCCTGGCAGCACGTGCGCAGGGGCCTGGCCGCACGTGCGTGTGGGCCCCGAACCCAGAAACTGACTTCTTGAGTCTAGTCGACCAGGGGTGGACTCCAAAACCTTCGATTTTCAGGCCGATCCGATATACGGTCTGTGTGTGGTGCTCCGTCAAAATTTTAACCCTCTTGTAGGGCTAGATTCTGGAATTCTACTGTAGAGAGAAAAACTGTTGCAATAGAGGAGGGATTTAGAGCGTAGATGATTGTAGGAGAAGAGATTTATGGATGGTAAAAGGTGAGGGCGAATCGGAATAAATATGGCTTCGCACCACGGTAGTCAGCCCTTCGAGGAATGGAGGGTTTCACACCCAATTAGATTTCCACAACTCAGAAACTTACAGGAGTAGAAAAACACAGAAATTTTTATTAATCTTCAATGAATTAAAAAGACTACAAGGGGTGTCTATTTATAATAAAACCCTATACCCTAAAGCTTGCGCCATATGCACAATTTATTACTTGGCGATGAAGTAATAAAAAATAAGAACTAATCAAAGCAATCTAAGTCATCCATGATACTCTTAATACCAATAATAAGCAAAACCTAAAATACTAGATTAATTAAAATAGTGGACTATGATCATAAGAACCCATGGTAGGCTTTACATGACTATCAGGTCTACTCCAACGAACCAAAATGCTGTCTTCTAACTAGGAGACCCTCCCTGGATGTCGTTGTTAATTCAAATCGATGGTATGACCCTCCTCCTCCTTGCGTACGTGCGGAAGAGGGGCGTGCGTGTGCGCGTGATGTCCCCATCACAGATAGCACGTAAAGAGCCTTCTGTACCAGAAAATCCCAAGGGTGAACTATGCCAAAGAGAGTAACCTATTCCACCCTCATCCCAGCAAGAGAGGTTCAAGCATCTTTATTTGAGCGCTCCATTTGTTTTTTTACCCTACCAAGCATGCCCTTCTCCTAGGTGTGTTGGTTTAGTTATGTTTGATTGTCCTTGGATATCAAATTCCTTCATCTCTACTTTATTTAACATGAGCGGCAAGATTATATGCTAGATGAATTCGCATCTTTATCCCCACGGGAGACTTTCCTTGCAATTGTCCATAGACCGTTTACTACACCAGTGAGGAAGAGGTTTTTTAGCTTTTTTAAGGCATCTTGGGAAAGCTAGGAACTATTAAAGGGCTTGTTTTTGGCCTGGCATGAAGGGTGACTATGGAAAAAAAAAAAAAAAACCTAACCTTCACACTTTTTTTTTTAAATTTTTTTACAGATGCACTCGACACACCCACCCACGCAGGACATTCTGGGATTTCACCACCCATGGGTATCGAACCCAAGACCTCGTGTTGAAACTCCTCAGAGTCTACCATTGAGGTAAGGACTCGAATTGAAGGCTAGTTATATTGGCTGGTTTGTAGGCTATTTAGGAGGAAAGAAACAACCGATGTCTTTAAAAAGGAGAAGTTAGAGGTGTTGCAATGGGCTTCTTCCCTTTAAATCATGTTTTTCTCTTCCTTGAGCTGATTTGTCGCTGTTGTAGTTTGTTTGCTAGCTTTTGTAATTTCTCTAATAAATTTCAATACTTCTATAAAACAAAACAAACAAGAAAAGAGGGCTAGAACTTTAAGATAATTCAGTAAAAATTTGAAAATCTTGATGGGTCCCATTTTAGTTTTCCAATTACAAGAGTAAATAACTATAAATGAGTTATGATTATTTACTCTTGCAATTGCATGGTGTAATTACTTAAATTGGACAACTGTAATAATGATTTTGCTACATTGTTTGTTTCCCCATTTAATTTTATGATATAAAAAGGAAATGATTACAATTTACTTTACTATTCTTTTACAAGATAATTTGACTCTTCATTTATGAGCCATAATTGTTATTTAAACAAATGGCTGAAAATAATAATATCGGCTTATTTACTTTTCATTCAGTGGAAAAGTGAAAAAAACCAAACCTGCTTTCTTTTTCTTTTTTACACACACTTACACCACAGTCGGATTTCACCACAATGGGTGCTCAGAACCCATGTGTAACACCTGGTCCATTCGGTACTGTTTTCCATGCTTATGATGATTGAAGCCCTTAGCTAGACATGGATTGATCATTCATAGTACACACCCAACTGACCAGAACCCGAAGACCTTGAAACCTATCTCATATCGACCGCCTCATCGCCGCGATCGTGGAGGTACCACCCGTGCGTCGGTATGATACTCCGTTAGTGAGATACGCCGTGAAGAATAATAAGTGTATCATGTGCGCATGGCACCATGTATTTTATTCCACACATGTGCACAACACATGCCATGCACACATGTACATGCCACACATGGGTGAGAGAATCTCTACCCATGTGTGTGATGTCACATACTCATACCTCTTCTCTCTCATGTGCATGAAAAGTCAACCTTTCTCCATGCCATACACTATGCATGACATCACCACACCATGCCATCCCATGCTCTTTTAATCCACCATTAATTACAAAGCATGAATTAAGTACCATAATCCTAGCCTAAACTAATATTAATCACATTAGCTTAACTTAACCAAAATTTTATCCATTTCTTTATAAATACCCCTCCATCCCTTAGCATTTCACCATTTTTCCATAAGAGAGAGAGAGAGAGAGAGAGAGAGAGAAGTGATCTTGGTGGGCCATCAACTCCATCAATCCCATACCTTCCATCCATCTCAACCATCAATTCCATCCCTTCCATCCCTCTCAACCATCCATCTAATTCATCAACGTGAGTACACCCACTCCACTCTTGGTTTGTTTGTTTTTTTTTTAATTATTTGTATGATTAATAGTGGAAATGATTTGAGAATAATGGTGTGATCAATGGTGTGGATACATAAGAGAGTACATATAAATAATAATAATTAATACTTGTGATGATATGATGATAAGGATGTGATTAATGGTATGGATGCATGGAAAAAAATAATAATAATAAAAAATAATAATTTATTATAGGCTTTATGTGGGACCCATTGATAGTGGGCCCCATCAGAATGTTGTAGCCATCCAAACTGTTCAAGTATGGCAATTTGGTTAGCCACACGCTCACACATGCACACGTGCATACACACCAAAGGAAAAAAAAAAAAAAAGAAGAAAAGAAGGCAGGCGCCCCGCCATTTGAAAGAAAAAGAAGGGAAGAGGTGTGGGTCCACAATGGGCTCCACCCATGATGTATGCAGTAAATCCACTCCGTCCATTCAATTTTTCAGATCATTTTAGGCGTTGAACCAAAAAAATGAAGCCAATCCATTTCTCTGGTAGGCCACACCATCAAAAATCATGTGAAGACATACTAAAACATATAAAAGTACTTGCTGGGGCCCAATTGAAATTTTTATGCATTTGAAACTTGGATTGGACGCTCCACCACGTGGGACACACACAACAGATGGACTGGATCGTCCTGTTGTGGGCCCCATATATGAGAAACGGAAAAAAAAAAAAAAAACATAACTCTGACGCTGCAGCATGCAGCGTGTATGTTGACGCTGGAAAGAGGTGGCCCCACCACAGGCCCTAGCTTGATGTATGTCGAACATCAGCACCGTGAATTTGATGGGTCCCCTCTTAAAAATGGGTCACGCCAAAAATCAACCGTACAAAGAACTTAGGTGGCCCACACCATTTAAAATAATATGCAGACATGGCTAAAACATATAAAAGCACTTGCTGGGCCCCACCTGAAATTTGGATGCATTTGAAACTTGGACTGACCCATCAATCTGAAACTTGGACTGACCCATCAACCACGAGGGACACACACAACAGTCGGACTGGATCGTCCTGTTGTGGGCCCCATATTTGAAAACAAAAAAAAAAAAAATAATAATATATATGCCGTCAGCGTCTGGATGACGCTGCAGCAAGCAACGTTTGCTGCTGACACTGGAGGAAAGTGGGCCCCATCACAGGCCCCACGTTGATGCATGTCGAACATCTGTACCATGCATTTGATGGGTCCTGTTTAAAAATGGGCCACCTCCAAATTTTAGCCATACATGGAACTCAGGTGGCCCACACCATCAAAATAATAAAATAAAAATAAAAATAAAAATAAATTTATGAAGTTGAATAAATCAACAATTTTATGGGTCTGATCATGTGGTATATGTTATATCTAAACCATCCATCCATTTGGTGAGCTTGACCTAAGGTTTGAAAGAAAAATAAGATAGATCTAACTATCAAGTGGGTCACACGACAAAAGGAGCAAGGATTGAACATTTACCATTGGAACCCTTTTTGGGTTAGAAGTTTTGAACCAATATAAAATTTGTCTTTCCCCTTAATTCAGGTCTCTATGACCTTATGAACAGATTGGGTGGGAAATAAATGTTATGGTGGGCCCGATGAATGGTTTAACGGTGAAATCATTATCCTAATTGCTAATTGAGGAGAGGTCTAGATAATTTTTGGTTATAATTCATTTTTGGATAATTTTCTAAAATCATCTCTAAAAATAGATGAACGGTGTAGGTATAGTAAATACATCACTGTAGCACACATGTAACTTTGATCTCCTTGAACCATTCATACAACTCGAAGCTCGAGCATGTAAAATCATGTGTTAGGTCCACCTGAAATTTGAATGTATCTGAAACTTGGTCTGACCCCTCAACCAAGTGGGACACACATAATGGATGGGCTGGATTTATGAACCACACCTCTGCGGGCCCAACAAATAATTTTGAATATTTAAGGGAGGGTAACCCTCTCAACTTGTGTGTGGTATGGCCCACTTTGATGTAGGTGTTATGCCACTTAATCCACCATGGTTATGGCATGATTTATATTCAAAATCCTCATCGTTTATTTATTTTATTAACCCCTTTGACGGTATGTTACCAAGACTCAGGCCCATCCAATGATTAGATAGCCGATCATTATGAAATAATGTAAATTGAACTCTCATCACAAAAAATTTATTATGGGCCATCCTGATGATGCATTAAATATTCAACCCATCTAGCCCATGTACCGGGTCCCCTCTAGGGCATTGTCCCAAAGATCAGTCAATCCAACCTGAATTGGACCACACAATACAAGGCTGTGAGAATAAGGACTTAACTATTGAATCCAACCTAAGGCCACCATGGTGTATCTATTTAATCCATGCGGACCATCCACTTCCTCATATCATTTTAGGGTTTGTACTAAAATCAAAGTAGACCTAAGTCTTAAGTGAGTCACATACAACCTAACCTCATGGGAAAGCCCCATGAGCTCCACCATATAGAACTCATTATAAATTCCATTTATTTGTGGGTCCAAGAATGTTAAGGCCCATTTTAAGTGAATGCCATGTGGGCCCATCAGCGGTAGCCTTGGGCCAACCATTAGGTCTCTTCGACAAGAGTTTGTAATCTCCATGTGTTAAACATATGACGAACTGGTATTGTTATTTTTGAAGTAATGATGGTTAATCCCTTAAATGGGTTGATCATGGACAGCCCTTGATCACTTGGCACTTTGGCTAAAGTACGGCCCTAAGTAATAGGATCATATGACTTGTGTCTAAACCCTTAAACATGTTTAATTATAACAAATATGTAGACTCTAGTGGTGTGAGGGTGTGATATACCTATTTGGTCCATTAATCATGTAAGTATTTGATGTATATTTAGCCACCTAATCATAGGCAATGGTGGAGTATATGTAGTATACATAGTCATCTAATTATATGAATGTGAAATACGTACAAGGCCACCTAACCGTATGAAATCAAGTGGCATTGATGGCCATTCAATGACGCAAGTTTGTGCTTATCGATATAGATACCGCCACTTGAATCACATATAACTAAGTTGTACACTAACCGAATGTGATGTAGAGTTATATTACCTAAGCTAATGCTATTAAGGTCCTGAATTCTATACGCTATGATCGCTAAACCGTAAATGTTACGATGAAACGTGGCTCTTGGCCCTTAACTATGCAGCACCAAATATGAGCCATTAACTATGTGACGTGTGAAGTGATTGTAGTATAAGACTTATCATAATTGGTGTAGCCATGTATTCGTGGCCTATGGGCAAGGCCCATTGAGATATATTTATGGCCCATATGATGAGGCTCATTGTGATGTATTTGTGGCCCATGTGTAGGGACCACCTATTGTGTATTTGAAGCTCATGGGTCGTGAAGCCTGATGTGGTGTATTCATGGCCCATGATACGGCCCAATGTGATGTATATGCGGCCCATGAGTGAGGCCCAATGCGATGAATGTGTGGCCCTTGTGTGAGACCCGAGGCGATGTATCTGAGGATCGATGTGGTGTGATTTCACCATGATGTATGTATTGATATTTATGTGGGCCATTCCTTGGGGACAATGTTGGTTAAATGTCCACATTGTCGAAGCCGATTGTCGAGGCCGGTTATTGATACTGATTATGAGTATGTGACAGCACATTATTATCATACATGCTTATACGCATCATCTGCATGTTTGTTATGAGATGTGGTTGACCATTGCATATGTCATTGGACAGATTGTTATGAGACTCCCTGATAGGCGGAGGTTATCTCACATGAGTGCACGGTATGCGCAGGATTGATGCATGACTGTATTGTATGACTCATGCATCTTGCACTGTGTGCCCTAGCGACATCAGGGCCGTAGCCTCCACAGGCATATCGTGGATGGCCAGATGGGACACCGAAAATATTTAGTTTTAGCATACGGGCGCCATAGATGTCCCTGGGTGAAAATTCCTAAACCTCCGAGGCCAGGAGACGCCCCAATGTCGAGACCGAGTGGATACATGAGCGCCCGAGTGCCGAATACCAGGAGGCCGCGTCTCCCACTGTGTCGTAGTCGGTTGGGAGGGGGTGTGGCCTTACCCGCCCAAGGGTAGGGGGCATTACTAGGCTGAGTTTGACCAGCTCGTAAATGGGTCCGCTATCGACATGCCGGATAGGTATTGGCAGACTATTGGCCAGGCAGATAGTGAGGTTTCTTACGCTCACTTGGACTGTGCTGCTGGGAGAGAGACAGTGTCATTTGGAGTGTACTAAACCCCGGTGATGATCCCAGAGATGAACTGTACTGATATGTTGATTTATTGAGCAGGAGTTGCATACTCATTCATTCATTTATTCACTATTCACTCGGGCTGGTGGTGCGCAACTATTTGTTGTATGTACCTTCGCAATGGCCAGGATTTCGGTTGGGGCGTGCGACTAACCTGAGATCAGGAGTTTACCACATTGAGTCTGACTATCCAAATTAGGTATGAGACTATTTTGGATAGAAGTCCCTTGTGATAGACCCTATAGTCTGCGATACTACGTACCACCATCTCGACTTCACTCCATCATAGTCATTTCATTCGCACCACATATTGCATTGCATCATCGACATCTGATATTTGGCTTTTTATAACTCCTCATTTACATGCTGATTTATATTGCGTACTTTGATATTGTATGACTCATGGACTTGTCAGTATTTCCGATATTGTATAATTATGGCATGACAATATGATGATGATGATGTAATTACGGATGCATGTAATATGGTTATGGCTGTAGTATGATTTCCTTGTAGCATATTTATCTTACCTGCTTGTAGGACACGCTGCACACACGTGTGTACTGACTAGGCTTTTTGCCTAAGCCTCCTATTTCCCATTTTTTTTAGGGTTGGAGTAGCTTGGAAGACTTAGCTTTATCGATGCATTGCATCTATTCTTCGATTTGGTAATGTTGACGTTACGTATCTTTTGTAAAGCATTATACGTATAACCATCGGGACTTATGATGGAGAGTGTTGTTTGGTAGTTTGATCATGGATCTTCATGCTCAGGTATTACTATGTATATAAATAAATAAAAAATTCAGTCAAAAATCTTCCTTGTGGTGCGCCGAACTCGGGACTTGGTGTATGGAAGTCGAGTGCCGAATTCGGGGCATCCCGGAAGCTGTCCGTCCCCGGGTTTGGGGCGTGACACCATGTCCTCATGTTGAAACTCTTGTGAATCCATCACCACGGCATGAATAAGGACCCTTATCTTCTCACATTCGGAACTAAGTACGAGTATTTACACTATGATGGTAGGTGACATTGAGCACATCTCTAAAATCACGGCAGTTAAAGCTATTCTACATGCAATGGATGGCTATTGATTTTCAATGGTTAGAATTCCAAGGGCAAGATCAAATGGTAAGATGATTTTCAATGTAATTTTAGTCCGTGTCCATTTGAATTGTTTGAATTGCCACCCAAGTGTATCTTGTCTACCATTGGACGGAGAGTCACCACCATTTAAAAAAAGGGCCGAGTTCCCTGCACTGGACTTGATTTGTACACGTGGGGGCCATGGTTAGTTCATCCAAGTCATTGAACTGACGCACCACAATGGATAGACCAGGACCATGCTCCCTAAATCTCTCAAGCTGGAATATCTTAGCCATTGAATATTTGGTCTTTCCTACATTGGATGTGGATCGTTTATGCTCTTCTTCTTAACCATACTTCTGCGTTCCAACAACTGAGGAGTAGAAAGTAAATCAATTGGAGGAGATTTTTTGGGCATGGTCAATCGATGATGGGGCCATCAGGTCAATGGCTTGGATGAACACATGGACCCCACAAGTGCACAACAGGGAAAGATTTTGAACTATCATGAAAATAAGCCTTAGTTTTGCAATGGCTTCACCACTCCTCTCCCGTGCAAATGCACAAACGTCATACATGATGCATCGCATCTCGCAGTGGACACGGATTGCGTGGTGACCCCAACACCACGTAGCTACGTGGTTTCAGGACTTTGTGGAGCCCACCGTGATGTAGGTGTTTTATCCACACCATCCATCCCTTTCTCTAGATCATTTTAGTAAATAATCCAAAATTTGAAGCATATCCAAAGCTTAAGTGGACCACACCACAGAAAATAGGGGAACTGTTAGGGGTTTCGGAAGTTTTGGATAAGTTGATATTCACATTTTCCCTTCATCTAGGTCTGTGTGACCTTATGAACAGGTTGGATGATAAATAAATATCACGGCAGAAATTTAAGTCCCATCTTGTGAACTGCAGAAATGGTTGAAGAAGAGGAAGATCTTAAGCTCTATAAGAATTCTGGTATCATGGTATTCTTATCTGGCTACCATGGCGGCGTTTCAGCTGGGTAAGCCATCTTGACCATTCGATCTCTATGTCCTATGCACAATCAGATCCTTGTGATTTCCGCATTATAGATATTTAACAGTTGGTATCAAGGTTTCGACGGTGGATGTCATTATCTCCCACCGTTTCCTGTGGTGTGGTCCACATGAGCTTTGGATATGCTTCAATTTTGGCATAATGCCCTACAATGAGATGGAAAAGCTGATGGACGGCCTGGACAAAACAAAGACATCACAATGGGCCACATAGATGGTCAAGCAATCCGCGTCCATCTCTGAGACGGCCACACGCGACACTGCATCATGTGGGCCCCATCACGTAAAAACACGTTCATATCAGTTAACGAAACGGTTTCCAAAAGTCGACATTCAATGTACACAAATCACCCGCCTGGTGATCTGACCCACCTCATACCTAAATCAGATCATCTACAGGGTGGGGCCCACCTGATACAAGGCTCCAATATCTGCTGTTATAGCACGTTCCAGTTACACCGGCTTAGAAGCGTGTATGGCATCACCAACCTCCGACCTTACACGTGGCACCCATGTTCAGCTATACGGACCGTCTAAATTGTGGTGCAGAACGTGGATGGTAGATAGGTAGAAAATCAGACTGATTGAGGAAACCTAATCACGCAGGATTAGTAGCCATCAAATGGACGGTTAAAATAACAACTGGTAAGCCATATGGGAGGTCTGGATTGGCCTAAACTGCCATTTGTGTCCCCACAGAGAGGATTTATATGATTCATGATCATCACAATGCTTCAAGAGACTGGTTAGGATATCCAAACCATTTATTTGATGGGCCCCATGTATGACAGTAAAAGAGTCTAGCAGATTGAAAGATTACAATATTCAATGTGAAAGGTTCCAAAAAAACAAAAGGGATTTATCCAATTTGGGAGCCATTAGATCAACGGCTTTGATAACTGAAATGGAATTATGGACATCAATGATAAGGACCTATAATTCCTCTCCCACGTGGAGGAGAGTCCTCCGCCACATGGGTGTTGTAGTTCAATTACACACAAAGCTACACGTGTTAATGAACAACTTATATTGGGTCAAACGTTTGTAATTAAGATAGTGCTAGGCATGCCAGAGTCATACTCAACTTGAGTTCAATTGAATGCTTGCGACGGGTACACTAAAACAGCTATAGGATCAAACTTATGAAGGTTAATTTGACTATTTAGCCATCAATGTGTAGCGATCAAGCAATTTAGAATGGAAGAATTAGTCCTTCTAAATAGGAACCTTTTACCCAGATCTAAGGACTTTCTTTCATAAAGTGATCTCAGTCCTTAGGTTTCTCATTAATGTAATGATGGACAATGAAAATAAAAATAAAAGGCTAATTGCATATTTTATTGATTTACAATTAAAATTAATACAATCAGCAAAAATTAAAATAAGCAGATATAATAAATAAGAGATAAATACATGTGACCACTTATATAGACAAATAATCGAGGCAAATGGTTAGCAAGATCTAACCAAGGTGATTTAGACTCAGTTGATCGGGTGTCCGATGACTGTATGTCATAGATATTTATGCTACTCCTAAGCATACTATAGCAATGACACTAGGCAGCAGCAATCTAAATTACCCTAAGCTTTGGATGTTCACAGTGGGGTTGAACAGAAGCAGAAAGATCTAAAGCTAAAACAACGTTGTGATATGAGAGATTGTATGTGATGATTGGGCTGGCGTGGGATCCTAGAAGGTCATAAGATGGACTCAGATTCTGATCTTCTTTGTTTCTCATTTATGTAGGATTGTGTGAGACGGCCTTGCCAACCATATCTGTATTGCAATAAATTTCCTATCTCAGCGAGACTTTATAAGCTTGTAAGCACACTACTCTATTCGACCCCACGTGTCCCTCATGTGAGGTCTACATGTACTCCATCACAATGTCTCATATGCAAGCGTACATACAGCTCTAAGTCATTCTGATTTTAACATGTAACATTTTTTATTTTATTTTTTTACACACGCACACACCCCACACACTCACGCCTCAGTGGGATTTCATCACCTATGGGTAATCGAACCCTTGAATCGGGGTTGAAACTCCTGAGAGTCTACCATCGGAGCAAGAGTAAGGACCCAGTTTTAACACGTAACATGTCACCGAAGGATATGGAACGAAAGATACCCTCAAAACGTGAGTAGAATTTCATCCTTATAGAAGTGCAAGTCAGGTATAAACAGCTGTATAGGGAAAGGGATTTGGGCCTTGAATTTGTGAAATCCATGGATATCGAATCTCCCACTTTTGTTTGTTCCGTGGATGCATGAGATGATCCGTGCAAGCAAATTCAGTGGGCCCCACTGTCATGTGTATGCGAAATATACCCCAACCATTCGATGCGTTGCATATCATTAGGGCCGGGGCCAAAAATATAAAAATTAAAAAATCAGGTCAATCTTTCAGTTGGGAAACAGATAGAAGCAATCGCCCACTATTAATTTCCCAGGGCAAAATGGACTAATTTTCTGGCTTGGGCATAACAGTGGATGAGACGCCTAATGGACGGATTGGATTTCACATACACTTCACGATGGGCCTGTGAAAATAAGAGTAAGAGTTGCCCTCCCAACTGTTTCCATTGGTGTGGCACACCTGAATCATGGATGTGGCTGAATTTTGGAGGCTGGGCCTAACATAGGGTGATGCACAAGATGATCGGAGTAGATTTCATATACACATCATAGCGGGCATAACAAGTGCTTCATTTCATGGATGGTCTTCAACATTCGGAGACACCCATCGAGCTTTGTTGCGTGCGGAGACGGATTTCTCTAATCCACATAACACAAATAAAATGAAATAAAATAAAGACAACAAAAATCAGACAAAATGAGAAACTTGAATAAAAGCTATAAGAGAGTCACCACCGTTGTATGATGCTCGATGGGGGCAGGCACATAGAAATTGTACACGTGGCACACCCGACTAAATTGTAGAATCCAGAGCCGCCGAGTCGCAGTCTCAAAGATCAGGTCCGCCGAGGCGGCTGGGAACCCTGACCGTGGGACTCACAGTGATGTATGTGCCTTAAATCCACTCCGTCCAACCATTTTCAAAGCACATTTTAGGGCATGTTCCCAAAAATGAAGCATACCCAAATCTTAGGTGGACCACACCACAGTAAACAGTCGTGATTGAATCCCTACCGTTAAAAACTTCATGAGTCCACCGGAATGTTTATTTGCCATCCAACCTGTTGATAAGGTCACAAAGACCTATATGAAGAGACCACACAAATATCATCATGATCAAAAGCTTTTGTGGCCCACTGTTTCCTGTACTATGGTCCACCACAGATTTGGATATGGACGGCGCTTGTTTGTGGGAATAGAACCATTGGATATTTCATTTTTAACCATCCAATACAAACATGCAATACATAGTTCATCCTGCATCCAAACTGGGAACCATAATATGGCCTGTTTATTTTGAATTACCATATGCCACATATACAATTTCCAAGTAATATCTAACTGCCTGTGTATCATCCATTACACTGGCCAGAGTATAAGATTCCGAAATCCTTATACAAGGCAATGTGACAAATCTCATTCCCAGCAATTTTCTCGGGAGAATTACATATTTTGACATTTTTATGGCAATATTTTTGGGAAAATCTTGCTGAAAATAAAATATAAAAAAATTATTTATCATAAATTGATAAATAATTTTCAAAATACAAAGATATAGTTGTAAAAATCTATTATTTTAAGTTCTAAATGTTTTTAGCTTAAAAAGCAATAATTTTCCGAAGAAATAAAAAACGCAGAAAACTTCTGAGATTTAACAATCTCACGTTATTATTTTATCAATTTTCCACTAGAATATTATTGCAATGTTTGCCAGTGTAGTAGAAAGCTGCTCATGGGCATGAGATCCAACCCATCTATCAGATGGTTCCTACATTGCACATGCCCTTGCCAAAACTAAGCAAGGATGCTGGGTAGGACACTGAGATGTTTGTGGGAAATCCACCTTGTTCATCCATTTTGAGAGCTCATTTTGGGACATGCGACCAAAAATGATGTGTATCAAAAAACTTAAGTAGGTCACACGAGAGGAAAAAGTGGGGATTCAGTGTGAATCGTTGAAACATTCTTATGGCCATAAAATTTGTGTCAGGAAATTTTTTTTAGTATTTTCACTTCATCCCAGTGGTAACGACCTTATAAACGGTTTGGATGGCATATAAACATCAAGGTGGAGCCCAGGAAGGTTTCAACCGTAGGAATTCTTTCCCCAATTTTCCCTCTCGTGTAACCCACTGAGCTTTGGATACACATCATTTTTGGTCGATAGTCCTAAAATGAGCTTTCAAAACAGACGAACGGGGTAGATTTCTCACAAACATCTCAGTGGGGCCCACTCTGCATCCTTGCACAGGAACTTCATGCGAATGGCTTAGGCTGGAGATCCTCGTCGCCAAAAACTCAGGCCACTTTACTGATCAGGACAGCCACAGGTAATAGCCGTCTATCCATTTCCAATATTATGGGCCATTTGAGGGGTGGAGCAGCCTCATTTTCAAGCCCGGGCATCTGTACAGTGGGGTCCACCAAATATATAGATACTGTCTTTGATCTCTCAAGCATATGCCAAGTTAGCACATGTGGTGGCACATAGATGGGCTGTCAAACATGCATGGATTAAGCAAAACTTGACATTACAACACCAAAATGGCTATTGGGAGGATGTAGTCTTTTCCTTTTTGTATATTCTGGCTTAAGGCCTTTTCTCGTAATAAAATTCTCTTCTAATTGCTCCAAAAAAAATTTAAAAAAAATAAAAATGCACTCAATTTGGATTAGCATCCAAGAGGTTTGATACATCCTGACGCATTGCAATCTAATGCATCAGGACTTATATACTTTAAATCTGGTTCATCCTCTAATCATCTAGACCATTTATGACAAGACCCACTTTGTGGTGGAAGAACAACCTTTGTATAATCAGTGGGTTGAAATATTCAATGAGGTTTTTTTTTTTTTTTTTTTTGAAAAAGGACCAAATCCAATGGCTAGAGTTTCGACGTATCTTATTGTAATACAGGGGGATGTATTCAAGCAAACCTCAACATCCAATACCAATCCAAAGGCAGAAAAACACCTGAAAAAAATGGAAATGCATGCCTAAAGATTCTAAAGAGAATGTAAATGAAATATTTTAAAAACTAATATGATAATAAAATGCAGAAAAACACCTGAAAAAAAAGGAAATGCATGCCCGAAGATTCTAAAGAGAAGGTAAATGAAACTATTTTAAAAACTAATATGATAATAAAATGCACAAACCTCGCCTATAAATTACTCTTAGCGCAGCTCCTGTCCGCAACAAGCACGTACAATGAGAGAAAAGAACCAAAGACAGGCAAGCATGATAACATACATATCAGTGCCCACACATGGTGTGCATAGCATGCAGCATACATGCACACCACTGCATGCCCATGCAATCACATGACAGGGAGATCGCGGCTGATCGGACACCCTTGTAAGATTTGAAGGGCCCAGATGCAAGGGCTGTGTAGATTATTCGGAGGAAAGAACAGGGTGTTATGGTTGTGGGGTCTTACGGTTGTGGAAGCTTCCGAGCATAGGTTAGGACCATCATGAAATCCTTGGCCGAAGTGCCCACAGATGCTACCAACTTCTGTGATGTTGATGTCGCCCGTAGCCACGTATCTACTAGGTCATGCAGTGCCAAGGTAGGGAGCACCGGCTGACCTTGAAACCTGATCTCCACCTGTCAAACAATCACCATATCCATCATCAGTCCATATCCCCCACAGATCTGAAGCTTATATCCGTTTTATCACAAGCTCATATATTCAGATTCACACAACTAATGCATGCACACAGGCATGTTGCATCAAGCATTTCCATATGTGGCATCTAAGGATGCATGCATGTGCCTGTATAATGTATCAACATGAAAACCCGACAGAAAGTAGGGGAATGATGCCATGTTTGGGGGTCACATATGATATGTGCAGAATCCACTCCATCTGTCAGTTGCATCCCCTGGTGTTCACCGTACAGCCACCAAAAAATCAGGCATATTCAAAATTCAGGTGGCCCACACCACAGGAAAAAATTGTAAAATCATGCCTAAAATTCACATGAGGTAGCCCAGATGATTTTGGATCAGGCTTATTTTTCGGTTGTCCCTTCATCGTGGTGGGGGCAGATGATGATTGTGGATGTGCCGGATGGCATATACACACCATGGTAGGCCTCAAATATATGGAAGTTTCTATGGTCAGCATCCCCCTCTCCATTATTCCCTGTAGTGTGGCAAAACTGAGTTTTGGATCAAGTTGTTTTTTGAGCTCAAGGCTAACATGGAGGCACACAACAGATGGATGGGTTGGATGGAGCACACATAAATCACGGTGGACCCCACATAGTGTACAGGAAGTTCCTATACAGTTGAACAAATTCATACATTCCCCCTAAAAGTAAGTTTTTTATTATCACTATCATTTATTACCAGGATACTTTTACATGTTTAACAAAAAAAAAACTGATCTTTCAGTCTATTTACTAATATTGTTATTTATGTTTGGGACTTTTTGCTATAAATAATTGCAAATGTTCTTAAGATAAAAACATATTATCATTTAAAATAATTGTACATATACATTGGCAAACCTGACTTTTGGAAAATCAATGGCCGACAATGACAGGAGTCCAATCCAAAGTCACAGCCATGTAGTCACAATTTTCTTTTTTGTAAATAAAGCCCGACAAATGGTTTAAGTCTGCAAATTTCACTTTGCTACTTTCACATTTCAGATATCCAAAGCAATCCAATCAGTGCACCTGAAAGTCTGAAACGCCTTATGGACCAAATCATGAAGGAAATAAAAGAGCTGTTCAAAAGCATGTCTCGCCTTCGAAGCACGGTTATAACCTAAGGATACGAATGCAGGAGTCACCCATGATCCAAAGAAGTCATTAAGAAAAATGGATGAAGAGGGTGAAGCACCAAGCAATTCAATGATTTTTTTTTTTTTTTTCTCGTCTTCCTCTTCCTCTTTAACCAGAAACCCACACCCACAATAAACAAATAAACAAAAAGTTCAAGAAAATCAGGGGTTCAAGGAGGCAGTTGATGTTTCGGAAGTTAGTTGCTAGCAAGAAGTCATGCAAGTAAAAGACTATAAGACTTCTGTCGAGGAACAATGGCATAGCTTGAACCTAAGACGACCATCCAAAGGCACAGAGGGAATGCATAAGAAAGAAACCCAACAGATCTGAAATCCATATCTTGGTGTTAGAAATAGGGTGATGAAGCACAAGTCTTTTGATTGATAGAATTTGGAAGATTTCCTATAGTAAGGGTCAGAAGACAAGCAGAAGTTCCATCTTATGAAGTGGGATGCTATATCTAAAACCACCAGGCCAGAATAAGAAATTTAAAAGTCATGAATATGGCCCTTTTGGGCGAATAGGTGTGGAGATTTGGATTGGAGGGAAACCTTTGGAAAAGTGTGATAGCAGCAAAATACGGGGAAGAGCCCACAGGATGGTTCACAAAACAATCGTCGAGGTATAGAGCATCAGTGGTTTGGAAAGCAGTTGGATTCATCAACAGATAAAAATCTTGTTCTTGTTCGTTAACAGGACTCAAATAAAAATTTGGTCAGACAGCTCAAATAGACCTCTTGGTGTTTTGTTCCCTAGATTAATCACCGTTGCTGAAGATAAGGAAGCTCACGTCTCAGAGTACATCAACACAGTGGGGCGACACGAGATCTCGTAGAAGAAGAGAAATGGTGGTGTTGTTGAAGCTTCTTCAAAACAAGCCAGCTCCAGGTGAACGAGATTTGTGGCCGTGGAAAAGGGAGAAGAATGGGAGGTTCTTGGTTAGATCATTCCAAGATGCAGTCCTTTCCAAAGGTAGAGAGGGAAACGGGGACTCAATCCGACTGAGGAGGTATGGCAGTATAAAGGCCCAGCCAAAGTGGTGGCTTTTGCATGGCTAGTGTGGAAGAACAGGGTGCTCACCATGGATAACCTCCAAAAGAGACATGATCATTCTCAATGTGTATCATGTATATGCTGGTGGAAACAGTGAATTATTTATTTATTCACAGCCCTTTCTCAACTGATATTTGGAATAGATTCCTCGAGCTATTTCAATGTTGTTGGGTGATGGCAGGATCGATTGATGCTCTATTTCCAGCTTGGCATGGGGGTGGGATCAACCCAAAAGGGAGAATTCTGTGGAGACACATTTCCAGCAGTATTCTGGTCGATATGGATCGAGTGCAATGAAAGATGCTACTGCAATCACCAGAAATCTCCTGGAAGTTTTCACGAAAGCTAAAAGGGATGTTATTCTTTGGGCTTTGTCTCATAAATCGTTTGATTTTCCTCTGGCTGTCCTTTTTGAGTCTCTAGTCTTGTTTGTAATTCTTTGTGAGGAAGTCCCTCCTTAATAAAATTCAGTGACTTCAAACAAACAAACAAACAAAAAAAAAAAAAAAGAAAAAAAAAAAGAAGCACAAGCCTTTTGAGTCCATCCACAGAATGAGTGTTTGAAAAAAAAAAGAATAAATGGGAATCACTTTATTAACAAAACAACAGCAAGAATGCAAAGGAACATCACAGAACCAAAATACAACCAGAGTGTTGGAAGCAAGACAATGAGGCACATTAGTCTCTCAGAATGATTGGAATGTGTGGCAAGAGCAGCCTCCCAACTAGTCTTGCTACTTAGTCATTATGTTAAATCCTGAGCTTAAGCATTAAGTAAATGCCCAACAATCCTTTCTAAATTCCACTGTTTGACACTAGAAGCACATATTTCAAGAGGCTGCTTCACCCAAATATTATCATGGGTAATATACGAACATTAGAGCCAATGCATGACTGTAAATGTAAGAAATTGGAAGTTTGCCATATACTGCAACTAAAACCCTTTCCTTATGTTCACCAAGAAAAAACCTTGATAACAGTTTAAAAGGTTGAAAACTCGACTTGATGTTCATCTGGGTCAGGTAAAGGGATTGAGTTCATTCTTAGGAATGGGCACCGTATCCACTTTTGGATGGATGTCCTGTGTGGTGAAAGGGCATTTCAGGATATCTTTCCAAGATTTGCTTCTTTGGCTCCAGATCACGGTCTCAGTGGCTGGTTGCTACTCTGCATGCAGCATTTCTATCATCTGGAGTTGTCCTTACCGTATGAATTTAACAGACGATGAGATCACAGGATTTATCAGCCTTATGAATTGTCCCAAGAATATTGCTCCTTAGCCTCAGGTAGCGGATTCGATGGTTTGGACCTGGCACTGTTCTGAAAAGTCCTCAATCCATACTCTCTTAAGATTAATCGCTGACTCCCCTCGCAATCCTTGCCCTTCCCATCCTTTTCATCACTGGTTCTACGGGCTCGTGTTGCAGTTTTTGTGTGGCTGGTTGGCAGAAAGAAAATTCCAACTATAGATAATCTTCAGCAAAGGTCTCTAATACTCCTATATATGTCTGATGAGTATGGAAATGCAGAGTCAATTAACCACTTATTCTCCATTGCTCTTTTGCTTAAAAAGTGCGGGATTTCTTTCTTTCGTAGTTTCAAATGGATTGGGTTATGCTGGAGTTAGTGGACTCTCTTCTCTAAGCATGGCAAGGAAGGGGAGGTGGGAAAGCAAGTAAAGAAATTTGGAGGCTTCTCATCATGGCTATTTTCTGGGCTGTGGAAGGAGCAGAATTAGTGGTGCTTCGTAAATGAGAGGTACTCAGTGAATAGGGTGATTTGTAAAGTTGAGGATTTTGTTTTGGGATGAGCTCCTTATGTTAATGCAGCTAAGGCTGCTATATATTTGCCTCTTTTTAAGTGTTAGTGTTGCATTGTATTCTTTTCCTCCCTCTTAGTGGGCTTCTTAATAAATTTTCGTTCTCTATAAGTCTTTAAATAAAAAAATGAATATATTTTTAAAATAAATGCACCATTGTAAGACAGATTTAGTGCAACTAATTAATGCATTCAATGTGCTATTATATGCATTATAGAAATATTATATACATTCAATGAACTTATATTGGATATAATTACTTTACTTTTGTTAGATATTGAATAGTTTAGGACCCTATACAAAGGAAACTAATCATGTATACTTGTTTTTTGTGATCCTTTGAGTTCTAAGTATGTAATAATGTCTTTTTTAACATCCCTCGAAGTTTCATTGAAAAAATCGATTAATTTCCTAATGGTTCCAAAAATAGCGATACATTCCACGATATATGTGATACCAATATGTTTCTGTATCCCAACAACGCGATACATGCATCGATAGCAATGTTTAAACCACTACCCCTATGGCATAGAGTCCACATCACTGGGGGTTCTGATCATCGGACCATGTAAAATGTGGGCCACAATGGGTGGCAACACATACTGCTCATGAGTTGCAAGACTCGCGAAAGGGGCAAAACAAACTCTTCTTTCAAGAAATGATAAGATACATGCAAGGTATAACAACTTTTCGAATTGTACCATCTTTCCCACAAACATGCCACTTGTGCAAGACATCAGTATTGTGGGAACAATAAAACCTATGATGAAGATCACCTAGAACAAAAATTATGTGTTCTAGTCATCAGGTAATCCACACCATTAGAGTTAATGGACAACCAATGGTTTGAATCAACATACAGATACAGTGAACATATTGAGAGTATTAACCTAATTTCTGATAATGGTGATCTTCATAGTGGCCTACCGTTTTCATAGTTTTGATTTCCTATATGAGTGGCATGGTGGTGGGAAAGATTGTTCGGTATTGCAAGTTATGTTACAGCTGCCTTATTTGATTAGTTATCTTTCTCAAGAGGTATCATGAATTGTGATACAGTGTGTGGCCCCTCACAGAAGGGGGATGATTGTGTTAGAGATCCATGTGTAGGGAGCATGTCAGAGATAAAGCCCATTCATCAGGTAAGTCACACCATGAGCATGCAATATAACAACAAACAGTTTATTAAACTAATCAAGCAAATCACGCACTCGTGTTGAGTCATATGCAGTGTTTTAACTATCGATGATATCAGCCGATATATCTTGTATCGCACATGTGTGGTACGAAACGCACAAGTAATGGGATATATCCCACATGTTCGATCCTTTTTTTTTTTTTTCTGTAAAACATGTTAAATCAATGTCAAATGGTTACAAATCCATGATTTTTCATGTTTTGGATTGGGAGCTTTAATTTCAATATTTGGAGGAGATGGGATGAGTTGTGGAAATTTGAAAAAAAAAAAATTTCAATTTCTCGCAAAGCGGTTGCAATCTTTATGTCTAAACATAAAATCAAACATGTATGTAACCTGATCTAGTGATTCTTCTTTTGCTTTTGAATGTATTGCTTGTGATTCCACATGTCTTCTTACATTTATAAATTCTATAGAAAGACTTTGAATATACTTGCATCAATTTAGTTAGACAACACATAGATTAGGACCCCAAACAAAGAAAACCTATTATGTGCACTTGTTTTTTGTAATGTTTTGATTTATAAGTGCATATTGATGTCTTTTTTTTAACAATCACTGAAGTTTTATTGAAAAATTCGATCAATTTCCCAATGTTTCCCCATGTTTCCAACAACAGCGATACATTACATGATAGAAACGATATATCCCATGTGATAACCAATACATACTTGTATCCCAAGAGTGCGATACGTAACGCGATACAGATATTTCGAACACTGGTTATATGGTTGGACATTTTTATCTAACTGCCCTTTTCATAGAAATTGGACCTTCCTGAAAAGCAGACAAATTTGTTTTGGCCCATGGCATGTTCACGGTGTCCCCTACATGATCAATGGCCTAGATCTCTAACAGTTGTGTCATAAACAGGGATTTCAAACAAGTACACCCCCTCACATGAATGGTTGTTGACTGAATCACAATTAACGTGATTAATTCAACAGCACCTTTATAAAGAGAAAAGCTTTCACACTCTGGTGGAATGTGATGGATGACACATGGTCACTTAGAAATTACTTTAAAATTGCATAGTCAGTACACACTCATCTAAATTAAACCATCCAAATTATGGGTCCAAGTTTAGATTACCAGAATGAAAAATTAAGATTAATTGATTACATGACTATCATATTGTTGGAAAGTGACTAAACGGTTGAAATTGAAAATTACCCAATGGTCCTATTTCAATAAACAAGTGGCAAAGGATTTGAGGTTAGCATTGTTCATAAAATCTGATTTGCACAATGACTTGGAGACAGTGGATTCCACAATTTAGTCAGTATAATATGAGCTAAGGCATGCCATTTATAAAATTTCTAGGTTCTACGCATCGAGTGTCATACTCTGCCGGAGTATCAAATGACTCTCCTCTCTGAAATAAGGACTCATATCCTCTACAATGTTGTAGAACCAGTGTATGTATGACATTGAACCAGTCCAAAAGGTTCGTGCAACCATGGAAATGGTACGCCGCAAAAATCAGACCAATCCAATCATTATGTGAGCCACCATATGAGTTTGGAGATTTTGAGCTGGCTATCCATTGTCTTCTATGGTATGGCCGACCTGATGACTGTATAGGACTGATTTTTCTTTAAATCACATCATCATGGTGGGGCTCATTTGATGCATAGGTTGGATAGCATAAAAACAACACGATGGGCCACAACTTGAAAAATAATGAATGACTACCCAAAAACCTGCAATTCACGTTCTGGCCAACATGACAGTTGGATCGGATTTATTTTTTGAGGCATCTCAGTTTCATGGTGGGGCAACCCTTCTAGATGTGTTGGAGCATGATGTATTTGAACATACACCATGCTCATACTGAACCTGACTTTTTCACTTCCTGTCAATTTGGCATACTGTTACTTTTTACTGAATTTCTGACCATGCTGTTTGGAATCGTATCCAAATAAAACCCATACTTTTCGGATATCATCTTTTCACCATACGGCATTTTGCTAACTTTCGCTATCAATCTGCCCCGAAGCAACTTCCTCATGAACAAAATGATAATCAAGCTCGATGTTTTGTGTGCGCACATGAAGACTGGATTTGCTGCTACATATATGTAGCACTAACTTTATCACAACATAGAATTGAAGGGCCAGGCAATGA